>NC_133665.1:13103795-14513893 GCF_037893015.1 Macrotis lagotis | reverse complement strand
GATTAAAACCTCTAAATCTAATTCCGTAGACCAGTCAATTTAGTCTAGCTTTGGAACAGGCATTGTAGAAATTCCTATTACTTCTTCTGGCCTTCCTGGTGCTTTCCTTCTTGGGTCAGAGTTGGAAATACCACTCATCTTCCCTTCTAACAAGGCCCCTTATCCTGGGGGTTTGTAACATGAGGAGTTTCTCAGTTCCCTCTTCTTCCCATCATTAACTTGGCTCAGGAAGCTATTTCTGCAAATGATACGGTAATGTCATGGTTACAAAAATCCCCCTCTCTCTCTCCCAAATAAGGAAATGTAGAGTCTTTTCCAGATGTTAGCACATTCCCAGGCAAAGAAGGTTGGAAGCTAGACAGTAAGTATAAGAAATGGGAGATGGTAGATGAATGAGGGACAAATTGTTTAGGGTCATATGTTGCTTGTTTTAGTGGATGGCCTTTGATCCAAGTTCCCCATCCTGATGAAACAATATATTCTGAGTCAATCTGTCCATTAGTCTGGAAGTTTACTTTCTACCTTTAGAGACATGATGCTGTTAATACATGATCTCATCTGTCTTTGGTCTTTGTTTTCACTGAATAATGAATCTCACTTCCAGGCTTTTTATTTTTCGACTTAACTATCATTAATCTCACAAACCACTCCCACTGGGAAGGTAGTTCATTGCCCAGTGTTCCATTTTGCAGTAGAGCCATCAAACTCTGAGATTAAGCCAAAGCAGCATAAAATACCAAACCAAAAAAGTATCTGTGATGTTTTAAACAATCTGGCTTTTTCTTCTTATCTCTTCCACATTCACCAACCTCACTTCCTCCCCATCCCAATAGCCTCATATATAGTAAAATGTTACCATATTCCCCCCTCTGGGACAGATCTTTCTATGTTAACTCTACCATATGAACCCTATGATCCAGATCTTCCTTTGAGAACACATCTTTTGCATCCATCCCCTTCTTTTTTGTCGTTGTTCAGTCATTTCAGTTGTGTCCAACTCTTCATAACCTTCAAAACCTTTGGGTTTTTTTTTTTTTTGGTAAATATACTGGAGTGGTTTGCCATTTTCTTCTTTAGCTCATTTTACAAATGAGGAAACTGAAGCAGACAGGGAGAAGTGATTTGCCCAGGATCACATAGTAAGTGTCCGAGTGACATTGAATGTGTCCGAGGTTGCATTTGAACTCAGATCTTCCTGACTCCAGGTTCTGATACTCTACCCAATGTATCACCTAGCTTTCCCACTGAGATTACAATCACTCAAATTTAGATCCCTGTCTTCTTTCACATGAATTATTATAATACTCTTCTAATTGTTCTTTGTGCTTCAAACCTCTCCCATCTCTAAATCATCTTCCACATACTAAATATATTAAATTCACCATGTCTACTAGGCCCCAGATTCTGACCATCTGGTCCCCAACATGCATCTTCCTTTTCTATCTCTAGTTCTGGTTCTGGTAACAACAATCAGACCAATACAGCTTTTCCTAGAAGGAAAATGTTAATCAATTACTCTATAACCCTTATTTACCATCCCTGTGACTTCCTCCAGTTCAAAACACCTTATTATTTATTATTAAAAATGCATTATTAATATAGAATGTCCTATTAATATAGAATGTCCTATCTCCTGCACTGAACAGAGTAAGCCTTTAATAAATGTATTTTCATTCATATTCATTCATTCACACATCTGCCAAAGTGATATTCCTAAAGATCATGATGTTCCTCTGCTCACTAAGTTGCAGTGGCTCCCTATTACATATAGGAACAAATGTCATATACTTTGTGGTTCAATAAATCAACCTTCTCAGTGTTCCTCATACTTGACATTCTGTGATGTTCAGTTGTTTCAGTTGTATCTGACTCTTTGTCACTCTTTTTGGGGTTTCCTTGTCAAATACACTGGAATGGTTTGCCACTTTCTTCTCCAGATCATTTTACAGGTGAGGAATTTGAGGCAAGAGGGTTGAGTGACTTATCCAGGGTCATAAACTAGTAAGTGTCAGAAGTCACATTTGAATTCAGGAAGATGGGTTTTCTTGACTCCAGGTCTGGTGCTTCACTGTACCACTCAGATAGCTACTTAAGTATGAGGGCAAATAACAATAGTAACATTGCTCCTCGCTTCTATTTCTTAGAATTCCTGATTTCCTTCAAAATTTGCATCAAGAACCATCTCCTTCATGAGACTTTTTTTGATGCCTCAGCAGTAATCTAGTTACTTTGCATATATGAAAAAATATATATGTATATATACATATATATTTACATCTTACCTCCTTCATGGATTGCAAACTCCCTGAAGGCAGGGAACATTTCATTATTTTTTTCTCAATCCTAGTGCTGAGAGCATTTAATAAAGATGAACAGAAACAGTCAGGACCTAGAACCTAGATCTCTTTTCAAACTCACATAGGTTACAAATAATACTGATAACTTTTAAAGGAAAGTCTAGAATTAAACTCTCTTTGCCAAACTCTTATTCACTTGTTCATTTTAAATTGTAACAACAACAAAATCTGAATTCATTTGTGACAACTGGAAATCTCTAGTAATTGACTCTAGAATAGAGAATGTGGTGGTAAATGAAGTTGATGAAATTCATTCCTTTTTTTTTTAAGGTTTTTGCAAGGCAGTGGAGTTAAGTGGCTTGCCCAAGGCCACACAGCTAGGTAATTATTAAGTATCTGAGGTATAATTTGAACTCAGGTCCTCCTGACTCCAGGTCTGATGCTCTATCCACTGTGCCACCTAGCCGCCCCCAAGATTCAATCTTTAATGGTATTTTCTCAGGTATAGAATGTCAGAAGGAGTCTATGAGTAGTTTCAAGGTGTCTGCTATCCATTGAAATAGCTGGACACTGATATTCTTAAATGGATCTAGAATCTCACTTAATTCCCGTGTTATTTGGGCAAGTTCTCACCAACCTGGATCTGATTTCCCTTATCTGTCAAATGAGGGAATGACTCTAAATAATAAGGGTCATAGATAAATAAGGTTCCTTCTAGTTTCTAGTTCTCTGTCTTATAATCTTCAGGCTTGTTTTCACCTTCATTGCTTTTTCTCTTTTATGAGTTTAATTGTTATATCTGCTATCCAGAGCTAAACTAACAGGGATCAGGTAGCTAGGTTGCACCGACCCTAGAGTCAGAAGCACCTGAGTTCAAATCCAGCCTCAGACAGTTATTAGTTATATAACTAAGCAATTTAACCCTGAGTGCCTCCAAAAAACCAGAAAAAAAATAAAAATAAACTATCAGGGGTTAACCCTAGGCCTTGCCATCTGGTAGGTGATGTGAACTATTCTTACTTTTATGAATTTCAAGTTACCCGATGCTTCACCCTTTCCTGGGCTGCTGCCCTGAGAAGTATTTGTGTTTCATAGATGCCCTGTCACTTAGAGTTGTCACTTGGGTGAGCATATCTAGATCTTTTGTTCCAAAGCACCAAATTGGTGGAATTAGCACCACTCGAAATTCTTTAGCAATGATTTTTCCCAGCATCACCTTTCCACCAGAGCAGACTGACCATGTCTTACTGCCTGGTCCAAGGATCCATGCCACCTTGAATGCCTAAGATCAGCATGGGATTGGTGTCGAAGGCAACACATGCCAGTCATCTCCTGTTTTGCACCTTCATTAACTCTCTATCTGGGACGGATTGATTCCATCTCTTATTGTTTCTTCCTTAGGATAGAATACAGTGCCCTACACAGAGTAAGAACTCAATAATATTTGTGGATAAGGATGTTAACATTTTATATATATATATATATATATATATATATATATATATATATGTATATATATATATGATATTGTTTTATTTATATTCTGTTTATATTATAACATGTAATCTCCCTTCCCTCTCTGCAACCCCCATAATCACATGGGGAGCTCCATCTCAGAATCAGGATCTTCAGAGCTATTAACATACCATTCTAATTAGAACCTTGTGGCTGATTCATCTTCTCTATTTATTGCCCATACATCACAGCTAGCAAATTCCTACCTCCTGCTCCTCTCAATACTGTGGTTTAAAATCATCTTCTGCCGAAATGAAAACCCTTTTTCCTTGCTATCTCTCCCTCCATTGCCTTCCCTAAGCAGCTCTGCCCTAGATGTCCTTAGCCTTCAAGTCACTTTAATCTTTCCTTTCCATTGTACCCTCTGGAATTTCCTCTCCCCTTAGCTGGCTTCTCTTTAACCTAGGTCTCTTTCTTTCATATTCTTTCCATATTTTGATATTTTTGAAAACTGACATCAGATCTCTTAGCTTTAAGGCTAGGAGTACCTCCCTTAAAATCCCTGGATGCACAAGACCAGGAGGTGGAGCTACCCCTTTCCTCCTGCCCCTGGCAATTGTCATTCAATAATCACTTTCTTTTTCTTCTTTCTATCCTGACTAGATCCTTATTGCTGTCATCTATGGATCTCTAGGTCATCTTCCCTCTTCCCCATTAGACGTAGTACCTAGGCTTACTATCTTCCTTTCTATCCCAATCTCTGCTACTTTTCTAATACCTGGAGCCTTCCAAGTCCTCAACCTTAACCTTTGTCTCTAATCTACTACCACTATCACCTATAGAAGTGGTCATACTTCTTACAATGCCTCCTTGCTCTGCTGAATTTTCTTGAATTCCTAGTTACAGCTCTATCTTCTATTATTTCCTTCACCTCTATGAATAAATGGATGTTAGGATCAAGTTTATTCCAAGGACACTTATCTGAACCGAATTTTAACTCTTCTTTTAGAACTATTATAGGTGGTTATAGTCCTGTTGAGAGATTAGGAGGGATTCCTCATAATTGACATAAATGGTATTAGTTGTAACCCTGGAGATTAAGAATTTGGTAATATTTCTACCATGATCTTGCTTCTCTCCATTACTTCTCCTGATCCTCTGGTATATAAGGAAATGTATCAGCCAAGTGGTCCTGGGGCTGCCTTCTGTAGGATATTGGGGCCCCTTGTACTGGGCTGAAATCCAATAGAACTCTCCATAGCAGCTGGGAAGATGGGGCCCATGGGTGGGTAGGATAGCCTTTTATCTCCTGCCAACATGTTTTTTGGACAATATAGGTTACATATGCTGAGGTGCTTCAGTAAAAACAGGGAAAAGATGTCCTGGAGGAAGGAGGGAGAAGTCTTTAACAGCTGATTTCATTGGTCTACATTGCTGGACTCCTCAAGCTTCCACATTCCACAGAAAAAGAGGAGCATTGAGAGATTTACAGAATGACAGGCTTGAACCTAAATCTTCTCAGTCAGGAGTCCAACCTCTGTTTCAAGATATGTGATGGGAATTTGCACAAAGTAAGCACCCTATTGGAAGGGGCAGTCCCAAAAGCTATGCAAAGCCCTTATAGGTGATTGAGCTAATGCAAAATAACAGCAGAAGTCAACTCAGGTTCAGACTGACATCAAGGGGAACCTTTGTGGACCCTATCTAAATCTGATTTGTCTTAAGTCCCACTCTAGCAGCCCCTCAGATGGAAGACTTTTGCCCAACTCCACCTTCTAGATATCTAAATCAAACTATCAAGATCCTTCTTGTAGGTGACCCCTTTACTAGTAAAGTCTGGTCAGTGGTCTGGGGCAGAAGTGACCAGTCTTCCCTTCAACATTGTATAGGTGGTGGAGATTACAGTTCAGTGCTGGCTGGAGTCCTGAGCCATCTTCTCTCTTCTATTCAATTTGGGCTTGACTCCCCTAGTTACTTGTTGCCACAATGGCAGTTTGCTTCCATCAGCAAGTATGGGTTACTGAAAGAAGAGTTCCTGACATCTTTTAATCAGGACTCATCAGAAATGAACCTGGGGCAGCCATCACTCAGAGTATAGTTTACACCAGGAATAAGCTGAGTTTATGTCTGCTACACTGGAGAACAGTTGCTTGGTTGGTTGACAACATAGAAATTGCCAAAAAGCAAAAGCTTAGGGTATTTTTTTTTGGCTCCAAAATGGGGAAAATGTAGTTGGCCTGTTGTCCCTGATGACAGTACCATACTTTGACAAATTCCCTCTTTTCCTCCCAGTACCATCTTTAGTCTGACAGTTTTGCTCTGGAGTCCGGAGAGACTGCTTCAACTTGCCTCCTGGCTTGAAAGTTTCTTTGTCAGCATGCTCTGATTCACTGGCTGACCTTTCATTTCCATTTGACAGATGCTGGTCTCTGACTCAACTGTAGAGACTTAGAAGTGGAGGGTGTATGTGTATATGTGTGTGTGTGTGTGTGTGTGTGTGTGTGTGTGTGTAAAAGAGAGAGACAGAGACAGAGACAAGGAGAGAAACAGAGAGTCAGAGAGAGACAGAGATAGAGAGACAGATAGAGACAGTCAAAGACAGAGAGACAGACAGAGACAAAGAGAAAGAGAAACGGAGAGAGAAAGAGAGAGAGAGAGAGACAAAGAGAGACAGAGACAGAGAGACAGACATAGAGACAGGTGGAGACAGAGACAGAGAGAGAAACAGAGACAGGGAAAAAGAGAGAGACAAAGAGAGAGATACAGAGACAGAGAGACAGAGAGACAGAGAGACAGAGAGAGAGAGAGAGAGAGAGAGAGAGAGAGAGAGAGAGAGAGAGAGAGAGAATCCATCTGGCAGTGTTGATCACTATGGGTCAATTAATCCAGTTAATCCCCTCTTGATTGGGGCCAGCTCTGTCAAGATGTTAATATCTATAGACCAGTATAGGGAGAGACTTGGACAGATGTTAAAGTTATAGATACCTTCCTTGCTAATCCTATCCAGTTCCTTGTTTTATTCTTAGATATAATTCAGGAATGGAGTGGAGGGCTAGGGAGAATGTTTTGGTGTCAGTTACCTTGATTCATAGGATTATAGGTTTAAATCTGGAAGGAATGTCAGCAGCCATCTCATCATTTTACAGATGAGAAAATGGAGGTCCAGGGACATTAAGTAGCTTGCTACATATGAAGTAAATTAAAGAGTCTAGATTTGAACTCCAGTTGGCATTCTTCTAACTTTTAAAAACTGCTGCTGGATACACAAGGGTTAAATATACCCATTCCCTGTTCTGCTCCTCTGATTAAATCCTGAGGATCTCATCTCTAATGCAATGGTTCTTAATCTTTTTTGTGTTATGGATCCTCTTTGCAGTCTAGTAAAGACTATGAACTCCTCAGAATAATAGTTTATTTATAATATTTTAAATTTATAAAAATAGGAATATAAAGGAAACCAATGATATTGAAATATAATTATCAAAATATTTTCTTTAAAAGGTCATGAATTTCAAGATATGAACCCTTGATCTAATTAGTTCAAGTGCTAAGACTCCCTTGAATGACTCTTAAACTTCCACTCAGCAAACAGGGGATAAATTTACTTATGATTCTGGTTCAGTCTAGTATTTCCTCAAAAAAGAAGTAACAACTACTCAGTATTCAATATGAATCAGATATAGAATAGGTAGTTTATTTTTACATAAAAAAGAAATATTGAATCTAAAGACTTACAATGAATATTATTGGACAGAAAACTGGGATTCAATAATTTAGCTTACTGGGCAGTTAGGTGGCATGGATCTTAGAGCCAGGTCTGAAGCTGGTCCTGGAGCCAGGAAGACTTGAGTTCAAATTGGGTTGGACATTTATGAGCTGTGTGACCAAGTCACTTAATCTTGTTTGCTTCAATTTCCTCATCTGTAAAATGAGCTGGAGAAGAAAATGACAAACTACCCCCAATATTTTTGCTAAGAAATGGGGTCAAAAAGAGCCAAAAACATCTGAAACAACTTAATAGCAACCATTTGGCTTACTATTATAGGCTTCTAGGAAGATTGATACTTAAAGCACATCAGAATATAAATCCAATTTGTGAGATTACTGATTAGGTATTGGACATTTCACATCTGCTCTGCCCTGTCTAAACAATATCTAATATGTCTCTGTTGGTAAAATGGTCAAAATTGGGTCAATACTTTTTTTTGTAGTAGTCTTCTCCAAAAGGTCTGGAATAGTTGCCAATGGACTCCTCCCCTGCCACCATTAATCTCTGACCTGAAAGGACCCAGATACTTCTGACCTCTTGAACTTGCAAAGTCACCTCCTTTGAGCCTGGACACATTCCTTTCAGGCTAAATATTCTCTCATCTGAGATCAGGAAAGACCCAGACCAAAGCACATCTAATTGACTCCTTCCTGCTCTGACACACAGGATACTGGAATGGAGAAGGTCACCTCTCACTGGAAGTCTAGAAGTCTATGATGCCACATGTAATGTTGACTAGAGAAGGAATCTCTTCTTTAACTGATGCAGCATTTGTCATGGGTCAAATATGGAAAAGAGGGAGAAGAGAATACTTAGGGTTTACTGCATTATACTCAAATGCAAAATTTCTTACATTGCTAGGTCATCACATAGTTGGTAGCTTGTCCTCTTTCCATTGGTCACCCAGAACTAGGAATGACAATTGAGCTTTCTCCACAGAATTAGGGACTATAGGTCAATTCAGTTTTGCTGCGTTCTTTTGATTATTCTATGCTCATTCATTCATTCAAGAACCAATTAAAAACCATCTATGTACCAGCCACTTCCTGCCATTGGACAAAGACAAAAAAAGAAACACTATTTCCTCTTAAAAAGTTTCTTTTGATTATTGTCAAGAAGCACAAAATTACATCACTATGTTGGGGTCAAGGTATTGTATGTTTGACTGCTGCTGATCAGACCCACATGAGTTTGGAAGGCTCTACCCCAGATTGAGTGGAGACATCTCTAAATTTGCACATCTGACTTTTCTTTTGAACTGTTGCAAAGTTGTTCTACTCAGAGAGCAAAAGACTTGAATTGGGTTCAAGCTAGACATTTGTGGTATTCAACCCCCTAACCCTTTTCTTGCTGAGTTCTGATGCCACTGCCCATGTCTTCTTGTCCATTAAAAAATACAGTTTAACTTGATAAAGTGGTAGGAACCAGGAAGACATAAAACTGGGAAGGTTTCATTGGGTTATTTCCCTGATGGTAAACAACAAGGTTCTTTGAGTCACAAAGAATACTACTTTACTGTGAACTTCCCCCACCTCCCCACCCCAAACCCTTCTGCCTCCCTCTGTGTTCTTTTCTGGGACTGTAGGATGATGCTCTTTGTACCAACTTCTGCATCTGAATGTGACTCACTCCTCTGTTTTGAGTGCCACAACCCCACAATTGAGACCCCTTCCGATGGGTGAGTCCAAGAGATGAAAACAATTTAGGAAGAGGGGAAGTGTGTAGAAACAACAGCTCCTCCGGGAACCTGGGCAGGCCCTGCTTCTTTAGAAAAATTCACTGCTTGCCTTGACTGGTTAGAATGCAACTCTGTCTTATGAACCTATCTTTAGCTTTTAGAATCTGATTTAGGTGATTCTATTTTATTTCTTAACCTGGATTACCAGAGCCCAAGTCTTACCATATAATATGAAACTGTGGTCTAGTAGAAAGAACATGGCTCATGTAATTAGAGGACCATAATCCAATCCCAATTTATTAGCTGTGTGACAACTATTCTGGGTCTTAGCAAACTCATTTGTCAAATTAGGAGACTGGAATAGAAGACCTCTGAATTTTTCAGCTCAAGGTCTATGATTCTGTGATCTAGATGAATACAATCTTATGATTCTGCCCAGTCTTTCCTAGTTTTGACATTATTTGTGTAGTTAGCTAAACTAAAATAAAAAAAAAATAGTTATTAGCTCTACCAGTCATTGAGAATACCTCTGATTAGGGGGGCAGCTAGGTGGCACAATGGATACAGCACTGCCCTGGAGTCAGGGGACCTGAATTCAAATCTGCCCTCTGTCATTTAATAATTGCCTAGCTGTGTGACCTTGGGGAAGTCACTTAACCCCATTGCCTTAAATATAAATAACATTTTTTAAAAAAGAAAATACCTCTGACTTCTGTGATAAAATTCTGGTTAGTCAGAGACAATACCAGACCATTGACAACTCTACCTGTGCCCTCAACTTTGTCCATTCTTTGTCTATTAAGTTCAAGCCTGACTCTTCATGACCCCATTAGGGTTTTCTTGGCAAAGATACTAGAGTGGTTTGCCATTTCTTTCTCCAGTTCATTTACAGATAAGGAAACTGAGGCCAACAGGGTTAAGTGACTTGCTC
The DNA here is from genome assembly GCF_037893015.1 of Macrotis lagotis. Lineage (NCBI taxonomy): Eukaryota > Metazoa > Chordata > Mammalia > Peramelemorphia > Peramelidae > Macrotis > Macrotis lagotis. The sequence goes on along the minus strand of NC_133665.1, from coordinate 14,503,763 downwards.
AGGATCATACTGCTAGTAAATGTCTGAGTCCAAATTAGAACTCAAGTACTCCTGATTACAGAACTGGTCTCTATTCTTTGCTCCTCCTAACTTCCAAGGTCCAGCTCTAAATCCTTCCTCCCTAAATGGCATCTGATCTGGAAATCTCTTTTTATTTCTTTTATATCTATTTTGTTTACCATCCCTATGACATATACCTCTCCACTCCCCAGTAAGTAATCTCCTTGAAGACAAGGATTGGTGATGGTGGTTGTTATTTTTGTCTTTATGTCTCTTGGAGTGGGATTTAATAAATGACCATGGGGACCCTTTCCCTTCCTCTATCAATGATGTCAATCTGTTCCTTAGAGCATCCCTTATTTATATTCTGACACTGGAATCTATGCATCTCATTTCTTTCTATTCTAATCCCCATCCCAGGTTCTATTCTTTTAGAGCTGTTACATCCAACTCCCCTTTTCTATATCACATGTAAACTGAACATTCCTAGCTGGAATGTCAATTGTTCTAATGCTCAGTAATCACCAGTTTCCCAAGAGTCTTTGGTGGCATAGTGGATATAGCACTGACCTTGGAGACAGGAGCATGGGAATTCGAATCCAGCCTCAGCTACTTGACGCTTTGGGCAAGTCACTTCATCCTGAACATCCTGATTCATATCTGGTCACTGGACCCAGATGGTTCTGGAGGAGAAAGTGAGATGGTAACTTGACACAGCATCCCTTCACTGACCAATTCATACACTTGTCCTCCCTGATGTCATGGTCTTCTTTGAAAATGGTCAAACATTAATAGAGTTCATGGTTATTGCTCCTCTGGACAAGGCAATCCTCAAGTCTACCCTCAACCCTGGCTCTGCAGTAGCAGATTTGTATATTTTTCTCTTCCCTTCTACAAATGCAAATTTTTTATTGATTTTTTTCTTTTTTTCTTTCTATCTATTGCAATTAGTAACCAGGACAACAGTGGAAAGGGGAGAAGCAAGATCAATAGTGGAGGGAGAGATGAGAATGGTGCCAGGAAAAGCATAATTTGGGAAGATGGATGTAAAATCTTCAGAATTTCCTTGGTTCACTCATAATGAAAGAAGGAATCAAGGCCAAGCAGAATAAAATGAAAGGGGAATTTGTGATTTGACTCCAAATATCCAGAGAGATAAGCCATCCTCTATCTGACCCAAGGTCCCTCTACATTTCAAAGGGACATAATCTGCCCATCCATCCACTGTACAGTCAATTAACCAAGGGTTTTATTCAGGGCTGGGTCTGATTTAGGTCAGTCTTCTGGTAGATTGAAATTAGAACAAAATGAAACTCTTATATGTCATTCAAAGTTAAGGAAAGGATTGATTTTACCATAGATGGAGAATATGCATTGAAGATACACCAAGTTGACTCAGTTGAAGAAGGCTCCCTTCTCAGCCAAGCATCAGAAAAAGTCTGGAGAGGCTCAAGGTTGTTTAAACCTTTAGTACCCTGAACCAGTCTAGTCCTGAGGATGTAACTCTCAAGGAAAAATTAACCCAATTTGCCTGAGAGTGAGGGGATTAGACTACTGTTCCCACTACATGCTCCCTAAATTACTGTTGGGATCCAGGATTTATCTTTTCCATGGACAGGAAAATTCAAATATAAACAGTTCTATTATTATTTCACAGAAAATGTGTTGGGAGGAAAAAAATATTTCAAATCCAATCTAGAGAGAAAAAAAGGAATTCCTTAAACTTCTGAATGAAACATATTGGAAGATTGTGGGGTTTGATGGTGTGTTGTAGTGGAAAGAGAATTGAATTGAAAACCAGGAGACTGGTTAACCTTAGATCTTCCAATAACCAGCTGTATGATTCTGAATAAGTCTTACCTCTCTGCGTTTCAGTTTCTTTGCTCAATGTCCATGGCCACTTGAAATTTTGTCCTCTGAAATCTGTACCTAGGTTCAAGGAAGACTTTGGATGATCATGTTTCAAAACTACAGCTTTGAAGTTTGTTTTTTATTTTTTATTTTCTTAAGTTTGTTTTTTAAATACCAGTCTAAAGCAAGGAGCACATTAATTCAATACAAAAAAATTAAAGTAAAACAAAATAGCAAATTAAATAACAAGAAAACACCATCCATCCTCCTTCCACACAATGAAACACTCTTTCACAAGGTCCATAGGTAGGAATGGAAACATATGTAGCCAGGGAACTCAGCTAACCTAACCTGCACAACTCACACTCCTAGATATGTAGTACAGATGGAACAATTTTTTTGCCTCTGAATCTGATACTTGCCTTTTCTCCAAAGACCATCTAATATTATGTTAGTCTGCTGATATAATTTTCTGGTCTAGTTTCTCTACTAATCTATAAGCTGCTTTCTCTACTGAGCTGCATCTGCTGTTGTCCATCTGCTGTACCATCTTCTCTGCTCTGCTGCCATATGTTGGTTCTCTATTGAGTTGTGGCTACTCTCTGGTCATTGCCCCACAAAAGGAGTGGTCACACCTCTTCTGTGAAATAGCCCAGGGTTATTCAGTTCTTTTGTGTGGAGAAGAAGGAAATAAGCACATCCCTACTATATGTCAGACATTTTGCTGAACACATAAATAAATAATATCTCATCTGACCCTGAGAGGTAGGTGCTATCATTAACTCCATTTTACATGGGAAAAAAACTGAGGCAAACAGACGATAAGTGGAATGCTCAGCTAGTGAGGCTACAACTGAACTTAGATCAAGGTCCAGTGTTCTATCTACTCTGCCACTTTGCTGCCTCTGCAGAATCATATTCCTACCCACCCAACAAAAGTCATTAAGAAAGAACAAAAAGACAACCTAATAATTTTGTTTCTGCCTTAACAATCAGGCCTGTTAATTATGTGGGTTAAGATGAGAAAATTCCCTTCAGTTCCTAACTTGCTCCTGGTGGCCAAGTAGATTGTCCTACTAAGTTATGGCTACCCTTTCCTGCCTTCACGGAACGGAATGGCTCCCAAATCACTCTTCTCCCTACATATCAAATGAGAGCCTCTGGACAAAATAATATTAATAATAACTAACATTTCTACAGTGCTTACTCTGTTGCTAGGTGCTCTGCTAATTGTTTTATAATTACTATGTCATTTGACACAACAATCCTGGGAGGTAGATGCTATTCTTATCCTGTATTATAGATTAAGAAATTACATGCTTATGAAGTGATTGGCTCAGGGTAACAAAACTGCTAAGCATCTGAAACTGGATTTGTACTTGATCCATGCAATTTCCTAGAATATTGCCATAATGCCAAATATCAAATGTATTTTGCAACAAGTTCTGATTTATCACCATTATTCTAATAGGAGAACACATCTTAAATGAGAACACATTATAATTTCATTTCAGGACCAGATTCAATGACTCCACTCCACTCTGTATGAGGCCTTGGTTAAGAAACTGAAGATTATCTATCTATCTATCTATCTATCTATCTATCTATCTATCTATCTATATATGTATATATAGATAGATATACTTATATATAGATATCTCCCTCTCTAATAGATATATCTATAAATACAAAGGGGTCTAAGACTGCATCTTTTTTCATGAGTATAATAGTTGAACAAAAAGTTTTATATATATATATGTATATACATATATATATGAAATGGACAGTAGTTGCATAGAAGGAAGGAAATACTAACCTTAGTTTGAGATGTTTGTATCAGAAGGGATTTATTAAGATGTGACTAAAGCTGGGTTTTTGGGTAGGCGAAGGAGAATAGGGAAACCATTCACAATCTATACAAAACAGGGAGGTTAGAATGTACAATGCATGATTGAAAAGTGATGAGTTAATTAATCTTGCTTGAACAGAGAACAGGTATATGAGAATAGCAGGAAAAATGGGAAATTGTCATTGGCTTTGAACTTTGCTGTGTAAGATGAAGAGACATTGAAGATAGTGAATGAAAGGGCTACAGATGTGAAAAAACCAAAGAAAAGAGAGAGGCCCAGCAGTGTCAAGGAGAAGGCTGTCATTGTGTGACTTGAAGGGAGACTGGATAGATATTACTAACCTCTTTTCCCTTCAGTCTTTTCCAAAAGATATTTTCTTTTTTTGCCAAGAAGGGAAATAGGAGATTGGGACCAGAAGAGTGGCTACTCTGCCCTGCTCAGAGGCTTGAAGTATTTCTATTTACACTCTTAATATTGCTCCTCAATGGGATATGTTTGGGTCTCACCTAACTTTTCATTTGGGGGGAAGACACACTCTAAGCTCTGTATATAAGGCTTGACCCCTTTCCTACCAAAGGCCAGTATATATATATATATATATATATATATATATATATACTTCACAGAATAAAGGAACTCTCCCCATTAGGATTAAGATAATTCAGCTCAACCAAGAGAGAATGTCCTAGATCTCACTCAAAGGGAAATTCCTTTGAAGTAGAATACTGGGAATAGAGATATGATGGAAGCTGTCATACCACTCATGTGTTTCCCTTCAGCAACCTGAAATAGGATTGGCCTCTTCCATTTTCTCTCTTGAAGTTAGAAACCATGAGTACCTGAAAATGATTTATTGCTTGAAGAATCTTGAAAAAGATTCACAGTTTTATGAATCCCCAAAGGGAACTGAAGAAGGTTGGAGCTCTCTGATCTTTCCATCATATATCTCCATCAATGAAGAGAGAGACCATACCATTGGATTTTGATGGAATCTAAATAGATTCAGCAGCGTTCCCAAGCCTGTGGGTACCCAAAGTACTAGACAACTTGCACTAATAGGACTTGATGACCAGGGCTCAATTATTTGCTCCATGTACAGTTTATCTTCTGGATACATCTTATCCTCCAACACCTTTGGATGAGACTATGGAGCTGGGAATAGGTATGAGATTGGTACAGATGAATACTTGAACATCAGTTATTTACTGGCCTGGATTTCTGAAGAGCACCGTTTTTTACCAAATGAATAAATCTCTAGTTCCTGAGTTTTTAAAGTAACAAACTATACAACTTGTCCCTACTCAACCACCATACTCAGGTATCATGGACCCTGAATCAACTGGTTCATTCCCCCTAATATGGCTCCCAAACTTCTTTGTGCTCTACTTTTCCTTTTGATTCAACCAATTTATTCCTTTTTACCTTTTTTCCGATATTTTTCATCCCTATTGTCTTAGCTTTCCTTTTTTCTAGTTCATACCCTCTTCTGTCCTTTTATGCCTTTGTGCCCTTATTGTTCACAAATTCCTATTCCTAGATCTTGCCATCTCACCTTTCTGGCTCCTGACACTCACTGAAATCTGGCTCCCTCTGGAAGACACTGTATTCCAGACTACACTCTGCAGTACTGGGTGCTCCATCTCTTGTGCCCCCAGACATCCGATCAGGAGGAGTTGACTTATCCTTTGAGATCAGAACTATTAATGAAGAATTTCTGTTCCTGGGGCAAGGGGGTAGCTCCTCACTGGATTGCAGCTGCCAGGAGAAGGAAGTATATCCTGAGGCAGCTTTCCATGCTCCAGAAGGACTGGCCGCTGTTGGGGAAGCAGTGGGTGTGGAAGGCTGGGGGAACCAGCTGCTGGGGGAGGAGTCACATCTCAGCACCCTGAGAATTCTAGGCTGGGAGGTAGGGTGCTGATGGCTTGATGGTTAATGTACCCTAAGATCACGTGGGCTTTTTTGGCAATTATATATTACTGACTCACACTGAGCTTGCTGCAGTCCCCTCAACACATGGGAATATTATCCAGTTTTCCAACAGTGATGCCTCCATCTTTAATTATATATTTGTTTATTATTAATATTTCAAGTGTAGGACTATACATATGTTATCATTTAAACACTCTGAAGACACATTTCCAGTGCTCAGCTCTGTGCTTGATATATTTATTAAGCAAGTGCGCTTAATAAATGTTTGTTAATTGAGTAAGGAGCTTAGGGACATGACTGTGGGAGTGTGTGGCACTTTGGAAAAACGCTAAATGGTACTTTTGGTATCTTCTAAATTTTGTTGCCCTTTGTCTCCCTAGTTGAATTACAAAATGACTTTGGAGAAGAAATTGAGACTGGTGACTTTTCACAGTACCCCCTCCCTCAAATCCATTTCACTTGCATATTACCTCCCTGTTGTTAAAGTCTTCTTTGAGAATGAAGGACAAACATCATCAGTCAATCAATTCCTCTATGCCAGATCCTCTCTTGAGTATTAGCACTGTGTGACCCCTCCTTTGGGATTTACTTCATTCATCTATATCACTGTTGTGATCACCTCTTGGCCCAAGTCTGTCCTTCTGACCAATTTCCTTTAAAATGAAATGTTTAAGGTCCTGTTGCTCTGGGTCAGACTGACCAACTTTATCCAAGGAGTTCTTAACTTGAAATTTGTGATTTTTTTTGTTATTTTGATAGTATTTTATCATAAATATTTTTGTGATTAATCTTATATGTTTTGTTTCATGCATTTAATCACATTGTTTTGAGAAAGGGTCCATAGGCTTTACCAGACAGCTGAAAGGGTCCATGACATAAAAAGGGGGCAAGAATCCTCATATTTGAAGCAAATTCCTAGGACTGAACTTGGTCCAAGCCACATGTTAGGTACAAAACAGGGAGTGGGTATAGTACTCTAACTTCTATATGACCAACAGACAGTTTCCTCAAGGTTAAAAGAGTAGTGCCTCTGTAGTCAAAGATGAGTTCAAGTGAGACCTCAGGAAAATATTACCTGTGTGATGACATCAGGTAATTCACTTTACCTACCTGGACCACAATAAAAGGAGGGAATTGGACCAAATAGCTTTTGATAATGTTTCTAGTTTGAAGTCTGTGATCCAGTGAATCAGGAGCTACTAAAGGGGATCCATGATTAAAAAAAAAGTTAAGGAGCCCGTTCAAGCTAATCCAGGCTTTTCAAACATTATCCCTCCCAGATGACACTAGTATTTTAACAGAGGCCCTCTGGAAACTGAGGACTCTAACTTAAAAGAATGTTGGGAATTTCAGGCACTTTGGTAAGTGGGCTATCAAGGGATCTTTTGTGATCTTTTAAAATAGGAGTATCTGGGGCAGCTAGGTAGAGCAGTGAATAGAGCACCAGCCTTGGAGTCAAGAGTACCTGGGTTCAAGTCCGACCTCAGACACTTAAAAATTACCTAGCCGTGTGGCCTTAGGCAAGCCACTTAACCCCATTGCCTTGAAAAATCTAAAATAAATAAATAAATAAAATAAAATAGGAGTATCTATTTATAGAGTTATGCTTCATCTATTTATAGAGTTAACTTTGATCCATTTTATATAACATTTGATTCAATAAATAAATTATGTTATAACAAGGGAATTGAGGCAGTCCTTAATTTATAGGATTATAAATCTAGAGTCAGAGAGGACCTCAATGGTCATCTAGTTCAGCTTGCTAATTGTACAGAGAAAAGTGGGGCAGCTAAGAGGTGTGGTGGATAGAGTACCAACCTTGGAGTCAGAAGTACCTGAGTTTGAATCCTGCCTCCGACACTTGACACTAGCTGTGTAACACTGATTAGAGGGGGGGAGAGAGAGAGAGAATCATGTGCCAGGTAAGGAAGGAAAAAAATAAACCAAAATATCTTATGGCAGCCTCACAAAAATCCTTACAAGGTAGGTTTTATTATAATATTCCTCATTTTGCAATTGAGGAAAATAGGGTAGAGAAGTTAAGGGACTTACCCAGGGTCACACAGCTAGAAATTATCAGTGGAAAAATCTGAATTTGGGTCCTTTTGACTCTAGACCCAAAACTCTATCCATTGTGCTATTAAATTGAAACGTATTCATGGTCACCCAGATAATTAGTGGCAATGTCAGAGTTCTCAGTTCAATGTTCTTATCATGCCATAATGTTTTTACAAGGAGTTTTGAACAATATTATCAGTTCATCCTTCCAACTCTGCTGAGAGAACATTGTATGGGCATCCATATACATAAAAGAAATGTAAATATATTCTCCCTGCTGTTGAGATATTATCACATTAGGTAAGGGAGGGGGGAAAGGAAATGAGTAGGGTATAATAAACAGAATATCATTTTAATCTTTGAAAATGGAAACAGAAAAAAAAGGAAATCTGGCTATGGAGTTTACTGGGACCATCTTGGGTTGGCCCATGCTAGGGTTGGGCTTGTTCAGTTCAATTCAATTCAATTCAATTCAACAAACATTTATAAACTATCTAGTATGGGCAAGGCATTAAATGCTGAGGTTACCAAAAAAAATCCAAAAATAAAAATAAAAAATCTAAAATGATTACTGCCTTTAATTCATGTAGGGATATGCAGGATGTAATTTGAAGGAGTATAGAGCACTAATTCCTGGGGCCATCAGAAAAAGCTTCATGAAAGATTTGGCACTGACCTATCCTTTGAAGGAAGGTAAGGATTCTCTGAGGTAGATTCAAGCACATTCTAGCCAGGATTGGGGTGAATCATATTTGCAAAAGTAAGGAGTTGGGAGATGCAATTTAATATGTAGGAAGCAGCTAATGGGACAGTTTGACTGTAACAAAAAGTATGTGAAAGAGAAAATTATGAAATGGTATAGAAAGGTTCCATTTATGTTTCTGTTTGATCTTTGTTGCTGGGAGAGTCAACAAAAAACAATATTGATTATTAGCATCTGCCTTGGTCAGGTGGCTTTTGTAGTATTATAGAATCATAGGATTTTGGGCAGGAAGGGATGTTAGGGGTGATCCATCTTTCTCATATTACTGAAGAGGAAACAGATACAAGAGAGCAAGTTATTATTACTCAAGGTAACAGGGTTAAAATTCAAATTTAAGGTCTCTGACTCCAAATACAGGGCTTTTTTTTTCTTCTGAAAATACTTTCTCTATTGCCTCCTTACTAGTTGACTGGTCACATAAGGATCTTTGGAACTTCATTTTTCCCATATGAATTTTTCTGGCCATAACACTCTTCAGGTGCCATACCAGGAATGCTTCCTAGGTGCCACCTTCTCCCCCTTCTGAGCTGGGTTGCTCTGTATTGATTTTTGCTCTTGTATTGGGTTGGTAACTTCTATTTGCTGTGGGGCCTCAGACAGCTTTGGAGATCTGCATATTATTCAGTCCTAAATTAAATGCAGAGGAAGTGAGCGCTTAGCTGTAACTAGAGGTGGTTTTTTTTTTTTTAAACTTTCATACAAGTACCACAAACTGTTTGAGGCAAGTGGCACAAAGCCAGACTTGAGAGAGGAGGGAGATACTCTATTGATTTGGCAAAAATGCATTCCTCAGAAGAGGGAGGAGGATTGTGACTCCATGTGGTGATGGGGGCTGGGCTAGGTGAGGACAGGACAAAGATAGGAAAGGATCTTGTTCCATCTCAACCTTCGGAAGCGAGCAAATCTAAATTCAAATCTCACTCTGCTATCTCTCTGCAAATTCCTAACCTATCTATGTCTCAGATTCATTTATACTATGAGAAGTTAAGAAAAGATGACCTCTAAGATCCTTTTCAAATTGAAATCTATGACTCTTGAGCTTCCTCTATTATCCAGTTCTTGTTAGCTTGGTACTTAGCTCTATCATTTTCATTGCCAAGCAACTCCAAGTATAAACAATACCTCCAAATCTAGAACCCTCGAACAAAGCCCTAATCACTACCCTTTTATAACTCTGGGGGAGAAGTCAGAGAATCCCAAGTGTTTCCTGGGGTAAAGTCCAAGAAGAAGCAATGACCCCCTGATATCAAAATAGAAAAAAACAACATGTTTTTCAGCTTATCCAGATGTGTCTGACTGGAGTTCATATGACAGTCAGCCAAGTTATTTCTTCTGAAATCCTTAAGTGAGGCGATTCTGGAAATTTAATGTCTTTCTTTGCCTCTCCTGGTCTTTAAGCTGAAGCCAGAATTAGACAGTCAAAATTCAGAAAACAAGCACCCCCCTTCCCCCATCTCCTGACAGCTGAGATGCCTGGAAGTTATTTCATTTTTCCTTCCATCCTAGTGGGAGGGGAAAAATAATGAGTGATGTTGGAAAAAAATGAGAGGAAAACTGGGAGTGGCTTGAGAGGGGGTAATCATGTCACTCAAAAAGGAAGAACAACTGTGATCTAAAAGAAAAAGGAATATGGGGAAGACTACCAATGGGCATAGCTTTGGAGTCAGGTGGTAAGATGGAATCTAGTGGTAGAGAAGAAAGAAATCATTGCCCCAAAAGGCAGAATCCCACAGAAGATGCTCTGAACCTTCCCTGCAGGGATGGAACCAGTCAATGGCTCAATGATTCCAAATGCAAACAGTCAGCAAAGTATTAGAAAGTAACAGACAAAGATGGGTGACTGCAAGGAATCTCTTGGAAGTTGTTTATTTTGGGTCTTGGTCTTCCTTTGGAAAAACTCTAGATTGCTTGTCCCAGCAAAGATTTAATGTATTTAGGGGTTTTTTTTCCCCCCAGATCATGTATATGTTCATGTTTGTACTTAAGTTTGTATCTGTACCTGTGTACCTGTGTGTTTTTGTATTTATGTTTCTACAGATACCTTCAAATTTTTTTTTATGGTTAGATTAATGTTTTTATAGGTTTTTTAGCAAGGCAATAGGGTTAAGTGGCTTGCCCAAGGCCACACAGCTAGGTAATCATTAAGTGTCTGAGGCCGAATTGAACTCTGCTCCTCCTGACTCCAGGGTTGGTGCTCTATCCACTGTGGCACCTAGCTTCCCCCAGATTACTTTTTTAAAAAAAACTAACATTTTAAAAATTTTGGGTTTCAAATTCTTTCCTTCCCTCCCCTCCTCTACCCATTGAGAAGGCAAGCAATACAATATTATTTATACATGTTTAAATGATGCAAAATATTTCCCAATTAGCCATGCTGCAAAACAAAGCAAGAAAAATAAAGTGGAAAAATTATACTTCAAATTGCACTCAAGAGTTCATTGGTTTTCTCTTTTTCATCATGTATCCTTTGGAATTTTCTTAGATCATTGCCTTGATCAGAGAAACTGTTCTGTTCTGCTAACTTCACTTCACTAACATGAACTGATGTTCATGTTAAATCTTTCCAGTTTTTTTTTTTTTTTTTAGGTTTTTGCAAGGCAAATGGGGTTAAATGGCTCGCCCAAGGCCACATAGCTAGTCAATCATCAAGCATCTGAGACTGGATCTGAACCCAGGTACTCCTGACTCCAGGGCTGGTGCTTTATCCACTGCGCCACCTAGCCACCCCTAAATCTTTCCATCTTTTGTTTTTAATAACACAATAGTGCTCCATCGCAATCATATACTACAACTTTAGTAATTTCCCAATAGATGGGCATCCCTTCATTGTCCAATTCTTTGCCACCACAAGAACTGCTATAAATATTTTTTTGTACATGAGTCCTTTTCCTTTTTCTTTGGTCTCTTAGGGCTATAGACCTAGTAGTACTGCTGGATCAAAGGGTTGTATGTACTTTTGTGTATATGTAGAGGAACTTGTGCTTGCATGTGTTTTTGAATGTACATAAGGACAAATATAAGATAGTGCAAGAAAAAAAACAAAAAGTTTATTAGATTGAAAACTTATTTATAGAATTTTATAGAATATAATTGTGATAAGCTTGCCAGTGGTAACATACTATTTTTTCTTTTATTTCCATGTACATGCAAAGATAGTTTTCATTATCATCCTTTTATGAGTTCCACATTTTTCTATCATCCTCTCTTCCCTCCCTCCTCTACATGGCAGCAAACAATCTTATATAAATGGTACATAACACTACTTTAAAAAAAATCATATTATTTCTTGAGAGGCAGTTTGACCTGGTGACTAGAGAGCTAGACTCAAAAACAGGAAGACCTGAGTTCAAGTCCTATCTCAGACATAAAAAGGCTGTGTAATAGTCTTATTAAGACAGTCTTGGACAAGTCATCTAACTTCTCAGTGCTCTGGACAACTCTAAATTAACATAAATTTCAGAAAAGATGTTGATCTGCTGAAGAAACTTCTTGACCTAGGAATTCCTTATAGTAATGAAATCACAGATCCAATTCTCATCCTATCCCATTTTTAAAAATAACATTTTATTTTCCCCAATTATATGTTAAAATAATTTTTGAAACATTTAAAAAAGTTTTAAGTTCCAAATTATATCCCTCCAACCCTATTGTCCCCCTTCCCTAGATGGTAAAAGCAATCTGATATGGGTTATACAAGTGCAATCATGTAAAAACATTTAGAAGACTAGAATAAAAAGAAAGGAAAAAAAAGTTAGAAAGGAAGGAAGGGAGTGAAAAAATAGCATGCTTCAGTCTGTAGTCAGATAGTTTCAGTTCTTTCTCTTGAGGCAAATAGCATGCTTCATGATGAGTTCTATTTTGTTGTTGAGAATAGTCATTCACATCATACAATATTGTTGTTACTGTATACAACATTCTCCTGGTCTGCTTCACTTCACTTTGTAACAGTTTCTGTAAGTGTTTCCAGATTTTTCTGAAGACATCCTGATCATTTCTTTTATTACAATAATATTCTTTCACAATCATATACCATAGCTTGTTCCTCAATTGATGGGCATCCTCTCAATTTCCAATTCTTATTCACCACAAAAGAGCTGCTATTCATATTTTTTGTACAAATAGATATTTTTTAAAAAATATCTTTAGGATATAGACCTAGTAGTGGTATTGTTGGATCAAAGGATTCGATTATTAATTATCTTGCAATATTGGAAACAGGAAGACCTTTTTAGAATAACATTTCCTTTTTTCAGTAGTCATTTATTCTGCAACCTTTGAAATATAGTCAAGGAGATGAATCTCCTTCCTATCACATTTCTTCTGTTGCTCAGTCCTTCACTTATGCCCTTCTAGCCTCCATTATCTCCTGAAGATCAAGTTCATGTTTGTTGCTTCCAAGAATTTGTCTATACATTTCATCCTCTGCTGGTTCCTCCTACTTTTGTCTTCAACCTTTCCCAAAATCAGAGTCTTTTCCAAAGAGTCCTATATTCTCTTGATGTGACCAATTATTTTTAAACTTCATCTTTAGTATTAGACCTTCCAAGTATTAACTGATTTTATCTCCTTACTATCCAAGAGATTTTCAAAAGTTTTCTCCAGACCCACAATTCAAAAACATTGCTTCTGTGATGCTCAACTTTCCTGATAGTCCAACTCTCACTGCCGTACATTGCTTCTGACTTCACAAAATGATGCCTCTGCTTTTTAGTATGTTGTCCAAATTATAGCCTCATAGACTTAGGGAGAAAGAATCTTTGAGGTCATCTTAGTCCAATCTCCTTCATTTTACAGATGAAGGTACCAGAGAATAAGTAAATGACAGAGATGGAAGTCAAACCCATGTTCTTTAAATCCAAATTAATCCAAATAATGCTCATTCCTCTAATTACCTACCCATTTTAAACAGATTTATTATTTATTTCATTTTATTGTCTAAGATGAATTATTGACCAGTAGTTGGTCTGAAAAAGATTGTGGTGGATTTTGAAAACTCAAAGGAGAGGTGAGAATGAGGCGTCATAAAGATCAATAATAACTGCCACTCCCCTCTTCCTTCTCTTAGACAATTGAAGCTATTTTCTCACACTCTTGTTGATTCACATACAGGTTCATACACCTACTGAGAGACCACTTCCTGACAAGGCAGGAAGTATATTAAAACTACCTTTGTGAGTAAACTCTGCACCAGAATCTGTTTCATTTGTGCATTTTTTACAACTGGTGACATCAAATGTGATAAAAGTTTGTCATTTATAAAGTCCTATCTGACCTGGTAGGAGTCTGGACCCTGGTCCATCTTGGCCCTTGCACTTGGTTGTCCCCTCTTCTTTTTCCTCTTCCTTTTTTATCATTGTTTTTTTCCCCAATTACATTCAAAGATAGTTTTCAATATCCATCCTTTTTCAAGCTTTTGAGATCCACATTTTTCTACCACTATCCCTTTCTCCCCCCCCCCCAAGACAGCAAGCAATTTGTATGGGTTGTAGATATCAAATTGTGTTTAACATACTTCCATATTAGTCATATTGGGAAAGAACAATTAGAACTAAAGGGAAAAATTGGTTGTCCCTTCTTATGACTACTGTGACCTTATAGCTCCAGACCATTCATTTCTGAAAACTAATAATTCTGGGTTGCTTAATCCCTTATTTGCCAGTCCTACAATGTGTATATGGTTCCCAGCTCCTTGATTTACGTTGATTCTCTGCCTATTTCTTAGTATGATACTTCAAGAATCTCTGGGCTGATCATTAACTAAATTTACAAACAGCTCCATCACCTGGGGCCCTTATTTTGGCCAAGGGCTACTCACCTGAGTCACTCAGATAATTTGAGTATACTGAAGACCTCTAGTTTCTACTTGCTGGGAGCTTTTCTGTAATGTATTAACCATGGCAACCCTTTTGGAGAATAGGTAATTCTTTATGAACTGAGAAAAGACAGAAGATTGATGAGGGTGATTTGGAAAGAAAGAGACAAAGGGTCACAAAGAAGGGAGTAATTTACTGAGCAACCATGAACAGAGCATCAAACTGGAGCAGCTCAGTCTCCTGATCCCTTGGACCATGGTCTGTTGCACTGGAGAAGCCAGTGATGCAGCTACATTTGAAGGACCAGAACACATGAGTTCCAACTCCACATGGAGGGACTGGCAACCCATAGTTGGAGAAGAGATAAATCCAACCCTGAGGACTACAGGAATTATCCATATCTGAGAACATGATAAGAGGAGGCAGCAAATGATTGACAATCCCTCATCCCTGACACCTATAAAATGATTAACAGTTTTCCCATTCCTTATAAGTTTGCTTGGTAGGGTTCTTCTATATTTACAAATTAGAAAGTTCAGAAAATTGTACCCATTTATGAATTAGAGCCAATTAGGTGGCTCAATGAATGGAGCACTGAGTCTGGAGTCAGGAAATCTTGAGTTCAGATCTGGTCTCAGACACTAACTGTATAACCCTGGGCAAGTCATTTAATCTGTCTGCCTCAGTTTCTCAGTTGTAAAATGGTGCTCATCATAGAACATATCTTCCAGGGTTGTTGTGAGGATCAAATGAGCTAATGCTTTTAAAGTACCTAGCATAGTAGGCATGACACCTAATATTTTTTTCCTTCCTTCCTCCTTTCCTTCCTTCATGCAGGTAGAAATTGATAGAGATGGGATTCAAAACTAGTGTTCCCTCCCTCACTATGCAATCTTCTAAGTTCTCATCCTTCATTCCAGTTCCTATTTCTGACCTTGAAGAAGTCCAGTTCCTCTTTCACATGACAGCTCATTGAATTCTTGAAAGTGATACCTCATTAAATCTTCTCTGGGCTAAAAATCCCCAGTTCCTTTAACCAAACTCTAGCTCTGTTGCATTCTGCTTGCACTCCTGTTGATATAGTTCAGCTTTGCTATGTTTCTCATACAATATGGAGCTAGAAATCAAAACAGTATTTAGATATGGCCTGACCATGGCAGAGTCCAGGATCACCTCCTTCAATTTGATGCTGTTGCTCTTTAAACGTAGGTTAAAATAACATGGGGTGGCTAGGTGGCGCAGTGGATAGAACACCAGCCCTGGAGTCAGGAGGACCTGAGATTAAATCCTGCCTCAGACTTAATAATTATCTAGCTGTGTGACCTTGGGCAAGTCACTTAACCCCATTGCCTTGCAAATACTAAAAAAAAAAGCAGATACTAAAATAACATTAGCTTTTCTATCACATTGTTGTTGGATTGAGGCTGACTCTCTGTGACCTCATTTGGGATTTTCCTGGCAAAGATACTGGACTTATATGCCATTTCCTTCTCCACATGTATGCCCATTTTACAGATGAGGAACTGAGGCAAATAGGGATTAAGTGACTTGCCCAGGGTCACACAGATAATAAGTGCCTAAGTCTAGATTTGAACTCAGATCTTCCTGAGTTCCTAATGTACCACCTAACTTTTTTGTCATACTTTTATTTTGAGTCTGAAGACCGTTAAATTCCTCAGAACTGTTATGAATGAGTTGTTGCCTAGTTGTACTGTACCCTCATGGGTCACTTGTGAAACTAAGGTTTTTTACCCAAGGTTAGGTTATTACAAGTACCCTTAGTCCTAGCCTGAATGGGATCCTGACTCTTTCATCCAACAACATTGAAAGCATTGGACTTGGTGTAAATTGGTGTAAAATCCCAAATTTGACTTGCATTAACTCAATGACTTGGGAAAGTCACTTAACCTTTTTGAGCCTCAGTTTTCTTATCTGTAAAATGAGTTGGTTGGATTTGATGGCTCTTAAGGTCTGTTTTAGTACTAAATCAATGGTCCTATGATCCCTACTAATTTTTCTGTGTAGTTTCATTTCATCTGTTAAGTCTGATAAACTTTCTATCTATGACTTCACTCAAAGTAAATGCTAAAAATGTTAAGGACAGATTTCAGAGTGAGCTCTCCTTTAAGATTCCTACAATAATCTGGTAAACTATGCCAGTAGAGTTACTTTGTCAAAAAAAAGGAAATGAAATTACAATTATACGATTAGTTCTCAATGATCATCACAGTACTTTCAAAACAATAATTTGGGGCGGCTAGGTGGAGCAGTGGATAGAGCACCGGCCCTGGAGTCAAATCTGGCCTCAGACACTTAATTACCTAGCTGTGTGGCCTTGGGCAAGCCACTTAACCCCATTGCCTTGCAAAAAATAATAATAATAATAATAATAATAATAATAATAAATAATAATTCAAATATCTAGCATTTATGTACTATGCTCTGCAAAGTGCTTTACATATATTACTTCATTGGATCTTCACAATCCTATAAGGCAAGTGTTATCATTTGTTGGTATCGTACCCTTGTGTCTGATTCTTCTAGACCCCATTTGGGGTTTTCTTATCAGATACTGAGTGATTTGTCATTTTCTTCTCCAGCATTTTGCAGATTAAGAAACTGAGCTCAAAAGAGTTAAGCAATTTGCCCAGATTCACACAGCAAGATTTGAACTCAGGAAGATGAGTGTTCCTGACTTTAGGCCCAATTCTATCCTCTGTGCCACCCACTTGCCCTAGTTCCAGTAACCCCTTTTTATAGATGGGAAAACTGAAGCTAATTAAATGACTTGTTCATACTTATAAATAATCCCTTTAATGATATCTTCTAGAATTACTCCAGGAAATAACTAGGGCATCTGGATAGCACAGTCAATAGAATGTTAAGACTAGAGACAGAAAGACTTGAGACACATATAACATTGTATAGGTCACTTAATTTCTGTCTGCCTCAGTTTCCTCATTTGCCAAATAATGATAATAATAGCACTTGCCTCCCAGGGTTGGTGTGAGGATCAAATGAGATAATAATTGTAAAGCACAATTGCTTAGCACACAGTACAATAATTAGTTATTATTATTGTGAAATCAGACCAAGTTCATTAGCCTATAATGAGCATATTTCATCTTTTCCATTGTTTGAAAGCTAAGGCATTTTTTCCTCTATACAAATATGCCTTCTTAATATGTGATTTTTAAAATTGTGTTTTAAAATCACCCAAAGGCATAATAAGGCTGATGGGAAGTGGGTTTCCAAACTTCTTTGGAAGCTGAATACTCTGGCATATCAGCTGCCTGTTGGAGATAGTCTTCCCTCAACTGCTTGAGGTGGAAGGTGGGAGGGAAAGAGTGACCACTTTAATAACGGAAACACCCAGCCAGTTGGTCCTTGGCCCCTTCCCAAGGAGACATGCCATTTTGTTCTGCATTCTCTCCTCTGACAGGTGGAATGTGATTCCATCTTAAGCCAGGCATCTGGACTCCAGTTGATTCAGACAGTTTGAAGAAGCTAAGGCACGATGCTCGAGACTGAACCATCTCTTGAGGTGGTCACAGCCCCAGCCAAACATTTCTCAGGACAGATCAGTGACTTGGTCCTAGATGACAGAGTATTTGGGAAAGTGTGATTGCTGTGGAGCCAAGAGACTCTTTGCCTTATGGGACTCTGGTCCTAGCCAAGGGTGTTACATCTTTGCTGTCTTCTGTCCTGTCTGGACCACTTCCTGGAGCATTGTACTCAGAACTTCTGACCTGTACTTAAGGTTAATCCATTAAAGGAGGGTCCAAAGTAAAGTAACCCTGATGATAAAGGATCATTAGCTAATGCCATATGAGGAACTGTGATTAATCCAGAGAAAAGGAGACTTAACCAGGACATGATAGGTGTCCTCAAGTACTGGAAAGTCTGTCACAGGGAAGAAGGATTAGCTTTATTGGACAGATGTTGAAGCAATAAGTGGAAGTTGCCCAGAGGCAGATACAAAGAAGAATTTCTTTTATTTATTTTTCCAACTGATATTTTATATTATTTCTCCAATTACATGTTATGAAAATTTTTCAACATTCATCCATATTTTTAAGTTACATAATTTCCTTCCATCCTCCCTTTCCATTCCCCTCCTCTTAGCTTGTACATATACATTTGTGTTTCACATGTTTACAGATTAGCCATTTTCTCTTGAGGAATTAGGATTAAGGGAAAAGAAAGAAAACCATGAGATAGGAAAGAAAAACATAAGAGAAAAATTTTTATTATATATATATATATATATTATTTATTTAAGGCAGTGAAATTAAATGACTTGCCCAAAGTCACACAGCTAGGGAATTATTAAGTGTCTGAGGCTGGATTTGAACTCAGGTCCTCCTGACTCCAGGGCTGGTGCTTTATTCACTATGCCACCTAACTGCCCAGAGAAAATTTTTTAAAAAGTGAATGTAGAGTTCATTCAGATTCTGTAGGTTTTTTGTTGCTTTATTTTGTCCATAGCATTGTTCACAGCAGGTCTTCTAAGGTTGTCCTAGCTCTCTGAACTGCTGAGAGGAGCTATATCCATCAAAGCTGATCAACTCACAATGATGTTAATGTCTACAATATTCTCTTGCTTCTTCTCCCTTTGCTCAGCATCAATTCCTGTAATTCATTCCATGCTTCTGTAGAGTCCTGGTTTCTTATAGAACAATAATACTCCTTAACATTCATATTCCATAACTTGTTCAATTATTTCTCAATTAATGGACATCCCCTCAATTTCTGATTCTTTGCTATGACAAAAAGGCTCCAATGAATATTTTGGCACACGTGGACTTTTCCCATTTTTATGATTTCTTTTGGAGATAGGCCTAGTATCAGTATTGGTGGGTCAAAGGATATGATCAGTTTTATTGCTCTTTAGATGTAGTTCCATATTGTTCTCCAGAATGGCTGAATCAGTTCACAATTCCACCAGCAATGCATTAATGTCCAAATACTTCCACCATCTTTCCAACATTGATCATTTTACTTTCTTGTCATCTTAACCAATCTGATATGTGTGAGGTGGAACCTCATAGGTGTCTTAATTTGCATTTCTTTAATCAATATTGATTTGAAACATCAAAGAAGAACTTCTAATAAATGGAGGTATCCCAAAATGGAATGGGGGAAGCTAGGCGGCACAATGGATAGAGTGCCAGGTCTGGAGTGAGGGAGACTCATTTTCTTAAGTTCAAATCTGGAGGGGCAGCTAGGTGACACTGTGGATAAAGCATGGGCCCTGGAGTCAGGAGGACCTGAGTTCAAATTCTATCTCAGACAGGGAATAATTAATTACCTATCTGTGTGACCTTGGGCAAGTCACTTAATGCTATTGCCTTACCAAAAAAAGTTCAAATCTGGCCTCAAACATTTACTAACTCTGTGATCCTGGGCAAATAACTTAACCCTGTTTGCCTCTGTTTCCTCATCTGCAAAATGAACTGGAGAAGGGCAATCTCTGCCAAGAAAACCCTAAATGGGGTCAAGAAGAGTTAGACCTGACTGAAACAACACAATAATAAAGTGGGATCAGCTGTCTTCAAAGGCATTGGGTTCCCCTTCACAGAATTCCTTCAAGTAAAGAGGAAGGCCATTAATTGAGCGTGTTGGGCTGGCCTAGATGGCCTCTGAGATCTCTTCCAACCCTGAGATTCTTGATGTGTGGCTCCACACATCATCTTTTCCTCTCTGTCCTTTTCTGTCTATTCTTGCCTGCCTGAAGCATTACTCAAATTATTTCCCTGGAAGCAGGTTCTCAGTTCCAGTACTTACTCCCAGGCTTATACCCACACAAAGAAAATGAGAAGGAACACTAGCAAATGTTGTGTGGGTTCCAGCTGTCAAGAGAGTTGGGTTCTTATTTATAGAAGTGATTTTGCTAACCTCTTTTCTCCCCTGCTATTTCTGCTTCACCATCCCCCATCCACACAGAGCAAGGCAACCATAGGGAACATTCACAAATATGTAAACACAAACCCATATACATACTCACAATAGTCATAGAGTGCTAGGCCTTAGAGAGAATTTAGGCAAACCCCTTTATTTTACAAAAACCAAACCTGGAGCAGCCTGTTCTCACATTTGTGGCTTTCAGAAAAGGTATCCCAGATGTAAGGTACCTTGTGGGTCCAATTCCTCTCAAAAATATAGCAGGAATCCCCACCAATGTATTTACTTTTACTGATCAGCTAGGGAACACAATTATCCACAGAAAAGGCATTTAATAAAATAGCATGGGAAAGGGGGCAACACAACATTTCAGTTTAAAATTTAGATAATGCAGAGATAATGCAATAAATTTAGAATATGCATACCACCAGTGGAAAGATTTGATATCTTTAAGGAAAAAACATAAAGGAGCACAGACATAGGGAGCATCTCCAAGGATTCAAGGCTGCCATATTGTCTAGTGACATCATCCTATTGCTATGACTGGGTTGGATCCCTATTGATCTCATTTGGCAGGTAGCTCTGCCAGGCAGTGCTCTGTTATGTGATATATTCTACTCAACTTGAGGTTGCTTCCAGCTGTGGCTCTGCTGGCATGTGTTGATTAAAGGTTCTCTCTCCAAAGCTTCTGACTTCATCTAAGTTGTTACCTATTTTCCTAAGAGAAAGAATGGTTTCTATCACCTTTTACTGTGGAATCCAGAGGTTTAAGATTCAATTTTTTCAGAGGGAACAGATTCTTCACATATCCGGTGTCATATTAAGGGATAATCTTCAGGCATTTTTCTTCTTGATAAAGAAAAATTTAGAAAAGGGCAAAGGGGTAGGAGACTTTGAGGGATGACCTTCCCTATCAGAGAGGACTGCCCTCCAAAGAGGAAGGTGAGCCACCATAAGTAGCAAAGAAAGTTAAATGAGGGTGGGGTATGTTACTTCCCCAGAGGGGATTACCCTCCAAAAGCAGAGGAGCAGCTCCTCTGAGGAGTGATCTGAGTTTTTAAGTTCAATGGAAATGTATATTGATGAGGAGCAGTAACTCAAAGAGCAGAGATGAGGTAATGAGAGGTATGTACTTGAGGGGTGATAGGTCAAAGACATAATACTTTCAGGCTAAGGTAGGAACTTAGAGACTAGTCTTTTGCCTGGGAGGGTCAAGGTACTTACTAAAAGTCCATTACCTCTATCATAGCTTGGGAATAGGATGGGGAGATCCATGGTAAACACAAAAGGTACAGATCAATAACTCAAACATATTTCTGTCCAGTATTTCCCCTACTTCATTGTGATTAGGTTTTTCACTTCAGAAAGACAATATCCTCACCTGCAGGGTCAAAAACACAGAAGAGTTAATTAAGGCAGGGTCCTCAAGTACTGAATTTGTGTTTGAACATTATTTCTTTCTTCTCACCAAGCAGCACCTCTGCCCCAAGTCTCCATTCGAGTTACGGTAAGAAAGTTCTTTTGACTTAAATTGTTTCTAATATAAATAAACTTTCTAGGAGGCCACCCTTTCAATAAATAGTAAGTGCTGCTGATTATCTCACCTCTCAATCCCCAAAGATAACTTTCATCTTGGCATAGGAATTTAAGACAGTACTAAAGCTAATAAAAAGGGTGAAATTGTGGCTCTCAACTAACCAGGCCTCATTCCTGCCTTCATTTTTTAACTTTATGCATGTGTATGTGTGTGTGTGTGTGTGTGTGTGTGTAACCGATATATAGCCAATAATAACTTCTCAGGTTTTGAGTCTTCATCTAAAGATGAGTCCAAAGAGGACCAGAGATGTATGACCATTTGCTCAAGGTCATACATCTAATGAATGTCAAAACCAGCTTTGGGATTTTTTTCAGGGAAAAAAGGTCAAAAGGTAGAATAAGAAAGCCCTTGGTTTAAGGAGAGTAGCAATGGAGGCAAATGGAATGTAAAGCTATTTACTGAAGGGAGGGATGGTGGACTGGGTCAGATCAGACTCCAGAAGTGGGTAATGGGGAGGAAACTGAGGCAATCAGGGTATGAAATATAGGAGGCAGGGGTGATATGTTTTTTTATAGGAATTGAGAGTTGTTTGGAATCTCCATGGTAGATGTGATTTGTTTAGTGATCTCCCTGGAGATTGAAAATTGTTTGAATTTTCTATGAAGGCTAGGATTCATTTTCTCAGGAAATGATACTAAACTGGGCTCAGCTAGACAAGAGTAAAACCCAGAGCTGGATCTAAGGGGTGGGGGAAGATGAATTGACAAAGGAAGGGAAATTGGTGCATAGTCTTCAGTATCCTCTTCCTGGTTACAAAGCAAAAGTAGAAGTTTGGTTGTATCCTCAGAAAACCACCCTCAGTGAGACCCTGCATATCCCCACCCCCTTCTTTAAGGCACAGTCTAAGTGGACCCAAACACTCTTCCCTGATCTCCACCCTCCCCTCCCACCAAAGATTCAATAGCATGCCCTGCTCTATTTTGCTATCTGAGAATCCCCTTCTCCCCCACCAGCTCCCTAACATTTCGAAAGATTCTTTAGAACTCACTCTTTAGGGAACTGTGGGAGGGAGAAAGGGGGTGGTAACAGGAGCTAGCCCTGATTCATAGGCTTGATCTGGGTGCTTGATTATTCTTTCCTTCTCTGGAAATCTTCGAAAGGACTGTCATTCCTAGACTTCTAGGACATGGTTTTTATATCTTCCTCAACTGTATCCCATAAGTAGGAAGAGACTTTACAGATAGGAGTGGTCCTGGAATATGGTCTGTATTTCTTCCTTTAACAAAACCACATTATCATAAATATCACAGAAACTAATTATATATAGGTGTATATCTATGTAATATTTAGTTAGCATTTATATAGTAGAGTGCTTTAAGGTTTAGAAAAAGTGCTTCACCTATATTATCTCACAATAAACCCCTAAGGCAGGTACTATTTCTACCCTACTCCCATTGGTGCAATTATTTCTCCCATTTTATAGATAAGAAAAACTGAGACAGACAGAGGTTAAGTTACTTTCCCAGTATCACACAACTGTTATGGGCCTGAAGTCAAAATTTCACTTAAGTATTTTTAACTAAAGACTCAGAGCTCTATTGACATTGCACCTAGCAGTTCCAGATATTTTCTGGCATAATTTTAGAAGATATTATATTTTTAATTTTTTTTTTATTTTTCAAGGCAATGGGGTTAAGTGGCTTGCCCAAGGCCACTGGAAGCTATTATTAAAGGAATGATTTGTGAGCATGGGCAAACTTTTTAAGTACCTCCTAGACACACTGAGTTGTTGCTGGGGATATAAAAATAAGATTGACTAAACTATCCCCAGCTCAAGGAACTTACAATATAATATAAGGAAAAGGAGATATAGCATGCACATAAATATGCTTCAAAGAAGAAAGTGGAAGGAGCAAAGGAGAGATCAGAACAAAGTACTCTAAAGTTTCAATGTAACTTTATCAATGGAGGGTCTCTCTCCAAAAATTCAAATAGAAACTCATCCATATATGTCTAGTCTTGTGTTTTTTATTCACTCTCCCATGAGTTTGCTACAGAGAGCACAGACATGTTAGAGTTTGCTACAACCAACATGTTAGGAGGTTTTCTCCATGGATGCTTAATATTATAAGGATGCCAGTGAAGCATGAGGGTTGTCCCTATTTTTCTTTTTTCAATCCATGATACCAGAAGGGCAACTGGAGGTGAAAGGGAGAGAGTGCCAGGTTTGGAGTCAAGAAGACTCATCTTCCTGAATTCAAATCTAGCCTCAGACACTTATTAGTGTGTGACCTTGGATAAGTCACTTAACCCTGATTGCCTCAGTTTCCTTTTCTGTATAATGAACTAGAAAAGGGAATGGCAAAGTCACTTCAGTATCTTTTCCAAGAAAACTCCAAATAGGATCATGAAAAGTAATTCATGACTGAAAAAATGACTAAATTACAAAAATGAAGCAAGAGAAAGGACTCTAAGAAAATAGAAGGGAAAGAAAGGAAGGCAACAAATATTTAAATATTTTACTTCTGGGACTGATGTCTCTGTATCCATATTTGGGGATACAAGTAAGAAAAAGATAGTCCTTACTCAAGGAGTTTACAATCTAAAGGAAGAAGACAAAGGGGGGAAGCATATGATCAGTTGGTTACCATGGCATGGGGGGGGGGGGGCATGAACATGTTCTCTGAGTAGAAATTAAGCAGAGCTGCTGTTGGGAAAATAATCACCAAGACAAATCATAAAAAATGCCTGGTGCTAAAGAAACCTTCATAGAGCTACCTTTCTCTCTAGTCTCTACCCTTCATTTGGGTTGTATCCCATATATACACAAATAACAAACAATATAAGGAGAAATATAATAATACTATCACGGTAACTCCCAAAGTGAAGGTTCCCTGGGTTGGTTGTTTAGTCATATTGTAGTAGAGGAAATATTGACAGAGAAAAATGTCCTATAACTAATCTGTTCCATCTGTGCTTACCAAGTCAAAAAATTAACCTCTGAGCTGACTTTATATTAATACTGACCCACATCCCATTGTCTAAGTTATCAAGATGAGGTAAATGCACTTTAAAGTCGAGATGAAACTTTTAGGAAAATACCTTAACTCTCCCTGGCAAAGCCTTGGTAAATCCCTGCCTCAGATATAAGACAAGCCCCTATCTATAAAACAATGGATCCCTGCTCTAGTCCAAAATGATTGTCTTTGAGCTACAACCCTTTATCCACAAATCTCTCATTACCTCAATTCAGCTCTCCCAGTTACTCCCCTTTCAATGTGTATCTAATTACTCCATCCCCCTGCCCACTCATTCTTCAGTTGAGTTGTCTTCCTTTAGTAAGCTATCCCGCTCTTAGGGAGTGTGATCCCTCAGATAAACTCTCATGCTCCTTCTTTACTGCTTATCCCCTCATGGCTTCTCTTCCTTTGGGAGGTCAACCTGCTCTTGGGGAGTGTGATTCCCCAACTAAACTCCCAAGCTCCTCCTTTACCTTTCCTTATTGCTTATTCTCATATGGCAGCAGATATTGCTGCTACTAATCTCTCACAATAGATCAGAGATGGTGTTAGTATCAGCACATTAGCCTGCTTCCCCCTTCTGGTGTTTTCTACTTACCCCCTTCTTTCTCATTTCAGGAAGACTGGGTTTTCAACAGAACTACCAGGCCCATCCCAGAATTCTGAGTCACTAGGCAGAGTCAGGAGGGGCTCCATCCTGTGGCAAACAGAGCAAGTTCATTGATTCACCCTTAGGTGAATCCACCCCCATGGATTTTCCCCATCTAAGAGGAAAGACATCACAGAGCTTAGCCTTTGGAAACAAAGTCCTGGTTCAGGGATCATAGAATTAGATTTAGAGCTAGAACTTACCTTAGAGATCATTTAGTCTAAACCTCTCATTTTTATAGATGAAGCTCAGAGAGTTGAAGCAATTTGCCCAAGATCACACATGATTCTTATCCAGGTCCTCCCACCCCTTATCTTGTGTTTCTTCCAAAAATGATTCTGGACAGTCAAGGGATAGATTGTGATCCTCTTTCCCCTTATACCACCTCGCACGAATCTCCCTAATTGGGCCTATTTTTAGGATCTCACAGCTCTGAAGGGACAAATGAGTCAGAATCTCTTGATTCTGAATGATGACCCCAAACAGTCATGCCTTACAGATTTGGGGAAGGAAGAAATACAAGTGTCATTTGTGAATAGAATTCTCTGTTCGAGTTGGACAAGCTGCAGTTTGAAAAAAACATTGGCTAAGCAAGTAATTTCCTATGTGACCATGGTCAGGTTGAATCATTGCACTGGTCCTCAGTTCTCCCCTCTCTAGACAACTACAAAAACTGATTACTGACCAAACTTCACTTGGGTAGATGAGGGAGCTGCTAAGAGTAGAGCTAAGAAGCAGGCCCTTGCCTTAAAAGTCATCCCAATCCCACAGAGAAAGAACTTCAGGACTACTTTGGAAATGGGGTTTATAAGAAGAGGCTGAAGGAACTGGGATGCTTTAGGAGAGAGGAAACAAGAATGCTGAGCAATAATATCTCCATAATGATCTATCTGGTCATCCATCCATTCATCCAATAAGTTGTTTATCACCTATCTATCTATCCATCTATCTATCTATCTATCTATCATCTATCTATCTCTCACCTATCTAACATCTATCTGTCTGTCTGTCTTCCTTAAAGAGGTGTTAGGTAAAGGACTTCCTGCTTCAACAGAGTCTGACTAAACAGTCTAGAAGAACATTTGAATCTGAGAGTAGCTGTAGATTTTTTCTGTCATGAAAGATGGATTTCTAACTTTCTGCTCCTCAGGTTCCTGGTCCCTTATACTATGTGGATGTGTCTTTGAGGCCTTTCAACAAATTGATATTGCTAGGAATGGAAAGGGGACTAATGAAAACTGCTGTCAGCAAAATTTGTCTTCCAGAGCCCCACAACACTCTGGATTCTTTGCGCATCTCTCCCTTTTTTTCACCTCTCCCCTGCTCAGCTGGGAATAGAAAATGTTTTCATGTTCTCCCCACTTTCTTCATTATGAAAATATGAATTTCTGGGACAGATTTGAGAGTCCCCTAAAATAGCAAAGATTATTAAGGCTGTATTTGTCACCTCTTCAATTTTTAACAGAAGAAAAAGCCTGAAGCAAAAGGAATAAATGTCTAGAAAGTTTTTAACAATTAGTAGGTCTCATAAGACAAATGTGGGGATGGGTAAGGACAAGGAGCCTCTTTAAAACTCTTAATAATGGTAATGATCTTTATAACTGTCTATTCATCTATTTTATAGCTCTTTAATGTTTTAAATGCTTTACATGTTAATTCATTAGATGCTCAAAAACAATCCTGTGACATCAGTGATATCACTATTTTATACATGAGGAAACCAAGTCAGAGTGAGGTTTAGTGACTTGTCTAGGGTTACAAAAATCATAAGCATCTGATACAGGATTTAAACACAGGCATTCCTAACTCCTAATCTAGAGATCTATCAACTACTCCTTCCTTACAATTGCCCTTAAAAACCTTTTTTTGTGGTTTTAAAAATCATATTTGTAGATGTGGGAAAGTTTGCCCTGCATGGGAAGAGAAGGGTATGATTCTTCACCCCTTAGATGTTCATCTGATTGTAGATGATGTAGTTAAAAAGGTGCAGATATTAGATGATTCTTTTCCAGGGCCAATGGAGAATGAGAGGCTAACAATATGGCTCTTGGGGGAAGGAAGGGAGGAAGGGTTAAAAACATTTACTAAAAATACCCACTATTTGTCAGGTATCTTGCTAAGCATTTTACAAATATGGTGGATGGGGGTTGGGTTGGGGTGGGGACATTGTGTGTGTGTGTGTGTGTGTGTGTGTGTGTGTGTGTGTGTGTGTGTGTGTGTGTGCAAAAACTAAACCAGCAGTTTGAGAACTGGGCAAAAAATCCAATTCTTCACTTCTTAGGGGAAGAGGATAATGTTTTCCCTCCTCATTGGTCCTCTCTCCCTGCCCCCACCCCATGAACCAATCAGATTATGATATCAGATCATGATATCCAGGGTTACTTGCAGAGAAGATATCCTCTCCAGCAGTTGGAGAGCCAGTTGGAAAGAATTTGAGGCACAGTTGAGGGTTTTTGTTTCTTTTTTTCCTTTCAAGAAAAATGTACATTATTTAATTTATTTCATGAGCTCATAGTTTATAATTAAAATTTAACCTCCCATTTTACACACCTTTGTACATCTGTACAGAGTAGCACAAGCTGTCTCATTTACAGAGTAAGACCCAGTGCCTGTACCCAAGTCACCCAGCTAATAAGTGACAGAGCTGGGATTAGAACCCAGGTCTTCTGATTTCAAATCCAGTTTGTTCTCTACTGGGCAAATATAGATCTTGTACCAGGCCTGGAGTCAGGAAAACTTGAGTTCAAATGCAGCCTCAGACACTTATTCTCTATATGACCCCAGGCAAGTCACTTTAAATTGTATGCCTCTGTTTCTTCAACTATAAAATGAGCTGGAGAAGGAAATGACAAACTACTACAGTATCTTTGCCAAGAAAATCCAGAATGGAGTCACAAAAAGTCAGATACAATCGAACAACAAACCTTTCCACTATACTGCTTTTACTGACTCTCTAATGAAAAGTAATACTCATTGATGGTTAGGGTTAAGGGAAAAATAGTTGGCTTACATGTTGTGTTAGAATTGTATCTTTCTGTTCCCCCTGACCACCTCACCATGCTCCTAGTATATATAACAAGTAAATTTATAAATAGTCAGCATTAAATAGAAATAACAGGAAATCAAGATTAAAGGATAAGATTGTCACAAAGATCAAAGGATATGACAAGAGTTAATCTGCTGCCCCCCAAATAACATAAAAATGAGACCTCAAACTACAGCACTTCCTCTCCCCCTGCCATCCTCCCCAGCAGCATTCTTTCATCTTCATTTGGGTCCATGCTGCAGAGTGTTCCCAACTCTAATCCATGATTATGTAAGTGATTATCTCTGCCCCTCTGTCTCCACCTCTTTCCCCATTACTACCTATTCCCACATAGACTGCCTAGGTCTTCTTTCACTGCTTCTCTCTATATTCTCTGTGCTGTTTGCTCCAATACCCTCAGTGCCTTATTAAAATGTGATTGCAGCCTCTCTTCCTGCCGCCATCATGGTCTTTCCCAGCATGTGAACCTGCCCTGCCCCATTTAATAACATCATAAATTAATTAGCAATTCACATGTCCAGATTTTCTACCTGAAGACCTAGAGTACATATATAGTTTTTTAAAATCATCCTTCTTGTAATTAGGTATTTAGAAGATTTATTTCCAAATGACCAAAGTCTATATGTAGACACTAGTAAGAGCAAAACAGCTTGAAAGGACATGTTGGATGGATTGATGTATGAAAGTTTTGTCCTTCTGGACACAGCCTTCATTTAAAATATCAAACTAATAAATTTGTAGAGCAGTTTATTAGCTTCTAATTCATTAAATGTATCCTTTTGTGATTTCTAAGGCAGTATTTAATGGATCCCTGATTTCTTCAGAACAAGTACTCCTTCCACAGGCACAGATTGCATCTTGATGCATGCATCTTCATGAGTCCCTGTGGTCAGAAACACTCATTACAAAGATAAAGCTATTGCCTGGTGGTTTGTCTTTTAGGAATTAGTCTCTCTGAGCTCAGTGAGGCAGAACAATTAAAAGACAGATTCCAGGCTGGGGCAGCTCTTCTTGGAGTCATTGGAGTTTGAGCTCTGCTATCATAGTTTCCCAAACCAGGGTTACCACCACATCACAATGACCTGTAGGAGGATTTTATACTGATTATAAGTTGGATATACTGCCATGATCACTTAAAAGCAAATTGTTTCCTGAAAGAAAATGGAGAATATATTTTAAAGACCACTATCCAAAACAATAATATTTTTTAAAAAATTGCAGGAAGAAACAAGCAACAAAAGCCCCCAAATTTTCTTTATAACCAAACCATTTCAAGATATAAATAAGAATTTAAAGGAAACAGAATTTATAAAATTATTATTTATCCAAAATTACATGCAGAGGTATTAAATCTCTAATAAGGAGGACATAATAGTAGAGACTTTACCAAAAAATACAAAGGATAGAGTACAGATGTATTTCTCAAAACAAAGAAAAAAGCTTATTAATGTGTTCAAAATGAGTCCCAGATCTACACAGTTGACACAGTTGATCTATACTGTGAATGTTTTAGATCTCATACATCTACTTCTCTCTCTCCTCACTTACAATCCAAATTGATAGGGATAGAAAAAAGAAATTCAATAGAATATGAAGCAGGTTCAAGGGGGACAACCTCAGGAAGTAAAGAAGAATTCATAAGCTATTTCTAATAATCTTGGATTGAAAAGAGAATTACAACATAGTAAAATAGGATTGAGGCTATACATTTTGGAGTTGTGAATTGCCTTGTTATATGTGTTACCTACATTTTTACTTCACTACCATTAAATTATTTAGGCCCACATTCATAACATTTTGTTTAAATTAATTAAACAGTACATCTCAAGTTTATGGTTATTTTTGCCATGCATTCTTAATTTCCTTTGCTTTAAGTCTATTAATGAGAAATATGGCAGTGGGGGGTTTATGAGTTATAGTGTTAATACCCTCAGAGTACCTTCTAGAACCTGAGGTTGTGATTCCCTTAGGGACTCAACCTGCTAATCTGAGTACTGAGTGGAACATTCATCACAAGTTATGGACATTCCATCTCTGGTACCCAAGACTTTTTTCCATGTCTAAACATTCTTTACTTTCACATCTTGTAATTCTTAGTTCTCCATAAGATTCTCAAGTGCTAGTCCAAGAAATTATTCTTTCCCTTAGTTCTTTTTCTCTTGTGTAAGTGACTTTCCCAATGTCACACAGCTAAGTAAGTTTTAAATGACTGAAGCTGAATTTGAACTCAGGTCCTCCTGCTCTATCCACTGCACAACCTAGCTGCCCCACCTTTCCTTAGTTTCTTTGGATTTGTTTCTAATATACTTATTTGTATACATATTATTTTTCCCCAGTAGAAAGTAAGCTCTTGAAGTGACTGATGTTTTCTTTGTATTCCCAGCTCCTAGCTCAGCAACTACACCAAAAGAGGCATTTAATAAATGCTTGTTGAACTGATCTCCCCTTCCCCCCACCCCAACAGTAAGGCCAACCCTTTGAAGGACCCTTGACAAATACAAGGATAGGTTACAACACTGCTAGTAGTTAAAAGCAATGATCCACTGAATGGCTTATTCTTAGGTGAAATCTACCTTTGGATATCCTCCTGGCAGCCATTTTGAGTCTTATGATTCCTAGTGACGTTTGTTGCCTACCAGTGGCAAACTTGTAGGTGGGGACTATCATTTTGCAAGCAGAATCATGCAAGAATCATGAAATTCACTTATTTCTTGCCAGGAATCTGACTTCCTTCCTGCCTTATTCCCACCTGCCTTATCCCAGTATGTTTTTAACCATCTGGATCCTTGGACAATGAGGAGGGCAGGGAGGTGGAAGAGGAGAGGGAGTAGGAGGAGGGAGGGAGGAAATGATGTTTATAAATTATATATATGTAAATATTCCCCATTCTTCAGCATATGAAAACCTCCAGGAATCCTTTCACAAGACTCCTCAATCCCTAGCTATAGCTTTCCCTGCAGGTGAGGATGGGACAGGAGGTTTGTTTTCTATAACTCCCCTTCTGACTTGTATTTACTCCACCCTTTCAGTTATACCACCAGGCAGCCAATTATGGCTTATTAGGTTTAAATTTAAAGGGAATATTTTGAGGAGATGATTCAGGGGAGAAGGCAACAATGAGAAAGATCTAAAGTTGTCTCAGGCTCTTATTCTTTTGAGTTGCCACTCTATTCCAGTTCCCTACTTTCTCCCTCTGTAACTGGTTTGGAAAGGCAAGGGTCACCACCTCAGTAGGCCTCTGGAAATGGAGCTGCCATCCTGGTTGAGGTGTGGAAAATTCCCTTTTCTTCTTTGTTCAGATGAGTCCCCAGAATCATCTTACCTCTTCCCACCCCACTCACATTTTGTGGCATGCTTAGCTAAGCACTCTAGGCAAAGTTTGGAAGCTTGGAGGGAGCTTGCTTCTGGGGTTCCATTATGAAGAAACCCTTCTTTTCCAACCTCATTCATTTCAGATTATCACAATATATTCTGACTATTTTCAGTTTAACATGAGGAGACTTGAGGAGCTAGTACCTTCTCCCTTCCCCCATCTAAAATGATGCTACTGTGGAGTAAAGAAGAATCATCTGATTGGCTGAAGATACAGAATGATGCTTGAAAATAGTAGTCTTTAACAGATTGTCTCATTCTCATCTCTTTAGTTACCTTATGCAAGGAAGACTAAAATATGCTACTATGTGGTGGAGTTGCATTTCCCATCACTAGGCTGCTATGTGTACATGAAAGAATGGTGGGTTTTTTTCTTTTTTTGTTTATTCTTTTCTTATTTTGGGTGGATGAATATCTTAAAATGGGAGCACTGAGGTAACTGGTGAGACTGGGAGAGACATCATAGTCACCCAAGGTCCTTCAGATAAGTTTTTGGCAGCAGGGAGGGACCAGTACAGAATATGAATGACCTGCTTGACCCAGCCCAGTGTCAACTAATACACTACATTTTGGAAGGAACAGATCCAACTAAGTATGAGCAGCTTTCCAATTGCTGATACCTCTCAGTAGATTGGTTGAAATTGACAGAAGCACACTGGATGGAGGATCCTGAGCAATAAGTTAGAAATTACAACCCCTCAGGATTACTAGAAGTTTGATGGGAAAAGTAGTCAACTATTCTTTGGGGACCTGACCTGCTAGTGAGAATTAGGGAAGCACTTAGAGCCGGGTGCTAGATTAGGAAACTACAGGAGTTAAAACCAAAGGCATAGATAAAAACCATGTCTACAGAGTGAAAATTCTTGATCTTAGCTTCAATTTAAAACATCTGGACAAAGATTGTCAGGTTGACAGGTCCACAGATGATCTCCCTTGGCCCAGATGGACTATGTCTTTGAGTGGTTTTCTTAACTCAGATTGAATCCTTGTCAATGTCTCACTGTCTGCTAATGATCTTGTGCTAGAACTGAGAATAGGACTAGAGTTAGTATCCTATTTCCCATTTTTATTGCTAATCACAGTCTGACTTTTTAGTTTTGACCTGTTTTTCAGTATCAGGACATGTTTATAGCCTTCCCCAGGCTACCCCAAATTCTTTGTTTACAAGAAGAACCCTTGTTCCCAGATTGGCCGAGGACCAGGTTTTCTTAGACTTCTTTGCAATGCTGCCCCCTCTTGGGAGGAAAGCTAAGGGCAAAAGGTTTCAGGATATCAGTATCAAAAAGGATAAACAAATAGCAGGGAAAGATTGGAGAAAAACCTAAAGGACGTTTTTGAAATACTAGAGGTAAGATGATATCTTGTATAGTTCTATTTCTCTGGAAGATCCATAATTCCTCATTGCCAGAACTGTGAAAGGAAAATAACCCTTATCAGTTCAAACTGAGTTGCAATTTACTGGAAATGGGTAACTGGATTAGCTCAGTGAAGTCAACCTTCTTGCTACAACCCAGCATATCTTTAATAGAGAGGAATTAAGAATTCAAAAGTCAGCACTAGAAGTTTTTGCATTCCCAATAATTCCTAGATACTCAGTAAAGGTCTAGTAAATGAATGAATTTCAAAATTAGCTTTAGAATTTTTCCTTGTATGGGCAGCTAGGTGGCACAATGGATAGAACATAAATTCATTGAGTTCAAATCTAGCTGTGACCCTAGGCAAGTCCCTTAATCCTGATTGCCTCAAAAAAATTTTAGCCTTGCAACCAAGTTATAAAAGTGAGACATCAGGAATTGCATAATCCTACACCCTAGATGAGAAAACTGAGGTGCAGAAAAGTTTATTTGCTTAGCTATCATCATTGCCACAAATATAGCTGGTGCTCACGCCTTGATTTCCTGACTCCATCCTAGATCCATCCACCATTCTAACTAGAGTTTGGTCTCTTGCATTGGGCCACCTTCTTTGCCTGTAAATCACATCATATTTCTGTCTCTTGGTTCTGCTTTGGGTAGGGGAAAAGAAAAGGTTGAGAATTAGGCAAAGACCTGTGATGAGGCATTTTCACAACCTGTTGGCTCCCCAGGGTTCCTTCCCTACAGTTGCAGGGTCTGGCAAAAGAGGAGGTTGAGAAAGGGGGGACATCATTGCCTTGTTTGGATAGTTTTTTCTCCTTTAAAAAAAAAAGCTGTCCTGGGGAGGTGGGGTTGGGGGGAAAATGAAGCCAGGAGGCAAATGGTCCCAGTGAGGGAGTGAGGTTGATTGTTAGTGCTGGTTGTGGTTGAACCAGGAGGATGGATTTCACTTGGGAACTTGCTGATGGATGGCATGGAATGAGAGAGGAAATTGATCCTCTAGCAGAATTATGCTGATGGATGGGTTTGAGGTGGGGAGTAGAAGGGGTAGGAAGAGGCTGCTGCAAAGTGGCTTCTGGCTGGAATATGTTGTATTGTATTGTAAACGGCTACTGAGTAGCCTGGAAAATCAATAGCCCAGGAAGGAAGTGACTAAGGCAGAGACCAAGCTTGGACAGATGCCTATCTATTCTCAGCCTTCTCAGGGAGAAAAGGCAGCGGGGCTATTACAACTGAGTGATTTGGCAGAGACAGCTAGGGACTGATATGGAAAAGTGGGTTAGTATTTCCTAGGGTAGGGAGAGGGAGGTGGGGGAAGAGGGGAATTGCTAAATCCTGACTGTACTTTGCAGGTTCCATTCCCTGAAATTCAACCCTCATTAAGACTGGGGATTGGGAGTAGTCTTGAGGGGTGCTAATGCATTGGCAAAATGTTTAAGAAATGAACTTTGGTAGGATTCAACTTTTGGTTTTATAGGTGTAGATTAGGGAAAGGGGCCTGGCTTCATAAGAATAATTAACAGATAATTTTATATGTGGTTTTAAATTTACATGTTATTTTAGATGTATATGTATGTGTACATGTTATATGTATATATTTTATATGTATATATTTTATACATAATTTTATATGTCATTTTAAAAGGACATGTCACTGAATTGGAAAATCATAGTGCTGTTACTATCCACCAAATGACAAGGGCCTTCACTATAACACATACAATTTTACTTATTAAAAAATAAATATTTATATACTATAGAGAATACAATTTTTTTCCATACAAAATACAAGCATTCAATGCTGGTCCTGGATGCATAAGATGAAAATATTTCTGTTCTCTAGAGCAATGGTAAACTGTAAGAGTTGAAAGTTCCAGGTGCTGTCTAGCACAGTTAAGACTATTAAGATAGAGGGGCGGCTAGGTGGAGTAGTGGATAGAGCACTGGCCTTGGAGTCAGGAGTACCTAAATTCAAATCCGGCCTCAGACACTTAATAATTACTTAGCTGTGTGGCCTTGGGCAAGCCACTTAACCCCATTGCCTTGCAAAAACTAAAAAAAAAAAGACTATTAAGGCAGAGAAGAATAAGATTATTGAGGATTGATTGTTGTATCAAAATACATATAAAGGGAGGCTAGGTGGCACAGTGGATAGAGCACTGGCCCTGGAGTCAGGAGTACCTGAGTTCAAATCAGGCCTCAGACACTAGCTGTGTGGCCTTGGGCAAGCCACTTAACCCGATTGCCTTGCAAAAACACCCTAAAAAATACATATAAAATATACTTACAAAAATTGATATTTTAAAACATTTTTGTATACTTCCTTTGCATGATGTACCCTATATGGCAACCTGGCTTGCCTATCCCCCAGTTCTGACTTTGGCTTTGACTTGAGAAGACCAGCTTTGAACCAAGCAGCCAAGACCAACTCAGGAACCTCTTATTTGGCAAATTTTCAGAAGATCAAAGGCTCAGACCAATGTTCAGTTAGGTAGAATGAGTTAAGACATCCAAGTGTGTCCTTACTGGGGCTAAGTTTTTTCCTCATAGTGCTAGCCCCAACTGAAAATGTATGTTAGATAGTTAATTCTGATCAATGCAATGAGCAACCAAGTCTGCAGAGGACCCATGGTGAACTGTGCTGTTCACTTTCTGATAAGAGAGGTGATGGACTCAGGTTGCATAGACTTTTTTTTTTGCATAATCAGTTAAGTTGTGCTTGATTAATGCTTAACTTGTTTAAGGTATTCCCCCGCCCCCTTCTCTCTTTTCAGTCTGAGAGAAGAGATGAGAGAAAGACAGACACAGAATCAGAGAGAGAGGGAAGTACAGAGAGAGACAGAGATAGTGGGAGACAGAAGAAAATAGAAGTTCAGAAGGAAGTTGAAGAGATCAATATTGAAAAAATGTGTGGAATTTATTATACTTTAGAAAAAGTAAATATAAAATAGAGATTCATTGTTTCATAAACAATTTTCTTTTTAAATTTGGCTCTGTATATGGAAATGCTCTTTGTTGATGTTTAAATTTTGAATATAAAATTATTTTAAAAATATATTTTGGACATCACCTGTGCAAAAATATTCATAGCAGCTTTGTTTGTGGTGGCAAAGAATTGGAAATTAGGGGGGATGTCCATCAATTGGGGAATGGCTTAATAAATTGTGGTGTATGTATGTGATGGGACACTATTGTTCTATTAGAAACCAGAAGGGATGGGATTTCAGGGAAGCCTGGAAGGATTTGCAGGAACTCATGCTGAATGAGATGAGCAGAATCAGAAGAACATTGTACACCCTAACAGCATCACAGGAGTGATGATCAACATTAATGGACTTGCTCATACCAACAGGGCAGCAATCAGGCACAATTTTGGGGTGTCTGTGACAGAGAATGCCATCTGTATCCTGAGAAAGAATTGTGGAGTTTGAACAAAGACTAAAGACTATTACCACTAATTTAAAAAAAAATGTTATCTTATTATGTAATTCTGCTATATCTCATACTTCATGTTTCTTCCTTAAGGATATGATTTCTCTCTGATCATATTCAACTTAGATCAATGTATACCATGTAAAGACTAACAGACTACCTTCTGTGGGGGGGTGGGGAGAGGGAAGCAAGATTGGGGGAAAATTTGTAAAATTCAAAATAAATAAAATCTTTCAAAAATATATTTTGGAGATTTTTGATTAATCTGGAATCCTAGGGGAAGTAATGAAGTAAGTAAAATTTTAAAGGACTCATGTCTCTTTCAATATCCTTCCCTGTTCTTCTTTTAGTACCATGAATAGTTTTTCCCTTCTCCAGTATGTTTCCTCTCACTACTTTTTTTTTTAGCAAGGCAATGGGGGTTAAGTGACTTGCCCAAGGCCACACAGCTAGGTAATTATTAAGTGTCTGAGGTTGAATTTGAACTCGGGTCTTCCTGACTCCAGGACCAGTGTTCTATCCACTGGGCCATCTAGCTGCCCTTCATTACTTCCTTCTATCTATTTAAGAATATGCTAGAGGGGCAGCTAGGTGGCCCAGTGGATAGAACACTAGCCCTGAAATCAGGAGGACCCGAGTTCAAATTCGACCTCAGACACTTAATAATTACTTAGTTGTATGATCTTGGGCAAATCACTTAACTACATTGCCCTGCAAAAACTTAAAAAAAAAAAGAATGTGCCAGTTTTAATTTGCTCATAGTCAATAGTTAAATTTTCATTGTTTTCATTTGCACCTAGGGAAATATGACAAACTACAAATTGAGGTTTGGCTTATTTTTTACTGATTGTCTAGCCTTAGGAAAGCAAGAAGAAAATGTTAACAATGCAGATTAAATTTAAAAATGTCTCCCGAGTATGTGTTTTTAATTTTCCTTTCCCAGAGAGTCAGTTGTTAGAATTCTCTTGCCTATACTCCCCTTACTTGGCATATGTAACAGTAAGACTGTCTTGCTCAATCTTTTATTGTTAGGGTTTTAATAGAGGATGGGACTAATTCCTGCTAGGTTGTTAATCTCTGGTAATTGCTTAGTGTGGTGTAAATGAGATTGATTAGGGTAGCCCCTGATCAATTTGATGAATCCCTTCTTAATTTAATGAGATAATAAGGCAAGAAACCTTGTATGAAAGTGACCCTTCCTAAAAGTAGATATATTCCTTGGCACCTTAATGAAAGGGTACGGGGAAGTTCTCCAATTGGATCCCAGTAACTGATACTTTAGTTATAGTTTGGGCCATTGAGCATGTATAGAAATAGCTATATAAATAGCTCCCTCCCCATACTAAATTGATCTATGAAAGAACTTAACCTTTATATGCTTTTTCTTGCTAAAACTTGAAGATCAGATTGTTCCAAGGGATGAGAGAGAATTTTTCCTCCTTGTGCTCCCCAACCAAAGACCTTTGCCTTTCCCTTCCCTTCTCTGAGAAAATGCCAGAAATCAGGGCTCTCAAGAGTGTACTTTCCATACACTTCAGAGATGAAGTAGGCTGGGTAATGATAGAGTTCCTGCAGTAGCACATGGCAGTTGTAGACATGTTCTTGCATCTGACCTCTAAAATAGGCCAATGGATTGGGTAATCCCAATTGTAAGTGTTGCCAAGAAATGCTGTTTGGGCAGCTAGGCGACACAGTGGATAGAGCTCTGATCTTGGAGTCAGGAGGACAGAAGTTCAAATCCAACTTCAGACATTTCTAGCTGTGTGATCTTGGGCAAATCGCTTAACCCTGATTGCCTTGCATCCAGAGCCATCTCCAGTCTTCCTGATCCATATTTGCCACTGGATCCAGATGGCTCCAGAGAAGAGAGTTAAGCTAATGATTTAGCACAACATCTACTCATTCACATCCAATTCATGTGCTTATCATTACATCACCTCCCTGATGTCATAGTCTTCTTCGAGAACAAAGGACAAACATCCTTATCATCATCACATCAGTTTCTGATTTTTCTCATTCAGGCACTGACCTCCTAGAGTAAGATACTTTTTAACAGCATGCTTTTTTTTTAGTTTTTTTTTTTGCAAGGCAAATGGAGTTAAGTGGCTTGCCCAAGGCCACACAGCTAGGTGTCTGAGGCCAGATTTGAACTCAGCTGGTGCTCTATACACTGTGCCACCTAGCCACCCCAACAGCATGCTTTTTGAAAAAGATGGGATCACTCAAAAGGATGGAATTGCTGGGTGAAAGGCCCTGAACTTTGCCAACCCCACTTTTGCCCTAAATTGCTCAGAAAATGGAAGTTGGATGTGAAGGTCAATTGTTTGTTCAGTAGCCTTTCTCCCTATCTCCCAAAGTGTGTTCATATTTCCAGGAAAGTAGGCTACTTGAGTACTGTTTCTGGATGTTTCCTATAGATACTTTGTATCTTATGCATTTTCTGAAATAATGATTGTCATATACACAATACTAATACATTGAGTGCCTATGTGGGAGTTGGAAACCACCTTATCCATATTTAGAGAAATCCAGTTATGCTATCCCTAAGCTGTATTTGGAGATTTCCCTAGAGAGAAACTTCAGATTCAAGTCAAAGAAAGAAACGGACTCTCTCTTGAGGGCCAGACAGCCAGGATCAAATTCGATGTGTGAGCCCAGAATTGGGACTAGACTAAGGATGATGGGGAGGAAACCTGGCCAAGGATGGTAGTAATTTAGTGGGGGGAGGGGTAAACATTGGCAAATAATACTGGCTGGAAAATACTTGGGCTTCAGTCACAATTCTGTTAATAACCCTTATTGTGACTTTGAGTAGTACACTTTGTCTCTTAGGGACAGTGTTTCCTTTTTAGCTAAAATGAGAATGTTGAATTAAATGATGTCTAGGTTTCCTCCCTAAGCTCTGAAAATTGTTGATTTATTCCTGGTGCTCTCCCTCCTCCCACTGGTATATTTCTGCTTATCCTTAATAGTCAGAAATAACTGATGGAGTAATAGTCTCATAAATTCCCATCAAGGGCCTAGAATTGATATAGGTGGTTAATGAAGATGTGTCTAATAATTTCCATCTCTTTAACAGAAATGGTATCTGCATTCCTAGAATGGGAAGGGGGGGGGGGGGGAATAAGGATTGTTTTTGGATTTCAAAGAGCAAAAAGATTTCTTGAATTTCAAGGGACCTTTTCTGATTGCCTCCAGTGCAGCACAGACTGTCTGTTTTTCCTTCCTTCCTTCCTTCCTTCCTTCCTTCCTTCCTTCCTTCCTTCCTTCCTTCCTTCCTTCCTTCCTTCCTTCCTTCCTCCCTCCCTCCCTCCCTCCCTCCCTCCCTTCCTTCCTCCCTCCCTCCCTCCCTTCCTTCCTCCTTCCCTCCCTCCTTCCTTCCTTCCTTCCTCCTTCCTTTCCTCCCTCTCCTCCATTTCTCTCCCTCCCCTCTCCTCTCCTCTCCTCTCCTCTCCTCTCCTCTCCTCTCCTCTCCTCTCCTCTCCTCTCCTCCCCTCCCCTCCCCTTCCCTCCCCTCCCCTCTCCTCCCCTCCCCTCCCCCTCCCCTCCCCTCCCCTCCCCCTCCCCTCCCCTCCTCTCCTCTCCTCTCCTCTCCTCCCCTCTCCTCTCCTCTCCTCTCCTCTCCTCCCCTCCCCTCCCCTCCCCTCTCCTCTCCTCTCCTCTCCTCTCCTCCCCTCCCCTCCCCTCTCCTCTCCTCCCCTCCCCTCTCCTCCCCTCCCCTCCCCTCCCCTCCCCTCCCCTCTCCCCTCCCCTCCCCTCCCCTCCCCACTTCCCACTTCCCACTTCCCACTTCCCACTTCCCACTTCCCACTTCCCCAATATCATTTATAAGGAGTGGAGATAGTATAGATAGTATAGAATCTTTGAAGACTCGAGAAACTTTGCTGATTGAGAGATGGCCCCAACTGTCACTACTCACAAGTCCTGAGTATGGGGCTTAGCTCAAGTCATTTCTCTAAGGGCAGGAGTTTTTGAAAAGTAAACTGAGAAAAAGCTAAATGGAGATGATTATAGTCCCTGGAATAGTACATAGACTGAGTAGCAGATGCAGCAATGGCCATGCTACAGGAGATGTGACATTAGGTTCCCTTTCTGGAAGGATTTCCTTTCAGTTATGAATGAGACAGACCATGCCAGTGTGTGCTAAAAGTAGCTTTCCCTTCTTCAGCTGACTTT
The DNA here is from genome assembly GCF_037893015.1 of Macrotis lagotis. Lineage (NCBI taxonomy): Eukaryota > Metazoa > Chordata > Mammalia > Peramelemorphia > Peramelidae > Macrotis > Macrotis lagotis. Next base: position 14,463,008 of record NC_133665.1, on the reverse strand, counting down.
TCATCTCTGCTGCTCTAGCATTTAATATTTTTCATTTAGATATCCTCAGGTACACTGAGCTGCAGCAAAAGCTCACCCATGAGCATATGAAATATTGCTAGCTCTATCTCACCTTCCCACCCCACCCTTTCCCTTTTCTGTGGTGACAGAGGATTATTTGGGAGCCAAACTATATTTACCCACTGTACCATGGCAGCTACTTGAGACAAGGCAAAAAGTCAATGAGAGAATGTCAACCAATAATATCTGTTTTGAGTAGTGTCTGATTCCTCTCCTATGGTAGAACAGATTCAAAATAGGTTAACAGTTTGCTCTGAGAGGTTGTAGGAGGGAATAATGCCTCTCCTAATGCCAAACACTGTGGTAAGTACCTTAGTAATATTATCTCATCTATTCCTCACTACTTCTCTGGGAGAGATAGCTAGATGGCTCAGTGGATAGAGTCATGATCTGAGGTCAGGAAAACCTGAGTTCCAAGTCAGTCACAGATGCTAGCTATGACCCTAAACAAAGTCACTTAACCTCTGTTTGCCTCAACCTACTGAAGAAAGAAATGGCAGATCACTTCAATATCTTTAGCCAAGAAAATCCCATGAACAATATTATTGTGCTAAGATCCAGAGTCACAAAAAGCTGGACATGGCTGAACAATCAAACCACAAAACACAATTCTGGGAGATAAATGCAATTATCCATTTTCAAGTTGAAGAGACAGGCAGATAGGTTAAGTGGATCAAATAGAATCAAGAGGGATCAAATAGGTAGTAAGTGTCTGAGGCCATATTTGAATACATCCTCCTGACACCAAGCCCAGCCTTGTATCCACTTTGACACTTAACTTCAAAAGGTAAGTGGTGAATTGTTCATGGTGCCCAACTAGTTAGTGGCAAAATCAGATCTCCCAGTGCAATGTTCATCCAACCATTCCATGGTATCTCTGATAACAAATCACTCATTCTCATTCTACATCTAATCTCTCATTATCCCCATATGCAGACTCTTGCTGCTCTCTATCCCTCACATATTACTTATTTTCATCTTCCAAATCTTTTCACAAAGACCTTGACTAATTTTAAGTGCTCCTATCCTTACTTTCTCTGATGATCACTCCCTCTTTTAAAATGTGGCTCATAGACAAAGAAAAAAGGGAAAAAATTCCATGTTTTTAAAAAATATATATATATATTTAGCAGCTGTTTTGTGAACTGGAAATTAAGGGGGGGAAGACATCCATTAATTAAGAAATAGTCAAATAAATTACAGTATATGAATGTAATGGGATATTATTGTGCTGCAAGAATGAAGAAAGGGACTACTTCAAAGACACCTGGGAAAACTTTTAAACTTTTAAACTCTTGTACAGTGAAATGAGTAGAACCAGGAAAAGGATTTCTAATATAGCAACAATATTTGTAAAAACAATTTAGGAAAAAAACCTTTATAATGAACTCTTATCAGTGCAATATTCATGATTGGAGAAAAGATAGTAAAGAATACTACTCACACCTTGACCAAAAAGTAGTGAACTAAATATGCAAAGTAAGATATCCATTTTGGGATATGGCTAATATGAGAATTTGTTTTGCTTAACTGTATATGTGTAAATTCAGAGAATTCTCCCCAAAAGATTCACATGGACTACCCATGCCCAACTTGTGGTAGAATCTTCCAAGCTTATATTGTTCTGATCAAAGTCGGACACACTATACCTTGACCCTAACATAGTGATATCATTTCGGTCCTCTTCAAAAACTAAGGACAAAACCCAACCATCTCTGAGTCCTAACTCTTATCTACAAATAAACCCAACAAAGTTCTTTTTCTAAAGACCTTCATTCCTCTCTTAAAACTCATTTCAATGGTCAGTTAAATAGTCCACTAGTATTTATTAAGTGCCTGTTATATACCAGGCACCATGTTACAAAGCAAAACTAAAGACAAAGCAAAGCAAAACAAAACAAAAACAATACTTATTCAAGGAGTTTACAATCTTGTAAGGAAGACAACCTGCAAACAATTACATACAAACAAAATGTATACAGGATAAATGAAGAGAACTGGGAAAGTCTTGCAGAAGGTAAGGCAGCCTTTATATTAATTAGACAGTTTACATATCATATCATATATAAAACTGTTAACTGTTAGCTGAGTCTTGAAGAAAGCTCAGAAAGCTAGGAGGTGGAAATAAGGAGGAAGAACGTTCCAGGCACAGATCTAAATAACATCAGTGTTACTGGCTATGCAATTTATTATCAATGGAAAAAAATGATAAAAAGACATTTAAATATTTCAGCATTGATTATCTATGGGAAAGTTTACAGTCACTTCTAAACAGTGTCAAAGTATAAGATTCTCAAAACTATATATCTGGTTGATAATTTAAGAAATTATCCTACCTTCATATTAATCACATTAGTAACTTGATAAGAAATTAAGACTCCTAGATATCTCCTCCTATGTTAATTATAAACTCAGAAGGACAGTGATCAGGATGCTGGAAAGATGTTGCCTGCCAGAAAGAGATAAGATGGTATTATACAAGGATGATAGTCCTTGAAGAGCAATTTTGGACAGAGATATTATACAACTTTCTTGGTTAGGTCACAAAGGAGATTAATGATTTTTTCTTCTTCTCTGTTTTTATATAAAACTCACTCTTTCCCAGTCTAAGGGTGGTCATTTTTTGAAATGACCTCCACCTCAAGGTTTATATAATAAATCCCAGAGAATAAAACTTCATGTCTAATCTATACTTTCAATCAATTTTGTTTTAACCATATATATATATTTATATTTATATATTTTTAGTTTTTTGCAAGGCAAATGGGGTTAAGTGGCTTGTCCAAGGCCACACAGCTAGATAATTATTATGTGTCTGAGGCTAGATTTGAACTCAGGTACTCTTGACTCTAGGCTTGGTGCTCTATCCACTGAGCAACCTAGCCACCCTATATAAACCCATTCAATAGAGATAAGTGTAAAGTCCTATGCTCATTAACCCTATATTTTTAAGATTTTTACAGTTTTGGGGTTCATAGCAGTATCTGCAAATGTTGATTTTAATCACAGATACTAGAAATACAGTTCTCTCAAAAAAATTCCTTTCTTACTTTATGATATTTCCCCACAAAATGAATTAAATGCTGCTGTCTCACAGTTTCCCTTCAGATTATGTCTCCCTGACAGTTTATTCAGTCTCCCAAGAAAGAAGTATGTTTAATCCTTTCTCTTTTCATCACAGTCTCCTCTCCAGCTATGACAGTTAACTCTCTCTGGATGACAGTTAAATTATGCACCTGAAAATCTATTCTGTTTCTTAAAGATCTAACTAAAATGTTGCATGGTCAAATCAGAACCCCATAGTTTCCATGGGAGGGACTTTTGAAGTTGGGAGAAAGTGATCACCAAACCAGCAAAGCTCCATCAAAAGTGGGTCATGTCAGATTAACCTAATTTTCTTTCTTGACAAGATTTCTATATCAGTAGATCTAAAGTTCAGTATTCCAAAGAGACAGTCTCTCTCTCCTCTCTCTCTCTCTCTCTCTCTCTCTCTCTCTCTCTGTATGTATATATATATATATATGTGCATACATATATATATACACACACACACACATATATATAAACAAAACATGTGACAAAGTCTCATGCCATTCTTGTGAATGAGCTAGAAAAGCATAATATAACAGCATATGATATATATGAGCCAGATAATCAGCAAATCACTTTTAGCTAAAGGAATCAGAGAGCATTCATGGAGAAGGTGGCATTTGAAGTTGATCTTAAAGGACGCATAGGATGTCATAAAATCTCTAAGCTGAATGGGACATCATAAGTCTCTTAATCTAACCCATCCTTTGTAACACTGGCAATAAACAGTCACCCATCTTTTATTTAATAATAATACAGTGTGGTAGCTCTATAGTTGATTGGATGATTGAGCCAAAGAGTAGTTATTAACTGATTGACAGAAACTTGATGGGGGTGGCAAGTGTGTCAGATTTTCACATGAAATGAAATTGCAAAGGGTAACTAACATGATAGTGAAGTCAGAAATTATTTTATTATCAAATTTTATTTTTAATTTGTGGAATAAAATAAGCATTTCTATAACATAGAACAATAAAAAAATGATTGCACATAATTTTGCAAATCTATTATGCACAACTTGAAATTCCTTTCAAATATATATAACTAAATTATCATTTAAATTTCTTTTTTCTTTTTTTCTTCTCTCTCTCTCTCTCTCTCTCTCTTTCTCTCTCTCTCTCTCTTTCTCTCTCTTTCTCTCTCCCCAAAGATATAAGAAGATTTTGACAGGGTAAAATGATAATTGAATATAAACACATTCAATAGAGATAAGTGTAAAGTCTTATGCTCTGAGTTTTAAAAAAATCATCTTATAAACACAGTATATATAAGCAAGCTTTGGTAGAACTTCACTAAATGTGAAAGTTTGTGCAAAGTTTGTGAGAAAAAATGTGAAAGATTTAGTGAAATGAAAATTTAACATGAGTTAATAACACTATACAAGAATGTGATTGTAGACTGCATTAAGAAAACTAATAGTGGCTAGAACAAGGGAGGTAATGTTGTTGCTACATACTCTTGCTTGCTTCCATCACATCTTTAGTATCATATTCAGGGCTGTATTTCACATTTTAGAAAGTTGCTGATGAGAACAATGACTTATAAGCGAAGGACCTTGAAATCATGCCAAATGAAGATCAGCAGGAAGAGCTAGGGATAGCTAGTTTGGAGAGAAGACTAGAGATGAGGGACATGCTAGCTATCTTTAGGTATTTGTATACGTCATGTGGAAGGGGTATTAAACATCCTGTTTGACCAGAGAAGAAGGAAATTGTAGAAACTGCAGAGTCAGATTTAGGCTCATTGTAAGGGGGAAAAAATCTAATAATCAGAGCTGACCAACAATTGAATTAATAGGTTATTCTTCAAGCAAAAGTTGGGTAATTATTTATTAGGTATATTATAGAGAACCCAGGAAGACCTGAGTTCAAATCCTACCTTCAGACACTTAATAGGTATGTTATTCTGGGCAAGGCACTTAAATCTCTCTGCCTCAGTTTCCTTATTTGTAAAATAGAAATGATAATAAAACCTCTTTCACAAGGTTAGTTGTGAGGACCAAATGAATTAACATATAAAGTGCTCTGCAAGTCTTAAAGTGCTATACAAATGACAGCTATTATTATTATTATTATCCTTATAATTAGCAGAGAGATTATTATTCACATATAGAGTAGGCTAGTAGGTCTCTGGAGTCTCTTCCAACTCTGAACTTCTGTGGCATCCTATTCTTCTATGAAAAGTCAATTAAAATGGAACCCTTCCTGAGTCCTTTAATTGGAAGTGATTTCTCCCTACCTGACCTTGTAATTTTTGTTCCTCAAGTTTGTTTTCCTGTCTTACCTCCCCTTACTAGACTTTTTTTTTTTGGGGGGGGGGGACAATTGGTTTTAGATGACTTGCCCAGAGCCAAGCCCTACCAGACTTTTAGCTTACTAAATGCAAGACTATTTAAAATTTTTCTTCCCATCTGGCCTTAAACCTGATAAAGTGTTATGAATATAATAGACTTACTCATACTGACTGTGGCCCTAGTTCAATCTCTCATGACCTCTAACCTAATAACTGTAATAAACCATTAAATGTTCTCTGCCTTTTCTCTAACAATCTATCCTACCATATAGCAGCCTCTCAAATTTTGCTATAGGGGATGGCTAGGTGGTGAAGTGGATAGAACACTAGCAGTCCTGGAGTCAGGAGTACCTGGGTTCAAATCTTACCTCAGACACTTTAATAATTACCTAGTTATATGACCTTGGGCAAACCACTTAACCCCACTGCCTTGCAAAAACCTAAAAAAAAAATCTTGCTATAGCACATGTCATTCCTTGTGTGCTATTAGGTGACTCAGTGAATAATGTTGGGCCTGGAGTCAGGAAGACTTGAGTTCAAATCTGGATTCAGATACTGATTCTGTGACTGAGGACAAGGTACTTAAATTCTTTCTGCCTCAATTTTTTTTCTATAAAGTGTGGATAATAGCATTTTTCAGAGTTTTTAATGAGGATCAAATGAGACAATATTTGTAGCCACTATATAGTCTGACACATAGTAGATACAGTAGAAATGTGCTTTTATATCTATTCTTTGCTAAAAATCTTTCCATGGTTCCCCATTGCCTATTGAATAGCTATGATCATTTCATCCAAATTCTTTAATTGGGCATTCAAGATGTTCTATGATTCCCCCCCCCCAAACTACCTTTCAAACCTCCCCCAACATCCTACATTCAAGACAAACTACCACAAAAGGTTTTCTACCTCTGTGCCTATGCTAATGCTCTTTCTTGTTTCCAGAATGTTCCTTTCCCCAGTTCCCTTAGCTCAATTCATATCTGTCATTCAAGGATTACCTTGAATATTATTGCCTTCAAAAGTCCTAACAAAAAGTGACTTCTTCCTCATCAGAATTCACACTTTTTGCTTTTTTCCTTTACTCATGTTACAATTATTAGTGATGTAGAGAGTTATGAGAATATGATGCAGAGAGTTATGAGAATATGATACAGGGAGTTATGAACATAAGGAGATTTGTAATTGGAAACAGATTTTGAAATCCTTTATACTGTTAAATTTTATAAAATTGTTATAGGTTCCTGTGATATAAATTGACTCCTATTATTCCATTGTTAAATGAAAATTGGTAGTATCTCCTCAATCCCACCCCACAACTGGTTTCAGTTGCTGGGGTGGGGGGGAGGTATTTCCCCTTTGCCCACAGTCTCCTGACCCTTTTGTACCCAGAGAATGGTCAAGACTATAAAAACTTGGCCTGGAATCCCCTTGTGGAGTGCAAACTATGCAGGTCTCAACCCAGTCAGCTCTCCCTGGCTGTCTGTGTGTGTGTCTCTCTCTCAAACAAATCCCATCTAGCCTTTTGTTATTCTCTTGCTCTCTAGCAGTTTACAGATTACTTGCTGCTTCTCCAGGAGGAGAAAAGATTTTAATTTGTACACTTTGCCTGCTTGAATAATAAATCTTGAGCAGTTTTATAACTCCAGGGCTGTGTGTGTGAATTCTTTCACTTTTCAAGACCTCTCAATCTTAAATCCCCAGCAACATTAGCATACATGTTATATCTTTATTACCAGATTGCAAACTCCTTGAGATCAGGGTCTTTGTCACACTCCTCTCTGTGTCTTTTTCACTATATGCTTTGCACATCACAGGTCTTCTATACACATTTTCTGAATGAATGTAAGAAGAAATTAAAAGTCACTTCCTCCAGCAAACAGGTCCCAATTAACATCATCCTCCTCTTACCTCTGTTTCCCAGCCATCTTATTTCTTTTTAGCTCTCATGAGGTAACCAGGTAGCAGAATGGATAGAGTGCTTGACCCAGAACATGACTTCAGACACTTAGTTGAGATCCTGGGACAAGCCACTCAACCTCCCTAAATCTCAGTTTCTTCATCTGTAAAGTAGAATAATAATGGCACCTGCCTCTTAAAGTTGTTGTGAGGATTAAAGAAATAATACTTATAAAGTGCTTTGTAATCCTTGTTGCTGTTGTTTGTTGCTTCTTTGTTTTCAGGGTAATGTCTTGAGTTGCAAGTGGTTTGGATTTCAGTGAAGCAGAGCTGTGCTGAGTTCTCAGCCTCATTCTCTGCCCTGGAGTCCAGTCCAGGGGCAAAGCATGAGTCAACATACCTGATTGTGGCTCAGGATGCAGTAGGAGGTGTTGGTCTTTTTATGCTAGATTCTTTCTCAGGTCTCAGCTTGTCTGAGGCAACACTCATTCAATGATTAAAAACTAAGGTGGGTGGTTAGGTGGCAAAGGGGATAGAGCACTGGCCCTGGAGTCAGGAGTACCTGAGTTCAAATTTGACCTCAGACACTTAATAATTACCTAGCTGTATGGCCTTGGGCAAGTCACTTAACCCCATTGCCTTGCAAAAACTAAAACAAAAACAAAACCAACTAAGTAAGAATTGAAGCAAAAGGTGATTTAATTTGCCTTCACTAAAAGAATCAATCTGAGAGTTGAGAAACAATTGCTCACTGATCCATCCTTCCTGCCTTCTTTCTTTTCTATCTCTTTCTTCCTGCCTTCCTTTCTTTTTCTTTTTTCTTTCTCTCTTTCTTTCTTCCCTCCCTTCCTTCCTTCCTCCTTCCCTCCCTCCCTTCCTTCCTCCCTTCACTTTCTTCCTTTTTCTTTCTTTCTTCCTTTTTCTTTCTTTCTTTCTTTCTTTCTTTCTTTCTTTCTTTCTTTCTTTCTTTCTTTCTTTCTTTCTTTCTTTCTTTCTTTCTTTCTTTCTTTCCTTTCTTTCTTTCTTTCTTTCTTTCCTTTCTTTCTTTCCTCTTTTCTTTTTTCTTCTAGCCAAAAAAAAGATTATCTTTAAGTGTCCAACTCTCTTCTAGTAGGTTCCATGAAGGCATGCGTCTAATCTTTGTTTTTCTTCCAGGGCCTGCCTGAAACAATGTTTAAATCACAATAGGTGCATAATAAATGTCTGTTGAGGGGTGATTTTGAGTGGATCTGAGCTGATTAGAAGCCTTCCAATCAGGATGCCCTTCTAAATGTGAGCCTGCAGGGGGTCTCAGAGAGCAAAGAAAGAAGGCAAAAGAGCTGGGACCAAAGAGAAGTAAGAAGGAAGGGAGGGCAAAGGAGGAGAAATTGTCACCGTGGAGCTCTTTACAGAATAATGGAGGTCCTGCAGTTATTGAAAAAATTAATTAGCTGTGAGAAGTGTAGGCTTGCAGCTGTGTTTCTGGGCTTCACAAGGGGGAAGATTTAGGCATCCCAGAAGTAAGGTTGGTCTCCCAAATCTCCAGCCAAAAAGATTGCCCAGATATTTTTTGGATGCTTTAATTTCTCAGTGGGTGGTAAAAATAGATAGAGCCACATTTTCCAAACTTGTGAAAATCAGAGACCCATTAAAGGGTCAATGGCCACTAGCTAGGTCTTTAGGTAACTGTAGTCTAAAGACAAAACTAACTTTGGGAATCAGGAGATGCTTGAACTTGAATGCAGGCTATTTATTTACTATATGTGGGACTTTTAACATATCACTTAATCTAGTTTTCTATGCTTCCATTTCCTCATTTTTAGGATGAGGGGGTTGGATAGATGATCTCTTAAGACTCTCCCTTACCACTTTAAATCTCATGATTGTAACTAGGGAGCAAGGATTTACTGAGTCTGTTTATTGCATGGGCTGATGGGGAGTCATTGAAACTATTTGAGCATAAGAGTAACATAAATCAGAATAGTTTCATAGCAGTATGACTGGAGAAGGAAAGTGAAAATAATTCTTTGAAGACTATTACAATAGTCCAGACTGGTGGAAACAGAAGGCCCTGTGAAAAGAGCCAACCAGACTAAGGACTATCTGATTGACCATTTGAATGGTAATGCAAATCTGCAAAAATGACTCTCTTTGTATCTGTCTGCTAAGCTCATGGGACTAGAAGGGAATCTAGCTCAACCTCTTGATTTTACAGATGAGGATTCTGGGACTCAGAGAGAGAGAATATTTTGCCCAAGGCCACATTGAGAACAGAGCTGGGTCTTGCACCATTTGTTGTTTTCAGTCATTTTTCAGCCATGTCCAACTTGCCCATTTGGAATTTTCTTAGCAAGTATACTAGAGTCATTTGTCATTTCCTTTTCTAGTTCATTTTACAAGTGAAGAAATGGAGGCAGACAGGGTTAAATGACTTGCTCAGGGTCACACAGCTAGGATGCGTCTGAGTTTTGAACTTAGTTCTCAACTCCAGACGCTGCACTTTGCCACCTAGCTGCCTATGTCTTGCAACATAGTTGTCTCCAAGAATAGAAAAAGTGACTGCATATGTGATTTCATCAGTATCATAAACTTCTAGGTGAGTAAATTCCCTCTCTCACACAATCAACATTTATTAATCATCTACAATGGGCCAAACACTATATTGAGCACCAGAGGTACAAAAAGAAGCAGAAGACAGTCTTTGCCCTCAAGGATATTACAATTCAACAGGGGAAACAACATGCAGGTTGGTACCTTTACAACAACTTCAAATTTTAAAGAGTTATCTACTCCAGTGATATCAAACTCAAAAAGAAACAGAAAACATTAAATTATATTTAAGGATGTTTGCAGCTTCTACTTAGAAAACTACATATTAGTATTATTTATGTTTCATTGTATTTTTTATTTAATTAAATATTTCATAATTATATTTTAACTCAGTTGGGGGTATTTGGGAATGTTGGGAGTCTATATTTGACACCCCTTTTCTAAACTTTCTTATCTCTACAGATTTATGCCTCAAAATTCTACTCTGAAGATTAGAAAGGATTAGAATATAGACTCTGTTTCTTTTGAGAATTTTCTCTTAATTGTTTTCAGTCTCCTATATGGCTCCAAGTTTTTGCTGTGGACCTTGAAATGTATTAGAAGAGATTGGATATGGTGGCATATGACTGTGATTATGATAATTACTATTTAATGCTTTAAGATTTGCAAAGTACTATGTAATAGTACTTTGATCCTCACTTGATCCTTACAACAACCCTGAGAGATAGACACTATTATCCTATTTTTATAAATAAGGAAACTGAACTGTTTGGGTTGAGACTTGAAGCTCAGATCTTCCTGACTCCAGATCCAGAACTTTATTCATCCACTCTACCGCATAGATGCTTATATCCTATTGAGTATATTAGATTATTTCTTCTAGCTGGAGGAGAATGAGTCCTTCCTCCACTTAAACCCCAGATCACAGCAAACAAGTCTCCTAAGAATGATAGTATCTGAGTCAGGATTTAAACTCAGATTTTCTTGCCTAATTCTTTCACTCTTTCCACCTGTATCACCTAACTGCCTTAAATCCCTGCTGCTGGTGAGATTCAGGCTAAGGAATTATGCTTGAGTTCTAGAATTCTGGGCTTCAACTAGTCATTTCTCAGTTGTGTCCAACTCTTTTTGGGGTTTACTGGCAAAGATATTTAAATGGTTTGCCATTTCCTTCTCCAGGTCATTTTTTTAAATGTGTTTTTGCAAGGCTAATGGGGTTAAGTGGCTTACCCAAGACCACACAGCTAATTATTAAGTGTCTGAGGTAGGATTTAAACTCAGGTACTCCTGACTCCAGTGCCCCCAGGTCATTTTACAGATAAGGAAACTGAGGTAAACGGTACCCAGGATCACACCATTAGTAAATGTCTGATACCAGATCTTAACTCATGAAAATGAGTCTTCCTGATTCCGGGCTCCTTATGTCCTACAGAATCACCTAGTACCCAAAGTTCTGACTAAAGTTCATTGGATGTTTGCACAGTCTAGTACAAGGGAGTAAGCCCTCCAAGAGAGAGGTCTAGCTCCAGAACTAAGAAGAAGTGAACTCAACCAGGTTGGAAACTAAACAAAGTCAGCTCTTGTGCTGACACAGAAGTGAATTTGTGAAAGGCAACATATGGAGGCCCAATTTCAAGGAAAAAAAAAACAAAAGCAAAACCACAAGTCAGGAAAAATCCGAGAATGGGTGAACAAACACACAGGATTGGGGGGTGGGGACAGATAAACAGAAAAGAGAGAAATAGGCTGAGGGAGCTTTTAGAGGAAGAGGTCTAGAGGAAGGAGCTGCCAAACCATGCAGAGGAAGAAAATTATTCAGAGAAAGAAATAAGGAATGAGATGTGTTTCCGAGTTTGGAGAAAATGGGGAGGGCAGACAATGTTTCTTTGGATATCAACTTTTTTTCAAAAGAGCAGAAACAGATTAGCTATCTCAAAAGTCCAAGAACAATTCAGGTCATTCTTATATTCAAAGGAAATGGGGGTGGATGGTATGATGGGAGTTGCACCTAGGGAAAGAGACAAAATGAAAGATAAAAGGATTATCTTCCACCAAATTCTGGTTAAGAGTGGGGGTGGGGGCGGCTAGGTGGCACAGTGGATAAAGCACTGGCCCTGGAGTCAGGAGTACCTGGGTTCAAAGACACAATAATTACTTGGCTGTGTGGCCTTGGGCAAGCCACTTAACTCCATTTGCCTTGCAAAAACCTAAAAAAAAAAGAGAGAGTGGGGGTGGTACAACAAGAAGGGACTCAGGCTATAGAGAAGCCATTAGTTACAGATAATTAAAGAAATTAGAAATTCTTTCCTTTGGATCAAAGTTTACCCTTCCAACCTTATTCTTTAGGATTCTTAAAACTAATCTGGGGAGATAGATATAGTTGCTGGGAACTATAAGCTTAGTACAGAGGTCAGTCATTTTGAGGGAAATTCTTCAAGACTGTTGAGATGTCTCTGGAGCCACCATGCCATACAAAATGAGGATTCAGAAGGTAAGTTAAGTAAGCAGATTTATTAAGCATATAACCAGAAACTTGGCTCTGGGGAGGAGGGAAAGATATATAGGAGCTGACAGAAATTTGTTAATATAATGACAGAAAATTGTAATACCAAATGAAATACAAATTACCACTCACTTAATGATCCTACTAATGTTAAATTTCAGTAATGTTTTTTTTATTTCTACTCTTAAGATAGTTACTCTCTGCTTAAGTTGATCTGAATCATACCCTAAATCCCCTCATCCTGGAATTTTACTTGTAAAGGAATCTAGATCCAGCTTCTAAAGTCCTTGCTTCCTTCCATTGGGATTCATGACAGGAGGAGCACAACAGCCAAAATGAAAGTGGTTTTCCTTTCCTGGATTGCAAAGGACTATTGGAAACTCCTGGCCAGGCCTTGCTTCCTCATAACTACCTCCTCCCTCTCTCTTCCTAAAGGGTCTTCGAGTGTTCTGCAATCATGGGACAACTTCCCCAAGGTGGCAGGTTTGCTACCCTGTTATCTCAATTAAAGATGCTTTATTCCTCAATTCATGACTTTGATATATTTCTGGTCTTGACAGAGCCAAAACAGAGTCAGACCAAGACCTTTCTTCTCCTGATCCTTAGTCATGATATTAGTCATTGCTGGTACCAAATCAGTTTCAAGGAAGCACGAGTGATTGCCTGGCCTTTGATGATAAGGGGAAATGGGATCCAAATATATATTGACTGGCAGAGTACCCCAGGGTTAATTGGGCTAGAGGTCACTCAAAAGAGGAAACTGACTGCTAGAGGTTGAGTTTTGTTTGGGGGAAGTTATATCATTTGGATAGGACATTTTCAATGAAACTGAGGGATAGAAAATGGGAATGTACCTCATATTTTTTCTGTCTTTGCATGAAACAGACAGCTTGAGAAAACTCTATACTTCTGCCCAAGGCAAAAGAGGAAGAAACAACTTAATTGGAGTTGCAGCCTTTTTGCTAATGCAAAAAGCATCTTCCTGCAGTCTTTAGTGAACCATGTGTCCTTAAAATCCTAGAAATTATAGAATGTCAGAGCTGGAAGGGAGTTGATAACTCATCTAGTCTATGCCCCTTCCTCCTTTTTTTCCTAAAGTGGGATGGGAGGGCTGAGGCCAACATAGTTGGTGTTACTAGTCCAAGATCACACAAAGAATATCATGCTGAAGAAGTCCTTTACTACAGTCCTTTCCTAGTTTGGGAAGGTGTACAGACTTCAATTTAGTAGTCTGCCTCAGAGCAAGGCTTCCTGAGCTTCCTTTCCTGGCCAATACACTCTAAGGTCATTAACACATCAGTGTGAATTATTTATCAGATGTTTTCTTCCAATTAGAATGACCCAAAATTGCCTGAGCAGCCTAGAACACAGTGAACTTGACCCACCTTGTTTTCTTTGGTTAAGGGTCATCTCTCTTGGCAGTTATTCTGCCCTGTCTCGTATCTTTAAAAAAGTTTTTTTTTTTGGTGGGGGGGAACAAATGTCCCAAATTCCTTGGAAAAACTTAGTAGGGTCAAAATTAGTTAGAGAAAAGACAAATGTATATTAAAGCATACATAGGAAGACAGTCAAAGAAAGAAAACCCTAAAGACTTGGAGAAATGGAGAACAAGATAGGAGAGCATTTCCTTAGGGAGGCAAGGCAGACATCAAAGAATTCTCATTTTTCCTCTGAAAAAACCCTGGGGTGGGGGAGTACTATTGCTGGTTTGGCTATGATTTCATCAATATATATAACTTCTGGTGTGGAAATTCCTTCCAACTATATAAACATCTGCAATTAAGAATTTTAGAAGATTATCAGGGGTTCTGAGGAGGAAGCTGAGGCCTACATAGGTGGGAAAGTTGCCCTAGATCACATAAACAGCATCAGCTGAAGAAGTCCTTTCCTCTAGAGAGTTTCCAAGCTTAGCGATTTGCCCAGGACCACACAGTTAGTAAATAAGATAGAATTTGAACCCAAATTTTCTTGACTCTAAACATATCTACTATGCTACTCTGTTGTTCATTTGAGTCCTGTCAGAAAAAAAGGAGGGGAGTCAGTTAGATGATGTACTGGACCTGGAGTCAGGAAGATGAGTCTTACTGAGTTCAAATCAGATTTCAGATACTTATTAGCTATCTGACCCTAGGTAAAGGACTTAACCCTGCTTGCCTCAGTTTCCTTATCTGTAAAATGAGTTGGCAAATCACTGTAGTATCTTTGCCAAGAAAACCCTAACTGAGGTCATGAAGAGTCAGACACAACTAAAATGAATAATAACATTAAAAAAAAGGTTAGAACCATAATTTGGCTCTCTGAGCCATAGTTTTTTCATCCACAGGATCATAGATTTGGAATTGGAAAAGATCTTAGATGACTCCAGTCATCTATGCATCCAGTCCCTTCATTTTATGATGAAAAAAAAATTGAGGTTTAGAAAGATTAAACAATTTGCCTGAGGTGGTCCAGCTAATAAGCAAGTATCAGAGGCAGGATCTGAACTCAAGAACTCAGCTTGATTCCAAGTCCAACATTGTATCCACAATTCAATATTGTCTTTGTATGATAATGATAAATACACCATCTGTTTCCCAGAGTTGTTCTGAGTATCAAGTATGTCCTGTGCTTTGTAATTGGGAAGACTATATAAAAGGTGGCTACCTGGCTCCCTCCCATTGAACTGTCATTCAAGGAAATGCAAATAAAAAGTAAGTTCCAGGCTCTATAAAATTATATAGTTTCTGTCAGATTCTGAAATTCTAACAGAGAACTCTGGCAGATAGGTTATGACAGCAATAAACTGTGGTGACCTCAACTGAAACAAACAGGTGTTTTCAGCAGACAATGTATGTGTAGTCCTGTGGAATTAATACAGCTGTTAAGAGTGTATATCCTGTTTATTTCCAAGCTTACCTTCAACTGACAGATATTACAGATACACCTATGCAGATACAGTAGTCCCTCCTTTAGCCCAGAGGTAAAGAGATGTTCCATTCAAACCTACCTTGCCCCTCTTACTGTGAAAAAAAGAAGCTCTCATATCATTTAAGCATTGAAAAGCAAAACAAAATCCCTCATTGGCTAATTCCAAAGATTCATTTCTCATTTTAAATATTAATAACTTGCCCAGGGTCACACAACTAAGTATCTAAGGCAGATTTGAACTCATCTTTTTTCTTTTAGGTTTTTGCAAGGCAAATGGGGTTCAGTGGCTTGCCCAAGGCCACAGAGCTAGGTAATTATTAAGTGTCTGAGGCCAGATTTGAACCCAGGTACTCCTGACTCCAGGGCCGGTGCTTTATCCACTGTACCACCTAGCCGCCCCTGAACTCACCTTCTTGACTCTAGGCCCAGGACTCTATCACTGAACCTTCCAGCTGCCTCTAAATAGATCTGTAATCTCATCAATTTGAATGTTTCCTTCAATGGTACAAACTAGGGGCAGCTAGGTGGCATAGTGGATAAAGCACCGGCCCTGGAGTCAGGAGTACCTGGGTTCAAATCTGGCCTCAGACACTTAATAATTACCTAGCTCTGTGGCCTTGGGCAAGCCACTGAACCCCATTTGCCTTGCAAAAACCTAAAAAAAAAACAAAAAAAACCCAATGGTACAAACTATGAGTCATCTACCTCTTGTTGTGGATGAGTTTTGGGGTCACCAAATGGAAATTGGGAGTTAGTGAAAAGAGAATGGATTCATGTACTTCCCTGGGATTTTAAAATTGCTCAGAATTTATTATGGAAGTCTTCCTTGAAGAAATAAGGAAGGAGCTTAAAAATTTGGGAGAGACAATACCTTGCAACAAGAAAACAAAACCTTAGAAAGTACAATTGGACAAATACAAAAGGAGAATAAATCTCTCAGATCATCAATTGGACCAATACAAAATGAGAATAAATCTCTCAGATCCTCAATTGGACAAATACAAAATGAGAATAATTTTCTCAGATCCTCAAATGAGCAAATACAAAAAGAAATTAATTCTCTCAAAACCTCAATTGGTCAAATGGAAAGCTCTTTCAAAAGTAGAATTGACCAATTGGAAAAGGAGTTGCAAAAGGTTAATGAAGAAAACTCCTCCCCCCAAAAAAGAATGGAGTCTGCAGAAACTAATGACTCCATGAGACAGCAAGAGTCAGTTAAAATCAAAAATAGAAAAAATAGAAGCAAATGTAAAATACCTCATCAACAAAACCACTGACCTCGAGAATAGATCGAGGAGGGGCAAACTGAAAATTATAGGACTTCCTGAAAACATTGAAGAGAAAAAAAAGCCTGGACTTAATATTACAGGACCTAGTGATGGAAAACTGCCCTGATATCATGGAATCGGAGGGCAAAGTAGTTATTGAAAGAGTAAATAGATCCCCACCAGAAAAAGGTCCTAAAATGAAAACACCAAGGAATGTTGTGGCCAAACTCCAGAACTATCAGATAAAAGAGAAAATCCTGCAAGTAGCCAGAAAAAAACAATTTAAATATCAAGGAGCCACAGTAAGGATCATGCAGGACCTGGCTGCATCAACATTAAGGGATCGAAGGGCCTAGAACGAGATATTTTGAAGAGCAAGGGAGCTTGGAATGCAGCTAAGAATCTACTTTCCCACAAAGCTGAGCCTTCTCTTCCAGGGAAAAAGATGAACACTTAACAAAATTGAAGAATTCCAAAAATTTCTGATGAAAAGACCAGAGCTAAACAGAAAATTTGGACATCAAAGGAGGTTCAAGAGACATATGAAAAGGTTAAAAAAAAAGGGGGGAGGTGGAAAAAAAATGCAATCCAGTAAGTTGAAACTGGCTATATCCCAGCATGGGGGAAAAAGATTCTCATAAATCTTGAGAATTGTAACTCTAACAGAGAGAATATACCTAGCCAGAAATGATGGACATTCACAACCTATCCATGAGACTGCTATCTAATGGGATGTAACTGGCTTTAACCCCGCTTGGGAGAAAGACTCTAATAACTCTCAGGAATTTTGACTCTATTCGATAGAATATACTGAACCAGAAGGGACAGACACTCAGATTTTTCTACAACTTAGAATGATCTGAAAAACACTACCTGGTTAAAAAGGGGGACAGGAAAGAGACTGGAGGAAGGAGGGGATTGAATAGGGGTAAATCTCATTACACTGAGGTACAAAAAAACCTATGGTAATAGAGGGGAAGAAGGGAGCAGAGGAGAAACACCTAAATCTTCTCATCAGACTTGGCTTAAAGTCAACCTACACATACTCAGTTAACTTATAAAACATCTAACCTTTCAAGTATTAAAAGGGGAAAAGGGAAAGGGGGATGAAGAAAGGGAAGGGGAATGGGGGAAAAGGGGGAAATAACAAAAGGAAGGGAAGGAAAAAGGGAAAGGGGAAAGAAAGGGGAGGGTGTGATATAGGAGGGCAAACACACTGAAGGGGGCGGTACTCCGACACAAAATATGAGGGAATATGGATAAGGGGGGGAAGGGGGAAAATACAAACAAAGGGAAGATAGCAGGGAGGGCAATAAAGAATTAGTAATCATAACCTTGAATGTAAATGGGATGAACTCTCCCTTAAAATGTAAGCAAATAGCAGAGTGGATTAAAAACCAGAATCCTACAATATGCTGCTTAAAAGAAACTCATTTGAAGCAGAGAGACACATATAGAATAAAGGTAAAAGGTTGAAGCAAAATATATTTTGCTTCAGCTGAAGTAAAATAAAAAAGCAGGGGTAGCAATCCTTATCTCAGACAAAGCAGCAGCAAAAATAGATAGCATTAAAAGAGATAAGGAAGGAAACTTTATCCTCCTAAAAGGTACCATAGACAATAAAGTCATTTCAGTATTGAATATATACACCCAGTGGGACAGTACCCAAATTCTTAGAGGAGAAGCTGAAAGAATTACAGGAAGACATAGACAGCAAAACTCTACTAGTGGGAGACCTCAGCCTCCTGCTATCAGATCTAGATAAATCGAATCATAAAATAAACAAGAAAGAAGTTAAGGAGGTAAATAGATTGTTAGAAAAATTAGATATGGTAGACTTATGGAGGAAACTGAATGGGGATAGAAAGGAAGATACCTTTTTCTCTGCAGTACATGGAACTTATACAAAAATTGACCATGTACTAGGACATAAAAACCTAATGATCAACTGCAGAAAGGCAGAAATAGTGAATACATCTTTCTCAGATCACAATGCAATAAAAGTCATATGCAATACTGGGCCAAGGAGATATAGACCCAGAACAAATTGGAAACTGAATTTTAAAAAATGAGTGGACCAAAAACCAAATTATAGAAAGAATTAACCATTTTATCCTATATAATGATAATGAAACAACATACCAAAACCTATGGGATTCATTCAAAGTGACTCTCAGGGGATATATTATAGCTCTAAATGCTTACATGAATAAATTGGAGAAAGAGGAAATCAATGAACTAAACATGCAACTAAAAAAATTAGAGGAAAAAAAAAGAATTTATTATGGAAGTCTGCAAAATATTCAGATTAAAAGCTTTTCTCCTCTGGGAGAAGAACAGGCCCTTTGAGGACAGAAGTAAATAACAAGGCAAGGCATAATTATTTTGGGAGACAGAGATAGAGAGAGACAGACAGCCAACAAGAACTGACTCAGCTAAGGAGAGTATAGCCATGAGGGCGATTTAAGCCAGGTTTTTAATAGTCTTGACCATTCTCTGGGTACTGAGGGCAAAGGGAAAATCCCTCCCCACTTCCAAGACTAGAACCAGGTAAAAGGTTGGTAGCTGGGGATGGGAATGAGGAGAGGGTACAAATTTTACATTTATCAATGGAACAATGGGGTCAATTTACATCCCAGGAGCAAATAACATTTTAGACTTTTACAAAATTTAACAGCATAAAGGATTACAAAATTTGTTTCTAATCACAAATTTCCTATATTCATAATTCACTGCATCACTCTCTTTCCTGTGAGACTCTGGTTGTTGATGTTCCATGACAAGTTCATTCAGTGTTTTGGAGGTTTTCTTTACTCTCTTTGAATATCAATGAAACATTCTCAATATTAACTTGACTGATCAAATTCAAAAAGTTCCTCCACTATCTTGATGGAATTAACTTTTTGATGAAGTCAACAGTCCCCCACAACTGCAAAGGAAAAGTTAAAGAATGAACCTCCTAAGGGATAACTTTTGGTTTGTCAAAGATCCCCAGATCCTTCAACCAGTTAGCAGCCAGAGTACCCTAGGGCTGCTAATGGCCTGTATTCAATGGCTCATTCCCTATAATTCCAACAGATTGATTGAGGAATTTTAATTTGAACTGTTCACTAACTGTGGTCCACATTATATTATTATTAGCTTGAGTAGGCAAGTTTCCAGATAACTACTTTACAATTTCTTTGATCTTCCAACAAATATTTGCCAGTGCCATGGAGAAAGCAAAATCAATGAGTCCCTGACCTCAGGGAGCTTATGTTTTACTGTAGATGTTCTTTCCTTGCCTTCTGTGAATTAAAAAAAAGCTTATAATCATATTTCAATATAATTGTTTCCTTTGTGATCCTATGTATTTTATACTTTTGAAACTATTATTCTGAGAAAAGATCCTTATTGTCCAATGACACAATATTTGGAGCCTATGACTCCAAAAAGATTAAGAACCTCTGTATTGAAGAAAAACATCTTGCACACAGAAAAATTATATATGATGTACAAAGTGGATGTAAAGTAGTTTTTTTTTTTTGAGGGAAGGGGTACTAGCAACTTAGGATCCAGTTAGATTTTCTGCAGGAACTGAAGCCTGGCTCTTCAAAAAAGAGATTCCATGATGCAGAAGTGAAGGAAGAAGCATATTCTAGCCTTGGAAGATAGTTTGTACAAAGGCCCAGCCAATGGATATGAAATGTGGATGTTGTGAATAGCAATTAGGCCAATTTGGCTGGAATTTAGAGTATATGATGAAGAATAATGTGTAATAATCCTGAACCCATCAGTTGGAAAGCTAGTCAGAAGGATTACTATTTCATCTTATTTAAATAGGAAAGTAGTATTGTAGTCAGATCTGTACTTTAGGAATATTGATTTGGCTGCTCTTTGGGGGATGGATTGGAAGGGCGGGGAGGAGGGGAGAATGGATTCCAGCCCTTCAGATGAAGTAAAGAGGTCCTGAACCAGGGCAGTCACTGTGAATAGTGAAAAAGCTAAGGTGTGTGTACTATTTATACCTTAGTACTAATTTTTCCTCAGATCAGTCTTTGTCTTGACATGGAGAGAGGTTTTGATAGGGGAGAGATAGAAGTTTAATGACATTTGAGGAACTCTAGCCATAGCTTTTAAGGGAGTTGGGTGAAAGGCAACCCTCTGGTCATCTGGGGAGCAGCAATAAGATTTCTGGGTCCATGGTGGTGGTACAGGTGCAGAGTGAATTAAAGATATCAAAGTCCCTAGATGTAATGGGGCTTCTCTGAGAAGTCTTTTGAGCATGCTCAGTTTGCCTAGTTGCGGAGTCTTACTTCCATTGCCAAATGGGTAGGAAAGCCTCCTTAAGATTACCTGGGTCTTTAAAACTGGCAAGACTTGTATAGCTCTTTTGGCTCTTTTTTTAGTTATTCTAATGGGCTATCCTGGTATGGACACCATGCTGAACTGGAGTGGGGACTCACCATTCCTCTCCCTCCTTTTCTTACCCTAATTTCCAAGAAATGGGCCTGGGAGTATTTGCTTCTGTTTTGGGAGCTCTGCGTCCTCAAGTTTCAGTTGACAGAGGTGAACACAGATGGATAGTTCAGAACATGGTGACTTTGGAGGCAGAATTGAATTCAAGTTGGTGTAGCCAGCTCACCTGGCATGGAAACCCTAAGAAGTCAGGGTGCTTGGGACTTGAGTCTTAGGGGGATTTCAGACTTGGAACAGGGACTACCCTATGAAAACTAAACTATGAATCAAATCCTCTTCCCCTCCCTTGAGAATGAGAGGGAATTAAAAGAGAATTCCACTTCCCACATGTCGAGGAAGTAACTTTGTATATTTGATTGTACCTTTTGAAGTAAAAATAATCTTTGTAAAAGTGCACTGTGTTACACAGACTTGGTATGGAAGTTATTCAAATCATATTGTGTATCTGGATATCCCTTCTCCATCTCAGGAATTGTCAAGTCTTTTTCCCTAGCCAGATGCTAAACGATTTTAACTGTGCCAAGCTGAAAGTTTGCATTTTATTCTGGAGCTCCCTGAAGCTTCTTTAACATAGTGACTAACCTTTTCAAATTTGTGCTTTCATAATATCACTATGGTAGCTGTATTGAGATTATATCTCAGGTGGGGTGAGGGGAAAGTGAGGAGATACAAGAACTTAGAGGCTAAGCAAGAGTTTATTGCAACAATCCAGGTTAAAAAAAAAAGGTCAGAAATTAAAGAAAGTCACAAGAATCAAAGAGGATCTTAGAAATCTAATTCCTTCATTTTCTGGCTGACTCAGAAAAGCTAAACATTGTTCTCACAACCACACAATTAAGTGTCATGCAAGAGCCAGGACATGTCCCAGTTCTTGACTCTTAATTCTGCATTTTGGAGAGCTTTTCAGACTGAGTTCCTAGAGAAACTAGAGAAAATCTCACTCACCTTTGCATCTATTAAACTGGAAATCAATAAAGGAAGTAGCCAAACTGGAAAACTAATAACATTTAGTAGTTCTCAGACAATCCAGGCTGATGCAGAGGGAAAGCATTGGCCAAAGCCATGGGAGGGAGTGACAGCTCCAGCTTCCTAGGGCCAGAGAGGGCTGGCAGCCAAGCCTTCTCTTAAAATGGTCTGTTACTATCTTGGCATCAAGGTCAGTGATCTGCAGGGGACTATGCCTAAAGCAATGTCAAAATAGAGGCATATCTGAACAGCAATCTCTTTTCTCTAACTGATTTCCACCTTGTTGGAGTCTCTTGGTTCTTGGGTAGGACAATCTCAGATCTCAGTTTTCTCTCTTGCTCTCTTTTTTATTCCATTATAAAATGTATTTTGTAGTAAAACCTTATATTTTTCATTTTTTTTAAGACACCGTTTTGTCTCTGAATTCTGAGCCTGGAGCTGGGGATGGGGAGGATGGGAAAGGAGGTAGAATGCCACTTAGCATCAGTTACTCTTTCTTTTGTGTCCATGAAACTAAAACAGAAAAAAGATCTCCATCTGGCACCCAGAGATGGTATTAGACGGTCGATTGTTTCTAGGTCAGACTTTATTACCGACTTAATTGTTTTGTTGTTGCCACTTCTGCTGCTGTAGGCATTGTAAATATAGATGTGTCACATTGGTACTAAGCAACTCACTTCTCCTGGGGAGAAAGGTTCCAAAAAAGAGATTCACATTTTTAGTTCGAACCAAACTGTTAAGAAGACTTGTTTATTTCAAAGATAGTAGCTAGCAGTCCTAACTTTGCCAAGTTTTTTTTTTTTTTGAGGGATGGATTGGGAGACGTATAGCAAGATAAATCTTATTTATGGGGGAATAAGAATATATGGAGGATTCTTAATCTAGGGTTCATCATTCCCATTTCAGGGGGTTTGTAAACTTAGGAAAATATTTACATCTTTATTTTAATACAAGTATTTTCCTTTATAATCATATGTATTTTATTTTATTCATTTAAAAATATATTCTGCTAAGAGCTTCACCAGACTACCAGTGGGTCCCATGATATCAAAAAGATTTGATATCCTTGGTATATAGAAGTTTCAGAAAATTGATAAAAAATGATAGCTGACTCATATATCATTTTAAGATTTGCAAAGCACTTTATACACTTCATATACATGAAATAAGTCCTATATATATATATATATCATTATCTCTATTTTATAAATGAGGAAAACAAATCTTCCAAGAGTTTAAGTGACTTGCCCATAGTCCAAGGCTAGCAAGGAAGTGGCAGAAATGGGATTCAAATTCAGAACTTCCATTCTTTAAGTCCAGCACTCTAAAAGACTGAGATGCTCACAATCACATACCACTAAGAATCAGTTAGTAGCAGAATTGAGATCAAAGGGCAGGCTTACTTATCCTGGATTTATTGTAGTTAACCTGATTCTCTACCCTGATGGTTTAGTCCAAGGGAGCCGAGACAATTTCTTCTTCCACTCCATATAACTCCCTTTATCATCAGAGTTTTCTGGAAACTTGTATTTTTGGACTCTTTCCAGATCATTCCAAACATTTCATTGTATCCATTCCTTTCCATTGTGAGCATATTGGGGAAAGTGAAATAAATAAACTGTGGGAATAGGAAGGAAGCACCTGCATATTCCAGCCCTATGGGGTGTTATATTCTATCTTTAAGCTTAAAGAGGTAATGAGGGGCAGCTAGGTGGTGCAGTGGATAGAGCACTGACCCTGGAGTCAGGAGTACCTGAGTTCAAATCCCGTCTCAGACACTTAATAATTACCTAGCTGTGTGGCCTTGGGCAAGCCACTTAAGCCCATTTGCCTTGCAAAAAAACTAAAAAAAAAGGAATGATTTCTTTGCAGCTAGGTGACTCGGTGAATAAAAAGCACTGGACTTGGAGTCAGGAAGACTCGAGTTCAAATATGACCTCAGACACTTACTAGCCCTGTGACCCTGGGCAAAGTCATTTAGCCCTCTTTGCCTCAATGACTTCATCTGTAAAATGAACTGGAGAAGGAAATGGCAAACCTCTTCAGTATCTTTTCCAAGAAAATTCAAAATGGAGAGACAAAGAGGAAGAAAAATAAATAAATGACAGCTGAAATGGGGGTAGAACCGAAAGGGCAGTATGGTGGAAAAGTCAGAAAAATCCAAAGTACTGTAACTAGGTGGGAAATGAGGGCGTAGCTGTCTTGGGCTCTCTTCTTCATTGGAGGTTTTAGAGTTTATGACAATTAGAGGGGCTTAGGGTAGGACTGAGTGAGATTCTAATTGCTTATAAGGAGAATTAAGAAGCAATCTGAAGATGTCTTGGTGTCTGCTGATCTTTGAAGTTTCTGGAGTATTAACAACATAACTTCTAGTCTTTATGTTGAATTAGTCCAGCGTGGGGAATGTGGATGGGGAGAGAGAGTAGGTTCAGTGGCACTTGTATTACACTCCTTCCTGTCATTGGTTGGCTGATTTGTCAATCTCCATCATGCTAATTACCAATTAGTGCTGACACTGACTGACAACAGTTATTTGATACCAAAAAAAATGATCCAGTCAGTTGTGCTGGTAGAAAGGAGAAAATGAGGTCTCCCCTCCATTTATTTTTATATACTCTGTAACTGTTTCTGGGACCCCAATAGTACAAAATTCTTTTGTATGGTCATGTTTCATTGGCATTGCTTATTAGCAATTTCACAAAGGTAGCTATCACCATGGAGAATAAAGGACAGTTATCTGGGGTTTGTTATACATTGGTTTCCCTGGTTTTCCCAGTTTTCTGCATCATTTCCAGGAGGTATGATAATGTATTAATTCCAATGAACTTACTCAGGGCCTTGGAAAAGTTAAGGACTCTCTCTCTCCCTTTCTCTTTTCTCTCTCTCTCTCTCTCTCTCTCTCTCTCTCTCTCTCTCTCTCTCATTTCTGTTTCCTTTCTGCTTTCCCTCTTTCTTTATCCCCCCTCCTCTCTCCTCTTTCTCCCCCTTCCCCCCTTTCCATCCCTTTTCTTCCTCTCTTCTCTTTCCTTTCTCTTCTTTTTCTTTCTGTCACTCTTTCCTTTTTCTCTCTCTCTCCCTCCCTCTCCTCTCTCTTACTTCCTCCATCTCTCTTTCTCTCCTTCTTTCCTCACCCCCTCTCATTCTCTCTCAGCAATGCTCAGATCAGTTCCTGAGTAAGTAGGAGTTACTACCCAAATTTATTTCCCTTTCTCTGGTCATCCCTTCTCTCTTTCTCAGGGTCAATTACTTCAGTTGCTTAGAATAAGATACCAAGGTCATGGGTTTGATTCCTCTTCATAAGAAGCATTCCATCTGCCAGCTGCAATCCTTACCTAAACTTGATCTCACAAATGTATGCTCAAGGTCACTAGATGAAAAGATGTGAATGACTCAGTATATATCCATCCCTTGAACATAGAAGCAATTCTTAAAGAGTCATCAGTGGTCAAAAACTTTACCTTTTTTTTTTTTTGCAAGGCAAAGGGGTTAAGTGACTACCCAAGGTCACACAGCTAGACAATGATTATTAAGTGTCTGAGGCCAAATTTGAGCTTTATCTTTTTTATGTGAAGACCCATTTTCCCAGAGAGGATGGGCATGATCTAACAAAGAAACCAACAAGCAGGACTCTTCAAAATGAACCTCTTTCAAACCTCCCTAAGACTGTCAATGGCATCACTATTCTCTCAGTCACCCAGTCTCTCAACTTTAATACAATCCTACTTCCTCACTTGCCTCACACATTAAATATTGCAAAGCTTGAATTTTTACGTTCATAATCTCTCTCTTATATTTCCCATTTTCTTCACTCACATAGCCACCACCCTAATAGAAACTCCCATCACCTCCCAATTGGACTATTTCAATAACCTAGTTTCAAATCTTTCCCAATACATCTTCTCATCCCTTTAGCTGCCAAAGTGATTTTTCCTAAAGTTAAGTTCTGACTTTGTCATCAGTAAACAACAGTAAACCCCTATAACTTCCAGGATCAAGTATAAAACCCTTCACAGGGTGGCTAGGTGGTACAGTGAATAGAGCAATGGCCTTGGAGTCAGGAGTACCTGGGTTCAAATCTGACTCAGACACTTAATAATTACCTAGCCGTGTGGCCTTGGGCAAGCCACTTAACCCCATTGCCTTGAAAAAAAAAACAACCTAAAAAAATAAGCCCTTTACAGCCTGGCCTTTTCCTACTATTCCAATCTTCTTACATCTTGTATACCCTTCCCTGTACTTTATGATTCAACTAAACTGTCCTGCTCTGTTCTTCTCACACTATTCTCCAGACACCATGCCTACAATGTTTTCCTTCTTCAATTTTGTCTTGTATTTAACTTGATTTCCTTCAAGATTCAGCTCAAATTTTACCATCTGCAGGAGGATTTTGGAGCCCTCTCTTTTCCTTCTAAAATTACTTTCCAAAAAAAAAAATAAAAAAAAATAAAATTACTTTCCAGCTAGGTGACTCCCCTGCAGTCAAAAAGATCTGAATTCAAATGCAGTTTCAGACACTTATTAGCTATGTGACCCTTAGGCAAGGCACTTAATCTTTGTCTGCCTCAGTTTCCTCATTTATAAAGTAGGGGAAAAATATAACACTGACCTCCTAGGGTTGTTGTGAAGATCAAAATGATAACATTTATAAAGCACTATAAAAATTATAGCTATTATCATATCTTTTCCATATAGTTATTTCACATATACATAGTTATTTGCATGTTTCCCTCCATTAAAATGTGAACTGCTTGAGGGCAGAGGCCAAGTTTTTGCCTGCCTTTGTATTTTCAACACCTGATACACTGTAGGAGTTTGTTAAATGTTTATTGTTTGGTTTAAGCTACATTGGCAAGGATTAAATGGGAAGATGAAGAAATGCTTCCTGTTAAGGAGAGCTGGGAGACCTTGGAACAGGTGATCAAGGGAGGGCTTGAACTCTTTTTATGAGAATAGGATAAGTCTATGAGTTCTGCAGTCTAGGAGGGATGCTAGTAGAATCAAACAGTTTTCCAGACCAAAGCAGAAGAGACGACACTAGACAGGACGTCTTCAAATGGACTAATTCACTATAAAAATTAATTCACCATTAAAAATCTCATCTTTTTACTTACAATTATTCCCTCACTTTTATCTCCTTTTCTCCCTCTCTTCTTTTTTTTCCCTTTCTCTCCCCCTTTCCAAATCTTTAGTTCTCTCTGTCTGATTCTCCCACACACATACATACACAGACATACACAAAGCTATAGTATTAGGTCTATTGTCTTGCCCATAATATACTAGACTCACTTGGGTCAGATCAAATGATTTTTCCCCCCTGGGGCATCATCTAGTTCTTGTTATCTAAACTGTTGTTTTGTACTTATATGTTAATTTAGACATTCTTCCATTATTCATTTAAAATTATATTCTTGTCATTTCTTCTGGCAATTTTTTTCATGTCTCATTTTGTAGTTTTTAATCTCTCATGTCTGTGGATCTCTTTCTCTCTTTCCCTTCTCTTTCCTCCTTCCTTCATTCTTTTATTTCTTTTTTCCCTGGTTGTCTAAATATGAAAAGATCTCTTACTGAAGCCTTTTCCAGTTTATCTGTGTCTTCTTTAAACTTTAAAACTAATCTTTTACTTTCAGGAAAAAATGTGTTACTTATTAGTATCACTTATTAATAAAATGATAATTATTATGCTACTTTTATATAGCAACTATAGTTTTCCATTTACCAAAGTTTCTTTTATACTACTCACTTGAATTTACTATAAATGTTAATCCTATCTATTTATCTCTTCTGTGTTTTGTATATAATTATTAATATATTCTCTAGGAATTCATCTATTTCAGTGACTGTCCTTAGAACACAAGAAGCAATATGATGGGTTCACCTCCTGATCCATTATATCCAGTGTTTGGTTCTTGGAAAGGTCAAAGAGACAGTTTGAAAACTTGGAAGTTTTCTTCAATTATTCTAATATCAAGGATTAGGCCTTAAAGTGAGGCTATTTTAAGGAAGATATAATTAAAAAACAAAACTTGAAAAAATAATAAGTGGCATAAATGGAAGTATCATTTATTCATATATCAAAAAAGTTCTTCCCTTTACAAAAGGAAGAGGGGTACATCCCTTTAAAAATGATCTCCCTAAAGGTATGGGAAGCACAAGATAGGTGACAAAGTTCCAATTTTGGAGTCTTGTTTCCAATACTGCTATAGCACTTAGGAACTAGATGACTACTGGTAATTCATTTAATATTTGAGTCACCATCAACCAATCAACAAGCCAGTCATTAGGTACCAATTAAGTGCCAACTCTGTCTTGGGCAATGAATATCAAAAGCAAAAAGGAAATAGTTCCTGCTCTCAAGAAACTTACCTTCTATAGGGAGAAAACATGTGTATGTGTGTGTGTTTATATAATACATATGTACATATAGAAGAAATACAAGATAAGTATAAGTATGATGAGAGGCACTAGCAGATGAGGGTATTAAGAGAGTCTTCATGTAGAAAATAGTACTCAAGGTTAAATCTTGAATGATATTCCTAGTCAGAAGTGAAGAAAGTGAAGAGTGAAGTGAAAGTGAAGAAAGAGAATATTCACTTCATGTCACCAAAATTTATTAAGTAAGGAAGTAACATAGTCAGACCTATGCTTAAGGAAAATCACTTTGGTAGTAATATATAGGATGAATTGAATTGGAAAGAGAATTTAGTTAGAGGAAACCAATTGGGAGACTGCTATAATAGGGAAGTGAAAAGTGATGGGGGTCCCAACTAAGGTGAGTGATTTTCTATATAGTGATAAGGTGATGAATACAAGAGATGTGGAGACTGAATATAGCTATATATTCAGGTGAACAAGTGAAGGATCAAGGATGACTTCAAGGTTGTAAATCTGGGAGCCTAGAAGGATTGTGGTACCCTGAACAGAAAAAGGGAAATTAAGAAGAGGGATGAACTTTGGGGGAAAGTTGATGAGTTCTGTTTTGGAAATGTTGAATTTGTGATGTAGATAGGATATTGAGTTTGAAAGGTACAATGGACTATAGACGATGTGGTAGTAGTGCTTAAGAGAAAAACTGAGACTGGATCTATACATCTTGGAATCATCTTCTTAGGGAAGATAATTAGTTCCATAAAGAGAGCTTATGAGGTCACCAAGTGAATTCATATAGAGAGAAAGGAATAGAGGGTCTTGCACTGAACATTTGGGTATGAACACAGTTATGATTTAAGATGCATAATGAACTAACAGATTGAGAAGCAGTGGACATATAAATAGGAGAACTAAGAGAAAAAAGTGTGACAAAAACCATGGGAGAGAGAGTATTGAGGGGAGGGTTATTAGGAGGATCAACTGAGCCAAAAGCTAAAGAAAGGTCAAGAGGATAAGGACTGAGGAAAGACCATAAAATTTGGCAGTTAAGAGTTAAACTGGTAAATTTAGAGAATATGGTTTCTGATGATTACGAATGAATGAAAGAGTATTTAAGTGCTTATTATGTGCCAAGCACTATAATGAAGTCAGAAGCCAGAATGCAAAAGCTTGAGAATTAAGTGAGGGGAAAAAAAAGTAGTTAATAGATGTAGAAAGCTTTTTCTAGGAGTTTGACCAACAAAGAAAAGAAAGATATGAGTACTTGAGGGAATAGTAGGGACTAATGAATATTTTTTGAAGAGGAAAAAATCAGTTTCTAATAGAGTTGTTACAAGGGTCATATGAGAAAGTATTTTTAAGTTTAAAGTACTATTTTGTAAGCATCACTATTTACAGTTTACATTTATTCAGTTTATGCTCAATATAGCTGTTGCATACAGTCATATGGTAACAGGAATATCCTTGACCTCCCTTTAATAAATTTAAGAATTCTTTTTTTTTTTTTTTTAGATTTTTTGCAAGGCAAATGGGGTTAAGTGGCTTGCCCAAGGCCACACAGCTAGGTAATTATTAAGTGTCTGAGACCAGATTTGAACTCAGGTACGCCTGACTCCAGGGCTGGTGCTTTATCCACTGTACCACCTAGCCGCCCCAATTTAAGAATTCTTGCATCAATCTCAGCAGTGAGCCATATAGACATTTTTTTTTCAAGATGATGATGGTGGTGGTGACAACATTCCTTCTGGTCAACTAGCATATTCAGAGTGGCACCCAACTACCTCTAGGTGGGAGACCTTAGCATTTATCTAGTCATAGGATCATGGATTTAGAACTGGAAAGGATCTCAGAATTCCATTTGGAACAGACTGCTAGACCTAGAGTCAGGAAGAACTGAGTTTAAATTACTCTCAGAAGTGTACTAGCTGTGTGACCCTGGACAAATCACTTAAACTCTTAGTTTCCTCTACTGTAAAATGCAGATAAAAAAAAATAGCATTTGCCTTACAGAATTGTTGTGAAGATCAAATGGGATAATATTTATAAAGTTCTTATATAGTGTCTGGCACATAGTAGACACTATAAAAATGCTTATTCCCTTCCTTTCCTCTCCTCATTTAGTCTCACCTCTTTATTTTGCAATTGAAAAGACAGCACAGTGAGAGACTTGTATTTGTTCAAAGTTACATTGGTAGCAGAGGAATGTTCTTTACTCTATGTCATGCTACTTTTTGTTTGTTTGTTTTTACAAGGCAAATGGGGTTAAGTGACTTGCCCAAGGCCACTCAGCTAGGTAATTATTAAGTGTCTGAGGCTGGATTTGAGCTCAGGTACTCCTGACTCCAGGGCCAGTGCTCTATCCACTGTGCCACCTAGCCTTCCTGTCATGCTACTTCTAAGTCACTAAGAGTGTGTATGTGTGTGTCCTTTTTAGAATGTTTATAAATGCATAAAAATTTCATAGAATTTCATAGGAAAACAATCATATTGAAATAGAGTTATGAATACAAATTCGTGAGCATCAGGTTAAACACTTCTGTTCTAAAGACTGCTTTTAAGTCATGTCCATGGAAGGGTTACATCCTCATGGGCTTGGGTTAAAGGAAAAACATCCAGTTGCTTTGTGAACATCAGGTTCCGGAAGTCCCTTTCCTGTTGCTAATTAAATGGTGAAGGAAATGGACTCCTATTGGCTTTCCTGACCTTTGGTTGTCTTATTCCCTTTATACCCTTTCCTTCTGAATAAGAAACTATCCCTCTCCATTCTTCTTGGATCAGCTTTCCTTGGCAGGGTTCCATACCTCTCAGCCCAGCTGTTGGACATAAAAAAAAATCACTGGGCCTTCACTCCAGAGTCTAATTTGACATTAACCCCTGCCATGATTGCCAGGTTATCTTCAACTGAGTGGAAATAGAAGAGAAGCACTATCAGGAAGGACAACTCTAGGAAATGCTTAGGAAAATGCCTACTCCCACATAGGGGTATGTGGCAGGAATAATTCTCTTATCTGATGATTTTTGCCTGATTGGGAGTCATCTTTGAATGGTCTTCTCAAAGAAGAGACACAAGATAGGGCAATATGTTCTTTTAATTTGACTTTGGATTAAGACAAGGAAAACTCACATATTGCACTAAAGAGAATGAAAAGAAAATGAGATGAGGAGAGCCTTGGATGACTTCCTGGGATTACTATTCTTGGTTTCTGACTGTCTCTTTTTTTTTTCTTTAGGGAATCTAGTATGTTAGTACAAGAAATCAGTAATCTATTCTTACTTGTATTTCTGTACATAGTATTGTATAAAGTATTTCCTGATGTCTTCTAGCCTCTGTACCTTTGCTTATGCCATCCTCCCTGCCTGGAATGCCTTCTCCTTCTATTGTATCATGCTACCTGCTTTTGTGGCTAGTAAATGACAATCAGAGTTTTAGAGAGAGTGGAATATAATGAGAAGAGTGTTTGACCTGGGTTTGACTTCCACCTTTCACAAATTTCTACCTATGGACCTTTGGGAAGTCACATTTTCTCATCTGTTAAAAGAGAGGTTTTGGCATTGAAGATCTCTCTAATGTACCCTCTGGGTCTTGAAATCTTGTTCCATAACCAGTAACTATACTACACTATGCTGGAAGAGAGTATAATATGATATAACTGGAAAAGCTAGGATTTAGGTGGCCTGGGTTATAGTCCCAATTCTGCTTCTAACTTGAAAGAGAATTCTCAGGCAATTAATTCACTTTTCCTTTACAATCCTTATTTTTCTCATCTGTAAAATAGATATAATAATATGCTATTTATAACAGTTATAATTATATTTGAATTTCTCTCAAATATTGTAATGTCACTAGAATGATAGGATATCTTTAATTTTATGGGATAGTTCTTTTTATGTTCTCTTCTGTTGAGCAGAGTAAGTGTTAAGGAAGTGTTAATATTTAAAGAGTGATAGATGTCCCACGGAAATGTGGGCAGAGTACTCAAAGCCAGTGCTGACAATGAGGTTTCCTATTGACTGAGAGTGAATCTGGGATTGTAGAATATGCCAATGACCTTAATCCAGCATGTCCAAATGTGCATATGACAACTGGGGGGTTCAAAAATGTTTTAATAGAAACCATGGCATTCTTCAGGGATCAAGAAAGGACTAAATTTTAAAGCATGTGCTTATGTTCTAAAGGAATGAAGAAAACCAACCTAAAGACATTCATTTGTAATTACAGATTAGGTTAGATAATGTCAGTAAAAAGCACACACACACACACACACACACACATATATTCACAAACACAAAGTAAGCACTGTGCAATTATTTTTAAAAACTAAGAAACTTGTCTCTGGAGAAGAGTTGAGAAATTGCACCTTCTCTCTACATTGAAGATGAGGAGAATCAAGGAGGTAGAATATTACAGATACTGTCAGACTTAGTTGATGTCAGAGTTGGTTTTACTGAACTATTTTTGTTTTTTTTTTCTTTTTTTAACTTTCCTTTTCCAAAAGATAGCTTTCTGGGCAGGAAAAAAGGAAAAGAAGGATATGCTCAGAAATAAAGATGTTTTAAAAAACAAAAGGCATCAGTAATTTAAAAAAAGAAATATTGTGTTGAGATATTTAGGTTCCATTCCATCTAGATAGTCTTTTATTCATGTTTCTAATTACTGAATTGTGATTCTTTGTAATCTCATTTGGGGTTTTCTTGGCAAAGATACTGGCATGGTTTGCCATTTCCTTCTTCAGCTCATTTTTCAGAAGAGGAAAATGAAGCCAACGGGGTTAAATGATTTGCCCAGAATCACATAGCTAGTCAGTGATTTCTAAGGCCAGATTTGAACTCAGGAAATTAAGTCTTTCAGGTTCCAAGTCAAGTGTTCCATCCACTGAATCTCTCTAACTGCTCACTATCTAATCACTGTAATTTTATATGTTATTTTTGAATCTATATATTTCCAATTTAAGTTCAAAAGGTGCTGGGTGCATCTAGGTTCAAATCCTATCTCTGACACTTGCTACTTGTATGACTTTGGACAAATCACTTAATCCCCGAGTTTCAGTTCCTTATCTGTAAAAAATGAGAGATATTGGACTTTTATCTCTGAGGTTCCTTTGAGTTCTACATCAATGATCCTAGTCAATATGCCCTTGGAAATGCTCTCATTATCAGGATCATATGACAGCGATAATTAAAAGACAAAGAGGAATTGAATGCCACACCTGGACATTCAGGTGTAGGCAACAAAAGAAGGGTTGGGTAGGGGCAGATCTCTGAATTCAAGGTGCCACTAGGCTCCAACACCTAGAAAGTCAAATACCATGGTGCTATCAGAAAAAGTCCAGAAGAGAATTATCAAATCCCTTTTAAATTGGATCCTTTCCAAGTTAAGTATCCCCAGCTCCTTCAATCTATCCTTGCTAAATTGATACCCAAACTCCCTTACCATCCTGATTTTCCTCTTCCATTGCAGTGTGAAAATCTTATTAATATTTGGCATGTAGAGATAAATGCAATAGGCCAGATGTGGTCTGATTAAGGCAGAATATAGTGGAAATTTTTCCATTCTCAATATGGATGCCTCTCTCCAAGAATGCAACCTATATTTATATTACCTTTTTTTAAATACCTTCCATATCACATAGTTTATTCATTTTGAATTTGTAATCCATCAAAAATTCTAAAAGTTTTTTATGTGAACAATTGTCCAGCCATAATTCTCCTGTTATATTTGTGAATTAATTGCTTGGAATCTAAATCTGTGTTAAATTTAATTTCATTCAGTCTAACCAGACATTCTAGTTTATTGAAGTCTATAGAGGCACAATCATCTCAGATTTTGAAGATATGTTTCAGTATTTTGTGGATTTGATAAACAGAGAGCTCCATTAGAGATTTCTCTCTAAGGTAACTATTCTTGAAAGTCTCAATCATTTACCTAGTTCTGATTCCTTATATTCTTACTATTATCTCTCCTTTTTTCATAAGGATAGCATGAGATGCATTATTTTAAAATTCTCAGGTTTTGTTTATGCACAATTCAAATGAATAGTATCTGTTTTCCTTAACCTTTCAATTAGAATATTGGAAACAACAAGTTAAAAGGGGAAAAGAAAATATTGCTAAGGGTGGGCACATTGGTAGCAGTAGGAAATATTTGACTCCTGGTGATGGGGGAAGAAATAGGGAAAAAAGTACAAAAAAAGTAGGAAAAGAGTATAGTAAAATAGAAACATTTAATATTGCTATGAATAGTCTTATGCTCCTATGGGCAACACTGTGTTACAATTCAGTACACTCATAAATATTGATAATGTTGATTTAATTTCATAAAAACATTTAAATCATGCTTCTTGCTACTATTAGGGAAGACTGGTGGAGCATTTGAGTTGAGCTCTGAGAGGAATTAAGGTTAAAGTCAAATGGATGTCCTAAGTCCAGAACAAGTATGGTGAATGTCTGGGAGCAGGTGGTTACCAAAGGAGGGTGATTCAGGCTGGAAATAAATTTTCCTGGCCAGTTAGCTGGAGGGTGGAGGTCTGAACCTGTGAGCGGCTGCTGCTGCCCCAGCCTGGTCAACAATGAAAGACTCAGCCTTAAAATAAATATGTTAAGTAAATAAATTGTTCCTGTATCTTCTACTTAAGAAGGGAAAACTAATTAAAAACATTTCAGAAAGATTTCCCAGAATCAGTAATGGAAGGAACTTCAGAAACCATCTAATCCAACTTGTATCTGAACAAGAAATCTTCCTACAAATAATCTGCTGTCAGCCAACTTTTTCTAGAAGACCTTTAATAAAAGTGAAATAATAATAATGAGCATTTATGTAGTATTTTAATGTTTGCAAAACATTAAACACTTTATTATCTCTTTTGATCCTTACAACAACCCTGGGAGGTAGGTGCTATTATCATCTACATTTTACCTATGAATAACCTAAATGACTTAACTAGGGTCACACAAGCAACATCTAACTTTAGATTTGAACTCAGGTCTTCCTAACTCCAGGTCCAGCATTCTTTCCATTGTGCCACCTCACTGCCTATCCCCAAACCTCCCAAAACACTTGATTCCACTTTGTATCTAGGCAATATTGTATTGGCTTTGACTTATCTGCTGACAAGATAAATCATAAAACTTAAAAGTTGGAAAAGATCATCTAGTCTAATCCATGCATGAAAAAGCAACCCATTTAAAATATCCTGATGACATGGTCATCTGATCATTGCCTGAAAATTTCCAGGGAGAAGGGCTCCATTACTTCCCAAGGCAGCCCATTCCACTTGGGGCTGACTGTGTTAGGATTTTTTTCTGACATTAAGCTCAATTGTCTCTGATTAGACTTAATGGTCAACATATCATACTGGTTTAGGAGGCAGTGTGGTACCATGAGAATAATGCTGGATAAGGAATCATAAAGCGTGGGTTTGAATCCTCACTGTTACTCAGTGACTAGGTAATCTTAGGTATGTCATTTCTCTTTTCTGGGCTTCAATTTCCTTACCTGTGATAATAATATTTGTTACCTTATAGATTTTTATGAAGAGCAAATGAAATACTAAACACATATAAACTTTTAATAACTTAAAAACTGGATGCAAAATAATAATATTATTATTTTTAATGCACAAGAATAAACTGATTTAAGTCTCAGGTTAAATTCCCTTAGGGAATAATTTGCTTGCTCTTCTGTGTAAAATCTTTCCTCTATTCCTTCCCTACTCTACTAAAATCACTTCCCCACCCCACACTATCAGTAGGTTCCTAACCCTCAAACACTGACAATTTATTTTGTATGTATTAAGTCACTTCTCTCTGCCTTAGTTTCCTCATTTGTAAAATGAGGAGAATTATATCACCTTCTTTCCAGGACTGTTGTGAAGATAAAATGTGGTATTGGCAAAGTGATTTGCCAAGGAGAAGGCAATTTGTGAATGCCAGCTATCATCATCATCATTATTATTAATATGAACTCGCATATCTAGATATACCACCTAAAGATGCACACATGCATATGTATATTTGTGTGGATGTATACATATATACATAAATATGAATGTGTATTTATGTATGTGTATTTTTTTTAGTCCTCAGATACAATGTGAACTACTTGAGGGCAGAAACTTTCATTTTGTTCACATCCCCAGTATCTAGTATACTCAGGTACTTAACAAATTCTTGCTGGTTGGTTGATTCAATACTTAGTGGTCATGAATTGCATTTGTAATCATGAATATATGTCACAAGGGGGACCCAGTGAGATATCGTAGATGACAGTGCAAGCAGATTCTCAAAGCAATAAAACTTGGTGGATACTTGATAGACATTATGTTTCATTTTAAGAATCAGAGGAAAATGACCCAAATTGTCTATAATAGACAAAAGACCAAAAGAAATTCTATCCTAATTCCTACAAAGAAAAGAAGTGTTTTCCCCTTGAATGTCAAACACTTGAATGTGATTCAGAAAACGTCTAAATCCAGTATCTTAAGAGTTTGAGAAAAGGGAATCCAGTAATACTCTGTCCATCAACACAGTATAGGTAGAACATCTAGTATCTTTCTCTTTCCTCTTCCATGCTCCTGGAGGAATCTTAGCTGCAAAGGATTGGGTGCACTCTATTTTCATATCAAAGTTCCAGTCCTTGTGAAGCAGCTGGAATCACTAAGCAGTTTGGAGTCAGAGAATAGAAAAGCTGTCTGGCATTCCAGGGCCTCCTGTTGCCTGGGAAGTTCTGGGAGAATCCTTCCCAGGAGTCTCATTCTCCTATGTGATGCACAGTTACCCTATGAATAATATTTGAATGCAAATGGAGAAGAAATTCACAGGAAATTGGTGATCTCTGGTAAAATATCCTGACAATGTAAAAATACATTTAAAAAATAGAAAAAGCAACAGACTTTTAAAAAGTTATGTTGTCTTTCACCTTCTTTCCTTTTCTCTTCCTAATAAACAAATGAAGTAAACAACCATGGAACACTACCAACAGTCAGAAAGCTCCTGAGCTATGTTTATTTTTATTTAGTGAACAAGAGATTATTTTTTTCCACACTGGATTCCAAAAGCACAGGTACCCAAGAAAACATTCAGAACATAGCTTGGTTAAAGGGAGATCATGAAGGTTGCCTTGTTTCTTGCTTCAGAGCTAATAAATATGTCTTTAAATAAGCTCTAAAACAGGAGCTGGAGGGAGCTTGCCAAAATTTCCAAGAGTAATTGGAAAGGAAGCCAAAAGAGGATGCTTTCCACTGGGCATAGCAGGAAGTTCTGCAAACCCCCTATCTGATTTCACTCCTCCTACTCAAGGATGATGGGAAGATTGCCTAGGTTGGAATGATGCTAGGTTGTAAAAGAGTGTTAGTATTACAACCAGATTAGAAAAGAACTCTCTCTTATTCTGTCCTTTTCTAAGATACCAACCCCAAGAAATATGTTGGGAGATTTCTGTGTTTGGAATAACTATGGTCTAGCTATTAGACTCTAGAAGGAGAGAAGTCTAGGATGGAGAGTAAGGAATTGCTAAAAGACATGAAATCATACTCAACTCTCTTCCCTCCTCCCCTCTTGAGTCTTCCTTTGTTCCCTCCATCCCTCATTTTCCTTATTCTTATCCTTTTCCTCTTTCTCTTTCCCTTTCTCTTCCTTTCTTCAAAAACTACAGAGATACCATGATATTGGAAAAAAGATAAATGTGGTTCTGATTTTCAAAACAGGAAAAAAAAAAGAGTCTTCAGACCATAGACCAATGAGCTTTTTGATTCCTGGGAAAATTCTACAATGGATCATTTAAGAGATGGTTGTCAAACATTTGGAAAGGGAAGTGGTGATTTAAAAGAATCTTTGGTTCTTTTATGGCTTTAGCAAGAACAGGTATTGCCAGAATAACCTCATTTCCTTTTTTTGATATAATTACTAAACTAATAGATGAGAAGAATGCTGTGAACATATTTTACCTAGATTTTAGCAAAACTTATTGATAAAAGTACATTTTACTATTCTTGTGGAGAAGATAAAGAGATATAGATTAAGACAATAACATGTTCTCCTAGCTGATTGGATGGTTGGATTCAAAAAGGAGTTGCTAATGGTTTAATGTTCCTTTGGTAAGAAGACTCCCAGTGGAGTCTTCAGAAGTGTGTGGTTGACTCTGTGGTGCTTAATATTTCTTGGATAAAGGCATGGATGATATGATCATAAAATTTGTAGATGATGCCCAGGTGAAAGGGATAACACACTGGATAAGAGGATGTAAAATGATCTTGACAGGTTGGAGTAGTAGATCAAATGTTAATTAATTAATAAACATTTATTGAGTATTTATTCAGGCACTATACTAAGTGTTAGGGATTCAAAAAGAGATAAAAGATAGTCCCTATCTTTGAGGAATTCTCATGGGGAGACAACTTGCAAATAAACATGAAAGTAAACTAGATACAGGTATAGGGAAGACAATAGAATTAAGAGAGTTTGGGGAAGGCCTCCTAAAGAAGGTGGAATTTTAGTTGGAACTTGAAGTCAAGGAGGTCTGTAGTTGGAGCAGAGAAGGGAGAATATTCTAGACATGGGGGACAGACAGAAAAAGTGCTCAGAGCCTCTTGTTCTTAGAATAGTCAGGAGGCCATTGTCACTGTATTGAAGAGTACATGACAGGGAGTGAGTTGTAAGGACTGGAAAGGTTAGGAGGGGGCTAGGTTATGATGGGCTTTGAACTTCAGATAGAGCATTTTGCATTTGATCCTGAAAGTGATAGGGAGTCACTGTAGTTTACTGAGTGGGGTGGTAGGGTAGAGTTTCTTTTTTAGAAAGATCATTTTAGAGCTTGAAAGAAGGATGGATTAGAGTAGGGAGAGACTTGAAGGTGGCAGACCCATCAACAGGTTATTGCAATAATCTAGGCTTGAGGTAATGAGGGTCTGAACTAGAGAGGTAGCAGCATCAGAGAAGAGAAGACATCCTCAGGAGACATTGCAAAGATGAAATTGAAAGGCTTTGACAACAGATTGGATGTGTTTGTGTGTGTGTGTGTGTGTGTGTGTGTATGTGTGTGTGTGTGTATGTGTGTGTGTATGTATGTATGGGGGGGTGACAAATAATGAGGAACCCAGGATGACTCTTAGGTTGGAAGCCTGAGGGACTTGGAAAATGGTGTTGCCTTCTATAGAAAATTTCAGTCTTGCAACTTGAAGGCAAAAAATTCAACTTCACAAGTCTAAGATGAGGGAGCCATGGATAGAAAGCAGTTGATTAAAAAAAATTGGACTTTTTAATGGACTTCTCAGTGTAAATCTGTGGTGTGATATGGTAGCCAATAAAAACCAAGTTTAATTTTGAACTACTTTGAGTGGTATAACTTTTAGGAATAAGAGTGTGATAGTATCAGACTTCATCTGTTCAATTTTGGGAACTAGTCAACCCACAATGGTGAAGAATATAGGAGAATCACTTGAAGAAATTGAAAATGTTTATCCTGTAGTAGAGAAGGCTCAGAATAACATGATAATTGTCTTCTGTGTACTTAATGACCTGTCATGAGGAGTGACCCAGATTTATTCTGTCTGACCCAGAGGTCAGAACCAGGAGCAATGGGTGGAAATCACTAAGATGTCAATTTAAGCTTAATGTAAAGAAAACTTTTCACCTAAAAAAAAAAGAAAAAAACCCTTTCTAACAATTAGAGCTAACTAAAAATGGAATGGTGGATTGGAAAACTGGTGGACCCCCTACTAGGATGTCTTTGAATACCTTCTACCTCTCAAATTCTGTAATTCTATAATTTAGATATAATAAGGTACCAAGTTAACTCTCATATTAACTTTCTCTCTAACTTATTTCCATTACCTGGCCCTTGCTTTCCTAGAAAGTCCTCTAATTTTCAAAATTAAAACAAAAATCTGGACCTAGAATGACGAATGTCACCTGTCTTATCAGAATCAAGCTTCAAAAGTTTTTCTAGGCAGCTTTTCCCCCCTGGAGTCCAATAAAGAAATCTGATTCTATAGTCAAGATTTCCATTGAAATCTATTTTTTTAGACTCCCCTTTTCTCTTTTCTTGTTTCTCAAAGGAGAACTACAATTTAAACAAAATATCATCTCTGGTCTCATGGAGATCACAGCCTACTAGATGTGTGGGCATACACATTGAACACAAATGGTATCTCTTAGCCAAAGGGTATGCACATTTTAATCTATGTGCTCTTTTGAAGTAGGAAAAAATCCAGACGGAATTAGGAATTCAAATCCAGCTTCAGATCTTTGCTAGCTGTGTGACCCTGGCAAGTCACTTGTTTGCCTCAGTTTCCATGGATGTAAAATGGGAATAATAAAAACAATAATAATATCTACCTTAAAGGGCTGTTGTGAGGGGAGAAAAAAACATAAATTATATATAAATTTATTATAAATGCAAGTTGTATATAATAGAATTTCAGTTTCATGTGCAATCATTTTTTCAATTATATTGTGTTTTGGAAATTCTTGTTTTATCCCATAAATTACACACACACACACACACACACACACACACACACACACACACACACAAGCAAACACACAAACATTTATTCCCTTCCTTTCATTATTCCTTCCCCCTGTCCCTAATCACTTGTTTAGCATATTCCAAATTGCACTCTAGAATAATTATCCCAATTCTTTCCACAAACCATCCAACATTTACCATTCCCATCTTTTTTCATCTTTGCCAAGATACAACTTATTTTTAAGAATGATATTTCTATATGACACTCCTG
The DNA here is from genome assembly GCF_037893015.1 of Macrotis lagotis. NCBI lineage: Eukaryota > Metazoa > Chordata > Mammalia > Peramelemorphia > Peramelidae > Macrotis > Macrotis lagotis. The sequence goes on along the minus strand of NC_133665.1, from coordinate 14,421,937 downwards.
AAAAAGTTGAGCTTTGCAAAAGTTTAAAATGGTTTTCATGATGAAGAATGCCTAATTAATTCAGCAGGCTGGCTTTCCGGATAGTTCATCCAGAAATTGACTTGCTATACTGCCCACAACTGTCTTACTTCTTTATATTTGAAGCTGATTTATTCTCCAACCTAAGGTGCCCAGGAGTGAACTTTATTAAACCAAGGTTGTTTCATGGACAAGAGAGAGATTTATGGAGCTTCACTCATATTTTAAAGAAAAGGCTGAGAAAGTTAGTTTGGAATTTGTTTTTATGGTTACAAATTGCAGTCATTTGGGTCCTTCAATCTGTGATCTGAAGATAAGATCACTAGTATGATGTCTGAGTCTTACTCATCTGGAAAATTACTCTCTTACCTGACAAATGTCCTTGGTAATGGCTTCCCATCAGTATTTACTGCTGTGTAGATCTTGGACAAAACTAAAAAAGATTTCTGCTTTTTAATCTAATTGTGGTAATTAATCCTCCAGCCTGTCACCTTTTATGAGGGTGATTGGGGCTATAATATACAGTGGGATGATTTGCAGCTCCACACTGCACTGTTATGAATTTGAAATGAACTTAGAAATGATACAAAGGTCCCAAATTATTTTTTCCTGGGCTATTTTTCAGGAATATTGAACACTACCTCGCCCCAACATCCTCTCCTCTCACCAAAGGGTTATTTTTTAACTATTATTGCTCTAGCAATCTTTAAAAATATATATATAAAAATATCTAAAATGCAACAATTACCTGTGGGCATCTGAGAGGCTGAGGAATTCTTGGATAAAAAGTTTGTTATTAAATTCAGTTTATTTTAACAAACATTTATCAAGCATCTTCTGTGAAATCTCAGGTACAGTTCCTATTCTTTTCCTGTAGATAGCAGATGCTAAAACTACCTGGATGTCAGGTTGAAAAAGGCTTTTTCTAAATTTAGTGAAATTATTCAGCTTGTTGGCTCAGTGCAGTGGATTTGGGGTCAGAAAGATATGAGTTCCATTCTGTCTCAGACTAGTTGTGTGACCTTTTGGAGGATTTCTTTTCCTGAATTTCATCTCACCCCTTGGCAAGTCCACAATATTGAAGGGCAAATAAATTGAGCAACCAGCTTGAAAAGATATGTATTAGGATGCTAGGGAAGATTGCTTACTAATAGCAGCTTCAGTTTCCTGGTGATACAGAAGTGGTTTATATAGCATTTGCAAGCTTGTTTTCACTCTTTAGTCAATCAGCACTGTTCTGTGATATTTGAACAGACCAATGGAATGTAGACTGCCCTGATAAGAAAACTGGTTGGGAAAGTCCCCAGATGCATGTTGGGTGCAACCCTTGTTGGACTAGGATAGCTAGAGAGTGCTGTATGCAGAAGGGCATATATTTTAAACAGAAGTTTTCACAGTCCTGCCTCACTTAAATCCAATTCTCTTGCAAGTCAAGTCATCACCCTCCTGCTGTCATTGGTCCTCTTCTAGAACTAAGGATAAACAACAGCAACAACAGTTAAGCAGGTTGGATATAGTTGAAGCAAATTTTGTTAGTGAGTCTGCAGCATAATGGGAGGGTAATTCAGTCAGGTTGTTTTCTCTTCAGACTCTGAATAAATCACTTTAACTGCTCTCAACCTTAGTTTCCTCATCTGTGAAATGGGGATAATAGGATTGTGGTGAGGGTCAAATGAGATAATATAAATTGCTTTGCCAATCTTAAATAGCTATTATTATTATTATTATTATTATTATTATTATTAGTAGTAGTAGTAGTAGTAGTAGTAGTAGTAGTAGTAGTATTCAGTACAAAGGGGGAAACTCATACTCGGTGATATGAAGGGCTATCCAACTATAGAGGCTGATAGAATAAATAGCCCAATCTTAGGAAGTTAACCTTTTTCAAATAGGCAAAAGCCTAAGAATTCAGGAGTGTCAGCACAACTAATACTTACTGAGGTGAGAAATAAACAAAATTAAAACAGTTGCTTTAAAAATTTTTAATTTTTCAATTATGTGCAAAGATAGTTTTCATCATTTATCTTTGTAAGTTTTTGAGTTACACATTTTTCTGCCTTCTTCCTTTCCCTCCCCCCCTCCACATGATGAGGAATCCTATATAGGTTATAGATATTACAATCCTATTTAACATATTTCCATATTAGTCATATAGCAGTTTCTTAAAAAAATCCAAGGAGAATTGGTCAGAAATTGGTAGAAGTCTTTCTTTTGATGACATCCTAGTCCCTGGGCTCTGTCAACTGACTTTCACTATCTCCAAAATGTAATCAGTATGTTAGCAGAGAACTGTCCAATCAATCTCTCTTAGACTAGTAAAAATGTTGGGTGAGCAAAGAGTAGCTTAATTCAGAGCAGTCCAACTTCAAGTAACTTTGGAATCAGGAAGTCCTGAACTGACCTCAGACACTTGTTTGCTGTATGATTCTTTTTTTTTTATTTTTTCATTTTTCGGTATTTGTAAGGCACATGAGGTTAAGTGGCTTGCCCAAGGCCACACAGCTAGGTAATTATTAAGTGTCTGAGACTGGATTTGAACCCAGGTACTCCTGACTCCAGGGCCAGTGCTTTATCCACTGCACCACCTAGCCACCCTTGCTGTATGACTCTAGGCAAGTTTCTTTACCTCTTTTTGCCTCAGTTTCTTCTGTAAAATGGAGATAATAATAGCACCTACCTCCCAGGGCTATTGTGAGGATCCAATGAAATGATAATTGTAATAATTCTTAGCAGAGTGCCTGGCTTATAGTGAGCACCATCTAAATGTTAGCTATCACCATCATCATCATTAACTTTGGAATGTCTTCTTATGTTTGAGTCACAGAAGCGAGACAAGAGACCTCCATTGTTTGCCCAGGTCCAAAAACAAGGTCTTACAAAGTCTTCAGAAAATGCAACTGCAGATAAAACCATTCCACCTGGAAAGACAAAGAATGGATAGAGCAGAGGTTAAAATAGTCTCATGTGAGAATACCAAAGAGTAGAGGTGATACACATAATTACAACTGTGGCCTGATTGGACAAAAATCTATATGTTAGAACTGAATTCCAAAGAATAGGTTTTAGGGTTTTTTTTTTTAAAAAAAGAACTAATATGAAACCTATTCCTTGATACAATTGGGAAGATACAATGGGTAAATAGACAAATGTATACATCAAAATTGGAAAGACTTCCTGTGGGAGGTGGTGGCTAGAGGGCTGGACTGAAAACAGGAAGATTCAGCTTCCTGAGTTCAAATCCAGAGTTAGACACTTGCTAGCTGGGTGACCCTGGGCAAATCACTTAACACCATTTGCTTCAGTTTCCTCATCTGTAAAATAAACTGGAGAAGGAAATAGCAAACCACTCTAGTATCTTTGTCAAGAAAACCCCAAATAGGGTTATGAAGAGTTACCCATGACTCAACAACAGAAAGTGGCATATATATATGTAGTTGGGAGTTAGGAGGATTTGAGTGCATGACCATCTTTTAAAGGTAAACTCAGGCAGAGTTAAATGCCTCTTTATTAGGTCTACAGATTGCCCCATTTCCTGCCTCTACTACCTGTTCTTAAGTGATCCCTTGCAGTCTGCGATGTGCTCACTTCATTCCTGTCTCTAGTATCTCTCTAGCATCCAGATTATTCCACTTGCTTCCCAGAAGTCTTGTTATGGGTCCTTCATTTATTTAGGACCAATGACCCATCCTGTGGCTATTCCATTCTACACCCCTTTACAGTTCCCCTCTCCTTTGTCTTTCCCTATTAAAATAAAAGCTGTTAGAGAGTAGGAACTTGTATATTTTATCCTTAGCACATATTACAGAACAGTGATATATTAAATTCTCAATAAACTCTCTCTGTCTCTGACAGTAAGCAAAGATCTAAATATTTGAGTTTGAGGTTTATTTTTTAAGTAAAAATGATAAGTTGATTAGTCTTTTTTTTATCTTTTAGTCTCTTCATTTTACTCTCTCCTAACTCCACAGTAAAAGGAAAGAACATCTGCCGAAGAGAACTAAATTTAGCTTTAATACTTAGCAAACAACAACAAAAAAGTGGTACCTAAAATAGGCCTACTGACCAATTATTTCTGCGTCGATTGAACAGTGGTTTCTGTTGAAAGTAAATTCTGTACTCGTTTGTCCAATTTAGCTTCTAAGAACATTTAAAGCTATTTACTATTTTTGGAGGTGACCTCAATAACCACAGTGTATTCACCTCACCTAGAAGACCTCAATCATATAACCCAGAAGACCCTGGGAGTTCAGCAAATTCTTTCTGCTTTCCTTCTCAAATAACAGACTAGAGGGGAAGAAAGAGGGGGGCTGGGTAGTGGAGAAGGGAAGCATTCTCTTCCTGGTGTGGGAGATTGTCACTCACAGCAAATGTTTGCTAGAGGATAAAGCTCCCATTCTTTTGGGGTCCAGGGCAGTTGGGTGAATAATCCTTTCTTTTCAAACAAAGGCCAAAATGAGAATTTGTAAAAGGCTGTCAGAGGGCCTGGGGGACTCCTTTCCAAAAGGGATGAGAAATACACCCCCAACTCTCATTCTTTATGCAACATTAATTGAGCAATTTGCTCAACTACTTTTTCCATCCCTTTGCACCTCGATTTTTTTCATCTGTAAAATAAAGGAATTGAACTAGATGATCCCTATGGTGTCCTCTGGATCTAATGGTCTTTGATTGGACCTGCATTCCAATCAGAGCTATCTTTGCTTCCTCACATCCTGTCACCCTATGTTGCCAAACAGTTGCCAAATTTTGTAGTGTCTACCTCCACAACATCTCTCATATTCATCCTTTTCTCTCAAGTCATATAGTCACCACCCTGGTACAGGCCCTTCTTACCCCTCATCTCACAGCTTCCTCATCTGTAAAATGAGCGGGAGAAGGAAATAATATATAAGGATATCTGTGAGTTTGACCTTAAAAACAATAATTAAATTAAAAATGTGTTAATCTTCAGAGGGACAAACATTAACTAGAGAATCAGACCCCCAGGATGGAATATTGGAAACTGGGTCCTTATTCACTATCAGAAGTGGGATATGGAAAACTACTTCTCCATCAAGGAAGGGAATGACCTTCAATTTAGGATGGGGTTTGACATCAGACACATATACTAGGAAATATGTCCTAGAAGGATCTTTGTGCCTTATCAGTTAAGAGGAGACCTCAGGTGTGAATCTTCCTCCTCCAGGATGTCATAGTGACCCTTGACACAATGGAATTTATTATTTGGGGTCAGCACAAACCATCTCAGTATCTTTGTCAAAAAAACCTCAAAAGGGGTAATGAAATTGCAATAGCCACCTAAATGAACTCTTTGCCTCTCTCTTTTCTTTCTTTTTTTTTTAATTTTTATTTATTTAAGGCAATAGGGCTAAATGACTTGCCCAAGGCCACATAACTAGGCAATTATTAAGTGTCTGAGGCTGGATTTGAACTCAGGTCCTCCTGACTCCAGGGCCAGTGCTCTAGCCACTGCACCACTTAGCTACCCCTTGCCTCTTCCTCTTCTAATTCATACTACACCCAGTAGCCAAAGTATTTTTTCCTACAGTTACCCATTTATCTAACCCTGTTTCTCTTCTACTCAATAAACACTGACTTCCTATAGTTTAAGGATCAACTGTAACTTTCTTTGTTTGAATTTTAAGAGCTTGTCACAAGCTAGATCAACTTGTTCAGTCTTATTATTACTACCCCTCCCCCAAATCCAGCCAAATTAGGCTACTTGTTATTCTTCATGAACGGACATTCTATTTCTCATTTCTATGTCTTTGGACTGGCTGTCCGAGGTTTCTAAAATCTATCCCTCCTCACTTCTACTTCTTAGAAGCTCTTATTTCCTTCAAAATTCTACTTAAGCATCACTTTCTGTTTGAAGCTTTTCCTGATCTCCCCAGTTGTTAGTGCCCAACCCTAAAATGTTACCATGTATTTATTTTGTACGCATATGTTATATTGGGAAGTTATGGGCATAGGAAATATTGTAATCGGAAACAAATTTTATATTCTTTTCGTACTATTGCTCATGGGCTCTGTACTGTTAAAACTTTTGACTTTCATTTTGACCTTGGCCATGCTTTTCACTGGTAAGTCAGACTTACACAGGTGCTATAGTCATTTTGAGCCACTGGAAATGATGTGTTGGACTTGAAGGTCATGCCTTTTGGGACAGAAAGGACTGATGCCTCTTTGCATCACTCATGCACAATGAATACTGTCTAGGTCCCCTTCTTGGAGGACTGCCCCTGTGGCATGGGTATTAGAGAATACCTGGAATCAGGTACTAAATCATTCCCCAAGAGGCCCCCTTGTACAACCCTCTGTAATGCATTTAAGTGTGGGACCAGAAGAGAAGTCTCTTTTTCCTTCTATCCACCCTGTCAGAATGATCACAAACTTTCTCTCTCTAAGCTAGAATCACGTGCTCCTGACTTAGGCTACAGGAGAACTGTGACCTCTCTTCCATGTTACTTGACTCGCTTGAGTCTAAACCAGTTCTTAAGACTGTGTTTCCATTTACTTTTAGGCAGTCTCACCTAAAACGTTGTTGTCCAGTCTCTGCTACATGGCAGCCCCACTGGAGTCTCAAACCAGTCAGATCTGGATGCTCAACTTTCTCTCCTCAGATCCTTGCCTAGATCTTTGCTATTTACCCTTTCCTCATTGACTTAGAAGAAACTACTGTCTCTTCAGTTAAAAAAAAATTAATCTATAAACTTTCAATTCCAGGCTAGTAGTAAATTTCTTCACTTTCAACAGCTCTCAATCTTTAATAACACCAGTTTCTCTGGCAACACATGTACATTGTTTACATGCACAAGCAAGTGTATATGTATTTGTGGATACATACTATACACACACACACACACACACACACACACACACACACACATATATACACACACATGACTACAATCCATATACATCCATAAACAAATACACATTCACCCTGAAATAAAAACAGCTTTCAAAGTAGCAAAAAATAAGGGTCTTTAACTGAATCCAGGGAACTGAAATTAGGGACACAATACAGCACTGAAGTATTGAAGTACTGGGGAGGAGCAGAAAGGGTATGATTTAAATACACTTTAATTGGGAAGGAGTCTCATGGAAGGCACAGTCTCAAATGATGTTACATAGGCTATGCACAACAATTAAACAATCCATAGACAAGTCAGGGGAACCTCAGAAAGACGTAACCCTTGGTTAGAACAAGGAGCTCCAAGTGAGTTTCCGTGGATATTCCAATTGGTTTAAACCTGCTCCAACCCTGGGGGTCAGTGGGGTTGTGTTCTGTCTGATGCCTATATTCTCCACACACACACACACACACACACACACACACACACACACGGTACCTAATGTAGTTTTTGTTCTTTAGTTGTTGTTTGGTAGTATCCAACTCTTAGTGAGCCATTTTGAGTTTCTTTTTTGGCAAAGATACTACAGTGATATGTCATTTTCTTCTCCAGCTCCTTTTACAAATGAGGAAACAGGCAAACAGGGTTAAGTAACTTGCATTTATCCAGGGTCAAACAGCTAATAAATGCCTGAAACTGTATTTGAACTCGTCTTTCTTATTCCAGTCCTCACGGCACCACCCAGTCTTTCCTCAAGGAATTAAAGAAGAAAATATGGAACAAGAAGAAGAATAGAGCAAGCACACACAGACAATTGCCATGCAGAGAGGGCACCAGGACCTAGGGAAGCTATGTGGACAAATAAAGCACAAGATGTGTATGCTGTCACTGAAACCCTTCCTCCTCTACCTCCACTAACCTAAGTGGTAATTCTGTATTTCTTTTTTTCCTTTTGAACTTCCTCTTGGGAACCTGCAGTCTTTTCCTTTGAACTGAAGGAAAAGTTTTATCTCAAAAGTATTTTTACCTTTGTTGTAAATGTGGCTTTTTTAAAAAAACAAAATAAACAATGTTTACTATAGGTGTTTGCTAGTTTGAGAGTATCAATGCAGTGGGAAGAGTAGATTGAGAGAATGTATCTCAGGAGAAGAGAAAGAGAGAGAGACAGACAGAAAGAGAGATAGAGAGAGATAAAGAAAGAAAGAGACAGAGATATAGATAGAGACATAGACACATAGAGGTAGAGACAGGGAGAGAAACCGGGAAAGACAGAGAGAGACAGATAGACAGACACAGAGAGCCAGAGATATAGATTCTTGTGTTGTAACTTTCTTCAGTCCTGTTTCTGACAGGTAGTGTGATCTTGGTCAGTTCCTTTTGGGATTGTAGACCCTTTCAGAAGAAATTTTGATATGGTAGAAAGAACATTATCTTTTGAGACCCAGAACCTGTGTTCAAATTCTCCCTTGAAACTTACTGCCAGTGCAACTAGGTGATGCAATGGAGAGAGCACCAGCCCTGGAGTCAGGAGTCAAATCTGGCCTTACCTAGCTATGTAACCTTGGGCAAGTCACTTCACTCCCTATTCTCTTGCAAAAACAAAAGAAAGGATGAAAGAAAGAAAGGAAGAAAGGATGCAAGGATGAAAGAAAGAAAGAAAGAAAAAGGAAGGAAGAAAGAAAGGAAGGAAGGAAAGAAGGAGAGAAAAGGAAGGAAGGAAGGAAAGAAAGATAAAAAGAAAAGAAAGAAAAAAGAAGGAAGGAAAGATAAGAAGAAAAGAAAGAAAGGAAGGAAGGAAAGATAAGAAGGAAAGAAAGAAAGAAAGAAAGAAAGAAAGAAAGAAAGAAAAGGAAGGAAGGAAGGAAGGAAAGAAAGATAAGAAGAAAAGAAAGAGAAAGAAAGGAAGAAAAGAAAGAAAAAGGAAGGAAAGATAGGAAAAAAGAAAGGAAGAAAAGAAAGGAAGGAAGGAAGGAAAGATAGGAAGAAAAGAAAGAGAAAGAAAGGAAGGAAAAAGAAAAAGAAAGGAAGGAAGGAAAGAGGAAGAAAAGAAAGAAAGAGAAAGAAAGAAACTTACTGCCTATGTGAGAGTGCAAGATTCTCTTGTCTTGGACAAATCACTTCACAGATGTCCAGATATCCTCTGACTTTCCTTTTGACTGAACCATGTCAGTCATAAAAGCCAGCATTTCTATAAGTGCCTTTAGGTTTGCAAAATACTTGATGAATTTTATCTCTTTTGATTCACACAATAGCCATGAGACCCATTTGACAGTTGATGAAATTGAGACCAACTGAGATTAAATGACTTTTCCAGGCTCTGAGATTAGATTTGAACTTCAGTCTTCCAGACTTTTCAATCTACTTTGCCTCCTATCTTCACACTACTCAAGAACTCCTGTTGAGGTTTTAAGAAAGAGCACTGGATTTGGTATCTATGTGAATAAATCATTACCTTGCTCCTTACTTCTCATCTGGTATTTGGCAAATCATTTAATCTCTGAACCTCAATTTCCTCAGTTACACTAAATGCTCTCTAAGAAAGATCCTTTTCATACAATAAGCCATTTAAAAAACATTTTTATTGGTTAGAGTAAAAGATGGAAGCATGTAATTTTCCAGGAAAATATCAGTTGTCATCAGTCCAAGGACCTCTTTATTAGCAAGAATTTCTCAAAAGAGATATCAGCTGAGGGTAATATCATACCTAGCAATACCCGGGGGTGGGGGTGGGGTTCATGTTTTAAAAAATTTAGGAACAGAAAAGATAAGCAGGGAATTCTCTGTGTTTTTTTAAGAGTAGAGGACATCATATATCATATGATGGAAGTTCTGCAGCTAGAGTGACAGGAGAGAAATGAGCTCCTTTGTAAGCCTCCTAGAGGAAAACTAGCAGCCACAGGATTTTAAAGCAAAATAAACCAGGAAATCAGAAAGCCCTGTGTTCAGTTTCTGCCTCTGACTTACTTGCTATGTGATCATGGGTAAGGTAGTTATCCTCTCAGTTTTCCAGGCAACTCTAAAAGTTTTGGATGAATTGCTGACCTGTTATTGGTGGAAGAGGTTACCACATTCAGAGTTTCTTATATGGCTCAAATTCTTGGTCTAGACCCAAAAGAAAAAAAAAGAAGAAAGATGCCAAATTTGTTTGAAATGTTTGAACTTAATTTTGTATGTGCTGAGTGGAGGAAAGTGTACTAGATTAATCTGTATCCCTAATCTATAGCCCTGTCTCGTATAGAACTCTGGATCAAAGCCTATAGGGGATGATGGACTGACTGGGATGGATAGATTAAATTGCTAGAAAGCTTTGCCAGCATTCCAAACATTACACAATTAATTTGATTCAAATCAAATAGCCACAGTTCCTGAGAGCAAGCTATTGTTTTCCTGAGATTCAGGGTGGGGGTGGTTTGGAATGCAGGCCAGAAGTTGGGAGAATTTCCATGGAATTTGAGGAATTCTATATTTAAAAGCAGTGTCTGCCCACAGAACATTCAGGCTGAGATGAGGTTAAGAAAACAGTTTGATCACATACGTCATCTATGACTCAGTAAAGAAAAAAAAAAAACAACCCTTATTCAGTGGACTTCCAGAAATAAAAATCTTAGTTATGTTTTCTTTGGTCCTTGAGATAATTAAACCATTCTTCTCTTAGAGTTATATAGACTTAAGTTGGAAGTCATCTCTTGCATTTTACAGATGGGAAAATAAATCCCAGAAGTAGGCAGTGATCTCATGCAGTTATTAGTGACTAAGGTAGGGCTTGGATTATCCTAGTGAAGAGAATCTGAAGATGTGCATTAAATTACTGTCTTACAACTTGTTAACTGTTAGCTGAGCTAGTCATTTAGCTTTTCTCAAACTCAGTTTCCTCCTCTGAATTAATGGGGAAGGTAATATATAACATTTTTACAGTAATTGAAGGTTTATAATTGGTTGTTGTTGTTGTTTACTCATTTTCATTTATGTCCAACTCTTTGTGACCCCATTTGGGTTTTTCTTGGCAAAGACAGTGGAGTGATTTGTCATTTTCCCTCCAGTTCATTTTATAGATGAGGAAACTGAGGCAAATAGGGTTAAGTGACTTTCCCAGGGTCACACAGCTAGTAAGTTTCTGAGGGCAGTTTAAACTAAGAAAGATTAGTCTTCCTACTCCATGCCCAGTACTCTGTTCATGTGCCACCTAGCTGCTCACAGCTATATCCAAGGGATACCACTAGAAGGAGGCTTTTTTTTTTTCCTGCAAGGTGTTCTGAGTTTCTGAAATTTCTGGAATGGGCTACAGTGCTTCAGAGGCACTACACTTATTATCCCTTCCCTTTTGGGACTTTCTCTGTTGCAGTTTTGATATACGATGATATATGGCATAAGAAATTAAATGGAAGTTTTTGGGCAGTTTTGCAGAAGCCAAAGATGGAAAAGCTATCAGATGACATAGAAAAAATGTAGACACTCAGAAATGCATCAAATATATGTATAATATGCATATTTTTCATGTAAGTTATCTTTTAATACCATAAATAAACACAATTTCTTCTCTAATCCAAAGGTAGGATCAAAACATTTTATGTGGATTTTCCAGATCATGCGGACCTGAGTCCCAACTCCCATGATGTGGAAGGGATATCTGTATATACAAATAGGTAATACAGAGACAGAGAGAAGACTTGCTTAAGGCTTATTTGGTTCTAGAGACTTCTGTCTAGTCATCCAAATACCAGTCTGGCCCCTTATCTCTTGGTTATCTGCAAAGCTTAAGTAACAAAGACTGTCTCCCCAAATGTTGCATAGAGATGTCATTGTATGGCTTGAGGGGAGACAGAATAGACATATCTAATATCTTTTTCCTCTTCTTTTGTCTACCAGTGACTTTAGCTCCCATAAAGAGGACCAGGAGGAGATTAAGGCCAGATACTTGGCTACTCTATTCTCCTCAGAGAAAGGGATACTAGGTTGAAATTATACCTATCTGCTCTGAATTGTGTTTTTCAGGTATAAGTTGAACTTTTGATATTTGGGTTTTTTTTGTTTTTGTTTTTGTTTTAGTTTTTGCAAGGCATTGGGGTTAAGTGGTTTGCCCAAGGCCACACACAGCTAGGTAATTATTAAGTGTCTGAGACCAGATTTGAACTCAGGTACTCCTGACTCCAGGGCTGGTGCTCTATCCACTGCACCACCTAGCCGTCCCAATAGTTGTTTCTTAATGGGAAGCTATATATCTAAGACTTGATCCCTTTCCAACTTACAATTGTAGGAACTGAGGCAGAACTCTGAGCCAATGGTACATTATTAAAGGGTCTGTGGTTCTCCTCTAATAAAGTGGACTTCAGTACTTTGTTTTTATAGGGTTTGATACCCAAATATGCAAAAGAGGAATAGCAAGATACTGAATCTCATTGGTGGATTGACCTTGCTCTTAATGGTCAAAATGACATATTAGCAGGGATCAAGGTTGGGTGAAGCATGGGACATCTCCACTAAGTGTCATATGATGGCCACCAGCTTGATATTGAATAAGAGAGAAGGATCTAGAGGTACAAAAATAAATTGGGTGACTTTCCAAAGCATCAAGCCATCTCACTCATGCTGGATTTGGACTTGGAATTTGAGTAAAATAGGATAGAGATATCTTTGTCAACATTCTCTTGGTTGTGCAAGTAAGCATCATAGTTTGGTATTAAATAGTGAACATTATATTTAAATTTGAGGCCTATCCCTGTATGATTTAGGTAGAATATCAAACTGATTAATCCTGATTCCAAAAAAATTATATCTCACAATAGCATATAGCAAAGAAACTCATTTATTCAAATTGATAGGATACCAGAAACCAGATAAAGTAAACATATGAGATTATATACTAGCTAATACAGAATGAAGGAGCTCTTACAATGAAAGCTAGATAATTCCACCCAACCAAAAAAGAGCAATTTGCAGACCACATAAAGGGAATATTCATCAAAGTCTTTAGTCTTACAATCTGGGAGTAGGGACATGATGGAAACCATGGCCTCCTTCCGTGTCAGTTTATTCCTAGAATCTTTTTTTTTTAATTTAAATTTAATTTTTAAAATTTAATTTATTTATTTTCATTCATTTGTACATGTATTTTCCAAGTTATAAAGTTTTCTTCCACCCTCCCTTCCCCCACCCCATAGGGAATGGTCAAGTTAGCATTTTACAATCATATTTTGTTAAACATATTTACAAATTAGTAATTTTTGGTATGAAGAATTAGAATTAAGGGAAAGAGATACATAAGAGATAATTTTTATAAAGTGTTTATCAGATTCCATAGGGCTATTTTTTCCTGTGTTTTGTTTTGTTTTGTCTTTCTTCCTCTGGATGGGGATAATATAGTCCATAATCTGTCAAATACAGTTGTCCTAGCTCTTTGGACTACTGAGAGGGTTGGCTTCCATCAAGGTTGTTCATCTCATAATGTTGATGTATAAATGACTCTATTCCCTTTGCTCAGCATCATATCCCATAAATCATTCCATGCTTCTCTAGACTCTGCCCATTTATTGTTTCTTATAGAATAATATTCCATAGTATTCATGTACCAAAACTTGTTTAGCCATTTCCCAATTGATGGGCATCCCCTCAATTTCCAATTTTTTTTGCCACTACAAAAAGGGCTGCTATAAATATTTTGGAACATGTAAGACTTTTCCCATTTTTTTTAATAATTTCTTCTTAATATAGTTCTCAAATTGGACTTGCTGGATCAGAAGGTATGAACAGTTTTATTGCTCTTTGGGCATAGCTCCATATTGCTCTCCAGAAAGGTTGGATGTGTTCACAACTCCACCAGCAAAGCATCAATGTTCTAATCCTCCCACAACCTCTCCAACATTGATCATCTTCCCTTTTTCTCATCTGGCAAATCTAATAGGTGTGAGATGATGCCTCATTTTAAATTTGCATTTCTCTAATCAATAGTGATTTGGGGCATTTTTTCATATGCTTATATATATAGCTTTAATTTCTTCATTTGAAAACTGTCTATTCATATCCTTTGGTCATTTATCAATTGGGAAATGACTTGTGATCTTATAAATTTGATGCAATTTTCTCTGTATTTTAGAAATGAGACCTTTTTCAGAACTTCTGGTTGTAAAAATTATTTCCCAGGTTTATACTTTTCTTCTAATTTTGGCAGCATTGATTTTATTAGTGCAAAACCTTTTTAATTTAATGTAGTCAAAATCATTCATTGTTTTCAGTTTATAATGTACTCTAATTCTTATTTGGTCCTAAATTTATCCCTTTTCCATTGACCAGATAGAATATTTTTTGTTCTATTAATTTATCTATGGCATTGCTCTTTATGTCTAAATCTTGTACCCATTTTGAACTTATTTTTGGTAGAGGGTGTGAGATGTGGATCTCTGCCTAGTTTTTAGCATACTATTTTCCAGTTTTCCCAACAATTTTTGTTAAATAGAGAGTTCTTATCCCAGAGGCTGATGTCTTTGGGTTTGTCAAATAGTAGATTGTCAAATAGTAGATTTACTGTGCTTTTCTTTTGAACCTATCTTAATCCACTGATCCATTACTCTATTTCTTAACCAGTACCAGGCAGTTTTGATGACTGCCACTTTATAGTATAGTTTTAGATCTGATAGAGCTAGGCCACATTCCTTTACATTCCCCCCCCCCCCCCATCAGTTCCCTTGCTATTCTTGCTCTTTTGTTATTCCAGATGAATTTTGTTACTATTTTTTCTAGCTTGGTATTAAGTAGTTTGGTATGGCACTGAATAAGTATTTTAATTTGGGTAGAATTATTTTTATTATATTAGCTCAACCTAACCATGAGACATTTTTTTTCTCATTTGCCTTTTGTTTTGCCTTTTCCATTAGGCCTAAACTGGTTTTTAACATATATTTAACATGTATTTAACATCAGTATTTTTTTTATAAATCTTTCACCAAGCTTTTGATTTGGTTTTCATGATTTTTCTACATCTCTCTCATTTCTCCTCCCAATTTTTCCTCCATCTCCCTTAGTCTTTTTTGAGCTCATCCATAGTCTGATTCCATTTTCTATTTCTCTTGGAGGTTTTGGATATGGAAGCTTCAATTTTGTCATCATCTGAGTATGTGTTTTGATCTTCCATGGGACTAAAGTAATTTTCTATGGTCAGATTCTTCTTTTTCTGTTGTTTACTCATTTTCTCAGCCCAAGACAGCACTTCCAAGGCTTTGGGTTTTTTTTGTTTTTGTTTTTGTTTTTGCAAGGCAATGGGGTTAAGTGGCTTGCCCAAGGCCACACAGCTAGGTAATTATTAAGTGTCTGAAGTTGGATTTGAACTCAGGTACTCCTGACTCCAGGTCCCATGCTCTATTCACTGGGCCACCTAGCCACCCCCAGGGTTTTTTTTTATTTTGGGACACCCCACTGGGACGTTTATTCCTCCAAGGTCTTATGCTCTCTTGCCTGTGCTTTGATATGTAGATGGCTCTCTGTACTTCCCTCTGCCCTGGAGCTATAAGGAGGATCCTGCTATCTTAGTATGGAAGCCCAAACTGCAACCTGGATCTGAGTGTAGGCAAACAGGAGAGTCCTACCCCAGGGAGAGCAGAAAAATTTCTGTAGTCTTCCCTGACCCCCTTACCATCTCTGGGGGTACAGATTGCTTTCTCCAAATCGATTCTTGCTGCAGATTCTATGGCCAGTGCTCCTCACTCCACACTCATTCTGGTGTAGCAGAGTTCTCTCACCATCCTTTCAAGCTGATCTCTGGTGATCTCTGGGATGGGCTGGGCTGCATGGCTTCGGCTTTTTTCCAATGCCCAGTCCTGGTGAAACATACCTTTCCCATGGAACTTCTAAGTTACCTTGTACTGGGAAAATGTATCACTCAGTCGTTCTGTGGGTTCTGCCCTCTAAATTTTGGCTAGAGTCATAATTTGTTGACTTTTGAAGTTTTGGGGGGGAAGGAGTTCCTGGGAAATGCTGCCTTCATGCTGCCATCTTGGCTCCACCCTCAATCTATTTTCTAACACAATTGTTTTTTCAATGAAATATTTTAGATTTTCTTCTATTTTTCCCATTCTTTTGACTTTATTTTATTTTCTTGATGTCTTATGGAGTTATTAGTTTCTACTTACCCAATTCTAATTTTTAAGAAATTATTTTCTTTAATGAGCTTTATAAAAAGTACCACTTTTTCCATTTGTCTAATTTTATTTTATTTTTTTATTTTTTTTAAATAGAGTTTTCAAGGCAATGGAGTTAAGTGGCTTGCCCAAGGCCATGTGGCTAGGTAATTATTGTCTGAGGTCGGATTTGAACCCAGGTACTCCTGACTCCAAGGCTGGTGCTCTATTCACTGTGCCACCTAGCCAACCACTAATTTTATTTTTTAAGGGATTCTTTTCTCCAGTGAATTTTTGTACCTTCTTTTTCATCAGGCCAATTCTGCTTTTTTTAAAAACTTCTTTTCTTTGGTGACTTTTTGTGTCTCTTTAACTATTAGGTTAATTCTGATTTTTTTAGGTGTTATTTTTTTTCCCAGTAATTCTTGTGTCTTCTTTTACCAATTATCTTTTGATAATTTTCTTGAATCATTCTCATTTCTTTCCCCAATTTTTCTTCTACCACACTTATCTCTTTACTTCTTCCAGGAATTCTTTTTGGGTTTAAATTCAATTAGCATTTTCTTTGGTTGTAGTCATTTTCTTCGTTATTTTCATTTTTATCTTGGTCTTCCCTGCTACCAAGGTAGTTTTTATGGTCAAGTTCTTCGTTTTTAATTGTTTGCTTATTTTATTAATCTATTTCTTGACTTTGAATTTTATGTTAAACTCTGCTCACCTAGATTTGGGGAAGCACTGTCCCATGCTTTAGACTTTATCTTCCTGTTGTTCACAGAGCTATATATCTACAAGTTTTCAGTGCTTCCATGGTGGTGTAATGCAGAGAGAGGAGTGATCATGGCTCTCCAGTTCTCTGTTTTGGTGTTTATCCAGGAAGAACCCATGCTCCTCTGCAGCTGCAGACATTAGTGCTTCTCTTGGCCCTGCTCCTTTGGGACAGACCATATGTTCATCTTGGAACTGTAGCCCAGAACTGTGTATTCATTTCTAATATACTATGCTGTACTATGAGAAGCTAGGTGGAACAGTGGTTAGAACATCAGCTTGGAGTTAGGGGCACCTGAGTTCAAATTTGTCCTCAGACACTTGATACTTACTAGCTATGTGATTTTGGGAATGTCATTTAATCCTCATTGCCTCACATCCAGGGCCATCTTCAGTCTTCCTGATCCATATTTGGCCACTGGACTAGTATGGCTCAGGAGGAGGAAAGTTAAGGTGATGACTTAGAACAGCCCCCACTCACTCAAATCCAGTCCACAGCCTTGTCATTGCATTACCTTCCTAAAGTCATGGCCTTCTTCAGGAAAAAAGGACAAACATCATCACTATTCCCCCAACAGCATCTGACCACCTTTGCTGGATCATCATTATAGCATTCTAATATTTTGGGGTAACAAAAGTTTTTCAGCTTTGTGCTGGTGGCAGAGGAAAGGCCATATAAAAGGGAGATGTGACACTTGTCTTGCTCTCTTCTCTCACCTCTCCAGCATTGGGACCAGGGGAGAGTCAGGACTCTTTCCTGAATCCTCAGCATAGCTATTACTCCTCTCTAGAAGCTAGTGCAGGACCTCAACTCTATGAACTGATCTTTGGGGAGTTCCTGGCAGACTTTTCTACTTCATGTTATCTTTCATGAGCATAGGGAATAGAGAGTCACAAAGATAGTCATATTCAAGCCTCAGGATTAACATTGTGAATTAAAGAGGTCCAGAGATCCTTTGTCCCTTGGCCAAAACCAGGCAGCATAGCTCTGCCCATGTTTCTAGGGGCAGTGTGAAACCAGGAATGTGCTGGAGTCAGCCCTAACCTTGGAAAACATTTGATTAAATTTTCATTCTAAACAATTACACTTCAGAAATCATCAGTTACTACAAATAGGGGCTTAATATATTTTTCATTGATTGTCTAAATTTAAGGTTAATAATGCAAATTAAAGTAAAAAGTGTGTGCATACATTTTTCCCTTTCCCCTCAAAGTCTAATTGTTAAACATATACCAATACTCCTTTGTTTTGCTATAAACATAACTTGAGCTCAATAAGAAGTGAGATAGAAAACTTAGAGAAAGACATCGGCCCAGACTGGAGATCCTGGGAACTAGAAACTAATAATAATGATGATGATGATGATGATGATAATAATAATAATAATAATAATAGACATTTATATAGCACTTTAAAGATTGCCAAGTGCTTTTCATCTATTATCTCATTTAACCTCCCTTATACTTGTAAAATGATTTTTTAACATTAAAGCTGGGTAGGCAGTGGATAGAGCACTGGACTTGGAGTCAGACAGATCTGAATTCAAATCTAGCCTCAGACAATTATTATGTGATCCTGGGCAAGTCATTTAATTCTTTTTGCCTCAGTTTTCTCATTTTTGTAAAATTAATTTGAAAGGAAATAGCAAACCATTCCAATATCTCCACCAACAAAACCCCAAATAGGGTCTGGATGAATTAGACAAGACTGAACAACACCTCTCTCTATATATTTATATGATATAAATCCTACATTATTAATAGTAGGATCAAAGAGGTGTAGTGTGTTAAGATTTCCAAGAAAGCTTAGAGATCATCTAGTTGAGTTCCTTCACTTTACCTAGGAGGAAACAGCTGGGAATAGCCTTTTCATAAAAATGAAACTTTTTTCCTTCTTTTTTTCCTTCCCTCCCACAGGTCCCAAATGTTTTCCACCTCCCCTGTGGCACTGGTGGGTCCTGCTTTTCGGTGGAATGTCTTTAAAAGGGAAAAGACTTATAAAAGGATTGTGAATCTATTATTTTCTGTTCTATGGGGCTGATTAGGAAAAAAAAAAACCCAGGAGATCAATGAGTGAATACCTCTGTCTGCCCCAGCAACCCTGAGCTTTTTATCAGTAGTCTCACAATCAGATAGAATTGCCATTAGAAAGGTCGTTTCATCTGGCCATTCCCCTTGATTGCTCACATTGAGATAAGCATTCCAGACTGGAAGGATGACTTCCTTTGTGATTATTGTGTCAATTTTTTATGATGGCCAAATGTTCTGAGGAATCATGTAATTATTATCACCTTTTCTAATCTTTGCCTTTGCTCTTGTCATTTATATGACTCCTGGGAATAGACTTGATCATTTTTACATGATGATGCTTTATTGTCATGTGAGCCAATGAGTTCAAATATGATCTTAGACAATAGTTGTGTGACCCTGGGCAAGTCACTTAACTTTGTTTGCCTCAATTTCCTTATTTATAAAATTTATAAAATTTTATTTATAAAATGAACTGGAGGAGGAAATGGCAAACCACTTCAGTAAATAAAGTCATAAAGAAAATGAAATGACTGAACAACAACTTAGAGATAGGGTTAGACTCATATAAAAACATAATATAGAACAACCTAATCTATTCATATGTCTTTTCTGGTTTCATTCTTAGTCTACACAGTGGATAGAGTCCTGAAGGTAGGAAGACCTGAGTTCAAATCTGTCCTCAGATGTTTGCTAGTTGTCTGACCCTGGGCAAGTCATTTAACCCCGTTTGCTTCAGTTTTCTTATCTCTAAAAGGAGCTGGAAAAAGAAATGGCAAACAGTTTCAGTATCTCTGCCAAGAAAACCCAAATTGGCTCATAAAGATTTAGATGTCACTGAACAACAAAAATGTATATACTATACATTATCTGTCTGTCTATCTACATACACACACATAGATGCATATATAGAGGTCTTTCTGTGTATGTGCATGTGTGTGTGTATACATATATACACACATAGTGTATGTCTCTCTATATATTTAATACTATGTATATGTACAAATTGCATTTTTCCATCTTGCCCAGGGTCATTCAGCTAATGAGGCCAGATTTGAACTCAGGAAAATGAGGCTTCCTGTCTCCAGACTTGTCACTCTATCTACTGCACCACCTAGCTGCCCCATTATTTGAACAGGGCTTTGTAAAATGTAAAGTGCAATTCATGTCTATGGCATACACTATTATTATTTTGTAATGCAAACTTAATTAAGTTTTGCATTCTAAATCTAGATTCAACCAATTTTTCTGGGTCTTAGTTTACTCACTTGTAAAATGTAGCTGACCCTGAAGGTCTGTTTCAGGTTTAGGTCCAATCATTTAACTTTCCTGGGCCTTAGGTACCTCATTTACAAAAACAAGGATTTTGGGTTACATTTCTCCAAGGTCTATTCCAGCTCTAGCTCTAGAATCAATCAGTAAACTTTTCTAGATCTTACTTGACTCATCTGTGAGTCAAGGGGGAAGGAATAAGCATATACATAACTTCTTCCCTGCATCAGGCTCTCTATTACTATATGATAAAATATGATCTCATTTGATAGATAAGGTCCACTCTGGAGTTCTGATCGTAAAAGGTTTATTCCTTAGACCTAAGGTTTTGATGGACATTTAAAGGAACAAACCTGAGGGAACAGGAAGATTACTAAAGTATGAGATTAAACTTTATTAGTCATTGACACCTTAAGCGTGAACAGGTTGAGTGTATTAGATCCAACCTTGAACAACTGTTTTATTTTGTTTCTGATAAGGGAAGGAAAGAAACTAAAGTTGTAAAAGAGAAGTTGTCTCAACTTTCCAACTGGAATAGTGCCAGCCCTGTATAGAACATTCCTTTGGAGATGGTGATTCATTCATTGCCCTTGTTCAAAGGTTTCTGGACTGGGTGGAGCCTTTGGAGAATCTTGCCTTCCCCACCCCTTTTCAAGAAGGGATAGATGAGTCAGAAATCAGCCTTGCAAGTAGATTGAGATCATCCAGTAGCCTAAAGACTTTCCAGCATCTCTTCCCACACTTATCAATGCCTCACTTGTCATCTGATGATATCAGCTTAACTAAACTGAGAAATCATTTGTTCCATTAACATCTTTCCTTTCTTACTATCTAATTTCCTTTGGACTGTACCAGTTAAGCAGAGTCTAAATGGAGTCATGGTAGATGATAAAGGATAATTATTTTTCATATCTGAGTTTCTTTATGTTCAATATTCTGTGAAAAAACTGAGACAGGGTTTAAGTGATTTTGGTCAGCTTCATAAAACTTTTTGTTTTTTTATCCATTCTATTTTATTTTATTTTTTTAATTCTCATTTTGTACAAATTTTTTTTTACATTAATAAAATATTCTTGTTTAAGAGTAAACAAAATACCCCTCCCCTCCTATGAATACAGACTTGCTTGGGAGATAAAGTGAAGGGGAGAGAAAAAAAATTAAAATAAAAAAAATAGTAATAATTGTAGGTATGGCCAGGTGGCACAATGGACCAAGCACCAGCCCTGGAGCCATGAGCACCCGAGCCCACATCCAGCCCCATAGACCCAACAATCACCCAGCCATGTGACATGCAAGCCCCCCCCCCGATCCCCACTGCCCTGCAAAAACCAAAAAGAAGAAAAAAAAAGACCCAAAATAAAATAAAATAGTAATAATAGTAGGGGTGGCTGGGTGGCAGACAGAGCATTGGCCCTTGAGCCAGGAGCACCCGGGTCCAAATCCAGCCTCAGACACCCAAAGATCACCCTGCTATGTGGCCCCAGTCAGGCCACCCAGCCCCACTTGCCCTGCACCCTCCCCCAAGTAATAATAAAAAATGTGCTTCAGTCTTTGTTCCAACACCAACAACTCTGTCATGGGTGGATCACATTCTTTATGGTAAGTCCATCGCAAAAGTTACTTCCATATTTTTCCAACGTTGCCATTGCTGATCGCAACTCCCTCCTTTCTTATTTCTCCACTACCATGTACTATATTTCCTCTCTCCTTTCACTCTGACTCTGCTGTAGGGTCGCTGAGTGGTGCAGCAGACAGATCCCTGGTCCTGGGGCCAAGAAGCCCTGAACCCCCATACCACCCCTTAGGCCCAGAATCCACCTGGCTCCATGGTCCTGGACAGGCCTTCCAATCCCAGCCCCTTGCAAGAAGTAAAAAAGAAAATGTGTTATATCTGACCACTCTCCCCCCATGGTACATTCTCTCCTCCTTTATTCATATCCCCACCCCTTCCCCCTGCTCCCCCCTCCTTCTTACTCCAGATGTCTATACCCCATTGAGTATATATGCTGTTTCCTCTCCTAGCCATCTCTGATGAGAGCAAAGGTTCCCTCATTCCCCCTTGCCTCCCCCCTTCCATATCATTGAGATAGCTCACTGTAATAAAAAAAATCTTATTATATGAAATATCTTGGCCTATTCCCCCTCTCCTTTTTCTTTCTCCCATTACATTTCCCTTTTTTCGACTGACTCCATTTTTTACACCATATTTTATCTTCGAATTCAGCTTTCTCCTGTGCTTCAGCTATAAAAGCTCCCTCTACCTGCTCTATTAACTGAGAAGGTTCATACGAGTATTATCAGTGTCATTTTTCTATGCAGGAATACATGCAGTTCATCATCATTAAGTCCCTCATATTTTCCCCCTCTCCTCCAATCTCCATGCTTCACCTGAGTCCTGTATCTGAAGCTCAAACCTTCTGTTCAGCTCTGGCCATTCCAAAAGGAACCTTTGAAATTCCCCTGGTTCATTGAAAGTCCATCTTTTTCCCTGGAAGAGGACATTCAGCCTTGCTGGGTAGTTCATTCTTGGCTGCATTCTAAGCTCTTTTGCCTTCCGGTATATTAAGCCCTATGAGCTTCCAATGTAGTTGCTGCTAAGTCCTGTGTGATCCTGACTGCAGCTCCACGATATTTGAACTGTGTCCTTCTGGCTGCTTGTAATATTTTCTCTTTGACTTGGGAGTTCTGGAACTTGGCTATAATATTCCTAGGGGTTGGTTTTTTGGGATCTCTTTCTCTGGGGGATTGGTGGATTCTCTCCATTTCTATTTTGCTCTCTGCTTCTAGAATATCAGGACAATTTTCCTGTAGTAATTCCTTGAAAATGATGTCAAGGCTCTTTTCCTGATCATGACTTTCAGGTATTCCAATAATTTTTAAATTATCTTTCCTAAGTCTGTTTTCCATATCAGTTGTTTTTTTTCAATGAGATATTTCACATTTTCTTCTAATTTTTCTGTATTTTTCTAATTTTTGAAGTACTGATTCCTGATTTCTGGCAAATTTATCAATCTCCCTGAATTCTATTCTTTGTCTGAAGGATTTCTTCTCCTCAGAGAGTTTTCTTATCTCTTTTTCCATCTGGCCAATTTTGCTTTTTAAGGCATTCTTCTCCTCAATAACTTTTTTGAACTGTTTTATCCAGTTTTGAACTGTTTGACTTAAGCTGGTTTTTAGCATGCTATTTTCTTCAGCATTTTTTTGGATTTCCTTGACTAAGCTGCTGACTTCATTTTCATGTTTTTCCTGCATCTCTCTCCTTTCTTTTCCCAGTTCTTCCAACTCCCTCATTTGATTTTCAAAGTCTTTTTTGAGCTCTGTCATAGCCTGAACCCAATTTCTGTTTTTCTTGGAGTCTTTAGATGCAGGAGCTTGTGCTTCCTCATCTTCAGACTGAGTATTTTGATCCTTCTTGGGCTCATATGCAAAAATATTTCTCAATGGTCTTCCTCTTGTTTCCTCTGCTTGCTCATTTTCCCAGCCTGGGCCTGTTTTTGGGGTGCTTCCTGAGCTTTTGGGACACTCCCACAAGGGTCTCAGTGTGTGAGGCTCTGTCCTCCCTCCTGGTCTGTGAATGACCATAAGTGCCCCCCCTCTGCCACGGGGCTGAGGTGGGGGGGCCCTGCTGTTCTATGGGGGAGCCTAGACTGCTATCAGGATCTGAATGTGGTCAGAGCCCCAGAGTCCTGTTCCAGAGGCAGAGGACAGAGTTCTGCAGTCTCTTTCTCTTCACTCCCTTCCCTCTGCTCAATGGGTTCATGCCCTGAGGCTCCTGCTGCTTGCTGTGTGCCCTGAGGGCTGGGCTCCATGTGCTCACTCTGGCAGAGGTACCCCTCTGTTCCCCCACCTTGTGCCAGGTGCTCCCCAGGGTGCAGCTCAGGAGACTCCCCTGCTGCTGTGAGCTGAGACTCCCAGGGCCCTGGGGCTGCCTCCGGGAGGCTGAAGTTCTTTCGCTCTGGTGAGCCACCCCTCCGACCCCGGGAGCAGAGCCTTTCTGCTCTTTTCCAGGTTACCTTGAGTAGGAAAACTGCCTCACTGGGTCCCTTTGTGGGTTCTGTCTTTCAAAATTTAGTTAGAGTCCTTAGTTTCAAATTTTATCAGAGAACGCCTAAGACTGGATCCCTTCTTGTCGCCATCTTGGCTCCGCCCCCTTCATAAAACTTTTTAATAGTATAGCTAGGTTCTAACCTAGTCTTTTGACTTTTCTAGTTAATTGTACAACTTCCCCTGCACTCCCTTTATTACATGGCACACAAACATAGTTCACATTTATTTACCCATTGTATAGGCTACTTTCCTTAAAAGCCCTTCACTATCTCACTCCAACCCACTTATCTAATCCACTTTGGAACTCTACATGTATTCCACCTTTTAGCCAACTGGACTGTGCTTGGCCAATCCTCCAGTCTCCATGCCTTTGCTCAAACTTACTTCCCTTGCCTGAAATCTATGTGCCTTTCTTATATCTCCATCACTCCAATCACTTCCTTCCTCAAAACTCAACTCACTGCATCCTTCTCCTCAAAAGCCTTCCTTTATTGCCCAGGTAAAAGTGACTGATTCCTTCTAAAATTTCTCATGTTTCTTTCTAGGGACCTCCCTTTCACTTCTTTAACTTTTCCTTGTATCATTGCTATTAGTTTACTTCTCTCTGTTTCCCTCCCACCTCTAAGCCCCATAGAATTTTAGAATTGGAAGGGTCCTTAATTTAATTCAACTTTTTTCATTTAAATTATTTACCCATAGACATATAAGTAGAAAATAGAAAAACCATATTTTGAAACCAGGCCTTCTGATTCCCATTCCAGGTATTAAATTTTGTTCTTCTCTACATGAATGCATACATAGAGAATGGGTATGGCTCATTCTTACGGTGGTGAGCCAGTGGTAATGCTCACCCCAGGGTGTGATAGTACAGTTGCTCATGCGCTATACACATTCATGTATTACTATGTTGCTTATCAGTTACCAAGTCTTGTTGATTTTACTCATATAATATTTCTCATTTGCATCTCTTGCCACAGCCATCATCCCAGCTAGGTAGCCAGTGGATAGAACACTGGGGCTTGGAATTAGGAAGACCTGAATTCAAATTTGACCTCAGACACTTACTAGCTATATGATCCTGAGCAAGTCATTTAAATCCTATTTGTCTCAATTTCCCAATTGTAAAATAGGACACATTGGAGAAAGAAATAGCAAATCATTCCAATATCTTTGCCAGTAAATTCTCAGATAGGGTCACCAAAATTCATGAAGAATAGTAACAACAACAAAAATCATCCCAGAACAGGTTTTCATTGCTTCCTATTAGAACTATTGAAATAGGTTTCTAATAAATTTTCCTGTCTCCCTCCACTCTTTTCCTCATCCAATATATGTATAGACCTGGTAATCTTATAAAACAGAGTTGGCCGTTTCTTGTCCCTACTCAGAAATCTTTTGAAGTTTCCTATTCCTTCACAAGTAAAGTTCAGACTTCTTTGCCTGACAAAATCATGAACAATAATGGTTAACGTGGATTTGGTACTTCAAATTTTTCAGTCCTTTATATTCATCATCTTATGTGATGATGTTTGCCCTTAATTCTCAAAGAAAATCATGACATCAGGGAGGTAAAGCCATGACAGGCATATGAATTGGATGAGTGAGGGAGATGCTGTGCAAACTCACCAGCCTCACTTTCCTCCAGAGTCATCTGGATCCACTGGCCAGATATGAATCAAGATGACTGGAGATGATCCTGGGTGAGAGGCAATCAGGGTTAAGTTACTTGCCCAAGGTCACAGAGCTAATAAGAGTCAAATGTCTGAGGCAGAATTCGAATTCCTATTTTCCTGACTCCAATACCAGCACTATCCACTGCACCACCTAGCTGCCCCTATTATCTAATTTTATGACCTCACCACAATCAGTTGTCATACCACTCTTCTAGCCTTAGCTTGCACTATTTCCTGTTCCATGTACCCAATAGGCCAACAAATCCGAACTACTTGCAATCCTTGGTGCTTCCATATCTTTGTTTACACTGTGACCAAGTACTAGATATCTAAGTTCCTTGAGAACAAAGTCTGTGTTTTATGTAACTTTGTATACTCAGTGCTTAGCTCAGTATCTGAAACTTTGTTGCATTGTGAATATTTGTTAAATCCTCTGAAGCTGTCCAATACTTGCATAGTTTTTTGTATTGCCTTCATAAAATGTTATGCTGGGGAATTTACAAAGTACTCTATACACTATTTCTTAGATGAATTATATGTGCAAGGGATGCTTGAACTTTGTCATAAGACTGGAATGTTGACAGTCTTCTGGCTTTTGCCCCTTTTCCCTTCCAGTTCTTTGTGAAAGTGATTTGTAATCAGTGATTTATAATAAGTATTTGGGGGATGATGGGAATTGAGAGGGCGCAAAGAAAAAAGGTAGGAGATGTCGTATGTCATCTTGGTCACAAAGCCAGGAAAACCCTAGTTCAAGACCTGGATCTGTCCCATATTGGACAGGCACTCATCCTCTTGGTACTCTAGGCAAGTCTGCAAGACTACAAATTGGATGCAAGTAGTTATACTGGTAGAGAGAATTTCCTTACTTGTTCCCTATACCAATTAAATCACAGATCCAATGCTTATCCCTAAAAAAAAAGGGTATTAAGGTATCAGTTATAGAACTTCAGAGTTAACTAGATATAAATAGATAGTGAATAGATGTTCAACTTCAGACTAGTCATTTAATCTAACTCACACCTGAAGAAGGTTAGAGTCCCTTCCCATGGGGTCTGGGCTAGTTGTTTTCCATGTGAGGTATTAAAACTGTCCTTGAGACCTAATTGCCTCAGGGAACTAAAGGCTTTATGTTGACTTTAAGTTTTTGAGTACAAAAAAAGCCTGAGGAAAGCCTGAAGTTTGCCCAGCAGAGAGCCATGAGCTATATAGAGTCAAGGAATCTGCTCTCAGCTGAATCATTTCATGACCTTGTTGAATATCCTTCCTTTACTTTGGCTAAGTAAATCTATTTTTGTTAACCATCAGATCTTCTGTGAGTATTTTGTTTTATTCCACAAAATAAACTGACCTCTCAGGGGACTGGCCTAAGCCTGATTCAGAACTTTCTTGCAACATATGCTGAAGTTGGAGAAATATAAAAGGAATTCCAACTTAGCTAAAAGTTGAACCTGGGAACCTTCTCTTGAGAAGGAAGAAGAAAAAGCTGCCTCAGTCTCCCTTTTGTGAAGCATCTTTAAGGTAGATGAAATTCAGACCTGAAAATTTGTTGATCAGGTCCAAGTCATTCAGAATGAGTAGAGTTACTCAGAAATAGCAATGATAATTACCAGAAGTAGCAATAATAAAAGGAGATGTAGATCAGCAGATGCCCTCTAAGAAGTCTGAGAGTAGTATCCTAGTGAATAAGCAAGAGATGCTTGTTTTGGAAACTGAGAAAATAGAGGCCATGAGTTCAGTTGATTTTCTAAAACACAGGATCTGATTATCACCCTTTCCCCTCTCTCCAATCAATAAATTCCAGTGGCTTCCTATTCCTCTATGAGCAAATACAAAATGGTCTGTCTGGCATCCAAAGTCCATCAAAATCTAGCCCCTTTTTATGTTTCCAGTTGTGACACCTTACTCCCTGATTTGTACTCTTCAGTCCAATGACACTGGTCTCCTGGCTGTCCTAAAAACAAGAGATTTCTTCTCTTTGTTCTGGGTAGTTTTTCTGGTAGTCTTCCATATCTAGGTGGAGAAGTGGATAGAGTACTGGTCTTGGAGTCAGGAGGATGGGAGTTTGAATCTTGTTTCAGATACTGGATACTTAATAGCTGTTTGATCTGGGGCAAGTCACTTAACCTTGACTGTCTCACATCCAGAGTCATCTCCAGTTGCCCTGATTCATATCTGCTCACTGGCCCTAGATGGCTCCAGAAAAGAAAGTTAAGGCTGGTGACTTAGCACAGTATCCCTTCACTCAAATCCAATTCGTGTGCTTGTCATGGCATCACCTCCTTGATGTCATGATTTTTTTTGAGGATGAAGAACAAACATTATCTTCCATGCCTGGAACACTCTCCCTCTTCTCTACCTACTATCTTCCATGGTTTCTTTCAGTTACAACTAAAATTCCACTTTCTATTGCCTTCCCTAACCCTTCTTAATTCCAATGCTTTCCCTTTTTAAATTATTTTCAATTTATCTGGTATATAGATTGTTTTGCATGTATTTATTTGCATAGTCTCCCCCCTTAGATTGTAAACTCCTTAAGGGCAAAGACTGTCTTTTGCCTCTTTTTGTATCTTCAACATTTAGCAACAGCCCCTGGTCCAATTTATTGGAAATAAATTCCAATATTTATGGAATTGAATTGGACTCATTTATTGAGTAGTAGTCATTAGAAGGACTTGAGCCATGTATTTCCACTACACACACATTGAACCCAAATAAAATGTGATTCCAAAGTTGAATGGGAAAAATATACTTACTAAAAATTATATTTTGCTATTATCCAGTCAGCTTTCAAACCTAGAAGCCTAGCCAAAAAAGAAGAAAACAAGATTCGAACTGGCGTTGTAGTCTTTGATAAATCAAGATTGAAATTAGGCATTGAGTGAGTCTTAATGACCATTGGATCATTGACAATTTTTTTCATTTAAATTCTTTATTTTTTTTCCCCTTAGGCTAAGTAGCATAGTGCTATAAACTGGAAGCAAGGAATTTTGATTCAAATCCTGCTTGTGACACTGTGTGGTCATGGGCAAAATAATTATCCTCAATGAGTTTCATATTTTCCATTGGATATTATAATGCATTGTTGTATAATTGCTTTAGTTGTGTTTGATTTTTTTGTCCCCTTTTGGGATTTTGTTGACAAAGATATTGAAAGGATTTGCCATTTCCTTCTCCAGCTCATTTTACAGATGAGGAAACTGAGGCCTATAGGGTTAAGTGACTTATCCAGCATCACCCACAGTTAGTAAATAAATGAGGTTGAATTTGAACTCGGCACTTTATAAAATGTACCACTTAGTTGCCTATATGATCTATATAATTCATGTATACTGTATATCACAGGAAAGTTATAGACCCCTGGAAGAGTATGTAATGTGTTTTGCAAACCTCAAAGTGCTGTTAAAGTATCTATCAACTATTATTACTTTCCAAATATTTTTCTTAATTTTTCCCCACCTAAAATCAATCTACTCTGACAACCACTATTTCTTCAGTAGACTGTTAGAGATTCCTAAAAGGCAGAAAGTCATCTTTGGCATACCCTGCATACCTCAAAGCTAAGAATATGGGCATTCTTTGAATATGATGCTAGATCATACATCCAGGACTGGAAGGGATGACAGGTCATCCAGTACAACTATTTAATTTATCAAATGAGGAGAACAAGACTCAGGAAAATTAATGAAATTGTTCAAGGTCTCACAGGTAATAAGAGTTAGAGATGAGATTTGAATTCAGCTCATCTCATTGTTTAAGTTCTTGCCAATACTTCCTTTCACTCTACCCTGCCCATCCTTAGACAGTTGATATTTGGAGAGATTCTCTAATGTAAAAACAAAAACTTTTTAGAAGTCATAATTCTAATAATTTCAAAAACCTTTAAAAATACAGTTATTGATACCAGTTTTCTTGGATGTCATTTCATCAGGTACATTTTAGACTCATTAGATCAGGCTAAATTGTATGGTGGATAGAGTGTTATAGTGAGTTCAAATCCTGCTTTAGACTCTTGCTAATTATGTGACTCCGGGAAAAACACAATTTCTAGCTACCTCAATTTCTTTAATTGTAAAATAATATCAGCTACTTCCCAGGATTGTCATAAAGATCAAGTGATAGTATTTATAAAAATTGCTTAGTACAGCACCTGGCACATTGTAGCCACTTAATAACTGCTTGTTTCCTTCCTTCCCTCCTTTCTTCCCTATTTTCATTATTTGGCATTCTCTGCATGCCCCAAAGTAAAGAATTTGGACATTTTTTTGAATATGATGCTGGATCATAGATCCAGGACTGGGCACCTATCTCAGTGATGATCCCTTAATTATTAGGTACTCAAGGACACTTGCTGACTAAGCACATTTAAGTTTGCCCCAGCATAGCCTTGTACCTGATGAACACTTTATCCATATTTATTGAGTTGGATTGAATTACCTGGTGTTGGAGATAGATTTTTTTTGTATAAATATCCCTCTGCTGCAGGACCCTGACAACCGGAAAGAAGTTTATAGTTATCTGTGATGGAAACAGCTGTTTTATGGATTAAACCCACCCAAGACCTGAGCTTTCTGGCTTATTTCCTGATCCAAGGTTTCACAACCTTCGTGTTCAATATTGTTCACTCAATTGTCCAAACAATTTCAATGTTGCAGATGGAACAGATATAATTGTAGTTTATTGCAAATATTGATAGTGAGTCAGGTTTTATGAATATAATAGAATACAGTTTGGAACTAGAACCTTGGTTTCTCAAATTTAAATCTAATACTCTTCTCACCATAGCTCCCTTTCCCATTTTTTTCTTACCTGGATATATTCTTTTGAATGCAGAAAAAAATATCAGTCCCTTTTTTAACAAAATATCACTTTAAAAGGGTACAAGGTTTTTATTAAATACCTATGTGTCAGGCCCTAGTGCTTAATGCTTTACAGATGTTATCTCCTTTGAAAATTTATTTTAAAAAGTCATACAAATTGAAAATGAGGAAAAAATATTTACAATTGTTCTTAACTTCCTCTCCTCCATTAATGTTTAACTTCTTTCTAATCACATTAAATAAGATAAAAATATTCTGCAAGAAGATTGCTAAGAGCAGTAAAACATCTTTGCCTTCCGAGCAGGGACTGAAAACATTTTTGGATTTGTTACCAGTGTAGTACCTGGAATGCTGTAGGTTCCTAAAAATGCCTGTTGTTGAGCTCTGTTTAATTACTGAGAATAAGCTTGGCTTGACAGAAGAATTGAGAAAAAGTACTGGGAAGACCTTTAGGAAGTGAAGACAAGAGAAGTGAGTAGAACTAGAACAATTTATACAAAGATAACATTATAGAGAACAACCATGAAGGGAATTAGAACTCTGATAAATACAATGAAGTCATGAGTCTAAAGGAATGAAGATGAAACATGCTCCTCCTTTTTTGACAGAGACAGATGGACTTAAAATACAAAAAGAGAAATGTCCTCTTGGATTTTGTTAATGTGGGAATTTGTTTTGCTGGATTATGTATTTATGTATTGAAAGCTTCATTTTACTGGATTTAAAAAATTGCTCCATGTGGGTGGTATACAAGTGACAGAGTAACTTAAAAATGCTCATTAATTAGGAAAATAAAAACAATACATTTTTAAAAAGAAAAATGGATATAGAACATTGAATATAATATCAGAAGTCATTGATATATTAATTTTGCTGAACTAATTTTAAATTTTTATTTCTCTTTCAAAAAACTTCTTATATTCTAAAAGGATGGCTTGCTGGGAAGGGGAGGGTGAAGGCATATATTCAAAAATAAAAGAATATAAAAACAAAAGATTCTCATGACTATTTTTAAAAATGCTTATTGAATTGAGCAAAGTAGAAATATGGGAATTTGTGGGTGGTGGGGTTGAAAGAGGAAGGGCCCTCTAAGATAAGGAAAATAACATGGCTTAGCAAAGTTCTTGGACCACAGAAAGCACTTATTGAATATTTCTTCATTTGAAAGCTCTTGGGGGACAGGTCAGGAAAAGAAGAGTAATTTTTCTTCCTTGTCAGTTTTGCCTAGGACTGAACCTGAGAAAGGAAAAATCACTGGTGCCTGCCAAATGACACCAATATTCTGTTGGTTATGAAAGACATTGAATATCATTATAGTATCTGTTGCCCAGAAATGCTTACAAAGGAAACTGCTTTTTCCCCTAGCTTTGTTTTCCTGACAAAAGCTTGGCAGGCCTGGCAAAGACCCTTCCTTTCCCACTTGCAAAATGACTCTTGAGATTCTTGGTGCAGAATGGAAAATAGAAGAACCCACATTAATCCCCACAAATGATATTTGCTGTATTCCCTATTTCTTTTATTAGCAGGGTGTCCCTTTTCTCTTCTGGGCCACATTATTGCATAAGCGACCCTTGGCAAGTTTTTGCTGGTGATGCTGATGATTTTAGAAAAGCTAAAAGGTTGGATATTTGTGCTTTAAAGGAAAGGGTTTTGGGGGCGGCTAGGTGACGCAGTGGAAGCACTGGCCCTGGAGTCAGGGGTACCTGGGTTCAAATCTGGTCTCAGACACTTAATAATTGCCTAGCTGTGTGACCTTGGGCAAGTCAAATAACCCCATTGCCTTGCTAAAAGAGAAGATAAAGTTAGAAAAATTTAAAAAACATAAAGGCATTCCTAAAGAAATGATGCAAATCACCTGATCTTTGTTCTTGGTTATAGAAATCTGATATGTTTTTACTTAACCTCTGTTTGCCTCAGTGTTTCCAACTATAAAATGGGAATCATAATAAACTACCTCCCAGGTTGTTGTGAGAATTAATTTGGTTAGTATTTGTGATTAACACTTAAGTCTACTATATGACTTAAGTGCCATATAGCAAGCAGTTAACAAATTATTATTTTCTGCTTAAGTTTGATTCCTTATCTGTGGTCAAGACAAAGACAGGTTATTACAGTTACACAGTTATTTTCCTTATTGATGTTTCTGAAAAAGTAGCAGAGTGCAGTCATGTAAAATAAATTTTTTAATTTTGACTTTTGAGAGATCTGGGCCTTATCTGTGTCCTTTTTTCCCTTAGTCCCTCTCTTTTCCTTTTTTTTTTTTTTTTTGAGTCATTTTACTGATGTTTCTACTTCTAAGGGCAAAGAGAAAAGGCAAAACTTGGATTGGTCAAATCTCCATCCAAAACTGTTGCGCTGGTTGGGTTGAATTAAAGCTAGTGAAGCTGTGACCCTTAGAAATAATCAGTTCTTTTATATATATCAAAAAGCCACAGACTACATCTTTAACTTATCCCAGTAAATGTGTGATGTTGACTATAAGGAAGAAGAGATGAGAAAGCACAACTTGGGAAAGTGCAAATCCATTAGTACTGCTAAAAACACAACTCAAAAAAAATGATGGTTTTTCACAGAATGGTGGTTCTTAATATCACTATACTGAAAGGCTAACTCCATAATAATCAGAGAAGCTTTAATTCAAAGTTTGGGGAGAGGGAAGCTGAAAGTAATGATTAAATAGGGTTTGACTTTTATGACTTTTATCATCTTTTTTGGTACTCAAGGCAATAGAATTTGAGTACTTAGGGGAAACTAGTTCAAAGAATGGGAAGCAAGCAGCTTAAAATTAATGAGTAAATGAGGTTTGGGGGATTATCCATGGGTTCTAATTATCCAGGTAATACTTATTTACCTTTCCCCCTAGAAGTACAACACTCATTTGCTTTTTATTGAATAAGGCTGATGTGGTAGAGATTTAAGGGAGAATGACCTGCAGGTCTCTACCTTGTGGCTTCTGAAATTCTGCATGCTTTGAGTTCATTGGTAGGAGTGAGGAGTCCAGTTGTAATTTTTCTTCCTTTTTTTTTAAGGACTTTTCTCTTAGTTTAAGGATTTAAAAAAGACACAACATAACAACATGAAGCATGCTCCCTATTCATTTCCTGATAGAGAGGTGAATATTGAGACATGTACTTTTTGCACATGTTCAATATAGGAATTTGTTTCACTTGACTATAATCATTACAATATTTTTTCTTTTCTTTTTCTTTTCTTTTCTTTCTTTTTTAATAATGGAGAAGAAAATAAAAAACACAAAAAGTCAACATTTGTTTATTAAAAGAATTTGCTGATGACTATCATTTAAAGAATATCTAAAAAAATTATGGTACATTAGTGTAATGAGATATAACTGTAGTAAGAAATGAGTCCTAGGCCTGGCATGATGTCATATACCCTTTATCCTTAACCTCTAAGGAGGCTTAGGCTAGTGGATGTCTACACTAAGTTCAGCACCAATATGGTAAACTCCAGGCTGGGGGCAGAGTATTACCATATTGCCTAAGGAGGAGTGAGTCAACTCAAGTCAGAAATAGGGAGAGGGGAGTAGGTAAGGAAGAATTCCCAGATGCACAAGAAGCCTTCCTATTAAATAATACAGAGTGTAATAAGCAAACTAGGGAAAATAATGCACAATGATTCCAACAAAGTAAACTGAAAGAAAAAGAAAATGAATTTTGTAATTAAAATGACCAATCAAGTTTGGCATAAGAGTAGAGAAAATACTGCTCTCCATTCCTTTGCAGAGTTGGGTGATTGATATAAAACAGTGCATATAGTATATTGCTTTTTCATTTAGTCTTTTAAAAAATTCTTTGTTAACAAAGGGTGACATGGGATGGGAATTCAGGGAAGCCTGGAGGGATTTGCATGAACTGATGCTGAGTGAGAAGAGCAGAACCAGAAAAACACTGTATACCCTAACAGCACCATGAGGGTGATGATCAACTTTGATGGACTCGCTCATTCCATCAGTGCAGCAATTGGGGACAATTTAGGTCTGTCTGCCATGGAGAATACTATCTGTATCCAGAGAAAGAACTGGAATGTGAACAAAGACCAAGGACTGTTAACTTTAATTTAGGAAAAAAAAACTTATATCTTATTGTTTGATCTTTCTATCTCTTATACTTTGTTTCTTCCTTAAGGAAACAATGCAAAGACAGGCAAATTGGCTTCTGTTGGGAGTGGGGGGAGGGAGTAAGATTGGGGGAAAATTGTAAAACTCAAAATAAATAAAATCTTTATAAAAAAATAAAACTAAGAGGGTGGAAAAACCAAAGGGTGACACACTGAGGAGTGAGAAGAGAGGTATTTTTGGAAATGAAGGTAAAATAAAAACAAAGGAAGTCATTGGTGTATCCTGAGATGGTCTAAGTCAGAAAGACATGGGTTCAAGCCCTGCCTCTGACATACTCTGTGACATACATCTGTGACCCTGAACAATTCACTTAACCATTCAGGGTGCTAAGTCATTCTTGAAACTGGAGAGAAGGTACAAGCCTATTCCAATAGAGAAAATCCCTCATCTGGGTGTTTCCTATATCACAGGTCCAGTTTTCATCCCTATCAAAACAAAAAAAATCCTTTTTCTTACCTTCTATGGGTGGAAGAGGGAGTAGAAGAAGGAAGAGAATTTAAAGCTGAAGATTAAACTTTGAAATTAAAAAGAAATTTAAAGTGTTTCTGAGGCAGTTGGAGTTGTGATTTACCCAGGACTATCCAGCTAATTAGTGTATGAGGACAGATTTGAACTCAGAAAAATGAGTCTTCCTGCTTCCAAGCTCAAAGCTTGAACCACTGTGCCACCTAGATAAAACTTTTTTCCCCTCAATCGTTACTTTATTTTTCCATGTTATGAAAGTTTTTCAACATTAATCCAGATACATATGCATATTTTAAAGTTACATAATTTACTTCCACCCTTTCCTACCTTCTTCCCCTCAGCTGTGAACAGTTAGGTGAATAGTCTACATACACATTTGTGTTTTACAGATTAGTCATTTTCAGTATGAGGAATTAGGATTAAGGAAAAAGAAAGGAAAACCTTGAGATAGGAAAGAAATACAAAGGAGAAATCTTTAAGAAGTGAATGTAGGGTTCATTCAAATTCTGTAGGATTCTTTTTGGTTTTATTTTGTTTTGTTTTTCTTCCTCTGGATGGCGATAACATTATCCATAGCCAGTCTCCTAGGATTGTCCTAGCTCTCTGAACTGCTGAGAGGTTGGTCAACTCACAGTGTTGTTAATGTGTACAATGTTCTCTTGGTTCTACTCCCTTCAGCATCAGTTCTTGTAGTTCATTTCATGCTTCTCTAGAGTCTGACCACAACTATTTTTTGAAGAAAGTTTTCTGAGACTGTTTTGCATTGAATATGCTTCTGGGCACTATGCCTCTGTCTCCAAAGACTTTATTTTCTTCTCTCCTCCAAATATAATTTAAGTTTCTTGAAGACAGGAATTCTTAGTTTCTTTTCTTTTTTCTTTTTTCTTTTTTGCTTCTCTACCACATTGTACATATGATCAATATTCATGAAACCTTTAGAGATTATCTAGCTCAGCTGACATTTTATAGATGATGAAGCAGAGGTCCTAAGGCATTAAGTAATAATAATTGTTAGTATTTATGAAATACTTTAAGGTTTGGAAGATTTTGAGTATTTGAGCCTCAGAACAACTGTGACAGTCAGTACTAGTATTACTTTCATTTTACAGAAGAAGAAATTGAGGTACTCTATACATTATAGCACTTAGCTGCCTTTAGTGACTTGTACAGTCATATCAGTGGCAGAGTTGCTTGAAGTGACTTCATTGTGTTAGATGATAGTTACCTAGTAAATAATAGTAAATAGTAAATAATTTGAATAAGGATAGAATAAATAGAATAAAATGGATAGAAAATGTTTACATTAGCAGTAACAAAACCCAGTTGAAAAACTTAAACCTCCAGGAGTCATAAACAATTGATTAAAAGAATGAAAGGAACTGGAAGAGTAACTTGGGATTTCAGTCTAAGTCCTTCATTGGATTGAAGTAATATATAAATGACAAAAGTCCTTTCTGTGGCATGATATAACCAGGGCAGCCCTTTGGCTGCTGGAAGTTTAGCTGCCCCAAATTAGTGGCCTAGAAAGCAGGTCTAGTGAAAGCTGAATTACTGTTCTGGAAAATGTTAAGAAGGGCCCTTGATCTCATTTGCTGATCTAAGAGTTTCCATAATGAAATGATCCAATTTTTTAAATTCAATTCAGAGCCCAGACTTAATGACCTTTCAAGCTAAGAATCTAGTGGATAAAGATGTAGGTGCTTCCTATCTGATTTAATGAAATTTCTTAAATTGTAGGATGACTTTTTATTCTTATAATCCCTACCCAAAACAAACACTTCTGGGGGAATTATTACATATCCAGCACTATGTTAAGCACTGACAGAATACCCAAAGAAGTCTGAGATCACTGACCCTGCCCTCAAAGTTACTACTGTCAGTTTTGGGAGACAAGACATATTCACACGAATAGAAAACTGAGAATTCAAAGCAGCCATATTTCAAGTTCCAAATGATTGATACAGACATTAAGGGCTATAGAGGTTCACTGAGGGCTACAGTGGTCAGGGAAGGCATAATTTTCTACTTCTCTAATTTTTTTTTTATCTTGGCTCTTATCTAAGCGAATGCCAACCTTAATCTGTGTATGTGATTCTCTCCTCTACCTCTATGTTTATTCTTTTTTTTAAATTTATTTTTATTAAAGATATTATTTTAGTTTTACAATTTTCCCCCTAATCTTGTTTCCCTCCCCCACCCCACCATGGAAAGCACTCTGTCATTCTTTACTTTGTTTCCATGTTCTACCTTGATCCAAATTGGGTGTGATGAGAGAGAAATCATATCCTTAAAGAAGAGAAGAGAAGGGGTGGCTAGATGGCGTAGTAGATAAAGCACCGGCCTTGGAGTCAGGAGTACCTGGGTTCAAATCCGGTCTCAGACACTTAATAATTACCTAGCTGTGTGGCCTTGGGAAAGCTACTTAACCCCATTTGCTTTGCAAAAATAAAAAAAATAAAAAAAATAAAAAAAGAGAAGTCTAAGAAGTAACAAGATCAGACAATAAGATATCTGTTTTTTTCTAAATTAAAGGGAATAGTCCTTGAACTTTGTTCAAACTCCACAGCTCCTTATCTGGATACAGATGGCACTCTCCCTTGCAGATGGCCCAAAATTATTCCTGATTGTTGCACTGATGGAATGAGCGAGTCCTTCAAGGTTGAACATCACTCCCATGTTGCTGTTAGGGTGTACAGTGTTTTTTCTGGTTCTGCTCATCTTACTCAGCATCAGTTCATGCAAATCCCTCCAGGCTTCCCTGAAATCCCATCCCTCCTGGTTTCTAATAGAACAATAGTGTTCCATGACATACATATACCACAGTTTGCTAAGCCATTCCCCAGTTGAAGGACATTTACTTGATTTCCAATTTTTTGCCACCAAAAACAGGGCTGCTATGAATATTTTTGTACAAGTGATGTTTTTAACCTCTTTCATCATCTCTTCAGGGTATAGAGCCAGTAGTGGTATTGCTGGGTCAAAGGGTATGCACATTTTTGTTGCCATTTGGGCATAGTTCCAAATAGCTCTCCAGAAGGGTTGGATGAGTTCACAGCTCCACTAACAGTGTAATAGCGTCCCAGATTTCCCACAACCCTTCCAACAATGATCATTATCCTTCCTGGTCATATTGGCCAATCTGAGAGGTGTGAGGTGGTACCTCAGAGAAGGTTTAATTTGCATTTCTCTAATAATTAATGATTTAGAGCATTTTTTCATATGGCTATGGATTGCTTTGATCTCCTCATCTGTAAACTGCCTTTGCATATCCTTTGACCATTTGTCAATTGGGGAATGGCTTTTTGTTTTAAAAATATGACTCAGTTCTCTGTATATTTTAGAAATGAGTCTTTTGTCAGAATCATTAGTTGTAAAGATTGTTTCCCAATTTACTACATTTCTTTTGATCTTGGTTACATTGGTTTTATCTGTGCAAAAGCTTTTTAATTTAATGTAATCAAAATCATCTAATTGGTTTTTGGTGATGTTCTCCAAACTCTTCCTTAGTCATAAACTGCTCCCCTTTCCATAGATCTGATAGGTAGACTAGCCCTTGATCTTCTAATTTGCTTATAGTATTGTTTTTTATGTCTAAGTCCTGTAACCATTTGGATCTTATCTTGGTAAAGGGTGTGAGGTGTTGGTCTAATCTAAGTTTCTTCCATACTAACTTCCAATGTGTTTATTCTTTCATTGTTTCATTCATTCATTTATCCATTCATTTAAGATACACTCATTAAGCATCTAACTCAAGAGCCTTGGGAATAGCAGTGTCCTTTAAACCTTTAGACCTGCCTTCAGTTCAGTCCCTGAAGCCAGAATTGAAGGGGAAAATCCCAATGATAGTGGAGAAGGGGCCCAAATTCCCCAACACAGCCATTAA
This sequence comes from Macrotis lagotis, assembly GCF_037893015.1. Taxonomy (NCBI): domain Eukaryota; kingdom Metazoa; phylum Chordata; class Mammalia; order Peramelemorphia; family Peramelidae; genus Macrotis; species Macrotis lagotis. Next base: position 14,382,867 of record NC_133665.1, on the reverse strand, counting down.
CAATTGCTGGTCAAACATTACCAACAGACAAAATTAATTAGGATCCCCTGGCAGTCATAGCACATTCCCATATCATTGATGCTGCTTCTAGTCTACCCTTCACCCATAACCAGTCAATTCTTGTGGCAAAGGGGTCAGCCATTCCCAATTACTTAACCAACTATCACTCACCAGGTAAACAAAACAGTCTTGCTGAAGCAGTTTGGTACCTTGGAAGACAAACATGTGTGAAGTAGTCAAACTACTACTACTACAATATTGATCACTATCTCCTATCCACCCATATGGAAGTAGTCCTGGAAAATGAATGCAAGTTCCTTGAGAAGCAAGGCTTCTAGTTCATTGGCTATCATCCTAGGAAGCACCTCCATGGAGATACAGTCTAGCAACTTCTAAGTAATACAGCCACAGCTACTAAAAACCTAGAAAAGAAAATTCTTGTCACCAAAATCCTTGGTAATATCAGATGGTCAAAAATTAGAAACTGATGATTTTATTAGTATAACTGAGGCATTATTACCTGCTTTGCCACTATACCCTAAGGACTATGGAATCTTTCTGCTTGTAACTGAAGCCTTCCTTATGTGTTATCTCCCCCATTAGAACATGAACTCCTTGAGAAATTTGGAACTACACTCAAAGGGCAACAAAAATGAGCATACCCTTTGACCCAGCAATACCACTACTGGGTCTATACCCTGAAGAGATGATGAAAAAGGGTAAAAACATCACTTGTATAAAAATATTCATAGCAGCCCTGTTTGTGGTGGCAAAGAATTGGAAATCAAGTAAATGTCCTTCAATTGGGGAATGGCTTAGCAAACTGTGGCATATGTATGTCATGGAACACTATTGTTCTATTAAAAACCAGGAGGGATGGGATTTCAGGGAAGCCTGGAGGGATTTGCATGAACTGATGCTGAGTGAGATGAGCAGAACCAGAAAAAACACTGTACACCCTAACAGCAACATGGAAGTGATGTTCAACCTTGAAGGACTTGCTCATTCCATCAATGCAACAATCGGGAACAATTTTGGGCTGTCTGCAATGGAGAGTGCCATCTATATCCAGATAAAGAGCTGTAGAGTTTGAACAAAGTTCAAGGGCTAGTCCCTTCAATTTAGAAAAAAAATAGATATCTTATTGTCTGATCTTTTATCTCTTAGAATTTTTGTTTCTTCCTTAAGGATATGATTTCTCTCTCATCACATTCAATTTGGATCAATGTACAACATGGAAACAAAGTAAAGACTGACAGATTGCTTTCTGTGGCAGGGTGGGGGGAGGGAAGTAAGACTGGGAGAAAAATTGTAAAACTCAAATAATATCTTTAATTAAAAATAAAAAAATAAAAAAAATAACATGAACTCCTTGAGAGCAAGGATTGTCTTAGTTTTCTGTTTGTATTCCCAACAGGCACCTAGCACAGTATTTTGTACATAATAAATTCTTTATTCATTTTTTTAATGTATACATAGAGCACTGGGCCAATCATTAGGAAAGATAAGAAGTTTGGATAATATCCTCACTGATGGGGGCGGCTAGGTGGTGCAGTGGATAGAGCACCAGCCCTGGAGTCAGGAGTACCTGAGTTCAAATCTGATCTCAAACACTTAATAATTACCTAGCTGTGTGGCTTTGGGCAATCCACTTACCCCCATTTGTCTTGCAAAAACCTTTAAAAAAAAAGAAGCTAAGGAACAGGAAGCAGAGGTAAGAAATGAAGGAGTGGCAAACTGGCAAATATTATTGGATCAAAGAATTTTGTTGTTCATTTGTTTCATCTTGTCCAACTCTTCATGACCTCATGGTCCATGGGCCATAGTATACCAGGTCCTTCTATCCTCCATTTTATTCTTAAGTCTATCCATATCATTGCTTCCATGGAATTATCTGTCCATCTCATTTTTTGTCATTCTTTTCTGCTTTTGTTTTTATTCTTTTGCAACATTAAGATCTTTCCCAGTGAGATCTGTCTCCTCATTATGTGGCCAAAATATTTTAAGCTTCAGCTTCAGTATCTGTCCTTCCAATGAGTAGTCTGAATCAAAGAGTAAATGTGGATAAGGTATGAAGAAAGGAAAGACCGAGGCAAGGGAGGGGTAAATTATGAAAGACTTTGAATGTCACAGAATTTTATATTTGAGAATAGAGGTGAAAGGGAGCCACTGAAATTTATTGAATAGAGGCATGCTATGGTCAAATCTGATCTTTAGGAAAATCAATTTGTCATTTTAGTGAAGGATAGCCTGGAGTGAGGAGAATCTTAAGGCAGGGAGACAAATCAGCAACCTATTACAATAGCAGGTATGAGGCCAGGAGGGACTGTACTAGAGCAATGGCTGTGGCAGAGGAGAAAAGCAGGGCACAAATGAGGGTTTCAAAGATAAAACTGACAGGTCTTGGGAGTGGATTGGATATGGGGTTGAGAGAGATGATGAGGAATCGAGGGTGACAACTAGGATTTGAGCTTGACTGGGATGATAGTGGTGTCCTTGACAGCAGTGAGAGTCTGGAAGAGGGGAGTTTGGGGAAGGGGGAAGATAATGAGTTCAGTTTTCTGAGTTTAAGATAATTAAGATATTTGGATATGCAAGACAGAGGTCAAGAGAGAATAAAAGGCTGGATAAGTAGCTCAAGAATCAACAGCATAGAGATGACAATTAAATCCATGGGAGTTGATGATATCAAGTTTTCACCTAGCATTGGGGGATAATAGGGTCCAGGACAGAGACCTAGGAACATCCATCTATTTATTAGTGGATGATGATGTTTATCCTTCATTTTTGAAGAAGACATCAGGGAGATGATGCCATGACATGGTTGTGCTTTGGCCCCTTCCAACCCTGGTTGAACAGATGCTTCCTGTGGATCTTTCAAATTATCTTAGGCTGGAAAATTGTTTCACTTGGTCTTTCTATGGGTTTTGCCACTCTAGAATTTGGTTAGAGTTATAATTTTAAGGTAATTAGAGTGTTCTGGAAGAGAGCCTCTGGGAATTCCTGTCTCTACACTGCCATTTTGGCTCCACAGTCTGACCTCAATATTCTTAGTGAAATATGAAGAAAGATTCTCAGCTGAAGGTTAGGGAAATCGATGGAGGTTTGAGGAAGTTTGAAAAGATTTGTAAAAGCCCCTGTAGTACAATAGTAAGTCAATCATGAAGATGTGAAAAAGACTTCCTTGCTTCAGTGAGGTTCAGTTGGAATTATATAAACTATATTTGTAGTGTATCTATTCATCATAATTTCATGGTTTTCTTCAAATTTATTTGGTCTGGCATAAATGGACTATAAAGACCTGTTTCAAATGAAGCAGAGTAAAGTGAATAGAATTTCTCCAAGAGAATAATTTATTCAATGACATTATAAAGACACTCAACTTTAAAAAGACTTTAAAACTGTGTATAAAGACAAACTATAATTCCAGAGGGCTAAAGATGAATCATGCTACTTACTTCCTAAAAGAGAGACAATAGAGTCAAAATACAGAATGAGACATACCTATCTCTGGACATGGTCAATAAGAAAATTTGCTTGATTATGCATATTTGTTATAAGGGTTTTCTTTCTTTTTTTTGCATGGGGGAGAGAAATAAAATGAAGTTAAAATACTTGCTAATTAGTAAAAAAAAGTAAATTTTAAAAAGGATGGGTTAGAATTCAATAGTTGAAGAGAGAGAAGGAGTGTATTACATATACAGGAAACAAGATGAACAGTCACGGAGGTGGAAAAATATATGACTTGATAGAAGAGGACATTGACAGCATAAAGGTAAATCAAACAAGATAAAATGAAGTAAGGACTTGGAAGAATAGGATAGTGCCAGATGTGGCAGAAGTAATAATTTAAGACCCTATTCCTGAAAGCCTAGGACAATCTCTGCCCCCCCCACCCCAGAAGCCAATATGTTTTAGTGGAAGTATATAATGGAAAGAGTATAATGGATTCAGCTAGAAGAAGATATGAGTTAAAATTGGGATTCTGCTACTTGTTATTTCTGTGACCTTGATCAAGTCACAACTCCTCTGGGCCTTGCATATCTATAAAATGAGAGAGTTGGACTAGATGGTTCCTTTCAGTTCTAAATTTATGCTCCTAGGTATTAAAATCATCCTTCTGGTGGATTAATTGGCTATTGGGATTTAAGGTTCAGGCTTTTAATGTAATTTGCTAGCACTCCTAGTATTAAAGTTAGAGTATGACTATCTTGTCCTTTCAAGCTTCTGACCAATAGGCCAACATGGGCACCACATATGCAAAGAAGCCTTGATCACCTGAATCAGTTTTATCCTTGCTAAATCACTTTTCCTTGCTATACATAAGCAAACCTCTTTTGGTAACTGTTAGACTAAAAGCATCTCATTCCATTCCTATTCCATTCCTTTCCATTCAAAAGAACCTGAATTACCAGCTCAGTTTGAGTTAGGCTTGGTCTATTCTGAACAATTATTGTACAGAACTGGACCAGAATGGTCTTATTGAATTGGGGAAAGAGCAGTGAAAAGTAAATTGTTTTATTCAGTATTCATAAATTGTACCTTTGAGGAGCACATCTGAATATTAAACTGATCCTAATTTTAATATAAAGGAGCATGGAAGAAATTGTATAAAGAGATCAATGAAGAATGATTTTTGGACTTTACTTATGCTCCTGATGTCCTCTAGACTGGTTTGTCATTCTCCTTGAATCATCTGAGCACAGGTCACATTGGATTGGCTATTTTTTTTAGGTTTTTGCAAGGCAAATGGGGTTAAGTGGCTTGCCCAAGGCCACACAGCTAGGTAATTATTAAGTGTCTGAGACTGGATTTGAACCCAGGTACTCCTGACTCCAGGGCTGGTGCTTTATCCACTGCACTACCTAGCTGCCCCTTCTCCCGATACTTTCATTAGATAACAGTCAAATCTATATCAGTTCTCCTGAGCTTGAATCCCCTATTTCAAATGCCCCACTGGCTATCTATACTCAAATATTTCACTGTTGGCACATCAGACTTAACATGTTCAAACCTGTGCTCACTGTCTTAGCCTTTTCTCACTGTCAAACCAGTTTTTCCTCCTAATATATTTGTAGCACCATCCTTTTAGTCATACAAGTTCAAAGTCACTGAATCATCTTTCACTTTTCCCTGTCTTTGCCCCATACTCAATTAACTACCAAGTCCTGTCAATTCTGCCTCTGCAAGAATTTCCCTCAACCTCTTTCCATTATCTGCTTCAAGTCTTTGTCACCTTGTGCCAAACTAAATTATACAATGTCTTCATTTGCACCTGATCATCATTTATCATTATATCTTCGTTCACCAACTTAAATGAACATCTCCACCCATCTGAGATGGTTGAAAATCCAACTCAGGTCCCACTTCTCTAGTGTCTTCCCCCATCTCCCTTCTCCCCCTCCCTAGAAGGTATCTCTAGACCCCTTCCTCTATTTCTCATACTGATGTTTATGGATTTCTCTTCTTATACTTATATTATAATTTGACATTTAGTTATTTATGTACTTTTTTCTTCTCCCCCCCCTTTTGAATGGGAAGATCATTGAGGACTGACACAGGGTATAGAGTGTTCTCACTCTATAGGTAAGGAGATAGTTCTTCAGACCTCTACATGAAGTGATTTTTACATAATGCAAATTTGTATGTACCTACACACTTCATTTAGCCTATATAATAAAGGCATACACAAAATAATATCTTTGTACAAGTGATAAAATGTACTAAAATACAGACATTAAGTATTATTCTTTGATATTAAACAGAATCATGAAATAAAAGATAAAGTTAATGATAAAGCCTGCATAGTACTATAGAGTAAAGCTAACAAAGATATGCAGAATCTTGCCCCTTGCCCATTCATGGCATTTAGCCTATATCACTAGTGGCTGGTTGTGCAGTTTTTTTTTTTTATGAAAGTATTGAGAGATATTGTTGCTCTTTTTTCCCCCTCATATACATGACAAATAGTGATAATAGCCTTAACTAGGCTTGAACTTTTGAAAATCTTGAAGTATTTGGATCTACCTTTTCAATGCAAGAAAAAAATTCACTCAAATGAAATCTTCCAACTGTTTTGTTGTGAAACTTTATGGTTTGATCTCAGATTCCAAAGCTTTCTTTTCTTCTACAATCTTTGCAGCTAGTACTTCAATCAGACCCTCATTGGACAGTTCTTTTTCAAGTCTCAATTAATTCCTCACATTGTTCTTCTCCACTTCTACCCCCAATTTTTGTGCTAATTTTACAAACTTGTTACTTGCTTGTTCAAACTTTTCATCTTTGTTAAATCCATGAAAATCAGTAATGTGGGCAAACTTTTTTCCACAAATTTTCTTCATATGTTTCTTTGACATATTCCTATGCTGTAGGAATTCCTATGCCTTATTCCAAATTTCATGGTAAATATTATAGGACTTCCAGGAATCTCTTAAAGTTAAGTTCTTACCTGTATTCAAAGATGAAATTGCCTGGGCAAATGCAGTGAATAAATAATTACTCCTTGAAATTCAATATCACTTCCTGAAGGTTGTAATAATGAGGTGGTGATAGGGGAAAGGTAGGTCATTTTTACATTTTCATTAAAATCATCTAGATGGGGAAGGTGATCTGGGTATTATATATAAAAAAGTAGAATCTTGAAAGAAATTCCATTATCATGTCAAACTTCTGGACTTCAGGAATGAAGCAATGTGCAAACCAATGTTCAAACATGATTTGGATTATTCATGTCTTAGGGTTAGTGAAATAATACATGGGTAATAATGCCTTGCTGATTCCTTTTAATGCTCTGGGATTTTTTGAGGGGTGCACAAGAACAAATTTTACTTTGCAAGGCCAGATGCATTCCTTCCAAGCAGAAGAGTAATTGGTTTTTTTGAAACTTTGTTCCTCCCAGCATAATTTTTTCTTCTGCCAGAGATGAAGGTTTGAAATGACATTCTTTGATAAAATAGGGTGGTTTCCATCTACATTAAAGATTTGCACTGGCAAGTAAAGACCATTATCTATTATTTTTGCAGCAACTCTGGGAACTTCTTTGCTACTTCAACATCTGTACAAGCAACCTCTCCTGGTACTTGCACTTTATAAAATCCTGCATGATTTTTAAATCATGTAAACCAACCACTCCTTTCTGTAAATAGTTGTGCTCTCTCAGAATATTTGCCTTTAAATCTTCTAAGACCCTTGGGGCTTAAAGGAATATTCTTCTTAGACTGGTCTTCCATAATTAATAGTTTTTTTTTTCCACTTCTAGACTAGTACCTTCTCTTTGTCTCAACAGACAGGTCACCTTTATGCAAGCACTGACTTTTGCTCATGCAAGCACTGCCTTTGTATGTTCCTTTATCCAAGCAATATCCTTCATTCTGATGTTCTTCAGCCCAAGTCTGAATTCATGTGCAATCGATGACAATTCTGCCTTCAAATTTTCTATTTTTATTTTCATTGCACATCTATTGGCTTATGCTTATGAGATGGTTCATTGAGCACATTTGCTGCCACCCATAGTGAAAATATAAGGATCAGTGTTGAATGCAGGGAGAGGCATAGTATCACTGTTGACAGACACTGGGAAATGATTTAGTGATAGTTCTCAGCTTCCAGCCACTGTATACACTACTACTTCAATCATTTTGTACACCATCTGATTTGCTTCAGAAATTTTGTAAATTTTTTTGGAATGCATATTTCTTTCAGAATTCTTTATGTAAGGTCAAATTTGCATAATGTGAATTTATTTAAAAGGAGATCTATCAGTATTGTTTAATGTTTATATTTTCAGCACAGAGCCTGAGTCACAGTAAATACTTAATAAATGCTTGTTAAATTGAATATTTATTGAAATTCATCTTCTTCCATAATTGCATAGTATGAAGGATCCTGCCCTGGGCCCAAGGCTCCTCTGACTCAAACTTGTTTTCCTCAGTTTTCTGGTGACAGAGCCTTCTCTTAAAACTGAACCTAGGGATCTAAACTTTGGCCTCAGGGCCAAAGAGTAAACACTTCAGGTGTTCACACGGACTATTTGTGGCAGAGCACTTGGAGCTCATATTGATCTGATCAGTCACAGATGGACACACTGTAATTTATCTCCAACATAGTGATGTCATTTTAGTTGTCTTCAATGACAAAGGCCAAGACCCAGCCAACTTTCTAATCTTTCTTCCTCAATGAGGATTAGGCTGAGTTTCCGGGACTTTTGTAATGATAACTAGCATTTAAAGTTTTGCAAAATGCTTCACAAATATTATCTCATTTTATCCATATAACTTCCCTGGGAGGTGGGTTATTATTCCCTATAATTATTCCCACTTTATAGATGAATATACTGAAGTAAACAGAAGTGCAGTATCTTGCCCAAGGTGACTCAGCTAGTAAGTGTCTGAGGTCTGATTTGAACCCAGGCCTGCTTTGTTACAGTTCCAGGACTTTAGCCTGTCTCAGATTGCTGAGGCAGCCTGGGTCTCTGAGTTCAGAGCTCTAATCTCAGAGATTCCTATTTACATCTTCCAATTTGTTCTGTTTACAACTATAGTAACTAAATACCTGATCACCAGATCTATTCCTTCCCCAAGAATGGAATTTCCAAAGCAGTTTGCCGGTTTAGTAGATAGAGTTCTAGCTCTAGAGTGAGGAAGACCTGAGTTCAAATCTAGCCTCAGAACCTTATTAGCTGTGTGACCCTAGGCAAGTCATTTAACCTCTCTGCCTCAACTGTAAAATAAGAATAATAACATCTACTTCCCAGAATTATTATTATTGAGACTCCAAAGAGATAATATTTGTAAAAGCTTTTAGCACATAGTAGGATCAATACAAATGCTATTCCCTTCCTTTTTCCCCCTTTCTCTGTTCACTTCACAGACAAAAGGATTGTGTTTCCCTGGGTTTATTTACAGGGTAAAAGAGTACATAAAAATACAGAAATTAATTCATCAGGGTAGTGTAACTTCAATGCTCAGCCCATAGTGGGAGCTTAATATATATGCGTGTGTGTGTGTGTGTGTGTGTGTGTGTGTGTATTTATTTATTTTAGGTTTTTACAAGGTGATGGGGTTAAGTGACTTGCCTAAAGTCACATAGGTAATGTCTGAGGCTGAATTTCAACTCAGGTCCTCCTGACTCCAGGGCTAGTCCTCTATTCACTGTACCATTAATATATACTTATTAATTGACTGACAAAGTTATTTTATTCAGTACTGGATCAACTTTCAACTTTTCTAATTTAATCTAATCTAATTCTCATCTCAGCCTTCACAGACCTAATGTGGTTCATAATTCTCTTGGCACATCCAGATACCTCCAGGTCTCATATGAACACAACCTCTGTGGTAGACTTTGGAAGTTATCCAGCAGGATCAAGCTCACTAGTCCATTGTTCAAGCCTGAGTGAACTAATTTAATCTGAGAAACCTCCTCATGGCATGGCCAGTATGTGGCACATCATACATACCACTACATTGAGCAAATTATTTCCACTCCCAGGGCAGGAAAAAACAATTACAAATCCATAAAGTCTCATCTCAAATAGTGAGATAGTCTCTAAATTGGGAAAACCTAGTCTCATCTCTGAGATATTGTATATTGTATATTGTCTGTGTGATTCTAGTTTTGTTTTGCTTTTATGGTGTTTTTAAAAAAATTTTGAATTCTTAAAAATTTTTTCAAATTCAATTTTTATTTTATTTTCATTTCTTAATTCTCTTCTTTTCATCCCCTCTTCCCCTGCTAATTAAGGAGAAAACAACACCTTATTACAAAATTATAGCAACAAATAAAATATATTCCAGCAACAACTATGTCCAAAAAAAGAAGGCAATATAAGAAAATATGTCTCCCTTAACCTCTCAGGGTACCAGGAGACTCATTAGTCTATAAATTGCATACCACTACTATAGCTATATCCTAAGAATTAAAAAAAGGTAATAGATGTTTTTGTGCAAAAATATTTATAGCAGTTCTTTTTGTAGTGGCAAACAATTGGAAATTGAGGGGACGCTCATCAATTGGGGAATGGATGAACAAATTGTAGTATATAAATGTTCTGGAATACTAGAAATTATTAACAGGTGGGTTTCAGAAAAACCTGGAAACATTTACATGAACTGATGCAGAGTGTAGTGAGCAGACCCTGGCAAACTTTGTACACATTAACAGCAACATTGTATGATGATCAACCATGATGGACTTTGCTCTTCTCAGCAATACAGTGAACACAAAACAATTTTAAGAGATTTGTGATAGAAATTGTCATCCTCATCTAGAGGAAAAATATTATGGAGTCTGAATACAGAACAAAGCATAACATTTTAACTTTTTAAAACTGATTTTGTTTTTTTCTTTTTCATGATTCTTTTTCCCTTTTGTTCTGATTCTTGCTTCACAACATGACAAATATGGAAAAGTAATCTTAAACATAATTGTTCATTTAAAATCTATATTGAATTACTTGCTGTCATGGGTAGCTGGAAGGAAAGGGAAGGAGGCAGAAAAATATGGAACTCAAAAATCTTACAAAAAAATCAATGCTGAAAATATTACTTGTACTTGGAAAAAAATTAAATTAAATTTTAAAAAGACTATGAATTGCAGAAGTTATAGATCTTTATATGTATTATTTATAATATTTATATTTATTATAAATTTATTTATTTACAAAAACAAATATATTTATTAGGAAAAGTTTCTTTATCTGGGATTGCTTATGCCAATGGAATTATATTCTTCTCTCCACCCCAAACAAATTATTTTCACCTCAAGAACTCAAATAATTCTACTGAGGGCTCCTCTGAAGTTAACTATGGTTAATCTTTTTCCAAATAGAAGGTGAGAAGTCACTATTTATTTGATGCCATTCAACACCAGCAGAATGTACCCTAAGAAAGTGACTTATATTGTTTATCCTTTTATCTTGCCTGAGAAACTCAATCCCTAACTTTCATATCCCATGCCATGAGATCTCTATTTCATCCACATTCAGTATATTTTGGCTAATGTCTGATTATTGCTTTTTAATTACTGTATAAATTTTGATGAGGTGGTGGCAGCATACATCTCTAAACACATCCTCCAGTAAATATAGCCCAACAAGAGATTTTGAGGAATGTTCAAAAGACATTACTGATAGGCAGCTGGGTGGTGCAGTGGAGATAGCACTGTCCCTGGAGTCAGGAGGACCTGAGTTCAAATGCAACTGCAGACATTTAATAATTACCAAGCTGTGTGACTTTGGGCAAGTCACTTAACTCCATTGCCTTAATAAATTAAAAAAAATGACATTACAGTTTGGTGATGGTTTCAGCCCCTACTAATGAATTCCTGTTGAGCTTAAACAATTAAATTTTATTTAATTTATGGAATAAAACAAATATTTCTATAACATAATAAAAAATTACAAATGAAACAGCAAATTTATTGCATACAACTTACTATTCCTTTAAAATATATAATATAATAAATATATAGTAAATGACTAAATATATAATAAAGTCATGCAAATTTCTTCCCTCCTTCTAAGACACATTAAACACAAATAAGTAAATATGCAAATTATATATATATATATATATATATATATTTCTATTTATTACTTCTTTTTTCTGGATTCAGATAATGTCTTTGTCTTTTATGGCTAATTTAGGTATTTATAATAGATAAAATGACTTATTCATTCAAATTCTTAAAGTAATATTGCTATTACTGTATATAATGTTCTCTTGGTTCTGCTCATTTTGCTCATTATTTTGTGCAAATCTTTTTATGTTTTTCTAAGATCAGTGAGCTCATTGTTGCTTAATAGACCAATACAAGGGTGTGCTGGTAAATTCATCTGCATTTTAATCATCATTAATCTACATTTTAACATTTTCTTGATTCTAGACAAGCAACAAAACAATAAATCAAGCCCTGATTTTTTTTTGTTACTAATTTCTGAGGTGTAAATGCACTGAAAATTTCACAGGAGCAAAACTCCAACCCACAGACTTCCGCTAACTCATCTCAGATAAATAGCTTGGTGCAGGGGAAAGAGAGATGGTTTGGAAGTTGGGGACTCCTTCCATCTCTAAATCTCCAGTCTTAAATAGTTATCCATCATTAAAGGGTTATAAATTTGAAAATTTTCTCCTTTAGTAATATCACCGTTCTTTATTTACTGCCCAAAACAATTCTAATTACATCAAAACCTGGAAATAAAATTGTTAACAAGCAGTCACTGAGATAAGAGACCACAGTAAGAAAAAGAAGAAAAGAGCAAGAGAGTTTGGTTAAAGTACATGCTCATTGAACTGAACTGTTTCATTCATAACAGCTAAGTTCTGTCCTATTTGAAAATTAATTTCTGTATTCTGTTCTCTCATAGACCCTGTGATGAATAACACTGCTCATAATAGCATCCACCAATAGCTTTCCACCTTCTCCTTTTCCTGTTATTGTACTTTTCTTCCAGTTGGATAAGATTTGGGATCTCTCAGAGAGATCATCTTTTTCAAGTCTCTCAGTTTTCAGGTCAGAAAACAAAAGTTCATTGAGGCTGAAGGATTTAACCAAAATCAAACAGGTGTTTCATAGAGTTGGTTCTAAACCTAAAACTCTTTGACAGAGACAGATAGTCCCTAAAAATAAAATTCTAAAGACAAAAACAGAAGTGATTCCAATGAAGAAGAAAAAGAGAGTTCTTTAGGAGTTCTCTGAAGGGATTCCTTTGGATGTACAGGAAACTGACTTGCCAGACAACTGTAATTTTTTAAAAAGACATACACAGAAGTAGAACTAGTGCACTTAACAAAGGATGAAATTATGTTTGAAAGTGTCAGGGATGTTATTGGAATGAGCTGAGGAAGGTGATGAAATCTAAGAGTAAATAAAATAGTTTTAGTTTTGTTCATTTTTGTTTTTATTTTTTAAAGTCAATGAATATAGACCTTCTTGAAAACTTCTAGGACTAATGAGCTAGTACCCTGAAGGGAGTAAATTGGCAACATTTGAATAAAGAGACAAATGGGGAAGGGGATGGAGTTTGGGAACAATATCAGCTTCTAGAAAGTTGTGTGAGAGATACAATATATTATGGAAAAGAAGATAAATGAAGGGATAGGAGGATCTCTTCTCAGCATGGATGAGTTGAGGAAAGCAGAGAAAAAGCCAAAGGTACAACTACCCAACTCTTATTTTTTTCTCTTGTTTTCTTTGCTATGGAGAATGATCTTTGGATTGTAAAAGGCAGAACAAAAGATTAATAGGGAATTAATAACCAAGTGGAGAAGAGAAGACTTGGGGGAAGGAAGGGAGAGGTTTAAGAACTGTGTTCAGGTATTTGGACAGCTGTCATTGGAAGAGGGATTAGGCTTGTACATTTTGACCTCAGAGGGCAGAATCAGGAGCTATGGGAGTTAAAAAGGGGCATATTCATGCTTAGTGTAAGGAAAAATCTTTCTTACAATTAGAGCTAGCCAACCAGGAAAGCATCTTCTCATTGGAGATCTTCAAGCATATACCAAATTATCACTTGTCAGGTCTGTATACTATTGTGAGGATTCCAATTCATTATTATGTGGTATAACTGGTTAAAAGTCTGAGAATCTGTGGAGATGAATAGGAAAAGGGTAAGAAAACACCCAGGTGTCCTGGATAAGCAAAAGTCATCAGGGACAGATGGAATTTGATCTACATCCATGATGTACTTGCTGGGTTTATAGTCAGTGATCTTTGAAAGATGTTGGGAAGAGTGCTGGCTTGATTTTCCAAAAAAGAGTAGGAAATACTGCTACTGAAATTATAAGCTGGTGAGTTTGCTTTTGATTCCTGTATAAATTCTTGAATGTGTTATTAAAAGGATGGTTAATGAACATCTGGAAAAGGCAGTAGTGATCACAAAGGATCAACATAGCTTCATCAAGAATTGGTCATATTGGTTGGAATTATGTCCAAAGAGCAGCAAAAATGTGTATACCCTTTGATACAGCAATACCACTACTGGCTCTATACCCTGAAGAGATGATGAAAAAGGGTAAAAACATCACTTGTACAAAAATATTTATAGCAGCCCTATTTGTGGTGGCAAAAAATTAGAAATAATGTGAATGTCCTTCAATTGGGGAATGACTTAGCAAACTGTGGCATATGTATATCATGGAACACTATTGTTCCATTAGAAACCAAGAGGGATGGGAATTCAGGGAAGCCTGGAAGGTTTTGCATGAGCTGATGCTGAGCGAGATGAGCAGAACCAGAAAAACATTGTACACCCTAACAGCAACATGGGGGTGAGGATGGACTTGCTCATTCCATTAGTGCAACAACCAGGGACAATTTTGGGCTATCTGCAATGGAGAATACCATCTATATCCAGAGAAAGAATTATGGACTTTGAACAAAGACCAAAGACTATTACTTTTAAATTAGGAAAAAACCTATTATCTTATTATGTAATTTTACTCTCATACTCTATTTTTTCTTCTCTGTCATCACATTCAACTGAGATCAATGTATAACATGGAACCAATGCAAAGACTAACAGAATACCTTCTGTGGGGATGGGGGGTAGGGAAGCAAGAATGGGGGAAAATTGTAAAACAAAATAAATAAAATCTTTAAAAAAAAAAAAGAATTGGTCATATTGGGACCAGCATCACTATCTATTTCAATAAGGTAACCAGGTTGTTAGATCAGGAGAATGTTGTATACTCTCATGCTATTGTTGTGGAAAAAATGGAAAGATGTAAGCTAATTGATAGAACAATCAGATGGATTCACAACCTGTCAGATGACTGGACCCTAAGCATTAAGTGATCATTGTTAACTCAAAGAAAGTTCTTTTTTTTTTTTAGGTTTTTTTTTTTGCAAGGCAAATGGGATTAAGTGGCTTGCCCAAGGCCACACAGCTAGGTAATTATTAAGTGTCTGAGGCCCAATTTGAACCCAGGTACTCCTGACTCCAAGTCTGGTGCTTTATCCACTGTGCCACCTAGCCGCCCCTCAAAGGAAGTTCTTAAGTAGAATAAAGCAAGATTTGTTACTTGAATCTTTTACTTATCGTTTATCAATGACTTGAATAAAGTCACATAACAGCTACCTTGGAAAAAGAGTTAACTCAGTATTCGAAAACTTCTAAATATGATGGAATCTGACTGATTCTAATAAGATGAAATTCAAAAGAAGAAAAATAAAGTCCCATATTTGCATTTCAAAATCCAGATAGTGTGATAAGAGACATAATTTCTGGGTAATTAATCATTTTATTAATTATGACTAGTGAATAATTTAAAAAAGGATTGATCATTTGACCATCTCTGTGAACCAAGTCAGATTGTGGTGGTTTCTTGACAATTATCTGCTCTGGGAAGAGTGGATGTTCTCAAAAAGCAGCAATTGACTCTGATTCATTAACAATGAGAAGAATGAGTATTATAATGGAGGATGAACCTGTTCTAAGGGGTTGGGGGAATATGACTGATTATCTCATTTTTATTTTAAGACCATCCCCAGTCTTCCACAATCTAAATAAAAAATCTATTCCCTCACCAAGACTGAGTAGGAACACAATGGGTTTCCACATTTGGATGGGGTCTTAATAAGACTGAGGAGGAAACTATAACCCATCTCAAGGAAATTATAACCAATCTTATTCTTCAGGGACTGATTTGATCTAAGAGAATAAGGAGATAGGAAGTGGGAAAGAGCCCATATCTCTCCAATAGCAAAAGGTTATTAATAAGAGAGAAATAATCTTTTCTCTCAATAGAGAGATCTGGTTAGATAGCAAAAAAAAAAAAGAACTGAGGATTTAGTAGCATGTAAGTTCACCATGAGGCAATGGCAAGCTATAACGAGTAAAAAAGTTAATACAATATTACATTGCATCAAGAGAAAAATAATTTACAGGACTAGTTTTTTGAAGTCCTGCTCTAATATTCCTCATAAATCAGATCAAATATTGTTTAGTTCCTACATTTTAGGGATATCACTAGAGAAATTGGATAGTATCTGGAGTAAATCTCAAGATAATAACACACATATATGTATGTATGTATATATATGTATATATGTCATAATGTGTTCTTTATTGCTCCTTCTCTAAATGTCTTAACTTGGAGAAGGAGCAATAGAGAAGACTTTAGAGGGAACTGATGGCTGATTTCAAGTATGAATAAGGCTATCAAGTGTAAGAGACTAGCTTTATATAATACCAAAGGGTATAGCTAGGATTAATGGACAGAAATTATAACAAAGCAAATAAACACTACATTATCCTAACCCCGAAAAAGAATGAATTACCTTAGGAGGTAATGGGTTCCCAGTGAGTCAGTAAGCATTATTAAGCACCCACTACATTCCAGACACTTTGCCTAACTCTGGGGTTACAGAAAAAGAGTAAAGATCCTATTTCACTTATTTTCTTCCATCCACTTCTCTTCTCCCAAGTCTTTAAAGTCCTTAGAGAAAGTTCTGGCATTCTTATTTTAATTGTGAAAACAGGGTAGGAGTTCTAGGGTCTTTAAAGGGCAATCTTGAAGCTAGAGTGGGGAGGAAACAATCCAAGGAGGAGGCATCCTTTTCTTTTTTATTCAAACAGGATAAAAGAGAATTTCTATAAAGAGAATTCTTTTCATTTGCATTGAATTACACACACACACACACACACACACACACACACACACACACACAACACACACACACACAGAGTCAACAGAGTTGGAGTTCTAAAAGTGAGTGCTGTTCTACGTTTTTCTTGGGCCCTTCTAGTCTTGGTCAGCCTTCCCCCTACCCAGAGCTCCCACCCCTCTAATTTCCTCCAGCCTATATCCCCCAAGCATTCTAATTCTAGGCTATCAGTTACTGATGCCTGTAAATGTGAAAAGGACCAAGGATTCCCTGGGTTTTTCTCCCATCTCCCTAATAGGAAGGAATCCATGGCTGCTCCAGTTCTGAATAGCGATTAGACAGATTGCTTACTTTATGTTTTACATGAACAATCTGGGTTTCCCATATCAATTGTTAGTCCTAGTTACACCCCCACCAGATGCATCCAGCTGTGAGAGTATTGAAGCAGAGACTGGGACTTAATCCCCCAGGGTATATTACATCATCTGTTCTATCTCCAAAGCATAAGGCTTTATATTTTGCTTAGAATCCCAATTCCCAATTCTCTTCCTTAAATAGCCCAGAAGTTCCTCTACAAATGAAATTCTCTGTGAGATCTTCACACAAATGACTTTTTCCTGGATCTCCCTTCTTTGCAGAGGTGGTGGACTATGAGTGGAACATTGTATGTTCTCTCATACTCTGCTGATATTTTAGTTTTGCTGAACTGTTTTTATTTCTCTCTAATTCTTTGCTACTTGGAATAGTTTGTTAGGTAGGGAAGAAAGGCAGGCTATATTTAGATGTGAAAACAAAAGATAGCAATAATCTTAAAGGTAGTATTTTGCAAATCTAAGTCATTGTCTTATGGGTTCAACAAGTTAGAGCCAGAAGGAGTCTTCTGATTCAAACCTTTCATTTTACAAATAAGGAAACTGAGGGTCAGAGATGTTCCATGACTTAGTTAAGGGCCATAACAAATTAGGGGCAAGACACAGAGCCAAAATCCTATGTCATGACTAAAAAATTTGGCTGCTGTGGTAAATTCAGGTAAATGAAGTTGGTAAGAGATGCATGGTTGAGATGGCCTGGAAAGGAGCTTGAGGAATATGGCCAAGGCATTTGAAGGAGGCAGGGGTGGAAGTGAAGTAGACTTTGATTGAACTTACTGGGTAGGAAGGAGAGTGACCTAGAGGCTCCAGGTGAGAGCCACAACATCTTAACAGGATGGAGTAAATTTTTTTAAATAGTATTTTTTTCTAATTATATATAAAGACAATTTTTAAATATTCATTTTTAATAAAATTTTGAGTTCTAAATTTTCCCCATCCCTTCCTCACTGTAGATAATTTGATACACAGTTTTACACACACACATATATATATGTGTGTGTGTGTGTGTGTGTGTGTGTGCCATCATGAAAAACATGATTCCACATTAGTCATGTTGTGAAAGAAGAATAATAAAAAAGAAAAAAATCATGAAAAAATAAAGTGAAAATAGGATGCTTCCATTTGCATTCAGACTATCACGATTGCTGGGTGATGGATCTGAAAGTAGCAGGGGGAACCAGGGTATTATGCTAACTCCTCCTCTTGGTTCTATAATCAGGGAGGTCTATGGTAGTGAGCCTTGAAGGAAATGCCAAGAAATAAGTTTCTTAAGGAGAAAGATAGGTTCCAGTGAGCTCTAGAAGATGGAAGGAATGTGAGAAGAACGACTAGGCAGTGAGGTATTATAGTGAATAGAACACTGAGTCCTTGAGTCAGGAAGATATGAGTTCAAATCCAGCCTGAGACACTTGCTATGTGACTCTGGGCAAGTCATTTAATATCTATTTTGTTTAGTTTTCTCATATGTAAAATGGAGTTAAAAATAGCACTTACCTCCCAAGATTGTTGAGTTCAAATGAGATAAGAATTATAGTAGTTGTAGTAGACTCTATATTAATATTAGCTTTTCTATTATTATTTTATTATGGTTGAAGAAAAATTTTTTTTTAGTTTTTTTTTTTTTGCAAGGCAGTGGGGTTAAGTGGCTTGCCCAAGGCCACACGGCTAGGTAATTCTTAAGTGTCTGAGGTCGGATTTGAACTCAGGTACTCCTGAATCCAGGGCCCATGCTCTATCCACTGTGCCACCTAGCCGCCCCCAGTTGAAGAGAAATTTGATGACAAGAAAGGAGAGATTGTAGGTTTAGTGTTGGACAGAACCTTGGAGGTTATTTAGTTCAGTGGTGGCAAACTAAAAGAAATAGGGGCCACCAAGGCAGTATATAATAAGATCTGAAACCACATATTGACAGTTTGAAACTGTGATTTTATATATATTATTATATTTTTATTTATTTTGTTAAATATTTTCCAATACATTTTAATCTAGTTTGGACAGCACTCAGAAGTGGTAGAGATGTCACAAAGGGCAGTGTCTTATACCTCTAACATAGTCCATCCTTCTTCTTTTTTACAGATGAAGACTCTGAGATCCAGAGTACTTGTGGGTTGCTCAAAGTCACTTGTGTTAGATGACAGAACCAGAATTCAAATCTCTTTCTTCCCAAATCCAATGTATTTTCCACTGGAACACAGTTGTGGAGGGCAAGATTGCAGAAAGGAAGGGAAAAAGAGGACAGGCACCAGAGGAGGATGAGGGCTGAGTTGGAGGTCAGTGCAGGAGGAATAACAGTAAAATGTGCTTGCTACACTTGGTATTGATCTAGGTACTCAAGACCTGTGAGTTCTGAGGCCAGGTAGTTTGTTGGGAGGGAGTAGGGATAAGAAGTATTTTATACTACCTTGATGGGAAAGTGGCAGATAGGGCTTTTAAGGAGGTAATGTGAGTGAGGGGCATATAGATAGTAGCCCTGGACTAGGGCTGTTGTTAATAGTACAATTCATAAGCAAAGGAGGATAAATGTCAGACTCTAGAGAAAAGACCTTGACATTCCATGCTAATTCTTTCTTTGATTTTCAGTCCAATTTAAAAAAAAAATTTCTCTAATGTGGTAACATTGCTTCCTTGGTTCTCTTTAGGACTTTTAACACTGCCCCTCCTGTTACCATACTTACTTCTGGGTCAGGTCTACATAGCTACAACCTGCTCTTACCCAAATTATCCAGCGAATAGAGAGCAAAAATGTTCTAATGTCTTAAATATCAATTGGATGGCCACATAGGGTGTGTGGGGTGTTTAGGGAGGGCTAGCACCTTTGACAGGAGGGCTTGCTGAACGCTTTACAGTGTTTTTCAGGGCTCATCTACTTTTGATGTACACTTGTCACTCAACTCTCACCTGAGGCTCCAAGAAACTATAGCATGTACAGCCAGGTTGAGGCTAACCAACTGACCTCAAGTCTATTGGTGTTTTAGGGGATAGTCTAGCTTGTGAAGACTTTTCCTGGATAGATGAGAACCATTTGTTCCAATGGCTAAGAAGATTACTAAAGCAGGCACTGTGAAACATTTTTAGAGCTTAGTCAGATATCTATGAAGCCGAGGTCATTAATTGCATCTTTGGGTATCTAATTTTTGTTTTGCCACTGGACTTTGATGACTCTGGAAGAGAGAATAAGGCTAATGACTATGAATGATTTGCCTCCCTTAAATTCAATTTACTTGCAAGTCAAGACATTAGCCCTTGATATCATTAGTCCTTTTTGAAATGAAGGACAGACAACAAACAGGTTGACAACATTGCCCTTATTCATAGGATAATTATTTTGAATCTGATACATGTTTAAGAATTTGTGAGGTTTGCTATCCCTCTATGAGCAATTTTCTAGATTAAATATGGATTCCAAAATGGATAATGGCAAATATAATTCATCTTCATTCTATCTCATCTTCTCTGCCACAATGACCAGGTAGTTTTTATGAGAGGCTAATTACTGCACTATGAACTACTTGGACAAGAAGTACTCATTTAAGGAGTACTGGACATGCTGGACATGCGAGATTGGGGTCAATGGTTCTATAGGAAATGGAGTCACAAGAAATTAGATTGGAATTTGGGGTTTGGAGAGTTATGACGATGTTCCAGAAGAAGATGACATGACTGAATTTAACAAATATGGATTTTGTATATTAATAAATGAATAAATGTAGATTGTTGTGTACATGAAAAAATAAGACATTCCCTGAAAATTATCCCTAATGCATCTTTTGGAACAAAAATTAATATAAGACCTGGTCTTATTTTTCTGGGAAATATGGTATTAGTGCACTGGAGACAGAATCTCAAAGCTGAAAAAAGAAAAAAAAAACCAGTCTTTGATCTGGTGATCTTCGTTAATAGCATTTGCTTGAATAGAGATTCATTCTAAACTACAATTATTCAAATTACAGGCTTGTATTATTTAAAATTTTGCTTCAATCTATTTTCTTTTCCTTGTCCTCTGCCTCAGGGAGAATGTTAAAAGTCATGCAGAGAATACAAAGGGTAGAAGAAAGAGAGAAAGAGAAAGAGTGGAAAGCTATCAGAATCTTATAGAGGCATAACTGGTAGTTTTGGAATCCAGTGCACAGGATACCAGACATACCTAGGAGAAGAAGCAGGAAAAAACCCCTGAAACCAATTTTTAAAAAGCCATTCACCTGGGGGGAAGATTAATAAAGAAGAAACTTTGGAATCACTGTGGCAGAGCTCAAACTTAAAATTTCAGACTAGGGAAGGCAATGGACCAGGGTGAGATAGGACAAGGGAAGAGCTCACTTGGGTTGCAACTACCAAGGACATGAGGGAAGTCTGTTGTTCTTGGTGTTGTTTTTGTTGTTTGGCTAGATGGTACAGCAGATTGAGTGCTGGGCTTAGGTCAGGAAGATTCATCTTTTCTGAATCCAAATCTGACCTCAGACTTTAACTGTGTGACCCTAGGCAAGTCACTTAACTTTGTTTTCCTCAGTTTCCTCATCTGTAAAAAATGATTTGGAGAAGGAAATGATAAGCCAAGAAAACCCCAAATGGGGTCATGAAAAATCAGACAATAACAAAAGCATATCTATTTGGTAGGGGCAGGATGGGAAAGGACAAGGGAAAAAAGCTCATTTGGATTGCAACTACCAGGGGACATAATAGAAGTCATCATCTTCTGACTTCCTACTAACTCTTGCTAAATTCATTTTCTATGCTTCTGAAGAACTCAGTGCTTTCAGGATCCTTTAAATATTGGTGCCCTGGCACAAAGCTTCAATTGTCTCAAGCTAGTTAGAATTCTAGAATCAGATAAGCCAATGTCCAGTTCTGAAGAAGGATATTATCACCAACATAAATAGTTGAATTACAGTCATGGTTCTTTAAATGCCCAGACCTAAATATAAATTGCTTCCAAATTATTTCTGAGTAGCTTCTATTCTTTTGATGATTAATTTGTATAATCTTCCCTCTACTATTCCAGACAACATGTATGACTCTTGTCCATATCCACCCGACATAAAAATAATAGTATTTATAAGTTGCTTTGAAGGTTGAAAATAGTTTTGCAAATATTATCTTATTAAATTTTCACAACAACCTTATTTTACAGAAAGGGAAACTGAGGCGGGCAGACATTAAGTTACTTGTCCAGGATCACACAACTAGGTGTCTGATGTGAGATTTGAACTCATCTTCATGACTATAGGCTCATTTATTGCACCACCTAGCTGCCCTCAACATGCTGGAAGTGTTCCTCCAGTTCTTTGACATCTCAAGTATACCAATGGAGCATGATGGCTGTTACCGGTTTTCCCTTTCTTTTATTGTATGTTTGGAATTGCTTTTTTTGTTTGTTTCATCTCTTTCTGATCATCCTTCCATATCCTTTGTACATCTTCCCTTGCATAATTTTATAGATAAAATATTGTAGTTTAATCATATCTACCATCTGCCTATGGTTTTGTATATCGTTATATGTGTAAATGCTATGAGAATGTAGGTTCTTTGAGGGCAGGAACTTTTTCATTTTGTCCATGTAGTCCCAGAATAACAAAATAATTGGTACCTAGTAAGTACATTAATAAATTAGTTGTTGTCCTTCATTCTCCAAGGACACCAAAATGATATCACTATATTGGGGTCAAGGTACATGGTGTCCTATTGTAATGGATTAGATCAATATAAATTCAAAAGATTTTATCACTAGTTGGACATAATTAGTTCCTATGAATGTTTGAGGTGGGAGATTTGAGGGGTTTTGAATTTGAGGTCCATTTGTTTCCCTTCAGCCTGTCTTAGCCCATTTGCTGAGATGATTTTATCAAGTTGTGGTCACTTTTTGGTGAAAGTTGGGGGACATACTGAAAGTTGATGAGCAGCCCTAGAAAGGGCTCAGCAGCCCTCACATCAGAGTCACCCATGCACCCATGTGAATATTTGTTGATCCATGATTGCCCTTTGAATGACCCTAAAATTTCAATTCCTTATTCTATGGTATAACTTAGTGTCACCATTAATATAGTGTTAAAATTTTTTAAAAAAGTGTTTCATGGGGGCAGCTAGGTGATGCAGTGGATAGAGCACTGGGCCTGGAGTCAGGAGTACCTGAGTTCAAATCCGTCCTCAGACACTTAATAATTACCTAGCTGTGTGACCTTGGGAAAGCCACTTAACTCTATTTGCCTTGCAGAAACCTAAAAAAAAAATTGTTTCATGGCTAATAATGGGAATTTTTGCCTGATTAGGCATGTTCATATAAGGATTTTGTTTTTCTTTTCTTTTTTCAATAGAGAGAGAAAATAAATGCTTGTTAATTAGAAAAAACTTTTTTTGTTAAGGGTGGGCCTTTAGGGGCAGCTAGGTGGTACAGTGGCTAGAGCACAAGCCCTAGAGTCAGGAGGACCCGAGTCCAAATCTGCACTCAGATACTTAATAATTACCTAGCTCTGTGATCTTGGGCAAGTCACTTAACCTAATTGCCTTGCAAAAACAAAACAAAGAAAAAAAAAGGATAGGCCTTTGTTTCCCGGAGAAACTTGGGATCATTGTTGTTGTTGTTCAGTTGTGTCCAACCCTTCATGATCTCAGTTGGGTAAGGATACTGAAGTGATTGCCATTTCCTTCTCCAGTTCATTTTACAGATGAGAAAACTAAAGGAAACAGGGCTAAGTGACTTACCTAAGGTCACACAGACAGTAAATGTCTGAGGTCAGATATGAACTCAGTTTTTTATAACTCCAGGCCAGGTGCTTTATCCATTTCATCACTTATCTATCCCTTGGGATCATTAGAACTAATTGATTCCTTACAGCAGGTCATGTAGTCTGCTTTCCTCCCTCTAATTTTGAGCCAAGCTTATTGTACTTCTTCATTGTCTGTTTCAGATATTCTGCTAGACTGGTTCTATCCAGAAAACTCCTCTACCTTGTTTTTCCAGGTAATTTTCCACATTCTCCCTCTTCTCTCTCTCTCTCTCTCTCTCTCTCTCTCTCTCTCTCTCTCTCTCTCTCTCTCTCTCTCCCCCCCTTCTCCCTTTCTCCATCTCTTCCTCTCTCCCTCTCTTCCTCTTTCCTCTTTCTCTCTCCTTCTCTCCCTCTTTCTCACTTCCTACCCTTTGGGAATCACCTGGGAATTGGTAAGGATCCTGCAGCTGCAAAGTCTGTCTTACAAGGAGGTCAGAACAATTGCTTCCACAGGGCTTCTGCCTGTAGCTTGCATAATACATTTGTCCTTTCCCCATTGCACATGCTTCCTTTCCTTTCTATTCCTATTAGGAGGAGCTTTATGAGAACCCTCAGCCTGCTGGACAGGATTGGGTAGCCAAAATCCCGCTGAAGGTTTTTTGGAGGGGATATTTCTCTCTCTCTCTCTCTCTCTCTCTCTCTCTCTCTCTCTCTCTCTCTCTCCTATTTAATAAATTTATTTATTTTTCCAACTATGTTAAACATATTTTTATATTAATCATGTTGTGAAAGAAGAATCAGAACAAAAGGGGGGGGAAAAGCCATGAGACAGAAAAAAGAAAGCATAAAATAAATTTAAAAATCGAAAATAATATGCTTTGGTTGGTATTCAGACTCCATAGTTCTTTTTCTCCATGAAGATGATAGTTTCTATCACAAGTCCTTTAGAATTGTCTTTGGTCATTGTATTGCTGAGAAGAGCAAGTCCATTATAGTTGACCATCACATAACACTATTGTTAATGTGTGCAGAGTTCTCCTGGTTCTGCTCACTTCATCCATTATTAGTTTATGCATATATTTCCAAGCTTTTCTGAGCTTCAGTCCCTCATGGTTTCTTACAGGAGGGGATATTTCTGAAGTTAAAAATCAAAACCATGCTCCTGGATAAACAATTGTCTATGCTGTTCAAGAAGAACAAGTGCTGTCAAGATGCTCATGGTCTTGATGACTTGGGTCAAAGCCCATTTTACCTCCCTAATTACAATTCCAGGGCTAGATAAGTCAGTAATTAGTTCTAAGGAAAGATCATCCTACTAACGTGGGTTTCAATCAATAACAATGTTGTCTATACTCTTAGGGATTAAGTGTAAATTGCTTCCAAGTGAGTTCTGAGAAACTTCCATATTTTGATGAATTCATCCATGTTGATATGATTCATTGGTGTTTTTGACAGACTCTCTTGTGGAGAATTTACGTAAGAACATGAACAAGATGAATGGGAAGCCAAATTTCACTGGTCATTGGGAGTTGCCTTGGTCTGACTCATTTGTGACAGAAGAGGCGGTGCCGTAAATCAAGTCTATGTGAGTCCTTCTCAATAATTGTCTCATACAAGTCTCCCTATTCTTCAAAGGCAACTATTTGTCTGCAATACAATTTGCTTGCCAATTTAAAAAATCCTCCAAATTCTTTAAATATGATGACTTTGATTTTCTCTTTGCTTCTTTCAGAATTTATTCAAGTTAGGGTTCTGAATTCAGATGAACTTGAATCAGGGAGCTTTTAAGAGTTACAGGTGAAGAAAAGCTGCTATTATCTTATCTTTTCATCAGATTTCTTTCTCTTCATGTCACAGTTTTGTAGCAGCTAAAATTCATTGGGAACTTGACTTCTAATTAGTTCTTCAGCCTAAGAGCAATTCCCAAACAGATGTTGGATGGCAAGAACAGTTCTTCACACAGATGATTAGGAGTAGAAGCTTGATTATTTCCATTTGTTCTCTGTGGCTCTAGGACAGCATGAGTTTTAAAACCTAGGCAGTTCATCTCTTCTTTCTCCTTCCCATTTACAGTAAATCAAAGACTTGGGTAAAGAAATGTGATCACTTAGAAACAGTTTTGTTACCATACTTTTTATAAGTATGATGAATAGAAGGGCTTTGATTTCTGGGGCTGAACTGACATCTACTGGTGTGCACAAAATTCAGAGACCCAACTAGTTTTTCAGGTGGGGAGAAGCATACTTCTAATTATTGTTAAAGATTAAATATTTCTGGCAGGAGAGCTGTAGCTATTCCTCCTGCTTCCAGCCTTAAACTATATATTTTAGAAGCTTAGTGGTGAGTACATTTCACCTTCTTGGCACAGAGCCTGGGAGGGCAGGCTATAAAAGAAAACAAGTTTTTCTTTCTTAGGTAAATGTGGATAGGCATCATTTCTCTTCCCTAGAGGGTTCTTCTCCCCCCAGGAGGTCTTCATATGTAAGAAAAGCACTATTTCAGCCCTCAGTTCTTGATGGAAGATGGGGAGGAGTTTTCTTTCCTTCTGGCTAATTTTTTTTTTTTTGCTTCGGGTCTGTTGTAGGATTGACTTAAAAGTGGGTGTTTCCTCTTCTTTAACCTCTTCCTCCTCTGGTAGTTAAGAAATGTGCTATTTCCAGATGTTTCAGCTATAGTTCTCCACCCATTCTGGAGCCACCCTAGTGGTGATTGGCTGTCAGAATCAGTGGCAAATTACTGTGGGTTGTATTATCTAGTATTAAACCAGAAATGATTATCTTTGCTCTTGGAAAAGGAAAATCATATTGCTCATTTATCAGTGGATTAACTATTTACTGATAAAATGGTTCTTGGAAAAGTAGAAACATATTTGTTGTTGAATGAATTAAAAAGTATTATTAAGCATTTACTTTCTGTACATTTACCAGTGGCTTAGCTGTTTCCTAATAAAATGGTCCTTGGGAAAGTGGAAGGATTTTTGTTGATGAAGGAGTTAAAAAGCATTTATTAAGCATTAACTATTTGTACATTTTAATAAGAGACAAGAAATATAAGTGTTGTAGAATCATACAAAAAAAAGGTTAAAAAAAAAGGAGGGTAAAGAAAAAAATTGCTATCCATTAAGATGAAACTGGCTATATCCCAGCATGGGAAAAAGGAGTCTCATAACTCTTAAGAATTGTAACTATCATTTAGCCAGAAATGATGAACACCCAATGGGATGAAACTGGCTATATCCCTACTTGGGAGAAAGACTCTAATAACTCTCAAGAATTGTAACTCTATTAGAGAGAATATACTTAGCCAGAAGTGATGGATACTCAGAATTTTCTATGACTTAGAATGACTTAAAATACTTCCTCCTTAAAAAGGGGGACAGGAAGAAGACAGGAGGAGGGAAGGGAGTGAATGGGGGTAAATCTCATTACATGAAGAGGTACAAAAGACCTATGGTAATAGAGAGGGAGAAGGGAGGAGATGAGAAACATCTGAATCTTCCTCTCATCCGACTTGGATTAAACACACACACACACACACACACACACACACACACACACACACACACACACACACACTCAGTTAACTTAAAAAAATCTTACCTTTCAAGTATTAAAAGGGGAAAAGGGGAGGGGGGACAGAGACAGGGAGGGGAAGAAAAGGGGAAGAAATATAAGTGCTGAAGTAGATGGAAGGCTAGGCTGTTTGTCAAGAAAATCTAAGTTTGAATTCTGCTTCAGATACTAACTTGGGTGTGTGATTCTGGTCAAGTAATTTAAGCATTTTCAACTTCAGTTTTCTCATCTGTAAAATGGATTAAATAATGATACTTACCTCACAAGAATGTTATGAGGATCAAGTAAGATAGACATAATATGAGATATTTAAGGGGTCCTTAGCTTAACCCCAACTCACATCATTGAGTTAGGTACCCCCAGAGCTAGGTTAGTTATATCTCATCCTTAGGATTCTATGGTTACCATGGAAAGGTTGGGAGTGTCTTTCTAAAGCTATTGGCTAGAACTCCTCTTCCAGTATATTCTAATATTAATTATCATTTAATAGTTCAGTATCATTTAGCCAATTTACCTCCATTAACTTTTATAAAGGATTATTTATTGGGAAGTTATAACAAGAACAGAAATACAAATCATTTTTCCGCCATCCATCACTCATCACACATCCTGAGAGTGAATTCAACCAAAAGCCATTGCTCCAAAACATTCTTCCCACCTAGTGACTGGACTAAAGGGCAGAGTTGCTTCTTGCATCATCTTGGCTAGAGGGGCCATTCATTGTCAAAAAAAAGTTCTAGTTACTTCTCTGAGCTGTTCTAACATTCTGGGTCCTGAAACAGAGTTCTGGTGGTTCTGCTAACCACTTCAAACTCACAAGGTCACAGTATAGTCTATTTACTCTTCAGTGATCCTTCACCTAAGTAAGTGAAGCTTAGACCCAAAAGGGACACAAGTAGGAACAGAGTCTTGTCCTTTTGGCATGGGTGGGAAGAGTCACATGCCTTTAATGCTGGCATAGTTCTCTCTACATCATCAGGTCAGTGAACTTGAGCCTTCATGCAGATTGCAGGTAAGAAAGGTTATCTCCACCCACAAGTCCACAGCAGCTCTTCCTTGTCGATGAATACCTCTTAAGAGAAAAGGTCAAATTATTCCTGAGGAAATCTTGTTCATCCTTCCTGCTCTGACTCAGCAGTCAGGTAAAAGTTCATCTTTCTTACCCTGTGGTTATTAGACCAGAAACAGTTACAGAATGGTTGTAGGGACTGAGTTAGAAGGAGAACCTAAACCCTGAGGGTGATGTTCTTTCAGAGGCTATTAGTCCCATTGTCGATGTTGTTGTTGATGGTGGTAGGAATATTGGTTCCCTTAAATGAGATAATATCCATAAAATGCTTAGCACAGTAGATGGCAAATATTAGGTGGTTAATCAATACTTGTTCCTTCCCTTCCTCTCTTCTCCACAACGGTTGTCCCCTTGATGATGGTTGCAGGGCTCCAGATGGAAGCAAGGCCAGTGACCTTGGTGGTACTGCTATTCATGGGACTCTTGGGCCAAGACTGGCCCATTAAGGCCTAAGTGGAGGGTAGTGGAAATGGTAGAAATGATTTTACCCACTTAGAATATACTGCCCCCATAACTCCCTCAGGACACCTGGGAAGGGCTGAATATTGGTTTCTTAAAGGAAGACTAGATCTTAGGCTCACCTCCAAAAAACCTGGATAGATAATAGATTATTTCCATAACACAAACAACAATGGTGAGGGAGAAATTCTCAACAAGAATATTAAATGAAATATACCTTAAGGAAACAAGGGATAGAGGTGATTATAAAAGATGATGTAGATGATTTGGATTAGATGAGGTAAAATTGACCTATAGGCACTATCCCATAGAACACAGAATTTCCAGTCTGGTTTTCATTGATTATGCAGGAGCTTTGGGACTCACTCCTAGCCTTGTGTGATTCAAGGATAAAGGCCTGTATTTTGATATAACAAAAAAAAAAATCCCCTTCTTGTTTATGAAGTCAGAACAACTGATAACTCAGTGTATGTATAAAGGATAAGTGACTAATTCTTTAAGTTCCCTCTTCCTTTCTATCTATGAATCATATGAGAATTGTTTCTTGCTGCTTCTGATGAGAGGAATAAGGTAAGAGATTTTTATTCCAATCTTTCACCCTCCCCTCCTTAAGGTTGTGAACACATAATATCTAAACACATTGCCAAGTCTGAGTCTGTATTTAGACTAACTCTTTTGTATTTTATTCCTTTTTGATCTTGAACAAATGTCTCTTGGAGGTAATGGAGTATCTTTTCTATTCTACTTTTTGGTGAATCCCTGGTTGTAAACCACAACTCAAGCAATAAGTAAATCATCCCTGGATGTCAAAATGAGAACTTAATGAGCCCAAGTATAAGATAAATAAGACAAAAATATATTAAGCTCTTTCATTAGAGGCTAAGCTCCCAGTATTGAACTTGGTCCAACCCCCTGCTTCTGCCCCATTCCTGGGCATAGAACATGGACTAGAGTAGTAACACAGTCCCTGTGAGACCTGGTCTTAATGTTATAACTGAAAAGATTTTGTATGAATAAAATTAATGCAACTAGAATGAAAAGGAAAGGAGTAGACTGGGAAAAATTTTGCTTCATATAAATCTGAGAAGTATCTAATATATGAAATATAAATGCAACTAATAACAGTATATAATACAAAAGCCATGCCTTTATAGATTAGTAATCAAAGGATATGAACAGTTCTAAAAATAAGCATAAACAATTAATAATCATATTAAAGAATGTTCCTATTAGTAGTTGTAAAAGAAATAAAAGTCAAAACAACACTTTTAATCCAGAAAATTGTCAGTGATAGGAACAGTAAGTTTTGGAATTGTGGAAAGATGGATTTAACTAATATAGAATTGATAAGAGTTATAAATTTGTCTAAACCATTTTCCAAAGCAATTTGTTATTATGGGAGGAAAGTAAGTAAAAGTCACATCCTTTGACCCAAGAATTCCACTGCTAGGCATATACCCATATATGTCAAAGATAAATAGAAAGATTTGATATACACCATAGTTACAACAACACTTTTTATAGTAGCAAAGAACACAAAACAAAGTTTGGCTGTATGAGTTATGGCACATGAATGTAATAGAGAGTTACTCTGCTATAAGAAATAATGAATGCAGTGGACACAGAGAAACAGAAGTAGATATAGGAACTGACACAAGGTTAGATAAGTAGAACCATGAAAATGATATAATGTCAATATCAGTATAAATTGGAAGAAAAATAATATAAACAAAACAGACTGTAATGTAACAATCAAAATTGATTATGTGAAAAATTTTAATGACCAGGTTTGGCTCAAAAGAAAGGATATGAGCAGGCAACAGTCCCCTAATTTGAAGAGGTGGAGGATTATGACAATAGAATATACTATATATGATGTTAAACTTTTAAAATGTGGATAAGTTTTTCCTGAATTTTTTTTCCTCTTTTAAATTTTGTTTTTGTTATTAAGGCATGATTCTCTGGGAGGCAGAGAGGAATAAATGAACAAATATAGGTAATATAAAACTAAAAGTGACTGTAAATTTATTTAAAAATAATATAAACTAAAATCTAAAAAAAAATGAGGAAAGAATTCCTTAAAGCTTATAGGGTCTTGGGTCCAATTGCTATGTCTGTGAAGAAAAGATAAGAGTTGAAAAAAGGGAGTTGGTCACCAGGGTCATAATTATTGATATCTTCTAATGGATAATGGATCATCAGATTATATTTGCTCTCTAGTCCATCTTACACTAGGTTGTTACTAAAAGATGTGATAATTGTGAAGATTCAAGAATGCTAAGTGGTAATGATATTTACAAGTAAACTAAGCACCATAGTGGATAGAGTTGAAGGATCTGAGTTCAAATTCTGAAACTAGTGTTAACAAGCTATATGACCCTAGGTAAATCACAATTTCTCTCAATCCCACTTTCCTTATCTGTATAATGGGTTTAATAATAGCACCTACATTATAGTTTTGTTGTGAGGATCAACTGAGATATTATACATTAAGGATTCTGAAAATCATAAATTTCTATGCTATTATTCTTTATTTGTTTTTAACTTTTGAAAGAGATAGTCTGAGTGGTTTTGTGTATAGCATATTTAGGCTATTTAGACACTACTTGACATGGATATAATAAAAACTTACTGTTCTGTGATGGGAGTCATGTCCTAAAACCCTGCTCCATGAAATCTAGGATAGTTTTTCCTTAAAAGATATTAAAACTCTTCTATGGAAATTGAGTGAATGTCCATCAAGTGGGGAACTGTGGTATATGTATGTCACGGAACACTATTGTTCTATTAGAAACCAGGAGGGATGGGAATTTAGGGAAGCCTGGAAGGATTTACATGAACTGATGCTGAATGAGATTAGCAGAACCAGAAGAACACTTTATACCCCAACAACAACATGGGGGTGATGATCAAGCTTAATGGACTTGCTCATTCCATCAGTGCAACAATCAACAATCAGTGCAACAAATATCAATTGGGGTATCTGCAATGGAGAATACCATCTGTATCTAGAGAAAGAACTGTGAAATTTGAACAAAGACCAAAGACTATTACTTTTAATTTAAAAAATCCCATTATCTTATTATGTAATTTTGCTATCTTTTATACTTTATTTTTCTTCCTTAAGGGTATGATTTCTCTCTCATCACATTCAGTTGAGATCAATGTATACCATGGAAACAATATAAAGACTAACAGATTGCCTTCTGTGGAAGGTGGGGGTGGTTAGGGAGACTAGGGAAAAAATTGCAAAATTCAAAATAAATAAATAAAATTTAAAAAGATATTAAAACTGTTCTTGATTTTTAACTGTTCTTAATTAGGTATGAGGATTAAAAGTTCTGGTCATTGACATAGCTTCCTGACATGACCTATAAACAGTTATGAGGATTTATCTGGCTCTTCCTCTGGCCTCTCACTTAGGGAAGGTGGGTTCTGCTGAACCAATGCCATATCCCTTCCCTTCTCTAAATGTTCTCAATGTTCCACAGTAATTTCTTTCTTTATACATTTTATTTTCTGACTAAATTAGCATTGGCATAGCTGACATTTTTATAGGACTGTCAAGGTTTCCAAGGGCAGATAGGTATGCTGTGGAAAGAACACTGAACCTGAAGTTAGGAAGACCTAAGTTCAAATCCATTCTCAAACATTTATTAGCTGTGTGATCCTGGGCAAGTCACTCAAACCCATTTGCCTGAATTTCATCCTTTGAAAAATGTGCTGGAGAAACAAATGACAAATCACTCCAGTATCTCTGCCAAGAAGACCCCAAATGGGGTTACAAAGAGTTAGACAGGACTGAACAACAATTCAATGAATTTGATGGACATTATTATCTCATTTGAACATCATAGATTTGTCATGTGAAATAGGTAAGGTAATTAATATTATCCCCAATTTAAAAATAAATTTTGAGGAAGTATTGAAATGCAAAATTTTCAGCTAAGAGAAGTGGGTCTCAGACAGATCAGTGATTCTTCTATTTGTCTAGCAAGAATCAGAGGTAGAATTTGAACTGAAATCTCACCTGATTCCCAAGAAAGACTTTTCCATTATTCCAGTCTGTAGAAAGATTTCATGTTTTCTTTGAACTTGGGTGGGAAAAATTGCATCTTTATTTCAATGTAATTGACTTCCTTTATAACCTTACATATTTTATTTTATGCATTTAAAAATATTCTGAAAAGATGTCTACAACAGGCTATCTAGTCTTCACTATGTTGCAAAAGGTGGCCAAGAAATGAATTTGATAAAGAACCTCCTTGACACTCTATTGTTTAGCTTTTTTTTTGCAAGGCAATGGAGTTAAGTGGCTTGCCCAAGGCCACACAACTAGGTAATTAAGTGTCTGAGGCAGGATTTGAACTCAGGTCCTCCTGACTCCAGGGTCGGTGCTCTATCCATTGCGCTGCCTAGCTGCCCCAACACTCTATTGTTGATTAGCCATTCTATCTATAATTCCATTTGAGGTTTTTCAAAATTGTATTTATTTAAGGCAATTGGATTAAATGACTTGCCCAAGGTCACACAGCTATGTAATTATTCAGTGTTTAAGTTCATATTTGAACTCAGGTCCTCCTGACTCCAGAGCCAGTAGTCTATCCACTACACCACCTAACTGCCCCCCTCCTTTGAGGTTTTCTTGACAGAGGTACTGGAATAGTTTGCCATTTCCTTCTCCAACTCATTTTACAGATGAGGAAACTGAGGCAGTGTTCACCGACTTGCCCAGGGTCACACAGCTAGTAAGTGTATGAAGTCATTCTGACTCCAGGCTGGGTGCTTTATCTCCTGTGTTACCTGACTGCCCAATCTCATCACTAGGCTACCATTAATCTTGTCCCTCAAACAAATTTTGAATTATACTAAAATGGCAATGATATTTTTCTTCCTCACATAGATTATAAAGTCCTGCAAGGCAGGGACTGTGCCTTCCAGCCTCAGTGTTTATCTAAGAGCCAGGCTCATGATAGATATTGTAATATATACTTGCTGAATGATTTTTCAGGATGATATAGATTTGAGTCCTTAGGGCATGTTAGTAATCCATACAAGTTCCAGCATGTTTCTTTGCCAGTTCCAGAGAAAATAATCACTCACAATATTTGTACTTTTAGGTTTACAATGCAATTTTTCAACAGAGAGAGAAAAATTATCCCTTACCCCTATCTCCCACACCACCCCAAATATGATGAGCTTCAGTTTGTCCAACTCTTCCTGAACCCATTTGGGGTTTCCTTGGTAAAGATACTGGAGTGCTTTGTCATTTTCTTCTCCAGCTCATTTTACAGATGAAGAAATTGAGGCAAACAGAATTAATGACTTGCTCAGGACCACACAGCTAATATCTGAGACAGGATTGAACTCAGGTCCTCCTGACTCCAGGTTCTGCGCTCTCTATTCACCAAGGCACCTAGCTATCCCAACAATTCCCATTCTCATTCCCCATCTATCTAGCTTTATTTTACATTATTGTGCTTTCATGTTTGGTGCAGTCAAACTTCTTACTGCTTTTAAGGGGCAGCTAGATGTCTCACAGTAGATAGAACACTGGGCCTGAAATCAAGAAGACCCAAGTTCGAATCCAGATTTAGAAACTTTTTTGTTGTTGTTGTGTGACTCTCAGCAACAGATTTAACTGCAGTCTCTCTTGGTTTCTTCAACTGTAAATGAGGATAATAAAAACATCTTCTCCTTAATGTTTTTATAAACATCCAATGACATAATATTTGTAAAATGCTTAGCATAGGATCTGACCTCTAGATGCTTAATAAAAGCTTGTTCTCTTCTCTCTCTCTCTCTCTCCCTTCACTGTTTTTCTCATTGGGCATTCCGTCTTCTGTCTCTATGGCTGAACCCAGGTCTTTCCCAGGATTGGAATGCTCTCCTTTTTCATCTCTGTCTCTTAGAATCCTTAGGTTGTTTTTTTTAATTTTTTTTTTTTGGCAAGGCATAGGGTTAAATGACTTGCCCAAGGTCATAAAGCTATTACATATTAAGTTTCTAAGACTGGATTTGAACTCAGGTCCTCCTAACTCCCATCCATTGAGCTATTTAGTTGCCCTAGAATCCCTAGTTTTAATCAAAGCTCAGGTGCTTTCCCCTCCTTAGCTGATTCCCCTTGACTCATAGGTACTGAAACCCCCTCCCACAATTACTTTCGTAACTACTTAATATACTTCTATATGAACATGATATTTTGCCCCAAGAGAACATAAACTCCATGAAGGCAGGAATTGTTTTGCATTTGTCTTTATAATTCCAGAGATTGACACATGAGGGCACTTATTGATTGCTCTAGGTAGTGCAAGTATTATTTTCATTTTACAGATGAGGTGACTGAGGCTCCTATAAGTTGAGACTTGCCTTTGGTCACATACCTTGTAAGTGTTCAAGATGGGATTCATACCTGGGTCTCCTGACTACAAGTTGAGTGTCTTTGATCAACAAGTCATAATCAACAAAGATTTACTTATTAAGCATTTACTATGTGACAGACTAGATGGCTCAGTGGACAGAGTAGAATCAGGAAGGCCTGAGTTCAAATCCAACCTCAGATATTCACTAAGTGATGCTGGCCAAACCATCACCTTAATCCACTGGAGAAGGAAATGGCAAACCACTACAGTATCTTTTCCAAGAAAACCTTCATGGACAATATGATTCATATGGTTATGAAGAGTTCAGACAAAAAAGGAGCAACAAGTGCTAAGCACAGGGAAACAAAAAAAGGTTAAAAATAATTTCTGCCCTCAGGGCATTTACCAGCAAATAGAATAAAGAACATGCAAATTCTATGCAAACACTGTGTGTGTGTGTGTGTGTGTGTGTGTGTGTATATATGGTAATTTGGAAATAATCAACACAAAAAAAAGTGCTATCATTAAGTGGAATTCGGAAAGATTTCTTTCAGAGGGAAGGATTTTTTTGGGGGGATTTCAGGAGGAGGAAATAGGAAGAGAGAATTTAAAAGTCTTGGAGATCAGCCAGTGAAAAAAAGCATTGAGAGGGAGCTGGTGCAAGGATTAGCAAATAAATATGTGTTCTTTTCTCTTCAGATAGAGTTCTAGTCAATGGGGAACAGGCTAAGGATAATTCTCTTAGGTGTATGGGAGACTGTAATCAAAGGGGATTCTAATCCTAAAAGATAATTTGATAGTAATCAAATTGTGAACTATGGGTAGATAATGTTAGAGAAGAGAGGTACATAAGCAAAGTAACACACTGAATCAAGTTTGGATGGGGTAATGCAGAAGAAATCCAAAGAAAAACTGTTCTGCCTCTTTAAAAAATAATGACATGAACTACTGTAGGCTCTTGATAGAGTGGTCTCAACTCATTTGAAAGATGGGGATCTAGCATAGGACTGTTTATAATATGCCTTTACCATATTGTTGTCATTATAATGAGTTCCCTTTCTCAATTCCCTATTACTTCTCTCCCTTCCAGTTAATTTGTATACCTTAACTGGAACATTCAAGAGATGAAGCTCTTAACAACTTTTTATTGTCCAACATCCTTCCCATCATTCTAATTTGTAATAATTTATAATAATAATAATAATAATAATGAGAATTTTGAGTTTAGGAGAAAGGGGAGTAGAATTATAGCAAGATAATGTAGCGATATACTTTTGGTCAGGTGGAACTTTAAAAATAACAGTTAGTGTTCATATAGAGTCATATGCTTTTTTTTTTTAGGTTTTTGCAAGGCAATGGGGTTAAGTGGCTTGCCCAAGGCCACACAGCTAGGTAATTATTAAATGTCTGAGATCAGATTTAAACTCAGGTACTCCTGCTCCAGGGCCAGTACTCCATCCACTGTGCCACCTAGCCACCCCAAGTCACATGCTTTTCAAACATCCCATTTGATTCTCACAACAACCCTCTGAGAGAGGTATTATTATTATTGTTATTGATTAGATGGAGAAAATGAGGTAGGCAGAGGTTATGCGATTTTTCTCAGGGTCATATAGCTAGGAAGTATCTAAAGGCAAATTTGAATTCAAGTCTTTTCAGTGATGGGTTCAATGCTCTACCTACTGCACCACTTCCCAGGGTTATGGTACTCTTCAACCCATATTCTGCTTTACCTAAGAACATTATCCAAGAATCTACTTGAAGAAGCTATTTCAGGAAGTGAAGGCAACTACCTCTCTACTTGCAGAATTAAAACTTTGGCTTTGTACTAACCAAATTCAATTTAATGGACTTACACAGGTTTCTTTTTGGCTCTTGTCCCCGCCCCCACAAGGGGGAGGTCCCTGGGGATATTGAAATATGGCTCATTTCTCTCTCTGTGTGTGTGTGTGTGTGTGTGTGTGTGTGTGTGTGTGTGTGTGTGTGTGTATGTGATTCAGGAGACTTCCCTCTTATGATCAAGAAGTTTGTTCCTATAACTCTAATTTCCAAGAATATTTCCTCTGACCCTAGTTGCCTTGGTCATAAAATTGCACGGCAGTTATGTGGTACAACAGATAGAGTGCTGGTCCTTGAGTGTTATTTGTGGTTTTGTTTATATTCTGTATAGGGAGAAAGATTCAGTGTGACAGCCAAGTCCTCATTCTTTAACCTTGCTAATCTTATTAATGTCAAACAGAGGTGCTTCCTGATTCCTTCTATCACCAAAGAATACTGTGGCATCTCATTAACCATCAAGAATCATAATCAAAATTTTTTGTTGTTGTTCAGGCATGTCTATTTCTTTGAGACCCCAGTTTGAAATTTTCTTGGCAAAGATACTGGAGTGGTTTTCCATTTCCTTCTCCAGCTAATGAGCTTACATAAGAATATCTTATATAGGAAGAAATGAGACAAACAGGGTTAAATGACTTGCCCAGGGTCACATAGCTAGTAAATGTCCGAGGTCAGATTTGAAGTCATGAAGATGAGTATCCCTGATGCCAGACCTACCACTCTATCTGCTGTACTACCTAGCTATCCTAGAGTGAAAATAAGCTTGTATAAAATTATTTTTAGCTCTTTATGAGGTGATAAAGAATTTGAATCTGAAGGATTCAATTGGGGAATAGCTTGAACAAGTTACAGTATATAAAAGTGATGAAATACTATTATGTTGAGAGAAATATGATGGAGATTGTTTCAGAGAGATTTGGTAAGACTTGTATGAACTGATATAGAATGAAGTGAGCAAAATTGGGAGAAAAAGTTAAATGATCATAACAATATGGTAAAGGCAGGAAACTTTGAAAGAATTAGAAATTTTGATCAGTATAATGACCAATTCATGATATCATGGCAAACCATGCTATCCATTTTCTGATAGAGAAGGAAATAACTCAGAATGCAGAATGGGACAATTTTTTTGGGACATGGCCAATGTGAAAATTTGTTATACTTCTTTGTAATGAATTTTACTTTTCTTGTATTTTCAGTTGGAGAGGAGTTTAGGGTGACAGGGCAAGGTAAATTTTTGCTGTTTGAAAAAATATTTATTTTTTTTAAAGAATTATAGAGCTAAAAGAAAGACATGGCCCAAATTTCAAACAATTAGTAGCAGAGCCAGAACTGGAACCCAAGTCTCCCAACTCTTTGAGACTATTTCTTTAGATAGTGATGGAAGTCACTATCCTTTTCACCAAAAGCATTTTTAATGCTTTTAAAGTTGATATTTTAAAAATTCTTCTTATGTTAGCAAAAAGATTTCAGTTCAACTTCATAACAACTCTATGATTTTTAGACAATACAAATATTATCCCCATTTTACAAATAGAGATACTGAAGGTCAGAGAAATTAATCTATTTGTATATCATCATCCAGCTAATAAGTATCTATCTTGTACTCTGTCTCAGAATTTTAACACTAAATCCTCTCAGCTCATTCCAATGTAATCTCCTTATTTTTATAGATGAGGAACCCAAAGCTCTAAAAAGATTGCTTTTTATTAAGAACCAATATGTGTTAATATTTAGTAGTGACTTGTCTAATACAATATGACTTAAATAGAAGTAGGTCCTGAAAGAGACTCTTGACCTTTTTAGAATCATCACTATTACCATTCATTTTTAATTTTGAGTTCTTATAATGAATGCAATCTCATTTTTAAAAAACAATGAAGGGCAAAAGGTGATAATTCTAAAAAGGTCAAGAGTTGAATGTGATGAGAGAGAAATCATATCCTTAAGGAAGAAGCATAAAGTATAAGAGATAGCAAAATTACATAATAAGATAATATATTTTAAAAATTAAAGTAATAGTCTTTGGTCTTTGTTCAAACTCCACAATTCTTTCTCTGGATACAGATGATATTCTCCATTGCAGATATACCAAAATTGTACCTTATTGTTGCACTGATGGAATGAGCAAGTCCATTAATATTGATTATCGGGTGGCTAGGTGGCGCAGGGGATAGAGCACTGGCCCTGGAGTCAGGAGTACCTGAGTTCAAATCCGGCCTCAGACACTTAATAATTACCTAGCTGTGTGGCCTTGGGCAAGCCACTTAACTCCAATTGCCTTGCAAAAACTAAAAAAAAAAAAGATTGATTATCACTCCCATGTTGCTGTTAGGGTATAAAATGTTCCTCTGGTTCTGCTCATTTCAAAACCCTTCCAGGCTGCCCTGAATTCTCATTCCTCCTGGTTTCTAATAGAACAATAGTGTTCCATAATGAACATATACCATAATTTGTTCAGCCATTCCCCAATTGATGGACATTCACTCAATTTACAATTATTTGCTGTCACAAATAGAGCTGCCATGAATATTTTTGTACAAGTGGTGGGGTTTTTTTTAGGTTTTTGCAAGGCAATGGGGTTAAGTGGCTTGCCCAAGGCCACACAGCTAGATAATTATTAAGTGTCTGAGGCCGCATTTGAACTCAGGTACTCCTGACTCCAGGGCTAGTGTTCTATTTACTGTGCCACCTAGCCACCCACAAGTGATGTTTTTACCCTTTTTCATGATGTCATCAGAGTATAAACCCAGTAGTGGAATTGTTGGATCAAAGGGTAAGCACATTTTTATTGCCCTTTGGGCATAATTCCAAATTGCTCTCCAGAAAGGTTGGATGAGTTCTCAGCTCCACTAACAATGTATTAGTGTCTGAGACTTCCCAAATCCCTTCCAACATTGATCATTGTCCTTTCTGGTCATATTGGCCGGTCTGAGAGGTGTGAGGTGGCACCTCAGAGATGCTTTAATTGGCATTTCTCTAATCAGTAATGATTTAGAGGAATTTTTCATATGATTATGATTTCCTCATCTGTAAATTGCCTCTGCATATCCTTTAACCATTTTTCAATTGGGGAATGGCTTTTTTTTTTTATAAATTTGACTCAGTTCTCTATATTTTAGAAATGAGTCCTTTGTCAGAAATACTGGTTGTAAAAATTGTTTCCCAATTTACTACATTTCTTTTGATTTTCATTACAATAGTTTTATCTATGCAAAAGCTTTTTAATTTAATGTAACCAAAATTATCTAGTTTGTTTTTAATGATGTTCTCCATCTCTTCCTTGGTCATAAACTGCTTTCCTTTCCATAAATCCTTGATCTCCTAGTTTGCTTATAATATTATCTTTTATGTCTAAATCCTATATCCATTTTGATCTTAACTTGGTAAAGGGAGTGAGGTATTTGTCTAATCCAAGTTTCTGCTATACTAACTTTCAATTTTCCCAACAGTTTTTATTGAAGAGAGAGTGTTTATACCTAAAGCTGGACTCTTTTGGTTTATCAAACAGCAGATTGCTAATAATCATTTCCTGCTATCTCTTTTGCACTAGTCTATTCCACTGATCCACCACTCTGTTTCTTAGCCAGTACCCAGACAGTTTTGATGACTCGTATTTTATAATCTAATTTTAGATCTGGTAGGGCTAAGCCACCTTCTTTTGCACTTTTTTTCATTAAATCCCTGGAAATTCCTGACTTTTTATTTCTCCATATGAATTTACTTACAATTTTTTCTAACTCATTTAAGTAATTTTTTTTGGAATTTTGATTGGTAGGGCACTAAATAAGTATAATTTGGGTAGAATTGTCACTTTTATTATATTAGTGTGCCCTATCCATGAGCAATTGATATTTGCCCAGTTATTTTAATCTGATTTTATTTGTGTGAGAAGTGTTTTGTAATTGTTTTCATGAAGTTTCTGAGTCTGGCAGGTAGACTCTCAAGTATTTAATATTGTCTTAAGTTACTTTTTAGCTCTTTCTGCTCTATCTTGCTAGTCATATGTAGAAATGTTGAGGATTTATGAGGGTTTATTTTATATCCTGCAACTTTGCTAAAGTTGCTAATTGTTTCTAGTAGTTTTTTAGATGATTTTTTTTGTGATTCTCTAGGTATACCATGTCATCTGCAAAGAGTGAGAGTTTTGTCTCTTTCTTCCCAATTCTAATTCCTTCAATTCCTTTTTCTTCTCTTATTGCTGAAGCTAACATTTCTAATACAATATTGGTTAGTAGTGGTGATAGTGGGCATCCTTATTTCACCCCTGATCTTATTGGGAATGCCTCTAGTTTATTCCCATTGCATATGATGCTTGTTGATGGTTTCAGATAGTTACTACTTATTATTCTAAGGAATGATCCATTTATTCCTACCCTCTCTAATGTTTTTAGTAGCAATGGGTGCTGTATTTTTGTCAAAGGCTTTTTCAGCATCTATTGATATAATCATCTAATTTATAATAGGTTTGTTATTGATATAATTAATTATACCAACAGTTTTCTTAATATTGAACCAACCCTGCATTTCTGGGATAAATCCTACTTCATCATAGTGTATCATCCTAGTGATAGCTTGCTATAATCATTTTGCTAAGATTTTATTTAAGATTTTTGCATGTATATTCATCAGGGAGATAAGTCTATAAATTTGTTTCTCTGTTTTGACTCTTCCTGGTTAGGTATCATGTCATAGAAAGAGTTAGGCAGAGTTCCCTCTTCACCTATTTTTCAAAGAGTTTATATAGAATTGGAACCAATTGTTCCATAAATGTTTGATAGAATTCACTTGTGAATCCATCTGGTCTTGGAGAGATTTTTTTCTTAGTGAGTTCATGAATGGTTTGTTGAATTTCTTTTTCGCAGATAGAGTTATATAGGTATTTAATTTCCTCTTCATTTAACTTAGACAACTTATATTTTTGTAAACATTCATCCATTTCACTTAGATTATCAAATTTATTGGCATACAGTTGGGAAAAATGATTCCAAATTATTACTTTAATTTCCTCCTCCATGGTGGTGAGTTCACCTTTTTCATTAATGATACTACCAATTTGGTTTTCTTCTTTTTTTATCACATTAATCAGAGGTTTATCAATTTTATTGGTTTTTTCATAAAAGAACTCTTGGTTCTATTTATTAGTTTAATAGTTTTCTTGCTTTAGATTTTATTAATTTCTCCTTTATTTTTAGAATTTCTAATTCGATATTTAGTTGGGAGTTTTTAATTTGTTCTTTCTCTAATTTTTTTTAGTTGCATGTTTAGTTCATTGATTTCCTCTTTCTCCAATTTATTTATGAAATCATTTAAAAATATAATATATCCCCTGAAAACTTTCTTGGCTGTATCCCATAAATTTTGGTATGTTGTTTTGTTATTGTAATTATCTAGGATGAAATCATTAATATAATTTATAATTTGTTATTTGATTCATTCATACTTTAAAATGAGGTTATTTACTTTCCAATTAGTTTTAGGTCTATCTCTCCCTGGCCCAGTATTGCATGTGATTTTTATTGCATTATGATCAGAGAAGGATGTATTCACTATTTCTGCCTTTCTTCATTTGGTTATTAGGTTTTTATGCCCTGGTACATGGTCAATTTTTGTGTAAGTGCCTTGTACTGCAGAAAAAAAAGTATATTCCTTTCTATCCCCATTCAGTTTTCTCCAAAGGTCTATCATGCCTAGGTTTTCTAACAAGCTATTTACCTCCTTAACTTCCTTCTTGTTTATTTTATGGTTACATTTATCTAAATCTGATAGAGGGAGGTTGAGATCTCCCACTAATAGAGTTTTGCTGTCTATATCTTCCTGAAACTCATTCAATTTCTCCTCTAAGAATTTGGATGCTATACCACTTGGTGCATACATATTTAGTATTGAAATTGCTTCATTGTCTATGGTACCTTTTAGGAGGATATAGTTTCCTTCCTTATCTCTTTTAATGAGATCTATTTTTGCAGCTGCTTTGTCTGAGATAAGGATTGCTACCCCTGCTTTTTTTTACTTCAGCTGAAGCAAAATATATTTTGCGCCAACCTTTTACCTTTCCTCTATATGTATCTCTCTCTACTTCAAATGAGTTTCTTGTAAGCAGCATATTGTAGGATTCTGATTTTTAATCCACTCTGTTATTGGCTTATGTTTTACAGGAAAGTTCATCCCATTCATATTCAAAGTTATAATTACTAACTCCTTATTGTCCTCCTTGTTATGTTTCCTTTGTTTGTATTTTCCCCCTTTTTTCACTTTATCCATACTCCCCAGTAATTTGTTTCTGAATACCACCTTTGCCTCCTTATAGCCAACCCCCCTCCCCTTTCTTTCCCCTTTCCCTTTGCCCCTTCTTCCTTCCTTTCTTTCTTTCTTTCTGTTAGTTCCTCTCCCCCCTCCCCCTTTCCCCTTTTAATACTTGAAAGGTAAGATAAGTTTATTTATTTATTTAGTTTAGTTTTTGCAAGGCAATGGGGTTAAGTGGCTTGCCCAAGGCCACACAGCTAGGTAATTATTAAGTGTCTGAGGCCAGATTTGAAGTCAGGTACTCCTGACTCCAGGGCCACCTAGCTACCCCTAAGATAAGTTTCCTAACTTAACTGAGTCTGTGTATGTTAACTTTAAGCCAAATCTAATGAGAATAAGATTCAGGTGGTCACAGTGCTTGACTTCTCTCCTGCCATTCATTTTTTTTAGTTTTTTTTTTTGCAAGGCAGATGGGGTTAAGTGGCTTGCCCAAGGCCACATGGCTAGGTAATTATTAAGCGTCTGAGACCGGATTTGAACCCAGGTACTCCTGACTTCAGGGCCTGTGCTTTATCCACCTCGCCACCTAGCCGCCCCTGCCATTCATTTTTTAAACACTATTTGCTATTTAAAAAATATGTTGTTTGGCATAATATGAACTTTTAAGTTTCAATACTTCTAAAGATCTCTGATGATATCAATGTTCATACTACCTCTAATAAGGCACATAGAAACCCATCCATGCACTCTTAGCCTATGTGGTTCTTTTCCATATCTCCGGATCTTTTGAGCTTTTGCTTGATTAACAATGAAGTATACTGGCTATCCATCAAGTTATCTCCTACTTAAAGGCAGCTAGGTGTTGCAGTGGATAGATAGAGCACTAGCCTTAGAGTTAGGAGAACTGGAGTTTGAATTCAACCTCAGACACTTGATACTTACTAGCTGTGTGACCTTGGGCAAGTCACTTAATCCTGATTGCCTCATATCCAGGGCCATCTCTATTCTCCAGAGGAGAAAGTGAGGCTGGTAACTTAGCACAGTTACCCCTCACACAAATACAATTTACATGCTTGTCATGGTATCACCTCCCTGAAACCGTGGTCTTTTTTGAAAATTAAGGACAAATATTATTATTATCTCCTACTTTCATCACTTTTAAAATAAAATGAAGTTAAGTCAATATCAATTTGGGAATTCCATAATACCCTTAAGA
Organism: Macrotis lagotis; assembly: GCF_037893015.1. NCBI lineage: Eukaryota > Metazoa > Chordata > Mammalia > Peramelemorphia > Peramelidae > Macrotis > Macrotis lagotis. The sequence continues at coordinate 14,338,430 of NC_133665.1, read as the reverse complement.
TAATTGTTTGTATGTTGAAGAACAAAGATTGGGAATCACTAATCTAGGAGTTGACAGTCTATAATGTACAAGATGGATTTGGATGATTTATACGAAAAGATATAGCCATAGACCTTTTTAACACTGATAATCTTCCCTCAGTTTCATATGACTTTAAGTCATTGATCAAATCAATCTCTAAAATCTGAAAATGAAGATCATGGAAAGGAAAATGGAGAAGTGAATGGTAGGTGCAAACAAGACACAGTTCATTGAAGTGAAAATAGATCTCATTAAAAAAAAGATAAATCAATTTAGTAGTAAGAAAGAACAATCATCTCATTGATAATATCCAAGCAACATAAAGTCAGTTCTCCCTTCCCCTTCCCTCCATTGACAAACTCATGGGATGACATGAGTGAAAGTTGTATAGGATGCATAGACATTGCACTCTATATCTCTGAAGGGAAAACAATTCAGAGCATCCCCTGAAATAGTCAATGACACAGTTAAATGGATCTTAATATGATAGAATTAGATTTGGAAAGGAACCTAGGGCTCAGCTAGTCCAACTTCTTCATTTTATAGATCAGGAAACTGAGACTGAATAGACTAAGTGACTAGTCCAAGGTCATATAGGTAGTAAGTGGCAGAGACAGAATTTGAACTCAGATCCTGTGACTTCAAGTACAGTGATCTTTTCATCATGTCATGCTTTCTCCTTCTGATTTAGAACTTTTCTGTTCCACGGGTGTATCATAGGCCTGGGATCATGGTATAGTGGAAAGTTAACTGCATTTGTAGCCAGAAAGTTTGAGTTTAAATTCCTGATTTGGTACTTAGTGCCTGTTTGACCTTGGACAATTCATTCAACTTCATTCAACTCTCATCTCCCAAACCAGGGGAACATTCTCTCTTGGGAAGAGAGGATTCAAGTCTAATATGTTTGATAAAATCTTACCATCCCAGATGAGGGACATACTGTCCATCTTATATTCACTCTTAAGAGTGGGCTCAAACATGAACCACAAAAGTTCAGAACATATGGGTTAGGAGAGTAATGTGTAGCTCCTGGTTTCATAAGAGTGACTGCCAAATTCACTTCTAGGCATGATGTTGCCAATAAATGACTTGTTTTTTGCTCAGCTGGGCTTACATTGCAGAATTCAGTGTTTCAGATGAAGGGTCAAACAACTACTGGGTTGATACTCAGCTGGCTCCTTATCAGACTCAGCTCTTTTACCAGCTCTCATGAGTTTTGCTACTGGGTCACCTCTGATGGCTCTTTTAACTTTTTAAGGATTACAAAGCTATAATCTGGTTCATTTTGTCTGCAGATACTCATCCCTTTAAGATTAGGAAGGAAGAAATACAACAGAAACAGAGCACCATGTGCTAAGGGACATTACTTTTTGTATGCCCACTCAGTTCCATTTTGACCTCTAAGTCATTAGTCTTTCTAACTTCTCAGCTGACCAGAAGACCATCCTATAGAACTAGCTCCTTCCCTCTTCACCTCCAATTACTCATGAACATTAACTGCCCCCCAAGTTTCCACATTTTGGATTGAAATCAGCTCAGAAATACTATTTACAATGTGAATAACCCATTAAGAAGGGAAAATCTGCCCTTGCTCTAAGGACTAGGCTTTCATTTGTCATCCTCCAATGAATGTAAAATGAAAGGGTGGGACTAGAGTCTATGATTCTATAATCCCATGATCTTTAAGGTCTCTTTTAGTTCTAAATCTATGATCCCATGAGCACTAAGATACTTTTTAGTTTTCAATCTATGAATATTTAGAGAAGGTTTGGAAACTGACCTATTGAATCATCCCCATGAACATGGTTGAGTCACACAGGATCAGAAGTTTGCCAGACTGTCTTAGTGACTTTGGACCCTATGGTTGCCAAACTACTGCATTTATAGACACAAAGTCCAGCTGAGTAGTCAAAAAAAAAGGTTTTGATTAACTTGCACACAAAATCAATGAGATACCTTCCCCAATTATTTTATCATCTAGATGATATTCCTTTTTTTTTTTTTTTAACTTATTGGCCTTTAGCAGAAAGGGACATTATTTTTCTGCAAATAGAATATACAGAGAGACCTGGATATCAGGAAACAATCAGAATTTAGGAGCTTTGGAAGTGTGTGTGTGTGTGTGTGTGTGTGTGTGTGTGTGTGTGTGTGTGTGTGTGTAAGGTGAGGATAGGGAATTGAAAGGGGCCATAAGGAGAATGACAATAAGAATCATAGATCTAAAGCTAGAAGAGACCTCAGAGGGCATCTAGCTCAATTTCCTCTTTAAAGATAAGGAAACTTCTGACTTGTCCAAGATTCTACAGGTAATAAATTGCAAAGATAAACTTCAAACCAGAGCTCGAAATTCAGGGCTTTTTCCTCTGAACCTCACTTAAAGAATTTATCAAAATGGAGTCAAATTCAGATTTTTCTTTATCTTCCACATCCTTAACAGAGAAAATTATTTGCTTCCTTAGGAAGCAAAATAGCAACTTTTCAGTTTGAAAGGAAAATTAGATCCCTGGTATATGTGTGTACACATGCAGAGGTTGTTCATGCTTGAACTGGAATGAATATGTTCCCTACATTCACCTTTGTTTGTTCATGGATCTGGCTTGCTGAATTTGTTTGAAACAAATTATAGCTCTTTTCCTCTTCTGTGAAAAGTATCACAAACATGTGATAAAACAAACTCTGTGCTTCTGAATAAGTTTTCTTCTGAATGAATCTCCTTTACTAACACTGCAGACCACAATCACATTGTACATCACAGCCCTCAAAATAAAAAAAAAATCCAACACACAACAAATCAAAAACATCTCTTAAAAAACTTTTTAAAAAAAGATCTCTTATTTTCATTTTCAGTGTGAGATGCTTAGATGAGATTTGGGGAACCCCTTTTCAGTTCTCAAGAAGAAATGAAAATAGCCTTCTCAAATAGGGTAATTCCTAGAGGAATATGAGTTACTTTTAATCTGTTTTTCTTTCCTATTTTTTCTTCCCAAATCTCTAATCTGTTTCAAAGGGCCCTTGTGACTGATTTGAATACTCTAAAATTCTGGTGATTTCCTGGAGGAGGAGAATAAGTTTCTCTTCTTTCATTATTATGAACTTCCTGACCTCCAATGTTTGAATGGAGGAAGTCTGGGTCACATATGTTGCAAGACTGATGGAGTTTAGAGTTTGCCTATCAGGCAAATCAATTTGCATATGGAATGGAATTTAGTGAGGGGACTAATGAAATACCTGGTAATCAAGGGGAGGCTGAGTAGTACAGTGTCATCAGAGCTGAGTTGGATCAGAGCATCTGGATTCAAAGTCTGGCTCTCCTACTCACTACCTGTGTGATCTTGGGCAAATTATTTCACTCCTCCAGTCTCAGTTTCCTCATCTATAAAATGAGAGTTTTGGATTAGAATCTAGATAACTTTTAAGTCACTTTCCATCTCTGACTCTAATCTTATAATCTTATCAATAGTTCACATTTTTAGAAACAACTTCTCTACATTAAATAAAAAAGCAATAACTAAATATTTTTTTAGAACCAGAATAATTTTTAAGTATGTAAAGGTAAAGACTCTATTAATTTTTAGAGGTGAACAAAAGAACATATGAAAGGTGGCATAGATGTTGAGTGAAAAGTCTCTCCAAGATCAGCAAATTGATATTTTTCATTCTTTGTCAAGATTTGTCCATCAACTATAAACATTTCTGTTCTTTCTACTTTTAAGTGCTGCTAAAAATTGTATTTTCCATATATGTGGGACTATTTGCTGTTTTTGATTTCCTAGAATCTGGAACTATCCATGTGAGGGTGAAGGAAAATTTGATAGTCAGAGAAGTTTGTAGGATTAACTAATAACTAATGTCACTACCCAAATATCTCCATTTCAAATTGCTTAGTATCTATATTTTAATAAATTTTCATTCAATTTTGCTCTTATTTGATCATATATAGTATAGACTCCATTTTTCTAGTTCTGCTTTCCCCCCCTCTTTTGCATAAAGGTCTTTCCAAATTTCTTTGTCTGCCTCATAATTTTTAGTTTTAATGGCACCATAGGATTCTATTACATTAATGAACCGCAATTTGTGTAACCATTCTTCTATTGTTGGGTGTTTAAATTGCTTCCAGTTTTTTGCATTTAGCAAGAATGCTGCTAGGAAAATCTTTGAACAGATGGCTCCTTTTCAGTTGTCTTTGATTTTGACAAAATATTTTGTGGATATATTCTAAACATGGAATTATTAAGAAAGCTAATACATTTAACTTACCAATATGGAAAGAGTCCCTTTTTGAAGGTGAAGAATGAAAATCAGCCCAATGATCTCTCAAGATCCCTTTCTTTCCTGTGCTTCTATTTAAAAGTCAACTATACATAGATGCAATGGAAAAATTGGAACAAGAGGACCTGGATACAAATCTCAGATCTGTCACCAATCATCATCAGGTAGGTGGAAAGAGAATCACACTAGCGGTTAGGGCTCCAACCCATTTCATCTTCACCCCCATGTAACTGCAGGAAAATAAATTAACTTTTCTGTGTCTCAGTATTCCTATCCAGAGAATGAGAATCCTTTTACCCTGGACTGCAGAATCAGAGAAGATCAGAGTTAGAAGAGACCTCAGAATTCATCTAGTCCAATTTGTAAATGATAAGTCATCTTCCAGACAGTCAGTCAACAAAATTTATCAAGTGATTAATGAGTGCCAGCCATGAAGTTTAGAAAGGGAAAAGCCAGTTTCTGCTCTCACAAAGCTCAGTCTGATGGGGAAGATTACATGCAAGTAACTATGAACAAACAAGATGTATACAGGATAAATAGGAGATAATCACCAAGGGAACACATTAACATGAATGGGAATCAGGAAAGACTTCTTGCACAAGGTGAGATTTTAGTTGGGACTTGAAGGAAGCCAGGGAAGCCAGGAGACAAAGATGAGGAGGGAGATCATTCCAAGACATGGGGATAAATAGCCAGTGAAAATGCCCAGTGTTTCATCTCTTAGCATTGTAGAGTCAGGGAGATTTGCTTCAAATCCCATTTACATCCTTATCATCTGTGTGACCCTTGGCAAGCTGCTAGCTTTGCTATCTATACAATGAGGTCTTAAGGGATTGTTGTGAGGGTCAAATAAGAATTAAATGTAATATAAGGTGTTTTGAAAATTATGAAGTAAAATGTCAAATTATTAATTTAGTTATTATTAAATTATTAAATTAAATTTGGTTATTAAAGTAAAATATATAATTATTTTAATAATATGATTTGTTTCATTACGTTCCTGCTATGTACCAGGTCCTGGAGACATGGAAAGTCATTGAAACTATATAAAGACAACTGCAGTTACAAATCCGAAAGACTCAAGATGAAATGCATTATTAACCTCTAGATAGAGAGCTGTTTCAGACTACAGATTGAAGCATATTTTCTTTTAATTTGGACATAATTAATGTGGGAACTTATTTTGTGGATCATACATATTGGTATCAGTATTATTTCTCTTGGGTGGCAGTGGGGAAGTGGGAAAGAGAGAATTTGGAACTGAAAATAAACAAAATTGAATAAGAAAAAAAAGAAACCACATAGAGGTGCTCCTCAAGTGATCTGGGCTATTCCAGCTTGTACCTAAATTAAGCACTGAATCATTTTAAGTTTTAGTTAAAGACATTTTTAGGGAGACAGAGGTTTGTCACTGATCATACTGCTTCACTAAAGCAAATAGGTTTCTGAAGTTGAATTTTGACCAGAAGCAAGCCTTTATCTCCCATACTTGTAAAGTTCTGATTTAGAGCTGAGGCTACAAAAACAAAAATGAAAAAATTCCTATCCTTCAGCAACTTAAATTCTATTGGAGAAGATGATATATATATATATGGAAATATAATAGTACAAAATTCATGTAAAGTGAGCTTTTTGGGAAAAGAGAGTAAGCCTTTGGTTCTACCAGGAAAGACCTCAGATGGGAAGTACTATTTGACTTTAGTTTTGATAGGAACTAGGGCTTCTGAGTGACTGGCTTAAGGAGGGGAACACATTCCAGGAAAATTGCAAAGACTTTTGGATAGCTGCAGGTACTAGGAAGTCCCCCGGCATGAAATATAAATCTGCTTATTTGTATCCCCACCCATGACCCCTAGCTCCATTCTCACAGGCAAAAGCTGCTTTTTTTTTTTTTTTTTTTGCATTAGGCACCAATGACCACTTATTACCTCCCAGTGTAGTCAGGCAGATCAACTGAGAGAATGGATGTGACAATGTTTTGAAAACTAATGTATTAAGCAAATGTAGGACAGCTAGGTGTTATGGTGAATAGAATGCCAATTTGGAGTCAGGAACTCATTTTCCTGAGTTCAAATTCAAGCCTCAGATGCTTACTAATTGTATCACCCTGGGCAAGTCCATTATTCTTTTTTGTCTCAGTTTCCAATAGCAAACCACTCCTAATCTTTGCCAAGAAATGCTAAATAGGGTAACATGCCTGAATCGACTGAACAAAAACAAAGCAAATGGAAAAAAGCAAGTGCACAGGGCCTATGTCCACGAAGGAACACCTCTATTTCATCTTGGCCATTATGTATTGTTCTAATGAGGTCACTACAATCAGAATGAAAACTATTCATGGAACAATTGCAACCTGGCCTGTTATGTCTGCATATCAAATGGTTATTTGTGGGGGACTCGCCTACAAAGATAGATTTGATTGACATATGGTTTCTTCTTTATATTGTGCAATCCAGGGCTTCTGCACCATATTCTCTTTCCCTCCTTCCCATGTCCACCCCCTGCTCCTCCCAAGTCCTTCTCCTTCTTGGCAAGGATTGGGAAATCTTAATTGAAACAGCTGGTGCCAAGTGTTGTGGACAGAGCTTGCTGATGGATAAACATTATTGTTCAGGTTCAAATTCCAGGAAATTTAACAATTCAGGGAGGCAGCATGGGGATTGAGAAAAGCCCTGGGAGACAGAGACAAGGAAGTCCCTTTGATTGATGAAGGATTAGCAAGGTACTGGTCCTTGCTAGATAGAAGTGGAGGTGAGGAGGTGGATGTGAGAGCTACAGAGACCAGAGAGAGTCAAAAACCTGTCAAGGATTCCAATGAATAGAAATAGAACTCAAGGAGTTTAGAACCTCATGCCAACCAAAGTTGTGTTGAGAGAGCTTTGGGGTCAGATGTTTCTCCTTTAGCTGGGTGTGGAAAGGGACAGTGAATTGCTAAGATTAGCCAAGCAATGGTGGCAAACCTGTTTGTGGACCTGAATGCTAATTCTGAATTCCTAACCCAGATTACATTGGCCTTAGTGTATTCTTAGAACTGGAAACCATGACACCAGAGGCCAGGGATGCCTGTGTATAGTTCCGAGAAGTCTGAAAGAAGACAAAGTTGTCTTCTTCTGGAAGCTCATTTTTCGTTGCTGCTCTTTTGGCTGCTAAAAGGAAGAGTTGCACTCTAACTTTGGAGAGGCAAGCTAAAGACTAAATTCTCTTTTGGTGGATGTACTTTATTTTCTTGGGAAGCTGGGGACCATGGTGGGAACTGGACATGTATAGAAGAGTTGATGCACTTTCATGCTTTTATATGAAAAAACAAAAACAAAAACAAACAACAACAACAAAACAACCCTACAACTTAGAAGGCACTCTGGAAAAGTACCCATGATTTGACTTTGCCTGCCAGGCAGGGACTGTTATTGTGATTACATAGGGTCACCATCTTCAGACAATTAAATTAGCTGTAGGTAATTTTCTGCTTGCAGGCAAGACTCTCTGGCTTAGTACAGAAGCACTCTGTTTGTATGTCTTTCTCTACAAACAATTACATCTCCATTTCAGGGCATGATCTCAGCAACCATGGAAAAAAGGGAACACTGTTTAGTGATAAATATATGCAGCACGAAGTTGCCTTGGTGAAGAGGAAGGGTTCACTTACAGAGGCTGGCTCTGGCAACTTCTTGTACTGGCTAAAAATCTCTGATTATATATGCCCAGAGGAAAGGAAAAAAAATCAACTGAAGTCAGTGCTCCTCTTTCAAGACTGATTCATGTGATATCATATGTATCCAGGGATAGAGAATACACCTTCAAATCCCCTGTGAAGTCAAAAAAGAGTTGGAATCTCCCTAGATTTGGCAGCAGCAAGAGTTCAGTTTCCTGTGTACTAGGAGTTAGCCAGTATGTTTTTCCTCCTGCTGGGTTATAGCAGGGCAGCATATGAAACAAGTGGCATTATTTTTTTTTTCTGTGTCCTGCTAGGAAACTACAGGTTGGAAATCCAAATGTGTTTTTCCTGGGAATTTTTAAAAAAGAAAGGAAGAAAGAAAGAATTAAGAAAGGAAGGAAGGAATTGAGAAAGAGAGAACGAAGGCAGGGAAGAGGGAAAGAAGGAAAAAAGAAAGAAGAAAATTTAAAAAATAAGGAAGATTGAGTTTAAAACTCTTCTAATAAATAACCTTAAGGTCCTATAAGTAACTTTGAGCATTTGAAAAAAAAAAGCTATTGTTTAAACACTGGTGTTAAATATCTATTGTGTTCTAGGAACCAGGAGAAAGGAAATAAAGAAAAAAATGTGAGAAAACTCATTTTTAAAGACCAATGGAAAATCAGACATGTAATATATTTTTACTACATCATGTTCAAAAATTGAACCAGTTGGTTTTTCTTAACTGTTTTGGTTTCTTTCCTATCCCCACCTCCAAGTTTCTTTCTTACTGGCACAGGGCTCTATTCAGGGATAGTTTAATAATATGCTGTCTTTTTGTCTTGCTCAAGAGCCTTTCAGTTGAAAGATGATAGTGAACTAGGAGTCATGGAGGAAATATATGGTCTGGCTATAAGCAATAATGCAGTGCTAAAGTGCTGCAATTATTGAAAGCCTAGATAGGACAGGATGAGTAGCATGGGGTATAAGGCATAGAAAAGTTGACCTTGGAGTGAAGAAGACCCAGGTTCATGTTCTGCCTCTGACACATACAGATTTGTGAGCATGGGCAAATAATTTAATCCCAATGCTCTAGTATAATATAGACAACTTGCAAACACTATAAATTGCAGAGAAGGCATCAATCTGCATTGGTAGAGGGAATTTCCTCACTTGGGAATTCCTTATAATAATGAAATCATAGATTTAGTTCCTATTCATATATATATATATATATATATGTATATATACATATACATACAGAGAGATGCTGAGCAAACAACCCCTATTTTGATGAAACCATAGATTTAGTACAATCATATGTATTTTTGTACAATACACACATACATATACTTAGATGTTGAGCAGACATTCTCTATTGTTATAAAATCACAAGTTCAATGTTTAATCATTTTGTAAATACACACATCTTTTAACTCCTCAGAGGAAGACCTCTAGCATTGTTGGGTAGATCCTTTATGGAGGAGTAATAGAAAGAAATGGAGAAGCATAAGAAGATAAAAAGTATTCAGTGTGTTGCAATCATTCTGAGGAAATCACAGATTTCACAAATTTTGCCAGACTGTCATATATTCCTTTCTAAAGTTTTTAATTTTTGCTGCACTGAGTTGGGTCATAATGGTGATTTTGATAGAAGGAATACTAGATTAGGAGTGGAGAGACCTAGGTTCTAGTCTTAGCTTTGGCATTAACTTGTTCTGAGACCTTGGACAAGTCATTTTTGCCACAATTGACTTCAGTTTCCCCAACTCTAAAATGGCTATCCCTGATGTTGACCTAAAGTTTTACCGTAATGTTGAGTAAGTTTTGGAGGATTGCATACAACAGTCTAGTGGAGGAGACAGAATTTTGAGTTATTGCTTTCCCCTAACATCCATGACTCAGAATTCGTGGAAATTGGGAGCTGAGGTAAGTCATTTTATGAGACAGCTAGATCCTATAGGTTCTGTGGGGAGAATGCCCTGCCTGGAGTTAGGAGGACCTAAATTCAAATCCAGCCTAAACAATTATTAGCTTTGTGACTAGTTTCCTCAGCTATAAAATGAACTGAAGAAAGAAATAGTAATCTTCTCCAGTGTTTTTGCCGAGAAAACCCCAAATAGGGTTACAAAGAGTTGGAAACTACTGAACAGCAGCAAGTAAACTAATAGATCATTCTAGAAAGGGCAAAGAGCACAGAAGAGAAAACTGAGTATAATCAAATCAGTGAATTCCTCTAAAGGGAAGTGGTCATTGGAACCTCTGAGAGAACCAACGGAGAGGAGTTGGACTCTGTGGAAAGATCACACCAAAACTTTTGAGAAGGGATAAATAATGGAGAGGACAGAAATCTGGGGCAGTCAGACAGGGATGAGAAGTGTATAACTGAACTAGGGGAAAGAAGGTAAAATTGGACCAAAGTGGGATGGAGGGGCGGGAATAGAGGGAAAAGAGAGAAAAGAGTCGCAATGTAAAGTACTATTTGTTGCATTGTAACAAATGTACTAGTAAATGTAATATTTAGTTGTATCACTAAATAACCGTTAGCCTGGAAAAGTGACTAATTCTCTTTGGGTCCCAGTTTGGTCCTCTGTAAAATAAGGAAGTTAGATCAGATCCAGGGCTCTTAACTTGGAGTCCCCGTACTTGAGGGGTGGGATGTCGATGGATTTCCAAGGGACCATGAACTTATTCAAAAGAATTGCAACTTTATTTTCACTAACTTTGAATTTTTTTTGTTGTAATCCTGTGGATTTTTATACATTTATGATTCTGAAAAGGGCTTGATCAGATTGGAAAGGGAGCCAAGACTTAAAAGCTTTAAGAACTAGACGATTTCTAAGGTTCCTTCCAGTTCTGAGAGTTTATGGATCCGAGGATGGAGCGAAGTGCCTAGGAGGGACCGAGGGAAGCCAAGTGCTTCAGCCACAAGAGGAAGGGGCTGGGCTGGGCTGGGAAGGGAAAGGGGTGGAGAGCGAGACTAGGCGGGACGGGACAGGACGGGAAAGGACGGGACGGGGCTGCCGTGCCCCAGGAGCTCGGCCAGGAGGCGGGGAGAAGCCGGAAGCCGCTCTGACTGCTCTGCCCGCCCCGGTCAGCTCAGGCCCGCCCCCTCGCCTGCCCGGGCCAGCTCAGACCTCCCGGCTCGGCTCGGCAGGCGGTGGTAAGTGCCGGGCTCCTCGAACCAAGGTCCCAGGGGCTGGGGGGCTGGGGGGCTGGGGCAAGGAGGACCGAGGAACTCTTCTTAGGGGGTTTCAGGGCACCAGATGGATATTCAGGGAGGGGGCAGAGAGGGGGAGTGACCACCTTCAGGCTGGACCTGGATGGGAACTGGGACCGTGAGGAGGGGGCGGACTCCTGCGGGGCCCCGACTGGGCCGGGGCCCCGCCGCCGCCGCCTTTCTTTCCTCGGCACCTTCTCCCGGGTTGCCTACTTCTCCAGGGATTGCTTATCCGAAGTTGACTCTGTGATGGGGCCGGGTTTCGTTTTATTTTTTTGTTTGTTTATTTATTTTTTTTTTAAATCTGGGAGACCTCGGGGCGTACCAGGATGATTTCTCCCTCCCTGATGTTCTGGTCTCCGATGTGATCGGGTCCAAGAACTGTAAGTCCCCAGGTGGGTAGAATTTGAGGCGAGTCCTTCCTCCCACGCTGGCTCAGTTAAAGAGGGCCGGCACCTTGTCTCCTCCCAGGGCAGTCCTTCTGGGTCAGTTAAAGGCGAGAAGAAAACACCATCCATAGCTCCCTTCCGGTTCTTTGGGGGGATTTCTAGTGACCTGTCAAGGGGCAGTTTCAGCTGGTGTGGGACCCTGGGATTCGGTAGACTTTTTGGTTGTACTGTCCAAAGAGGAAGTTCGGACAAACTTAAATTTCAATAAGTTGGCACCGCATTGGACCACCCCGTTTTGGATCTGGTGGAGAATAGCCTAAGTTTTCTAGAGTATGCCCCCCACCCCCCACCCCGGCCCGCTGCTTGTGAGATTCTGTCTGGGGAACGGAAAGGAAAGGGTCTAGCACTTTGAACTGCTCAAAGATGGGGAAGTACTCTGAGTAACTGAGGAAAGAGTTAGGAGTTGAAGTTGGGGTGCAGCTGATGTCCACAGTCGCGGCAGGATGAATGTTGTGGACAAGATTGGTAGCACTATTACAGTTTCCTGAGTGATTGGGACAGACGATTTGCAAAGGCATGTAAAGTCACTGGTTTAGTTCTCAATAACTGGAGGAGGTTTCTATTTTTATTTCCCAGGGGAGTCCAGTGAGTTGAGTGAGGTCAGACTTTGAGGCAGAGCCAGAAGGAAAACTCAAAATAAGTGTTTAAAGTCAGAAAAAAAATTCTGTGGCAGCCTATAGATCCGAAAGAAAGACGTATGACTTTGTTAGAAAACACTTTGTGTAAAAACTTTTATGCAGCCATTTGCTGCACTGTTCCTTCCTCACTCAATCATTCAAATATGAGGTGGAATAAGACATCATTTTTTCCTGTGAGGAATACCTTTCTACCTCACTTCCTTTGAATCTCGAGCCAGGAAGACCTGAATTCAAATAGAGCCTTACAGACATTACCTATGGTATCCTTGAGCAAATCACCACTCTGCCTCAGTTTCCTCATCTGTAAAATGGGGCTAATAATAGCACCTATTTCCCAGGGTTTTTGTGAGGATCAAATGAAATATTTGTAAAGTTCTTTGCAAATCTTAAGATGCTATAAAAATGCCAAAAACGCTATAAAAATCTTACTTTTACATTTTCTAATATGTAATTTTTAACTCCCTAAGTGAGAAGTTGAAAGTACTCATATCCCTTAAATAAAAGCATATTGAAGATCTGTTTACTGTACATTCATCTTAATAATTGACTAATTTAAGCCCCTTAACAAACTTCCTGTTTCCCCATGGAGACTAAAGTATTTAACTTTGTTCTCTTATAATCCAGAGGAAGTGGGATACCCTTGTCTCTAGGCCTGTGTGATCCTGGGTAAATCATCTCTGTGCTCTCTGGACACCTCTTTACAACCAACAAACAATACAACCACAGGTCCAGTTCTTAAACTTTTATAAGGAAACGGGGAAAGGAGACAAGTATTTATTAGGCACCTATTATTTGCTTGGGATTGTACTAAACACTTTACAAAATATTATTCCATTATAACACTGATTCTTTTAGATCTGGGATTTTTGTTCTGGTGTTCAAGAGCTTATTTTCTGATAACAGTTTTCAGTATAATTGATTTCCTTTTTACTTCTGTATATTTTCATTTTATACATTTAAATGAATTCTGAGAAGGGTGCCATACTTTTGCCTTGACCAGATTGCCAAAGGTGTCTATGACATACACTTAAAAAGTGTAGCATGTCTGGTCAAATGGAATTCATAAGAATTAGACATCAGGGAAATTTAAGCAAAAGAGATCCAGGTTCATTGTAAAAATAGTTGTGCAAATATGTGGGGTTTGGTCTTAGTTTAAAGCTATAACTATTTTTCATTAAGCCTGTGCTGAAGCTGGTTTCCTTTTTAGGCTATAGGGTTATTTATACTTTGCCACTGCATTTTTTTTAAATGGGATTGAGTCCCATTTACCTTTTAAAATTATTATTGGGAAAGTCAAAGTTCCTTGAATTCATCTAGGTCTTCTAAAATTGGTGATTTCTTTGCAAAAATGTTGTCAGGAAGATTCAGCTGTTAACCTTCATAAGTAGATAGATTTCATTCAGGTCAGTTGAGTTTATGTTCTTTCACTTGAAACTTGAAACTAAAGTCTTGCCTGAATTATATCAACTGTAAAAATCCCCAGAGACATGTTACTCAAAAGTAAAGGCTTGCTTCAGGTTTTGGTAAGACTATTTCATCTTTCCTAGTTTCTACTCCATAGCCTTCCCCATCTTTTGTGCCAAGTTGCTTTTCTTGAGAGTTGACAGTTTTAAATTTAGTATTTCCTAGGTTTGCATAATTAGTAAAAAAAAAAAATAACTCCATTGGGATGGAAGATGGCAGCATAGAGTACAATTAATAACTTTATCCAACCATTTAAGATAAATACTAAGTTTTCATTTTATCATATGACTTAAATTTTCTAGTCCAGCAATAGTTGGGTAAATCACTAAACTGTTGTGGGATTCAATTTCCTTCACTATAAAATGAGGCAAGTCATGGCTTACTGGCCCTCTTACCTTACTTTTTTTGTTCTCTCTTCTTCCTGGTGTCAGAGAGCTAAAATTTCCCTAAGTTGGGTTCTTGTATACCACTAGAATCAATAACCAATGAGAACACTAGAATCACTAACCCATGAACATCCTGAAGATGAAGAAGCCATCTTCAGGCCCTGAGTACTCTTGAGTTTCCTACTTTGAGAATCTAGGATATGACCTACTGAGTTTAAGAGGTGAGATCGAGTTTAAGAAGATTGGCAGTGTTTGAGTTGAACTTGGGAATCAGAAGACTTGAATTCAGATCCTAGTTTTCACACTATCCAATGGAGGTTTAGATTGTTTAGGCCCAAAGTTGCATAGTACTGCTATATAATAGTTAAGCAGAGATATGATTAACAGAATATTTGAAATGCCATCTTAGTTGGCCAGGATACAGATAGAATTATAGGCTGGATTATTGGACCCATCCTAAAGAGGAAGTTGGACCTTCCTAAGAGGAAGAAGCAAGAATTTCTTAAATTGCCCCAAGTAGTCATTCAATCCTTACTTAAAAGACCTATGGGAGGGTGGGGCAATTACTTCCTAAGAATACTAATTCAGTTTTCCTATAGGAGACTATAGGAGTTAAACACTAAACAAGACACTATACTCAAATATGAGAATGCGTAGACAGACTGATAGTTCCTACTCTCAAGGGCTTTATATTCGAATGGAGGGTGGTATCATATAAGAAATCTGAAAAGGGATATGGAGAAATCTCCTGCTGGTCTGGAGATTGAGGAAGGAAGCCTGTAAGAAGAATATGGATAGTTAGATGAATTTTCTCTTTCCTCAAGACAGGGAGATTGATTCCCCTTCACAAATTACTTGATAACCAAACCAGTCTCCTTTTTGTCTCCTTATCTTTGTATGGGCTATCCTCCATGCCTGGAACAATCTTCCTCTTCACTTGTGGTTTTTGTCATCCTGATTTCAATGCTCTTTCCTTCCCACTTAAACTATATTGTATTTATTTGTATATTTCCCCATAGTAGAAAGAGAAAATAAGCTTCCCTAAGGACAAGGACTAGTTTTTTTTTTCCTTTCTATCCTAGTTGCATTACATGCAGTAAGCATTTAATAATATTTCTGGTTAATATTGAAGTTGAAATTCAAATGCATTTACTTCCCAACTCCAAGTCCTAGATGACTTCATTTATTAGACATTTCTTGACCTTCTATCGTGTGATCTGGGAAGTTACTAGAATGGTGAGTGGGGATGTGAGAGTTAAGGGTAGAGATCCAACAAATTCCATCCAGTAATAATGGCAGTTCAGTAGCTGCCAATCCTGTAACAAGGGGAAAGCTGGAGAATTGGTAATAAACATAAAACAGATGAAGAAACTGAGGCTGAGAAGGGTAAAGTAACTTGTCCAGGATCATAGAACTAGTGTCTGAGGTAGTATTTAAACCTCAAATCTACTTCTCTATCTGCCCTCACAGTGACCTTCCTAAAATGTGTTATCTTGAACTACAGATGGCAGTCGGGTCCAGGGTTGGCTTGGTGGGTAGAAGGGGACATTTCCAGTTAACCTTGATCTATGTCTTGCCACTGGTTTCAGATGACTCTGGAGGAGAAAGTGAGGCTGTAGACTTGGTTCAGCCCTGCAATCCAATTTATTTGGAAGTTATGATATCACTTTCCTAAAGTCAGAGTCCTGTTCCAGAACTTGTCTACAAAGGGAATCATACCCTTACCTGAAGGTACTCTGACCAAAAAAATATCAATTTTGATGAAAACTCTTTAAGACTTCTTGGGGATTATGGGCTAGATTTCTTTTCTAAAGGCCAAGCTTTATACTCCAAATAACACTGATTGTTTGATCAACAAAAGGTGCCTTTGAGAGTCTCACTTTGGGTATTGTTTGGGCTAAAGTGATTTGGAGTAAATGTAAGTAGCTATTGTTTGTTTCTGCTTTGGCTGGAAATATTGAGGGTCTTTCCTTCCCTCCTTGCTTTTGTTTTTGTTTTTGTTTTTTTGACCGGAAAAAAGAGACCGTTCTTTGTAGTTTTTCTTACATAGCTTTAATCACTGAACAAAGAAACTGATTTCTTAAAAAACCTTTGCATAGAAAGATCCAGGTCTGGCTGTGCTTTGGATTCATTTCCAATTGTCTTGATCTGTGTCTTTCCACTGGACCCAGATGGCTTTGGAAGAGAGAGTGAGACTGGTGACTTCGCACTCTCCTCACTTAAATCCAATTAACTTTAATATCATGGCATCACCTTTCTGATATCAAACAACAACAATTGAATGAGCTATACTTCTCTACTGAGACATGACAGACATAAAAGCCATATTCCTGCCCTTGGGGAATTTGCAGTATAGTTGGAGAAAACAGAAGTTATAGCTTAAATAGAATAAGAGATAGAGAATGATATAGTGGTTCAAATTAAATGGAAAATTGAGAGCAAAAATTAAGGAAATATTTTCCTTGAGGTAGGAGTCTATCTAGTAAGATTTTTTTGGTGAGATATTTTAGAGGTGAGATATTTAGGGCCAGAATCAAGATGGTGGAGTGAGAAGCATTTTTTAACTAGCACACCTCCTCCACAACCCCAGAATATGTACTACACCAAATTTTGATGAAGAAAACCAAGAAAAAGTCACAGTGAAAAAATGTTTTGAAAATGAGGGGAACAACATTAGCAAAAGTTAGAAACAAGTAAGATTATAGAACCTAATAGAGTGAAGACCAATCTGGTTGAAATGAAACAGAAAGCATGGTTTCCTTTTAAGTTTATTTTCAAGTAATTCAAAGTGCTTCTTAAATTCTTATCCTTTTCCTTTTATCTTGAAATTAGTACAAACTAATACTTCTATATAATATATTAACTGCTTAGAAGCTGGAGTTTTTCTTCATTTGATTCTAAGAATATAAAATATTATTGAAAAGACGATTTCTATACTTGCCCCTATAATAACAAATAGAGAATTTGTATTGTTGATGCAGGGAATTATGAACATAGGAAATATTTTAATTGGGAACAAATCTTGCAATCTTTTGCAGTTAAAATCCTTTAAAACATTTCCTTTTGATTTTCACTCTGACCTTGGCCATGGGAAATGAAATGTTGGACTTGAAGTTCATACCCTTTGGGACAGAAAGAATTGATGCATCATTGCATTGCCCATGCCCAATGAATTTTGGCCTGGCCCTTCCTTGGAGGATCACTTATTGGAGAGTACCTGAAGCCAGGTCTAAACTACACACCAAGCGCCACCCTTGTCAAATCCACTATGGAAATGCATTTAAGTGCACACTGGAAGAGAAACTCTATTTCCTTCCTTCCCATTTCAAGATGGGAAGGCTAGAACCATGTGCTCTTGGCCTAGGACACTGAAGAACTATGGCCTTCTTTCCTTCTTCCCTTACTCTTAGGCAACCTCACCTAAAACTTTGTTTTTTGCCCTTTCCTCACACCATTTACTAGCATAATCTGTAAACTTTGGAGGCTTATGAAATCCTGAGTTATTTCAACTCTAGGGCTAGTGGTGAATTCCTTCACTTTCAGTAGCTCTCAATCTTTACTGGCAACCCAAATTTCTCTAGTAACATTCTGACTTCTGTGTAATACAAATGGCAAAAATAGGACAAGCTCTCTTGGTGAGAAGTCATCTTTCTGATTTGAAACTGTGTACTTAGTTGTTTGGAGACACCTAGAAAAGAGCACAGTGCTTTGTCCACTAGAGAGGCTAAATATATATATTTGAATCTGGATAATGAGGTGACTCCGTATACAGAGCAAATAGATTTGGCTTGAGAAAAACCTCAGTACAAATCTAATCTATGATACTAACTAGGCTATGTGACCCTGGGCAAGTCACTAAACTTTTTTCAGCTTCAGTTTCTTCATTTTAAAATGAAGATGTTGAATTCCAAGGATCTTCCCAGGACTAATCTTAAGACTTGCATTGGCAGTATCTAGTTTTGATTTTGAATTACTGGGTGGTTTATTTTGTATGGTATCTTTTTGATGTGATGAGGTCTAAGATAAACATATTTTACTATTTTTGGAAAGGGTGATAAGACTGAAGATTGTTTAAGTGGAATGATTTAGATTTCATGGAAACAAAGGTATTTATGGATTTGTTTTTGGCAGAAATTTTATGACAATTTCCTCCTTCAATGTCAGGCAGATGAAGTTAACTCCTTAAGCATTATAAATGTAATATCAATTTTATAGGCTACCCTATTGTTTTCTTGAGTTTTGTTTATAGATACTCTTTTAAGGAAAGAAAATTTCCTTGTGACTTCTCAAGTAGGAACAATCGTGGAAATATTTTTATTTCTTTTGATTTATATACAAGATAATTATTTTGCAAAATCCCAAAGAACTTGTATTCTAAATGAGTATAGGTTCAGTATTTTGGTTTCCTTACCTCAATTATTGAGCTATATACATCCTGGGCAAGCAAGAGTTGGAGAGGGAGTAGGAGGAAAGCTAGCTAAATTCCATTTGAAAAATTGAATGGTTGCTGGGTTTTTTAAAAAGAAAAAAATTTCCTGAGTTGCTGCCTGCCACCAAATCCCATCTTTTTAGCACTAAGTATTCCCCTGGTCGTTTAATAGGGCCATAAATTATTTAATACCATTGCTTGGGTGTCTTAAAGGAATCATAGTCTGTGAAAACTAAAAATTGTGGGTTAGTTAAGACTCATTGAGAGTAATTAACAAATGGAATTACAGAATCCATAAATCATTTATTAGAGAATTTAAGGTGGTTTTTTTGCAAGACAATGGGGTTAAGTGGCTTGCCCAAGGCCACACGGCTAGGTAATCATTAAGTGTCTGAGACCGGATCCAAACCCAGGTACTCCTGACTCCAGGGCTAGTGCTTTATCCACTGCGCCACCTAGCCGCCCCCTTATTAGAGAATTTAAAAGATATATGTTTGTGTATGTACATATGCAATCCATAAACCCATTTGCCCTGTTCTGGGCTCTAAGAATATAAAGGAAAAAAAAATCAAACAATTCTTTCCCTCATTGACTTTACATTTATATTTCTATCATGAGTAGTATTAACATTATGAGGGTTTTGTAATGTCTGTTTTTCACATACATTGTATATAGCATATATATATATATATATATATATGTATGTATGTATGTATATTCAATGGTCTTGACTTAAAGAAATAAAGATAAAGTTAGACTGAATTGAGACTGAGGCCCCCATGTTGAAGATGAATAGGGTCTCCTGGGGGCTTGGAGTCAGGAAGACTTGCAGACCCTTGCTAGCTCTGTTACCCTGGGCAAGTCAGTTATCCCTGTTTGCCTCAGTTTCTGTGCTAGAGAAGGAAAGAGTGAACCACGCCAGTACCTTTGCCAAGAAAACCCCAAATGGTATCCTGAAGAGTCAGATATGACTGAAAACAACTGAACATCAAAGGAAGTCCTGACTGAATGAACATTGGATTGTTGTGGAGCTGAATTCTTATAATCTTCTTCAAAGTTACCATGAACCAAATTATTTTTTTCAAATGGGTTCTACTCATTTGTTGACATAGTTCTTACCCTGCTCATGAAATATCCTTATCACTCATTTGAGTGAGCTCCCAGAAATAAGCTCCAGCCAGCAAGTTGAATGGTGGAGATGTCTGTGAATGAGGTTCCCCATTGAAAAAAATTGAATATTTGAGAATTATAAATAGAACAGCAATAGAATTTATATAGACCTTGAGTGGTATATTACTAGCTCCTTAACACAAATTTCAAAGTACTTTGGGAATGATAGGTGGGGTATGAGTAGCCTGTAGTGATAGAAAAAGAGGTAATCTGGGTCATAGAGTGAGAATAAGAAATCCATATACTGAATATTAAAATGATATACCTCAAGTGTTTAAAAGAAAACCACTTAGGAGGAAAACCTTTGAACCTGTTGAATACCTTGTAGAAAAGGTATGGAGAGGCCAGGATAAGACCTATATAGTATGGGAAAAGCACTGATAATGTTGCTGTCTGTATTAATTAAATGAAATAATCCCTTTTGGAGAGGGAGCTCAGGGAGGAAATTAGCTTTTATTAAGCACCCACTGTGCTAAGGTCTTTTATAAATTGCCATCTCCATTTTATGATTGGGGAAACTGAGATTGCCAGTGGTTAAGTGATTTGCTCAAGGTCAGTTGCATATGTCTTAGGTCATATTTGAACTTGGGGTTTTCTGACTTGAGAGTCTATTCACTGTACCACCTACCTAACCTGAAGAAAGCTAAAGATGCTTTTATAGGAGCAATCTTGTATAGTTAAAACATACAATAAAGTTTAATGCAGATAAAAATCATTGTTTATAGATAGAAAAGTATTCATGTAGGTAGTTTTTAATTGTCAAGAAGACTGATCTGACACAAGTATTGGTAATATTGTTGGTAGGTGGTGTGCTATTAATTTGGTTCATGATACATTTTCTGTCAAAAGCTATTATTTCATATGGCAATAGTGATTTGTGGTAATGTGGTTTGATGAGAAATTGCCCACTCTGATTTATACAGGATATCTTTAGATACTCAATGGAGGTATTTTTCCATTACACAAATTATTCTAAATTATAATTACTATGTATTAAAATTAACATTCAGATTGTTTTAACTTGATCTCTGATTTTGTGGTATCAGACTTAGAAAGGACCCTTAATCTCTACTTTTGCATGGTTATAATTTAAGAGGTAGTAGAGTAAATAGCATTTTTAAGAGATGGAAGTCAGTTAAATTATTACAGATGCTTTTTCCCTATAGAGATGGATACTTCAGGCATTTCTCCTTTGGTTCTAATTTCCTTCCTAAGGATTCTTGTTTAGAAAACTACATGTAATAGATATAGAATTGGAATGTATCTCAGAGGTCATCTATACTAACACCCCCCAACTCTTTGACTTTATACATATGGAACAGAGGTTAAATGATTTGCTTAAAGTCACACTGAGTGCTGGAAGCAAGGGTTTGAACAAAGGTTCTTTGATTCCATATCCAGTAAATCCTTTTTCCTAATCAAGACACTAGTATCATACATAAGTCAAATTCCATTACAATGAGCCACCATTACAAAATTTCTGTATGACTAAAATTTCTAGGCAGTACTCCCTGTTTCAGAATGTAGTCAATTTAACATCTCATTTCAACCAGAGAATGTGAATAATTTTTGAATTCCTTGAATATAGGATATGACTTATAATACATGCAGTATTGAAGAAGTCTGATAATCTGGAAATAAAGCCTAAAAAAACTCCCACATTTTTGAAGAGTAGGGCTAAGTAGTAAATTTGGGGGGGGGGAGTGAAGGAGAGTGTCACCTCATTTTGCCAGTTTGGTTTTCTAGACTTTAATGGACTTTCTATTATAATGACTCCATTTCCTTAAGGAATTAAAGTATATCTTATAGGACTTAAGAACCCAAGAGATCATTTACTTCATCCTCTTTAATTAAAAAATAAATTTTAAATGTCTTACTGATGGTTTTAAAAAGCATTGCTGTTGGGGCAGCTATGTGATGAAGTGGATAGAGTACAGGCTCTGGAGTCAGGAGGAGCTGAGTTCAAATGTGGCCTCAAGACGCTTAATAATTACCTAGCTGTGTTATCTTGGGCAAATCACTTAACCCCATTGCCTTGCAAAAACTAAAAAAAACAAAATAAACAAACAAAAAACCTTAAGAAAAATATTGCTGTCACTTCTCAATGATTCTACCCTGTCTTCCACATTAAATTTCCATAACTAGAAAGTGGTAGCTAAATAGAATCAACTGCTTGCTATGTCTGACAATATGTGCCTCATTCTACCTCTATGAACAGGAGTGAGAAATGCTTCACCTTCAGTTCTTTGAAGTCAAAATTGATGACTGAATTGCTCAGAGTTCTGATGTATTTTGGTATTTTTTCTTTGCATTTCTTATGGTTATTTTAAAACTATTTTGTCTTGGCATATTTCATTCTACATCAGTTCATACAAGTCCTCCCAAGTTTCTCTGAATATTCATCATTTCTAACAGGGCAAATAATGTATCATTACATTCATAATCCAGCTTGATTGACCTTCCCTTTCTCCCTCTGTTCATGCTTGGAATCTGCTCAAAATAATATAAATTTTGATCACTGAAATCTCTCTAGATATCTTGGGGATAAATGGGCTTAGTTGTATTTTCTAAGGACCTGTCCTAAAATCCAAATCACCCTCATTGACTAGCCAACTACAGATTCTTGCCCAAATATTACTTGGGCATTATTTGAGCTAAAGTGGCTCAGAATGAATGTAAATGTTGTGGGCAGCTAAGTGGTGAAGTGGATAGAACTCTGGCCTTGGACTTAGGAGTACAGGAGTTGGAATCTAGCCTCAGAAACACACACTAACTAGCCATGTGACCCTGGACAAGTCACTTAACCCTGATTACCTCACATCTAGAACCATCTCCAGTTGTCCTGATTCATATCTGGCCGCTGGACTCGGATGACTCTGGAGAAGAAAATGAGGCTGGTGACTTAGTACAGTATCCCCTCACTCAAATTCAATTCATGTACTTGTCATGGCATCTTCCTGATGTCTTGGTCTTCTTTGAGAATGAAGGACAAACTTTGGTCTGAAATCCTGAAGGTCTTCCCCTCTCTGGGTGCTTTTGTTTTGTTGTTGTTGTTTGACAATGAAAAGAGGCCATTCTTTGCAGATTTTTTTACCTAGCCTTAATCACTACATGGTTGTTGCTTCAGTCAAATTGAGACTCCTTAAAGACTTTTGTTAAAAAAAGGCCAAGTTTCTCCCTTTATGGGGTCATTTCCAGTTGTTGTAATATATATATATATATATATATATATATATATATATATATATATATATATATATATATATATATATATTTTGCCACTGGGCTGAGATGACTGGGGGGGGGAGTGAGGCTAGACTTCACTTAAATCCAATTAATTCACTTTTCATGTCATCAGCTTCCTGATGTCATGGTTTTCATTAAGAATGAAGCACAGACAATTCCCAAAACTATGGCAACTCACTGTTTCATTTTTTCCCTTATCACAAAGAATGCTGCTATGGATTATATTTTCATATGTGTAAGACTTTTCCTTGTCTTTGACTTCCTTTACAAACCTTCCATTTTAGAGATAAGGAAATTTCTGAAGTAAATTTTCTGTGATGTAGCATTTACTGGCAAACTATAGGTTTTTGTTCTTATGGGCCTCATTGGTCAGGCATGTGATAATTAGTGGTTTCCTTTTTAGTTTCTCAACATTGATCTTTAAGGTTTAGGTTAATGGTTAAAAATTTACTTCATATGCTCCTATGTCATATGATTCCATGTACATTGGTTAGTCTAGAGAACAAATATATGCATAAATATTTTGAATGATTTAATTAAAATATATATATATATATATATATATATATATATATATATATATATAGTTACCATAAACTTAAAAAAAATAGGTAACTCCAGGAATTCCTGACTTGTAAGTTTTTGAGGGGAGGAGGGAAAAGCAGATTGTCTTTTAAACTTAAAAGCTAACTTACTTTCTCCCCCCCCCCCCCCATTATGCTTTAGCAGTAATTTGTTTATAAAACTGCCATTCACAAAAGTCCAAGGAATCAGCCTGGGGCAATGGAAAAAGCCTCTGGTTGTCACTTGAATATGTTAGGTCTAGGCATACTCATCTATAAAATTTTGGACCAGAAGGCCTCTGATATGCTCTTCCAGTTTTAAAGATGTGAAGTCCATAATAACTGATTGATAATTGATGATGCAGTAATATTTACTTCTTAGTTACTGGCCTATGAACCTATGGAGAACATGATGGATAGAAAGGAAGTGATTTTTTAAAAAAAAGAGTACTGAACTACTAAGCAGATGGTAATAAAGTTCAAAGACTTAAAAACTCCCATATTTCAGTGTTTGGATAGCCCCTAAGGCTTCCATGACCAATGTATTTCCTCTTTTAAAATTATTTTTTATTTTTAAAACCCTGATTATCTGATCTCCAAAGTCCATAGCAGATAAGAGAAGGAAAGCTGTGATTGCATTAGAGGGAGGATCATACAGAGGAGAAAAAAGAATGCTTTAAAAAAAAAAGAAAAAAAGAATTTCAAAATATTACAATAGGGAGACTTTCATTTGGTCATTTCTGAAGTATAGCTAGTATAATAAGACATTAAGAATGAGGACTAATATAAAAAAGGTTTAAATAATGTTGATTTTTTTTTTTGCTCTGTTTAGAAAGTCAGTAAAGTATTTTAACAAGACTTCAACTAATCAACAAAATTGTTATTGCCTATTATCAGACACTGTGCTAAGAGCTGGGGATACAGATATAAAAATGAGACTATCTTTGCCCAAGATGAGGATACAGCATATTCACAGATAAGTCCTTGTCAGATTAAGCATAAGTCAGATAAATACTGTTAGATGGTATTAATATCTAGGAGAATTTGAAGTCTTGAAGGAATAGCCACAGTTGTGTTTTGAAAGGGGATTAAAGCTTTTCAAGAGGTATAGAAAAGGGGGAAAGCATTCCAGACATAGAAGGGAATTGTCTGTGCAAAGGCAAAAATGGGGGAAGTGGATGGTCAATGAAATGTATAGGAAATAGCAACTAGGACTAATTTCACTGAAGAGTAGTGGAGTGGGTGAGATGAGTAATGTATAATCATTCAGAAAAGAGAGACTAGAATCAGATTGAGAAAGACTTTAAATGCCAAACATAGGAGTTTGTATTTTATTCTAGATATTGTGAACCACCAAAGGTTTTTGAGTTGGGAGAGTGTCTTAGTTACTGTTTCACAATATCAGTTTGGCAGCCAGGTGAAGATGAATTGGAGAGGGGGTAGGGAGAGATCATGCTGAAAGCTTCATGGAAGCCAAGACAAGTGGTGATAAGGATCTGGAATAGGGTGGTTGGAGTCTAGGACAATAAATGCTAGAGATCTGGGAAAGTTGGAATTCACAAAAGTTGACAACTGATAGAATTTTATGGATTGGTAAACAATGAAGAATTGTATTCCAGGTTTAAAACCTGATTATACAAATGCTGAATACTTTAGTATCTTCCTTCTGTACATTCCAATTTATCCTACATTTAACTGGTTTGTACCAAGTTGTTTGTATCTTGTTTTCCCCTCTAAGCCTGTGAGCAGCTTGAGAGCAAGAATGAGTGTCTCTTTGACTTGTTTTTGTATCTTCAAGAGTCTTCAAGAGCTCACCAGTAAATAACACATAATAGAAAACATTAGTATATTTTTATTGACTGACTATTCAACTTTGGTTATTGTAAGACTACCCTCTACAGAATAAGAATGTTGGGTTGGAGGTGAGTTTAGAAAGGAGGAAGATGAACTATATCATGGATGTGTTGAGTTTGAGACTTTTTAGATAACTCCTTTTCCCCTCATCAGAATTATTTCTTTTTTTTTCTTTCAAATTTAATTCTTGAGAGCTTATCTCTCTTGGACTGACTTCTTCTATAGTTAGCTCCTGGGGTCCACTGTATCCCTCTGAATCCTTTGAAATTTATTTTTCTTAAACTTAGAGTGTCTGTGAAAATGTTCCTGGCTTCCCCCTTCACTTAAAAACAATCTTTATTTTCAGTTTCAAATTCTCTTCTTCATCACCAAGAGGTCATGAAAAGAGAAGTCATGAAAAACAAAACCCATTACAAATATGTATGGCCAATGCAAAATATTATCCAGGAAAAGAAAGAACATAAACTTCAATCTCTACTCTTCTGGTTATCCTTTCACTATCTGAAGGTGGAGCCTCTCTTTCATTTCATAGGAAAATAGGGGGTAGAGCTTGAGGTTATTTAATCTACTTCCTAATTTTATTAATGATCAAAGATTTTAAGAGAAGGATCAAAAGTTTTAAGCGACGAGTCAAAGGTCAAATTAGTAGTCTCAGAGCAGGTATTTGAACTTGGGTTTCAGACTTTGCTTAATGTTGACTGAAAAAATGAGCAATCCTTCCCTAAGCTTCTCATAATTTTTACTCTAGCAAGTGATGCAAAGTAGAATTACCCTATATTAGTTCTGACACATTTTGAAAGGAAATCATTAATAAGGCAAGTCCATAAATTATTAACTGCTCTGCTTTGGGTAGGCAGGAGCTCTCTCACCCATAATTAGATTACTAAAATATTCCATCACTACTTTATTGTGTCTCTGTCAGGAATTTTGTAGAAAATATTTCTTCTACCCAGCTAAAGTACCAAGTTAAAGTTCATCAAATACTTTACTTAAATTTGGTGGCAAGGGTAGATCCTTGATTTGTTTTTTCTTAAGCTCTCCTGGTGTAAGTTCCTACTTATGTAGTAGTTCTATTTAATTTACAAATTTAAAGAGTTGCCTTGGGCTGTGAGAGAATGTCAGTCAACTAGTCTTTTTTAGCAGTTACTATGTTCCTGCACTCCAAACTCTTGTGGTCAGAGAGGCAGTATATATGGGTAGAAGGTGGGAAGCAGGACATGTACCCATATTTTTCTAACTTTCAGACTG
This sequence comes from Macrotis lagotis, assembly GCF_037893015.1. Classification (NCBI taxonomy): domain Eukaryota; kingdom Metazoa; phylum Chordata; class Mammalia; order Peramelemorphia; family Peramelidae; genus Macrotis; species Macrotis lagotis. Next base: position 14,311,839 of record NC_133665.1, on the reverse strand, counting down.
GCTCTCTTATTTATTATTCCAGGCTGCCTCTTGAAGCAGTTGTTATTACCTTCTAAATTACTGTGTATTTCTTTTTTTGTCCTGATATTTCATATGTGAAATAAGGTTTTTTTTATTTTGATTGATGGATCTTAAAGAGGGTAAATATCCAGTTCTCAGGAAATCTCAGTTATCTAGAACAACCATTCCAGAGATTTCTAGATCAGCCAACTTTTCTGTGTTTTTTTTTTTTGTTTGTTTGTTTTGAACCATCTGAGGAAGAAGCCTTTGGATTCCAGCCTGTACTAACTTTGATAAGTGTTTACATTGACTTCGAACTGTTGGTGTGGTTTTCTCATGTGGGTGGTATCTCCCTGGTGCTCTGGAGTCTTAAGATCTCCACCTTATTTTCAGAGGCTGCACTGGCATTCTTGGCAAGAGCAGTTAACAATTTTAGTGGTATATATTAAGGTGTTCTTTGACTCCTGGTTACTTAAGTGGAAGACTTGAGGAGAGTCCCAAATATTTGAATGACTCTCCTTCCATTTCCTTTTCCTATCTCCATAATGTGACTTTACCCAATCCAGTCAACCTTATTTGTCTCAACTCTCTAACGTCTATTCTGTTTTTTGTAATCTCTCTTCTTGTTTTTTTAGGATATTTTATGTTCTATCATTTTTTTAACCTTTATCTCTTATTTAGGAATGGCAAGACCAGAGCACTGCCCCTGGAGTCAGGAACACCGTGTTTAGATTTGACCCCAGACATTTATTACCTGTGTAGCTCTGGACTCCAGTTTCCTCTTCCATAAAATAAAGCTCATAATAGTACCCATATTTCCGGATTGTTGTGAGGATCAATTGAGATATTTAGAAAACATTTTGCAAACCTTGATGCTAGTTGCTATTGTTATTGTTATCATCATCATCATCATCATCATTATAAAATACTTTTCAGTGTGACAGAAAAGAAATGAATTTGAAATTTTCATTTTTTATTATATTTCATTTCTATATCTTTGTTTCAGAATGTAGCCTTTCCTCTATCTCAGCCTAGCAAGCCTGTGCTTCATAACAAAAAATATAAATGAGGGAAAAAAATTCAGTTTAGTAAAACTAACCAAGTCAAAGGTCCAAGTTTGCATTTTCCTAATATGTGAAATGAGGCAGCTGGGGCTCAAGGATTAGATTTTTCTGAGATCCTTTCCACTTGTAACTCTATGGTCCTATGGTCAGTTGAGGCTGATAGTTTAAGCAATATTTACTATCCATAGGCCCCCATCTGTGTTCATTTTAGCCATATTTGTTTTCCTTGAAAGTTAAAATTTTAAACTATTGTTGATAGTACAAAAATAAATTTTCTTTCCAAGGTTCTAAGTATAAGAAAGGTATCATCCCTAAGTAATCTGCTTGCTGCCTATTTGGAATTGAGGTTCTCCTGAATCTTTTTTAAAGGCTATGTTTTGGTACTTTGTAAACTGACCAGACTTTTTGTATCTCCTGACCTCATGATTTTGCCTGTAATTTCACCAAAATATGTTTAAAAGTGGGTAGTGGTGGTGGTGGGGAATAATGTGTGTTTGCCTCTGGTGGGGGAGGGGAGTGAATGGAAATTAGTATTTTATAGAGTGAAAACTTCTTAAAATGAAAATGACATTTTCTTTTTTGGCAAACTGAACCCAAAGTTTCAACTTTTCTGTTTTGATTTAGCAGGGCTTAATATTCATTGTTTTGTACACCATCAATCAAACAAGCATTTATTAAGTGCTAAGCATTGGCACAAATACAAAATCAAAAGTGAAGCAGTCCTTATCCTAGAGATGTTTAAATTGTAATGGATGAGACATCATGTATATATAAATATATTGAGACTCCAAATAAAATCAGTGAGAGTAGTTTAAGGAGGGGAGGCCTGGAATTTGGGGGAATTAGGGAAAATTTCAAATAAAGGTGACAAGTTTTGACAAAAACCAGGGATTCTGACATGAGGAAGAGGTGAGTGAGGACTTATTTCATATTAGGGAAAAGTGATCATATCAGAGGACCTGAATTGAAAAACCTGTCCTCTCCTACCTAGTGTCAATAAGACCTTGGTCAAGTCATTTAATTTCTTTGGAACTCAGTATCCCTATCTACAATGGATCATATAGAAGGAGACATGATTTCTGAGACCAAATCAGTTAGCAATTTTATTATTTTTTCAAAGCAATAAAGTTGAGTTTTCTTCCCAATATGTTCTGTCACCAAAAAAAAGGATAAAATAAATTTAATAGATACTACCCAAACCTTTCAGCAAAAACCAGAAATGACCAGCTCTTGAGGTTCTAGGAGACTGTGATTTGCATCTTTTTTTACTCTTCATTTTTTGAACGCCTCTGCATTTCCTGACTTTTTTTTTTTAATTTGTTTCCTCCCTAACATAGTCTAGACTTTTTATCTCCAGCTGGGATAGCCTAGAATGAACCATTAAGAGATCATTCTTGCCATGGAATCTTGTAGAAAATGAATGAAGCCAGTTCTGGGGGTGGAGAGACTTGGGCCTTTTGAAATTTTGGAGTTAATTTAGTGATGTTCTGGCATTGAACATATAAATCTTTATAGTTGAAATATTTCCATGAGCTGACCAAGACCCTGTAGGGGAATAAACATAGCTGACGGTTTGCAAAATACTTTTCATTATCAATCAACCAACATTTATTAAGCTCATATAATGGGTCAGTCACTGTGGATAATAAATTCAAAAATGTACTAGTCCTTTCCTCAAGAAGCCTATATTCTATCAAGTGAAGCAACAGTTACACATGTAAGAAAATAAAAACAAAGTAAATACAAGGTAATTCTAGGTGATAGGAGGAGACATTAAGAAGGAAATAAGTATCTACAATGTGCCAGGCATTGTTGAGCATTTGACAGATATTATCTGATTGATCCTCACAACACTCCTGCAAGCTTGGTGCATTTTTTCTTTTATCCCCATTTTTATGGCTGTGTAAACTGAGGCAGACATCATTTAAGTAACTTTCCCAGGACCAGATATTAAGTGTGAGAAATTGGATTTGAATTCAGGTCTTACTGATTCCTGACCCTGGGATCTGTTAACTGTGTCTCTAGCACCTGGGATGATTTGGGAAGATTTCATACATCAATCTAACACCTGAATATGTGGTTGAATACATATATAATGTATATAGATGCATATGTACAAATAGACATACTATGTGTGCTCAAATACAAGCAAAAATACAAAAACCGTCAAGTGGCTCAGTGGATAGCATGCCAGACCTGGAATCAGGAAGACTCAACTTTCTGAGTTGAAATCTGACCTCAGACACTTATTAGTTTTTTGCCTCAGTTTTTTATCTGTAAAATGAACTGGAAAAGGTAATCAAACTACTCTAATATCTTTAAGAAAATCTCAAATGGGGTCATGAAGAATTGGACATGACTGAAAACAACTAAACACCATACAACGATAAACACATTTAATGGATTTAGTTTCTTGTTTTAAAAAGTTTGAATAAAAAAAACTTGCCTCATTCCCTTAAGTTTTAAGCTAGATTAGTTCTCTCTTTTACTTCCTTTGATTTCTGCATTATGACAGTCATCTCGACACCTCTTCCCTATTTGATTTCCCTTAGTATAGAATTTTATTAATGATACAGCCATTATTATTTCTAATCCCAGGAAAAAATGACATTTTCTGTAAACTCAAGAATTTGCTTCTTTTCATGTCAGACCTAAGGGAAATGTTGGCACACCCTAATTTATGAAACATAAAAACTTATAAAATAATTGAATTAGGGAGTAAATAACTATTTCCTTTTTCTTCACAAAGGGATATACAGCAGTATCCACTCCTAAGGGTATTTTAAATAACCATTCTACTTTTCAAGACTCAAAGGCCAAGGGGACTAACTGGGCTGCTGTCTTCCACTAAGGGACAGGCACCCAACAGGTTCAGTCCTAGGGAGTCTGATATATAAAGGGGAAAGGGGAGGTTCCACTTAATAAGGTTCCTTATACTCTGCTTTCTTTTGCCCCAAGCTGGATGGAATCCCTGGGAAAATCTCATAGCTTTGGTTTAAGTATGTCTAATGTCTTTCTAAAGGAGATTTACAGGGTCCCATCTAGGAAGGTAATCAGTTTACAAAGTAGAACAAATAGTTATTTCTTCCACCATAAAAGAAATGCTTAAAAAAATAGAAGTTATACATACACATGGAGAAATATTTAAAATGAACTGTAATCCATCACAGAGAACTCATAGAAAACATAAACAGATACAGAAAACACTTGAAGAATTCAAAGGACTCATAGAAGCAGTTTATGATCTCTTCAGATTTGTATTCTCTGCACAACCCATAGAGCCTAATAGCAGCAGCAAAGATTGGGAGTGGGGGAGGAAGGAAGGGAGGTCTGGTCTCCTGATTCCCCCTATTTGCATATTTATAACAATTCTCTTTACATACAACTTTTAGCATCATTTCTTTTTTTTTGTGAAGTGTGCGTAAATTGTTAAGATCACCCTTCTGTTTGTGAAGACTCATAGTCAAGGAGACTAACTGGGTTGCCTCCTTCAGCTAAGGGCAAGACCCACAGGTTCAATCTTGGGGAGACTGGCTGCTAAGGGAGGGGACTCAATCTGGTTCCTCTGTAATTACTCTATTGCTCCTTAATGCTTCCTGATTATTTTTACTTTATCCTGAAGCTTGGAGCTTTAAGATCCTTAGAGCTTTAAGATCATAGTTTTAGAACCTGGAGACACCATTAGGGACTGTCTAGTCTAGCTTTTCCTCTTTTTATAGATAAAGAATTAAGTCCCTGGGAGTTTACGTGACTTCCCTGAGGTCACAAAAATAAATAGGAGAGCCTGGAAATTTGAGAATGAGTCAGACCACTGATATTTTTAAGGTTTATGTGTTTTCCCATTGACTTCTCCCTTGCAAGTGGCGAGTTTAGAAGGCATTAGAGATTACTAACCAGATGGATTTTCTCCAGGTTTTCAAATTTTTCTCTTTATGCTAACTACATTCTACAATCAATCTTTTATTGAATGTTGGCATGAACATATGCTAATAGTCATCTACAATCACTGTGCCATGAAATAGAATTTCTTCCTCCAGAAGAGTATAAAGGAATAAACATTTATGTAGTGTCATTATACAAATGGTATCTCATTTATTCTTCACAGAAACTGAGTGGTAGGTGCTATAATTAATCTCTGTGTTTACAGATGAGGAAACTGAGGTTGAGTGACAGACATATTTACTAATTGTCTCAGGCTCAATTTGAGCTCAGGGTCTAGCTGACTCAGGGTCTAGCATTTTTCATTTCACCATCAGCTGCCTCATGACCAATTAGTCACCCATTGTCAACTTCTCTTTGCTTCCCCTTTCCATTGTCTGTGTTTTGTTCTAAACTTGTGAACATCTGGATCCTGGCACATGGCCACCCTCTGTGATCTGAAAGTTTGATTTCCATTTACTAGAGAGGAGCGAGTCACCTCAAATTGCCTAGCCTTCAATGACAAAGTTATTTGTAATAGAGATTAAATGCATCTGTCTGTCTTCAGTAGAAAGTTGAAAGGTGCCTTTGAGGGAGGCTCTCTGAACATTTTTTTAGGAAGAGGAAGAAAAAGTTGTGAAATGTTTAAAGGAGGAGTTTACTTCGAGCAGTATTTGTTCATCTTTCATTTTGAAGGCAAGGGCAAAAAAAATGGAGTTTCCACTTCATTGCTAGAGTTCTCCATCTGCTTTGGAGATGCATTGAGAAGTCAAGAGCATCTTTCTTCTTTAGGGAAAATAAAGAGCTATCTAGAAAAGGAGTAAGGTAAAAAACAACTCTGGTGAGTGAGGTTGGGAAAGCAGATATGAGCTAGCTCTCTTTAACCCCTCCTCTAGTCCGTGGCCAGTCACCCTCTGTGGATTTTTAAATCTTTGTCTACCCTGGCAAGGACAAATGTGTTGTCACAGAGAAGATAATTCTGACTGGAATGATGTTTGAAAGAGCAGGTTTTGATTTTTAATTAAAGAATTCATTAAAAACAATATTGAATACATGTCTAATTGGGTATTGGGAAGATTGCTGGATTGATCATTAGAGAACTAGGATTTAGATCCCCCTTTCTGTCACTTACTATGGGGTTCCTGACTACCTTACTTTTGGTTGAGAGTTTTAAATTACAAGTCTCTGAAGTTTTAATTCAGTTCTAGAAATGAAACTACTTAAACTTTCATAGTAGATATTTATGTTTAAATTAATTGCTGGATATAAAATATCTGAACAGCTTTTCATTTAGACCCTGGAAGGAGTAGCCAAAATTCTTTGTTCACTTATTCTCATTTTCTTTTATATCAGTAGTTCTTCATCTAATTTGTGGCCTTAGCATAAATAACTCCTCTTTTTCAAAACCAATGGCTCTTCTCTTGTGCTGCCCCCCCCACATAAAATATGTAGTCATAGATATTAATTAAGGTACAAAAAAATTTACTGTTTGTAATTCTGTCTTGTTCTGAGAGTTTTTTTTGATAAATATTCCAAAATAATTGGTTTATTTCGAAATCCTATGTGCTTTATTTCATACATTTTAAAATATAATTCTGAAAAGGTATATATTCTTCACCTGACTAGCAGAGAAACCTGTGACACATAAAATTAAGACCCTACTTTGTTATGCTTATAGTTAGCTTCTACTTTGTTTTTCAGTTTTTTTAACTTTTCGGTATTTCATAAAGGTCTTTCCAGATTTCTTTGTATTCTTCATAATTTAATTGCTTTATGGCATTCTATTACATTAATATTCCCCACTGGTGGACATTTGTATTCTATTTTTTATAATTAGACACAATGGCACTGCAAAAATATTTGAATAGATAACCCTTTGTAATTTTTTATATGCTTCCAGGGTATATTCTAAACAATGGAATTATTGGATATACAGGTAATACTTTTCATGACACAAGGGAAAATTCATGAATAAGCACAGTAGTCATGAACTCAATAGAATTTTAGTATAGGCTATAATCTTAGAAGTCATCAAATCTAACCTTAACACTAATTCCAGAACTTAATGTATCATTGCAGAGTTCATAGATTGGTATATCATAGAAATTATTCCCAAATATATAAGTGGATTCCAGAAAAAAAAATTTTGATGGTGATCCCTTTGGCAAGATAGAGGTTGTAAATGGTTCTATATGGAATATTATGGAGTGATGGAGGGTTTATGGAAATTGTTTTGTACCTCAGACTAATAGATTTAGGACTGATTGGACATCAGAATAGGGTTAACTGAGTTGAATCAAGTCAACAAGAATTTATTAAGTCACACACACACACACACACACACACACACACACACACACACACACACACACACACACACACACACACACACTCTGCTAAGCCCTGAGGGATTCAAAGGTAGGTCAAAATAGCCCTTGTAATCAAGGAACTCATAATCTAATGGGGAAACCACATGCAAATAATTATATATGTGAGATATATGCAGGCTAAATTGGAGATTATTTCAGAGGGGAAAGCACTAAGATTATAGAGGACTGAGAAAGGAAACTTCATGAAGGAAGTAGGAATTTAGCTACAACTTGAAGGAATCCAGAAAAGACCAGGAGGGAGAGAATTCCCAGCATAGGGAACAGCTACTTAAAATACCCAGAGTTGAAAGATGGAATGGCTTGTTCCTGGAGTAGCAAGGTCATTATCATTGGATTGCAGAGTATGTAGGAAGGGAAGAGTAACTACTGGGTGGGCTAAGTTGTAAGAAGAATGGAAACTAATAGACCAATGTTAACCTGGAAAGAATTCCTAATTCAGTTTTCATTTGGCAAGGTTTTAAAATCCACCTGTTATCCTATTGCCTTCCTCAGAGAATATTCTAATTTGTTTGTCAGTGTGATGTGACATCTCAAATGTAATAATAATGTCCATTTGTAGAATACTTTAAAATTTACAAAGTACAAGATGTTTCTGAAGTCCTAGTGTAGTTTTATTATTAAGTTATTAACGTCTTAAAACTAAGACTTTGGTGACACTTTGTACTTTTCTCAAAACAGCCTTTGAGGATAGATAGTAACTCATTATCTATTTTACTGATCAGGAAACTGGGCCTGAGTTGGCATTTGAACCAAGTCTTCTGATTTTAAGTCTGTTGTTCTATGCTGTGTTGTCTCTCAGCAATTTCTCAGATGTGTTCCTACAAGGCAGAAAATACAGATATAACACTTGAGATATTAGTGAGAACATAGTGATGATGAGATTTCTTATCTGTGCATAAAAAGTCAGGTTGATTTGTGTGCTTTTTATACCTTTAAAATATATATTATAAATTTAGTAGTCATTAGCAAACACAATTTTTTAAAAAAAAGATTCTCTATTGTAAAATTTGTCATGCTTTAATAATGTGAGACAACAATACAAATAGCAGTATTTTTATTTTATTTTTTACATTTTAGTTATAGACATTAATCAGAGGATACATTTGATTTTTGTGTGTGGCATGTGAGAAGAATCACTGGTCTTGAAAAAAGGGTCTAGATACTTTAAGTTCAGAAATTAGACTTTTTTGGCATTTCTATCCTTTAAAATGTAACTGAACAAAGAAATAAGGCTTGTTAACTATCCTTTCTTTTGTTCTCCAAAAATTTTTGAAAGGAGGACCATTGCTGTCAGAAAGCACATATAGTTGACTCCCTAATAAGGGAGTAAGTCGTTTAAAGTTATTGATTTATAAATTTGTTTTCAATTAGGCATCTTCAATTTTTTTCTAGGTTATAGTAGCAAACAGATTAGAAGCAGTTCAATGTGGGCATGATGGGAAGGGATAGCTGCTGAAGTTAACACAATGAAAAGTAATTGTAGAATGTTGAATTTCTGTTTCCATTGACGAATATGTCTACTTAAATTTGAGTACAAAGTATGTCATTAAAGGGACAAAGAATCACTAAGAAAAACTATAACCGGGGAAATTACAGTGCAGGAACTAAGCTACTAGGCTGCTACCCCCCCACCCCTCCTTTCTAAGGGCATCACTGTTTTAATATAGTACAGTATAATGATTAGTTTGTATTGATTAACAAAAAACAAAAGTCAAGAAAAGGTTAAATTATTTTTAATATACTTTTATTTAACAAGGAAAGGGAAGAATAGACTTTCAAAAAAGTTAAAATGGGTAGCTTCAGTTATTGAAAGGGAAATAGTCTCCTAGAGAACCTTATTCCCTAGATGAAAGAAATATTATTATAGCTTTTACTATTATTATAACTATAAAATGTAGGTAAGGGGCTATGTGTTGCTTGCCCTAAAGAGTTGAAATTTGGGAAAATATTCACTGGGCTAAATGTTGAGGCATTTAGAATCATAATTTTATAGCTAAAAGGGATCTTTAAAAAAATCATTTGACCAATTATGCTGCAAAAGTGGAAAACAAGGCCCAAATGAGGGAATTTTGCTCCAAGTTACATGATAAGTTGAGTTGGATAAGATGAGTTAAGATTAGAAACCAGGTTCTGTGACTGCCTTTCTGTTCAGTCAGTTTAAAATTTAATAAAAATCCTTCCCATTTTCCTGTGATCCATGATGCTGCACTATTTACCATGACTTTCTGTTGCTAAGGGTTAGATTTTAGAAATACTAATTTAAATTTGGTCAAAGATTCCTTAGCTGCTTTTTAAAATATATAGGAAATAGCTAATCAAATAATATCACGATGACAAAAATAAAACTTCCTGCTTTTAGCATACTTTGGCAGAAAGGTGAAAAGAGGGTGGGAAATTGACCAAAAGCATTACTTAAAATGGACAATTCATTCCTGATGCCATTCTGGGCAGCCCAACTTAATAACTAAATCAAACAACTTGAGAATGAGACATCTCCCTGACCTTTAAAGCTTCTTGTTTCTATGGTGACTGTGACCCTACTGTCTGTAGTCTGTGACCAGATTATCCAATTCCTTCTTTAGAAATATCTTATTTATTTACATATAATGGGGGAGGGGGACATAAAGTATTTTAATTAAAAAAAGTCTTCCATCTAAAGTTATTTCCATCCTAACAAAAGGCTAGTAATAAGTTTAAGCTTGATTTTGCATTGCTATTTCTTTTCTACTCTGAAAACCTTGTACAAATTTTAGCTGGATAAAGTATTAAACATGTATTCTGTTACAATTCTTGTGGTAGGTTGTATTGATGGTACTGTATTACCTGCTTTTCTTGAAGCTTTAGATAGAAGTTCTAGAATACAGGCAGAGCCTTAGATGTTATTATTATACTTGGTTTCAGGTGGAATGAGAAAGGGGTCTGGTTATAAGGCTTCCTGGACAAAGACCGGTTTGTATGGACCAGAATAAAGACCTTTAGTGCAAGTAGAAGCAATTTTTTTTTTCTGATGGCAAAGGGAAAGTTGTAGATTTTTTACAAAAACAAAAATTTCAGTTACTAGAAGGATGTGTGGATCATTCTGAACTCAGCTTTCCCATAATAATGACAAAAACACAAATACTAAACTATTAGCCTTAAAATCTTTAGAAGCCATATCTTAAAATTACAGCATGTGGGGTCTTATTTCTTTGGTCAGTAGAATGTGATGATATTTTTAATTTATGTAACAAAAAGTAAAGATTTTGAAAATTGAGCTAGAGAGTCTTTTCCTCCTTCAACTCTTCATGTTTCAATTAATCATGTAAATAAGGACAATATTAAATCATTGTCATTTAGAGTGCTGGAAAATTGAAAAATCATATTTTTCTTTTTTTTTTTAAAGATTTTATTTATTTTGAGTCCACCCCCCACAGAAGGCAATTTGCCAGTCTTTACATTGTTTCCATGGTATACATTAATCAAATTGAATGTGATGAGAGAGAAATCATATCCTTAAGGAAGAAACATAAAGTATAAGAGATAGCAAGATCAGACAATAAGATATCAGGTTTTGAAAAATCATATTTTCACAAATTTTGGCATATAGGGGGTTTTCCCCCACCCCATGCATCTATTTGTAATAAAATGAGGGGCACATTTAAAAATCTTATTTTTCTTGATAACGTGATAATAATCATTTCCAAATAGAGCCTTTGCTGGCAGTGAGCGCGCGCGCGCACACACACACACACACACGTCATTCCTTGTAGCAATCAATTTTAAAAGGGACAGAAAGCAGTTTAGTAAAACCAATTAATACCTTGACTATATGTATATACAACATTTCTCACCCATTGTCCTTCACCTTTTTTATAAAAGGGGTGAGGTATTTCTCAACAAAAACAAAGCGTATCATTATAATGACAGTGTTTAGCTGTTATTGATTCCCCCCTTCCCCCGTTTATCATAAGATCATAGATTTAAAGCTGGAAGTGACATTAATGGATCTTTAGTCCTGATTTTGCAGTCGAGGAAACTGAGGCCCACAGAAGTTAAATGTCTTTCTCCAGGATCACAGTTAGTACTGAGGTGGTATTCTAGCTCAGGTCTTCCTGATTATTTCTATATTACATTGTTGTTTTCACTATCTATAATTTCCTTTTCCTGCTATACTGCATTACTTTATATAAGGCTTTCTGTCATTTCTAGCAGCACAATAGAATTTTACTATATTCATGTGTCACAATTTGTTTATACATTCCCCCATTGCAAAGTAGGTTCATTTGTAGAAGGTAGTTTTTTTATTCCCTTTAGTCTGTTCCTTTGGCATCTGATCATCCAATCTTAAAATTTTAAACATTGAATGTTAGTAATAAATCTCTTCAGCAAATCTCTCTTACACACAATTTAATTGAAAAAGTGGGGGCAGGCATTGAGTTCTTGAAATTCAGCAAGAATGTAAATTATTTCAAAGAATCACAGTGATGACATTGTTCTCTTTGTTGAAAATATCCTATAGGCACCACAAAGGAAGTGATAGAAGCAAATGGGCAGGAATTATTAGTGCCATCTGTGTAATGACTTTAGTTAACTTTTATGCAACGAATTCTTTGAGTCTTTCATTTAAGGACCTATGGCCTGTGTGACTAACATCTAACCTTTTTTGCATTTTTCCCCCCATCTAGCCTCTGTTTCATTCACATTTCGTAGGAAGTTGATAATGGTTCAATGTTAAAAAGGCTTTCTTGTAGCTGTGGTTATCTGATGTTACCCTTTGTCCCATGCAGGAGCTAGTGGGCACAAGAAGGTTGTAGTGGGATATTAGAAAATGAAAGAAAAGACAGAATAAAATAACTGTCAATATAAAGTGGAACAGGGCCCCATGATCATGGACTCCCTCTCCCACACATTCTTTTATTGACTTGAGGGCAGATACTGAATATTTCTTCTAACCAGGTATGCCCTACCCAATTTTTTTACAAGCATACAAAGGATGGTACTGTCTACTAATCTAGCTACTTTATGGTTCAGCTAACAAAGTCTTGGACAGGAACACACCCTGTTTACAAATTGTAATTCTAGCCACCTGGTTTGTTTGAAAAAATGAAATACTTCCCTTCCCCCTCCTCAAAAAAGAGTGTGCTTGGATGAATTTGTATTTACTTTTAAAAACTGAGAAAGTTTTATAAGTCGATTTTTAAAAATGATATCCTTTTCATTTTGTTTACTAAAAATGTCAGTAGGGCAAATGGGAAATTCAGTGGAGCTAAACGTTTCTAAATATTTTACAGCTTAAATATTGGGTTATCACTGAAGCAAAGAAAAAGATATTTATATAAAACTTTGGTATTTCCCCTTAGCCCGTTGTGTAAGATGTTGGTTAATTTGGATCGTTTTCTTCATCTAGTTTTCTCATATACATTGAGCAAAATGCACGGTAGCGATAACAACAGGCCTGGAGGTAGACAATAAATAATCATTTGAGCCATTTAAGGCAAGACTGAATTCAAGCTATTCTCAAAAATTGCTTGTCTGTTACTCAGCAACCATGTATTAATTAAATACTTAGGATTTACGGTGTTTATCCTGGGGGGGGGACAATGACACAAAAATCAATTAGTCTTTGCCCTCAGAGTATTTGCATTATATTGTGAATTGACAACTTTTATATATATTAAATGACAACTTGAATACTTACAAATATATGCAAAGTAAAATACAATGGTAGGGATCAAGAGAGGTCTTGTGGGTGGTATCAGAACTTAACTTTGATGGAAAATGGGGATTCTAAGAAGTGCAGACAGAATGTGTAAAGGTTACACAGTTGTGGGTGTCATGTGTAAGAAACAGTAAGAAGAGCAAAGAGAAATAATATATTCTAAGTTTGGAAAGATAGACTGACAGGAACTGACTTGTAAAGAATGCCAAACAGAGGAGCTTGTATTTAACCCTAAAGGCAATATCTGTATATCTATATCTATATCTATATACATTTATCTCTATATGGAGCCACTGGAGTTTCATCTTTGAAGGAACTGTTGCTTTTTGTTTAGAGCAGTGAGTGACAAAGAGTGGGTAAATTAATAAATGCTTTTTAATTAAGGTGTAGTGGGTAGAGCCCAGAAGACCTAATTTCAAGTCCTACTTCTGACATCCTGGTTGTATCACCCGGAGACAATCATTTAATCTTTCAGTGCTCCTGAGTCTTCTCTCCCAGATGGAATCTTTTATAATAAAGGCAAACCAGGCCATCTTTGGCCTCCATTCTTACCTAACCTTTGACTGAATGAGCTTTGCCTCAAACAAACTGGGACCTAGAAAAGACTTTTGCTTAAAAAGACCAAGGCTCTCCCATCCAGTGCCTTTGATAGTTGTCTTGACTATGTCTTAGCACTCCACTGGACTCTGAGGACTCCACACAGCCCTGCCTCACTTAAATCCAATTCACTTGCAAGTTAAGACATCACCCCCCTGATGGCTTTGACCCTCTTGGAGAATGAAGGATGAACAAGAGTGCTCTAAGCCTGTGAATTGCAGGCAATGTGCTAACTTACATTGATAAAAGGGAGTTTTTGCCTCAAGGAATTTCCCCTGAATCATTGAAATCACAGGTTTAATCCTTTTTCCTATTCCCTGTAGAGCAGGAGAATGAGTTGGTAAGATCTCTGATTTAACAAAATCACTTAGTTTCAGTATTGGAGGGTAGGGTAGGATTTGAGAGGAAGGAGACCTTTTAGGAGTCTGTTGCAATAATCCAATCAAAAGGTGGGGAGACAACAGTATGAATAGAAAGGGATGCAAGAAATGTTAAGAGGGTAGAATTCAGAAGACTAGGCAGCTCAGTTGGTGGATATTTGAGGTGATGGATAGTGAGGAGTCATGAATGACTTCAAGGTTACAAACCTAGTTTAAGGAAGGAAAAGAAACCTCCTTGACAGGAAATAAGGACAGCCCAAAGCAGGGGGTGAGTTTGGATGGAAGAGATAATAAATTCAGTTGTTGATGTAATGAGTCTGAGATGCCCCTAGGACATAGAACTTAGTAATGTCCAATTTTGTTGTTGTCCTCTTTATCTTCTAGTGATGATGAGGGAGATGTGCCTGGGAAACTCACCTGGGCTACATCTCAAGATCAGTGAATTATCTGCTTAGATCACAACTGAACTGGAGTTGGAGAAGTCACTGACTGTGTAGGGAGATAAAAGAGGATGCCCCAGGATAAAGCCTTGGGGTTTTATCTATGGTAAGATAAGAGTAGGAGGCTGAAAGGAATTGTCATATAACATAAGTCATGTAACAAAAATTCAATGAGGAGAAAATATCCCCCTGGGGAGGCTGATATATTGTAGAAGAGGTCTCATGGACCTCTTCTCAGAATAGTGGTTTTAAATACCTAAAATGAAATTCAGGGCATTACAAATAGCTAACTTCTATATAGTGCCTATTATAGGGTAAACACTGCTAAGAACTTTAGCTATTATCTCATTTGATCCTCACAACAACATTAGGAGATAGGTTCTATTATTATCTACATTTTACAATTGAGGAAACTGAGGAAAACAGGGATTAAGTGACTTGTCCAGAGTCACAAAGCTAATATACATCTGAGGTCAGAATTTGAACTCAGGTCTTTCTAAGCACCTGGCAGGTCCAGTTAGGTATCAACTGCCTTATCATCAACTGCACTATGTAGGTAGCTGAATTATATTGAAATACAGTTTTAAAAATATTTTTAAAATTATAGTACAGTAATAAGTGGTTCTTTATTAATACATTAAATGGCAAGACCCTATATTTAAATATGGTCAAATTAAAGTTAAATCTTATTTTTTAAAGATAGTTGTAGCTTGAATCAGTACATTAAAATATAAGGTAGTCTTGAGCACAGCAACATGAATGTCGGTTTGGATATCCAATCTGTTTTCAGCTATAATGTGACATGAAAATGTTATTTCTTTTGATCATAAAGTCAAAGATATTGCTGATTGTTGCCTATATTCATAATGAAGGAAATGCTAGATTTCAGTTAGAGGTTAATAAAAATCATAGTATAATTTTTTTCCTCACCCATCAATCTCTTACCTATAGCAGGTAAAGAACCTTTTCTTTAGAGGGTGGTCAGTCTTGACTAAGATGCAGCAGAGACATTAGAACTAAGAAAAGGATCCAGTGATTAAAAGACTATTAGTTACTCAGGAAGTAGCAGTTTCAGTTGAGGGTTAAGCTCAGAAACCAGACTACAAAGGAGGAATTAAGAAGTGAGTAGAGAAGAGAGAAATTGGGCAGTAATTGTAGACAAACAACAGGGTGGTGGTGGTGGTGGTGGTGGTGGAGGTGGAGGAGGAGGAGAAGGAAGAGGATGATATATCAAGATAGAGAAGTGTCAAAACAAGAGGAAAGACCTTGAATTTGTCACAATAGGCTAATTAATGCTCAGCATGCAACCTCATACCTTCTAAGCATGAAATAAATGTATGCTGAATAAAAGAAATAATTTTTTCTAATTTTATTTTAGATAAAATGTCTGCTCCAGGACCACATAATGTTGTTCCAGGAGCATCGGTTGCTCCATCTGCACCTCCTTCCTATGAAGAGACAATGGGTATCAATAGTCATTTTCCTACTCCTCCCCCTGGTCCCATACCAGGAGCAGTTTCAGGAGCAGATGGGAAAGGCATGAATCCTCCAGCATACTATTCTCAGCCTTTGCCAGTCCCTAATCCTAATGCAAGTAAGTGATTGACTCAACCTATTTCTTTCTTTTTTTTTTTAAGGGTTTTTTTGCAAGGCAAATGAGGTTAAGTGGCTTGCCCAAGGCCACACAGCTGGGTAATTATTAAGTGGCCCGAGGTCGGATTTGAACTCAGGTTCTCCTGATTCCAGGGCAGGTGCTCTATCCACTGCCCCACCTAGCCACCCCTAACCTATTTCTTTACAACAATCTTGTTTAGTCATTTTCAGTTGTATTTGACTCTTCATGACCCCATTTGAGGTTGTCTTGGCAAAGACAATAGAATGGTTGGCTATTTCCTTCTCTAGTCCATTTTATAGATGAGGAAACTGAGGCAAGTAGGGTTAAGTAACTTGCTCAGACCCAGAATCTAGATCAATCAACCAATCTGTCAATCAGTCCCTTTGCTAAGCATTTTTTAATGTTCCAGACAGGTCCATAAGGCATCTTAGGTAGTGTGCTTTGGATAGTGACTTATCTTCCTGAGTTCAAATCTGATCTCAGACACTAGCTGTGTGACCCAGTACAAGTCACTTTACCCTGTTTACCTCAGTTTCCTCATGTGTAAGAGAGGAGAATGGCAAGCCACTTCAGTATCTTTGCCAAAAAAACAAACTCCAAATGGAGAGTGAGAAGCATCAGACACAGCTAACAACAAAACGTGCCAGACACTTAACAAAAGTAAGACTATTCTCTGCCCCCAACAAGCTCCTCTTCAGTGGGGGAGATTGTATTATAATTCATTGAAAAGTAAATATAAGATTTATACAAAATAAATATTCAAAGTTTGGGCGGAGAGATAATTTATCCTGGAATGTTAGAAACAACTAAACAAACAACTAATTAAAGAATTTAATGTCTTTGCTTCTGTCACTTTCCCGGTAGTTCCCTGAAAATACAATCAGATCTTAACTATGGTATCCAAAATTGCATTAGGGCTTATTTTCAGGGATTGTCTTATTTATTTTAATTTATATATATTTTTAATTTTTAATTTTTCATGTACAACAATCTATATTCATTTATTCTGTGCAAAACCCTACATTTATTCAAATGTAGTCATGCCATTTTCTTCTGGAACATCATCATAACTCTCTCCCAGTCCCAAATTCCAGCCTGAATTTCTTAAAGCTTTTTTCCCTGGAGAACCATTAGTCCCAATCTCACATGTCTGGTAATAGATCTGTCCTTAAATGAGCACTTTTTTGCCAATGTAGCCAGCATTGGCAACATGGCTGTCAGTGATTTTATCACCTGAATTCTTCACCCAAGTTACCATCTCTTGCAGGCTTGATTTCACCAAGTTTCCAGCTGATGTCTCTCCATTTTTTTTTTTTTTTTTTTTTTTTTTTTTTTTTTTTTTTTAGTTTTTGCAAGGCAGTGGGGTTAAGTGGCTTGTCCAAAGCCACACAGCCAGGTAATTATTAAGTGTCTGAGGCCTCATTTGAATTCAGGTGCTCCTGACTCCAGGGCCGGTGCTCTATCCACTGTGCCACTTAGCCGCCCCTCCATTCTATTTTCAATTGATTTCCGTGTGCAGATGGCCCTTGAATGGCTTGTTTATTGCAATATCAAGAGTCAGGAGATGGTCATTCCTGCAGGAATCATTTGAGCTATTTTTCTCTCTGCAAAGACCTTCTTCACGTCTTTAGTGCAGTGAGCACCTGCTGAATCCCAGACTAGCAGACCTCTCTGGCCAACTCGCAAAATAAGTGGCAGGTTTAATCTTTCTTATAACTGCTTGGGGGCACCAGTCTTTTTTGGTTTCAAAAACATAAAGCCTGAAACACATTTAATCTTATCTTTCTTACCTTTAGTGATGATTAGAGGTGGGGCTTTCTTTCCAGTCATGTTATTTGTGCCTTATGTCTACAGGAATAAGTTTTGAGTTCATCTATTTACATAGTCCAAAGGCACCTGCTTGGGTATTCACAAATACATAATTATAATTTATATTATCATTTATTTTAAATTTGAATGTCAATATTTATATTCAATTATATATTAATATTATTTTATAATTCTATATGTTGTATGTTGCAATGGCCTAGTTGACAATCTTAATCTTAATTGGGGTTTATTTGGGGGGGTAGGGCTTATATTATGAGCATCTTGGAAAAAAAATCTTGGTCTTATTTTCAGGGAAACAGTAGTTGTTCAACATTAGGGTCCTCTTGACTATTTTTATATAGTGCTAAAGTATATGAAGTAGAATAGATTATCTCTCTTTGTACTGTAAATAAGGATGATTTCACAGTCTATTACCGGGTCCAACCCGCTGTTGATATGGCCAGGATAATTTTCAGGGTAGGGATGACAATTGGAGGGGCCACTTTGAATTGTGTTTATATGTGACCATGGAGACTGAAGATAAGACAGGGATAGGAACTGGAGGCCTTGGCACCAGCTTGCATTGCTGTATATTCAGACAAAATTTGCTTTGTCCCACCCCCTTTTAATTCTACACACCTGCCATCCCATCTGGGCTGTCCTAGGTATATAATTAGTTAATAATTAAAACCAATTCAGTAACAGTTCTTCAGGTGAGTTATTTTTAACTTCCCTTACCTTCTAGTCCCTCTTATCTCTTGAGGTTAAAATGAATTCTTGGGGGGCAGGGGTGAGTTGGGGAGCAGAATGTCCAGTATGGAAACTCCCTCCACAGATAATAGACTGGCAATTTATAATTTTTTTGAGAATTGCCTGGATGCACTGAGAGGTTTCAGTGACTCATCTGACAGCTAGTATGTATTTAGAGGGATGAGCTAAACCTAGATCTTCCGGATTCCAGGCTGGTCCTCCAAACCACTATACCACACTCCGTCCTTGAAAGGAACAGGAGAATAATTTTAGGATATTTTAGGACATGACTGTTACTTATATGTACTTTTTTCTTCTGTTAACTTTTAAAAATTATGAAAATCCCATTTTATTCCTAAATAAGTTTTTTATTAATTTTTAAAAAAAAAATTGATGCCTAGATCACCTGAGATCTCTTCCTGTTCTTTGTTGTCATATCCTAAATATCAATAAAACTAAAAAGTTTTTTTAATAATTCCTTTTTCTTGCAGGGAGATTTAATTCCGTTATTATTTTGACCCCTTAGTTTTAGGAGTTACTGAACTCTCTTCCAATTTTATTCTCTGATCCTATGTCCCTACTACATTCATTGGATATTGAAATGCTAGTTAATTTAATATCATAAGAAAGAATTTCCTGGCAGTGATTGATGTTAAATGTGAAGCACTTACTGTGACACTTAAATAAAAAACAAAACAATGAGAAGCTTGTGTCTCTTGCAAGTGGGTCAGAGAAGGGAGAAGTTTATTCTTCTTCAGGGATTTTTATTTGATTAAAAGTTAGAACCCAAACCTAGAGTATATACATTTTTCTTTTATGCCTACTTCCCAGTTTAGGAAAAAACTGACAGTATTTTAACATTTCCTATCCCACCTTTCCCCAGCTCAGATCCAGAGTGCCCTGAGCTAATGAGGTCTCTACAAGTGGGATTTTTTTTCTTTTGGTGGTATTTGATCTGACTTGATCAATTAAATAAATTTTGATAAGTGGGGTTTCTTAGTCTAGTTTCTTAGCCTTAGTCTTAGTTTCTTAGCCTTTTAGTAATTACTAGTTGAGTATAAAGGAGAAGCAAAAAATGAAAGAATTAATTATATTCCTATGAAGCTTCTTTTTAAAAATGTTTTATTTTATCATATAACACAATATTTTATAACATACCTGCTATTTTATCACATATGCACACCTAAATATCCAGAATAGTTCCCTGGGACCAGCAACCTTAAACCTTAATACTGATTGATTAATGCTTTTTTTTTTTTTAGGTTTTTACAAGGCAATGGGGTTAAGTGGCTTGCCCAAGGCCACACAGCTAGGTAATTATTAAGTGTCTGAGACCGGATTTGAACCCAGGTACTCCTGACTCCAGGGCCGTTGCTTTATCCACTGCGCCACCTAGCCGCCCCTTGATTAATGCTTATTGACAACTTGACCATGAGCAACTCATTTAACTTCTTTGTATCTCATACTTAACAGGAAAATGTGAATTAGAGTAATGATCTCTGAGATTCTTTTCAACCCTTTGTCTATGATGCTGTGATTATTATTATTTTGATTATTCATTCATTTTTTCAGGATCTATTGTATTCATTGCCTCTTTATGAACAATTGTAAGGAGTCAAAGGACCTGGATTTGAGAACCTGATCACAGGGCAAGCAACTTTATCTTTCTCAGCCCAAGTATCCTTATCCCCAAATAGAAATAATACTTTTGTCCTAATTGTCTCTTAGAACTTGCTGAGAATTAAATGAGGTGGTGGTGTGACTCACTGCTTTTTAACATGAATGGCAAACAAATTAAGCTATGAATATTAATAATAATCATTTTAAAAGTTTCCCCCTCTTTTCTTAATCAGTTGCGGTTCAGACTGTGTATGTGCAACAGCCTGTCTCCTTTTTTGACCGTCCTATCCAGATGTGCTGTCCCTCGTGTAACAAGATGATAGTGACCAGTCTCTCCTATAATGCAGGAGCCCTAACTTGGCTTTCCTGTGGCAGCCTTTGCTTACTGGGGTGAGTTGATAAACTAATAGTATCTTAACCCAAGAAGTGGTCATTCTGGCAGGGGTGACCAGGAGAACCTGGAGATACTCAAATGTGGTATTACCATGCAACTCAACAGGGAGGAGTTTTTTGCCCTTTGTTCTGGGATATTCTTAACTGGGGTTCTCCTGTTCACTTTGCTACATGTACTCATATCACATTTCTTCCTCTTTGGATGTCAAATCACCAAAATGTCTAGATTTCATAATTTCTTTTGTTCTCTGGTAAAATTACTCAGCTACATGTACAAACAAGTATTATAGTAGTTTTCTGTTATGCTGAGTGTTATCCCTAGAACAAGTTCTGTGACATTAAAAAATAAACTATATTTGATATGTTAACAACTTTCAAAAATAATTGAAGTCCTATATATTAAATCTTAGGCTTTTAAAAACATTATTTTGAGAAGAGTTCATCATGAGACTTCCAAAGGGACCATAATGCACACACAAAAAACTTAACTCTTGTCCTGGATAAAAAATTTTTTTCCCATGGAATTTTGGAAATTTTTTTGTGATCTGAATGACAAGATTCACTAACTTTAAGGGTGTCTAAAAAATCTTAAATGCAAATTTAATATAGTTATATAGGGTTTTTTAAAAAACTTTTGAGACACACTGTATATGTCTGAATCTCTGATTTCATTGGTGTGGAGAAGCTATTGACTCAAAATAGAGTTTGCTATACCACTTACTTATCCAAAGTAATTAGTATCCTAGGCTGAATTTGAACCCAGGTCTTTCTGACTTTGAGGCCAACTTGTTATCTATTATGTCACACTACCTTTCAATATACTGGAAGTTTTGGTTTATAGATTTTATGTTAAAAATGCTTTTATAAAATCTCTTTAAAATGTCTTGCCTTATTATGAATTCAAATTTTTTTTTTCTCTTGTCAACTTGGATGCAGTAAATCTGTTTGGACTTAGGATAGTGTTTAAAGACATAGTCGTTACTGATTTGTGAGAATGTTTTGAAAAGGCCCACTCCCAAATGCAGGGGAAAAGTAGTGTCAAGTGGCCTTAGGTTATTCATATATTTAACTACTCATGTTTCAGTTTTTCTTTCTGTAAATAATCCTTACACCTTTCCTTCAAAGACCCCTAAATAATCTGATATGTACTGGCTCATTTTTCTTCACTATTTTTGAGGTAGGTAAAAGGATATGAATAATATTTCTATTCTTGCCTCCAAATGGGGCCTCAGTAATGTTTAGAAGGTTTTTTGTTTCTCTATCTTTGTTTCTCAGTATCTCGCTGTTCTTTCTGTCTCTATCAATATCTGTTTCTCTGGCTTTGTTTATCAGTCTTAATCTCTATCTTTGGCTTGTCTGTCTATATGTCTGTCTGTCTGTCTTTTTGTCTTTGTCTCTGTCTCTGTCACACACACACACACACACACACACACACACACACACAGACACACATGCCTTGAATTTTCTGGCCCCTGGTCCACTATTCCTTCCACCCACTCACACTATACAGTTGATTGCATGTTTTGAATTCTTTTGGAAGAAAATACTAAACATCCTTTTTGAGTCTCAGCATCAAAGACTGTTTTAATCTCAGAAAGTAGGAAAATGTAAAACAATGAACCCACATATTTAGTTTTAATTTTGAAGAGTTTATTAGCTAAATTATCCACATAAGAAAAATGATAAATGCACATGAATACTAAACTTAATTGAGAAATTTTTTGAGGGATCAGATTCTTTCTAGATGATTACGGTAAATCAGAAATATTATTCCTAATTGATAGTTGCTATAATGGAGAATAATAGCTTATATTTATAGTTTCTTAATGTTACAAAGTATTTTGCTATTTTTCTCTTTTAAGTCTCTTGACAGCCCTTTCAGGTGAGAAGTGCAAGCATTCTTTCCATTTTATAAATGAAGAAACTGAGACTCAATAATTTGCTCATATAATAAGTAGATGTCAAAGTAGGGGAGCATGAAATCAACCCAGTCTTTTGACTGTTCTCCCACCAACCCAAGAGAACTTCTTGAAAATATTAAGAAAGTTCTTTCTAGTCCAACTTACCATCTCCTTTTAAAATACTTTTGTTAGCAAGATTTTGCTTGGTGTTTTTGATAAGGACTGTAAGTTCTCTTGAGAACATTTAATAATAATGTTGGGTTGAATTGGCTTATAGGTCTTATCTCTTTTTACTAAGAGTCTATAGGTTATAAGATTTTAAAAAGGGATTTTGAGAGGCAGTTTGGTATAATGGATAGAGATGGTTTCAAATGTTAGGAAAAACTAGATTTAAGACCCACTTCTAACATTTTTACTAGCTTTTTTGACCTTGGTCAAACTATTCTCTGAGATTATATAAATTGCATAGAATGTGCAGATATACATTAGAAGAGAAAAGTCTGCCCTCTTTCAGGATTGTTTGTAGATTTGTTTTGTTGTTACAGATAGTGTCAATGTCATAAAACATTGAATTCTTCTTTACCCGGGCACCTTGTAGCTTTCCCAAGACCACACAGCTAGGTAATTAAGTGTCTTTTACCAGATTTGAACTCAGGTACTCCTGACTTCAGGGCCAGTGCTCTATCCATTGTGCCACCTAGCTGCCCCTTACCTGGGCATTCTTAACCTGAGGGCTATGAACTTACGTGTGTGTGTGTGTGTGTGTGTGTGTGTGTGTGTGTAAAATTTAACACAATTGATACATTTTAAAAGCATTATTCTCTCAAAATCATCTTTCTCAAGGAGTTAGTAGACTTCACTAAACTATTAAAGGGTTCCATGACACAAAGTTAAGAACATTTGTTTTACAAGTAAGATAATTCTAAGTCTCCATAAAAAATTGAAATAGAGGCAGTCTCATTTATGCCTAAGAGAGCTTCTAAGAAAAATCATTGGATTGGTAAATCAAAACTTTTTTCTTTTTCTTTTCTTCCAGATGTATAGCTGGCTGCTGTTTCATTCCATTTTGTGTGGATGCCCTTCAGGATGTTGATCATTATTGCCCAAATTGCAAAGCTCTTCTTGGTACCTATAAGCGTTTGTAGGACCAAGGCAAATGTGAAGAATTTTTCTAAAAAGATTTGATGGCTTTTCAAGTCCTTCAGAAACTTCACCAATTCCACTACTGGTGATGGAATAAAAACCAACCAAGACCCCAAGAACCTTCAAAACTATGAACATATTGCTTGGAGGAATTGAAAGGAAATACAGAGACATCCACCTCTAGAACATTGGTTTAATTGTAGTCTCCTATGTACGAACCAAAGTCATCCCCGTCTTTGACTGTTTGCTGGCTTATTTAAGATTTCATTTGGTGATTATTGATTGGCAGGTCCCTTCTGCCTCCTCTGTTAGCACCTTTGCTGATGGTCTTTACATAGAATCATGGGCTACTTTGGTTTTGAGGAACTGGCCAAAAAGAGACTGAACCAATCCATAGTGCCTATAATTTGCCCCTCTTTGGGGCAGAATCTTGGTTTAGAGACCTTAGGGAAATGCTAGTCTCAGATACCATTCAGTTAGGGACTTTTAATGAGCACAAAAATTCACTTTAACTTTTTTATTATTTTTTTAAAGGGAGGGGGGGAAATCTAGTAATTCTTGACACAAGGTGCTTGCTACCAGACACATTTCTATGAGTTCATGAGAGCTTGTCAGAATTAGAATTTCTTCTATATACTTTTCTATTTCCTTTATTATAGCTGAGTGGTTAGACCTTTAGTACATGAAGGAGATGGGTCTGTCTGATCAATTAAATTTCTTAGCTATGGAGTTTTTTTAAAATAACAAACTTAATTTTAGATTGATTCATCTTTGTAAATGACGTCAAAGGAAATGCCTATCAGTCTATCTTGACTGTGAATGACATCATCCTTATATATTCCAGTGTTGCATCCCTTTTTATTAAAAATAAATACACAAATCAAAAACACAACCCTCCTGCCTTTAATTTGGCTCACTTCAGCTCTCAATAGCCTCCACAATAATAATTTTAAAAATTAAAACTTCTGGATTCTGTTTTTTTTTAGATATATGAAAATATGGCTTTGATTTGTAGGTAGATCTTATTTTTGGAATTTCTTTACCAGAAGCCTGCCTATTGTAAGAAAACTTGAGAAACCTGACCTTCAGAGAAATATAGACTTTACTCTTATTTTCACAAATCAAATTGGTTTCAATACATTGTAAGACATGACAGTTAAGACTCAATTATCCAACTGAAAACCCTCTTGGTTAAGAACTTGTATTGTGTTTGAAATCAACACATAAACGGGACTGATTTTAAGATTTCCTTGTTCAATATTCAAATCAGCCCCAAAATGTTGGCTGAAAGTTATCGATTAAAATTTGTAATAGTTATACTGGTAATTAGGATGGCTTATTCTCTTCAAGTGTGAGTAAAACCCCATTTTGTTTCTAAAGTACTTTGAGAGTTGTACTTTAGAAACAGTGCTTTCGCCTTTTATTAAGTCTTTGATTTACTTGGTGAGCATTTTATAAAAGGCTCCTTGCGGGTTTAGGAAAGGTTTCATATTAATATTGCAGCTGTTAAAAACCCCTAAAACCCAAGAAAGAACATTAAAAAAACCCTCTTTTATTTAGCCACATGGTGATAGAATATAGAGTGCAGACTAACCCAATCTCTGACAGTGTACCCTTTAATGAGTATGAGATGAGCAAACACACAAATCTGGTTATAGCTTATTTGAACCCTTATTTTATCTTAATGGTAGCAAAACCCTGGAGCTCTTATAAACAAAATGTACAGAAAATGGAAGAAAGGTATAATTATGCTTCCATCAAAACATGTTTTATTTGATGATTAACTGGGGTCTTTGTTGTTGCCAGGAGGAAGATAGCATATCTGTCTGGTATACCCATACATCCTCTAATCAATCATTTGCTTTTACTTTAAGTGTGTGGAAGGGTTCAGGAATTTAAGGAATATCATCTCGATGCCGCTTATGTTGTCATTGAAACATTTATAATTTTTAGTCTTCAAAATCACTTACTAATAGCAGGTGTGTTTAGAATTCTTCCTTTGTTGTATAGATCTCAAGATGGTGTGTTTCTAGCTGTTTTGTTCAAATGGTATGTAAAATGGTCTCAGGCTATTGTTGAAATTAATATATGCAAATTCTGTAATGCAGGCACTTTGCAGATGGCAAAATGTAAAATGTACGTAATTAAAAAAATAAAATCAGGCGCATTTTGGAACATTCATTATCTTGTGCAAAGTTCATATTTATTTTTGATATGTTCAGAAGTACTCTGGTAAAGTAATTTGCAAGCAGTTATTTAACAGTATAAAGAGTTTTAAATATACTTGTGTCCTTAAAAAGGATATTAGTTCTTTTGGGACCAAAAGTACTAGTGTGCCTATACCAAGCTACATAGTTTTATTTTGGAAAATTTTTATGACAAAGTATCTATTTGCATGTTAGTCATTTTCCATGGAAAGTGTTCAATTTTCACTGTAACCACTCATATCTGTATAGTCTAAAGGCATTTGCTAATGGAAAATCAATTCCATAGCATCAGGAATCTTTTTTGAGTTAACATCCTGAACATGTACTCTCTTCAGTTTGTTATGAACCATTTAGAAAAGCTATTTTCTTGGTACACTACAGTTTTCTTTTCATGGGGAACTTGTTGCCTGGAGGTTAACATATAGTTACAATTTAGTGAACTGAAATCTTCCTTACTGTGTGGATATTACAAATGAACCTCAACAAATTATTTATAATGACTATCATCATGACATTTGGTCTTATTCCTTGCAAAGAAGTCTGCATTTTGAATTTCACTAAAGTTATCCCCCTGTTTGTGTTAATAAAAATGTCTAAAAGTAATCATTTTTAGTTGGGATTTTGTTTTTGTCAGGAAAATGATAAATGAATTGAAAGTCACCTAAGACTTACATATGAAGGAGATTATTACAAAATATTTTTAGAGAAAAATCACTTGGGGTAGCTAGGTGCTGTAGTGGATAGAGCACCAGCCGTGGAGTCAGGAGTACCTGAGTTCAAACCCGGTCTCAGACACTTAATAATTACCTAGCTGTGTGGCCTTGGGCAAGCCACTTAACTCCATTTGCCTTGCAAAAACCTAAAAAGAAAAAAAGAAAAATCAAAGCCTTTGGAGAATTTAAAAATGTCCTCCTGATACTGGCATATTGCTCTTGGTTTATTCATTGACCAACCACTTTGTGCCCTTAGGAGAAGACGTTTGCTCCCTTATGTTTATGTAAAGTTCTTAGAAAAATTGCTTTAGAAATTTTGTTAAGCATCAAACACTCAAACTGCAGGCAAGGATCAGGATATGCTTGAAGCTCATGTTTGGGTCCTATCATAGAGGTACAAAGATAGGAATAAAGAGAACACTTCTAGACATCCAGATGTTGGGGCCCAATTGACTTATTAAAGAAATGTACCTTTTCACTATGTAACAGTGACTAACAGATCATGAATTTTATTTTTGGAATTCCTTGTGCGAAATTGAAAACTGCCTTCTTCATAAATATGCATTGATTCTGCCTTGTGGAGTTCTGTGTGTCTTAAGAACCTGATTATATTTCCCATGTGTTCTGCTGCTAAGCATATGTTCTCGTTCCTTCAAATGGTGATTATAAAATGCCTACAAATAATTTAGGGATTCCTTGATTTTTTTTTCTCTTCAAGGAATAAATGAATTTTTATGATTGGTATTTCTGGGAAGATTCCATTTTGATTCAGTCTATATTTTGTACCTGCACTATTCTTTTATGATTTCATTTGCTTCTTCCACTTATTCTATTCCATAACATCCAGTTTTATGACTCCTCATTGCTTATGGAACAAAAGCCAATATCCTTAACAAGAATTTAGACTCCTTAACGAGAACTTTGTTTACATTCTAGTTCCAAATCATTATGGCTTGTACTAATTATCATATGCCCTTTCACCCAACCAAACTGGTTTTCCAATTTTATAACTTATGTAAATCTTGGGGATCCCAGCCTCCAATCCTTTTGTTGATCCTGTTTCTTTTGTCTGGAAAGTCTTCCATCTTCCAATGTCCTTCATTTGAATAATTGCCTCACCCATGACCATTCTTGACTCTCCTTGGCCAGAATTGATTCTTCTGCAGTCTTTAGTTTGTAAAAACTTTGCTTCTCTGTTAGATTGTAAGCTCTTTGAAGTCAAGGACCTCTCTCTCAGGTAAGTGACATAGGACGTACATCCTTGGAGCTGGAAACAGAAAGTCCAGAGTTCAAATTAGCTGGGCAAGTCACTTATTCTGTCTGTTTCAGTTAACATCTCTATAAAATGTCAGTAATAATTGTACCCACCTTTCAGGATTGTTGTGAAGATCAAATGACAATATTTAGAAACTGCTATATAAATGCTATCATTTTTATGTAATTTAAAATTTTATTATTTGTGTAATATATATATATTTGTATATTGTATTTTATTTATAATAATCATCATAGCATTAATCTTATTCTTGGCAGATAGAGGGAGAAGACACAGCAGTAGTGTCAGATTTTATATTTTGGGGCTCAAAAAACACTGCAGGTGTTGACTACAGTCATGAAATTAAAAAAAATGCTTGTTCCTTGAAAGGAAAGCTAAGGTAAATCTGGATAGTATGCTTAAAAATGTAATGACATCACCTTGCTGATGAAGGTCCACAAAAATCAAAGTTATGGTTTTTCCAGTAGTAATATATGACTTTGAGAATTGGGCCATAAAGAGAGTGCAGAAATGATACTTTTGAATTGTAGAGAATTTTAAAAATCCCTTGGACAGCAAGGAGATTAAACCAGTCTATACTTAAATTCAGACTATTCATTAGGACAGACGCTGAAGCTGAAGCTGAAAAACTTAGTTCACATAATGGGAAAACAAATGCAGAAGTGTGATAATGGGAAAGACTGAAGGTAAAAGAAGTGGACAGCAGAATATGAGATGGTGTCATGGAAGCAACAAGCATGAGCTTGGATAGATTGGGAGATAGGGAAGATAGAAGGGTCTGTTGTCCTGTGGTTTATGAGATCATGTAGAGTTGGACATGAATGATAGCCTGAACACCCAATTTATAGACTGAATCTTAGTGCCATTCCTAGAATAGTCAGTATCTGACTGTTGCTGATGGTAATTAGTTGTTGAATTGAAATGACATAAAATGGAAGCACTTGAATGATATCATTTTATAATCCCAGTTTGGCTTCTTTCCTAAATTTAAGGAATGTTGACTTTTTTGTGTATTATACTGGGAGGGAGTTATCAAGAATGACTTGGTTTCCAATTTTATTCTTAACAAGTTTGGACCCAGATCCAAGGGATTGGCCATCTGCTTTTGAAACGAACACCTTGATGGTTAGCCAAAAGGGTTGGCAAATGTGCCGAGAAGACTTATCATCTATCCTCACCCCATTGCTGTTGGAGTTGTAAATCTAGATTCATTCCAGCTCTAAATCTATGGTATTATCAAATTATGTATCTCAGGGATGAAAATGACAAAAATGTATTCTACTCTGGCATTTTCATTCCCTGGTATTTATGGAGTGTTTGCATGATCCTTGTTTGGATCCAGGATCATTATAGGAAACATCACCTTCAATAAGGACTTTGGGCAAGAGGAAAAATTAGAAAATAGAGCAATAAAAAGATCTAGAGGGTGAAGGAACTTAGGGGTTATCTAACCCTATCCCCTTACTTTTGCAGATGAGAAAAATGATAAGTTAAGCAATGGCCCAAAGGTTTCACTTTACCATCCCTACTAATGCTTTTGTGTTGTCTTCTATTAGAATTTAAAGTCTTTGAGGGCAGGGACTGTCTCTATATTTGTATATACAGTTCTGCACAGCACCCATCACAAGTATAAGTGCTTAAATATTCATTGAAACTGAAACCCAGGGATGTTAAACAACTTGCCTAAGATTATGTAAGTAATAGGTAACTAGTTTGGAATGGAAGTTCTACATTGTGTTGGCAAGTTCTATCTGTGTCAGCACTGTGTACACAGAAAAACTCAGAGAACTGGAGTTTTATGGGCTAGAGTTCAAAGGATTTCAGTGTCCTGAAAGAATGAAGTGTACCCATGGTGCTGTTGGCAGGGGCCTTTGTGAAAGCTATTGAGAAGTTAGTTGTCTGGATAGCTGTCCAGTAGATCTGAAATTATTAAGTTGGGGGTCTGTAAATTTGTTAAAAATTTTTTATACAATTTAAAAATAATTTTTGATATAATTAATTCCCTTTCTAATGCTATGTATTTTATTTATATTCTGAGAAGAGTTCTTTAGGTTTCTCCAGACTGTCAAAGGCCTCTGACCAAAAAGGTTAAAACTCCTAAGGTAAGGGGTTGGGAAGGAAAGAGAAAAAACTTAAATGAGGTTTCTGGGGAAAGGATCATAAGCAAAGTCCAACTGGTTTTGACTAACCAGTGTCAGATACCAGTCATATTCCCAGGCTTAGGTGATAACTTGCAAACTTAGAACAGCAATGTTTCTTGGCCAACATCTAATACCACAATAGAATGTTTTGTGTTATGTACAAATGTGTTTCTGTAAAATATCAGTTTTTTTATCAGCATTATTGATGTCTAAAATTGAAATTCTGTGTTTTGTTTTCATGAACTAAGTACTTAATATTGCATAGTATAGATGTTGAGAAAATTAAAGCAGCTTATAGAAGAAAGGAAATGCTTATTAAATATCTACTGTATACACGCCAGTACTTATGTGTGCTAAATGTTTTACAATTGCAAATTTCTCATTTGAGCCTCAGAGTAACCTTGGGGAGAAAGTTTTATTTCCCATTTCCATGTTGGGGCAAATAGAAGTTAACACTTTCCCAAAGTGACACAGTTGTTAAATGTCTGAGGCTGGATTTGAACTCAGGACTTCCTGACTGCAGATACAACACTATCTACTCTGCTACCTAACTGCCTGTAGGGAACATTTATCTTGTCATTTATTTTATGCCACTGAATCCCAAGAGGTTTTTATTTTTCTAGCTATTGTCCTTATTCAGTCATATCTATTTCAGTGACCCCTTTTGAGGTTTTTTTGGCAAATTTACTAGAGTGGTTTTCCATTTCTTCTTCAGATTATTTTCCAGATGAGGAAAATGAAGCAAACAAGGTTTAAATGACTTCCCATAGTAAGAGGTCAGATTCCAACTCTCCTGACTCCAGAGCTGACTCTATCCACTGGACCATCTCACTTCCCTCTGATGTATTCTGTGATATTTCTTGCTATAACTAGTCCTAATTTTTCCAATTTCAATTACTTCTGAGAACTGGAGTAAGATGACAGGTTAATAAGTGCCCATTTACCTCCCTTCAGCTCTGAAGCTGTGCTTTTAAGAATACAGAAGAGTTTTGTTCTTTCCCCTCTTTGTTTTGCTTCCATCCTACTATCTGTAACAATTCAACTCAACTTTCTATATCCAAGCTTTTGCAGTGTGCAAGTGCATATAAAAGGGGAAAGTTCTTAACCACCTATGTTATTCTAAGATGACAGACAATAGCAATTCCCTTAGGTTTAACTATTTAATTACACTGACTACTTAATTGTACTTTTCTTTGACTTGATGATTTTCACATTAATAATTGCCTATTTCAGTGAAAAGTTGAATGTCACTTCTTTATTTAAAAAAATCAAACATTTTTCCAATGAATAAAAATAGATTTTTATTCTCCCCTCCCCATTTAAAAAGAAAAAAAATCTTGTGAAAATAGTGAAAATATAGTCATAGCTAAACATAATGCACACACATATACACATATATACATATGTATGCTCATATAACTAAACAAATTTTCATATTGATTTTCAAAAACTCTCATTCTACACCTTGAGACCATTACTTTCTGTGTCAGAAAGTGTCATTCTCTGGAATCCAGGCTGGTCATTGCCTTGATCAGAATTTTTTTAGTGTTCCAAACATTCCCTAACTCCTAGTTTGATACCTAGTAGTCACTGATACTATTTTAAATCTTGTACAAATAATTATATTTGTGATGAGGTTGGTATTGTTTCTTTCATTTTCAGATATATCAATAATTTAGTTCAACAACTTCACAGGAAGACACTATCCAAAGTTCTCAGTTCTCACAGAAGTTTGTGGTCAAAAATGCTGCAGTATTTGATTAAAAAAAAATCTCATGTTTAACCATCTCAACACCATGGACACCTTGCATTTTACTGTCAGTTATTAGTAGTCACATGCTATATAACAGGTCTGGTGATACCTTTTTCTCCCACTTAACTCTATATCTCTTAATTTTTGCACTCCTTATCTTTGTCTTTCCCCAACCATTACTCTTTTGTTTCACTGTCTTCAGGACTGACTCAAATTTTACCTTCTCTCAGAAACTTTTCTTGGTCCTTTCAACCGCTGATGCTTTCCTCTCAGAGATTGTCTTTGATCTACCCTCTGTATATCTTGTTTATACTTATTTATCTTCATGTTTGTCACCATAGAATGCTAGCTTCTTGAAGGCAGAGGGTTTTTTTTGCATTTCTTTTCTCCCCAATTCTTAATGGTTATTTTTTATTTGATTAGCATGGTTACCAATACAGAGTCAGCATTTACTGTTTGTTGACTGAATCATTCCTTTACTATATTAAAATGGGTGCTTCTTTTCTTAATTATCTGTTATGTATCTGTTGTTTAGTGATTGAACATAAAGGAAAAAAATGAACAGCTTTTGTTTAGATGAAAATGATAAATAGCTTACTCCTTTTATAATAGCAATTCCTTGGAAGATCACTAGTCATTTGCTATGTTTCATTTTTCTCTGCAGGATCTTTCCCCTCTTTTTCTACACACAAAATGCAACTTGACAAAGTATACTACATAGAAGCATTTGCAATGCCTCATTTGTATTGGGTGGTATTCAATGGCTAAAGACTCTTTCCTTTTAAAATGTTTTATTCATGCTTCTTTTATATTGCTGTCACTTCCCAAAGACTACACCCAACAGAGCCGTCCCTTCTAAGAACTAAATATTTAAAAAAAAAACCCCTAAAACCCAGCACATTGGTCATGGATTGAAAATATACATCTCATTCTGCACTTATAGTGATATAATCTACCACATTATGATCCATGAAAAGTTATTGTAGGTAACATTCTGGTTTATGATATTCTAGCTGTTTTACATGAGGCATCACCATCAAAGCTCTGTATCCATTATTGGTCTTTACATTGATCAGTGTTCTGAAGTTTTTCAATGCCAAAGAATTCTCAACAAAGCCTGTTTTGTTGTATGCCCACACAGATGTTACTACTGTCTTTGAAGAAATACATGCAACTTGATTAATGAAGATCACAAAATAAATACCTGTGTTCCAAGAAGAATGGAATTCTCTGGCATTAAAATAGATCTATTAAAATGTTTTTTTCAAATACTTTAATGAATATCTTTTGTTTTTATGTCAGCTACATTTCCCCTTATATTCTCTCCCAGATAGCTGTTCCTTATGCTAATGATTTTTAGGGTGGGGGAAATCAACAAAATCAATGAATACATTTGAAAACAAATTGATATTTATATACATTGAATAAATATTTGGTAGCTGGTTAAGGTGAATTTTGATACATAGAATAAAAATCAGACAATATAATTATATAATGCCATGAAACCAAGTTATTTGTACCAGCTTAAGGTGCTAACCCTGCCTTACCTGAGGAAGGATTAGTATCAAGGGGTTTTTATTAGAAGGATTGGCTACATGTGAAGACAGTAGGATGTGATCTCCATGTTATAATTTTAACAACTCTATTCCTTAAAAGACTTGAAATGGCATTGTCTTTCCTTAAACATACATGAAAGGGCAGAAATGATATTTTGGGAGGTGGGGTAAGGAAGGATATGAAGAAACCAACTAATAGTAGGTATACTTGTATCTTGGATGAATAGAAAGTGAAGCAATTCTAATTATAAACACTATCATTTATCTGATAATAAAAATAATAATGGCATTTATGCAACATGTTAAGGTTTATGAAGTACTTTATGTACATTATTATTTTATTCTCATAGAAATGAAGTTGGAATTAGCATTCCCTTCCCCCCCCCCCTTTTTTCCCCTTAACAGACTAGGAAGCTAAGAGAGGTTATGGATATTAAGTTTTGTAGTCAGGATCAAAATTGATTTCTTGTACCTAATTTCCAACATTCAACTCACTGTTATCAGAAAGCTTCCTCTAAAAATTGCATAATTTTTACTTCATCACTATTTTAGAAGTATTGCAATTAGTTCTGTCTTCATTTTAGAGATGAAGAAACTGAAGTTCTTGGACAAGTGACTTACAAAAAGTTACACAGTTAGTGAGTCAGAATTTGAATAACGTCTCCCAACTCTGATTCCTATCCCTCTTTCCTCTCTGCCAGCTTGCTCACAATTCTTTCATTCAACTCCATTCAGAGGATTTATTGAAGGGAATAAAAAAATAAGTGATTGTAACACGAAGGGATATTAAGTAAACCTCACGTGAACCATGGTTCTTTGGCAACCTAGAGAGTTAACGAGTAACATAAACCAAAGGATTCTGATTAATCATGTGCAAAATAAACCGGAAACTTCCTTTCCTGAAGGTTTTATTTTAATTCTTCTCCTTAGCAAAGCATAGACAGTTTCAGAAAATTATTGTTCATCCTTCATTTCAGAAAAAACAAAATCCCAGGTGATGAAAAAAAAAGAAAGGAAGGAAGGAAGAAAGAATAAAATGAAGGAAAGATGGAAGGGATGAAGAAAGAGAAAGAAAGATCTCATTTGTTTTGGAATGGTAACTTGGCAGAAACTGAAGACAAAAATAAACTGGATCTTTCTGCTCTGGGGAAGAGGGAGGGAGAAAATGCCCATCAATTCCTTCAAACCCCTCCTGGTGAGTAAGATGAGTGATTTGAGAGAAAATAAAGCACATTAATGAACTTCCACTCTCTTACATGTTGACTAGCATTTTCCAAAGGCAAGCCAATATATTCTAATCAAAACATTTCTCCCCAGAGCTATGCAAACACATCAGTGTGTGGTCTTTCGTTGTGAAACTAAGTTTGGATTTATTTGCTAAGGGAACAATTCCAATTTTGTACATCTGAGTAAGATGAACACAAAATGTCCTCCCCTCCCCCCTAAAAATATGAGTTTTTTTCAATCTGTAGAGATCAGCAATAGGTAGCTAGGCTTATGAAAGACTGGTACAGTGCTTACTGTACTGGCCCGTATCTCATGCACTATCTACAGAGGCTTACAGTACCCCCTACTGGTCAGTTCTTTTTCTTGGGTGAAAATTAATATTTTTTCTGTTCTTGGTTGTACACAAAGAAATGACTGCCTTTGATAATGAGGAGGATATTTTTCTACCCAAAGCTTTGAGCCTCAGTTTGATGGTACATTAGCATTACAGAAACCTCCATGCATGTATGTATAGGACTTAATAGACCAGTTCTGTTTTAAGATGATCCTGCCAGATGCTCACCACTTTCAGAATACCAATTAATTTGGAGAAAATGGAATTTTAGGAATGAAATAAGTATATAAACTATGGAAAAATATTTTAGTTGAAAATCTATTTTATGGTTCTGAGTATTTTTTAAGGCCTAAGCCCTTGAGGTCTGTCTGGGTATATTGGCCTCCAATCTAATAAAAGCAGTTTCAAGGGAATATCTGATTTTTTTTTAATCTGCTAAGATTAAAAGTACTCAAAATGATACTGGTCCTCTGCATGCTTCAATGGAAGGCCTCACAGATAGCAGTTATCTTATAGGAGAAATCACTATGCCAACAACCATGAATGAAAACCTTTCCCTCTACATTCATCAATGACCATGGTGACTAGAGATAAAAAAACAAAGAACAAGGAAATGCAGGGCCTTTGCCCTAAGTGAAGTCTAGACTAAATGATCATAGGACCAAGAATTGGAAGGGATGCCACAGGCAATATTTCATTCATGAAGAAACAGAGACCCAGAAAGATAAGTGACTTTTCCCCATTCACAGAAATAGTAGACTTCAAAGGTAGGATCTGATACCACTGCTGCTGGCTAGTCAGCCATGGTCTCTGAAGGCAAATTAACAACTCCATCCACTACTGATCTTCAAGACCTATTTTAAATCTTTCCTTGTCTGTAATTCTTCCTTGACTGCTCCATCCCCCTGCTGAGTGGGCTTGACTGCTCTGAAATCAATCAATGAATCAATCAGAAACACTTATAAACTGCCCATTATGAGTCAGGCACTGTGATAAGTGCTGGGATTGCAAAAGGAGGCAAAAGATAGTCTGCCTTCAAGTTGTTCACAATCTAATGGGAGAGACAACTTGTTGCAAACAAATACAATTTTCTCTTCCAGATCACAGAGATTAGGGGCAATGCACCCTTGAGATTTGGAAAGTCTTCATAAAATTTTCTGACTCTCATTTCATAGTAAAGAAGTCTGAATTGTTATGATATGAAAAGATAAAAATGTTTATATTATGTAATACTATAATATATTTTATGTATTTTTGAGTTTCTAAACTTTTTCTGTGTCATCTGTTTGGTGTCATATGTTGTCTGTGGCTTCAGCAAAATTCCCCCAAATTTTCCATTTAATTACTTATGCCAACCCAAGCCATATCACCATTGAAATAGAGAAAGTTGAGATATGGAAGGAATAACTATATACAAAGAAAGATATGTACATATTAAGTAGGAAATAACAGAGGAAAGACATTAAAATTAAGAGGGGTTGGGATGGGCTTTCAGTAAAAGATATAATAAACTAATTCCTATTATTCTTATTCTTACACTGACTTTCAGATGAATATATTCCATCTCTGTAACTGCATTATAAGTATTATATATATTATATATTATATATTAAATATATATGTATACTTATATAATATATATTATTTATTTCTTGAGAGCAGGAGCTGTCTAATTCTCCTGTATCTATTTTCACATCTACAACAAGACATATAAATAAGCTTCCAACCAAGTTTGGGGTCTCTTGGTACCTAGAAGAAGTGACTCTTAAGTGAGGGGGAGAATGCTGAGTTGGTTCTGAGCACCTGGCAACAGTTGGTGCCAGACTTTTAAAAAATTTTTATTTTTTTTTCCAATTACATGAAAAGAGAGGTTGCAACTTTTTGAGTTCCACATTTTTCTACCATCCTCCCCTCTCCCTATGGTAGTGTCCAATCTGATATAGGTTGTACTTGTACAGTTATTTTTAATATATTTCCATATTAGTTATGTTGTGAAAGAAGAATCAGAATAAAAGGAAAAAGCAGCCATGACAGGAAAAAATATACAGCATAAAACACATTTTAAAAATTGAAATAGTATGTTTTGCTCTGCATTCAGACTCTATAATTTTTTCTTTGGGTATGGTTGACATTTTCATAACAGGTCTTTCAGGATTGTCTTTGATCACTGAACTACTGAGAGGAGCTGTGTTCATCAAACTAGATCATCCCCCATTGTTGCTGTTAATGTATACAATGTGCTCCTGGTTTTTCTAAAGTCTGACCACTAATGATTTCTTATAGAACAATAGTACTTCATAACATTCATATGCCACAGCTTATTCAATCATTTCCCCAGTGATGGGCATCCCTCAATTTCCAATTCTTTACCATTATGAAAAGAGCTGCTTTAAATATTTTTGTACTTGTGGTTCTTTTTCTCTTTTTAATGATTTTTTTGCCGGGTAGTAGTATTGTTGGATCAATGAGTATGCACTCATTATTTATTGTTTATTGTCCTTTGGGCATAGTTCCAAATTTCTCTTCAGGATGGTTTGGATCAGTTCACAACTCCACTAACAGTGATGCCAGACTTTAAAACAAAATGGAGAGAGAATGAAAGTCAAAAACCTGCTGAAGACCTGTTGCAAAGCCAGCTTCCCTTACATTTCTACATGTACTAAAGTATGTCTTTCTCCCTCATGTTTTTCCTAAAGAATCTCTAGAATGAGTGATGTCTCCCTTCTAAGAAACTCTGGTACAAATCCTGTCCGTAAACAGGAACTCTGGTACCAATCCTGTCTCTGTAAACTAAACAGTTGCCTTAGCATTCTCTCCCCTAATTAGGATTCTTTCCTCCTTCTAGGTACTAGCCACCCATAAAATGCCCAGACTTCTGTGGGAAGGTCAATTATATTCTCCTTCTCTCTCTCCCTCTGTCTCCCCCCATAAATACATACATGTATGTATTATGTAGGGATAATTTATAATCAGATTTTATGTATATTAAATATAGTTTTTATCTTATAAGTTTTCAGTGACAATTAAAACATAACACACACATGTGCACAAACACACCTATACACACAAAGCAAAACAAATCAATGGATTGACTGTATTGATCAATGCATACATCATTTTGTATCTACAATTTACCACCGCTCTTCTGGGAGGAAGGGAGGAATGATTTATTGCCACTTCTTTGAAATTCAGTTTGGTCATTCACCTAAAGCACAGTGCTGATCAAATTTATTTCTCAATGATGTAAGATGCTTGAATTTAGAGTATCTATCCCAAGAATTTATATGGACCATTTGTGCCAATTTGTGGTAGAGTCTTCTAAGTTTGAACTGGTCTTATCAGTCACAGTTGGACATAATGTAACTTAGCTCTAATAGAGTGATGTTATTTTGATCTTCTTCAGTAGGGAAGGAAAAGAACCAATTTCTCAAATACTTGCTGAGTTGATTTGCTTCAGATTGAAGTCAAAAGCCATTTTTGAATTCTGGGGATATTTTGCATTCTTAGACATGATTCTGAAAATCAGAATGTTGTGAACCAGGGCAGAGAGGAAGGGGAAGTGAGCTGCAGGGAAATGAGTCTTTATGTGAGGAACTAAGGATATAACCAAGACTAGCTTTTTTGTTTGTTTTTGTTTTTTAAAGTACAGGGCTCCCCCAAAGGCATCCTTCCCAAACAGAACAGATCTTAGTTTGAGATCAGACTTTTGAGTTGGAGGTAAATTTTATTGGAGGTGGCAGATTTGTTGGCTGTGTCCTGAGACTGATGTGAAGAACTCTTTTATTCTCATCTAGCTAGGAAAGATAGTGTAGTATAATGGACAAGATATAGATGAGTCTTCCTGATTCCAAGTCCAATGTTCTATCCACTGTGCCAAGTTGCTAGAGTCAGGAAGACTTGAGTCAAAATCCTGTCACCTACACTAACCCGCTGTGAGACCCTGAGCAAGACCCTTACCCTATTTGGCTAAGTTTTCTCATCTGTAAAATGAGCTGGAGAAAGAAATGACATATTTTAGTAATTTTGCCAAGAAAAACCCAAAGCGGGTAGGGGAAGAGTCAGACCCAACTGAAAAATGACTGAGCACCCACAAATACATGCTCCCTTCCCATTGGCCCTTACTTTGAATCAATGGTAAGCACTTCAGATCTTGTCTCAACTGTTTTGTAGTTTCTCAGCTTAGTGTAACTCTGGGCAAATTGGTTAAGCTCTCCAGGCCTCAGTTTCCTTATCTGTAAAATGAGGGGGTTGAATTCACTGTTCTCTAAGATCCCTTCTAACTCCAATGTTGCTGTGATTCCCTTTGCATAGCTGCCTCCTTTTTTCTTCTGCTTTACCCCTTCCCCAAATGAGACCTGGGAAAGGGGAAATGATTAACTTTCATTCCCAGTGGGTTAGCAGTTCCATTAGGGACTGTAAGTTTTGCCAGATATGAGGAGGCAAAGGAGGATTTTCTCATTGGTCAGTACCTTTTTTCCCCCTTTCCTTTCAGATGGGGAGCTTATAACTTTATCACAGGCCTCTGATTGGCTGGCAAGTTTCCTCTTGAAACCCCTTCCCTTCCCCTCCCCTTCCCACACCCCTCTGGCTAAGAAATGAAGCTCTGCATTGCTAGCCTGTAAAGAAAGTATCCTTTCAGTGCTGCCCAGCTCAGAGCTCCCTTTCAGAGTTGGAGCTGATGTTGTTTGGTTAACTTTGGGCTAAGGAGGCGATCCTGATGGTCATGGAGCTCACGGCTTTCATCCTACTCTGGACTATGGTGACAGCAGCTACAGGGAGTAAGTAAACCATCAGTTAGAGGAACTGCAATTCTGGATGTTCCTCCCCTTCCCTCCCAACCCCCATTGCTCCTGCCCTTTGCTTCCAGAATGATATTGCTTCCATGGTTCTACCTTTGTCTGGGAAAGTACATTCTGAAGAACAGTAGGATTTTCCATAGGTGTCTCTTTCCCTTTCTCCTTCTCAGGCAACTCTGTCTTATTGATTCACATCAAAGGCTTTTGAAATGAGGGGAGAGAGGGCTGCTAAGGGGAGAACCCTTTATGGGTAATGTCAGAGAACCAAATTGTTTCATCTTCAGCCAGCAGCATTATTTGGGATAGCAGGGAAATGAGGTGGAGTTTGGAGGACTTTAGGCAAAATATCTCCCAATGCCAGTCACTCAGATCTAGGGCAATGAAATGATTCCTGACTGTGTTTGGAAACTGGGTTTTTGAAGATATCAAGTTGTCCCTCTGATATGTGTCAAGCTTTGAAAGAAGTCAATTATTTGTTCAGGCCACCTCAGTGGCAGTCTAGTGCAGAAATTGCATTTGAAAGAGTTGAACTGTGTAATTAGATTTGATTTCTTGGAACTGTGCAAACAGGTGATGTCTATTTTAGAAGTTTGAGTGAAAGAGTAAGATATGACTGGAATATTTAACCCTTTGGGAAGGAATGAAACCCCCCCCAAAAAACCTTATATTGGTTAGTTTTGATTTGCTCAATATAATTACTGAAGGATTGATCTGTAATTGTTTTCCTTGTTTTAGATTTTTTAAAAAGTTCTTCAGAATGGAAGAACAATGGGATTACTTTTAGAATTCTGGTGGCTTGTTAGTTTTCACTACCTTTAGGGATGAAGATTTTTGTTTTTTTCAAAATTCACAGGACAGTTCTTATACGATCTTCTCATCAGTGATGCTGGGTAACAGAGTAGATCAAATGTGGGGAGGGGAAGGATAAACGCTTAACTTTTATGCAACTGAAAGCTAAAAAGCTAGTTCTTTCATAAAGCTGTTTAATTTGGCACATGGTCTCCATCCAAGGTGTCCTGGGGAGGGAAGATATTATTTCAAAGGAAAGTCAGATGGGCTAAAACTCTGTGGGGTTGAAATGTGACTTTGCCCTTCTGACATTTAAACATTGGATCTGTTTTAATAAAAGAAAATTACTTTGGATCAAAGATGCTCAAAACATTTAGGATCAATATCAGAAGCCCTGTAAGTCTTGATTTTTTTAAAAAAGACTTTTTATGATATATTTAAGGAAAGGGATCTCCCTTGTAAAATGCCTTTTCTTTTCCCTTTTCCCCATTTAACATGCAAAGATAACTTTTTAGGAACTCAGTTTTGTATTTTTAAATATTATAGACAGTTAATTTCTTCTTGCAAGTGAAAGTGAACTCCAGAAAGCACTAAAATTTCTGTAAAATTCAGTTACTATGTGCAATTATTGTCCTTTTTTGTGAAATTTTTGTTATTCCCCATCATAACTAAAAAGAGCAATTTTTTTTTACACCTAGATCAAGTTGCAGAGATTTGAGTAGGTTCACCTGGGTGTGTGGGTACTAGATGCATGAGCCTGTAGCATCTAACTGGACAGAGAAGGGAGTATACAAAGTGATCATATTGTTAGTATTCTTTTCACTTTCCATTCTGGCAAAACAAAACAAAACAAAAACAAAAACAAAAATCTCTAGTGGTATCTCTATTCTTAGAGAATGGAATATGTTTCACAAGTATCTATGCAGCTTGGGTTTAGCTAGTTTAAAAAGGGGAGAAAAGCCTGTGCTCCAAGTCCCAGGTGATTCCTGTTTAATACTTGCTTAACATGCCTGCTCCCAGAAAAGGCAGAGCACATTTTTTAAGTTGAGTTTGTCTGCATTATTCATATTTTCTCTATTGATTTCTTAAGTCTAGACCATCAACAGAATAATAAATCAAACTCTTATTTGTAGCATTTGTTAGTTTCTGAGATGTAAATGGTCACACTGAAAATTAAACAATCTCCAGAATTGGTTCCAGTTGGCTCCTTCACAACCCTCTTGGGTCCATTCCTACAAGACAGACAGAAGAGAAAAATGTAAGTCATCAATATGATAGAGAACCCTAGAATTCTGGCTCATTTGAGGGTAAAGAGTCTACAGATCTCCTTATTTTTAGTTTGCTTTACTCCCATTTAGAGGGATAAGGCTAGAAAAACACTGTCTTTACATTCTTTCCTTGCCTAAAGGATTACCATCATAGGACCATAGATTAGAGATGAAAAGGATCTTAAAAACCACCCATCCCAACTCCTCTTATTTTATAGATAAGCAGAAGTCAGAGACATGGGCAAAAGCACATAATTAGTAACTGTGGTCCTCTACTATGTGCTATACAGTATGGTGCCATATTGAAGGATAGAGCACAAGGGCAGATGTCTCAAGATGGCAGGTAATGAGGGAGAATCAAGCACTGTTGTTGTTGCTTGAGACAGGGAGGGCTCTAGTTCTGCCATAAATGGGTGGTGGAAAAGTGGGATGACAGAGCTCTGGGCAACAGCACTTTGAAGCCTTACAGCAATTGAAGGTAATATTTCAAGCTCTCTATAAATCAAAAGCATGAGGGTTACCTGAAGCTTTATAAGAATGCTTTGTAGTCAGGTTACAACTCCTGCAAATTTCATTTATTATTCCAGATACTCCAGAGAATCCAGGGCAGGAAGCCTCCTGTATGACAGAGTGTGGTGGTGAGTAGGTATACACCGAATGGTGAAATTAACTTGGCAGTTTGCGATTCCTCCTGGTCCTTACCTCTTCTTTCTCTCTCTCTCTCTCTCTCTCTCTCTCTCTCTCTCTCTCTCTCTCTCTCTCTCTCTCTCTCTCTCTCAGTTTAATAAGAGTGATGATGATGATGACAATGATCACTAAAATTTATAAAGCACTTACTGTGTCCCAAGCTCTGGGCTAAGGGCTTTAAAAATTCCATCTCATTTAACATCTACTCTATAGTTTGCAGGATTGCATTAAGATCTGGGAGGGGTACTTACCTGGGATTCTGCTAGATGGTGACTCAGAGATAAACCTGAGAGTGGCCATGGTTGTCTGAGCTTGAGGAATAGCAGGCTCCATTCTGTATCCCTTCTATTCATAAAGTATTTAAAGAATAAATGACAGACTGGTGACACCCATCCAGATCTTCTGACTGTTTCTTTTCAAAGTATATTTTATTGATGTCTTTATATAACATTTATTTCTTTAAAAAATTAATAATCATTTTAATAACTTTATTTTATTTTTTGCAATTAATAGGCATTTATTTTCTTTCTTTCCCACTGTTAAAAAGGAAAAAAACCCTTTAAAACAAAAAAAAGCAAATGAAATTCCATCATTGGTTTTGTCTATTCTGTTCAATATATGTTTCATTCTGACCCTCTAACTTTTTCTGTTTAAAATATATTTTATTTGGATCTTTATATCAGTTATTTCTTTTAAAAGTTTATTTAGGGGCGGCTAGGTGGTGCAGTGGATAGAGCACTGGCCCTGGAGTTAGGAGTACCTGAGTTCAAATCCAGCCTTAGACACTTAATAATTACCTAGCTGTGTGGCCTTGGGCAAGCCACTTAACCCCATTGCCTTGCAAAATCTAAAAAAAAAAAAAGTTTAACAATCATTTTTTTTCTTAATATGTTCACTTTTTTAAAGATTTTATTTTTGGGGGGGGCGGCTAGGTGGCATAGTAGATAAAGCACTGGCCTTGGAGTCAGGAGTACCTGGGTTCAAATACAGTCTCAGACACTTAATAATTACCTAGCTGTGTGGCCTTGGGCAAGCCACTTAACCCTGTTTGTCTTGCAAGAACCTAAAAAAAAAAAGATTTTTTTTTTGAGTTTTACAATTTTCTCCTAATCTTACTTCCCTCCCCCACCCTCACAGAAAGCAATTTATCAGTCTTTACATTGTTTCCATGTTGTACATTGATCCAAACTGAGTGTGATGAGAGAGAAATCACATCCTTAAGGAAGAAACATGAAGTATAAGAGATAACAAGATCAGACAATAAGATATCAGTTTTTTCCTAAATTAAAAGAAATAGTTCTTGGTCTTTGTCCAAACTCCACAGCTCTTTATCTGGATACAGATGATATTCTCCATTGCAGACAGCCCAAAATCGTCCCTGATTGTTGCACTGGTGGAATGAGCAAGTCCCTCAAGGTTGATAATCACCCCCATGTTGCTGTTAGGGTGTACAATGTCTTTTTGGTTCTGCTCATCTCAGCATCAGTTCATGCAAATCCCTCCAGGCTTCCCTGAATTCCCATCCCTCCTGGTTTCTAATAGAACAATAGTGTTCCGTGACATGCATATACCACAGTTTGCTAAGCCATTATCTGATTGAAGGTCATTTACTTGATTTCCAATTCTTTGCCACCACAAACAGGGCTGCTATGAATATTTTTGTACAAATGATGTTTTTACCCTTTTTCATCTTCTCTTCAGGGTATAGATGCATTAGTGGTATTGCTAGATCAAAGGGTATGCATATTTTTAACAATCATTTTTTTTGCAATGAACAAGTATTTATTTTCTTTCCCTTTCCTCCATCATAAAACAAAACAAAACACAAAAAACTTTTATAACCAATATGCATAGTCAGACAGGACAAATTCCTGCATTAACCTTGTCCATTCTGTTCAATGTATGTTTCATGAGATGGGTTCTATGAATGAACATTGGTCTCCTG
Organism: Macrotis lagotis; assembly: GCF_037893015.1. Lineage (NCBI taxonomy): Eukaryota > Metazoa > Chordata > Mammalia > Peramelemorphia > Peramelidae > Macrotis > Macrotis lagotis. The sequence goes on along the minus strand of NC_133665.1, from coordinate 14,267,429 downwards.
GAATTGTGATCATTTTTGAAGGAAAAAACCCAGTACCTTCTTCTTCATCTTACCTCCAACTCCACCTCCCACTTTGAATCCTTCTTTGCACTAGAGAAAAAACAATTAAACAAAAATCCTGATTAAAATTGGGGCAACTAGAAGACTCATCTTCCTTCAAATTCAGCTTCAGACACTTACTAGTTATGTCACTCTGAGTGACTTAACCCTGTTTGCCTCAGTTTCCTTATCCAAAAAATGAATTGGAGAAGGAAATGGCAAACCACTGCAGTATATTTGCCAAGAAAACCCCAGATAGGGTCATAACGAATCAGATACAACTTAAACTATTGAACAACAACAAAATCTGGTAGAAAGATCATCTTATATTGTATTCAATGTTCTACCCCAGTAGTCCTTGATCCCTCTGTTGAGAAGGGAGAAGTATGTTTCATTCTCTGTTCTTTAGAACTGTGATTTGGTTTTCAATTAGTTTAAGATTGACTTCTTTTATGTAATCTTTTCATTTTCTTTGTTGCAGTTGTATGTAATGTTCCTTTGGATCTGTTGTTTTAATCTGTACCAATTCATATAAATCTTTCCTTTGTTTCTTTGAATTTCTCATATTCATCCCTTTTTACTGCTCAAGGATACTCCATTATACCATACCACAATTTCATTGGGGATATTAAGAGAGGTAAAATTACAGAAATGTTCCCTGCCCTCAGAAGGAATGTGTTAATAAATATGTATATATGTTTATGTGTGTATATTCACATGTATAAACATACCCTGTGTAATATCCCCTCCACCTGGAAAATAGTAAAATTTTTTAGCCCTCCCTTCACACAAAATTCAGAAAAATCTGAATTTTTTCTTTTTTCCTTTATGGGATGTTTACAGTATCAAAAGGTAAAATATGTTGATATTATACAATAATATATATGTATTATGCATTTCTGAGTTTCTAAAGTTTTTCTGTCATTTCTAGCCTTCAAGTGTTGTCTCTTGCTTCTGTAAAACCCCCCAAATTCCCATGTAATTTCTTATGCTGACCATTGAGGCTTATATTGAAATCTCAAGGGAATAATTCAAGATGAATATAAGGTATAATTGTGTATATATAGACACACATACATACATACTAGTAGAAGGTAGTCTTAGAGGGGAGGGCATAAGTGGTTGGGGAGATTGAAGCTTCCTAAAGAAGATGGAAATTAATTGATTGCTGCATGAAGCAGTAGATGTCAAGAAGCACAGGTGATGAAGGAGACCATTTAAAGCAGAGGACATAACTAGGGCAAAGGCATAGATGGGAAATGAGTGCTGTGTTAGAGGAAATAGGAAATAGGTCAATATGACTGGACCATAGAATATATGGTGGGGAGAAAATTATGAGAAGACTGGAAAAGAAAGAAGGGGCCAGTTAACCTAGCATGACATAACTTGTCAAAAGAGAAAGAGAAATTCCCCTGTGATTGTCACAGGACAATCTATTCCTTTTACCTTTATAGAGATGGATGTTGGAGGCATCTTTGAATTCTTGCCATAATAACCTCTTCATGCCATATAACTTGGAAAATTTTAGTCAGTTTTTGAATGAGCTATGAACCCCCCACCTTTTAGACCTCAGCTGGAATAGAATCAGTACCAGATGCTTTGCCACTTGAAAGGAGCCTAATGGCATTCAAAACCTCTTCTTCAGTTGGAACTTCAGCTAGAAACTGATTGACTTCAACTTGAGGTAAATGGTCAATGGCTTCTGCATTGATTGATGATGGTGTGTTAAGAACAATATGGAAGTGTTCAGCCGTTCTCTCTAAGATCAAGTTCCTATCATTAATCAATATGGATCCATCAGCACTGAGATGCACCATATGTCTTTGGCCCATAAATAACCTTAAGGGTATCATAAAAGCATTTTGGTTTATTACTATCTTCATAAAATTGAATTTCATCTGCCTTCTTACTGATGCAAGAGTCCTGCATCTCTCTGAGCTTGGTGTTAGTAAGTGTTCTGGTCCAGATGGGCAAATGCAGTACTGTACACTCTGAAAAGTTGCCCACTCCTCTTCTGTTCCCTTGTTGCCAACTGTGTATTGGCTCAGTTTTCCCTCCAAGTAACAAACTCTTCCCACTCAGAGAGATATTCTAATCTCTTGACATTAATTCTTCTAGTATTCATTTTGTCTTGGGGTCACAACTTGGTTGAAAATGATTATTTAGCTTAGAGAGGATGAATCTGTGATCAGTCCAGCACTCTGAACCACACATTGCCTTTGTCACTCTCACATTCTGTCTCCTATATTTCTCTTTTAGTCATTTCTGGTAAGACTCTTGTCAGACTCCTTCTCAATAGGCTGATCCTTCACCTGGAAATTGGTCACCTTCCTGAGAGCCAGTGTGGCTTCATGAAGGGTAGAGGAACAGTCAATATGGTGTTTGCTGCAGGAAAAATGCCAGGGACAGAAGAGAAGTCTGTATACAACATTTGTAGATTTGACCAAAGCCTTAGATACCATCAGTTGTGACAGTTTATGGCAAATTATGTCAAAATTTGGTTGCCTAGAGAAGTTTATCAGTATTTTTCATCAATTTCATGATGGCATGCATTCCCAGGTTCTGGATAGTGGGTGATACTCTTCAGATTTCCCAGTCACTAATGGAGTAAACTAGGGATGTGTCCTTGCTCCCATACTTTTAGCATTATGTTTTTAGCCATGCTATCAAACATCTTCGATGAGGATGAGCATGACCTCAAGGTCAACTACTGCACTGATGGCAAATTCTTTAACCTGAAAAGGCTACAAGTCAAGACCAAAGTAGAGGGAGTTTTGGTGCATGATCTTCTGTTTGCAAATGATGGTGCACTATATGCAGCTGAGATGCAACAAAGTATGGATTGATTCTCTGAGACTGGTGCTAATTTTGGTCTACAATTAATACCAAGAAAACACAGATGCTCCATCAACCAGCACCACACCATCCATATGTGGAACCATTCATTACAGTGGAGTTTTCAGTACTGTGGACAAATTCACTTACTTTGGCATTGTCCTTTCCAAGGAGGTACACGTTTGACAATGAAGTTGACACTCACATTTCCAGAGCTGGCTCAGTATTTTAGAGTCTACAAAAGAATGTGTGGGAGAGAAGAGTTATTAGATTGACTACCAAACTGAAGGTCTACAGATCCATTGTACTGACTTCATTGCTACATGCTTGTGAAACCTAGACAGCCTACCACTGTCATATCAGGAAACAGAATCACTTCATTTAAACTGTCTTAGGAAGATTCTATAGATCATTCAGCAGGAGAAGATACCAGATACTGAGGTCCTTTCTCAAGCTAAACTGCCTAACATTCCAACATTGCTACAGAGAATGCAACTATGATGAACTGGACATGTTAAGATGCCAGATGTTTGCTTGCCAAAAAAAAAAAAAAACTTTTATGAAGAACTCATACAGGGCAAGTGCTCACAAGGAGGTCAGAAGAAGTGATACCAAGAAAGTTTCATTAAAGAACTTTAGAATTTATATGGGAGATACTGGCACAGGACTGCCCAACATGGCATGTCCTCATTAGTGAGGGTGCAGAATTGAATGAGGAAGGCAGAATTGAAGCAGCTCAAAGGAAATGTGACACCTGTAAGTTTAGAGAGCCCACCCCAGGTGTTTCCAGGGACTATTTGTACCCAACTTGTGGTAGAGCATTCCAACCTCATATTGGTCTGATTAGCCACACTAGGACACTCTGTAATTTGTCTCAGATATAGTGATGTCATTTTGGTCATCTTCGATAATGAAGGATAAGAACCAAAATAACTAGTATATGACTGAGGCTGGAGGAGAAGGTCAATCTGTCTGTGTCTGAGTCTAACAGGTCATCTTAAAATAATTTGACTTCTTCATCTTACAAATAAGCAGTTGAGGCTCTGGGGGAAAAGTGACTGTTTATTAGGAAACAGATAAAATAACTGTTGGGAATGTGCTTTGAAAAACTGAAATCCTAATACAAATGGTTGATCTTGTTGAAAAATATATTATGGAGTTTATTCTATGTAATGAAATGGAAGTGATCACCATCATTCTGTCTTATTTTTCTAACAAACTGAAAGTCCCAGAGTCTTTGGCTCCCCAAATTATGTCTTCAATATTGTAGCTAAGTCCAGCACCCTATTGTTTATAATAATAGTCAATAATAATTAGCATTTTTATAGTGCTTTTAGGTTTTCAAAAGGCTTGCAATATATTATCTTGCTGGATCTTTATAATAACACTGTGAAGTAGGTATTATTATAATACCTACTTTAAAGAGGAAAAACCTGAGGCTGAAAGATATGATAGGCTTTGTGAATATTGAAAGTAAGTGCTTCATACATTGCTTTATCTAGTTATCTACTCAACTGATGGGTATGAGTCTCATTAGCTCAAGATTGCCCTGGGACCAGATAGGTTTTTTGTTGTTGTTGAGTCAGTTCAGGATTTTTTTTTGGACAGAGATACTGAATTGGTTTGCCAATTCCTTCTCCAGCTCATTTTATACATAAGGAATTGCGACTAAGAACATTCGATGCCATAGCCAAGGTCATTCAGCTAGTAAGTGTCTGAGGCTGGATTTGAACTCACATCCTTCTAACTGCAGCTCTATTAACAGGAACACCACTCCTCTTTCATCCTCATGCATGATTTCGATCATTGACTCTCCTCAGATGACTCCCTAAATCTATAAACGTCCAGTTCAAAACTCCCCTTCTGAGTGCTAATCTCACCAGATATCTTCACCAAGAGGGCCTGCCAGCACTTCATACTCAACCTGACCAAAACCGAATTTGTCATATTTTCCTGGGACCTACCCAACTTTCTAGCTCTATTACTTATTTCTATTGTTGTTACTAAATTTCACAATTCTCTTTGAAACTTCATTCTTCCTCAAATTCCACAAGCAATCAATTGCTGAATGCTAGATATTCTGTCATCTCTAAATCTTTTCTTCCTCACTCATACTGATCTTACCTTTTCTATTGCCTGGATCATTCAAAATGAATGAATAAAAAGGTACAAATTAAGTGCTTACTGTGTGAAAAAAACAAGATAATTTTTGTTCTCGGGGAACTTATGGGAATATATGGGAAGACAATGCATGTAGTAAGTTAGAAAGGTCTCATGATCCTTGGGATGGTGAAGCAAAGTACATGTTAATGCTCTATATTTATTGTCATCTCCACTGGTAAATCATAACAGTTCTAGCTGATTTTGAACCATTTCACAGTGTTAAGGACTTTTGGGACCAAGGATCAGTGATCTGAGGGGTGTTGCTATGCTAAGACATTTTGGTTGACCATCTCTTTGCTGTATGAGTCTTCTTGCCTCCAATTTTTAATTGCTAAAATAAGCCACCTAGGTGGCTAGGCTGCAGAATGGATAGAGCACCGGCCCTGGAGTCAGGAGGACCTGAGTTCAGATCTGGCCTCAGACACTTAATAATTACCTAGCTGTGTGGCCCCCATCGCATTGCAAAAACCTAAAAAAAAAATAAGCCACCTAATGTACAAGTCTGATTGTGTCCAATACCCTCCTCAAAAACTTTCTGTCTTTTCTCATTGACCATGGGATAAGATATAAACCCTTCACTCTGGCACTTGAGGCTTTCCAACTGTTTGGGACTTAGCTTCCTTGTTGTCACCTTATTCTTTAAGTTTCCTTTTTTTTTTGTTTCTCCTTTGTTGTTGTTTTTTCAGTTATGTCTGATTCTTCCTGACTCCATTTGAGGATTTTTAGCAAAGAATCTGTCATTTCTACTCCAGCTCATTTTACAGATAAGAAACTGAGGCAAATAGAGAGTAAATGACTTGCCCAAGATTATGCAACTAAATTTCTGAAGCTAAATTTGAACTCAAGTCCAACTCTCTATCCACTATGCAATCTAGCTTGCCTTTTCCCCATACCCCCTCTCAAATTATTTTTCTAATCATATATTGTTGTTACTGTTCAGTTGTGTTCAAATCTTTGTGACCCTATAGACCACACTGTCCTTGAGGATTTCCTGACAAAGATACTAGCATGGTTTGACATTTCCTTCTCCAGTAGGACAAGGAAGAAGTTAAGTGACTTGATTAGAATCACACAGTAAGTGTCTGAGGTTGAATTTGAACTTGGGTCTTCCTGACCTCAGACCCAGAGATCTATCCTCTAGCTGCCTAGCTGCCTCACCCAGTACATAGCAAATCCTTAATAATGTTTGTTGATCAGTCTATTGCTATGTCCCATCATTTCTACCCTCCAACCCCCAATTTAAAAGAGGCCATTCTTTATTTCATTTCTTTCTTACCTAGCCTAATCATTGAATTGATGTTGCCTTGGTCAAGCTGAGACCTATTAAGGACTTTAGTTTAAAAAGGTCAAGGTCTTCCACTGTATCTAAGACCATTTCCAGGCATCCTGATCTATAATTGGCTACTGGACTCAGGAGGATCTGGAAGAGAAAATGAGGCTGGTGATTTTGTACAGCCCTCCCTCATACAATCCAATTTACTTGCATATCATGGTATCATATCCCTAATATCATTCTTTGACAATGAAGGACAAACAAGACTATAAACTCCTTGAGGGCAGACACTTGCCTTTATAATAGCTAGGATAGTTTCTTTAATATATATACTTTACTTTGTAATTTGATCCATGTGGGTAGCTATTGTCTAAGAGTCAACTTTCTCCATTGCTGATTAGCAATTACTCTGCAAACAATAGTCTTTGGAGAGTTGGAGCTTGGAGAGGTTAAGTGATTTGCTAATAGTCATCCAGCCCGTATGTCTTAGAAGTGTTCTTGATTTTGGACCAGAGACTACACCAAGGTTGTCCTTAAGCAAAATTGACCATGTTTGTTGAATTGGGATTGGACATATGGCAGTCCAGAGAGGAATAGTCTCTGGGGTTTGAACTTGGAATTAAAGGACCCAAATTCAGATGCTGACATTGAGCACTTCATTTAATCTCTTTTCCTCAGTTTCCTTGCTTGTAAAAATGAGAGAATTAGATTAAATGACTATCTAAAGTCCTTTCTGACCTATGCCATGTTCCATGATTTATTTATTGTGTGGGAGTTTGCTGAGGCTATGAACATCTCTACTTAGGGTTCTATGCTATTCAGCCTGCCCTCTCCTGTTCCCCAGGTCCTGGTGTGCTCTACTTTTCCAAAGGTACCCGCTATAGCTATCGATATTCCACCAGCAGCAGTACCTCTCTACAGGGCAGTGGGATCCAGAAGAGCAGTCTTGGACTTGAGGGACTGGTGATCCTGGATGTTATCAGTAGATGCCACATGGTACTATGGGTGAGTATCTTTGGGACTTCCTCTCAGGAGCAGGCAGAAGCAGTTATTCCTGTGGCTTGTTCTTTTTCTGTTAGAGAATGTTAGGCATGGCTCAGCTATGTAAAGCTAACAATAAATCAACAAAATTCTTGACATTGGAAGATCATAGCTCTAGGACTGGAGGAGACCCAAGAGGTTCTCTATTCCATTGCCTTCATTTAGAGATGAAGAAACTGAGGCATAGGGGAAGTTAAATGAGTTGCCTTAGTAATTATCCAAGATAGGACTTGAACCCAGATTCAGAGGCATTATACTATGTTGATTACCCTCAGTTTCCAAATGTACTCAGAGAAGTTCTATTGAAAGGAAGAATTATAAAATAATGACAGTATGCCTGTTTTATAGGTTCAAAAGAACACTCAGACCCTACACTTCTCCTGCTCTCTTTTATCCTCAGTAAGACATACCCAGGTTCAACTTTAAATCAGATTGTGAAGTGGGAAAAGACTTATTTTATTAGTAATATTTTTGGGTGCCTGCTATGTGCAGAGCCCAGTCTAAGATCTTTTGGGGAATATAGAGAAATAAGCTATGATATTTACCTTTAAGAGGTCACTTCTTTTTTGAGATGATGAGTCCTGTAGCAAAAAAAAGAGAGTAATAAAGATTCAAAGTTCAAGGAAGGGTTTATGGTAAACATGTCAAACAAAAAGGATGTATCAGAAGGGTTCAAAGAAAGGTAAGATCCCTCAGGACCAATGTGGTCCAGGAAGTATTGAGTCAGACCGGAATAACAGGAACAATGCCAGAATAGGATTATAGATCTGTAACTACTAAGGATCTCATAATCCATTAATTCCAACTCCTTCATTTTATAGATGAGGAAACTGAGACTCAGGAAAGTTAAGTGACTTGTCCACACCCAAACAGGTAGTAAGACTGGGGAAAACCACAGAAAATCAACAAACATTTATTGAGTGTTTACTATGTGAAATGGACTATATGTGAACTGCCAGATCAGAGATATAAAGTGTGTATGGGGGTCTTCAATCCAATCCCTGCATTTTACAGATGAGGAAACCAAGACCCAGGACCCTGAGTCATACAGCCAGTAAGTGCTAGAAAGACAGGTATTTGAACCCAGATTTTGCAACTTCAGGACCAGTGAATGTACTTTCTTCTGTACTATAACTGCCTCCTCAGATAGAAAGAAAATATTGGGTTTTGGTTGGAAGATGAGATTTGAAGGATCTCTGGGTCCTGTCCAGGTGAAAATGCTTCACAGGAAATTAGAGAAAGAGGTAAGACTAGAGTTGAAAGAGAGAGGTCAGACTAATGTTTCATTTGAGTTGCCCACAAAGAAGAGAATAGTAAAATCCCCTATTTCCCCTCCTTTTTTCTCATGTTCCTATTTGTGTTTGTGTGTGTGTGTGTGTGTGTGTGTGTGTGTGTGTATGTACGTGTATGTACGTGTACATACACTTTCCACCCCCTTCCCCCACATTAGCTAACCGGGGCTATTATACTTTCTGTGGACTGCTCAGAGCGCCCCCCCCCCCCCAAGTCATGCTTTCCTAACCAGGATATCCCGATATCCCCTGTGCTCCTGATCAAATCTTAACAATCTTCCATCTCTTTTCTACACATTTCCTCTGTGGAAAAATTCTTTTGATAGACACCTTAGATCTAAAGAAACTGATGACTTCATGTTGCCTTCAAACTCAAAGGAGTGAGAAAAAAGAGGTTTAGTCGGAAAAACTTAGAATCACAAAACATTAGAATGAAAGGAAACTTAGAGTTTCTCTTTCTACAAATGAAGAAGCTGAAATTTAAAAAAGATTAAGTGATTTGCCCCAATTACTGGCTATGTCACCCTTAGTGAGTCACTTAAACTTATCAATACCCTAGAAAACTCGGTAATTCTATTTCTTGGAGGTACATTTGTGTCATGACCTCTATCTTCTGAAAGTTCCTTATAACAGTGAAATCACAGATCAAATCCCTATTCCTAGCTGACACTAGTATCTAGGTCTCCCGATTTCTAATCTGGTGCTTTCTGCCTTGTGGGGAGAAGGTGCTTTCTTCTGCTACTCAAATATCATCCATTTGGTAGTTACCTATCTGCTGATTTGAGAAACCTGGTTGTGACTGGACTGTGACAAACTTTGATAACTAGAAGATAACTAGCTTCTGGGGTGGTGGGCTGCATTTTCTATCTTTATTCTTCTCTCTTTTTTTTTTTTTTAGATTTTTCAAGGCAATGGGGTTAAGTGGCTTGCCCAAGGCTACACGGCTAGGTAATTATTAAGTGTCTGAGGTCGGATTTGAACCCAGGTACTCCTGACTCCAAGGCCGATGCTCTATCCACTGCACCACCTAGCTGCCCTATCTTTATTCTTGAAAGCATTCTAATTTCCTTTAGGTCTTTGGCCCTTGGGAATATGTTCATATGAATTACTTTTTAAAAGCCTTCCCAAGTTGACTCCTAAATTTAAATTTATTTATTTACTATTCTAGCTACATGCAAAGCTAATTTTCAACATTTACCTTTTCCTAAGATTTTTGAGTTTCACATTTTTTCCCTTCTCCCTTCCCTGGACAGTGAGCAGTCTGACATGGCCATATTTTTTTTTTAGGTTTTTGCAAGGCAAACGGGGTAAAGTGGCTTGCCCAAGGCCACACAGCTAGGTAATTATTAAGTGTCTGAGACCAGATTTGAACCCATGTACTCCTGACTCCAGGGCTGGTACTTTATCCACATAGCCGCCCCTATGGCCATATATTCTTAAAAGCTGTGGCCAAGACAAACAAGGCATTTTTATGCTCTTATGATCACCAAATCAGTTCTTTTCTTCCAAGCAGCATCCTACCCAAAACAGATGGTTGTAAAGATAAAGGGAGAAACAAACCTCTTTCTTTGCATAGTTCATAACATCATAGACAACAGACCTGTGATTTCACTGGTATACGGGGACTCCCAGAATACTGGGACTCCCAGAAGATAAAACTTTCTCTGCTAATGCAGATAGACACCTACGGTTTGCAATCCTAAGAGAGTTGCCTCTAACCCTGAAAGGTGAAAATGACTTTCCCAGGGTCACATGACCAAGATCAATTAGAGGTGGGGCTTGAATCCTAGTCTTTCTGACTTTATTCTACCATGCTGACTCTTTTAAGCATGGTAACAAAGATAAAATCTCCGATAATTGAATAATATAATATCTCTCAATGAAACATTTTCATCTTAGCTCCAAGACATCCAGGTTAAGTCTTCACTGGAATCCAAGGAAGAGACTGTGAAGAAATCGAAGAATTTGAGGTAACATAATGCCAAGTTCTGTGGTTGTTTTTATCTGGGTTGAAGTGGCTAAAGCTTTTGGCTCTTTACCAAATGGATTCTGTGAATTACTATTGCTTTTGAGTGGTTTGAAAACTCCTCTCTAGGTTCTAGACCAGTAGAGAGGCCCCCGGTGCTACCTAAGAATCTTGTAAACTCCTGAAACATGAGTGAGGGTTCTATCTTGTAATCCAAACAAAAATATTTAATGAAGGTTGATGAATATGGTTGGAGTCAAGAAGGAGTTGGGTGATGAGAAATGGAGTTGCATCTATTCTAGTGGAAGAAATGTGTTCTCTTTCTTTTCTTGATTGTTGAAACCATGTGTGTTGTATATATGTATGTGTTGTAAATATCTACAATAATACAGAACCAGTTTGGGGCCCAGGAAGTGCTCACCTTTCCCCCTCTAAAGCTGCCTCTAGGTCTGGATTCCTACTCACATGAATTAAGGAACAGCCTGGTCCCTAAGTGAGAAGTCTCTTATTTTTTCTCAAATTCTTACTCTCTATACTCCCATTGCAGAGACCTAGGCTGAATCATATAAAGCTTAGATTGGGTTCCTGTTTCCAGTCCTCTCTAAAGGAAGAGTACAAAGGTACTTCATGTAGTAGTGTAGATCAGGTCTTAGACAGCTCTTTATATACCTCTAAATCTGTGATTTTTAGTATTGGAGAGAATTTCCAGTGTGGAAACTCCCTCTGCTGATGCAGATTGGCAGCTATCTAGAACTTAAGAGAATTACTTAAATGACTTTCCCAGGATCATATGGCTAGGATGTGTGTCAGAGGCAGGATTTGAGTTCAAGTCCTCTTGATCCCAAGGCCATTTTTCTATCTACTAAACTGCTCATATCTTTGAGACTGTGAGAAACTGGAGAGTTGAGACTCTTCTGCTTTTTTACATATATCAGTGTTTAGCACAGAGTTATAGTAATTATTGACTGCCTGACTCAGTTTCATATATAATATATATATATGTATTATATATGATTACACACACACACACACACACACACACACACACACACACACACCCCTTAGTTTCTTACCTTTACAATCTCATTTATGTCAGACTCACATCTGGGGAGTCCCAGAACCAGCATGGAGACGGAGCAGCCAATATTCCAAAATTCTGCATTTTCTCTTATCTCTTAACTTACCAAAGATGAGAGTTTTCTAGAGAACTGGTTCTCTCTCATCATCCAGAAAAGTCAATCTATTGTTTGACTTGGTCAAGCCTAGTAATCTCTTGGTATTGTCCTACTGTCCAGCTTCTCACCCTCCCCCAAGACTGGGACTCTCTGGGAGACAGTTGCTTCAAAGCTGAGAGTCAGAGCTGGCCCAACCCCAGCTCTCCTCATCTTTCCAGCTTTCCCTCTTTTTCTTTTATTTTAAATTCATTTGTTAGAGCTTTTGTCTGAGGATATGGGAACGTTGAGGGGGCAGATGGATCCTCTGCTCAAAGGCTTGGTTGGGGAGCAACGACTCAAATGGGGCGGTGATATCTATTGTCTGCAGCTTCTCATCAGAAATGCTAAGTTACGGAGTGGAAGACATTGGGCTCTCTGAAGCCGAGAGAGTGACACTCACTATTCTGGGTGGTCAGACTCCATTAGCATTTCCCCAGTACAGGCAAAGATGTGTGACCTGAGGCCCAGTGGCCATTGCGGTACAAGAGGATGTAGACTGTAGAAAAATGAAGGGGGAAAATGTGTTTCAGGGAGGGAGACATTGAATATATGAGAAGAGGAGAGACAGATCACAGATTATAGAAGGCAGTCATAGATTCAGAGCCAGATGGAACCTTTGTGGACATCCAGTAAAGCATCCTCATTTTATAGAAAAAGAAACTGAGACCCCTAAAGATTCATTGATTTGCCCGAGGGCATACAAGTAAGTGGAATTTGAAGGTGGAATTTGAAACCAAGTTCGCTCGTTTCTAAATTCATTACTTTTTCTGTGATACCACACTTCCTCAAAATAGACCCAGAAGCTACTGAAGGGAGACAGAATGATGGGAAGAAACCCTGACAGAAGGGCAGGAGAGGAAGGGCCACTGTAGGGAAGAAGACTGGAAAGAGGAAGTATGAAATTCAGATGTTATAAAAGAATTGGCATCAAAATCTCAACTCCTAGCTGTCTGCTGGACCCTTCATCTCTGAGAGCCCTTCCTTGTCTAAATTTATAATTCTATGATCCCCAGCTTCATTGTGGTTGGGAGAGTTAGCTCAATCCTGCTTGGTTCCACTTAGGGTGATTTTGGAAAAGTTCCCACTTTCCTTTGTATTTCGTGATGGAAAGATTCCAAAGGTGTGCCCCCAACAAGGAGATCCGAGCTGGGTCGTGAACATCAAACGTGGGGTCTTGAGTCTCCTTCAGACCAGCCCTGAAACCACCATCCCAGAAACCATTGATGAGGTGAGTCTGGCTGCTTCTTGGCCAGGATATAATATGGCATATATTGACTTCCCAACTGCTAATTGCAGTGGTAGCCTGGGTATGTTTAGTTGAAATGAGAGAAACGAAGCACCATTTTTAGTCTGGATTCTCTGTCTGAGGAAGACAAGTCACACATTTTTTCTCAGAGGGGCTAGATTTAGCTGAGAGCTTCAGGTAAGACATGGGAGAGAGAGGAGGAAGAGGGAGGGAGGGAGGGAGGGAGAGAGAGAGAGAGAGAGAGAGAGAGAGAGAGAGAGAGAGAGAGAGAGAGAGAGAGAGAGAGAATGTGTGTGTGTGTGTATGTGTGTGTTTTAGAGGTGGGAGATGGTAAGGACAAAAGGAGATGGGGAGAGAAAAATAAAGAGAGTGGGAGATGAGGAAAAAGTCAGAGAAATTCTGATATCACTCATAGAAATTTGGTTCTAGGTTGATATCTTGGGAAAATGTCCTACTACATATGAGCGAAAAGGTTCCCTACTCCTGAAGACAAAAGATTTAAACCAGTGTTCTCTCCGACACCATGGATTTACTTTTCTTAGGTCGGAGGTTCTTCCAGGAATGCCAGTAAGTATTATTGATTTACATTGTAATCTCATCCTGGACATCTAGGACATTTCAAGAAGAGATGTGTTGTTTTCTGTAAGTCTATGAAGTTCATCTATTGAATCCATTATTTGGACAGAACTATTTAATCATTCTCTGTCTGGTCCCAGTTCCCATTCCTATAGTCACTGTTATGCTTCTTGTTTCTGTGACTAAAATTACCAAAGAATAAATGGTACTATAACATGGAAAATTTTCTGAGGAGAAGAAGTTCTGGTGTATTTCATATAAGATGAACCACAATGTTCTCTTGGATCTCATTCAAGACCATGACACAGAAAGGTTGGAAGAAGAACCATAATACCATTGATCAATTGAGCTTAAAAGACTCTTAGATGTCCATCCAATCTCATACATCTTTAATTTTTTAGGATTATGTATCTAGAGTTGGAAGGAACTTTAAAGGTCATCTAGTCCAAACTCCTTATTTTACAAATGAAGAAACTGAGGTCCAAAGAAGTGATAATTCTTTCCCAGAGCTATATAGGTAGAACTGAGTTAGGATTTTAACATATATCCTCAGATAACATCAATTATTGTGTTCTTATCTATTGACCCATAGTGCCACATGAAGGTACAGATATCTAGAGATATAAATCAATTTATCCAAAGTCACAGAAATAAAGCCACAGGATTAGGACTCAGCACTCTTGATTTGTGTTCCATGTTCTTTCTACCCCACCATACTTTCTTTATAATTAGAAATTCATATGCATCTGTAGGTTCTGCAGCCTATTTTCTTTTTAAAACTTATTTCAATAAACAAAAAATCTATTTTCTCTCCCCACCTACTCTCACTGAAAAAAGCAAACCCTTATAATAAACTTGTATAGTCAAGCAAAACAAATCTCCATATTGACCATGTCCAAAATCTATATGCCTCATTCTGAACACTGAGTCTATCAGCTCTTGTCATGAGGTAGGTAGCAGGTTTAATCATTTGTCCCACTAGAACTAGTTGATTATTAGGTAATTTGTTTTCAGATTTGAATTTTTTAATTGTTCCATTTAGAGTTTTCCTTCCACATTTCTTTTCTACCTCATTTTCCCTGAATTCAACAGATGAATTCATTCCACTACCCAAGGAACATGATAACAATAGATGATGAGAATTCATTTTCATCAAAACTGTTTTTGGCCATAGTGGTCTCTAGGTATAGAATTCACTGTCCTGGATCAGGATCCTCACTCTGTTGGAGTTGTTGTCATGGTCTCTTAGGTATTTCCTCTCCTCTTCTCAGTCCCCACAGCCAATATTGACTTCAAAGCTGGAATGTTACCAGAGTCTCCAGGAAGGCTTGCTAGAGGACACAACCTGCACAGAATTTGACGAAGTTGGACCATTCTCTGAGAAGGGGAATGGTGTACAGACGAGGACACATTCCACCCTGAGTCTGCTGCAAGTGAGGCCCCAGGCCCTGTCCAACAAAGGTAATTGCTATGTCCAGACAGGAGGCATGTTTTCTGTCCTTTTTTGTGATTTGCCCAAGATCACAGGGGTAGAAAATACCTGAGGAAGGACCCAAGTACCTTAGGACTAAGTTGAGCAGGGATTTTGTTTTAACGTGTTTGTGTATCTATCCCCAGTGTTTAGCATGATGCCTTATACGTGTAATATGGGCAAATCACTTGGGCCTCAGTTTCCTCCCCTATAAAAATGAGTGAGTAGAACTAGATGGACTTTGAGGTCCTATTTAGATCTCAATGTTTCTTTGTTCATTACTATGGGAAAAACTATGTTTCTATGAGATGCCTTCAGAGAATTGAAAACCTCTCTGGTTTCCCTTTTCTTGAAAAAAAAATGATTGTTTATCTTCCTAGAACCTGTCCTCAGTAATTAGAATATTTTCCTTATGTCTGTAGGGGAATGTCCACTGGGGCTTGGGAGTTCTTCCATTCCTGCTGAATAAGACAACAGTTAGACTCTGTGTTTTGGAGAGGTGTCAATTTTAGAGCTAAGAATCTTCCCATGGAGACTCTAAAAACCAGTTTCTTTTTTTCATCCCAAGGAATGTGAACAGAAGCACACTATAGCCTTGGGAACATGGCTTTGAGTCTCCCATTCATTGAATGAACTCCACTGAAGAATGACAGCAGAGCTGTAACTTAAATGGTTAAAATATAACAGCCACAGGGGAGAAGGGAGTCACCTTAGGAAGGCTTCTTACTCTGCAGTGGTAGAAGAGAGCAAGCTGGAACCATTTGGGTTGAATTGGTTTCTTGAGATAAATTCAGAAATGGAGCTTGGTTTTAAGACATCTTTTTCTGCTCATATGGTTTTTTAGTGTTGGGAATTCCTGGTATGGAAACTGTTTCCATGGATGCAACTTGTCTATAAAATTCAGTCTGAGAGATTTGCTTGGCACACCAAGAAGTTAAGAGAATAGCCTATGGGGACTGAGTTTGTATGTGTCAGATATATGACTTGATAGGTCTTGTTCACTCCAAGGCTGAATTTCTACCAACAGTGTCATGCTGCCTCTCATAGGTCTTTATTGAAAATCAGACACATGAGAAAATTCTGGACTTTTCATTTTCATTTCAATTCAATACAATAAGCATTTAATTATGATGATAATGATGAACATCTATAGAGAACTTAAAACTTTGCAGAATATTTTATACATTATTTCAATTAATCTTTACAACAACCCTGGATGGTAGGTACTTTTTATTGTCCTCATTCTACAGAGGCAGGCAAAGACTAAATGACTTGCCCAAGATCACACAGGGAGTAAGTGTCTGAGGTGCAATTTGAACTCAGTCTTCTTGTGTCTAAGTCTAGTGCCATATCTACTTAACTTCCTTCTATTTATTTACTTCTTAGTCATTGAATGGGTGTAGCTTCAGACAAAGTGAAACCTAGAAAAGATCTTAATTTAGAAAGGCCAAGGCCACCCACTGCATGCTGGGTCATTGCCAGTCATCCTGACCTTTGTCTTACCAATGGACTCTTATGGCTCTAGAGACTGATGATTCAATCCAATCTTTGTTCAAATCCAATTCATACACAAGTAAAGACATCACATTCATGATGTCATTGATTCTCTTTGAGAATGATGGATGAATATTAGCTCAGAAATATGCTATGTCCAAAGGCACTTAAGGAAGTAGTCCTGAGACAATTCCTGATTTTTGGTGCTTATGAGTTTATCTTGTCAAATGAATCTCTTAGGAGGTTCCTCCTCTATTCTCATCCCCCTTTTTTTTCTCAGATGAGAAACCTAAGGTCGAAAGAAAGTGATTTGCTTAGGTTTACATCCAGGTCCACTGATGCCATGTCTCATGTCCTTTCATTTATATCACATTATCTCTCAGATGTGGAGAGAAGTGATATGTCTATAGCCTATAGTAGAAAGTATTAGGGCCAGGATCCCAACCCTATCTTCTGACTCTTTCTATTCCACCACAAGAGAGTTTTAAAAGAAAGAATTTGGCAGAAGGGGGAGGAACACCAATAATTAGAGGGATTAAGAAAGGCTTTGAGTAGGAGTTGGCTCCTTGACTTCTATCAAGGCTCAGCCTACTCAAATATCCCCTATATAAAACCTTTCTTAACCCCCATTGAACAGTGTGGGATTAATTAATCTCTTCCTCCTGAAATTGTTTTGTGCCTACTTATTTGAATGTGTAAGATCATAGATTTGGAGCTAAAAGGAATATCAGAGGTGAACTAATCCAGTTCCCCTTTTCATAGATGAATTAACTGAGGCAGTAAGAGAATAAATGACTTGACTAAGGTCACACAGATAGTAGAAAGAGAACTCATGTCCTTTGGTTTCTAATCCAGCAAACTTTCCTTTATGTCAGAATATGATATAGTAAGTAGGTACTAGAGTGGGAGTCATGGAGACCTGAGTTTAAATCCTGCCACAGACATTTACTAACTGTAAATACTTGGCAAATCACTTAATTTATCTCAGTCTCAGTTTACTTATTCATGAATTGGGAATAATATTAGCAGCTACCTCTAAGAGTTGTTGGGAAATCAAATGAAAATATATGTAAAATGCTTTGCAAACATAAGTGTTACAATAGCTAGCATTTATAAAATGCTTTTAGGTTGGCAAAATGCTATCCATATGTTATCTCATTTGATCCTCCCAACAAGCTTGAGAGATAGTTACTATTATTGTCCTCATTTTTTTTTAGTTGAGGAAGCAGATTGAGAGAAGGTAAGAGATTGTTCACACAGCTAGTAAATATCTGAGTCAGGATTTGAACTCAGATGTCTCTAACTCTAAGTACAGTGCTCTATCTGCTGAACACTGGCTATTATTATTATCATATCTCACACAAAAATGGACTCCTTGCAGTCAAGAAATAATTATTTTTTTACCATTGTATCCTAATCTTGGAGTAATAATCACTTAATTAATGTTTGTTGAATTAATCAAATCAGTTCTTCCCTTGCTACCAAAAAAGAACATGACAATACACACCTCTATGATTCTGTGGACCATCCCTATAATTTTTACATACTAGAATATTCCTCCAAGGCTACTTCCATATTAGAAGGCAAACTTCTTGAGGGCAAGAGGCCTTTGCCTCTATATTTAAATCCCTAGTTTAATTACAGTGTTTTGCACAGTGTAAGCTTTACACTAAATTTGTAAGTTTGGGCTTTGGTGCCTAATTTGCCCCTAGAGTAGGCTATGAAGCACTTATAGTGATCTCAAGAGATCTCCTAACTTTTCTTTCTTTCTTATCCTCTCTCCTTCCCTTTCCTTCCCCTCCTCTTCCCTTAACATCTGACCCTTCCTCATAGAGGAAATATCTGGCCAGAAACCATGCTTCCCCTCCTGAATCACTCTGTTTAGAATCACAGACTAATAGGACTCCTTATAGGTCAATTGCAGTTTTTTCTTCCACATTATGGGAGCACTAAGTCCTAACCTATGAGTTTAGACTTTTTGACCCTCCCTTTGTACCAGAGAAGTAGTCTGAATTGATATTAAAAGATAAAATATGTTGATATTAAACAATAATACATATATTATGCATTTTTGAGTTTCTAAACTTTTTATGTGTTATCTGTTGGCCTTGGCCTAGCTTCTGCAGAAAACTCCAAATTACCATTTAATTTCTCATGTTGATTTACTATTATTCAAACCATGATGGGGAAAGTTGCAATGTGTTATCCCTCAAAACTGTTGCATTAACCCCTTTATGTGCTTCTTGTCTCTGAAATAGATTATGGAAAGTTTTATGTGAGCAGTCTATTGTATGAATGGGAGGGTCTGGCCACCCAATCCCAGGTAGCTGCTGTAGCTGAATCTGTGAGAAAGTTGTGCTTGGCTCAGGCCACAAGTTTTGAGGTAAGTTGACTTTTGTAACCTTCTCCTAGAGTCTTCTGCGAATCAACTGGGAGTGGAGTATGCTGATAAATGTTTAAAAATCAGCTCTCCAGAAAAAAAGTATATTATGACATTTCAATCTACACTATTTAATTTAAAATTTAACATAATTTTCTTCATTTAATTTAATCTGCATTATTAATATGTTCACTATCACTTTCTTGAGGCTGTAATTGTTGTTAAGTTGTTTTCAGACAAATCTAACTCTCTCTGAGTCCATTTGTTTGTTTGTTTGTTTGTTTTTTGGCAAAGATACAAGCAGTGGCTTGCCATTTCTTTCTTCATCCTAGATAAGGAAAGTGAGGCAAACAGGGTTAAATGATTTGCCTAAAGTCACACAGCCAGGAAGTGTTTGAGACTGTATTTGCACTTAGAAGGAAGAGTCTTCCTAATTTTAAGCCCCGTGCTCTAACCATAGTGCTGACTTGCTGCCACTGAAGCTATATATAACTGTAAGTTTAAATAATAAAAATGTGTACCTTAAAATACCATATAAGTATGAATAATAATAAAAGCTATTAATAATTTATGTGAAACTTTAAGATTCTCAAAATATTATATAAATATATCATTTAAATCCTCCCAACAATCCTGGGAAGCAGATGCTGTTGTTGTCTAATCATGGTAGTCCTACCCAACTCTTTGATATCCCATTACCATTATTATTCTCAATTTACAATTGCAGAAATTAAGACCAACTGAGGTTAAATGATCTGCTCAGGGTCATACAGCTTGAAGGTAACTGAAGTTGAATTTGAACTTGGGTCTTCATGTCTCCAGGTCCAATACTCTTTCCATTGGGTTACCTAGCTGCTGATCTTCAGTATCATCTACTAAAGTGGGCCACCATGTTTTAGGCTTACATTCCATAAGAGCAACTCTGCCATGTTATATTTTATTCTTTGTCTATAAAAGTGTCATGCAAATTTTTTGAATCCAGAAAACCAACTGAAATTGGAAAAATTACTTTATCTCTCTAAATTTCAGCTTAGTCATGTGCAAAGGAGAGTCAGCATGAAGTCATAGCATACTGGATATGGCATCAAGAAAACCTGGGTGCAAATTCCACCTCAGACTAGCTGTGTGACACTGGGCAAGTTCATATGCCTCTGTTTCTACATCTGTACAATGAGGTCTTATGAGGATAATGATACCTAATGATGACCTAAGTAAAGGTGAACCATAAAGTAATGTCCCTGTTGTTAGAAGTATTTCATTACCGTTCCAGTTGAAGTTTCTTATCATCTTCACTTTCCTCACCTGTAGAATGGAGTTAAATGTAATAGTAGCCTTATATATATTGGGATGAGAGAACATATGTGTATATGAAGCAGCTTTAGAAGCATGTCACTTATACTTACTCCATGAATTCTTTTTCACAAATGGTCATTCATGTGTCTGCATTCCCATGAAAAATTTGGAGCCTGTGGGCCAGAGAAAGGGTCTCTATACTCTGTCTCTGATCCAACCCATCTTCTTGAGAGAGTTCAAACACACATCTGTTTATTTATTCTTGACACATCAGTTTCCAAAATAAATACCAGATTCACTGGTTGCTTTCAGGGAGCCATGGATTTCAGAGAGTACAGTGTAGTTGGAATGAGCTGAGGTATTTTGGGATTGTGGGACTACCCATTTGGGGCTCAGAGGGCTGTGTTTATTTCCTCCTGGCAGTTCCCTGGACAAGAGCCTCATTTTATACCTAGGAACATGGGAGGGATTTGGAAGGGCTGTTTGTTTTCTGTCTCATCTGGCCTTCAATTTGGACCCTCCTCCCAGAGTTCCTAGCCCCTTCTCCAGCTTGTAGATCAAAATGTCTGAGCCTATACTAGTTAAACTGATGGCCAGTGAAAGTGAACTTGACTTCTTGAGTCCTCCAAGAAACCAAGTGAAAAGAGCAAAATACTAGCAAATAGGCATTCTGAAAGTTGGTCTTGGCTCTACCACTAACTCAGTGTGTGATTGGAGGTACACAGATCTGAAAATACCTATCCTAAACCCCTCATTTACAAATGAGGAAATTGGGGGCTTATGGATAGTAAGTGACTTGACTAAGGTCATAGAGATACTGACTGGCAGAGGTGAGAAATAAATCCAAGTCCTCTGACTAAAGAACTAGTACCAAGATAATAATTTCTGCGCCTTATGTTTTCCTATCTGGGAGGTGAAGGGATTGAATTGTCCTTCGACTCTGTAATTTCTTGGATCTCTAACCTGAACTTTTTATTTTGGGGTGGTAGGTTCAAATCGGCCATTTCATTGATTGGAAACTCCCAGTGATGAGTCCCTCTCTACTAATACATTTTGGCAACTACTTATCAAGTGTATAATTTTCTAGAGTTGCTAGGGATACCAGGACTTAAATCCTTTAGCCTCCAAGTCAGCTCTTTATGTACAAATACTCCATCTTTCCTCTAAAAGTAATATCATATGGTGGTTGTTTTTCAATTATTTTCCAGTCATACCTGACTCTTTGTGACCCCTTTGGGGGATTTCTTGACAAAGATACTGGAGTGGTTTGTCATTTCCTTCTCCAGTTCATTTTATAGATAAGGCCACCAGGGTTAAGTGATTTGTCCTGGCTCACACAGCCAGGAAGTGTCAGAGGCCAGTTTTGAACTTAGGAAGGTGTCTTTTTGACTCCAGTTCAGAAATTTATATATTGAACTATCATAGAGACCAAATCATATGTTTAACAGTATGTATTCATTCATCTTGTTAAAAAACAAAACAAAACTGGATTTATAAATGCATATAAATTCTAGACCTACAGCATCATTAAATGTGAATATAGTTTTCAAATATCATTAACTTTTGAAAACTAGTGACATGGACTGGCAGATGCTCAAAGTGAACTCATTCCTTTGTAGTGAAAGGAGAAGAGTAAGTGTTATGAGGACATGGGAGTCAGTGGAAAGAACCAAAGTGAGTATGATATGACTTTGGAGTCTGGAGCAATTCCAGTCTGAAGCTCTGGCAATGTTCCCTGTCTACCGATAGCCTATAGTTACTGCTGTCTTCCCAAGTAGAGTATAATTATCCTAGGAACAAAGCCAAATCATGACTAGCTGCAGAAGGGGAAGAACTAGTGGATTTTTTTATTTGCATAGAATATGGCAGCTAATTCTGTGAGAACTAATACTAAATGCTTTCTTAGAATCCTATATCAGAAACATTGCCTTTGCTAGTCTTCTAGTCAAGTCTATCTCCTTGTTCAGAATTGATCCAAATCTTTCGGAAAATTACCAATGATTAGAAATAAAATAAGAGTTTTGGAACTACATTGGAGGTTCTTTGAGCAAAGGCCAAGGAGTCATTAGTCAGATGTATTATAGAAGCAATTTTTGTTATGTATAGTTTAAACAAAAATAATTCTGAGGTCTCTACATTCTATAAAGGAGTCTTTATATAGAGCCCAGGCCCTGACATAAAGTAGGCATTTAACTAATACTACAGTTCTTCGTCATGTCTCTGTCTTTCATTGTAATCTGACCCTGATTTCACCAAAGGGGAAATTTCCCTGAGTCTTTAAGGAAGCAAGCTAGAATTAGGGACATGTTGAAGATATGTCTCTTGCAGACTTTTAAGGGAAGTGGACACTGCAAAATGTCTGGAAGAGAGTCTCCTCCCTGGAGTCAATCCCAATCCACAATCCTCTTTCAAAGCAGAAATGAAGAATGTTTCTCTTCTCCAGAGCTCTCATCTAACTTTACTCCTCCTGCCTTCATACTGATTGAATTATTATTCTCTCCACCAATTAGGAGCCTTACCAAATGTTCTCAGGTTTGAAAACCTGCTTATATATCTATCTGTCCATTCATTCACAAATCATAGAGCTGGAAGGACTTTATAAATTATTTATTCCAGTGATCCTCAAAGATAAAATCATGGCCCACTGGGGTGCTCCTGGTTTCATTCACTCATTATGTCACAATATTCAAAATATATTCACAAATTCTTGGAAACTTACTCTTGCAAATCACTTATATCTGTGAATGTTCCAACTGTCCTCTGTGGATGAGTCTGAGAACAATCCACTCTTCTTAAAGATCTCTGGAGAGGACAATGCCTACTTTTTCCTTGTTTACTCCTTTTAGGGTCTTCACTGCTGGGAGATGATCAGGAGAGCACTGGATTTGGAGGGGCAGGGAAAAGATTGGATTGACATCATATCCCTTTCAATTACTATCTTTGTCAGCACTTAACTTCTGCTCTTTAAAACACTGCCCCCCTCCACAATGTCTTTAATATCTCTGGGTTTCAGAAGAAGGAAAATGGAGAAGGAAAACCCCAAATGGGGTCATAAGGAATCAGACATGACTGAAACATCTAAATAACAACAATACAAAAATGAAAAAGTTAAACAAGATGACCTCTAAGAATTTTTCAGACTCTAAAGCTATGTTTTATTTATTTTTCCTCTTTTGAAGCAATTTTAATCCCTCCAATAGCAATGTTGGCACTTAATAATGACTTTCTCCCCTCTTCCTTTCTGTTGTTTAATTATGGAGGAAACTTCTGGCAAGCAGCCTCTGTGGAGATTCTGTCCCAACAGAGTTCACAGCATCACTGGATCATAGCAAGCTAGGAGAAGGCAGCTTGGTGTAGTGGATAGAGCATGAGATTTGGAGTCCAGAAGTCTTGAACTCAAATGCTACCTGTATTAATGAGGATTTATGAAGTAGCTTCTTTATACTAGACACAGGACCTAGTGCTGAGGTTGCAAGTATAAGGACTGAAACAATATCTACTCTTAGTGAGATTAAGTTTCAGATAATTTTTAAGTTTGTAACTTTGAACAAATCCCTTAACCTCTTTGATTTTAGTTAATTTCCTCCTTGGCAAAATGAAGGAATTTGGTTCAATCATCTCTAAGGGTTAACTCTAAATCCATGATCCCAAGGAGTAGAGGATTCCTTGAAGGAGACTCAGAGGACATCTTTCCCAACCTCCTCATTTTATGGATTAGGAAACTGAGACCCAGGGAGTAAGGTCATTTTCCCAAGATCACAGATAGTGTCATGGATGGGATTTGAATCTAGGCCATCTGACTCCCGAGTCAGATTAAGGGCAAATAGAGGCAGTTAACTTTGTAAACAGTCAAATAATAGGTGAGCTTTTTCCTTTCCCCTGGGACTCAGTGCATTTAAAGGAAGTCAATGATTCTAGGACATCTAGATGGTTTAGTGGATAGAGTCCAGGACTTGGAATCAGAAACACTCATCTTTGTGAGTTCAAATCCTGCCTCAGACACTAGACTGTGTGATTCTGGGCAAGTCACTTAAATCTGCCTCAATTTCCTCATCTATAAAATAAATTAGAGAAGGAAATGGCAAACTAGTCCAATATGTTATTTGAGAAAACCCCAAATGGTATCACCAAAAGAAAGACATGACTGAAAAAATGACTTAAGCAATAAAATAAAAATTATTCCTATTATGCTGAGCTAACTAGATTGAAAAGGAGGGGTAGAGAGAAAGGGAAGGAGAGCACATGTTTAAATGACATTTAGAAACCACCTCAAGCAGTAACAAGCCTCTGTCATGACCTTGTCTTTTAGAGGGTTTTGGGAAGCTGCCTGAGTTGCCTAGGGGACAGTCCCTTTGTTCTCTTGGCTTTAGATTCCTTATAGTTGGCTGAGAGGAAGCTCAGAGTTGTCTTTTTAATCAGAAAACAAAACTTGTATTAAAAAAGAGAGACTTTCTCTGGTCTGGTATTCACAAGATGGATGATTAATTCCTGAGGATATAAATTGAATGAGTTAAGTGGAGAGAGGAATAAAAGGTAGGCAAAGTAGATGAGAAAGAAGGGGAAGGAAATGAATCTATTCGACTATTTCTTTGGGTTTCAGGAGAGAAAATATTTGAGCATTAACAAATTTGATTTTCTTCAACAAACATTAAGTACTTGATTCTCCATGGCCTATAGATACCTGATTTGTTTTTTGGATTCAGCTGCCATGAATTCTTGGAAAGAAACAAAATTGGCAGAGGAAAAGGAGATATCATTTGAAATTAAGTATTGGTCTTTCCGTAAAACTCTTGATAATTCATGGGATTTGGTTATAGAGAAGAGGAATAAATTTGGAAAATGTCACACTATGATTTAGGGTGAAAAGACTTGTGCCAGAGAGTATGCTAGTTGCTCTCCATGCCACCATCTCTCCCCCAATATAGCTAAACTCTACTGAACTATATTCTTAAAGCAAACCTCTAAAAATGTCACACCCCACTCTAGTGGTTTTTTTTATCACTTCAAGGATCAAATACAAAATCTTCTGTTTTTCATTTAGAGCTTTTCATAATCTGGTCCCTCTTCTTCATTTTTACTGATTGATCCAATGATATTGGCTTCTTGGTTGTTTCTTGTGCAAATCACTCCTTTTCCAGACTTTAGACATATTCCCAGGTTTTTCCCCAAACCTGGGATACTCCTCCCCCTGGCTTCTTGGGCTTCCAACCAAAGTCTCACTTTGTATAAGAAACCTTTCTAGATCCTCTTAATGCATGTGTCTTCCCTTTGTCAATTATTTTCAACTTATTCTGTGTATGTGTATATGTTCATATACACATATATGATCTGATCTGTCCATAGTTGTTGGCATGTTCCCTCCCCCATTAAACTGTCTTTTGCCTTTCTTTGTATCCTCAGTGCTTAGCACAATTCCTGATATGTAGGTTAGACCAATTGATAATGATGATAATAATAATGGTTAGTATTTATAGAATTTGTAGAATGCTTTGCTTATGTTATTTCATTTTATCCTTACAACAACCTTGTTAGGAGGGTGCTGTTAATATTCCCATTTTGTAGATGAGTCAACCAAGATTGAAAGAGATGAGGTGATTTATACAAGGTTATGCAACACTGGAGAAGAATTTAAACCAATCTTTCTGAGATCAAGACCATCTCTTTATCCATTCTACCACCTAGCAAGATCCCTTAAATAAGCCCCTACATGTTGTATGGGAATGCATATGGAACAAGCACCTTGGTGAGAGAGTACTTTGGCATACAAGAGAATACAAAAAGTTATTTTTAAGGAAAAATCTGTTCAGAACTCAGGAAACATTAAAAGATGTTAATGGAAAGGAAATCACTACTGAGCAGGGAAACACATGTCTGAGTTTCCCAAGAGCCTGGCTCTCTGCCCAGCAATCTCAGGAAAGGGAGAGCAATGTCTAAGAGGAAGAACTCCTGTAGAAAATGCCAATCCCTCAGAATAACTGATCACCTTTCATGCAAATGCCACTCATGGAATAGCTTTCCCAAACCCTTAGCAGTTCCAGAACTGAGCTGATTGGAATCTGGAAGATCGGAGAATCCTAGAAGGGAGCATGTAGGCCAGTAAAATCCACAGGTTCAGAGATACAGAGGGGAATTATGAAAAGACAACCTTTTCTTGTTGTCTAGAAAACATGACGTGGGTGAAGCAGCAGACTGGATGGGTCCAGAGAGGGAGGCTGGTTTCTTAGTCAATATTCAAGATTTATAATAGGGGCTCCATTCACAGAAACCAAGCCTAAGGAATTATGAAAGCAACTTGTTCCAGGATCAGACAAGTTATAGGATTCTGGTATGTAGACTCTGAGATTGTGACATTGGTCTCATGAGGGACTCAGAGAACCATCAGACAAAAAAGCAATCAGGAGATTGGAGTGAATATTAATACTTGGCTTTTCCATTGTTATTGAAGAAACCAAAATGTCATCACTATGTTTGAGATAAATTACAATGGTCCAACTGAATTATCAGACCAACATAAGGTCAGAATGCTCTTCCTTAGGTTGGGCACTAATAGACCATGTGAAACACCTGGAGTGCTTACTCTAAACTTAGGTTTGCCATGTTTCCTTTGAGCTGCTTCCTCATGGAACGAAGTACCTTCACTGATGAGGATGTGCCGCGCTGGGTGGTCCTATGCCAGTGTCTCCCATGCTGTATAATCAATTCTTATTTTTTCTTTTTTATAAAATTTAATAAATATTTTTATTTCCAACTACACACATTGTTAGTTTTTACCAGTCATTTTTTTTGTAAGACTGAGTTTTACAATTTTTCTCCCTCCCTCCCTTCCTTCCCTGCCATCCCTGACAGAAAAAAATCTGATATAGGCTTTACATTTGTACAGTCAGTTTTAAAGTTCTTAAGAGAGATTTTCAGGGTGTCCCAGTATTGCTACTTGAAACCCCCTTGTGAGTGCTTGCCCTGTATAAATTCTCCATAAAATAGTCTTTTTGGCAAGCATACTTCTGGCATTCTTACAATGTGCCCATCTCATCCTGATTTCACTCTTTGTAGTAATGTTGGAATGCTAGGCAGTTTATCTCAAGAAAGGACTTGGGAATACTAGGGAAAGATCATTAATCTGAAATCAGGAAGGGTCAGGGTTTAAATCCTAGTTTCTAATATTTACTAATTGTGTTAATCCTGGTAAATCATTCAATTTCTTTGATGTGCTTTTCTCATCTAATAAAATATGTATGACATTTTCATTACTGACCTCAGAGGATAGCTTTGTAAGCCTTAAAGTGATATAAAATGTGAATTATAATTTGACCTTGATCACCATCTTGTTTGTATCTATGGCTGTGGTGATTAAACCTGAGATTAAAGGTATAAACTGTGGATAAGAAGATATGATGAAAGTTTCCTAAATCCTCTCTGGAGATCAGAGCTCACCTCTCCAAATGTAATTCCTAGCTTCCTTGTAAATCACAATAAATGACTACCTGCAACACAATCTAGAAAAAAGAATAAGAAATAAAACTATTTTTTCATAATAGTTGGTATATTTTTCAGATTTTTTTTATTGAAAACAAATAGGATTAAAATGAAGGAGACTGACATTTTGAAGAATCTTAAACATCAACCCAGTCTAACTGCTCTATTTTACAGATAAACTGAGGTCCAAGAAGTTTTATAGGATAATAGATTGAGATAGAGCAAGAAGGCCCCTTAGAAGTCAGTGAGTCCAACCCTTTCAGGAAACTGAGAGAACTGAGGTAGACAGAGGTTTAAGTAACTTACTCAGGGGCACATAGCTAGTAAGTATCTGAGGGAGGAATCAAACTCAGATTGCCTGATTCTGTTTGCTATGCCAACTAACTGAATAGGCCATCTGGAGGAAATAACTTGCCCAATTTTTGACCCTCATTACAATTTACCTGTGATTCTATTTAGAAGCAGGGGATTAATAAAATGACCTAGGAGAGCTAGGAGATTTAGGGAATAGAACACTGGACCTACAATTAGACCTTTTGGTTAGAATCCTTATTTAAACACTGAGTGACGCTGGGAAAGTTAATTACTCCTGTCTGCCTCCGATTCTTCAGCTATAAAATAGACATATTTTGTGAGGTTGTTGTGATGATGAAATGAGATAATACTGGGTTCGAATCATGGGGGCTTCCTAAATGCTCATTTCTTTACTTCTTTTTAGGACTCATTCTATAGGTGAGGAAACTAAGACCCAGAACGGGGGGAGAGATGACTTAACATATTTTTGGAGACTTGTGTGGATATTCTTCTAAACTGGTCTGGAAGCAGTGGGATGGATAAGATGATCTTTCAAAGTCTCTGCCCAGTAGGCATTCCAGATGACTCACATTTTTCCCATCTTTATTTCCAGACTGCAGAACTTTTCATGGAGCTGGTGTTCGAGCTGAGGGGCTTGTCTATTGATGAACTGAGGAATCTCTGGCAAAGATCTTCCTTTAAGTGCAGAGACAATTGGTAAGAGGCTGTTTCCCAGAGTGAAGGACCTAGGGAAAGATCTCCATGACTTTGCTGAGCTTTAAGATTCTTCTGGGTGATTTAGGAACTCCCCCATCTTCACATGTGACTTGGATGCCTCAGGGATAGATAATAACATCTCTCCATCTGTTCTTGTTTCCTCTGAGTGACACTGACCTGAGTCTCACTCACCAGACTTTGGTGTGTGTCTTGGGAAGTCTGCCAGGACAGCAATCTGGGCAGGGCAACCCTGAGTTTCCCACGAACCTCAGCACTGTCCTGCTACAGAATAGAGAACTGAAGGGCCAAGCTATATAAAGCTGGAATTGTTCTCTCCTACAGAAGAGGACCCTCTTGCTCAGAAATGGAATTAGCATTCAAATACATCTTGTGTACCATTTCTGGGGAAAGGATTCAGGAAGGGGGAAGATGATATCAGGGTTAGGGTACATGTCTAACATGCCCAGGCAAGGGAATCACTCTGCTATACATAGGAACTCTCTGGCCAGCATGGGTGGAGAGAGAGTGTAAACATTACAAGAAAACTAAGAGGGAATATGTAAACTGGGTGCTCCCACCTGGTGTGTTTACCTTGCAGACCTGCTAAGACACAAACCTGTCCACTGGGCTAAGGTCTACATAGAAGAAAGACTCAGGACTTGTTCCTTTTTTCTTTTGGCTCCTCTAAACTTCTTAAAGGTTTTTCTATGATACCAATTCCAGTCATAGCAGCCTTTTGGGACTACTACTGGGTACCATGACTGATGATGATGTAGTCTTCATTTTGTGAAGTTGGTGGCCTCTCTTGGCACATTCATTTTTCTCTACTACTCAGCTTTTATCTAATCAGAGTTTTACAAGGTACATAACCTCTTCAAAAAGCCTTCTGTCTCTTCCCACAGTTCTTAATCCTTACCCAGAATTGGGTTTCAGAGACCTAATTCTGTGTATAACAAAGTTCTTTGGAAGACTGTATGAACAATATACAATTGTGTTGCTATTTGTTGTTATTATCCAAAGTTTCACAGTCAACAGGCTCTCTCTCTCTGGTTGCTGACAATGGAGCATCTCTGTTCATTTGCTTTCTTAGAAGAATGACCTGTGATTGACACATGCCAGAGCTAATGAGTCTAAGAGGCTCACACTCAGGCCCTGTTGCCCTTTGTGTTTGGAGAATGGGGATTTCTGAGAGATTCATTTTCTTCTTTGCTGTGGCCTCAAAAATCCTAGACTTCTGCATTCATTTTCCATTATGTTTCTAGGTTTGTTTCCTAACTCCCCAAGCCTGGTTGCAGACTCTTGAAGAGATGTAGTTTGTTGGAAAGAGGCTTCATCAGAAAATATGGGTGTGTTCAAAGCCCAGTTTTACCATCTACTAGTGATATGAACTTGAGTGAATCACTTTTTTGCTGTGAGCCCCAATCTGACACATGTGAATAATAATGCCTGCCCTGTCATTCTTGTGAGAATCAAAAAGGTCATGTATGTGAAAGTGTTTTGAAAACTGAGAGACTGTGTGGATGAATTACAAAGAGCAGGCCTAGAGGTCAAGAGGACCTAAATTTAAGATATGCCTCTCCACATAATAACTCTATGGCTGTTGATGAGTCACTGGATAACTCATGTCTCAGGCAACTTTAGATTATAAGTATAGATCACTTGTATTGGAAGCTCCCACACTGGGAATATTTCTTATGCCAATGAAATCACAGATCATAAGTTCTTATACTTAAATCTGTAATGGGGATCCTATTTTATAGGTGAGGAAACTGAGACAGAGAGAATTTAAGTGATTTGTCTATAGTTATATAGCTAATAAATGTCTGAGAGGATTGGAACTCAGATCCTCATGACTTAAAGATCAATACTCTATACTGTTTTTTGGTTGTGTGGTCATTAAATTTTATGATAATGTTTGACTCTGTGACCCTTTTTGGGGTTTTCTGGAGTAGTTTTACCATTTCCTTCTCCAGCTCATTTTACAGATGAGGAAACTGAAGTAAATATGGTTAAGTAACTTGTTCAGAATTAAGTAATTAGTAAGTGTCTGAGGTCATATTTGAACCAGGAAATAAGTCTAAATCCAGGGCTTTAATCATAATCTGAACCAATTAGCTGTCCACTCTCCCACACTATGCCACATTAGATACATCAATTCAAAACAATAGAAATGAGGTGATAAACCTGAGATTTTGTGGATGGGAGGATAAAAGTTTCCTAAATCCCCTGTGGAGATCAGAACTCACTTTTCCAAATGTAATTATTTGCTTCCTTTTAAGCATTTTGAAGACGCAGTGAATGACTATCTGCAACACAAACCAAAAGAAGTGCTTCTACAAAATTTGGTGTTTAAATGAAATATATTCATAGTTCACTTAATGATCAGTCCTTGTTCCCATCAGCTTGTATAGAAAAGCACACTCGAAGGTGTGCATTTCTGGGGTCTTAGGTTTCCCTGAAGCCACTCTGATTCTTGGGAAGATAGTTTAGTGGAAGATTGCTTATGGTGGTGATGACTATTTACTGGCCTATGACTATTTCAGGCAACCCTTGGTAGATGCTCTGCCCTCTTGTGGAACAGAAGCTTGTGTTGCCCTCATGAAGGAGCTCATCATGTCTGGAGATGTGGAAAATGATGAGGCTGAGTCATTCCTTTGGTCCTTGGCATTTGTCCCTCAGCCCACAGCTGGCATGGTTCATTTACTGCTGGTGAGTAAGTTTCCTTCTCCTTTATCTAAACATGATCCTGATGCTCTATGGATTATTCAAGAAGGCTTGTAGTGGCCCTGCCAATGAGTTTGATAATCTACACAAGATAGACTAGAGAAATTCAGACTTCCCAGGCTTATCTGGCTGCTCTGTCTAGACTATATTTAAAAGTATAAGCAGTAGGATCTAGGATCCTAGATTTAGATCAAAGGATCATAGATTTAATACTGAGAAAGAAACTCAAGGATCACATGTCCAATCTCATCATTTTAAAGATGAGGCAACTAAGACCCAGAAAGTTTAATCACTTATAGAGTATCATATGGTTTATAGATATGAGGCAGGTTTTCCTAATTCTAAATCCAGTACCCAATCCACTATACCATCCTGCTTCTCAACCAGTCCTTTCATATTACAGATGAGTAAAGGAGGTCCAGAGAGTTCGTATGACTTGTCAAAAGTCATACAAATAATAAATAACAGATGGGATTTGAACCTAGTCCTCTAGACTAAAGTGAAATCTTTAAATGCCCTTTGGGGAAATGATTCAACATCTCTGCTTCTATACAATCTTTTTTTTTTTTTTAGTTTTGTTTGCAAGGCAAATGGGGTTAAGTGACTTTCCCAAGGTCACACAGCTAGGTGATTATTAAGTATCTGAGGCCGCATTTGAACTCAGGTACTCCTGACTCCAAGGCCAGTGAACTGTACCACCTAGCCACCCCGCTTCTATACAATCTTGACAATTATGCATTTATATTTAGAAGTTGGTGATGATTCTGATTTATCCTGTTCTCTAGCTGAAATGAGAAAAGATCCTACCTACATCAATTTGGATCTTATTGATGATTCTTGGTATGTGTTTTAGTAATCATTTGGTTGTAGAAGATCTAATATCCTGGCTAAATGTAACAGCTTGAAGAATGGGCCCATGGAATTGGAACTGGTCTCTGGTTTGTTTCTCTGACCTGGGTATTGGAAGAAGGTTTTCCTTGTCATTTGCATGGGAGCTTTTAGTAACTCTGGAATTAGGAATGGAGAACAATCCTGACAGGACAGAATACTAGTTGTGTTCGACAATATCTAAAAACTAGGCAGAGAGTTCCCATAAATGATAGTTTTGATGTCCAATTTTCCTCCCTGTTTCTGATTTAATGATATACATCTA
Organism: Macrotis lagotis; assembly: GCF_037893015.1. Lineage (NCBI taxonomy): Eukaryota > Metazoa > Chordata > Mammalia > Peramelemorphia > Peramelidae > Macrotis > Macrotis lagotis. Next base: position 14,234,785 of record NC_133665.1, on the reverse strand, counting down.
GCTTTCCCTCATATTTCTTTCCTTCCAATAATCCTCTTCTGCTTTTGTTTCTATCCCCACCCCCAAAGCATCAGTCTGTCTCTCTCTCCTTCCTAAAGTTTGCATGGCTCCCCAAGAGTCTCTCTAGAGGTCAAGACCTTGGATAGAACATTAGAGAGTTCTAATTGAAGCCTAGGGACAAGCAACTCGAATTTAGGTTTTTCAGTTTCCACTACATTGTCAGGGTGTGTTCAGGTTGCCAAGGAGCATGCCTAAGATAAATTACTCCAGAGAACTGGCTCGAATCATATTTCTGTTCCCATTATTATGTTTAAACTCTCACTCTTGAGCTTTGGACCCATTAGCAACTATTTTAACCTAGGAGAGTAGGGAGCAAAGAAAAGATATCTTAAGTTATGGACAACACAGAATGTTTTCTGAGATAATGGTATATAGGCTTATTGAAACTGTGGATTCTTTAATTTTTATTTTTCCTTCTTTAGTCCTGTCAGTATCTGGAGCATAGAAGAATTTAATAAAAGTCTGTTGATTAATCAATTTGTAGCCTGTATTTACCTTTCCAGATTGTTAGAGATAATAGAGAACTCATTTTGTAAGACTTAAAAAGGCAATGAATTAAGTGAATTGACAGTGAATTAACAATTCAGTTTAACTCAACAAGCACTTGCTGAACTCTTACTGTATACCAAGTACTTTGCTAGGTGCTGAGGATTCAAGTTCAAAAATGAAAACAGTTGCTTCCTTCAAGAAGCTTATATTTCTGAAGAGCCAGGATTCAAATACAAGCATTTATCCAAAGCTCTTTCTAGAACATCATATTGTAGAGCTCCCCCGGAACAGGGCAAAGAAAGAGCCTATATGATAAAATAAATTTTCCAGTGAGAATCTAGGAAGGGAAATTCCTTTACCCTAAGGAATATCCATTAGAAGAAGAAGGGGCAGCTAGGTGGCACAGTGGATAGAGCACCGGCCCTGGAGTCAGGAGGACATGAGTCCAAATCCAACCTCAGACACTTAATAATGACCTAGCTATGTGACCTTGAGTAAGTCACTCAACCCCATTGCCTTGCAAAAATAAAAAAATAAGAGAAAATAATTTTAAAATTATAATTATAATATAAAAGAGAAAATTTAGGGTAATTATTATTCAATATGGACCTATCTTGTGGAATTAGCTTCTAAAATGTTTTGTTCAAGTAATTGAAATAAATCAGATGGAGGTTAGTTATATGAATAGGAAAGGAAGCATAAACATTTGGTCACTGTAGGTCTGAGGCTGCTTACCTGAGTAAGGATGAGAAAACAGAAAATTTGACAATCTGGTACAAGAGGTGAATAAGTGATGGTTTTGTGTCAATTCAAAAAATAAAAATGTTCATTTGTGTGTGAGTTTATGTGTGTTGTGTGTATTGTGTGTGTAAAACTAAAACTACTCTGACATTTGATGATGACTATAATGATGAAAAGGACAGAATGAATTTCTTGTAATTTCCTATTTTTCTTTCTGAAGCCTGTGCATGAAGAGAATTATGCAACAGCATTCTGGGGGTCCCAGGCTAAAATTATCCAGTATTACTGATCCTTCAACTCACAGCATAAATATCTTCATGTGTTTGCATATAATTCACATTTTAATCATTCACAACAACATGCATTGAATCCCCCTCGACTTTTTAGACATAGGATCATAGATTTAGAGGTCACTGAGCCAATCCCCTCATTTTACAGATGAAGAAACTGAGACTCAGAGAGATTAAATCACTCGTCCAGAGTCAAAAAGTTAACTAAGTTTCTGCAGCACAATTCAAACCTAGGTAACACTGACTGCAATTCCATCAATATAATCACTAAATTGCACTGCTAGTGGTTTATGAGATTCTCTCAAAGTGAATAGGAAGCAAGCCATGTTATGTTTCCCTATAATGGCAGGTGTTCTTTCTAAATATCTTTATGGAATGGCAGTGAAATATTGCAACCAAAAAAACCATGACAATATTAAATAAGGAATTGCATCTAGAATTGGGGTAGCTAGGTGATGTAATGGATAGAGTACCAGGTCTGGAGTCAGGAAGATTCCTCTTTCTGAGTTCAAATCTGACCTTATACACTTGCTAGCTGATTCTGGAACAAGTGAAGTTTTTTACTCAGGGTCAAATAGCTAGTGGTAAATCTGGGTTGGAATTTGAATCTGGGTTTTCTTTTATTCACTCTACTATATAGCCAAGAAATATATCTTGCTGAATATGATAAGTATAAGAATTTTCAGTTAAATATAGTTATATGGTTATAACCTATAATATACTTATATAGTTATGCTTAATTACATGTGTATTTATACACAACCTCTATCAATCTTTCTATCATTTATCTATCTTGCAGTGTGAAAAGTTTACTTCATTTAGGTTCTCATCACCCCTCACTTGAACTGTGAACTCATGGTCTCTAGTATCTTCCTTCTCCTATTTGTTTTTCAAAAAAAATGTTAAATTGATGTTCCCAAAGCTCAGTTCTGACTGTGTCACTCAAGAAATTTCAGTGATTGCCTCTTACTTCTAGCATGATATACCAACTCTTCTGTTAGACTTAAAAACACTTCACAGTCTGTTTCCAATTTTCTTATTTAGTTTTCTAGACTTGGTGCATATTATTCTCTATCACACGCTCAACATTCTGGTCTAAAGGCTTACTTACTGTTTCCAGGATGTGGACATTCCAGCTCCTATCTCTATAGCTTTGTACAGCTAGCTTGGAATGTCTTCCCTCCATTCTCTCCCTTAGAATTTCTAGTTTCTTTCCAAGGTCAATTCAACTGTCTCCTCCTATAGGATACTATCCTGAATACTTCCTCTCGCCCACCCTCAGGTGGCTACTCTGGGAAATGACTATAGATTTTAGAATTCATTTTCTATATATGTGCTGTTTTCCCTAACAGACTATAGGGTCCTTGAGTGCAAGGACTATTGTTTTTATCCTCATCCCTACTATCATACCTGAGGCACAGCTGGTGCTCAGCAAATGCTTATTGAATGAATAAATTAATGAGAAAAGTACTACTACTATTAATAAAATAGGTAACATCCATATAGCACTTTAAGATTTGCAAAGTGAAAAATTTTTAAAGATTTGCAAAGTTCCACTTTATATATGTAAAAACATATTCTTTAGTATATGTTATATTATCTTATAATGATATATAATCTTATAATGATCTTGTAATGATATATAATAAAAGGATGTTATATAAAATATATCACATCTCATGTATTTGTATATTATCTATAAATAATTTATGTATATATCATTTAATATATTTCAGCATCAGTCTAGCTATCTATCTATCTACTATCTACCTATCTGTCCATCTGCCTATCTCTCTTGTAGTATGAAGAGTTTCAACTTCACTGTTTTCCCTCAGGATAAGCTGTCTTCTCTTAATAATAACCCCATCAAGTGGAATAGAGATAGCAGGCAGGACTTTCCCCTAAGTAGTTCTAAATTGACCCCTTGTAAAACCTACCTGATGTTGGTCTGAAATCTGCATCTTGGTGGGTCTGTGTATGAGGAAGGGGCTTCTTAAGTTAGAGTATGTTTCTGTTTCCAGCCTCTGCTGCAGTCCCCAGCAGTGAGTTTGAGTGCCTTCCTCAGCATCTCTGCTCTGGTGCACAACCTGTGTATGGCAGGTGGGGCCTGTGAGAGACTCCCAGGAGTGAACTCATTAATGAAGATCCTGAAAGAAGCCTTAGGAGAGAACTGTAGCTCTCAGGGCTCCAAGGACAATAGCCGGGTAAGTAGATCTGGTATCTGGGGGGAATGACACAAAAGTATGATGAGAAAGATTAAGGTAACACTGGATGGGGAAATATGACAAATAGGCAGTGCAACAATGATGACCGACCTTTCACAAACTATTCTGAACTGAGACAGTTCATCTGCAGGAAAAGCATTGGGAAGACTTCCTAGCCTGTAGCTTATACTGGGGCTGTGTTATTCTTCCCCTTGGCCTGAACTCAGTGTGGGTAGGTAGCCCTTTAAGCCAGAACTTGTTCTTGTCTCCTAAGGACCTAATCAAAATCCCTCAAAATTCTCTCTTTTGTTGGGCAGAAATTGGTTTAAAGGACCTCTTCTTAGTCTGTCATTTGTCCCTTTGGTACCCTTCTCCATGAATGAAATGAGGTCTGGAGAACAGCCCTCCCCACAGAAACTAGGGCTCCTTTTCTTAGGTGAAAAGTGGCCCAGGGGAAGTCAAGCTCCATGTGCTGCTCATTACTTGGATATTTGGATATTTCACCACCATTATATTACATCTGGTCTGGAGGAATAGCATATCCCATCCCTGCCTCCTTCTTATTCTAGGACCAACTTTCCAAGGATCTGAAATCTCCCTCCCCTGACCTTTCCTAGTTGGAGGATTGCTTTGGGGGAAAAATACTCCTCTGGGGAAAGGCCTCAGTGACTCTGTCTTAGTTATGGTTCTGTATAACAGGGCAGGGGCTGGTCCATGTTCTTAACTTTTAGCCCTGCTCCTGACACTCTTGTCCATTTTGTTTCAGCTCCAGCTTGTGTTGAAGGCTATTGGCAATGCAGGTTTGGCGGCAGCCCCTTTGACCCCCATCCTGAGTGCTTGTGCAGCCAAGAAAAGCAATGCCCCTGAAATTCGTCTGGCTGCAATCCAGGCCTTTAGGAGGATTCCTTGCTCTGTGAATGTGAGCTTCTTTTATAGTTGGTTGGTACCTGTGTGGTGTATGGGTCAGTATTCCTTGAACTGGAAGCCCCAGATTTGGGTCTGAGGTTTGCCTCTGTCTTGACTCTTAGCTATTTGACCTTAGACCTTAAAATGAGTTTATTGAATTGAATTTATAAATCATCAAGTGCTCCACAAATGTGAGACATTCATATCATTGTCATTAATCTAAATTGTGTTGATTCTTTACCATTGACTTGTGACAGCGCTCTGGGCTTGCCCAACTGTACCAAGCCACAGATGAAGATGCTGAAATCCGCATGACCGCCTACTACTTCTTTATGAAATGTCCCAGTGAGGAAGCATTTGCCTTGGTGCGTGAAACACAGGCAACAGAGCGCTCTACCCAAGGTCAGTGGTCATAATTGGTTCCACTCCATAGGGGTTGGGGGAAGAGCTAGCCATTTGGAATGGGAAAGCATTATTTCTAGATTGCATAATGGTGTCTTGGAATCTATTGGGTCAGGCTCACTATAGAGAAGACTGTATTCAGAGAATGGAAATGGATCATGTGGGGCTGATATGAAGCAAAATAATATTGAAGTAATGATAATTGTAAGTAAAAGTCAAACTCAGGCAGAAAGAATCTGAGAGGACATATAGCATATAAGTTAATTTTTTTGTTAATGAGAAAACTAAAAGTCTGAGATGTTGGGACTTGGCATAGGACTAGAACACTGGTATCCCAACATCCTGTCTTTACTTATATAGTACTTAATAGTTTTGTTTTCCCCAAAAGACTTTTAGCATAATCTTTCTGGGTCTCAGTTTCCACATCTAGATTGGATTAGATGAAGTCCCTTCCAACTTTACTTCTTTTACCCTAAATTTGAACCTCATAGCCAGAAAGTACCAGAGAGTCCCAGATTCCTACTTTTCTCTCTCCTATCAAAACTAAGAGAATTCGTCTTCATAAAATATTTCAGGGACCAAGAGTCTCTTTATCTTAAATCTGGACTAACATGTCTAGATCCTAATTTTGAGATAAATTTCCAGGTTTCAAAAATGTCATTTAGCTTCTATTTTCCCAGGAAAGGACATGGACTGTGGAAATAAGTAACTGGAGAAGCACTAGTATGCAGGGTTCTGAAATACTTTTTATCTCTCGTTACAATCATAGAATTTCAGAGTTGGAAGGGATTTCAGAGCCCAACCAATTCCAGAGTTCCAGTTCATCCCTGGATAAGAATTTATATACTGTTTCCAATAAATTTGAACTCAACAACCTGCCAACCCATCATGGAGTCCTTGCTTTAATGACTATTAGTAAGAAGGAATTCATTATTTCTCAAAGCAGACCATTTCACTGTTTGACCACTCTAATTATTAAAATGTTTTCCTTATGTAGAGTCTTACTTTGCTTTTTTGCACCTTCTACCTATTGCTTCTGGTTCTGCCCAAATTCTTGTTGCACTCGACAGCTCTTCTAAAACTTGAAACAGCCCTTTTGTCCCCCTTAAGGCTTTTCTTCTTCAGACAAAAATATCCCTTGTTCTTTTACCTAATCATCATATGGCACAATCTCAAGGATATTGGCAATCTTGTTTGCCTTCCTCTGGATGACCTCCAGGTTCTCAATGTTCTTCCCAAAATATGGTGGCCAAACTTGACTTTGAAAGAATATTGCTTTCTTCCTCACTGATTATCCCATTCCTCACCCTGTCTCTTTGTGGCTGCAGTGGGAGCCTTTGTCTGGAGCCACCTCTCTCAGCTGCTGGAGACTGATGACCCCCTCAAACGTTCCTTTCGGGACTCCCTCCCTGATGACATCCTCAGCCAGGAATTTGAAGCAGAGACCTGTAAACATTCATCTTATTCAGATGTCACCTTTCGTTCAGGTATGATCAAACCCAATCAACTCATCTTTTCCCCCTTGTTAATAGTTTTTGGAAGAGGTTTGATGGCCTGCCATTTTGAACTCTCAACCTCACTCCAGCATCTTTTTCATAAGTCTTATAATATATTACTCTTTCTAATAGACTATACACTTCAGCCAAATAGTACTGTTATTCATTGTATCCTGAATATGTTCCATCCTTTCCTGAGTTTTCTTATACTTGGAATCTTTCATTATTTTCTGCCTGTTGAAATTTTATCCCCCTCCCTTCAAGGCTCAATATAAATGCTAATTCTTCTACTCAGCCATCCCTGATCCCTCTAGTCTGAAGTTTCTCTCTTCTCTATGCCTCTTGGATATACTTACTATATTCTATTTTCCCTCATAGTCATTTGTCTATATCTTTTGTCTGTCAGAAGAATACAACTTTCACAAGGAAAGTTAGTGAATTTTATTTATCTCTCTATCTTCCTTAGAACCCAATATAGGCACTTGTTTGTAGGGTACTTTCGATAAACATTTATGGAATGAATACATTCACAAAATTGGCTAAGGAATAAATAGGATTGTTCTGGAAAACATATCTTTTTGGGATCATTTTATTTTTGGACCCAACCTGTGGATTTATTGGTATAGGATATTTTCCTAGTGAGAAAACTCCCTCTATTAATATAGATCAACACCTGATCCTAGAGAGTTTTCTAAAGCATTGAGAGATTAAATGATTTGTCCTCATCAAGGTACAATATATGTTGGAAACAAAACTTGAACTAGGTCTTCTAGACTTCAAGGCAATTCTCTTTATACTAACCATAACTCACACCTGCATTTGAACCAGGGACCTTTTGTAGCAATTGGGGATTATCAATATTTTTAATATGAAATATATCATTACAAAATGTTTTCCTCATAGTAAACCTGAGTGTTGGATGGTGTAAATGTTATCCCCATTCTACAGGTGATGATAATGATAAGGCTCAGGCCTTCATGATTTGTCTAGGAAGCTTTTGTCCCAAATCTTTCATTTATATATGATTTTTGATATCACTATGGAGAGCTAATATTCAAATGGGCACTGAATGAATGACTTGCAATTCCTTCTTTTCCCTTTATAATTTTACTAATTTTTTTTTCTGTGACCTTCTTAGATATCTGTTCCTTATTGTAGGAGAAAAGCAGAGGAGATTGTTTCTGTCTCTTGTTGCATTAAACTCAGTCTCAAAGTCAACTGGTTGCTTAAAAACTCTGCTTTGTTGTAGAAGGGAAATGTGAACTATGATCTTTATTTCTTCTCTTCCAGTTTCCAACCATATGGGTGCCAATCTGGAGGCTACTCTGCTCTTCTCCCCAGCCTCCTTTCTCCCCCGCTCCATCATGGCCAATCTGACCATCCATGTCATGGGCCGTGCTGTCAATATCCTGGAGGTAAGACCAGTATTTGTTTCACTTTTCATAGTAGCATTCCTGGAGAGCAGGACAGACATCTAGGAAGGTCTCAGTGAAACAGTATGGCACATCAGAATACTAGATTTAAAGTTAAGAGATCCTGCATTCAATCAATTAATTAACAAGTGTTTATCAATTATTTACAATATGTGAAATGTTGGAAACTACAAGTACAAGGAATAAAACAATCCTTACTAACAAGAATACATTCTTTTTTTAAAAAAAATTTAATATCATTATTTTTAAAAATTCATTAAAATTTTTTTGATTTCAAATTTTTTCCCTCCTTCCTGCCATGTTTTATTGAGAAAGCAATATTATATCATTTATATGTGTGATATCTTGTAAAAAGTATTTATTAGGGCGGCTAGGTGGCGTAGTGGATAAAGCACTGGCCTTGGAGTCAGGAGTACCTGGGTTCAAATCCGGTCTCAGAGACTTAATAATTACCTAGCTGTGTGGCCTTGGGCAAGCCACTTAACCCCATTTGCCTTGCAAAAACCTAAAAAAAAAGTATTTGTTAGCCATGTTGCCAAAAAAAGCAAGAAAAATGAAATTTGTAAAAAAATTATTTTTCAATCTTCATTTAGAATTCATCAGTTCTCTCTGGAGGTGGATAGCATTTTTCATCATGAGTATTTTGAAATTATCTTGAATCACCAAATTAATCACTATAGCTAAGTATTTCACAGTTGATCATTATTACAATATTGCTGTCACTGTGTACATGTTCTCATGGTTCTGTTCATTTCACTTTGCATTAGTTTATATTTGCATTCCCAGGTTTCTTTGAAACCATCTTGCTCATCATTTCTTAAACACAATAAGTGAAGGAACTTACATTCTACTAGGAAAGGGAGAGATAACAGATGTGTGTGCATGTGTGTGTATGTGTATAAATAAAATATATAAACATAGCAGAATATAAATCAATAAAATTTAAAATAGAGATAGAAATATGACTAAAATGATACATATTCTGTTATAGTTATCTAGATATGGATAGCTATATTTAGACTGACAAAGATATATAGATATAGGTTTATTACAGATATATCTTATATTGATAGCTATTAGGTATATAGTGATCTATATTTAGATCAATGTAGTTTAAGAGGGAAAATACTCATAATTGGGGGAATCAGGAAATACTTTATGCAGGAAAATGCCTGAATTTCATTTTATTTTATTTTTTGGGGTTTTTTTTTGCAAGGTAAAGGGGTTAAGTAGCTTGCCCAAGGCCACACAGCCAGATAATTATTAAGTGTCTGAGGCCGGATTTGAACTCAGGTACTCTTGACTCCAGGGTCAGTGCTCTATCTATTGCACCACCTAGCCATTCCCCTGAACTTCACTTTATTTTATTTTATTTTAGGTTTTTGCAAGGCAAATGGGGTTAAGTGGCTTGCCCAAGACCACACAGCTAGGTAATTATTAAGTGTCTGAGACTGTATTTGAACCCAGGTACTCCTGACTCCAGGACCGGTGCTTTATCCACTACGCCACCTAGCCACCCTCCTGAACTTCATTTTAAATAAAAGTGTTACTCTTTGAAGGAGAGATAAGGAAGAAGTACATTCCAATCACCATTTCAAAGGTGGGGAGACAGGAGATGGAGCATCATATTTGAGGAACAGAGAGAGAGAGAGAGAGAGAGAGAGAGAGAGATCCAGAGAGAGACTGGATATTAAAATATAAGTGGTACAGCAAGGTCAAATGTTATACTCTCAACTCTGATACTAGATGAGTCATTTCACCTTAGTTTCCTTTTCTCTAAAGTGAAGGGATTGGACTAGTTGACTCCTAAGATCACTTTGATCCCCTGAACCTATGAGATCCAGATAGCTCATAGAGGGAATAGATTTTTATACCCATATCGAGTTAGACTTTTTTGAGACTCAGTTGCTACCTATGTGATATAGGATATTTGGAGTACCTTTCACAGAGTTGTTGTGTCAAATGAGAAAATGTATATAAAAGTGCTTTTTAAATCTTAAAGTGATGTTTAAATACTAGCCATAAGTATTATACTTAATAATTACAAAATGTTTTCCTCATAGTAAACATGAGTATTGGATGGTATAAATGTTATCTAGGAAGCTTTTGTCCCAAATCTTTCATTTAAAGTCTGACATCAGGGCAGCTCGGTAGCACTGGCCCTGGAGTCAGGAGGTCCTGAGTTCAAATCCAACCTCAGACATTTACTAATTACCTAGCTGTGTGACCTTGGGCATATCACTTAACTCCATTGCCTTGCCAAAAAAAACCCCCTAAAGTCTGACATCAACCTACCTTTTCAAATGATTTTTACCTTACTCCTTTCATGTTCTCTACATTCTAACCAAATTAGACATTTTGTTGTTTCCAGTCATGGATCTTTGCACAGATTCTCCAATATATCTAAGCTGGAGAATAGAGCTAACCTTGGAATCAAAAAGATAAATTCAAATACCCACTCAGATATTTACCAGGTAGCTGGGTGGCAAAACACATCACTTACAGCTCTGTGTCTTAGTTTCCTCATCTGTCAAATGAGTGAATTAGATCTGATGACCTCTAGAGGTCCCTTCCAACTCTAAATCTATGATCCTGAGAATTATTATTTTCCTCACCTGTGTCATTTAGAATTCCGAGTTTCCTTCAGGATTCAGCTCGACTTTTGTCTCTTGTCAGAGACCTATGTTAATTCCTTCTCTTGCTAATGACATTCATTTGCCCACTGCAATTACTTTGTGTAGATTTTCAATTTATTATGGGCTCCAGAAATGCAAGGATTGTTTATTATCTATTTTATTTAATTCTTTTTATCCCTCGCTAGTGTCTAGCACATTACATGGCATGTAATAGATGCTTAACAAATGCATATGCCTGATGTAGCAACCATGCAGTTCTTTCAGGAGCAGACCTCAGTTGACTCTATCCCCTGAAGCTGGTAGGTCTCCTTTCACATTGGATTCAGGATATTTTACAAATCTGTTCCCTTCTCTAGACTCCTATTGGAACCAGGAGGTTATGATTGCAGCTTTCCCATCAGTTTTTCAAGATTCCTTCTGTTCTAATTCTGCAAAAATATCTATTGCTTGTTCTGAATGTGCTTCTTTTTTCAGCTTGGGCTCCGGTTAGAAAATGCTGAAAAGCTGGCTTACAAGGTGTTTGGTAGACAGCCATTCTGGGATGATGATGAGAAAAGTGAGTCCAAACCAGATACTGACATGGAATTGGCAGATGGAGTCAATGTGAAGAAGTCAGGGTTGGCAAGATCAGGGTGCCCAGGTGGGGGGCACAGTAAGATAAAGGAGCTCCAGGAGAAGGTAAGGGAATTTATAGACCCAAAACTTTTCTACCACTCACACATAGCACATATCATCCCTTCAGGGGCTCTGGGACAAATTTTTGAAAATAATGATGCCATTTAAAAGTTATTAGAGCAGGCAGAACCATTTGTACATCATTGAGATAGTATACCTTCTCCCACTTTACAGAAAACAAATCTCTAGGGAAAATCTGTGTCTGCTCTTTTTATATGAACAATATTTGGGTTCATGATCTTCCCCTAATCATACCCTATCATAACCTAGATTCCCTCTATCCTGACCCATCACATCTTTTCCCTTTTCCTCTATATCCAAACCTCTTCACCTGATGGAATGCACTAAACTAAGAGTCAGGAAGAACTAGGTTCAAATACTCCCTCAGCCTCTTCCTAGCTATGTGACCTTAATCAATTCACTCTCTGTGAGTCTCAGCTAACTCATCTATAAAACTCATCTGTAAAAGGAGTAGGTGGATTGGATGACTTTTAAGGTCCCTTCTAGCTCTTAAATCTATGATGTTTTGATCTGCTGCTAACCCTAAATCTCTCATGAAATGCCATCTGAGAGTCAAGTTTGGGATTCAAATTCTGGTATCTATTCTATCTACTTGTATTACCTTGAGTAAGTTATTCCCCATCTCAGGAATTTGGTTTGCCCTCATAAAATGAAGGAGTTGAGGAAGGGATTTCCAGGTTCATATCTTGCTTCAGGCATAGTATCCGTGTCACATACTGTAGGCATCTCTCTGAGCCTGAGGAGGTCCTGAGTTGATTGATAGAGAGGACCTCTTCCCTAAGACTTCCCTTATACCAACGAATTAACAGGCAATATCCAAAAATAAAATACAGGGGTTGAATTCAATGAACTGAGGTCCCTTCCAACTATAAATCTATGATCCTGTGAAAATAAAATAGAGTAAAAAATAAAATAAAATAAAGTAAGGGGGTTGGGAGAGATGATCTCTAACATTTGGATTCTTGTTTGTTCAGGTGACTCAGAGGTGGGGGAAGAGGAGGGACCTGCAATGTGGTCTCAGTCTGAAAATTTTTGGGAATGAGCTTAGTTTCATAGACTGTGGGGCAGTGAGAAGCTACATGAAGAGGTACTCCCTGAACCTGGCTGAATTGACAGTCAAGCTCCTCAAGGTATATATGTTGGGTGGAGTTGCATCTGGGCTTGGGAGCTGATCCTTGAGAGAAGGTGCTGCCAATCCTCTCCCTTTGGCTACAGGGTCAGGAGGTGCAGATTAACAGGAGGCTAAGCTTGGCAACAGAAGAGCTCTCCTTTCCTGCTGTGTCCGGTCTCCCTGTGCAATTAGCCTTGAATGCTTCAGCTGCCATCAACATCCGAATTCGAGGGACAGTAGACTTCAAGCAGCTTTCGGATTTCTCACTAGAGGGCTATATCAAGCCAAGGTATCAGAGCTGTTCAGAGTGTAGGTACTGAAGCTCCAATTCTTCAGGGATATATAGCCCTGGCAAGGCTCTCACCTGCTACAGAGGAGAAGGTTAAAGAAGGCCAAATGCAATGGAAATCATTCATTTGGGCAAGGAGACTTCAGAACAATAGAAACAGCTCACAATTATGTAAGCCTTTATAGTTCTTACATACCTTATACATATTATTTCATTCAATTCATATAACAACCCCAGGAGGTAGATATGAAACAATCTGTTAAGCACCATGCAGAATAATACAACATGAAGCTATCCCCACTCAGGAGGGGCTTCCATGCTAAGAGAGAACAAATAATGCATATTTAAGTATATTGCTAAATGTAAAGTGATAATTGCATATATATTTCATAAATATAAAACCTATTCAAGGTAGTTAAATACAATGTAGTTTGGGAGGAAATACCCTCTGCACACATGGTCTTGTCTACCCCCTACTGCTCATTTTCTGCTCAGATTAGGGTTGTACTCAGAAGTCCCCCTGCCCTTCCATTCCTGCCCCTGCCTCTCAGACAAAGATCTCAAAGCACCTTCTCCCTTTACTCTTGTTAATGACAATAAGGAGTGCTGTCTTTCCTTTTCCTCCTGCTCCCTTTTTTGGGCATATACACAGGTAGTATTTGGGGGGGGGGGGGAATCAGTAAAAGTTCCATGCAAAGATAGTACCTGTGCTGCATTCCAAAGGAAGAAAGGAACTCTGGGAGAAAGGTAAGCTGTGTGTGTATGTGTGGGGGGTGTCAAGCCTGGAGACAGCCAGCACAAAGGAATGGAGAAGAGATGGACTGTTTTGAGTGAGGAAATAGAGAAAAGATCAATTTAGTTGTCTCATAGAATCTGGGAGGGACAGTAATGTCCAATGGAAAACTAGGTTGAGGGTAGGTTGTAGAGGGCTTTAAAAGATAAACAGATGAGTTTATATTTTATTTTTGAAGCAGAAATGTAATTTTTATCCTTACCATTTTATAGATGGGAAAACTGAGGCTTTAAGAGGTGACTTGTCCAAGGTCAGTCCCTAGCTAATAATTGATGGAGTTAAGAAATAAATTCATGTCTTTTGTTTCCAAGGTTGGAATTCTTTACAGGAAATTGTTGTCATTTCTCTTCAAAACCATACTTGCATGGGAATGGAGAGAGTCTGGTTTTTAGTCTTAGTGTTCATTAGCATTGTTCTTTTGATTTAACTTTATTTCCTCTTCTGTTAATCTGGGCAATTTACATTTTTGTAAATTTATATTTCACTTACACTGTCAGATTATACTGTCATACTGATGGAGAAAATAGCTCTGAATTATTACTTTATTTTATTATTACTTTATTTTATATATATATATTATTACTCTAATTATTACTTTTCTACTCATTGGTGGTGAATTCATCCTTTTTAATTTTTGATATTGGCAATTTGGCTTTCTTTCTTCTTTTTTATAAACAAATTAACCAAAAGTTTATCTATTTCATTGTTTTTTTCATAGAACCAACTGTTATTTTTATTTATATGTTCAATAGTTTTCTTAATTTCAACTTTATTAATCTCTCCTTTGATTTTCAGAATTTCCAATTTGGTATTTAATTGGGTATTGATTTAACTTTATACAAACAACCTAACTGAACTTGTTTCCCCATTTATATATTTTATTATATAATATACACGTGTGTATATGTACATATATATGGATATTTATGTATATGTGTGTATACATTTGAAAACGTATATAAAAAAATTTAGGAACAGCTTGATGAAGCCAGAGTGCACAGGATGCCTGGCCAGGAATCAGGAGGATTAATCTCCTTGATTTCAAATCTGGCCTCAAAAGCTTATTAGCTGTGTGATCCTGGGCAAGTTTTAACCCTGTTGGCCTCAGTTTCCTCATCTGTAAATTGATTGGAGAAAGAAATGGCATACCACTCCAGTATCTTTGCCAAGAAAGCTATGCATGTGGTCATGAAGAGTTGGACATGACTGAAATAACTACAACATAAAGAAATTTATGGAGGCAAAATAGGAGAATAGAAGAGCACTAGCTCAGTAGTCAGAGAACCTAGGTTCAAATCACTTCTTTATCACTTTATGCCTTTGGGCACCTTTCTGGGTCTCAATTTACTCATTGGCAAACTGAAAGGTTTAATTGATCAGTCAATAAACTGTATGTCTGTTTATATTGTACCAAGTGGTAGGTTAGACTTGATGGCCTCTCCTTTAGATCTCTGATCCTATCAAGACATATGAAAATGGAGAATGAAAAGAGGTAGAATGTCTTAGTGGGCACAGCAATGGACATTGTGGTGTCTACTATATGTACAAATCCTGCCTTGCACATTTACTTAATCTATGACCATGGACATTTGTCCACTTAGCTTTTCTGATTTCCTGATTTCTGATTTTCTGTAAGTTACAAGTTCATTGCAATAGGACTCAACGTGTGGATGAAATCACAAATTTTTAAATATTGATGTAAAATAAAGTTTTCATTTTCTATATTTCGGGAACAAAATCTAACTATCCTAGGACTTTGTTCATTTAGAGCAGGCATGGTAGGTAGAATAGGGAACAAAACAGATATCTAAGAGGGTAGAGGGTATCATTCTGGGGCTATAGTTTTCCTGACACCAATAATAGTCCCTAACATTTTTATAGATTTACAAACCCTGGTCTGAGCAGATGAAGAAATTGAGGCTAATGTGACTTTCTTAGAGTCACACAGCTTGTAGATGTCTAAGGCAGATAAAAACTCAGATCTTCCTGATTCTAAGCTCTTACTCCATTCTCTGCTTTCCTCCTACCTTCTTCTCCTAAAAAATCTCTACCACACTTGACTCACCACCAATCCATCATGTCTGTATATTTCACCTTAGTGCCTTAATACAGATCGCAGCTCAGATGGGTGTAGCAGGCTTCCATGGGAAAGCAGGGGTCAAGTGGGTGACTAGCATCCGAACTTCCACCAGCCTCGATGGAGGAATCACGGTGAAAAGGGGACAGGAGCTCAAGATGTTCCTGAATACACCTGAGGAATCCATGGAATTGGTAAATTTCAGGTAGGCCCAAGGAGCAAGGGGTCATGTGTTACCAGACGTTTTTGAAGTAGGCCTTGGTCTTAGTTCCATGTCTCATCTTCTCTTTGGACATGGTTATCCTTAGTGTTAATTATCTCTTAGACTCTTGCTTCTGAGATGGTCAGAAAGCAACATGATCTCAGATGTACCTAGTAAACTGCGTGAGTTAAGTGGAAGAATCCAGGACTAGCTATGTCTTTCCCTTAGCTCTAAGATGTATCTCACAACTGTGGATGGTGTGATGATTATTGACCAATTAAACAACCCTTCAGAGATTCAGTCCTGCACTGGAAAGGAAGGTAAGCATCTAATCTCATTATTCTTCCATAATGAGAGGGAAAATCTCACTAGGGTCATAAGAGAAGGAACTGACCATAGACTCTAAAGTGGTTCCATCTTCAGAGGAATGTTATGGGGAGAATGTCAGAAAGCCCTGTATGTGTTTGATTAGTTTCTGGGTCCCTAAAAGTATGGATTTGGAAACAGTAGATACAATGCCACTTAGATATTTATTATCGGAAATGTACAATTATAAGATTCAGAGTGATCCAAATAGAATGTTATTTAAAACAGAAATGACAAATTTCAAGAAGAATAATGCCAAACTCCAGATTTTCTAGTCTTCTCTTATAAATTCAGGTGTTTTATCGTCATCATTTCTTTCAAAGAAGTAAGGCTTCATTCTCTTAGCCCCTTTTGTTAGAAATAGAACACTAGAGGCATAGTGGAGGCAAGGGTGTGAGTGAGTGTGTGTGTGTGTGTGTGTGTGTGTGTGTGTGCGCGCGCACGTGCATGTCCCCATTTAGGACTTTGCCCATCTTTCCAGCATTCCAGGAACAGTATTAAAACAAGGATTTAGGTTTGTTTTCTTTGGTTGGGTTTTTTTTTTTTGCAAGGCAAATGGGGTTAAGTGGCTTGCCCAAGGCCACACAGCTAGGTAATTATTAAGTGTCTGAGGCGGGATTTGAGCTCAGGTACTCCTGACTCCAGGGCCGGTGCTCTATCCACTGCACCACCTAGCCGCCCCTAAAACAAGGATGTAGCTATGGGTTATCTAATACCCTGAAATTGGAATCTACTACCAACAGGGTAATACTATTATCTCTGCACTTGTATCTCCCCAGCATCTCACATTTGGGGCTGGCAGATGTGTTCCAAAGTGTCTTACCCAGCTCAGGGCCAGCCATTCTTTCTTGCTGTGCCAATAGCTGCAGCAGTGACATTAAAGAAGCAGGACAAGGGACTGCAGCAGTACCTGCTAGAAGCTGCCTATGCTTATATTCCTCAGGTAGGTCATTTCAGAATTCTACCTCACCCCTTCACCTCCAACACGAAACTATTGGTTGGGTCTCAGTTACCACAGTATGACCAGTTCCCACAAATCACCCTGTGACTCACATGTGTTCCAACCTGGCCTCCCAGATGGGCCACTTGACTGAATAAGAATTGCTGAAGACAGCATGGCATAATAGGAAGAACACAGACACAGGAATTAGGCAACCTGACTTCTTATTCCGACTCTGTCCCTAGTTTATAGCGTGACCTTGGGTAAGTTTTTTTTTTAAAACCTCTTTGAACTTCAGTGTACTCTGTCAAAGGAGAGAGTTGGACTCAAAAA
This sequence comes from Macrotis lagotis, assembly GCF_037893015.1. Taxonomy (NCBI): domain Eukaryota; kingdom Metazoa; phylum Chordata; class Mammalia; order Peramelemorphia; family Peramelidae; genus Macrotis; species Macrotis lagotis. The sequence continues at coordinate 14,217,321 of NC_133665.1, read as the reverse complement.
TATCTAAGGGTCTTCTCAATTCTCATATTCTGTGGCTATCTTATTAAACAATTTCTAAGGTTCTTTCCAGTTCTAACATTCTGAGAATATATAGTGGGGTGATCTCAAAGGTCCCTTCCAGTCTTAATACTCTACAGCAGAATTCTGTATAAATTTTACTTACAACCATTAGTACCCAAACTTTTTTCCTTTTGCTAAATAACATGACTTTTTCAAGAATGCCTTGTATTTTAGAGAAGATTCAGTTATTACTCCATGAGATTCTCAGTTGGATTCTTTGGAGAAGAGGTCAAAAAAATTTGAGGGTGGAGTAAGGGATTTAGAACCCTGGGACCTAAAAGGGAAGGTCATCTTTGGTGAGGGGTTACAAACTCTTGTTCTTGGAAGGGGTGAGGGAGTTTCTGTATTTCCAGAAAGAGAGTTGGATCCCTGAAGAAATCACCATTCATTTCTTTATGGGCACACCAAAGTCAGAACGACCCAGGGATGTGGGTATGGATCTCAGCTTCAGTGTGCCTCAGAAAAAGCTCCGAATCAAGCTAATTCATCCCAAGAAAAAAATCAAGGTGGATGGTATGTGTATAAAAGAAGAATGTCTTGCCTGTGCTTATCGAATACATGAATCTTTTTGGGGGGAGGTTCCTTAGGATGATGTGTATATTTTTCATGGAAACTTAAACCTGGTAAGGACTTTGAAGGATATCTCCATTAATAAGCATTTATTAAGCACAACTTGTTGTGAGGCTCTTCTAAGAATCAGGAAAAAAAAGAAAGGCAAAAACATGATAATGGAAATTATCTAACCTAACTTCCCTCCAAATGCAGGGATACTCACTGCAACATCCCTAGCTTATGATCACCATTTAAACAAATCCAATGACTAGGAGTCACATTATACTATGGTAATGTTCCTGACCCCAGTCTTCTCTTTACCAGATAAATGTCTCTAGTTCATTCAACCAGTCCTTTTGGTTTCTTCACCATTCTTCACCATTCACCCTTCCAGTTTCTTCACCATTCTAATCATCCTCCTCCCTGACCTGGAGCCCATGTGATTCCAAGCACCTAGCACAGGTGCCTGCTATGTAGTGAGCTGAATAAAAGCTTACAGAATGAATAACATAATGCAGTCCACAATTGCATTAGTTTTTTAAATTATAGTTTCACACCATTGACTCATGTGGCCAACTAAAACCCTTAAAACACATATTTTAATTCTACCTTCCCCAGGCTTAAATACTTCAATTGAAAATCTTTAGAGGTCCCAGACTATCTAATTACAGGTTCAGCTGAAAGTGTGGAGGAGCAATTGGTGGAGGGCCTGGCTAAATAGTCATAGGACCACGGTTGAAGCTTACATTCAGAAATAAAAGCTTGAATTTGAAAGTCCTAAATGAAAGTTTGACTATTTTGCTCCCCATTTTCCTTCATCAGCTCTTTTGATGGAAACTCACCTACATGTTCTTTTCCAATAGGAAAAATTGATTCTCTCCAGAGTACTCGCTTTGGCCACCTGGAAATAATTTTGGATGACAAGGATGTCTATTACATCAAGGTTTGTTCATAGACTCCAAAGTCAATTCAGTTCCATTCAACAGATTTTACAAAAAAGGTTTTACATATGTATTTAATTGCTAGAGATTTGTCTTTTAAAGCATCTTCAAGAGACTTATTAAGTAATTAATAAAAGTAATGTTAGAGATGAATAAGCTGAAGTTCTTGACTTCAAGGAGTTCATACTCTAGGAAATAAGAGAAGTACATAAATAACTAATAAAAATTAGAATGTGATAAGTTAAGTGTGTGAGAAGAATCCACATGGAGTGTATTATAATTGAAAGGAGGGCAAAGATTATGTCTACCTGGGGATGGAATTGGGAAAGCTCAGAGAAGGAGGAAACTGAAGGTTAAGGTAAGTGAGTTGTCCAAGGTCACACGGACAGTGAATGTCAGAAATAGTCAATGGGAAACCACTGAAGGGTGTAGAGCAGAGGAGTGATGTAATCATAGTTGTACTTTTAAGAAAATTCTTTTGGCAACATGAGAAGACTAGATTGGAGCAGGAATGCAATCTATTTAGGAAGTATTATAATACCAAGTGTAAGAACTTGAACTAGTTTGGCAATGGTGAGAATGTAGAGGAGAAGACAGATGGAAAGCATATTTTGGAAGTTGAATAAGGTGGGCTATTGCTGCAGGAGGTAGATAACACACTTCCACTTCCCCTATTCCCAGATTATTTCATAATGCTTACTACTCTGCAATTTTCTTTCCTTTAGATCCTTATTTAGTACAGACATTTACCAAACTCTACAATATCTGTCCAGGGAGTCTGGGATAACAATATTTTTGGAAAACACATCTACCACATTACCTTTTCTACTCCTTTGGGAAGGGAGATAATTAGATGTCTAAGTAATGAATGAATGAAACTATGAAAAACATTTAATAAATGCTTATTGCGTTCTTGGCACAAATACAAAAACAAAAGTAAAAAGGCCTTGCCCTTGCATTCTAATAGAGGAAGAAAAATAGATAGAAAATTGTGGCTAGGGAAGCTTTTGGTTTGGAAAATTATAGTAAGTAGAGTCAAAAAGGAGTAGACTGTCATATCCTTTCCAGGAATAATAACAGAATTGACTTGATTATGGTTCAATGGATTCAAGCAAAACATAGCTGGAGCTGGGCTTTGATAGAATGGAAATAAGAAAATAAACATTTATATAGTGTCTGTTGTTTGCTAGGAACTTTTCTAAATACTTTACAAATATCTCATTTGATCCTCACAGTAACACTGTGAGATAGGTGCTGTATTATCCTGTTTTACAGTTGAAGAAACTGAGGTTAAGTGACTTGCCTAAAGTCACACAGATAGCTAGTCAGGCTGAATTTGAGCTGAGGTTTTTCTGTCTTTAGGCCTTGATACCTATCTATTTCTAGATGATAGGCAACCATCAGAAAAGGGGTCAGGAGTTCTGGGGGTAAAAGGTTGAATAATGATTTCTGATTTATGTAGAAAGCTGACTGGACAGAGAAGAAGGTTTGACTCAAAGACACAATAACCTCTCACTTAATAGGGAGAGGGGACCTGCCTAATAATTAGACCCTAATTAATTGATCATCTTTGCCAATTGTGTACTTGTAGAATGTTTGAACTAGAGAGGTCCAGTGAAATCAATTAACAAGCTGATAATGGGATTGGGATGAAAATTCAAGTCTCCGTTCTTTCTGTGATACAACACTATCATTTTTCAGAAATCACAGGATTATTAGAGTTATACTTAGCAGATCCATTTTTATCTGCCTAGGACCAATGGTCATCTCCCTAGCTGCCCCCTACTACTTTCTATTGTTCTCTGCATCCCTAAACTCAATCATATGAGCAACTCTAAAAAAATCATTCCAGAGAATCTCTTAAAATTCAAGCAAAAAGGGCACTAGGACATAGAAAAAGAGTTAATTTAATCCTCTTCAACTCCTACTATTTCATTTATATTAAATTTAATAGTCTAACTTAAAAGGGATATGAACATGGGTACTCATTTCAGGGGCTGAGTGATGTGCAGACTTCCAGGGGAGAACAGAGATATGAGACTCAGCTGGAAGCAAAGCTGATCAGACGAGGCAGCCCTGTCATTCTCATGGGCAACATCACCAAACAAGCAGGCAGGAAAATGACATTCTCTATGTCCCTGATGAATGTGCTGAAGGACAAAGCCTTCTTGTCAGGTAAGGAGGAAGGAATAAACCAATAACAACTCCTGTCCCTGTGGTCCTTGCATACTGTGAATTCTTTCCCATTCTCTCTTCTTCCTTGTTATTCCTTGTCTTCCTCTCTCTCCATCTCTAATCTTTCCCCTGCCCCCCAAGTCTTATAGAAGTACAAAATGTTTGGAGTGAAAAGGACCCTAGAGATCATCTAGTGTGATTTCCTTACTTGATAGATGAGAAAATGGAAATTCAGAGGGATTAAATTATTCGTTGAAGGTCACTCAACTAATTGGTGGCAGAGCTTGCAATAACAACCCTTTGTGCTAACTCCTGATGACTGCTGCCACCATCCTAAATGCTCACTGAGAACAGTCAGGCTATTGAGTTCATTCCTCCCCTCCTCTTCCCAGTCTCAAATTCTGTTCTTTCTCTGACTGGCCCCAGATATATCTTCTATCTTCTTTTCTCCCTACCTTTTCTTAAGTCCATTTGGAGATCATTTCCTTAGCTACTTTTTACTTCTGGGTGAGGTGTCCCCTTGACTGATACTGCTTCTTTCAGTCACTGGTAGGCTTTTCTTTCTGTAGCAATCTTGGAGAAGAAGGCAGAGGATGGACTACAGTTGTATGCACTGGAAGGAGAGGTCTACCTGCCAGATATATTGGGTTTCCATGCCATTGGCCTGTTGCAGCAAAGAGGAAGCCTCTGGACCAGTGCCCTAAAGATAAAATATGGGCTACTAGGTATTGTACCATTTTGTGAGTGTCATATTTTCCTGGGGAATTTGGACTGGAGTCTTGGACCTATCTACTCCAGTTCAGCATCATATCTTTTCAGGCAGAAAATGTCCTTTGAGTTTCTAATTAAGAAATAGATCACAGATTTAGGTCTGGATGGGATGTTAGAGGTCATTGATTTCAATGCTTTCATTTTACAGATGAGGGAACTAAGGTATAGAGAAATGAAATGATTTGCCTGAGGTCACATAGTTAGTTGATAATATCTTAGGTAGAATTTGAATCTAAGCCTTCCTGACTCAGGATCAGTACCCTGTCCACCACTCTCTGATGCCTCAATGAGAAGGACCTTCTATATTTCTTTCTGAAAATTGGCTAAGGTTAGCATAGGGCATGGGACCCTATCTTGACTCTAAAATATCCCTAATTTCCTTTTTGAGTAACTAAGGAAAAAAAAGAGGGTAGTAGTCCTCTATCAAAGATACTCTTCCTTAGGTTTTGGTTTCCAGTAGCAGGAAGGTAGAGGAATCTTGAAGGAAAGTAGAGATGTAAACTCAGAGATGAAGGAATTAGTTGAAACTCAGACAAATGCACAAACCCAAGGCATGTGAGCATGCCTGCATGAGGAAGGGCATGATATAGTGGGAAAAGATATTAGGCTTGATTTTGAGATCTGATTCCATTACTTTGTGACCTCAAGCAATGTGTTTTGAGAAGTAAAATCTATTTCCATCCTTTAATTGGTAGGAATGTTACCTCTACCCCATGTTTAGAAAGACTTTAATGAGAATGTGATAGGATCACAAATTTTGAGTCAGATCTTAGAAGACATCTAGTCCAATCCCCTCATTTTACATGAGAAAACTGAGACCCCAGAGAAGTGATATGATTTGCTCAAAGTCACATATGCTCCCAAGTGGTAGAACCAGGATTTGATCTCCTCTTCTCTGATTCCAAATCCAATATTCTTTCCTCTCTACTATATCTTGAGATTCATTAAATATTAAAGAAGTGATGGTTTGCTGGGGCTGTGGGCATCCTGTGCTCTCCTATCCCAGGAGCTTGGCTGTGTGTTTGCCTGGTAAGAGAAGGGCAGGTCTTTCTGTGTTGACCGGCATAGGAGAGGCCAAGCACCTCCAGCAGGAATGCAACGTTGGCCAGAAACTCAAAGTGGAGAAGCGTCTGGAAGTGTACAAGCTGGACCTTGGGCATGAATTTCATTGTACTCAGGTGCCCACGTATAACCACAAGGTAGGTGACTCAGTAGAATAGATATCTGCATTAATTGGCTGTAGCTGCCTTACTGTAGCTCTGGAGATGGCACTGTAAAGTGTATTCTATTGACCTGTTTTCCTAATTCACAATTTTTGCAATGATCATTTATGAGTGAGAGCTGTAACTTTTTTTTAATAATTTGCTTTTGAGGGAAACCAAGTGAATCCAGTGTTTAAGTCTAGACTTCCTTAGAACAAAAATACATGCAACAATTTTCTGGGCCCATTAACATTCATTCACTCATTCCAAGAGCCTTTATTAAGTGATCCAGGATCCTAAGTAGGGACCTCCCTGGCCAAATCCCACCAGAGAGATTAAATTGAAAGAGAGTAGAATAGGTCTGGGTGTGCCTAGCAGTTATTGGATACAAAGAAAGTATTATTTCTATGCCTTGGCTGACTCATTCAATGATTATTTGGTCAGTTGCTGATGCCCACCTAGCATTTGAGAGAAACCAAAAGCCTGGATTCTCATCTCCACTTTTCCCCCTCCTTGTAAATGAACTCTTCTGTATACTGACTGTACTGTATAGTAGACTAAGTTGGCCAGAACATATATGAACCTTTGTATTCATATCCAGGAGAGGGAGAGACATCTTAGAAAGGATGTTGACAAATTGAAACACATCCAGAGAGAGGACCATCAGGAGACAGAGAACTCTAGGAATCATAACATAAAAAGATTGATGGAAGGAACTAGGGATATTTACCTTAAAGAAGAGAAAGCTTGGGTGGGAGTGGGAAGAGATGAGAGTTGTCTTCTAAAAACTGAAAGGAATTGGAAGATAGAGGGGACTTCTTCAATGTAACTCCACAAGGCATAACTAGGCCCAAGGGTTGGAAGTTCCAGGGAGGTTAATTACCAAGCTCATCATAAGAAGCAGACAGTAATGGAATGACTGGCCCTATGATAAAGCAAAAAGTTTCTCTGTCTTTGGAAGTATTTTAGCAGAAGAATAGTGTATAGGGAGAGATTGTGGAAGGAAAGTTCAAAAAGATCATAGGCTTGGAAATGGAGAAAGTTTGAGTATAATGTGGTCTAATTTCAGTTAAAGAAACCGAGTCCTGGGGTGGCTAGGTGGTGCACAGTGGGTAGAGCACCTGAGTTCAAATCTGGCCTCAGACACTTAATAATTACCTAGCTATGTGGCCTTGGGCAAGCTACTTAACCCCATTGCCTTGCAAAAAAAAACCTAAAAAAAAAGAAACTGAGTCCTAGAGAGTTTTAAGTGACTTGCCCAAGGTCATTGACATGACAAGTGGTAGAACCAGGATTTGAGCTCAGGTCCTCAGAAACTAAATTAATAAGTTTGAATTAGATAACCTTTGGGTCTCTTCCAGTTCTGAGATTCTATGGAATAATTGTGCCAACCTCTTCATCCTGATCTTGGACTTGATTTTTTAAGTAAGGTTTCCTAAGGAATGCAAAACTGACCCAAATTTGTGCTTTGATGGAATCACAGAATTTCAGGACCACTTTGATTCTAAATCAAATCTAAGAGAAAAGAAATCTCCATTATTACGTACTCAAAAAGTAATCATTCTGCCTTTGCTTGAATACCTCCATTGAGAAGGAACCAACCACCTCTCAAGGAAGCCCATTGCTCTTCTGGATAGTTTCATTTGGGTTTTCTTAGACATCTAGTCTAAATTTGCCATTTTGCAGCTTTAACCTACTACCCCTGGTTTGGGGCCAAATAGAACAGGTCCTATCTCTCCTCCATGTGAAAGTTCTTCAATGCTTGAACATAGATAAGATTTTCTCCTTTAGTCTTCTCTTTCTTGATTAATCCCTGGGTCCTTCAACCAGACTTCATGTGTTATGGATCCAAGCTTCTTGACTTGCAGTATTCTTAAATGGTGTTGCCTAGAATTGAATATAATATTCCAGATGTGATCTAATGCTTATGGAATAGTTTTACCTAAATTCCTATTCCTTTTTTTCTACTACTCCCTACCCCCATTTTCCAAGTTTTTGATTTCTTTGAAGGAGTAGTCTCCTTTAAAGAAAAAAAAAAGATGAATCTTGCTAGAGAGGCAGAGAACATCTCAAGATGCACAATGAGATGTTCATTTCTGGACTGAACCAGTTCATGAATTTATTTGGGGAAGGTATGATGGAGAAAAATGAAATGCTTGTTGATTGAAAAAATAAAAGACCCACTAAAGGAAAGAGGGAGATAAGAAGAAAGGAAGAAGAGTCTGAATAAGGACTGTAGAATATAAAGTCATAGAGATGGAGAAAATTCAATTAGCTATGGTGCTAGGTGCTGGAGAAGATACAAAGTGTCAATAAGACAACGATCTCCTCAAGAAACTTATAGTCTTACAGAGATGATATCTAGTCGAACTGTGTAACCTTGGGACTCAATATTGAGGGACCTGTGTCCACTAGGTTCAACTGCAGCATGAGGAGAGCATGTCTCGCCTACATTCCATGTTGGAAGTGAGTTATGGGAAACACTGGGATGAGAGCAACAACAAAAGGAAGCTCCACATCAGCCAGACCTTCAAAAATGACTCTGGTCCAGCCCTGAGCAACTACTTCATGGAGGTAAGTAAGTTCTTTGGACTCTTCCTGAGACTGTTGAAAGGAAAAGGACTTTAAATGGGGGAGAGGAGAACTGAGGTGTGTCTAAGCTATGGTCACAGAGACCTATAATTGAAGGTGAAATTAAGCAGTTATTTAGTTTAGCCCCCTGTTCCAGACAGGGCCATTCTGGGTGAAAGCCAATTGAACTGATGGCCAGGGTACACTTATATCCTATCATGAAGAAGCAGTAAACAGTTAATAGTGACTAGCTTGTGTGAGCCCAACTCTGCTCCTCAGTTTCCTTATTTACAAAATGAGGGAGTTCAACTTGACAATGAACTTCTCACTTAAACCCTTTTTAAGTATTTCTTAAATGCAAAGGTAAAGGACCTTTTTAAAAATTAATTAATTTTAGTTTTCCAACATTCATCCATTTGCAAATTTATAGGTTATACATTTTTCTGCTACCCTACCTTCTTCCCCCCCCTCCTTTGGCAGGTAACATTCTGGTAAAGTTGTATATATACATTTGGTTGGTTTTTTTTTTTTACATTTAACTAAGGGAAAAGAAAGAAAACAATGAGATAGGAAGGAAAACATAAGAGGAGTTTTAAAAAAGTGAGCATAGTATACATTCGGATTCTGTGGATTTTTTCCCCTATGGACATGGATGGCGCTGCCCATAACAGATTTCCCAAGGTTGAAGGACCCTTATTTTGTTAACCTATGTTGTTGTCATGGACCCCTTTGGCTATGGTGAAGCCTATAGTCCTCTTCTCAGAATCATGGTTTTTAAATGTACAAAATAAAATAGCATTGCAAAGAAAACCAATTATCTTGAAATGTAGTTATCTAAATATGTAAAAATTTAATAAATCCAGGTTATAATCCCCTGCTTTAAAACAATTATCCAGTAATTTCTTATGATTTCATTACCATTATGACTGCTATCCTCTGGAGAAGTGCTGAGGATGCCATAAGTCCCTCCTGGGTCCTTTGCTTCCCTAGTTCCTGCTGCAGGTGCCAGAGAGGCAGGTGGATTACCGAACACAACTCCAACACTCGAGCTTTTTGCAAGGTCATGTGGAGAGCAGCACTCATCTGAAGGTGCAGTATAATGGTCGCCTGCCCTTCATGGCTGGGCTTCAGTGGAAGGACATGTCTCGAGGTCTTCAATGGAAATGGGAAGGTGAGAAGTTGCAGGGCAATTCCAATCTTATGTGGCTGTCCTTGGTGCTGAGATATCTTTCATAAGTGACTTCAACAGGGTCCAGTTTAGGAGCCATAGAAGAGTAGAATGAATTAATGTCATATCCAGTGTGGCTTCCTTTGTCCTATGCTAACTCTATGAACCACAAACAAATAAGTCTCTTGCACTTTAAGTGCTTTTAAGTGAAGCAGTGGATAGAACCCTAAATCTAGAGTCAGGAAGACTCATCTTCCTGAGTTCAAATCTGGCATCAGATATTTAACTAGCTGTGTGACATCATTTATCTATTTGCCTCAGTTTCCTCATCTATGAAATAGGCTAAACGAGGAAATACAAACCGTTCCAAATGGGGGGTCACAACGTTGCAAGCAACCAAGAACTTGACAATGCCTTGAAGGCAGGAATTTCATATTTTTTTTGCCTTTCTTTGCCTTTCTAACATTTAGCATAGGTTCTGATCATGGTAAGCCAAACTATGTAGGAAAAGTCTCATGGGAATAAATTAGAAAAAAAGAGGCCAAGTTAGAGGAGGCAGAACCCTTTTTTTATTCAAATTCCCATTGTCATTCTGGAGATAATCCTCTAAAAAGCAGCCAAAACTCAAATATTGCAGGGGATCAGTGATCTCATTGATGTGAATCCTCTCTCTAAAGATGCACATCCAGGGGGCGGCTAGGTGGGTAGTGGATAAAGCACTGGCCCTGGAGTCAGGAGTACCTTAGTTCTCAGACACTTAATAATTACTTAGCTGTGTGGCCTTGGGCAAGCCACTTAACCCTGTTTGCCTTGCAAAAACCTGAAAAAAAAAAGATGCACATCCTAATCTTTCCATTCCTGTTCATTCTGTGAGACCCTTGTCCACAATTTTTCATAAATTTGCCACAGTGGGTCAGCTCAACAATTCAAGGGCCTTACTCAATTTCTCTTGATGTTACAAAGATATCACTGGTGCGCATAGGCTTTCTATTGCTCCCTCCTGCCCAACTATTTCTTCTGCAACCTCTTAACCAACTCTGTTACAGCAAAAAAATTATTTTCTTTTCCTTCCTTGTCCTCTCTCCCCTTCCAGGTTTAGAACCATGAGTCATGATTAAATCATCTTTGCCATTGTTTCTGGATAGGTGTCAATCTACTCCTCTTTGGTCCCACTTACCATCCTTGTAACTTGTCCAAATCAAAATCATCCCTGACCCTCATTTCCTGATATGTACTGTTTCCCTTATTAGAATATAAGGTTTGACATCACCAATATGGGAATTAGTTTTTCCTTGACTGTGCATATTGGTTACAATATGGTTTTTCTTTTCTTTTTTTTTTCTGATGGAGGGGTAAGAGTAGAAAGGAAAGAAAACAGATTTGTTAAATTAAAAAATTGAATTGAAAAAAGTTTATTTTAAAAGGATGCACATTTCTTGAGAACAAGGACTGCCTTATTCCTTTTGTATCTCCAGCACTTAGTAAAATGGTTGGAATATAGTAAGTGGTTAGTAAATACCCTTGTTCATTTAATTAACCAGTTATAATTTTCTTTCAATATGACTAACTCACCATTTTTTTTTCTCTCCACTCATACATTTCTTTGATGTTATTCTTTACTCCAGCTCTTTGTAATTCCTTATTTGTAATATGTTACAGCCAACTTGTACCCATTCATCACTGTCTGGATGATAATCACTTTCAAATTAGAGACTCTAGTGTTCCTTGACTCACAACCACGAAACAACACTGGCAGAATATTGGCGCTGGGCTACTATTATCAGCCTATGTTAAGAGTTAACATCTATGGTCTCATGTACCTGACTCCTTCCTAGCCTCTTGTTTTGTTTAGGTTTCCAGATTCAGCAGAAAGTAGAATTTTAATGTAATAACAACATCAATAGTAATAATAAATAATATTTATGTAATGCTTTATGGTTTTCAAAGATTTATATATGTTATCTCATTTGATATGCACAATAACTCTGAAGTAGATGCTATTATTATGCTATTATTATCCCCGTTGTTCAGATCAAGAGACTGAGGCAGACAGAAGTTAAGTGATTTATCCAGGATCATCTACCCATTAAGAATCTAAGGCAGGATTTGAACTTATATCCTTCTTCTTTTCTGTTTAATTCCGTACTCTATCCACTGCATAGCTTAGATGTGTTTGGGGTCTGGATAACTTCTCTGTCTTTTTTTTTCCTTAGTAGAAGGTTCTGGTCTCATGACTTCCATTCTTCTTGTCCTTCCCTCCCTCTTCTATTTTCTCTCTCCCCACCCCCAAACAGGTGTACTCAACTTGGATACCCCATGGTTGCTGTTGTCCCTGACTCACAGGCTGCACCAACCTCACCGTGCTACTTACCAGGCCACCTGGGAGCTGACAGCAGGGAAGGCCCTGTCCATCAAGAACCTGGTGGTAGAGTTGTCCTGTAAAGACAGAATTCGAGACAAAGAAGGGAAGATCCACATTTATACACCAACTACCACCTACCTCAGAGTGAGTAGAGAGGCATCTGTTCATTGGTTAGATATATCATAAGCACTCAAGAAAACATATCCCTATATAATTAAGCTATGTATTCTATATGTTTAGAAATACCTATTGAATTAAGCTATACATAGAGAAGATTAACACACACACACACATATACACACACACACACACACACACACACGTGTGTGTGTGTGTGTGTGTGTATATGTGTGTGTGTGTATGGAATTTGTTTTGCTCAGCATGCTGGAGTCCCTGTACATAGACTCCTCCTTACTCAGCTGGCCTCTAGTCCTTATCAATGCCTTGCGACCTGGTCTTGGAAGGTCAGACTCATTATAGTTCAGGGTACTTGGTCTTGCATCATCAATAAATATGTGTGTATACATAAATGTAAGCATAAGCTGAGTAATCACCTTGGGCATACTACTTTATTCTTCTAGACCTCAAGATATTAATGATTGATACTTATATGTGGCCCTTTGAAATTTGCAAAGTTCTTCAAAAATTTGTGGAGGAAGCTAGTTTAGATAGAATTATTTTCATTTTCCAGCTCCAGAAACTAAAGCTCACAGAGGTTAAATCATGGTAATTAACCATGGTCATCCAATTAGAAAGTATCAGAGGTGAATTTGAAACTGTGCTCTTCTGATTCCTGGTAACCCTTTCCATTACCCAATGATGCTCTTTAGCTCTAAAATTCTAGGATCTTGCTATCCTAAGTGACCTTGTGGTGTCTGTGTGTGTGTGTAAATCTCCCTAATTGACCAGTTTCTCCCTTGAAGAGGCCTCTTATTCTCCCTTCCTTGGCTTGCTCAAAAGCTGTTCTGTTGCAGGTTTATCCCAAGCTACACTTGAGTTTTTGTGATAGAATGAGAAAACCTTTAGGACTGCCCAGTTTCTTTGTTGGTTTTCCCCTCTTCTTTAAGCCATAGAGCCAAGATTTTAAACTAGGTCCATGGTCCTCTAAACCCAATGACCTATAAGTTTCCTATAACTTATAAGATTTTTTTAAATTACACATCCTGTAACAGTTGTATCAAAAGGAAAGTAGGATGCCCCTATATGGTGTGGTTTGAAGAATTCCAAATGGTGTAGATGGTAAAGTGTTAGTCTTAGAGACCAGAAAAATCTTTCCTCAGATGCATGTTAGCTATGAGACCCTGGGCAAGTCACTTCTCTCAGTCTTACTTTTTTCATTTGTACAATGAGGATGATAATGCCACTTAACTGCCAGGCTTAATGTGAGGGGAAGAATGAGAAAAAATTTGTAAATCTTAAAGGTCTATACATGTACTAGCTAAAACACTTTAACCTGCTACCCAATGCCTGAGATTTCCATGATTAGAACCTTCTTTGGAACTTTCCATAAAGTTTTTTGATCTTCCAGTCTTCTATATAAACCAATAGACTGTTGGAAAGTGCAATACTTTCAACTTTTGTCCAATAACCTAATTTGAATATTATGAGCAAGGTCCATAAGGATAAAACATGATCTAGTCACAGGGAAAAGTGAGATAAAAATGAAAATATTTAATAGGTTCTAATCTTCATCTGCTCCACAATTTTCTCTCAGAGAACCTTGTCTTTTCTCCTAGCTCAATGGGAAGTTCAGTGTTTCCCCAAATCTGGCTTTGGCTTCATGCTGACTTGGTACCTATGAGTTTTCTTTCCTCTCTGTGGCCTTTTGTTGCCAGCTTCTTGATAGTGTGAGTGGGATTGGCCTTCTTTACCCATCACTCCCAATGCTAGAGGAGATAAGTAGTCTGCCCAGTTGGGCTCTGAAAGCTGGTGCTTTTCCCCAGGGAGGGAAAGGGGAAGGAAGGGAAGAGGACTCTACAAGGAGACTAATTCATTTATAGGCATCCACATTAATTACCTGGGACCAGAATGTTCTCCATAGCCAGGGTGAGCTGGTGACCACTTGGAGTCCCATGATTCAGATCAAGGTTCATCTGGAGAATCACCGGGACAAGAAGCTCTTCCATTGTTGGCTGAAGGGTCTCAGGCAAGGACTGAACCTGACTTCTGCTTACAGACACACAGAGCAAGTGAGAACAAAGCCCCATTTCTGTTTATGGGGTTTGGCTGGGAGGGCCCTGTCCTTTGTCTTTTGTAGCGTCAGTCCCTGAAAACAGAAGTATCACAGGCACTTCTGATGTACAGTAATTCTGCCATCTGGATATATGACACCCAGTCGCTTTGCTTAGTATGCCCAGAATCCTTGCTCTGATCATTGTGCATAGTCCCCTCTTGCTCAGCTGGCCTCTAATCCTTTTAAATGCCCTGCATGGTGGTTCTGGGAGACCATACTCAGTCCAGTGCAGGGACTCTAGTTTGGCATCATCAATCAACCAAGCAAGCATTTATAAATGCTTATTCTGGTCCATATTAAGTGTTAGGGAAACAAAGAAAGGCAGAAACAGTCCCTATTCTCGGAAACTTTATGCTGTAATAGGGGAAACAATATGTAAATAAAAAATCTATGCAAGATACATACAAACTTACATATACACAATAGCCTTGGCCCTAAAGGGACTTGTAACAAAAAGGGATATAACAAGTAAATAAATAGGTATATGCTATATACATTCATACAGACACATATTCACATACATACATAGTCTCTCATTGTAATGTAGGAGACAACATGTAGACAATTAGATATAAACATGTCATGCATATATATGTGTATATGCAAACACATTCATATAAGCACACATCCATGTGTGCACACATATACATATTGTCCCTCCTTTGGGGACCTTGCCTTGTAATGGTGGAGACATCATGTAAACAATTAGACATATATAAGAGTCATATATACATACGCAGTATAAACATTTGAAAGCCATAGGGTGGGAGTAGCTGTTTTTCCGATGTGAGGTCCTCAAGGTTGCCAAGTATAATCAGTGCCTGAATTGTTAACCATTGTTTCCCTTCAGGGGGTTTGTGACCTTTTCTCTCCTCATGCTTAGTTCCTTGACTTTGTATTTCCCACTGCAGCCCAGAAAGACTACTGTGTTAATAATGGCCCTGTGGACTGATTCTAAAAGTCAACCCACTGGATTGCACCTGGAGGGCCAGCTGGAGGAGCTGAAGAAGGAGAAGCTACTGTTCCAGAAACGAGGAACCCTCCAGCTCAGGTCCACAGACATCCTTCCCAAAGGATTATGGCTATCAGCTAGCCCCGATTTCCCTTCCCATCTCATCCCTCCCTCAAGAAGTATATATAGTAACAAAATCAAGGAAATCTACCTTAGTTTCCTAAGAAGAAGTCTTCTTCTCACTAAGGGAGTAGCTTTTTTCAAGAATGCAAAATGGAGGGGCAACTGGGTGGCACAATGGATAGTGATGGCCCTGGAGATAAGTTCAAATGAGTTCAAATCCAGCCTCAGACACTTAATAATTACCAAACTGTGTGTCCTTGGGCAAGTCACACCCCACTGTCTTGCAAAAACAAAAAAAAAAAATGAGTGCAGAATGGAGTTGTGTGGAGTGTCCAGGGGGAGCAGCTCCCTTGGGACCTAGGACGATACTCACAGAGCAGACACCAACCCACTGAGCATATGTTTGTAGGCTATCATTTAGTCAGCATGCATTTATTAAATGTTTACTATTTGCTAGTATTATTAAGCCTGAGAATACAAAGAAAATAAGAAGCAGTCCTTAATTTTAAGAAGCTCACAATCCACAATTAAATGGAGACAAGATGCAGATAGCTACATATATGTGTGTATATGTGTATGTCTATATCTGTATAGTAAAAATGGCAGATCATTTCTAAGAAAAGGCACCCGTAGTAGGCAGTAGAGCTATGGGGAAAGTACTCTTGAAGAATGTGATATTTGAGCTGAAGGAAAATCAGAGAAAACCAAAGGTCAGAAGTGAGAGCATTCTAAGCAAAGGAGACAGTCCATGAAAAGACATGGAGTCTGGAAATGAGGTAATTTGTATGAGGAACAAGCAAGATCATTGTTGTTGGATTACAGAATATATAACCCATAAGGCTTGCTTGCTACTCACACCAGTGAGTCTGAGTCCAGTTTGAACTAATCTCAGAGGCTGCTTTT
The DNA here is from genome assembly GCF_037893015.1 of Macrotis lagotis. Lineage (NCBI taxonomy): Eukaryota > Metazoa > Chordata > Mammalia > Peramelemorphia > Peramelidae > Macrotis > Macrotis lagotis. The sequence continues at coordinate 14,201,308 of NC_133665.1, read as the reverse complement.
GGGGACTGTGGCCTCCTCTGAGATTTGGAGCAAATGGCTGAGAGCTTGTTTCTAAATCTTTTCAATAACTTTGACCTGGAGCTTGGAACATGTCTTCTCTACTGTATGGATGTGTTTTGATTAGACCTGTGTGGACTGGAGGCAAGTCATTTTTTCTTTCTTTGAGGATCCTGTTTACTAACTGATTGATCTTGGGTAGGTCAATTAACTTCTCTTCACCTTAGTTTTTTTTTTTTTATGAAAGAAGAGCCATTGTATTAGATGGCTTAAGAAGTCTCTTCCAGCTAGGTAGTGCAGGTCAGGGAGTATTCGACTTGAAATCAGGAAAACTGAGTTCAAATCCTGATTCAGGAACTTAACTATGTGTATCTAGTCACGTTAATAGCAAGTCATTAGCTTAATAGCTGACTCTAGTAAGTTAATCAATGAACATTTATTAAACACTAAAAGTAAATTCTTTTTGTTTTTTTTTTTGTAAGGCAATGGGGTTAAATGACTTTGCCCAAGGTCACACAGCTAGGTAATTATTAAGTGTCTGAGGCTGAATTTAAACTCAGGTCCTCCTGACTCCAGAGTTGGTACTCTATCCACTCTACCACCTAACTGCCCCCCCCAAGTTTTTTTTTTTTTAAGACAGCCTCTTCCCTCAAGGAGTTTACATTGCTTAACTTTTCACAGTTTCTTCAGATGTAAAGTGGAGATAGTAACACTTTCCAAGGCTGATATCGGGATCAAATAAAATAACATGTTAAAGCATTTTCCAGACCTTAAAGCATTATTTAAGGGTTAGCTATTATTGAACCTTTGATCTATAAAATAAGTGGATTAGAATAGATGGTGCTAATGTCCTTAACTTCAGATCCTACTTTTGATTCTATATCTGTAAGACCTTAGATGAGTCACCTAATCTTTTTGGGTCTCAGTTGTAAAATGGGGATAATAGTATCTTATCTTCCTGGTGGTTGTTAGGATCAAATGAGATAATGTATGCAAAGCACTTTATAGACTTGAAGGCATTATATAAATGCTAGTTATTATGTCATTATTATCATCTATGAACATATGAGCTGTAAAATGAGAAATTTGGTCTGGATGACTAAGCTCCTGGGTTCAAATCCTGCTTCTGACTCTACCCATGTGAGTTGGACAAGTCACTTCTCTAGACCTCAATTTCCTTAACTATAAAGCCAACTAGATGTGAAATGAAATGTAAACTGAATTGGATGATTTTAAGAATTCTTTCAACTTCAAAACTATTATTGTATTACTATGATCCATGATCCTTTCCAGCTCCAATTGCTCCTAAATGAATTGAATATGAAGAGAGACCTTGGGGATAGGGTCTATGATAACTCTAAGCTACTCTGTGGGAGCAGCCCATTTGTTTCTTACTGCTTTTCTCCGTGGTGCCCCAATTCTAGGCATCCCTTAAAACTGCCCATCCCTCAGAGCCTCCTCCTGCAGGAGACATTTACTGTGGACAAAAGCCAGAAGCAGTACATATTGGAGACCAAAGTCTTGGTGAATGGACTGGAAGAATGCCTGCACACACTGACCCTGGGCTACCAGGCTGACTACCCCTATGTGAGTGGACCAAGGAGACTGGGCTAGAGAAGGGGAGGATAGGATAACTGAGATAATGAACTGCTTAAATCTATAAGTACATGCATGTTTTTGTGTTCCTCATAGATTTGTGTTACTTTGACTCATCCATACAATAGCAAGTTCATTCCCAAGAACATAGACACATGTATGTTGACAAGGATTCCACAAAACGTAAGTGAGATGCTTGATGAGGCCATGGGATGGGGGCAGGTAAGGGAGAGAAGATCTTTATTAATGAAACCTGTGACAACCAAGACTCAAATGTTCCCGGCATTTGGGCTTGTCCCAGAATTTTCACTGAGAAGGGAAGGTGAGGAATGTTTGTCTTTTCAAAGAAGCAAAGAACAGGATACTTTCTGGTGAGAAAAATTCAGTTAATATTCCTTAAACAGATTTCATTATGCTGCATCCCTTTTGAGAACCCATACTACTCTTTCTTTGCTGGCCAAGTCAAGTCTAAATTTATAGTAGTGTTGGAAAGGGGCCTGGGGACCCAGATCTGAATCTTGCTCCTATTGATTATTAGCTATATGACCTTGGGCATGTTCTTGGATCTCTAGACTTCAGTTTCCTTCTCTGTCTCCCACTTCCCTGGGACTTAGTTCCTCATCTGCCATTATTGTTCAGTTGTTTAATTATCTTTATCACTATATTTGGGATTTTCTTGACAAAGGTACTAGAGTGGTTTGCCATTTCCTTCTTCAACTCATTTTACAGATAAGGAAACTGAGGCATAAAAGGGTTAAGTGACTCACCCATGGTCACCCAGTTAATAGATGTCCAAGGTGTCCAAAGTAAAATTTGAACTCAAATCTTCCTGATTCCGGACCTGAGCTCTAGCTGCCTGTCTGTAAGGCAATTTATAGTACAGTGGAGAGAGTACTTTGATTTTTTTTTTGGAGGGGGGAGTCAGATAATCTGGGTTCAAAAAATTGTTCTGCCACTTACTGTCTATTGGACTTTGGGCAAGTAAGTTAACTCCTTTGGGCCTAAGCACATACATGAACATATATTTACATGCAAAGCATCTGTAACTACTTGTTCAATATCCATATCAAAGGGAGGGGGTTTGTAACAGCATCCACAACCTACATTTATTCCAGGGTAACCAGGAGGTCGAGGCTGTTTTGAAAATTAACCAGAAAGATATTCTACATTTGAAGGGAAGACATCATAATAACTCTATGGAAAGAGATTTTCGTCATGGCCTGAACTTAGATTTGACCCATTCTACTCAGGTATCCAAGGTTATGTGATGTCAACTTGGCTCCAGTCTTGCTTAAGATTCTCTTAGCTTTCTATATACAGAGGAATGCATATCACTGGTTGTATTTTTTTTCCTCAGCTGAGAATTCCCCAAGCACTGGGCCTTAATGGCGAGATCTTCTTCACACAGCACCCCAAGGGAGAGTTTGACTGTGGTCTAACTATGCAAGCTGCTGTCAGCCAGAAGGTCACATCTCAGGTAGGGTAGCTGACCTATCCCTCTCTCTCTGGAGTTGCAGAGGAGATGGTGGGTCTGCTTTATTTTGGGTTTCCAAGTTCCCTTCTGAAGTGAGAGATCTTAGGTGAAAAATTCACTTTCACTGATAAATAGGTCTCTAAAAGATCAGACTTTCTGCTCTCCAAGCAGGTCTTAGTGAAATGTATAAGCTTATTGGAAAAAGGAGCTTGTGATAGGCAGGAGGGGGCAAGATTGGAAAAGGACAGAATTTGACACTCTCAGATTTGTTCTTTCAGCCTTTTGCAAGTCTTTCAAACATCATTTGAACCCTTTTCTGTATGCTCTGGGGGAATGGTCAGTTGTATGGTTTAAAGGCTTGGAATTTCTTTTGTTCTGGGTTTTTGTGACACTGTCAACTCTACAGGTTCTCCTACCTGTCTTACTGTTATTTTTTTCAGTCTCTTCTACTATATTCCCTAACTGTAGATGTCTCCCAAAGGTCTGTCCTGGACCCTCTTCTCTCTATACTCTCTCACTTAATGATCCTATCAACACCTGTAAGTTTAGTCATCATCTCTATGTGGATGACTTCCAGATCTCTATATCTAGCTCTGGTCTTTCCCTGGTGCTTCCATCCTACATTCTAATATTATTGGACTATAAATTTAGACCTGGAAGGGACCTTAAAATCAACCAATTCATTTTATTGATGAGATAACTCAGGACCAAGGAGGTTGTCACTTGAATTTCTTCTCTTCTGTACTTATAAATCACTAACACCCTTTGGGGCATTTCGAATTCTTGCAAAGAAGTTTGAAAAAAAGAGGCCATTAATCCATATAAAAGGATCCCAATGGAACATTATTTAGTCTTAATTTTAAAATGTACTACTATGTTTTATTGTATTTTTATTTATTTTGTTAAATATGTCTCAATTACATTTTAATCAGTAGTACTGTGGGTCTTATATTTGATATTTCTACTTGTAAACATCTCAAACTCACCATATCTAAAAAATAGAACTCATTTCTCTGGCTCTCCTCCTAATTTTACTATTTGTTAAGAGTATCACCATCCTTCCATTAACCAAGTTTTGTAATATCGGTACCATTCTTGATTCCCCACTTTCCTTCACCTCATATATCAGTTGCCAGATCTTGTTGAGTCTTCTCTTGGAAATCTCTCCAATTGCATTTCAGGCCTGAATCACCTCTTGCTTGAACTATATTACAACAGCTTCTAACTGGTCTCCCTTTCCAAAGACCTTCCTCCACTGAGCTGCCAAAGTGATTTTCCTAAATCACAAATCTGACTATGTCATTCTCCTGTTTGTTAAACTCCAGTATTTCCCTATTACCTTTAGGGTTCAATATAGGGCTCTTTATTTGGCATTTAAAGCCTTTCATAATCTTATACCAACTTACTTTCTAGCTTTATTGTATTAGCCTCTTTTTCAAACTAGTCTGTTTTCTATTCCAATCTCCAGTCTCTTTGTCTTTGCCCCAACTGTTCTCTTTGCTTGGAATGCATTCTTTCCTCTCTTTTGCCTCTTAGAATCCCTAGTTACCTTCAAGATTCAAAACAAGTCCTTTGCACAAAACCTTTCCAGATCCCCACTGTGTCCCCCTAGCTACAATTATCTTCTCTGCCTCAATTACTTTCCATTTATTGTTGAATGTTCTATCACTACATGGTATATATAAACACACACATATTTGTATATTTATAATAAACATGTATGTATGCATGGGTATGTATATACCCATGCATACATACATGAACTGATACAGCGGTATGCTGGTAAATGTTTAACAATCAGCTCTGAAAAAGTAGGACACACTTTTAAGTTTAATCTGCATTTTTAACATTTTATTTACCACTTTCTCAACTTTAGACAATTAACAAAACAATAAATCAAGCTGTGGGTCACTGTAGTATTTGCCAGTTTCTGAGTTGTAAAGACTTATATTGGTAAATTTAATAATCAGCTCATAGAAACTGGTACAAGCTGGCTTTAACACACCCCTGCTTTCCTATTTACCTTGATTATATTTGTATATACATTTGTGTGTATATGTTGTATCCCCTATTAAAATATGAGTTCCAGAGGACAGAGGCCATCTCTATATCCTCAGTATCTGATACACAGTATATGACTTGATAAATATTCTTTGATATTGGCCTGAATTCAGTTTTTGATGAATTTTCTACCCTGAACCTCCAACACAAGGGCCTCCCCTGGGCTCCTGAGAGTACCCAGCTCTGACTTTGATTTTCTTTTCTTCTTTCTTCTCATCCCTGCAGTTCTTGCTTCAGCTGAATGGATCCAAGTCTCACTTTGGATTTTTCTCCCAACTTAGGCATCCTGCTAGGGTAACACTTCCTCCAAATTTCCAGGTATTGTATCATTTGTAGAATTCCAAATGGCCTCCCACATGTGATTTGGGGAACTGGGGGATGAGAATGGACTCAAGGAGGCTCTATTTTTAAAATGCTGGTTTGGGAGGGACCCAAGGTAGAACTGAAACAAAAATAGACCCTACCAAGCTTTTTCTGTTATTTAGGCTACTCAAAAATAATCAGAGTTTTTTGGTTCTTTATGGGATGAAGTAGTCAAACTTTTTCATAGCTCTTTTCCCTTTGAAATACAGGAAGAGAATGTCCCAAGGGACAATGATTTATACTTTAATGAAAGGTGTTATGGGATGCTACTGTTGCTAATAACTGTACTAACCATTTATCTCATTTGATTCTCACATCAACATGGAAAATAGGTGTTATTATTATTCCCATTTTTATAGATGAGGAAACTGAGGCTGCCAGACTTTTAATGTCCAGGATCATATAGCTATTAAGAAGCTAAATATCCACAATGCCATCTAGTGAATAAAGTACTGGTACTAGAAATGGAAATACCTCTGTTTGAATCTCACTTGAATGTCACTTGAGTGACCATGGGTCAGTCACTCAACTATAATAAAATCAGAATAGTGAATTCTATGCTATCTTTGTTTCATAGACCAGATGAAATAATGTGAGAAAGGAATACACTTGGTACCCTTTAAAGTGCTAGGCAGGCATCAGTTCCCCTAATTTTTTGCCAAATGTATTTCCCTCCTGGGAAGAGATTTAATTTTAAGAAAATAAAGTAGATCAGATCAGGCAAAATGTTTGGTGTCCCTGAGATAGGAGGGAGAATTAGTTTTAGGGTTTACTTGGTCTACTATACCTGAGCAGAAGGACTAGAACTGTTTCATTTATATTGATATAGTCTTTGTTTTTCAGTTGATTCAGTCATATCTGATTCTCTGTGATCCCATTTGGGGTTTTCTTTCTTTTTTTTTTTTTTTAGATCCATTTGAGGTTTTCTTGGCAAAGATACTACAGTGGTTTGCTTTTTCCTTCTAGCTCATTTTCCAGAAGAGGAAAACTGAATCAAAAAGGGTTAAGTGACTTACCCAGGGTCATACTGTTAGTAGGTGTCTGATGTCAGATTTGAACTCAGGAAACTGAGTCTTCCTGGTATTCTATCCACTGTACCACTTTAACTGACCCAATCCTTGTTTCTTTAGGTTTTTTTTTTTGTTCTTGCAAGGCAGTAGAGTTAAGTGACAGCTAAGTTAATATTAAGTGTCTGAGCCTGGATTGAACTCAGGTTCTCCTAACTCCAGGGCTGGTGCTCTATCCACTGCTCCACCTAGCTGTGCCCACTGTGCCACCTAGCTGCCACCACTGTGCCACCTAGCATAAAATTTATTTGAGTAGAAAAATTATTTGAAAAACTAGCTAATAATGCCAAAATGTATATACTAAATGTGATATAAAGCCCAAAGATACCATGCATTTTCATGTTCAAAGAGTAGAGTTATCCCTGTGGATTTAAGTGAGCTGGAAAGACTTTATGGAGGGGATAAAACTTGAATTGGACTTTGAAAGATAAGTTGATTTTGGATAGACTTGTCTTTCTCTCCTTCTCCAAACCATGCCTGCTTTGTGGCTCCCTTCTGTTATAGGGAAAATTCCCGTTGTGACGCTCTTGCCCTCATCTGATCTACTCTGTAGGTCCAGGTTGCTGGTAAGCAGTACAAAGATCGAAGCGTCAATGGTTCCTTGTCTGTGCATGCCTCGGGAAAGGAGATGGCTCTACTAGAAGCCAGCATAAACAGAGAGACCAGGAAGAGCTCCCGGGGATGGGATGTGAGTGCTCTCTTCCGACAAACCATCTTCACCGATCCTAGGGCAATGTGGCTTCAACTATCTAGCAAAGTCACTCCAGCAAGGTAAAAGCCTACAAAAGCTCTTTTTGGTCAGGAGATTACTCAGTCAGCAAATGGTTTGGAGAGTGGAGGAATGATATCCTTTCTGATTGGGACAGTTAAAGTGGTACCATGGACTGAATCCCATTATTTGAAATTCATTCCTCTGGGTTACAAATTTGCCTCTAGTGTGGAGTGAGCTAGAGTATCCATTTTAAAATGTTAACTACCCATGAGAAGGCTAACACATTAAGCTCTTTGCCTTTTGAATCCTTATCCCTCCTTTAAAATGCTATTCAAATACTATTTTCTCCATCTCTTTTTCTACTTTCTCCCTCATATTTTCCCTAACTCTGGCATGATAGTGATTCCCACTTGAATATCACAGATTACTTGATTTTGCAGTCCTCTAATGTACTTTTCATATAAAATTATGCTATCTTACCAGCATTTGTATCTTATTTCCCTATTAAATTGTAAGTTTCAAGGAGAGACTGAATTAGCTCAATTTTCTATCTCCCCCATTGCTTTACATATACCATTTTGCACATGGGAAGAGGTGTCAGTTGAATGCAGACATGAGTAAATGAAGCTGTCATTCACAGTGCAGAGTTAGAGTTCATTAAGGATATTGGAAGATAAAAAAGTCAAGTAAAATTCATTCTCTATATTTAAAGAGCATATAGTCTTCTGGGAAAAGTAAGAAATGACATAAATGCAGAAAAAAGCAAGGAAGAATGGGAAAGTATGAGAAGTGCAAAGTGCATTGAAGGTTCAGAAGAGAAAGAGGTCATTTCTATTTGAAGAAGAGAGGTCAGAAAGAACTTCATTCATGCTGGAGATGGTCCTTGGGCTGAATCATGAGGGATAGATAGTGATTGGATCTGTAGAACTGGAGAGGGGAGCTTTTGTTTGCCTCTGATAGGGATCTGAGAAAAGCTACCAAGAGAAAAGGAATATTAATGGGAAAAAGAGAAAGTAAAGATTTGGTAGTATAGAGGTGGCTGGATATTCAAACACTATAAGTTGACTGGGTCATTATATTAAGTATATAGTGTGGTTCAACTGGAGGAAGAACTGACTCTCTCAAATGATAAGACCTGGATTTAGATACCATCTTTGTTGAATGCTATCTGAATGAGCCACAGTAAAAACAACCTCTGTTTTCTCTGTAATCTGCAAATCAAAAAAATCTGTAAAATTAAGAGATTGAGGTAGATGTGCAGTGAAGTCCCTTCCTGTTCTAGTCCCTAATAGATTCCTATGCCAGGAAGTAATGTTAGTACATTGGCTTAAGAAGAAGCCAGGAGGGAATAAAAGGAACCCAAAGAAGAAGGGAGAGACAAATTTTATCTCCTCCATTGTTCTGTACCCAGCATATTCTGCCCCTGACTTAAAATGAAATGCCCAGGAATCTTAAGCCTTTGGGATTGGCTATGGTCACTCTGACCTTATTAGTTTATCTTTTTCCCTCCTAGGTTCTGGTTCTTTACTAAGATGATCCTCGATCAGAACAGTGCCCAGTTGTTTTTCACAGGACTCAAGGAGCAGAAGATGGTACCCATCCTGTCCCTGCAGGGAAGAGTCCAGCACAACATTGACAATTGGGGAGTTGTCCCAAAGCTCCTCGACCTCACTGGATCCCTCAAACAGAAGAACCACAGCAACGAGGGTGTGTCTTCCTTAAGAGCCTGGGAGAGAAGTCTGACAAATGATCCCAAATAGAAAATTTAAGGAGAGAATTTGAGGGTTGGGGGACTTTGAGAGAGTCAATTAGTGAAGAAACATCAGCCGAGACCCCCAAATATTGAGAACCCAAAGGCTAAGTTGAATAGTAGCTGTCTTGAAGTCAGAAAGACTCATCTTCCTGAGTTTTAATCTGGCCTCAAACCCTTACTAGCGATGTGACCCTGGGCAAATCACTCAACCCTACTGGCCTCAGTTCCTCATCCATAAAATGAACAGGAGAAGGGAATAGTAAATCACTCCAGTATCCTTTTTCAAGAAAACCCAAATGGGGTCACAAAGAGTTAGACATGACTGAAAAACAACTGAACAAGAAATGTTTATTTATCTGTTGTTTTACATGCTGTTTTCCTCCTTAGTAGAATTTAAACAAATTCCTTGAAGGCAGGGACTGTTTGCTTTTTGTCACTGTAACAGCAGAGCCTAACACCATGCCTAGCACATAGCAGGCATTATTTAAATTGATATTGAATTGAATAGGGTAATAACTTTATGAATATAGGAGCATCATGGAATCAACAGAACTTGGCAACTAATGATACAAGAGAAAGTTTAGAAAGAATGGAGGTTAAGAGTGAAGAGTTGAAGATAGGAATCTAGGTTACTAGGATTATGATATGATCAATAGATGTAGGGGTCTTTGGAGAAGGGGGAAGTTTAGGGGGAATGATCATGAATTCTGTTTTGGACATGTTAGAATTGAGGTGTTGATAGAATTTCTAGTTAGACATAGCTAGCAGATATTGGGCAATATAGGATTGGCATTCCATAGAGAGAACAAGTTTGGATAAATAGGATCATCAGTAATCTAGTTAGAAAAGATAGGGTTCAAAGAGAAATGAGAAAAAGACTTAGGACCATGCATTAGTAGACTCTATTTAGGGAATGGAGAGAGATGATGATTCAGCAAAGCAAATTGCAAAGCAGTGGTCAGCTAGATAAGGAAACCAGGAGAGAGCAGTGTCATAGAAACCAAGGACAAAGAACTAGCAAGGGGAGGGATATTTGCAAGAGCTGCAGATAAATCAGGTTCAAGTGTTGTGTTTTTTTTTAAGTAGGAGCAAACCTGGATATGTTTATAGGTAATGAGGAAGGAACTAATAAATAAAGAAAAACTGAAGAACAGGGAGGAAGACAAGAGGAGGTAAAATCAAAACCACAAATAGAGGTATTGGCCTTGGCAAAGAGGACTATGAACAGAAACTGATTTAACATAGATGAAAAGAGAGAGCTCACGGTAGATGGAACTGATTTTTTAAATTTTATTTTGGTGAAATTTAGTAAAATGCTTTTTTATTTTAGTAAATTAGGTGTTAAGGTCTTCTTGTGAGAAGAAGAGAAGAATGTCATGTGAAGGCAAGGGGGTAGGTGGGAGAGAGAGAGAGAGAGGGGAGGGAGGGAAGAATTGGATAGGTTTTTCAAGAAGTACAATAGATGATCATTCAGAGAAAGATAAGATGATTGTTATCCTCTTTATTGGTGAGGGCCCAGCTGAATTATGTCCACGGTGGACTCTGTCAGCTCAGTTGTCTGACTTGTAGCAGTGCTTAACAGAATAGAAAAGAAAGCAGATAGCAAGAATAAGCCATCTTTTAAAATTATTATTTAAAATTTTTTTATTCTTTCAATTTTGGTGCCATAGGACAAAACTCAAGTTGTTTCAGTTCCAATTCTAATAATAGAATGAAGATTTTAAAGAGAGGGAAGTTAAGAGAGAGCAGGCGTAGAGGACTAGGAGAGGAAAAGAGGAGGGGATCTGTCATGAAAATAAGTTTTAAGTGAGAAATAGAGAAGAGTGATGTGGTAAGACAGTTATCAGTAATGGTGAAAACTGACATGTGATAGTGGCTGACTCTGGATAAGAGTGAAGATATAGGTGATAGGAGCTGAAGAAGTTGCTGTATGGTATGTGAGTGTGTGTGTGTAAATGTTTTCAAGAGACCAGCCATTTGAATGTCAAAGATCCCAAGTATGAAGGCTGGGGATGATGGTAATCCAAATACTGAAATTTTTTAGAAAGGAAGAAGATTGACCTGGAGGCTTGATATGGTGCAATAGCAAGGATTTGAATTAGGTGATATAGAAGATGAAAAGAACTTCAAAGCAAGTGAATGGCTGAGTGATAGGCAAAGAGGGAAGTGTTCTCCAAGGGACAATAAGGGGACAATGAATTTGCCACCTCCTAACCTAGAACTTGGGGCCATGAGAAAAGGAACTCCTTACCTAGAGAACATGGCAAGTGATATAGGAAATTACATTCTTCCCCTATTCCTCTGTGTTGAATTGAGCAACCCTTCTTTCTGTTTCTCACAGGAAACCTCAGTCTCCTGATTGATGATGTCATGTTTGGACTCCGTCTGAGGGATAAACACATTTGGGGGAACACCAGCATGCACAGTGTAACATGTGTGATGATTCAGAATGGCAGTCAGGTCATCCCTGAGGAGCTTAAACTGAGGGGACAGCTGCAGACCCAACCTGATGCCTATCATGCCCATGCTACCTTTCATGCTGATGAGACCATTTTGTCCTTGAGTACAGCCTGCATCATGGTTCCAGGGCATAGGCAGCTCTCTGCCAATCTGGTCCACAACAGTAGCACTTTAAGAAATTCAGGTAGGGAAGGCAAACAAAGCCTTGACCCTATACTGGGAATGGATTGGGATTAAGGTGGGGGAGAATGGCAGCTACTCTTGCCCAAGCTCCTGAAAATCCAGAAAAAACCCTTCACTATCCAAGGTTATGGAAGTCACAGTGGTAACAAGACTTTCCAGATAGATTAAAATCCTCATTTTAGTTCTTATCTCTTCTCCCTTCAACTCCGATATAGCTCTTGAGGAAATGGACTGGGTTGAATTTTTCCTAATAGTTTCATTATCTCCATTTCCCTGTCTGTGTCTCTTCCCATCCAGGACTGCCCACTGATGGAGAGATTCTGTTCTCCCATACCTACCTGGCTCCTAACCACAGGCTGACCCTGGGACTGCAGAGCAATGGAAGCCATATTGATGCTGCCTTCAAGGTAGAAGGTCCTTCTGGGGAAATTCAAGAGACCTGGATCACTGCAAACCTGAGCCACAATATTGAGGATTTTAGGCAGCTTGGCATTCCTTTTTCAGTTGAAGGAGACTGTTATTACCAAGTAAGTAATTCCTTAACATGTGGTCTTATTTGAGAGTTGTCTTAGAGTAGATGAAGATGAGGAGGGATGATAAGGGCAGCTATAAGATGCTTGGATGATCTCAAATTTCTTTTAAAACCTAAAATTTTTCCCAACAGTAAACTACAATATGGCAACCCTCAGATCAGACTGTGGAGTTTTTCAATGTCTTTCCTACCTCTTATACTTGAGAGAGTAGGAAAGAAAAGAGACCTGCTAGACCTCATGGGATGTGAGCTTCTAAGGACAACAACCATAGATCCAGGATTAGGTCCTTGACTTATGGATTTAGAAACTTGGCTTTATCAGTTCACCCTGGAGTGATCAAACTGGTAAACCAGAAGGTCAATTTATTAATTTCCCATGGAATCTGAGAAGTGTTGTTACCTAGTAGATAGAGAACCTACCTTGGCATCAGGGAGACCCTGGATTCTAGTCTTGCATCTGAAATATACTGGCTTTGTGACTTTGGTTACCCAAATGAATCAAAGAATCTGTGCCCCAAATGCCTCCACTGCACAACGGTTACCAATCTGATTTGGTAGATGGAATTTGTTCACTGAAAGTTACCACTCCAAATAAAATCGCAGGTCTTGTCCAAAAAAATTGACCATGGGAGATTTGTGGCATGATCATTTAAAAGTTATTTGGCAAGTAGGTAGAACATTAGATTATAGGGACTTGAGTTATGTACATAAAGAACACTTGATTTGTTTCCCAGGAGTTTGGCTACTTCTTGAATGACCTTAGACAAGTGTTTTCCTCTGTTAGTTTGCTCATCTATAAAATTAGGGAATTGGGCTAAAATTCCTTTCATTTCTAAAATGTCACTTACCTATGGTCTAGATATTCTTAAGAGATATTTCCACCAAACTGTGGTAGCTTGTCCAATTACCCATTTGTATTCTGGACATATTTCTAACTGTTACTGATTATGAGTGAGGCAGCATGGCAGTGAAGTGTCACAGAGAATCAGGTATTGGATTTAGAGTAAGGAATATCTGAGCTTAAATTCTACCTCAGGGTGAGTCACTTTTAAAAATAAATAGTATTTTGTTTTTCCCCCAATTACAGATAAAGACAATTTTTAACATTCATTCTAAAAAAATTTTGAGTTTCCAAATTTTCATCCTCCCCCTCCCTAAGATGGTAAGCAATTTGATATAGGTTATAATTGTACACTCATGCCATAACATATTAATTTGTGAAAAAAGAAAAAGGAAAAACAAGGAAAAACTAAAGTAAAAATTAGTGTGCTTCAATCTGCATTTAGACTGAATCATCTCTTTCTGATTTTTTTCTTTTGAAGCAGCATGGCAGTGATATGTCTTAAAGGGTAGAGTTTTGGATTGGAGTAAGAAAGATTTTGAGTTCAAATTCTGCCTCTGACACTAGTTTGGGACATTGGATGGGTCCCTTAACCCTGGTTTGATCCAGTTTCCTCATCTGTAAAATGGAAAAATTGTTGTGAGATTCAAATGAGAAAATAATTGTCAAGTGACTGACCCATAGTAAACTCTTTTTAAATGTTTATTCTTATTTTTCTGTAGAAAAAGGATAAGAAGAGTGACACTCTCACAGCATTATATTGAGGATCAAAGGAGATAAAATATGTAACACACAATATTAAAAATGGTGGTTGTACTTGTTGCTGTGGGGTACAGGGGAAAGATTAGTCTTTGGATTTAAGGAATGGATGCTCAAATCCTGTCTGTTACTACCTGTCAATCTTTCTGACCTCTTTGACCTGCAGTTTTGATATTTGTAAAACAAAGGATGTTGGATGAGGTGGTCTCTAAGGACCATTCTACCTCTATGATCCCATTACTTCTCTGGGTCTCCATTTCCTCATTTGAGAAAAGGGAGAGGGGGAGAGGAAGGAGACCAATTAGACTTCAAGGCCCCTTCCCTCTCTAACTCTATGAACCCAAGAACTTATATAGAAAAAAACAGTGGACTTGAAATCAGATCTGAATTTAGTTTCAGTCCTGTCACTCACTAACACACTTTGCTATGGAATTTTGGAGGTTGCCTTATTGCAGATAAAACAAAACATAATTAATTCTAATATAAATTTTACTGACCCAGCACATGTAGTATGATTCATATGGTATTCAAAAAAATAAACAAAACTTGCCATTATCCACATGCATTAAACCTTAGAGCTCTGTCAGATTTTGAACTCAAAATTCAACAAAAACCAGCTGCCCTTAGAAAAGAAAAACCAAGAATGCTCAAGTCCCCTCTCTCCCTCCTGTGGTGTTGCCAGTTTAAACATTCAGAGCTCTGGGATTCCTTTGGCAAAGAATACTGTGTAGTGAAGAGAAAATAAGTTTGAGAAATATTAGCTGTCTCTCTGAATATCAGTTTGTTCATTTGTAAAATGGGGCTAATAATACAGTTCCTCCCTACTTTGAGGGGATGTTGAGAGTATCAAATGTATGCAGGGGGCTTTTCAAAACAATAATAGTTGGTATTTTTATAGAGCTTTAAGGTTTTCAAGACTTTTTCCATGTAATATCTATAAATATGAGCTATTGTTTTGTTTTCCCTCCAAGAAGGTGGAAAATTTTGAGGAGGAAGTATGTACATTTCTAAGAGACCACCCAGCAGCTGGATAGTAGGAGAGAGGCACACCAAGGTCTGGGGCCTGATCCTTCATCTTTTAAAATTCAATGACAGATTGTGCAAAGGCCTAATCTGGATCATTGTAATTTGGTCTTTAAATCCTGAATTGAAAACTGCAGGGACAGACCTTCTTCCTCTCCTGTCAGATTTGGAGCATAGCACCAAAGGAAACAGGAGACTATCAGTTACATGTTACGATAAGGGACTTTAAATGGATTTTGGATAGGAAGAGGGGAGGGGATGAACCCCTGGGGAAAAAGATTCTTTCCCTCTCTTAGGACTTTCTTCTAACCCTCAGAATGAAGGCAGCGGGCAAGGTGAAGGAAACACAAGGCTGGAGAGTATATGTGTATGTGGGGGATGAGGCAGGGCATCTTTACTGAGAAAAAGTACACTTGATTCTTGCTGTTCATCTTTCATTTTTGAAGTGGACCAATGGTGGTGTCTTGATTTGTGTGTATATTAGATTTTAGTGAGATGGTTGTGCAATATTATCGACCTCACTCTCTCTTCCTCAGTTGTTATAGTTCAGTGGTTAAACAAAAGTCAAGACAATTGGCCATGACTGGTCTTAGATGTCTTACCAAGCTCTAAGTGCTTCATAGCATCTGCTTCAGCCACCTTTGGGTTGTTGAAACAAATTATTCTCATCCACCCATTCCACTAGCAAAGTCTTTACATGCTTGGGGTAGACATCTCCCTAAATAGTCAATGACGTATGTAATTTACCCTCAACCTGGATTGGTCTATCTGCAGAGGTGGTGTATGAAGTGGCCCCTGCCCATGCTACATCCAACTCAGTTAAAGAGGCAGCCAGCAACGGGGGGGGGGGGGGGGGGGGGGGGTAGAAAAAGGTTGATTCCTCCCCTGAGGAGAACCTGGAAAATGACTTATTGATTTGAAGGCAGAATTCCTTCTCAATGAGAATCTCCATCTCACAGATTTAGAGCTGGACAGAGTCTACCTTCCTCACTTTACAGACAGGGTAACTGAGGCACAGAAAGCTTAAGTGACTTGTCCAGGGATCTACAACTAAGTGTCTGAGGCAGGATTTTAAAAGCCCAGATCTTCCTTACTGCAAGTTCAGCTCTCTTATCTACTATGTCTTGATGGCTCTCCAGTTTCTTGCACTTGTGGGGCTTCTCCCTCTCTACCCCAGTACAATGATGGACCTTACACTAGAATATGAAAAAGTTTGTCTCTTGCTCTAACAGTCTATCTTCACTTTCAGTGTCCTCTCATTTTTCTGCATTGTCTTTCCTCTAATTCTTTCAAATATCCAGTATCCCAACTCTGTTGAAACTCTGTCAGCAGACTCTGGTACTTGTTATTGACAACTCAGTATGAATATAAGTCACATAGGAGTATTTGAATGTTAAATATGATTTCTTGTTTTAGATACAAAGATCTCTTTAAAGAAATTTTGGTGGGTAGCAATACATTTTGGGGATTTTTTTCCCCACAATCCCTAAAAATGACAACGTGGGGATAACAAACAGGTCTAAAATCCATTGGTGAGGAAGGGGAATGTCTATCCAAGCATGTGAAGACTTCCCTAGAAGAATGAATGGATGAAAATAATTTGTTCCAATGACCATGAAGGTGACTGAAGCAGGTGTTGTGGATGCTTTACCTTGAAATTGGTCAGACTTTGAAGATGCCAAGTCATCCCTGCTTTCCAGCCCAACTCCCAGTCATCTTGACTTTTGTCTTGCCATTAGACTTCCATGACTCAGAAAAGAGGGGAGCTGAGGACTTTGTGCAACTCTGCCTCACTTAAATCAAATTTACTCCCAAGTCAAGACATCACCCTTTGATGTCATTGGTCCTCTTCAGAAACAAAGGACAAACCATCACCAAAACAACAATAAAAATGGCAGCTTATAGATAAATGTTACTCCCCATAAGACCTAAGCCAGTTATGAAGAAGAAGAGGAACACGACAGTGATATCATCAAATTGAAGAGGCCCCATTAGATTATGAACTCCTTGATGGCAGGAATTGCCTCTTGTCTCTTTTTCTGTCTCTAGAAGTTAGCACCTGGTATGTGTTAAGTGCTTAAGAAATGTGTATTGAGATGAATTGAGGCAGTGTGGTACAGTGGAAAGAATATCCACTCTAGAGAAAATAGTCCTGAGTTCAGATCCTGTCTCTGATACTTACCAACAGTATAAGACTCATCCAAGTCCCCTAATTTCCTTAGACTTTATTATCTTCATCTGTAAAATAGAGAATGACTTTCTGGGTTTCGTTGGATGGTCCCTTGCATTGTAGGAAGTATTTATGCTTTTTAAAACAAATTCACTAATAATAATAATGAGGAGGAGAAGGAAGATAACTGGCATTTATATGGTATCTACTGTATACTAAATATAAGTATATAATACCTACTGTGTGCTAGTTATGAGCACTTATATAATACCTACCGTGTGCGAGGTACTAGGTTTTAGGTACTATGGAATTTTACAAATATTATCTCATTTTTTTTCCCTTGCAATTCTATAAATTAGGCAGAGCAGGCATATTCATTCTCATATTTTAGATGAAATCAAACCAGAATACCAGGAAACCAAATGACTTGGTCAAAGTTACCCAGTGAGTTCATGGTGGAACCAGGAGTAGGTCTGTACTTTTGTCCTTTCTATATGGGGCAGTATTTACTCCATTCTTTTCCTTATTTTGGCAATGGGCAAGTTGATATAGTGCTGGACTTGACTTTAGAAAGACCTCAGTTCAAATCCTACTTTATTGCCTAGGTGATCCTAGGCAAGTCATTTGACTCACCTGTGCCTTAGTTTTCTAATCTGTAAAATCAGGGATTGAATCTTTAAGAATTCTTTTAGTTTTAAATATATTCCAGAAAAGCTAGTATTTATATAGTACTTGAAAGTTTGCTAAACATTTTTACCATCTCATTTATCTTTATAACATCCTATGAGATAGGTACTATTATTATTCTCATTTTCCAAACAAGGAAACTGAGTCACAGAGAGGAGAAGCAAGTGACTCTTCTCACTCAACTAGTCAGTACGTTTGAATCAGGATTGGAAGTCAGATCACCAGTGTTTTCTCTATCCTACCAGCTTCTTACCTTTAGCTCCCCTGTGGCCCAAGGTCAAGGTCTCAAGAATATCTAATCCCCATTGTCTAGAATTCAGGCTCCAGGCTGGTGGCTGGCATGAAGGCTGGCTTGGATGACAAGCACATTAGCATGGCTCTGGAGAGGAGGAAGAAGAAAGGAGGCAGTTCAGAGGAGGTGGTTCTGGGGTTACAGCACAGTGTACCTGGACTCATTGGTGTGGTGCCCTCCCAGCTCCAGGTAAGTGGCCAAGGGCAGGTAAAGCCCTACTCTTTATAGCACATTCTTAGAATGATGTTTTTTAAACAGTCAAAGGACATACTTGTTTTCACTTGCAGGTTAGTGAAAATATAATGTATTTTTTTTCTGCCCAAAACTAACCACCCCCTGAAATTTATCCATGATCCCTCAGTGAGTTCCTAGTTAAAAACTCCTGCTTGATGACCTCTCTTTGGTATTTGTAGATCACTTGTCAAGAATAAGAGGATGGGTAATTGCTGGTACTTTTCAGTGGGGTCTTCCATCTGGGACAAATAAAAGGAGAGAATTCTCTGCTATTGCCCAGATGTACCTCTATCCTTCCAATGTTTAATTATAACTCCTGGGTCCTACAGGTCAGCTGCAGTGGTGAAGCTTCCTCCAGCCAGCTGTCTGGCCACTGTAGTGGAAATGTCTCCCGCCATCCCTTTGAGGTACAGACTTCCTTCTCGACCATGGGGTTCCATAGATGTGGTGCAGTGAGGTTCAACTACTGCCAGAATAGCCTGAGTGCAAGTGGCTGCCATAGGAGAGGACGTGGGCATGAGGTCACAGGAGAGCTGGTACACACATTCTCCCAACTACATTTCCTTCACATTCCAAAAGATGTGAAGGTCAGAGCCTTGCTCAAGTGTCAACCTGGTAGGCTGAAAGCCAGATTAAACCTGACCACAGAGGGACAGGGGATCCATGCCTACTTAGATGTTCAAAATATATCAGGGTTCAAAAAATGCAGAGTGGTTTCCTCTGTGAGGGGAGAAGCTGATACATTCTTCATCAACCATAGGAGGTTCCCCAAGCCATGTGGCCATGGTTTTGAAGGGCATATTCATGCTTCCCTTGACAGGAGAGGTATGTTACTCTCAGCAAGGACTTACTGGCAGGGCTGGGGCATTGCCAAGGTCAAGTTCCTCCAGGATCTGTCACAGAAAAAGAAACTACAGAGTTTAGGCAGTAGGTGGTCAATGACATTACATTCAATAGCAAAAAATAAAAGGATTAAGGGAAGCTTGGAAATCCGAAGAAATCAAGATTCCTTCTACATAAGTGGGTTTATTTGGCTGCTGAACCATGGGGCCAGGATGAACTGGACTTGGGAGCACCAGTGGAGACAGTTGAGGATCCTCCCTGTGCCTTCAAGACTCCAGCTGATGGGGTGGGTGACCTATGGCCCAACCTTGCTAGTCAGCAGGGTCCAAGTCACTGTGGAAGGCCAGCCCCTGAAGGTGGAACTACTGACTTTCTGGGGGAGGAAGACAGAGCTGAAGGTACTGCTTCACCACACCATCCTGAGATGGCTGCAGGCTGGCATTCCTGAGAGAAACTGGCTTCATGGAACAGCTCAGCTTGGGGGTCAGGCAGACCTGAGCCTCGAGGTGTTGAGCGGAGCCTGCAGGGTTTCCGGTGTGGGGAGAAGAGGGAGGCAGCCGCCCAGGCAATGGGAGCTGGCTCTCCGAGGCCACTGTCCCTACTTCCAGGTAGAAAGGAACATGTTCGTCCTAGGGAAGGACATGTTTCAAGCTGCTTTGGCTCTTGCATGCTGCTGGACCATGGTCCAATGATGCCTGTGACGAACTAACCTTAGAGCAGGGAGGCAGGTCCCTGATGATGCTGGGGATGGAGTTAACCAAACAAAGGAGCAATCTGAGGAAGGAGAGGACAGAAACTGAGTCAAGGAACTTCTAAGGGGGGCTAAGCCACAAGGGCCTTGAGCTAGAATTGACTCTATCCTCTTTCAGTCTGACAAGGCTTTATTGAATACCTACCATGATTCAGAACATGTGCTGTGTGTGTGTGTGTGTGTGTGTGTGTGTGTGTGTGTGTGTACAAACCTCTGAAATAGTACCTCCCCTTGAGAAATTTCCATTCTCCTTGAGGATGGAAGGGGAGAATTCTTCCCTTTTTAACTGTACAGGTAATTTCTAATTCTGAAATAGTTCCTTAGACTTTGATCTTAGAATCATAGAATTAAGGGTAGAAGGACCTCTGAGGTCCCCTATTTCATTAATTTTATAGTTGAGAACATTTCAGAGAGAGTTAATGTCTTGTCTTAGGTCACACAGGTATTAACTGGTAGAGGAACTGAGCTCCTCTGATGCCAAAACCAGTGCTCTTTCCACTGAGGGAAAAGATAACATTTTGTAGTAATAATAAATAATATAGATAACTAGCATTTAAACAATACTTTAAGATTTGTAAAATGTTTCATTTATATTAGCTCATTTAATTCTGACAACAGTCATATAAAGTAAGCGCTATTATTATACCATTTTAAAAAAGAGGGAAATGAAGCTGACATTTCTCTATTCCGCAGGTAGAAAGTGTCCAAGACATGGTTTCCTGTTGCCAAGTCTAGCACTGAAGCCACCATGACCCTTAGCTGTGCAAGAGAAAAAGAATATCCAAGATAGAGAATTATGGTTAGGGAGTCAAAGAGAGCTGAATTGGAATTTCAGCTATGCCATTAGTTAGTTGTATGACCTTGGGTGAGTCATCTGTCCTCTCTGAGCCTTAGTTCCATTATCTGTAAAATGAGAAATTTGCATTAAATGGCCTTTGAAGCCCCTTCCTTATCTAAAAATATATTGTGACTGTAATCCCCTTTAAAACTGACACACTGAGTTTATGTTTCTAGTTCATCCCCTTCAGGCAGATTTGCAGCAAAACTAGAAAAAAAATGGGTTTATCCTTAAAGGAAGTCAGGCAGAAGATTTTAAAGAAATTAGCACATCTTGCCTAGCCTTTTTCACTTCTTATCTTAGCATTTTCCCACCTTCTGATCTGGGAATCTGAGTTGTGCAGCAGCCTTAAATACTCTTTTTTTTTTAAATTTAAGGCAATGGGATTAAGTGGCTTGCCCAAGGTCACACAGGTAGGTAACTATTAAATGTCTCAGACTGGATTTGAACTTGGCTCCTTCTGATTCCAGGGCTGGTGTTCTATGGACTGAGCCACCTAGCTACCCCCTTTATTTATTTGTTTGTTTGTTTGTTTGTTTATTTATATTTAAGGCCTTAAATACTCTTGCCATGTCTATTATCCATAGATTTAAAGGTCTCTTCTATTTCCTTATTTTCTCTGAACCTTTGACCAATCTTCTTTTCTCTACATTAAGCAGTCTCAATTTTATTTCTTTTTTAATAGTTTTTTCAATTAGCAAATATATATTCTTTCCATCTTCCTCATATATAAATAAAGAAAATTGATAAAGAGAAAAGGAAAAATCTTGGAATAAATCAACATAGTCAAGAAAATCAGTTCTTATGTTGGTCATGTCCAAAATTGTGTGACTCTTTCTGTGATTTGAGCCTATCATCCTTATTAGAGGACAGCAGGATGCTTCATCATAGGTCCTCTGGAATCATGACTGGTCATTAGATTGATTAGAATTTTTAGATCTTTCAAATGTGTTTGTCTTTACAATGTCATAAAAATTGTTCTGATTCTATTTATCTCACTCTGTATCAGTTCATACAATTCTTCTGAAATTTCTCTGACACCATCCCTTTCATCATTTCTTATAGGACAATAATATTCATCATATAGCATAATTTATTCAGTCATCCCTCAGTCTGTTACAGGTGTTCATAGGATCTCTCTCCCCAGACTTTTTAACACTTGTGTGTGATTGTTTTTCCCTCTCTCCATGATCTAGAAATAAGTCTTAAAAAACCCTCTAAGAGTGTGCTTTTACCCAGAGATAGAAGTATTTACAGAATCACTAAATTTCAGAGTTAGGAATACCTGCTGAAGTTATATATCTGTCTGAGAATCCTCTCTACAAGGATATCAACAAATGTTTATCTGGTCTTCTTGAAAACCTCCAGTGAGGGGCAAGGACCCACTACCTCACCAAGGTATCCATCTCTATTTTTGTATATGTTTTGGTTGGGAAGTTTTTCCTTACCCCAGATATAAATCTTCCCTTACTGTGTCTTCACCCATTGCTCCTGAGACTGCCTTGGAAGCTGAGCAGAACAGACCCAATCTCATCACAAACTTGTAAGAAGTTAGTATATCTTCTTTCTAGGTAAAATATCCTCAATTTCTTCAACTTGGTCTCCTGCCTTATCACCATCTTCTGGATTCACCAACATGTTAAAGCATAAGTGCTAGTTCCTAAAATAAGGCCACCCAGTATTGAATTAACCCTTCAAATATGAAGGTTCTCATCACTTTACTCTGACTTTGGCCTATGATTGGTTTTTGTTTTTGTGGCTGCTGTGACACATTGTCAACTCCTATTGAACTTGCAGTCCACTAAAACCTAAAATCTTTTTTTTTCTAAACCAAGGAAATTTTACCTCCTCATCCCTCCTCATCCTATACTTATGCAGTTGAATTTTTTTAAAAAGTATTTTTTATATTTCTATATATTTGTCCTTGTTAAAATCCAAATTAAATTTCTATATTTAAACAATCCATATTAATCATGTTGTGAAAGAAGAATCAAATTGAAATGGGGAAAAAATATAATACATGAGACAACTTTTAAAAATTGAAGATAGTAAGCACTAGTCTTCATTTAAACTCTATAGTTCCTACTCTGTGTATGGATGGTATTTTCCATTACAGAGTACTGAAATGAACAAGTCTGTCATAGTTGATCATCACCCAGTTTTGTTGTTAGTCTATGCAATGTTATTCAGGTTTTGTTTACCTCACTCAGTATCAATTCATTCATGTCTTTTCAGGCTATTTTGAAGTCCCATCTCAAGATTTCTTTCTTTCTTTTTTAAAAAATATTTTCTTTACTTATTTTTCCTAGTACATGTAATAGTTTTCAACAATTTTTTGCAAGTTTTGAGTTTCACATTTTTCTTCCTCCTTCCTTTCCCTCCCCCTGACAGAAAGTACTCTAATACAGTCTGTACGTATATACATACATACATATATGTAAAATCATATTATATTCTTCCCAATTTCTTGTTATCTGTCCATTTAAGTCTTCATCCAAATTATTGATGAAATTCTTGACTAGTCTAGAACCAAAGAGAGATCTCTGGTCTACATATTCTGTCTCTGTCTCTACAATATATGTGTGGAAATGCACAGATACACTACATATGTAAATGTATTCACACACACATACAAATAGTTTGTCTTTACAGTGTAGTCATTTAAATTATTCTAGTTCTGCCCATTTCACTATATATGTTTATACATATATACATATATATAGTATTATTTATAATATATTTATGGAATATGTCCCAGAGATCTCTCCTTAAAACATAAATCTCTCTGTATTTCTTTTCTCTCTTTCATTTGGCACTGGACCATTCATGACTGCTCTTTTGATCCAGACATTTAAGTAGTCCTGAATATACTTAATTGTACTAACATCTAGTCTGCTGTTCTTGACTTTGTCTACAAAGAAAGCATGAGGGCTTTGTTAAATGCTTTGCTTGAAATATAAGTATATAAAGCTATAGCATTCTTGTCTTTTACCAGTCTGGTTGCCTTGTCAAGAAAGAAATATGCATGACTTTTTCTATACAGACTTTCAGTGAACATTGCTTCCCCTTTTAAAAAAAATCTTTCTAACAAAATGTTCTAGAATTTTTGCCAAGAATAGATGTCAAACTCTCTACTTTAGAGTTTGCATACTACTCTATTAAAAAAAAAATCCTTGAAGGAGAAATGATATATTCACCCATAGGAGAGGATGGGTTGGTTGTAGAGTCATGCCTAGAATCACCATTTCCCTAACATCTTTAGTCTTCCTTGGTTGCAGAGTCCAGCTATGATGTACCTGAATGGCTCCCTGCTGGCACATGGCTGCAAGGCCAGCCTAATTGGACACCTATCTTCTGGTGAAGCCTTTACCCATGTCCACTTCAACACCTTCTGTGGTCTCCACAACCACTTGGAAGCTCAGCTTCAGCATTCATGGCCTCTACTCAAGGGACTGGGAATTGCCCGAGAAAACTGGATCAGGGTGTCCACCACGGGAGGGGATGCCTCAAGGGCACTGCTTGAATTGACCACAGGTCCTTGTTCTGTGATGGCAGATGGTGATTTCAGGATGGAAAGCAACACAACTCAAACCAACTGGACCCTTTCTCTGGGAAACCATTGTCCCATATTAGAGGTATGGTCCAATCTCAATTTTTCAGGGCTGCTCTATATTACTTGACCCCTTGACATTTCTTTTTCCTCTTTTTTGTTTTTAATTCCATTTACTATGTATCCAGACCTGAGTTAGGCATTAAGGAGAATATCTTTCAGTTCCCTATACTATCTAGCATGGAGTAACATATAGAAGCTTCTTAGTAGAATATGTTAAATGAATCAATGGAAATATGAATGAATGAATGAATGAATGAATAATGAATTTCAGCTAAGGGAATGATTTGAAGTAACTCGGTAATATTTCTGAACCTCAATGGATGAATAAGATTGGCAGAGATAGAGAAGGAAGACTGCTATTCAACCTTTTCTTACTATTGGATTTTTAGGTCTTTAAGTCATAACATAGCAACATAACTCTGCTGATAACTAGTTCTGCCAGTCCTTTCCCTGCTTACTGCTCAGTCATTTTTATTCTTTTGCCTCAATCTCAATGATCCCATTACCAACGGGAGGGTTAAGAAGAAGCTATTCCCAGAGCCGCATCATGGTGATTGCCATCTTGGTGCCTCTGCAGGAGATGGCAAGGCAGTAAATTGCTTAGACTATTTCCTTTACTTTCTGGAAGTTAGCAAAGTCATTTGGAAGCAGGAACAAGAAGACATTCAGAAGAACAAATGGATGAATTATGCCCCAAGTATTCTGAAAATTAACCTGGATGTGAATTATTGCTGACTCAGTTGTTCAGTGAATTAGTTTCCTCCTCACAAATATTTATGTATCTATTTTATCTGATACCTCCATGAGGGAGATTCAAAAATGTGAAAGACAGAGTCCCTATCCTCATGGGTCTTACAGACCAGTAAAAGGAATAAGATAGGTATGGAAATAAAGTGGAAAATAAAAAGAATTTGGTAAGTGCCCAGGAAAGAGGAGATTAAACTATTCTGAAAGTTTAGATGGTGGTGGTGGTGGTAGCAGTCAGGGAAGAGAGGAAAGTTTAAGAAAGGCTTCATGGAGGAAGCATTTTAAATGTTGAAAGATGACTAAGATATGAGATGATATATTCCAGATAGATAGAATAGTATGGGCAAAAACACAGGTGAGAAAATACAGATCATGTTTAGAAGTTTAACCAGAGCATGGAGTGCAGGAGGGAAAGCACTGAGATAAAGTTAATCAATTGGGGCCTTTTTGTGAAGAGCCTTGAATGCCAAAATAAGATATTTGGGCTTTATTTCACAGATACTGGGGTGGGGGAGGGAGCAGGGAGAGGAGGGTATATTATTGAAGATTTCTTCATAAAGGAGTGATGTGATCCAAGCCATGTTCTTCAAGTTCGGAGTGTGCTGGTAAATGTTAAATAACAGTATCTCTGATCATGACATACTTTTAAGTTTAATCTGAAGTATTAATATT
Source organism: Macrotis lagotis (assembly GCF_037893015.1). NCBI lineage: Eukaryota > Metazoa > Chordata > Mammalia > Peramelemorphia > Peramelidae > Macrotis > Macrotis lagotis. The sequence goes on along the minus strand of NC_133665.1, from coordinate 14,175,640 downwards.
TTTTCCATCATTTTCCTAAGTCTAGACAACCAACAAAATAATAAATCAAGCTCTGATTTATAGCATTTACCAATTTTTGAGGTGTTAATGCTCACACTGAAAATTTAGCAATGTGTTCTCCTAAGCCTGTGCTAGCTAGTTCCAGTATATCCCTGCCAGTGACTATATGGACAGAGGCCAGAAGTAAGGGAAATAATTATTGGTATGAAATTGTGTGCTAGATCAGAGTCATTATCTCTGAAGGAATGCCTCTGAGCCAATGTTTGACAGCCTTGAGATTCCCCTAATTTTCCCTCCCCTTCCCTATTTACCTAAGGAATATGAGTTCTTTTTGTATTCAACAGCCTCTCTGCTCCATCAAGTATATAGCCAGTCTTCTAAAAACCTCCCTTTTTTTTCCCTCCATGATTACAGAAAGCAGGTTTTTCACAGAACCTGGCTACCAGAGGCTTCCTCATGGTTGGGCCCTGTGATGGTGACCTGACCATGGTTCTACAGAGTGATAGAGGAGATGCTCACATACACTTAGCAACTTCCTGCCAACAAAAACCCTTGGTGCAAGGAAACCTGCACCATTCCTTTGAACCCCTGAGTCACCTGGGTCTGCCCCCCAATAGTGCCATTCACCTGCAGGCCAGATTAGGTCCTGTCCCACAAAGTTCCTTGACTCTCCAAGTTGGGCAGTGTCGGTTTAGGGGCAGAATGGAGCTCCAGCCCAGGAACAAAACCCAGTGGATACTGGAGACGGAGACAGACTGTGAGTTACTGCAGGTAGGTCTGGGCATGGTGAAAGGGAAAGAAAAATAGAAGTGAACAGTGTACTGTGATTATTATAATACTAATAGTAGGAAATGCTAGATAGTCATAACTTAACAGCTATAATACATTGAAAGTTCAGAGTGCTCTCTTTGAAGCACTCTACGGATGAGAAAACTAAGGTAGATTAAGGGATCTCTATTAGAAGTGCAGGTTGCTTAATTAATGAGGCAATTGCTAAAATGCTTATTGATTAGCATGGATTACCCTTCCTGCAAAGAATAGCAACTAGCAAGGAAAGCTTAAGAGTTTTATATACCCATATTCTGGATGATTCTGAGAAATTAGCTGTACTTGTAAATCTGGCTTGCAATCACATCTCAAAAAAACGTTGGTATCTATGAGAAAAAGAAAATAAGCTATAGATACCTTTGATAGTGAGTTCTTCATAAATACTGGCTGACTGACTGACTTTAGCTATGTGGATGAGACTTCGGCATTCTTCAGTAATTAATATCAGAGCAAGGATTTGAACCAACCCTCTTGATTTTGAAGTTTAGAAGGTTTTCACTAGAACACATAGCAGATGGGGATTAAAATCATTTTAAGGTCATTTGGAATCCATGCAATTGAATGTGAGATTTGTTTGTGAAGTGGTAGGGATACCACCTTTAAATCCCTCAGGGCAGTGAGTAAAGAAGGGAAAGGAAATTTAGATTCTCCAAATGGAATTTTGGGATTAAAGAAAAATCATATTGAGACAATCTGATTTTGCTTCTATTTCCAATAAACCTGGGGAATTGAGAGGGGAAAGAAGGGGAAGAGGAAAATGAAGAAAAAAGAGGAATAAAAGGGAATTCTTTTATAGAGCTCTTTGCCTTAGGCAGTATGGTATGGTGGCAAAAAAAGATGAATTTGAAGTTGGATCACTTGAAGTTCGATCACAATTGTAACACTTAGTTGATTTGGCAAATTGGAGTTAACTTCCCCAAGTCTCAATTTCCTCATCTATAAAATGGGGCTAATGGTTCTAACACTACCAACCTGGAAGGGATAGCTTTCAAAAAGTACTTTGTTAACCTCAAATACTTCTGCAAAATGAGGGGATTATTTATATCTCTCCTTTTCTAAGTATTCACTGACTCATTCCTCCTCTTACTCCTTAATCCTCCTTCTAGACATCTGGACACTTGGGCTCCGATTGATTTGTCTTTCATCTAGCTAGCCTAGTCTAACTTCCTTGCCAGCCTTTCTTCTGACCATCATCAATCCTATGGTTTCATTTCCTTGCCTGCTTCTCACACTCCCACACCCTGACTTTATGAGTACATTAATTATTTTTCCCTTCCAATTCAACATGCTTTCTCCTAAATTAAGACATCTGCGATTAAAGTGTTTAGACTAGGGGCGGCTAGGTGGCACAGTGGATAAAGCACCGGCCCTGGAGTCAGGAGTACCTGAGTTCAAATCCGACCTCAGACACTTAATAATTACCTAGCTGTGTGGCCTTGGGCAAGCCACTTAACTCCATTTGCCTTGCAAAAACCTAAAACAAAAAGTGTTTAGTCTAGTTGAACAAATGAGATTAGCCTAGAGGAGCTATGCTGGGGGTGGGGGTGGGGTGGGGGTGGGGGTGGGGTGGGGGTGGGGGGGGTGGGAAATCCTTGAAGTGGAGCTGATGGAAGATATTTTATTTGATTTGTGGTAGAAACTTGGACTAGTTGAACAAATGGGATTAGCCAAGAGGAGCTATGCTGGGGCTGGGGGTGGGGGCAGGAGGTGGGAAATCCTTGAAGTGGAGTTGATGGAAGATATTTTATCTGATTTGTGGTAGAAACTTGGATTCCCTGCCCGGATGCACCTCAATGGATCGGCTCAGGTTGATGACTGTCAGGTTAAGCTGCTTAGCACCTTGCTGATGGGTGACCAGGCAGCCTTCTTGGAACTCAGGGGAGTGTGCCAACCACAGCTCACCATGCGGGCCACATTCAGACACACCTTGCCGGTGCTCTGGGCCATACCAGAGGAAACCAAACTGTCTTTCCAAAGTGGAAAACAGGCCAAATACCAGCTGGGCCTGCAGCTAAGATCAGGAACCTGTGAACTCCAAGCCAATGGGGATCTGCAGCTGGAGAAGAAGTTCCAGTGGAGAGGCCTGGTGGAGAATTCCTGCAAAGCAATGCAGGTACTTCAGGAGGGGGAAAGGTAGCCAAAGCCAGTGGGACATAGTGCTCTCCAACCTCTGTGTGACTGGGCAGTCTGCTAAATGCTGAGAATTCAAGGAAAAACTGAAAATAGTCCCTGTTCTCAAGGGGGGACATTCTAATGAAGTCTTCCTGAAATAGTACAGTGAGACAACATGCACATATGTCAGCTTACTCAAAAGGTGCCTCCAAAGTGGAGTAGAGATAAAGCAACTTTAGGGGAGACAGGGCTGGCACCTAGCAGGGGTGGAGGACCAGAAGGAGCAAAAATTGACATTTCTGTTGAGTCTTAAAGAAAGCCAAGGCCTCATTGAATTCAACATAGATCAATGTATACCATGGAAACAATGTAAAGACTAATAGACTGCCTTCTGTGGGGGGTAGCGAGGAGGGAAGCAAGATTAGGGGGGAAAATTGTAAAACTCAAAATAAATAAAAATCTAAGAAAAAAAAGAAAGTCAGGGATTTTAAGAGGTAGAAGTGAGAAAGTATAGTTCAAGTTTGGGGAAAGGAGATGGGGAGTTGTTAGTGAGAAATAGCAAGGATGCCAGTTTGGATGAATGATAGAGTCATGAAGAGAAGTGATTTGTAAGGGAAAAAAGATAGGAAGGGTCTAGATTGTGAGAAACTTTACTTGCCAATTAAAGAGCTTTATATTTGGTCCCAGAAGTCATAGGGAGATACTAATAGAGAGGCAAGTAGATGGTATGCTGAGTAGAGCACTGGGTCTGGAGTCAGGAAGACTTGAATTTAAATCTTCTTGAGATATTAACAATGTGACCCTGGGCAAGTTGCTTAAATCTCAGTTTGCCTCAATTTCCTCAACTGTAGAGTGCGGAATCAGAATAGCACCTATCTCCCAGCATCAAATGACATAATATTTGTACATGCAGTGTCTGGTAAATAATAGGGTACTATATAAAATTGATCTATTATTATTGACTCATTCTTGAATTCAGTTTTAGTGAGGCAGAGTTTTGGTCCTTTTTGAAAATGAAGGATAAACAATATTATTCATTATCATTATTAGATTTTAGTGAGTTCCCCTTTAGGGAAATTATTTTGGGAGTTTTGTGAAGGATGTGTGGGAATAGAGAGTGACATGATATAGGGAGATGTCTAGTTAGGAGTCTTTCTGCAGAAGTCCAATAAAAGGTGATGAAGGCCTAAACTTGGACTGTTGGCTATGTGAGTATAGAGAAAGAGATACATGCAAGAAACATTACAGAGGCAGAAACAATAAGATAAAACAATTGATTGGATGCGTGGGATGAGCCAGAGTGAGCAACTGAGAATAATGCTGAAATTTCTAACCTGGGGGACTAGGAAGATGGTACCCTTGACAGTAACAGGTAAGCTCAGGAGAAGGAAAAAGATAATGAGTTTTCTTTTGGACCTGTCAAGTTTGAGATACCTATGGGACATCCAGTTTGAAATGTCATATAGGCAGTTGGTGATGTGGGATTGGAGCTCAACAGAAGCTAACTCTGAGAGTAAGTTGCATGGAGATAATAATTGAACCCTTGGGAGATCAGTATGACAGGGTAGTATGCAGAAAAAAAAAAGAAGGGGGAAACAAGAGAGCTTTGGGATATCCAGAGTTATTGAGCATAAAGATCTAGCAAGAGACCTAGAAAAAAAATGACCAGACAGGTCAGAGGGAGGACTTAGAGAGTGGTTTCACAAAATTCAGAAGAATACTTGGGAAGAGCATAGAGAGGTCAGGAAAAGTGAGGATTGAGAAAATACCTCCAGTTTTAGCAAATATAAGATGCCTGGTAGCTTTGGGTAGAGTAATTTCAATTGAGTGGTGGGATTGGAAGCCGACTATAAAATTTAGAAATGGATGAGAAGAGAGGATGTGGAGGCTCTAATGTAGAAGGCATTTTCAACGAGAGGAGAGGTAAAGGATGGCAGCTAGAAAAGATGTTAGAGATACAGCTCTGTGTGTGTGTGTGTGTGTGTGTGTGTGTGTGTGTGTGTGTGTGTGTGTGTGTGTATGGATGGGAGAGATATAAACTGCTTAAATAAACATTGACCCACATGACCAGAGCCTAGAAGAAACAAGTTCAGGACTAATGGATCATCATTGGCAGTACCAGACATAGCCAGAATAACATAGCCAGAATGAGTATTTTATAATGATCACAATGTTGATAATCATTAGGCACATGTAATAATGAAAATAAGCTGAGAAGGTTCCTGCCTATGGCTCCTACTTGTGGGGAGGCTGAGACTGGTAGATTGTCTGAATCCTGGAGTTCTGAGATGTAGTAGGGCTAAAATCAATTGTACAGTACCAATACAGTAAGTCTCTTAAGAGTAGAGAGTCACCAGATTGCTTGAGGAAGGGTGAACTAGCCCGAGGGAGAAAAATGAAGCAGGTCAAAAACTCTCATGCTGTCCAGTAATCAGATTGGACCAATGAGTGGCTGTTGGATTTGCAAATCACTATATAAATATCTGAATCTGGCACTAATAATAATAATAATAATAATAATAATAATAATAATAGTAATAGTAATAATAATAATAATAATAATGGTATTGGATTAGATGGTCTCTAAAGTACCAATTAACTTCACTCTAAACAGTGTGATCCTATGATCTGGAGCAGTTTTTTTTTAATCTCTCCAGGCTCTTGGTATCCCAGGTCAGATTGATGGCTCAGGTTATGTGGTGATGAACAATATGGATCTGGATGCCCAGATGTTAGTCACTGTAGATGACAGTACCCTGCGAGGCCTTCTTATCCTGAAGGCCACTGAGGTGAGTGAAGCCCAACCAAATATTGGATATTGAATATGGTAGGCTGATTGAGGATGCTGAGTCTTCTCTGGCAGAGCCAGAGCCTGGGAAGAATCTTTGACAGAAAAAAATCAGTCAGTAAATATTAATTAAGTACTTCCTTATGTGCTAAACTCTATACATGAATTCTCATTCAAGTTACCTGGAAGAGAATTAAAACTTAAAATTTTAAAATTGGGAAATACTATGGCTCTTCACCCAATTGAGAGAAACCCCAAGGGAGTTTTCTACAAATCAGACTAAGGAGTGGAATGATTCAGGTAAAGGCAAATAAGAAGGATGCCTTGCACAGTATGTCTCTCACTATAATAAGCATTATTGTTCAACTCATACCACTGATCACTTGGTTGGTTGGTGTGGTCCTCTTCAATACTGAAGGAAATACAGTTTTTGTTGTAGTTCTTTCTCTTTACATTGCTATAGGTATTGTATATATTGATTACCTAGTTCTGTTTATTTTACTCTGCATCAGTTCATGTCTTCTCATGTTTCTCTGAATTCTTCATACCCATCATTTCTCATATCACAGTAAAAATTCACTGTATTACTTCATCACAGTTTGTTTAATCTATTAACCAGTCCATGAATACTTTCTTTATTTCCATTTTTTGCTGCCATAAAAAGTGCCCCAATGATTATTTTGACATATATGGCTCCTGTTTCTATTTTACTTGACTTAGACACATCAAGAACTAGACATGCTATTCACCCACAACCTCCCCGACACTTTCCACTTTGGCTTCCCAGCCCAAACACTGCTTGATGTGACCACAGTGAGAAGTAATCATAGTTACAGGCGTACCATCCGATTTGGCATGGACAACAATCAGGTGAGAAGGAGAGTCCTGGGAAGGGACTCTCCTGGCACATTCCAACACAGCATTGAGAGAGGAGTCCTGTGAAGGCTGCCATGTTGGTTGATCTTGTATCCTTTGTTAATGGCCAACAGATTTCTGAAGAACTCAGTTTCACTCAACAATCAGACCATATTTCTCTTGACTACAAAATCCGGCACAATGTTCCCAAATTACGGGCATTGGGGGTGGAAGACAAGATTGATTTGCAGGTAGGTCACCCTTCTTCCCATTCCTCAGACCTCTCTCTCTCTCTCTCTCTCTCTCTCTCTAATCTTCCTCAAAGACAATGTTAGGTTGAAATACCTTTGGGAAAGCAATTTAGTTGAATTGAAGGTGTATTCAACTAATGTCAGAAAACCCAATTTGTAATTGCTTCCACTGATAGTCCTATGACCTTGGGTGGGTTGGTTCTTGAGGAGGAAACAGGTTGTAGAAGCGAAAAACAAAAATAACTTGGTTTTTAAAATATGAGGGCCTGGGTTTGAATCCTGGCTTTACTGTCCCTCTATGACTTTGTAAAAGCTATCCTCTCTGAACTTTATAAAGTGAGGAGGTAGGGTTGGACAAGGTGATTTTAAGGTTAGAGCTGTAATTTAGATATCTCTAGTTTTAGTTTCCATATCTGTGTGGTACAGATTTGGACTGGAGGACCTCAAATATTCTTTCTGACTCTAACATTCAGTGTTCTTTGATTTCAACCAAGAGTTTTAAACTGTTTTTGTGCTATTGACCTCTTTGCAGGTCTGAGGAAGCCTAGGGACCCCTTCTCAGAATAATGTTTTTAAATGCATAAAAAAAATACACACAATCACAAAGGAAACCAATTAAATTTAAATATTTGTCATCAAAATACATGTTAAAAAACAAGGGGTAGCTAGGTGACACCCTGGATTAAGATAGGTCAGGAGAGGGTGGCTAGGTGGCACAGTGGATAAAGCACCAGCCCTGGAGTCAGGAGTACCTGGGTTCAAATCTGGTCTCAGACACTTAATAATTACTTAGCTGTATGGCCTTGGGCAAGCCACTTAACCCCATTTGCCTCGCAAAAACCTTAAAAAAAAGATAGGTCAGGAGGACCTAAATTCAAATCTGTATTCAGACACTTACTAACTGGAGTGGTCATTTAATTCCAGATGCCTCATAAAACAAAGAAATAAGCAAAAAATCAAGATTACTTACCTCTGGTTGGGAATCCCATTTTCTAGCCCCTCTCCAATCATGGGATCCACAAAGATTCCACTTGGTTTTCACTACCCTGAGTTGACAATGATGATACTAATAGAAAGAGAACTTTTAGCTGACTTAAATCCTGTATCCCCAGCTTTTTCTGGACCACCAAGCAGCCAAGAACCTGAGTGGCAAGGTCCAGTTTGGCTCAGGCATCATTATTTTTGGAGGTCAAATCCAGAGTACCACAGCTAGACACTCCTGGTCTGCTACCTTGTGGCATAAATGGCCTGTGCTGTTGCAGTGTGGAATCCCAGAATCACTCCAGGTGCCTACCTTCAGATTCCTTTTACATAGACCCATGAAATGCTTCTCTTAATTCATGAAAGCCTTCTTCACCTACTTATCCAGGTGAAGATGGTTTGAATTTCTGTAATATCCTGGTATCACAGGGATAGGCAAGGCTATTGGCCCTAGTCCCATTACCAATGAGGTCAAGTCCCCTAACTTATGAAGAAGTGGAAGCAAGATGGTTAATGTTAGTTGTTTCCCTACATCTTTTCAGATCTTTCAGATTTTTGTTACTATTGAGCGGTTTCAGTTGTATCCTCCTCTTCATGACCCCATTTGGGCAGTTTGCTTCCCATGAAGGACTAGATACCATACTGTCCAAAGAGGGATAGATGAGAAAAATCTCTGAAGGCATAGTTAACCCTATAGATTCCAAGATTGTTTGACTTGGTTTTATTTTCTTGTTTGACAAAATGAGTGTTTTACATATGAGATTAATTCCTTTCATAAAATAACCTGATAGAAAAAAAATGAAATGTTTCTAACTAGATAATATATGGAGGGTCCATAAAACCCAAAACATCCCGGGAGCAAAAGTGAGCATATTCTGTGGGAGTGCAGAAAGTGATGGGTTTGAATTGTTTGTTGTTGTCCCTCAGAAGATGGATGAAAGGTGAGGAGTTTAAGACTGTGGCTCAATACCTACCTATCTTTGCATTATTTCAGGTTGTGATGGACCTTCGAGGAACTGGTTCCAACATTGACAGCTCTATGAACATTCTGGTGGGGCAGACCTTTCTCAGCTATGCCATGAACTGTTCTTACACCAGAGAGAAAATAGTCTTCTCTTGCTGGAGTAGACATAACAGCAGTGCTCTGAGGCAGGGAACTGGCTACCCAGAGATAGTTGGCCTCGCTGTAGAGCTACAGACACAGGGTAAGTAAAATGTACTGGTCTTTTACCTCCTCCCTGTGAAGGCCATTGCTTCTGTGGCTCAATCAATCAGTAGTGTCTATTGGAGCCTCTGTGACACAGTCAATCAGTAAGTCTCTATTGGAGTCAGTATTACAGTGTATTTAAAGTAGTTTCCCTCAGTCAATAATTTCTAGGTTGTGTGTTCTTTTTTTTTTTGTTGTTAAATTCCTTTATTCCTCTTTCCCCCCCCCCCCAACCAATCAATTAGTATTTATTAGATTTCTGTCAGTTGCCAGACTCTGAATTGAGTTGGAAAAAGAAAGACAACAGTGAAATTTTCTCTGACTTATGGAACATAGACTATATGAAATATCTTATCCTATTCCTCCTATTCTTTTTCTTTTTCCCATTACATTTCCCTTTTATCTTTTGACTCCATTTTTACACCACAATATATCTTTAAATTCAGCTTTCTCCTGTGCTTCATCTATAAAAGCTCCTTCTACTTGCTCTATTAAATGAGAAGGTTCATATGAGTATTCTCAGTATCATTTTTCTATAGAGGAACATATGTAGTTCATCATCATTGAGTCTCTCATATATTCCCCTTCTCCTCCACTCTCTATGCTTCACCTGAGTCCTGTATTTGAAGATCAAACCTTCTGTTCAGCTCTGGCCATTCCAACAGGAACATTTGAAATTCCTCTGGTTCATTCAAAGACCATCTTTTTCCCTGGAAGAGGACATTCAGTTTTGCTGGGTAGTTGATTCTCGGTTGCATTCTAAACTTTTTTGCCTTCTGGAATATTATATTCCAAGCCCTACAAGCTTTTAATGTAGTTTCTGCTAAGTCCTGTGTGATCCTGACTACAGCTCCATGATATTTGAATTGTGTCCTTCTGGCTGCTTGTAATATTTTCTCTTTGACTTGGGAGTTCTGGAACTTGGCTATAATATTCCTGGGGGTTGTTTTTTTTTTTGGATCTCTTTCTTGGGGAGATCCGTGGATTCTCTAAATTTCTATTTTGCCCTCTGCTTCTAGGATATCAGAGCAATTTTCCTGTAGTAATTCTTTGAAAATGATGTCAAGGCTCTTTTCCTGGTCATGACTTTCAGGTATTCCAATAATTTTTAAATTATCTTTCCTAAATCTGTTTTCCATATCAGTTGTTTTTTCAATGAGATGTTTCACATTTTCTTCTAATTTTTCATTCTTTTGGTTTTGAAGTATTGTGTCCTGATTTCTGGTAAAATCGGCAACCTCCCTCAGTTCCATTCTTTGTCTGAAGAATTTGTTTCCTCAGAGAACTTTCTTGTCTCTTTTTCCATCTGGCCAATTCTGTTTTTAAAGCACTCTTCTCCTCAATAACTTTTTGAACTGTTTTATCCATTTGACTTATGCTGGTTTTTAGCATGTTATTTTCTTCAGCATTTTTTTGGATCTTCTTGACTAAGCTGCTGACTTCATTTTCATGTTTTTCCTGCATCTCTCTCATTTCTTTTCCCAATTTTTCTTCTATCTCCCTCACTTGATTTTCAAAGTCTTTTTTTGAGCTCTGTCATGGCCTGAGTCCAATTTCTGTTTTTCTTAGAGTCTTTAGATGCAGGAGCTTGGACTTCCTCATCTTCAGATTGAGTGTTTTGTTCCTTCTTGGGATCACAGGCAAAGTATTTCTCAATGGTGTTCATCTTTTTTCTCTGCTTACTCATTTCTCTAGTCTGTGCCTGGTTTTGGGGTGCTTCCTGAGCTTTTGAGTGTATGAGGCTCTGTCTTCCCTCCTGGTCTGTGAATGACCATAAGCGCACCCCTCTGCCATGGGACTGAGGTGGCGGGGAGACCCTGCTGTTCTATTGGGGGGGGGGCTAGACTGCAATCAGGATCTGAATGTGGTCAGAACCCCAGAGTCCTGTTCCAGGGACAGAGAACAGAGCTTGGCAGTCTCTCTCCTCCCCCCCTAGGCTCAGCACTTATACCCTGGGGGCTCCTGCTTCCCAGCTCTGCCTGCTTCCAGTTTCTGGATCTGGGCTCCCACAGCCATGCTGCTCACTGTGTGCCCTGAGGGCTGGGATTCATGTGCTCTGTCTGGCAGAGTTCCCCTGCTGATCCCCCAAGTTGTGCCTGCTGCTCCCCGGGGTATAGATCAGGAAACTGCCCCCCCACTGCCATGAGCTGCAGCTCTCGGCTCCCTGGGGCTGCCTCCAGGAGGCTGAGGTTCCTTAGCTCTGGATGGCTATTCCTCCAACACCATGGAACCGAGGCTTTCCTCTCTTTTCCAGGTTGCCTTGGGCTGGAGAACTGCCTCACTGTATCCCTCCGTAGATTCTGTCTCTTGAAAACTTAGTTAGAGTCCTTAGTTTATAAGTTTTGAGTGAGAGCACCTAAGAGATAAACCTCTCCTGTGGCCATCTTGGCTCCGCCCTCCCCTATGTTCTAATTCTATGTTAGGCACTTTTCCTTTTAAATAACTTACACTACTTGCATGTACTTTGCATTGGTCTTTTTATTTGATCTTCACAACCTTGTGAGGTAAGTGCCATTTTAGAGATGGGGAAATTGAAGGTGAGAGAGCTAAAGTGACTTGCCTAGGGTCACACAGCTAGTAAGTGTCTGAGGTAGGATTTGAACTCAAGTCTTCCTGACTTCAGGCCCAGGGCTCAATCCACTGTACCACCTATCTAACTTAAGAGGACTGGTAAACTTGTGGAAGATAAAAGAGCACCTTTACTAAAAGGGACTGAACAGTAGTCAAGTCTTGATTCTTTGGAAGATATTTCTCTGGTATGTATATTATCCAGTTTCCTGGCTCCTCTTCCTTTTCTTTCTTCTCTTGGGCATCTCATTGATAATCTTTTCTACAGAATGGATGTGACCAATGTGGGGAAAAGATCCGATGAAAGCAAATGGCTGAAATAAAGTTTTAAATTACTTCTCAGAGAGATGTTATAATATTGTGGTTAGACTGTTGAATCTGGAGACAGGAATACCTGGGTTCAAATTCTGCCCTGAACAATTGCTAACTACAATCATCAAGTCTCAACCTTAGTTTCCTCATCCCTTTCTATTGGACTAGATGGATTTTAAGGTTCCTTTTTACTCTAGGTAGATGATTATATGATTTAATTTAGCCTTCCATCTTATATAAGACATGATCCCTGTGCCTTTTGCTGCTACAGATAATTAGGAGTTTGTGGGTTATTCAAATAATCATAGGAATCACAAAAATATTACTGATTGAAGTATGGTAACTTAAATCAGTACTTTGTTTTGAAAAAAGCCTACACAGTCTATATAGAGTAAAGACTGAATGATGAACTAAAAAGATTAAACATCTATTGTTTGTGAGTCACTTTGCTAGAGTTTAAAAATGAAAAAAATAGATCAATAAAACAAGATTTTTGTTCTCAAGGGTTTATAGTCTAGGGGGGAAATGACTGCTTCCTTTTTGGGGTTATCTAGAAACATGTTTTTCTTCTTCCAAACATCAATTCCCTGACGCCCAAGAAAATCATTTCTAAGCCATAGAGAACTGATATTTTCTGAGCTTTTACTGCTGTTCTGAGAAGCAGGCTTTCTTAGCCAGGGGAAGAACAGAAATGACAGCTTGACATTTTCATTGTGTGGGAGAAAGGAAGGCTCACTGGAAAGGAAGCGGGGCTTTAGCACCATCTGCCATGGACCCTCAGAAAGTGACTTTGTGGACACCCCTCAGGAATCCATGGAGCTGCCTTGCTTCAGCATCAAAGGAACTTTTGAAATAGTTTTCCTCATTGGGCCCATGAAGTAGGAAACGTGGTTCAGCATATCTACAAAGACTTAAATGTTTTTCAGGGACTTGGCTTTCCGAATAAAGAATCCCAGATTTGCTCATGATGGGTCTTAGTTTTCCAAAAGTATTTTGAAATACAGCATAAGGATTTAAAAGTAAGAGAGAGAATAATTTCCTGACAGTAAAGACTCCTAAGTTTTGGAAGGGATGGCTGAAAAGGATGTCAGAGTCTCCTGTCCTACAAAAACTTAAAAAAAACCCAAACCTCTGAGTTTCAGAAAAGCAGAATATTTTAGTGGAGGTGGACTGCCACTAAGCAGGTATATGACTTTGAATCAGTCCCTAACTGTTTCTTGGTTTCATTTCCAGCATCTGTAAAATGAGATATATTTTGAGGCAGTCAGGTGACAGTAGACAGGAAAGTCTGAGTTCAAGTACTTTCTCAGATGTTTACTTTGTGATTGTGGGCAAGTCATTTCACCTCTGCCTACCTCAGTTTCTCCATCTGCAAAATGGAAATAATCATAGCAGTTTTGTTGTGAGAATCAACTCTGATAATCTATGTAAAGTGATTTGTAAACCTTAAAGTAGAATTATTAGCTATCATCATCATCATTACCATATTAGATGATCTCTAAAGCCCCTTCTAGATCTAATGAAGTATGGCTTATATCTTTGGCATGGTTAGCATGTAATACTGTTCACAGCAAGCAGACAGAACAATTGATCCTTGAAGGAGGAAGAAATCAGTGTGGTTTAGGGTCTGAGATTGTAATCCCCTTTCAGGTATCCCCATATAGAGTGGAGCAATCTAGTAGCACATTACTAGTCAGAGGAAGATCATGACATCACTGTGCTCTACCCTCCTCAGACCCCCCCCCCCCCCCCGTGTGGATTTGCTCTGTCCTGATTACCACAGTTTAAAAAAGACATTGATAAGACAGAATCTGGAGAAAGCCAACTTAGATGGTGAAAGGCCTTTTGTCCATGTCATAGGTTTCTTCCTCCTCTTGAAAGGGAACAAAGTGGAGCAGAATGACTATTAAAGACAATAAGGAGACATTCTTTCATATATGTGACATGCAATAGAATTGAAAGGGACCTCATAGGTTATCTTGTTCGTTCTATATATGAGTAAATTGAAGCATGGAGGGTAAGTGACTTGTCCAAAGTCACACAACTAGCATATGTCTGTTGCTGGTTTTGAACTCAGGTCTTCCTGGCTTGCCCAAGGTCACACAGGTATTAAATAACAGGTGGAGGACCTGATTCCAGGTCTTGTGACCCCAGGGTAAGTATCCTTTCCATGTATCTCTGCTACCTTGCTATTAACTCAGTTTTTTGTCCTTGCTTTCTAGAAACCCAGACCCAAGGCAGTTTAAACATCCAGGGAGGTAACAGAAAAGTCAGTGTGGATGTGGCAGCTCTGGCAGCCTTGGAATTAAATGGGACCCTCAAGCTTGTGGCACACATCCAACACACAGTGCCAATTCTCGGGCAGCTGGGTCTGCCCTTCACAACTCAGGTAATGAAGGACATAATTATTCTTGTCCCTCCAAAGGGACCCCAGCTAGAAAGTCCATAGGGGTTAGTCACTTCAGCTTCCAACTGTTATCTGCATACTTTAGCTACTTTCTGAATGAGCCATGGCTTGAAAAAGTTTTGTTTCAGACTGTTGTTTCACCTCAACTATCTGAAATATTTTTCTCAGGTCAAGTTGGTGTGTTTTCAAGGAATATGATTAGCCTTACTTGGTTTCCTAGCTAAATCTGCTGTGAGAAATCATCTCATGCATTCCAAAAATTTTAAAAATAGTTTTAAAATTATCTATCATTTTGGATTAGTGTTGGCTGCTATTAGTAAGAAGAAAAAAGAGTTGCTTTTACTTGGAGTCCTTGGATAATGCCCTCAAAAGCCAATTTGTACCCTGGTTAAAGTGGTTTCCAGAAGGATTATTTTCTCTTAATGTAAGGCATTAAATTCTTCCCCCCCCTCACAAATACATATATATATATATATATATATATATATATGTATATATATATATATATATATATATATATTTCCAAAGGAAATAGGTTGATAGAAAAAAATTTCTATTTTGCTTATTTCTTGCTGAGTTAGCAATCTGTCAGTCACCAAGCCTATATTGGGAACCCATAGAGTAATAACATTGACCTCTTGGGAGGTAGGGAAAAAAGTGGGATAAAATTCTTGACCTATGGGAGTTGAGAGCTTAAAAGGATATATATATATGTGCTATAAATAAATATATACTATACAAATATATAATTACCTGTAATTAGTAATTCTGATTATTGCAATATTGCAATGTATGATCATCACAGATCACATCAGTAGGTTGGTGAAAACTTAGATTTAGTGAGTCCTGATAAATATATGCTTCCATCTTACCTTATCAGCTGCCTTTTGTAAATTCAATTGAAGTCAACAAGAATTTATTAAATATGTTTTATGTGACAGACACAGTGCTAAATTCTGGAGAGATAAAGACAAAAAACCACACCCTGCCCTCAAGGATCTTAGAATAATATTCTCCCTCTCCTACTAGCTTTTATTCCAGGAAATCCTGGCATCCAGTGAAATGAAAACATCCCTGGAAGTGACCTGTGAATCTCAAACATGTCTTCTCATCCATGTGAAGGGAAAGAATCAACCATTCAGGTGAAGAGAAGGTCTTTAGATTTGGGTTTCCAGACACTCACAGAACCCCTTGGTCATGAACTCATTGCATTTTGAAAGGCAGAGGGATAGGGAAGAGGACCTGGATCAAACACTTATTAACTAAATGACCACACACTAGTCACTTAACCTATCTGAGCCTTGTTTTCCTTATTGTTTAAATGAGGGAGTTGGATTGAGTTGCTTCCATGGTCCCTTTAAGCGCTGAACTGATGATGCTATGACGGAGGGACTGGGAACACACTTTGCTAAGATGTGCACAGGACCCAAGGTATCTTACCCTCACATACTCCAGGTTTGATGGATTTCCATTCAGGAAAAAGTGGTACTGACCTAGCTCTTAGAAGACAGTGCAATGAAAAGAATATTAAGCAGGGAATCATGAGAGCTATATTCTAGTTTACAATGAGGTTTACAACAAGATATTTCCAGTCTTTTGGAAAATTTTGTCATCTGTCAAGTGCTAGGGTTGACTTAAAGTCTCTAACTGTGATTTTTGTGACTTTTTCTATCTGAATTGACTGTGATAGTAGATTCTTCATAGTGGATGGGGGGAGGGACAGCCTTAGAGTCAGGAATACCTAGGTACAAATCCTGCTTTGGCCACATAATTGCTATGATGATGATGATGATGATGCTGTGATAAGCAAGTGAATTGAATTTGAGTGAGGGGATGCTGTGCTAAGTCACCAGTCCCACTTATTCCTCTGGAGACATCTAGGTCCAGTGCCCAGATATGAATCAGAACAACTGGAGATTGCCTTGGATGTGAGGCAATCAGGGTTAAGTGACTTGCCCAAGGTGACACAGTTTATACGTATTAAGTGTCAAAAGCTAGATTTGAATTCAGATCCACCTGACTTCAGGGCTGGTGCTCTATTTACTGCATTAGCTATTAAACCTTAGGCAAGTTGCTTAATCTGAAAGTTCCTCTGACAACTCACTAGTCTATAAATTACAAATGAAATGTCAATCTGTATGACTGAAGGAGTTCCTAGATTATATGTTCTCTGCACTAATATTATAGTAGGTCTGGACTGCCCTACTAAAATAAGAGGAAATCTTTGAAACTGTTCCTTATATCCTTATCAGAGACCATTATTGATTGAATATTTGATTCCCATCTTTGGAGTCTTAGTTGGGAAAATACTTGTGTTTTTGTTTTTCAAACTATGCTTTCCACTCAGAGGATAATGTGATACAATCAAAAGAGTGTTTGGGGGGCAGCTAAGTGGCACAGTGAAAAGAGCATCAGCCCTAGAGTCAGGAGGTCCTGACTTCAAAGCTGACCTCAGACACATAATAATTACTTAACTGTGTCACCTTGGAGAAATCACTTAATCCCACTGCCTTACAAAAAAATCTTAGGGGCAGCTAGGTGGTGTAGTGGGATAAAGCACAGGCCCTGGAGTCAGTAGTACCTGGGTTCAAATCTGGTTTCAGACACTTAATAATTACCTAGCTGTGTGGCCTTGGGCAAGCCACTTAACCCCATTTGCCTTACAAAAAAACAAAAAGAAAAAATGTTGGATTTAGGGTTCCAAGTTCTAATCCCAATTCTGCCTTTTATTTCCCGTGTGATGGGACCTTGATTTCAACCTCTCTGGTTCTCCCTTTTCTCCCTTCTCTTAAAGGAGTGATTTAGAGTAAATAACTTTAAGATTCCTTTGAGAACTGATTCTCCTTTTCAGCAAAGAACTACATGTAACCGGCCAACAGCATCTCTCCTTCCTCCTCAACCACTTCCCTAGAAGAACCAAGCTTTCCACTAAGGTAACTACTCTCCAAGGTCTATGTTCCTCTCTTGGCCAGTCCCTGGGCTCTCCTGGATCCTAACTCATTCTACATGCATCTTTTTCTCTTCTCATGGCTGCCCTTCAAAGTGAGAGAGAGGCAGCTTGAAAAGGAAAGGGAGAGGACAGAGATTTGGAGGGGGCAGCATTAGTGCCACAGAAGAATTTGTTAACGTGTTCCCATCTGTTTAAGGGAGCTTAAGAAAAACCCAGGTGGGCTGCCCCAGGCTGCCCTTCAGAAATGGAGCTCAAGCTTTTTAAAACCCCATTGGTGTTTACATTCCTTAGCTGGCTTGCCTGGCACCTTCCCTTCCAAGCCCCTCTGGCAAGTGTATCTGATCCCTAGTTGAGTGGAGATTCTCCTACAGTGCATCCCATTGGTGAGGCCCAAGCTCCAAGTCTGGGATGGATTAAAGAGCATTCCAAACCCATTCATTCAGACATGGCTCTAAATGCTCTGTTTGCTTTTCTGGCTTCTCATCATTCCAGACTTCATCTCCCAAGCTCAAAGGGTTTCTTTTTCCAAGCAAATAGTTGGGCTGAGATCTCCCAGCATTTCTTTTATCACCCCATGTCTTACGTCTGCTGGCAGAGCAAAGGGCCTGTCCCAAACTGGACATGTCTAACATGTGTTGATTTCTGGAACTTCCCCCCTTCTCCTTGGGGAGTCTGCGTCAGAAGAGAGCTCAGAGCAGCTCTGAAGAATGGTTTTGTTGATATAGCTTGCTTCTTTAGAAGAGTTGCAATTCAAGTAAAAGCAGTTATCTTTCCTACCAGTCCTAGGACTGTCACTAGCCTTAAGCTTATTCCTTAGCCAGTGAGAGTGATGATGAGCTGTTCACCTATGGTAATAGAAAAGCATATGAATTCCACCTCAGATACTTCCAAATTTTGTGACTTAGGGTGATCTTCACTTTCCCAGTCTGTAAACGGTATCACCTTTGGGACTCAGAACAATATAGTGGAAAGAGTACTAGCTTTGTAGCCAGAGGATTTAGGTTCAAATCCTGCTCCTGATATTCTGTGATTTTGGGCAAGTCACTCATCCTATCCTGTGCTTCTCTTTCCTCAATTGTAAAATGAAGGGACCTATACTAGATAGTCTCTGATTTCTTTTTGATATCCAGATCTATGATCTTATGACCTGCCAGACAAGGTAAAAACCTTGTCTGAGGTTTAAAGGAGATAGGAAAGTGCTGTGTTATATATATATATATATATATATAGAGATAGATATAGATATAGATATAGATCTATATGAGAAACAAAACAAAAGTAACGAACATATTGCTTTTTAAAGTTTGCAAAGCCCTGCACGTAAAATAGCTTAGTTGAGATCACAACTACCCTTTGAATTATTATTATTATTGTTGTTGTTGTTGTTGTTGTTATTATTATTGTTCACAAATTGTTCAACTGGTCCTGAAAGCAGTAAAAAGACTTACAGAGACAACTTTTGAACTCTGGTCCTCTTGATTCTAATTGAGCAACTTATCCATTATATTAGGGGTTGACAAACTATGTCCAGATCATTTGTGAAATGTTCCCTCGGGTTTTTGATGAAGCAACTTCATTTTGTCCTCTTGCCCACTTAGATAAGTTACTCCAGGAGTGAAGCTGAAAGCATGATTGCCATTGACCTGGAAAAGCACCATTTCCACGTGGCCACAAAGCTGGGGTTTGCTGCATCCAACCTTACTCAAGTGATTGAGCTAATGCATACAATTCCCCAGGTAAGAAACAACATTTAGGTGCCCATGTGGGAGCCAGTGCTGTAGCCAAGTTCTAGAAATGTCAGAGTCTAAGTTTCCTAGGCAGAGGGCTACTTGTCAAGTGGGTAAAATTGGTCTTTGCCTTCCCTGCCCTCTACCATTCCTGATATATCTTCTTTTGGTGCCATGTTTCATCTGAAGCACACACTACTCCAGAGACTTCCATTAGTAGTACCTCATACTCGACTTTTTGCTCCCATTAAAAGAAGGGTTCTTAATTTTTTTGATTCATGGATCCTTTTGGCAGTCTGTTGAAGCTTATGAACTATTTCTCAAAATCACATTTTATTTGTGTGTGTGTGTGTGTGGAGGAAATTTAGAGTGTCTAAAGTTTTCTGACATGCCCTACCATCTTTCCAGAATCCTCTGCCAAAAATCATGTTTTTAAATGCATATAATAAAATATGTAGGATTACAAATGTTAAAATGTACCCTTCCTGAATCCAAGTTCATCTTAGGAGATACCATTCTCAGACTGGTGACAGTGAATGGTGATGTTGGCTGATGTGATCCTCTTCCCATATAACAGAATGTCATTATCCAAACTGTATTTCTCTATTAAAGCATTTATTTTTTGACAATTTGGTTTATTTTATATTATTACAATAATCTTGTGAAAATAAACAAACTCCCCTCTCCCCAAGAAGATAGAGGAAACCTCAAGAATAGTGAGAGAGGTGAAAAAAGTGTACTTCAGTCTGTGTTCAGATTTCAATGGCTCTATCTCTGGGATGCCTTCTTTATCATAAGTCCACCAGAGAAGTTGCTTCAATATCTTTTCCCATAGTTGCTATTGTTAACTGTATTTCCCTCCACTCTATTCCTCCCCCCTCTAATTTATTATATTCTCTCTCTCTCTCTCTCTCTCTCTCTCTCTCTCTCTCTCTCTCTCTCTCTCTCTCTCTCTCTCTCTCCTTTTACCCTGTCCTTGCTCAGAAGTGTGTTGTATCTGAGTACCCTCTCCCACAATCTTCCCTCTCTTCTGCTCCCCAGCCCCACCCCTCCATTCCCCCTTATCCCATCATTTCCCTCTCATTTTTCTCTAGGGTAAAATAGATTTCTATACCCTATTACATGTGTAAGTAATTTCCTCTTTGAGTCATTCTAATGAGAATGAAGGCTCACTCATTCCCCCTCACCTTCCCTTGTTCCACTCCATTGACTCTTTTATATGAAATATCTTAGCCCCTTCTTCCTTTCCTTTCCCTTCTTCCTGGTACTTTATCACCCAATGACTCCATCTTTATACCATATTATATCATTATATTCAACTCCCTCCTGTGGCTTGTCTATTTATTCTCCTTCTAACTGCTCTTATAAATGAGAAATTCATATGAGTTGTCAGTATCTTCTCCCTATGCGGGAATACCAACAGTTTAACATCATTAAGTTCTTCATAATTAGTCTTTCTCTTTCACCTTTCTGTTCAGTTCAGGTTGGATTTTTTTTGTTTTGTTTTTTTTAGGTTTTTTGCAAGGCAAATGGGGTTAAGTGGCCTGCCCAAGGCCACACAATTAGGTAATTATTAAGTGTCTGAGACCAGATTTGAATCCAGGTACTCCTGACTCCAAGGCCGGTGCTTTATCCACTATGCCATCTAGCCGCCCCGGTTCAGGTTGTTTTAATAAGAAAGTTTGAAAGTCCCCTGATTCATTGAATGTCCATCTTTTCCCTGAAAGAGAATGTTCAGTTTTGCTGGATAGTTGATTTTCAGTTGTAATCCAAGTTCTTTTACATTCTAGAATATCATATTCCAAGCCCTATGAGCCCTTAATGTAGACACTGCCAAATCCTATATAATCCTGACTATAGGGCCATGGTGGTTGAATTGTTTGTTTCTGGCAGCTTTTAGTATTTTCTCTTTGACTTGGGAGTTTGGGAATTTGGCTATAATATTCTTGGAAGTTTTTCTTTTGGCATCTCTTTTAGGAGGTGACTGATAAATTCCCTCAATTTCTATTTTATACTCTGCTTCTAGGATCTCAGGGCAATTCTACTGTATTATTTCTTGAAAAAATGAAGTCTAGGCTCTTTTCTTGGTCATGACTTTCAGGCAGCCCAGTAATTTTAAAATTATCTCTTCTAGATCTGTTTTCTAGCTCAGTTGTTTTTCCAATGAGGTATTTCACATTTTTTTCTAATTTTTCTTTCTTTCTTTCAGTATTGTTTTATTGCTTCCTGATTTCTCACAAAGTCGTCAGCTTCTTTTAGTTTCATTCAACATTTGAAGGAGTTATTTTCTTCAGCAAGCTTTTTAAATCTCCTTTTCCAGCTGGCAAATTCTGATTTTTAAGGCATTATTCTCCTCATTTGCCTTTAGGGATACTTTTTTCCATTTGACCTAAACTAGTTTTAACATGTTATTTTCTTCAGTATTTTTTGTATTTCTTTCACCAAGCTGCTGACTTGGTTTTCATAATTTATCTGCATCATTCTCAATTTTCCTCCCAACTTTTCCTCTACCTCCCTTAATTGCTTTTTGAAGTCTTTTTTTGAGCTCTTCTGTTGCCTGAGCCATTTTCTATTTCTCTTGGAGGTTTTGGATATAGAAGCTTTGATTTTGTCATCTTCTGAGTGTGTATTTTGATCCTCCATGGGATCAAAGTAATTTTCTATGGTTAGCTTCTTCTTTTTCTGTTTTTTGCTCATTTCCTCAGCCTATGATTTACCACACTTCCAAGGCTTTGGACGGGGCCGGGGGGGCGGGTTGGGACAACCCATAGGGACCTTAATTCCTCCAAGGTCTAATGAGAGGCTCTGACTGCTCTCTTGCCTGTGCTTTGGTATGTAGATGATCACAGGCCTTCCCCTCTGCCCTGGAGCTGTGAGGAGGGTCCCTACTCTATGCTAGTATGGGGGCCCAGACTGAAACCTGGATCTGAGTATGGGAAAACAGCAGAGTCCTGCCCCAGGGAGAGCAGAGAGATCACTGCAGTGTACCCCAACCCCCTTACCCTGGACCCCCCTGGTGGGCCAGGAACTCTGGAAGTGCTGGATGGCTTCAGCAATTCTGGTGGCAGATTCTCACTGCAGGGCTGCTCTGAGGTCAGCACTCTGCTCCAAACTCACTCTGGCATGGCAGAGTTCTTTTACCACCCCTTCAAGCTGTCCTGGGTGATCCCTGGGCCAAGAGGTGTGGAAACCTCCCCCTGCCACAGACCCAGGCATCCCCAGGGACCCAGGCGCCCCACAGGCTGTTCCTGGAGTGCAGGAGCTGGTTTGCTCTGGCTCCGCTACACTGCACTGCAGCTGTGCTGTGGCTCTTTCCAACCATCAGTCCCAGTGAAACAGACCTTTCCTGTGGAACGTCTAAGTTGTCTTGGGCTGGGAAATTGTATTACTTGATCTTTCTGTGCATTCTTCCCCTCTAAGTTTTGACTAGCATCATAATTTGATGGCTTTGGAAGTTTTGGGGGAAATAAGCTTCTAGGAATTCCTGCCTTCATGTTATCATCTTGGCTCTGCCTTCTATTAAAGCATTTATTAAAAGTCCACATGATGCAAGACACTGAACTCCAACCCAGGTAGGTATGCTGACTCTAAGTCTAGTACTATGTTCCAAGATGCCCAAACCCTAATTAAACCTCTCATCTTTCTGAAGTCTTCTCTTTTCAATCCCTACCAAGCTTAAGCTTCCATCTGAATTGCCACTCCAGGGTTGATGCCTTCTTGTTTCTCCTTTGTAGCTCAAAATGATCCCCTGGGAAATTGTGCTTCTAACTATGTATCTGAAAGCCAATGAGACAAGGACCATTCAGCAGTTGGTACTATGGGGTGGCCAGGAGTTCAAGTTCATTGGCAGCTACACAGGTCTCTTTCCCAAGTTCTCCAGGAGTCAGCAAATACAGGGTAAGTTTTTCAGTGGCAACAAATTGGTGAACTGGTAACATCTAGTAGACCTTCGTAGAAAGATGAGGGCCAGAGGTCAGAGAAGGCATTAGCTGTTTTACTCCAGGGGTCCCTGAGCAAATATAGAGATTAAAAAGCTTGTAACAACTTTCTCATGGGAGCTGGTCCTGGTTCTATCCATGCATTCTAATCCCAAATTCATTCCTAGGAAATATTCACTTCTAAATGGCAACCCTTGAAGTTAATTAGATACAGTCCTATAGGAAATAAGCTTTCCTGAAAAGAATTCTAAATCACAGCTCCTCTGTTATTGATTTCAGTGCCATGAAGGCATTTTTATGCCACCCTGAATTGTGAGTGCTGTAAGTGATTGGAGAGCAAAAAGAGAAAAGGTCTGGATAAACTTATGGAGTCCCATCTGTTAATTTCTTTTGTTAGGTTTCCCAGACTCCAACCCCCCAATCCATCAGTCAACAAACACTTCTTCAAATGCAGACATTGCATACCTGTCATTCCCTCTCTCCCTCCTTTCTTCCTAAATTCTTTCCTTCCTCCCTTTCTTCTTTCCCTTTCTTCCCCTTTAACAAGCTAAGAGCCAGTGAGTAGGGGCAGGTTTTTGAGATGGGAATATTTGATATTACCCTATTTCTTCCAATGGCCCCTCAATGGGGATTACAACCTTTGGAAATGATCATAGGATCATCAATTTAATTGGTTTGTCCTTCATTCTCAAAGAGGACTATGAAATCAGGGAGGTGATGCCATGACATATAAGTGAATGGGATCTGAGTGAGGGGCTGTTGTGCTAAGTTACCAGCTTCACTTTCTCCTCCAGAGCCATCTGGGCCCAGTGATCAGATATGGATCAAGGTCACTGGAGATGGCCTTGGACTTTTAAATGCTTGATCTTTCTTAAGTCACAGTTTAACTGAGGCAAGGCCCATTCAATCACTGATATTAGGTGATAGAGAAATGAAGAAAAGAGGCTCCCCAACAAAAAAAATTAAACTGGAAGAGTAAAACACTTGAAGTTTCTTGGTGATCAAGAAGAAAGGGAGAAAGGAAAGAATTTAGGAAGAAAGGGGGGGCCAGGGAATGAAGGAAAGAAGGAGGGAGGGAAAAGAGAGGGAGGTAAGGAAGGAAACAAAGGAGGGAGGGATGGAAGAAGAGAAGAAGTGAAGGGGAAGAAAGGAAGGAGAGAGGGAGAGAAGAGAAGGAAAGAAGAAACAAAAAGCAGAATGGAAGAAGAGAAGGAAGGAAGTGGGAAAAGCGTTTATTAAGTATTAACCTGCACCAGTTTCTATCCTAAGAACCTTATAAATAATATCTCATTTGATCCTTATAACAACTCTGGGAAGTGGGTTCTATTGTTGTCCTAATTTTGCTGCTGAGAAAATCAAAGCTGACTCAGGCAGTAAGTGATTTCCCTGGAGTTATACATCTACTAAGATTTGAACTCAAGTCCTTCTGACTCCAACTTCAGTGTTCTATCTTCCTTGCCAAGATTGTGTGATGGAAAAAATGTAACCTCTAATAACCAACCCTACCTATCTCCCCTCTCTTACAGTGGAACTTGTCCATCCTCTCTCCATCCCTTTTCCTCACCATTCCAAGATCACCATGACCCTGCTACACTCAGTTCACAGCCATCAAGATAATCTAGTCATTGAATGGAACAGCAAAGAGCAGGTAAAAACAACCTGGGGTACTATGGGGTGGCCAGGAGTTCAAGTTCATTGGCAGCTACACAGGTCTCTGGGGATAGAAGGGAGAGGAAGAGGAGACTGGGAAAAATTCTCATACATCAGAGAACTGAAAAAGACCTTGGAGACTATTTAGTTCAACACTTTCATTTGATGGATAAGAAACCTGGAACTCGGGAGCTTCCCTGGCTTCAAGTCTTAGCCAAAGTTCCACCTTCTGCAAGGTTTTTCCCTGTCTCTCTATGCTGTTTACATCTTGTTTGTACACAGTTGTTTACATGTTGTCTCCCCCATTGACTTCTTGGGAGCATCTTTCTGAGTCAATTTTCTAATCCTTAGCAAGCTAATGACCGATGAATGGGGCCAAGAATATTCACTGTGTTACCTTATTTCTCCCATCTCCCTAGATCTCTCTCCCCTGAATGGCCATCCCAGACTTGGAGAAGGATCATGGGATGGTTGATTTAGAGTTGGGGATCATCTAGTCCAATTCCCTTATTTCTCAGATGGGGGAACTAAGGCCCATGGCGGTTATTTGGGGTGGATGTTGGGGAACTGATTAAAGTTTTGATGTTCATGACATTTCTCTTCTTGCCTCTGACTCTGACCAGGTGGTATTCTCATCCTCTCTAAAACTGGAAAAGGATCAAGTAGATGGCCAGGTGGCATTGACTCATCCCTTCAACCTGTCCTGGAGCCACATGGAAGCCAGGGTCCTGGCTGAGAAGAAAGGGAGCAGGCACAGCCAACAGGTGAGTTGCAAACATTCCCAAGTTGGTGAAAAGATAGATAGGGATGTGGTAAGGGGTAAAGAAATGGACTGCAATTGGCTTTTTCTACCTGCAATTCTTAAGAGAGATAAGAGAATAGTCAAATTTCAAAGGAGAAAAATGGGATTGCGCAGTTGTTTGATTCCTTAAAACTACAAAAGTTTTAGATCACACTGTTTACTATCTGTAGGAGGAGGGAGGGGAAAGAGAGAGAGAAAAATTTGGAACTCAAAATCTTATTTAAAATGAATGTTTTGGGGGTGGCTAAGTGGCGCAGTGGATAAAGCACTGGCCCTGGAGTCAGGAGTACCTGGGTCCAAGTCCGGTCTCAGACACTTAATGATTACCTAGTTGTGTGGCCTTGGGCAAGCCACTTAACCCCATTTGCCTTGCAAAAACCTAAAAATAAATAAATAAATAAAAAATAAAAAAAATAAAATGAATGTTTTTGTTGCAATTTTATTTTATTTTTCCAATTACATGCAATGGTTGTTTTTCAACATTTATCATTTGCATATTTATGAATTCCACATTTTTCTACCACCCTCCCTTCTCCCTTCTTTCACCCCTCCTCATGGTGGTGAACAGTCTATTAAAAGTTCTATATGGACATTTGTGTTTTTTTATTGATATTTTATTTTTCAAAAAAATATGTTATGAAAGTTTTTCAACATTCATTCATATACATATGTATATTTTTAAGTTACAAAATTTCCTTCCACCCTCCCTTCCCACCCCATCCCCTCAGCAGCAAATACTCAGGTGAATGTTGTACATACACATTTCTGTTTAACATGGGGAATTAGGATTAAGGGAAAGAAATACATAAGAGATATTTTTTTAAATGAATGTAGTGATCATCAGATTGTGAAGGGTTTTTAAAAATGTTGTTTTGTTTTGTTTTGTTTTTCTTCCTCTGAATGGGTATAGCATTGACCATAGCTGATCTAATAGGTTGTTTGTGTTTAACTGATTTTGCATATTAATCATGTTGTGAAAGAGGACTTAGAACTAAAGGGAAAGAAAAAGTCATAAGAAAGAAAGAAAAAAATATAAAAGAAATTAAAAAAAACATAATATGCTTTCCTCTGTAATTTTTTTCTCTGGGTAGCATTGCCCATGGCAGGTTTCTCAGGGTTGTCCTTGATCTCTGAGAGAGGAGCTGTATCCATCATAGTTGATTATCTCACAATATTGGTTTTTTTTGTTTTGTTTTATTTTTTTAGGTTTTTGCAAGGCAAATGGGGTTAAGTGGCTTGCCCAAGGCCACACAACTAGGTAATCATTAAGTCTCTGAGACCGGACTTGGACCCAGGTACTCCTGACTCCAGGGCCAGTGCTTTATCCACTGCGCCACCTAGCCACCCCTAACAATATTGTTAATGTGTACAATGTTCTCTTGGTTCTGCTCACTTCACTCAGCATCAGTTCATGAAAGTCTTTTCTGCATCTCTAAAGTCTGACTGCTCATGATTTCTTATAAAGAATAGTACTCCATAACATTCATATACTATAATTTGTTAAGCCAATCCCTTGGGATTGGGAGTACAACTGGGAGTACAGTGGATAGAGCACTGGCCTAGGAGTCAGGAAGACACTTGATCAGACACTTGACACTGAGTTGTGTGATCTTGGGCAAGTCACTTAACCCTGATTTCCTTCATCCAGAGCCATCTCCAGTCATCCTGATTTATATCTGACCAGATGACTCTGGAGGAGAAAGTGAGACTGGGAACTTAGCATAGCACCCCCTTACTCAAATTCAATTCAAGTGTTTGTTATGGTATCACTTCCCCTCATGTCAGGGTCCTCTTTGAGAACAAAAGGACAAAAACACAATTTCCAAGCTCTACAAAAAGAATTGCTATAAATATTTTTATACATGTGGGACTTTCCCATTTTTTATGATCTTTTTTGGAATTTAGACCTACTGGTGGTATTACTGGATTAAAGGGTATGAATTTTATTTCTCTTTGGGTATTGTTCCAAATTGCTCTCCAAAATGGTTAAATCATGGGGTCAGCTAGGTAGCACAGTAGATAGAGCAGCTGGATCTGAGTTCAAACCTGGCCTCAGACACACTTAATTATTGCCTAGCTGTGTGACTTCAGGCAAGTCACTCTTAACACCATTGCCTTAAATAAATTAAAAAAAATTTTTAAATGGTTAAATCAGTTCACAACTTCAAACAGTGCATTAATTTTCCCATATCTCATTCAACACTGATCATTTTCTTTTTTTTGCATATTAACCAATCTTATAGGTGTGAGGCAAGAGTGGTTTAAATTTGCATTTCTCTAATCAATTATTATTTAGAGCATTTTTATATGACTATAAATAACTTTAATTTCTTCATCTGAAAACTACCTGTTCATATTCTTTGACAATTTATCAATTGGGGAATGACTTGTAAGTTTACAAATTTGATTCAGTTCTATATAAATTTTAGAAATTAGTCCTTTATCAGAAACATTAACTGTGGGGGTGGCGTAGTGGCGTAGTGGATACAGCACTAGCCCTGGAGTTGGGAGTGCCTGGGTTCAAGTCCAGTCTCAGACACTTAATGATTTCCTAGCTGTGTGGCCTTGGGCAGGCCACTTAACCCCATTTGTCTTACAAAAAAAAAAAAGAAGAAACAGTAACTGTGAAAATTGTTTCCCAGTTTTCAGCCTTCCTTCTAATCTTGGTTCAAAATTTTGTAAAAAATGCATGTTACAAATTGTCTTTACATATAATTGGAAAAAATACTATTTAAAAAAAATCACAAATATTTCTAAGAGGTAGAAAGAGTCTCTGGAAGCTGAGGACCTGGGTTCAGATCCCATCATACTACCTATATGTCCTAGAAGAAAACACTGAACCTTCCTGGTCCTCAATTTCCTCATCTGTAAAATAAAAGGGTTAGGTTAGATTTCTTCTGAGTTCTCTTCTAGCCTAGGTGATCGTAAGAACCCTCTGTTTCCAGGGAGGTCAGTATCAAAACTGTTCAAGATGACATCTATTCTTAGAAGAATTCTGTCTACAGAGAGAGAGAGAGAGAGATAAGGTTTTTTTTTTTTTTCTGGATGAGTTTCTTTTGGTCTCTTCATTTGGTACCCAGATCTCAGCCATGGGATGTCTAGGTTTAGAGACCTAGTGTAGAGCATCAACAGAGCAAATATGAGGCTATCAATGTAGTCCTATTATTCTGAAGCACATCTGATTTTCACCTCTGGCTACAGGTACAACTTGTCTGGAATAGGGGGAAGCCTGTCAATCTACTGCTCATCTGGGAAGACAGGTCAAAGGCTACCATCACCAGGTGGGAAGGCTGTCTGACTGCAACCTCAGGACAGGTACATGATGGGGAGGGAAAAATGCCATTCTTAGGGGGTCTGAAGATTGAGAGGACAATACCATGGACTACCACTGGCCATCAGCTCCAAGGGCTCTATGCTCAATTGGTCAATAAATTTTACCACCTGCTAAGGATACAAAGAAAAAAGGAAACAGCTCTTTCCCTCAAGGAGCTTCTATTCAATTGCAGTAGGGAGACTTGAAAAATATATACAACCCTTTAGGAATTAATCCCCTACCAGGTCAGGGGGAAGAGTTCTGAACAGCCATAAGCATTTGCGCCCCTATAGTGGCTTCTTCTAAAACCTTCATTTTTACCACAACCCCCTGTGCTCCAGGAAAATGTAAGCTCTTTGAGGATGTGGACTTTGTCATTAAAAAAAAATCTAGCACAGGACCTTACATAAAACAAGTGTTTGGTCAATGCTTTGAATTGGTGGTTCATGGGCCAATATGTGATACCTTGAATAGGCTCTGGCCATGATGCTAAACAAATGCAATTATTCCCCAGTTGCTCTGGCACAACTATAAATCCTTCCTGATCTAAAGACTAGGCAAAGAGGAAGTGAATTTTGAGTCAGGTTCAAACTACAAAGATGCTTCTTTTATGTTAAACTGTTGTTATGATACTTATATTCTGTTTTATATTAAACAGAATGAGTGTTTTCTCTACCTTACTAGCTTTCTGGATCAGAATTCATGTTTTGTGACCAGACTTGGCTCTTAGGACAAGAAGAAATACCAAATTAAAATCAGCAAAAATTTATTAAGCACCTAAAATGAATCATGCTCTGGAGATATCAAAAAAGGCAAAACCAAACTCAAATCCAATACTTGATCTCAAAGAGCTCACAGTCTAGACGAGAACCTGTCTTCTTGACATTTACTAGCTGTTTAACCCTGGTCAAATCATTTAATTTCTATTTGCCTCAATATTCTTATCTGGAAATTGGGTGTCTATACAGGTCCCCCACCCCTCTTTCTTGGGTTGAGAATCAAGGAAGATAAAATTGTAAGGTGCTTAGATCAGTGGCCAAGCACAAGAATGTTGGCTATTGATTATTATTATTGTTTTTGTCATTGTTGTTTTATGCAAGCATCAATGTACAGATATACAAACAGGTTAAATTGAAGACAGCCAGCTGGTCTATCCCTTTCTCTCTGAGTACGGCTGTATTTTATTAAACTCTGAAAATAGCACTAAAGTAAGATGACTTAATTTTGATTCCAAAGAGAAATAATATCCCTTTTCCAAGAATCATTAATACTGATGCTTTTCCCTTGATTAGCTCCAGAAATTCCTGACCCTGGGCAATCTCAAGGCCTGTGGGTCTGTAATTCAGACTGCAGTGGTGTTCAGTGAGCATCTTGATCTGTCCTGGGACAACCAGAAAGTCAAACAGAGTCTGAAATATGAGGTAACATGAGAAAAGCCAAAGCAATGCTGTGACAGTCTGGAAGAGGGGGGCTGTTTTCTATCATCTCAGAATTACTTACTCTCATGAGCCTAGAAAGAAGACCATTAACTCCATCTCATTACTTTCATAGAAAATGGCATCTGAGATAGCCCAGGCAAGAGAATTGATTTGATTCTTAGTTTTAGTGTTCATTTTTTTCAACTACAGTACATTCATAGTGCTAGTTTCCCTGGGGTTAGAGCAGAAGAATTTTTTTCAGTCCTTCCACAGATAAACTGGTTTGTTCTTCTCTGGGGAAGGCAGTGGTTACTGACCCTGAACATCTTTGACTTTTAAAGGATCCATAATGTAGTGGCTAGTGTCAGAGGGGAAAGTCCCACTCAAAGGCCATACTACAAGCCTTTTCTTCTAAGAAACCCCAAGCAGAGAAATACTGTGGGTAGCTAGGATGTTAGTAGCATTGGGAGGGAAGAAATGAAGACAGAACACAGGGATGTAGTTGAATATTTTGTTGGGGTACATAAGTGCGAGGGGAGAAGACTGACAGTCTGGCTTCTGCTGATATCTCCCATCAGGATCTACCTCCACTATAAAACTAGCTTTGGATTTGATATCTTTACCTTAAGGAAATAACAGTTGTGTCCTCATTCAATCATAATTTCCTATTAATTAGGCTCAATCCTTTAAGCCAAACAAAAGAAATCTAACTGTGGAATTTCTGACATCAGTAACAGAATGGATTTTGAGGAGAAACATTTTGGAGTGTTCTCCTTACTCCCTCTGTAAAACCAAAAATACCTGGGCATTTCTACATATGAGCATATCTAGATGGTATGCTTTTCCTCAGATTAAGGACAATAATATGCCTCTCTAGGGTCTGCCAATCCCCTTGACTTTGTGATACAGGTTGGCTTTTTTTCCTTACTGCAAAGGCTGCCACCAATCTCCCCGGATTATTCTTCTCCCTACAGAGACACCAGTCACTTCAGTCAGATAGACTCCATGCAGAAGTGACTCTAGAGAATATCTTCTTGACCTCCTGTCCCAAGCAAAATTTCCTGGGAGAAATTGAAACAAACTACCTCAGCCATCTCAGCCATTCTCTCAGACTAGGATTCTGTGATCTTTCCAGTGTAAGTCACATCTACTTCCACAGGAGAAGGGGATTTGAGGGGTGAAGGGTAGTGTGAATACTATTGGTTATTGATCTGATAGTTGATGAGACTAATTTCCCCTTAATCCAAACAAAGGTCATGAGTTATTCTCCACCATACACTAGCCCAAATTATGCTCAAAAGATATTTTCTCATTCATCTTATTATTTTCATTTTGACTGATCTACCTCGATATTCAACATGGACCTCCAGAGACAACCTTGCAAAATATGGCTCACTGAAGTGCCCTTTGACACCTTGAACACAGAGCTGATGATCTTGAGTTTTGAATTGATCTTGGATTTTGTTTTGGGGAGGTAGTCAGCCTGGTGGGGTCATGTTCATGTCCAGATTTCAGTTGAGAGATTGCTCCATGTCTGTCTCCAGGCTATTGTGATCTCTGGAGAACACCTGCTGAGCCAAGGTAGCTTCATGCTACAGTCCAGGAGCCTGCTGCACCTTGCCCCAGACCCTGGGGATGGCTTGGTGTTGGTCCTGACTCTCAGGAATCTCAGTACTCCAAAGATCCAAGACTTCTCTGGAGAGCTAGAGGTAAGTAGAGTTCATAACTCCTTCCTGAGGATGGGAGAACCCAATATAGTCATTCATTTTGGAGGGATGCATCTCATGGACCTGGTTCCTTTAAACCTTAAAAGAATAGACATACTCTATCCTTGGAAGATCCAGTAACAGTGATTTCATGGTGACATTATTCTAGTCCACATTAAGTCAGTAACTTCCTTTGTGATCCTGGGAGTCAGTTCTGTGCTGCCTGTCATATATATATGAGCTAATATATTAGGAAGAATTTTAAAAGTATCATGTACAAATGTGAGATATTATTACATAGTCAAAAGGAACTGGAATTTAACCAGAATGAATAATGCCTGAATAATCCTGCTTGTCTCATCAAGGGCATTTTTGCTCATTTGCAACTGAATCACATTCTTTCCAATAGTGTTTCCCTTTAAGTGAACTCGGTTACAGGGATTTGCTTCAATCAGGGCTTTATTGTCTAAAGATTTAGGCTGCTGCAAGTCTGGGAGTGGGAGAGATGTAGGGGGTGCCTCTTTGTAAGGACAGATTAAAAGGAGGGAGTGATTGATTACAATTCTTGTTTTGGGGTAGGGAGAGGGACAAGGAGGGTCTTGTTCATTGGGACATCTGGATGCAGGCCAAGTGAGGTATGTGCTGGGGGGTGGGGGAGTTGGAAGCAAGTTCTATGTTGAGAGTTCCAGAGTACGGGCATAAAAAGGGCAGAGGTAACAATGAAAGGCCATTTTTAGATTAGGCAGGAAATTTACCTAGGATCTCTCCTCTGTATGGTCCAATATAGTCCTCAGAATATGCTAGTGTCCTCTTTTAATAGATTAACACCAGTTTTCTCCCCATACTTAGTTGTTTTGCAAGTTGGCTTCTTCCTTGCTTAAGAGCAGAGACTGTCTTACTTTTCTTTGTATTCCCCAGAACTTAGCACAATGATTTGACTGATCAACTTCTTGTATGATTCTGTTACTTTAAAAATTCTTTGGTATTTAATCGCCTTTACAACCATCCTCCCACCTACCTTTCCAATCTCTTCAGATGCTTTTGCTCTTTTTTTTTAAATTTATTTTTTATTCTCATTTTGTACAAATGTTTTTTTATATTAATAAAATATTCTTGTTTACAAATAAACAAAATACCCCTCCCCCATGAATATAGACAGATTTGCTTGGGCGAAAAAAGTAAAGGGGAGAGAAAAAAAATTAAAATTAAAAAAATAATAGTAATAATTATATAGGTATGGCCAGGTGGCACAATGGATGAAGCACCAGCCCTGGAGCCACAAGCACCCGAGTCCATATCCAGCCTCGTAAACCCAATAATCACCCAGCCATGTGACATGCAAGCCACCCGATCCCCACTGCCCTGCAAAAACCAAAAAGAAGAAAAAAAAAGACCCAAAATAAAATAAAATAGCAATAATAGTAGGGGTGGCTGGGTGGCAGACAGAGCATTGGCCCTTGAGCCAGGAGCATCTGGGTCCGAATCCGGCCCCAGACACCCAAAGATCACCCTGCTATGTGGCCCCAGGCAGGCTGCCCAGTCCCACTTGCCCTGCACCCTCCCCCAAATAATAATGACAAAAAAATGTGCTTCAGTCCTTGTTCCAACACCAACAACTCTGTCATGGGTGGATCACATTCTTTATGATAAGTCCATAACAAAAGTTACTTCCATATTTTTCCAACGTTGCCATTGCTGATTGCAACTCCCTCCTTTCTTATTTCTCCACTACCGTGTACTATATTTTCTCTCTCCTTTCACTCTGATTCTGCTGTAGGGTAGCTGAGTGGTGCAGCAGACAGATCCCTGGTCCTGGGGCAAAGAAGCCCTGAACCCCCATAGCACCCCTTAGGCCCAGAATCCACCTGGCCCTATGGTCCTGGGCAGGCCATCTAATCCCAGCCCCTTGCAAGAAGTAAAAAAAGAAAACATGTTATATCTGACCGCTCTACCCCCATGATCCATCCTCTCCTCCTTTATTCACATCCCCACCCCTTCCCCCTGCTCCCCCCCTCCTTCTTACTCCAGATGTCTATACCCCATTGAGTATATTTGCTGTTTCCTCTCCTAGCCATCTCTGATGAGAGCAAAGGTTCCCTCATTCCTCCTTGCCTCCCCCCTTCCATATCATTGCAATAACTCATTGTAATAAAAAAAAAATCTTATTATGTGAAATATCTTGGAATATTCCCCCTCTCCTTTTTCTTTCTCCCATTCCATTTCCCTTTTTTTTCTATTGACTCCATTTTTACACCATATTTTATCTTCGAATTCAGCTTTCTCCTGTGCTTCAACTATAAAAGCTCCCTCTACCTGCTCTATTAACTGAGATGGTTCATATGAATATTATCAGTATCATTTTTCTATACATGCAGTTCATCCTCATTAAGTCCCTCATATTTCCCCCCTCTCCTCCAATCTCCATGCTTCACCTGAGTCCTGTATCTGAAGATCAAACCTTCTGTTCAGCTCTGGCCATTCCAAAAGGAACATTTGAAATTCCCCTGGTTCATTGAAAGTCCATCTTTTTCCCTGGAAGAGGACATTCAGCCTTGCTGGGTAGTTCATTCTTGGCTGCATTCTAAGCTCTTTTGCCTTCCAGTATATTGTATTCCAAGCCCTACGAGCTTCCAATGTAGTTGCTGCTAAGTCCTGTGAGATCCTGACTGCAGCTCCACGATATTTGAACTGTGTCCTTCTGGTTGCTTGTAATATTTTCTCTTTGACTTGGGAGTTCTGGAACTTGGCTATAATATTCCTGGGGGTTGGTTTTTGGGATCTCTTTCTTGGGGATCGGTGGATTCTCTCCAGTTCTATTTTGCCCTCTGCTTCTAGAATATCAGGGCAATTTTCCTGTAGTAATTCTTTGAAAATGATGTCAAGGCTCTTTTCCTGATTATGACTTTCAGGGATTCCAATAATTTTTAAATTATCTTTTCTAGGTCTGTTTTTCATATCAGTTGTTTTTTTCAATGAGATATTTCACATTTTCTTCTAATTTTTCATTTTTTTGGTTTTGAAGTATTGAGTCCTGATTTCTGGTAAATTCATCAATCTCCCTGAATTCTATTCTCTGTCTGAAGGATTTGTTCTCCTCAGAGAGTTTTCTTATCTCTTTTTCCATCTGGCCAATTCTGATTTTTAAAGCATTCTTCTCCTCAATAACTTTTTGAACTGTTTTATCCATTTGACCTAAGCTAGTTTTTAGCATGCTATTTTCTTCAGCATTTTTTTGGATTTCCTTGACTAAGCTGCTGACTTCATTTTCATGTTTTTCCTGCATCTCTCTCCTTTCTTTTCCCAGTTTTTCTTCCAACTCCCTCATTTGATTTTCAAAGTCTTTTTTGAGCTCTGTCATAGCCTGAGCCCAATTTCTGTTTTTCTTGGAGTCTTTAGATGCAGGAGCTTGTGCTTCCTCGTCTTAAGACTGAGTATTTTGATCCTTCTTGGGCTCATTTGCAAAATATTTCTCAATAGTCTTCCTTTTGTTTCTTTGCTCATTTTCTTGGCCTGGGCCTGGTTTGGGGGTGCTTCCTGAGCTTTTGGGACACTCCCACAAGGGTCTCAGTGTGTGAGGCTCTGTCCTCCCTCCTGGTCTGTGAATGACCATAAGAGCTCCCCTCTGCCATGGGGCCGAGGTTGGGGGGCCCTGTTGTTCTATGGGGGGGCCTAGACTGGGATCAGGATCTGAATGTGGTCAGAGCCCCAGAGTCCTGTTCCAGGGGTAGAGGACAGAGCTCTGCAGTCTCTCTTCACTCCCCTCCCTCAGCTCAATGGGCTCATGCCCTGGGGGCTCCTGCTTACAGGCTCTGCTGCTCACTGTGTGCCCTGAGGGCTGGGCTTCACGTGCTCCCTCTGGCAGAGGTCCCCCTCTGTTCCCCCACTTTGTGCCTGGTGCTCCCCAGGGTGCAGCTCAGGAGACTCCCCCGCTGCTGTGAGCCTTAGCTCCCAGCGCCCTGGGGCTGCCTCTGGGAGGCTGAAGTTCTTTCGCTCTGGCGGGCAACCCCTCTGGCGGGCCACCCCTCCGGGCCGCCCCTCCGACCCCGGGGAGCAGAGCCTTTCTGCTCTTTTCCAGGTTACCTTGAGTAGGAGAACTGCCTCACTGGGTCCCTTTGTGGGTTCTGTCTCTGGAAAGTTTAGTTAGAATCCTTAGTTTATGAGTTTTTATCAGAGAGCTCCTAAGACTCGATCCCTTCATGTCGCCATCTTGGCTCCACCCCCGCTTTTGCTCTTTTTTATGAACACTTTGGTCCAAGCAAATTGACCTTCCCATTCTTCTCCCATTACATTCCATCTCCCACCTTTGAAACTTTGCCTCAGCTGTTCCACATACTCTCTCCTCACCTCTGCCTCTTGAGACAGTCTTTAATTTTTTTCAAATTGTTCAAATACCACTTCTACATGTTCAGTTTTTTTCAGTCATGCCTGATTCTTCATGACTCCATTTTCTAGGCAAAGGTGCTGGAGTTCATTTTACAGATAGGGAAACTGAGGCAAATGGGGTTAAGTGACTTGCTCGGGTCATACATAGTAAGTATCTGAGGCTGAATTTGCACTCAGGAAAATGAAACTTCCTGGCTTCAAGTCTGGTGTTCTGTCTATTATAACCCTAGACTTTCTTAATCTCACTCAATTGCTAATGCTATCAACTCCACCCCCATTGCCTTATTTATATTTGTATAGATATATGAATATATTTTGATTTCCCCCCAATAAGACAAGATAGAGATTTGTATCTTAAGCCTTAACACAGTGTCTGACATGTAATAGGCATTTCTTAAATGACAGTTAATTAATTGATATACACAGGTATAGGGCTCATGATTTGGAGGCCGAAGTGTATACCAAGCAAATAGTAGATCACAAAAGTCTATACAGCTTATTTGAATTACTAGGCTAATAAGCCCAGATCAAATTTCCTCTGGGTTTCTATTCCTAAAAAGGAGAGTGCCTCATGGTTTCTAGGCAGGTTTGGTGGGTACCAAGTAATCTAACAGTAACTTCTACAATAATATGGAGGCAGCTCCCTTTGTACTGTATATCACCTTGGATGGGTTGTTGGATGGGTAAATGATCTTTGCTAAAATTTTGGCTCAATAAGATAACCTG
This sequence comes from Macrotis lagotis, assembly GCF_037893015.1. Classification (NCBI taxonomy): domain Eukaryota; kingdom Metazoa; phylum Chordata; class Mammalia; order Peramelemorphia; family Peramelidae; genus Macrotis; species Macrotis lagotis. The sequence goes on along the minus strand of NC_133665.1, from coordinate 14,138,718 downwards.
GTACTGGTGATTGTCCATTATTCTCCCCATTCCATGGAAAAGAGGTTGAAGGGGGGGGTAGGAGAGGATGCTTTCCTACTGAGTTATGAATTATCTCCTTGCCTATTTTTCAAGGGAAGGAAGAGGAAACCACTCTCCTAGGGTCATTTTACCTAGGAGACACATGTATTCAACCAGTTAGAAAAAGATAACCTTAATGACTGGGAAACTAAGGGAGACTGAACTTGATTGGATGGTACCTTTGATAACAGAAGGAAAAAATTGGGCTGAGAAGAGTATCTTCTTGGCATAACATTTTAGGAAAGACTCGGATGAGCAGTTTGTAGTCTACCTAATTCTAGACTAGGGATTCATAAACTGAGGACTGCTCTATGGATAAAATATTTCAAAGAAGTCTATGGTTCGATGGGAAAAAATTGCATCTTTATTTTCATTAACCTTTGATTTCTTTTGTAATCCTATGTATTTTGTTATATGAATTTAAAAGCATTCTGGCAGGAGTCTGTAGACTTCACCAGATGCCAAAAGGGAGCATTTACAAAACAAGATAAGAACCCCCAATCTAGACAACCCTTGAAGGTCTAATAGTCACAATTTTCAGGCTGAATAAGTACTCAACCAACAGCATTTCTTATGTGTCCAAAATAGATTAGAACTCAAGGCAAGTTATGGGGAGGGGAAACATAGGATCCAATGATTGACCCTGACAAGCTTCTCAAAGTAGGTTGGCATGACTTGACCTGGTTTTTTGAGACGGAATCCTGGATCATCCATTCTATTTGTCAGTGATCCTTGGAATCATGATGGGAAAGGGGAAGGCAAGCAGGAAGGAACAGGGAAACAGCCACCAGAGGTCAGTAAGAAACCTTGATTCCCTAGGGTATAGCCAAACTAGATCTCCCATCATTGTGTTTGCAATGTGAGAACTGAGTTACATTATCACCATCATTATCATCCTCATCATAGCATTTGTATGGTATTTAAAGGTTTGCAAAGAGCTTTATAAATATTATTTCATCTTAATTATTTTTTCATTTATTCATATTCCAGATGAGGAAACTGAGGTAAGCAGAGGTTAAATGATTTGCCCAGTGTCACACAGTAAGTATCTGAGACAGAATTTGAACTCAGGTCTCTCTGATTCCAGATCTAGTTTATTATCTACTATGCCACCTACATATTATATGTCTAAGACATTTCAAATGGAAATTATTCCATTTCTTGCCATGGAACTGGTATAATGTCCAGGTTTCACAGATGTTAAGTACATCTATATCCATGGAAGATCTGAACAATAATGTTCTTTCTCAACATTAGCACTTGGAGTTTTCTCATGATTCCTCTTTGTTGCCTTTAATTTTGGGCAAGTCATTTCCCCTCTCTGGGCCTTAATTTCCTCATCTGTAAAAAAGAGAGGGTTAGACTAGATATTGAACTAAGGATGTCCCAAGAGTCTTAATGCAATTTTCATAACTAATCCTAATAAAAATGGGAACTCAACTCTAAAGCAGATATTTTAAGATAAAATATATGCCAAAACATTTTTAAAATTGTATAGAACCATTGTATGCTGGATCAGAATCATGAGGGAGACCTCAAGGGGAATGATCAGTATCCTTCCTGCTTTGAGAGACACAGAAGTTTATTTTTATAAGGCAATGGGGTTGAGTGACTTGCCCAAGGTCACACAGCTAGGTGTCTGAGGCTGGATTTGAACTTAGGTCTTCCTGACTCCAGGGCCAGTGATTTGTCCACTGTGCCACCCAGTTATGCCAAAAGTTTTGAGAGGCCTTAAAGATGGAGGTGAGAAGGAAATTCCCAGTGAGAAGGACCTTTAAACTCAAAATTCATCTCAGGTGGACAAGAAGGTAGAAAGGAGGGGTGGCTAGGTGGTGCAGTGGATAAAGCACTGGCCCTGGAGTCAGGAAGGTTCAAATCTGGTCTCAGATACTTAATAATTACCTATGTGGCCTTGGGCAAGCCACTTAACCCCATTTTCCTTGCCAAAACCTTAAAAAAAAAGGTAGAAAGGAGGATAATAAGGAATTATTGGAATGGTTTGCCTCAGCAGTGTTCAGTCCTCTGAGAAGAGGATAGAGGCAAGAGTCCAAAGAAAAGAGGTCTGACCAGAATAGGACAAAGTGTGGAGATAAGCCATCAGAGCCTTTTTAATTTACAGACTTACCCACCCAGCAAAAAGGAGTAGATTAGTTGATTTCAGGCCTCCTAATCACAGAGGAATTCTTTGAAGTGCTAGGCACTTCTTTCTTGCAAAGAAGCAGGGGTCCCTCCTTCCCCTCTAAAGAGAAAAGTTATGATTGGGACTAAAGAATAGGGATCTGGTCTGGAGAGGGGAAAACTAACTGCAGGTCTAGAAAGGGAGAACACTATCGATGCCATTGACTGGAATATTGAAAAAATCCCTCTCTTCGTTGTAGGGATGGCCAGAAAGAGGAATAATTGATGGTTGGGGTTTTTTTTGTTTTGTTTTGGGGGAGGTGTTGCTGGGGAAGGAAGAGTATTGAGGGATATTGGAGTTTATACTCTCTGTAGTCATGTTGAAAGGTTTGTCAGTTCAACTCCTTGAGGAGGACTCATTGTCCAGTACCTTATCTTGCCAGGTGAGCTTCAGAATCTTCCCAAGACAATTCAAATGGAAATAATTCTGTTTCCTGGCCTAGAACTGGTATATTGTACAGGTTTCACAAGCATAAAACACCACATGAACAGGATGACAGCTGTATGATCAAATTCTGTCTAATATTACTTCTCTCTGGGTTCTGAGCACAGTTGAGCTCTGCTCTATTTTTCTATTCTTAAAGGAGTGAAACCAGGTGGGAAGGAGGAGTGGAGAGAATAGATCATCTAATGCTTCCACCTAGAGTTGTTATTTTTCCCTGAATTTGAGGAAGATCTGCAAGCTCCCCCAACTCCTCCTCACAGCTCTAGAAATAGAGCTCTATCAGGGAGTCCTGAGGTGAAGACCACATAGTCTCTAAAAGACATTCCAAAAAGTCAGAATTTGTCATACAGTGGAAAGAATCCTGACTCCAAAGGGAAAGGACCTGAGTTCAAATCCTACTTCTGGTGATTGCTTTCTGTATGACCTTAAACAAGTCTTTTTGGGTCATAGGCACAATTGAGTTTGCTTCCAGCTTTCAGTTTTCAAAGGAGAGAGAACCTCATGGATCTGTTTTCCTCCTCTGTAAAAATGAGTGAACTAGACAATGTATGAAGTCCCTTCCAGTTTTAGAAGGCCATGAAATTAGAAGGATCAAACTGGTGGGACTCTGACCTTGGATATGAAACTGCATTCTGGTCCTCTAGGTAGAAGGGTCAGGTCCTCAGGGTTCTGGGACAATGGCCAGAATTCTCATTCCTCAGGTTACCTTTTTCTACTGTCTTGTAAAATGTGGGCTAGCCTTGGGCTACAGAGTCAAGGTCCAGCTCACTTCTTTGGAGGATGGGATGAGTGGGGGAGGAGAGGCAGGCTGCTTCTACTTGCATCACACCACCATCTAGCGGCAGGTCCTGGAGGAAAACCTGTCCCTGTTCCCTAGGACAAGCATCATGGGTCATATTCAGTCCCTTAGGTCCTATTATCCTTAAACAGATAATTGCTTTTCCATCATCATGGCCCCAGGGCTTCCATTCATGCAGAAAAGCGTAATTACTTCTTCCCATGATAGAAATAGCATCCCCAGCATTGGACCATGGAAAGTACAGACCTGGGTTCAAATTCTGGCTCTGATCCTACCATTGTGACTTTGGACACATCACTTAATATGCTTTGGCCCTCAGTTCCTTATTGATAAAAAGAAAGAGTTGGATTATATGCATATAGTGGTGCTATACAGTTTTCAAAATGCTTTGGCATACATTTTCTCCTAAATGTTCAACAGCCCTGTGAGATAAGCTGAGTATGAATCACATTATATATTATGCCATATAACATATCATAGGACAAAAGTTAGAAGGGTCCTGAGATGTCATCTAGTCCAAGCCACTCATTTTCCAGAAGAGGAAACTCAAGGTTACACAAGGGATAGATTACCTCTGTACTGAAAGAGGAAGGATTAGAACTTAGCTCTTTGGACTTCAAATTCAGTGCTCTTACCCCATTATACACTATCTCTTCTTACTGACCCCATTTTAAAGATGAGGAACCATTCTATGACTTTATGTAAGTAGAGGATGGCAGGTCAGTGCCAGAGATGTTTTGGTGGCAAGGGAGCTTCCATTTTGATGCTTTTTATTTTTCAAGATTTTTATTTCAGAACCTAAAGGTTTCTTGCACATCATTTTGATTCAGAGCTACAGGAGGGAGGCAGCTAGTGGCACAGAGAATAGAGCACCAGCCCTGGAGTCAGGAAGATTTGAGTTCAAATTCAACCTCAGACACTTAATATTTACCTAGCTATGTGACCATGGCAAGTCTCTTAAACCTTGTCTTGTTAAAACAAACAAACAGAGCTACAGGAGGGAGAGAAACTGGGGAGTCAGAGAAGATGTAATCAGATGTAGTCAGAGAAGAAGCCTTATTGCTCCTTTTCCCTTCTCTCAGCATATCCTCAGATATATCTCTTTTTGGGGTCTTCTGGATGATGGAGGGTAGGAGAAGGGTTATGATTATAAGCAATAGACTTGAGCTTTTCTCTTAATTATAGCTTCAGGCACCTGGAGATCAGCAAGTAAACCTGCTGGGAAGAGTCACTGAATCGACCTCTCAAAGTGTAGTCCTGCTACAGGGGAGCATGGAAGGAGAGGAAAAGTTGGAGCTGACAGCTTCCCGAGCCCCAGATTGTCTCCGGGCTTACCTGGCATATGGGAAAGGTAGGTGAAGGCAGTGGCAACCTTTAGAAATTTGTGTGTGTCTTTTGGGCAGGTAGATGGCACAGTAGATAAAGTACCAGGCCAGGAATCAGGAAGGCTCCTTTTTTTGAGTTCAAATCTGGCCTCAGGCACCTACTAACTATATAACCTGAGCAAGGCACTCAATCTATTTGCCTCAGTTTCTTCATCTGTAAAATGAGCTGGAGAAGGAAATTGCCAGTCATTCCAAAAATACCCCAAATGGGATCACAAAGAGTTGGACAGACTGAAAATACCTGAACTGAAATGTGTATATTATACAGAGAAAAAAAAGCACCATAGAGTCTCATAGTTGAAAGGGCCTTCTAAGGTCATGTTGTCTGACCCATGTCTGAAGAGGTATTCCCTCTAAAATATACCAGACAAGTGGTTATCCAGCCACCCTTTAAAAATCCAGTGACAGAAAACTCATTAAGCCCCAAATGAAGCTATTCTGCTTAGGAATAGTTGTAGCTGTTAGGGAAATTTTCTTTATATCCAACCAAAATCTGCTTGTGTTCATTGTTACTAGTCTGTCCTAATGGTAGGGGATTGTAATTAATAGAAAACTCAAACTAGAAAGGATAAATTGACTTTAAAAATTATGAAAGACTTTTAAAATGTCATTTGTTTATTATATTGCCTGGATTTCCTCCTGTCTCCTTTCCCCCTCCCTAGAGAGTTATTTCTTTTAACAAAGAATTTTTTAAAGAAAAAGGAAGAAAAGAGAAAAATAATTCAGGAAAATGATCAATATATCAAAGCATCTAATGTTAAATGGGTTCTCCACTTGTGGACCCAACATCTACAGGGGAACCAGGGGAGAGAAAAGGTATCTTTTCCTATCTCTTCTTAAAGAACAAGCTTCCCTTATTTTGAAGTGTTTACCCGGATTAGATAGAGCTGATGTCCCTTCTCTACCCCTAGAAAAACCCTCTTTTGGGGGTACAAATGTGACTTAAGCCCCTGGCAGCTCTGTCCAGTAACTCAGTTTCAGTTTTATTCAGCACATTTACCAAACTCCTATTAAGTGTCCTCTACTGCTAAGAATTGTGAAGAAAACCAAAATGTGCTCACTGCCCTTTGAACCAACAGTGTGCCATTCCATGCTTGGAATTTACTCTTCCTTCCTCACCACCATCTCTTGGAATCTTCCTTCAAGGCTCAGTTCAAGGACCTCATTCTACAAGAAATCTTTCCTGTACCCACCCATACACAGACCCATATTTTCCCCATAACCACCAAATTATCTTCTATCTACTTGGTATATATCTATATCTATATTATATATCTATATGTACTATCTATCTATAAGCATATATAGCATGTTCAATAGTTTATCACCAACCTATTATAAGTATGACCCATCTTTCCTTGGGGTTGGAGTCAGAGAAGCATCCTAGAAAATAAATTTGTCTTTTTATTGCCCTAGGGACAGAGAAGGAAGGTGTGGAGATCAGTGCCTGCTCTGATGGAAGGCAGGTGGCCAAGGCTGAGGCTATACATCATGTCAGTGGTGGGCAGAATGAACACTTGGGCCAGCTGGTCCTCAGGGCTGCCAACCAAAGTCTAAGCCTGGCTGCACAAGGCTGCATCACTCCCATTGGGAACATGGAGGTAAACCTCAGTAGGTCCATTCATATGGCATTAATATCAAGGTGGGTCCTTGAGTGGGACCCAATGAAGAAGAGAGAGTGGGTCATTTTGAGTTTGTGGTTTATAGGAGTAGATTTCAGAAAATAGATTTATTATGGGCCAGGCAGTCTGATAAGTGTTAGATGGTCAAATACAATCAAGCAAAATGGTCTCTACCTTCAAGAAACTTCCATTATAAGGTAGGAAAACAGCCCATATTAAGGGTACTAATAAATGGGTAGGGAGTAGAGTATATGAATGAGGATAATGCCTCAGGTGAAAAGAAGAAACTTGAAGTGTTGAGACAAGAGTGGTGTTGAAGTCGGGCTGAAGTAAAATGGTGGTCCTGAGGATGGAGTCATCAATTAAGAGAGGAAGGCTCTAGGGCAGAGGTTTGGGGAAGGGGAAATACATCAGATGAGAATGAAGTAAAGTTTGGAGAGTCAGGACTCAGAAATGGCAAAGGCATAATCTTTGGTTTGTCTTTACATATTTTCCCTTTTTGTTAGGGGTAGGCAAGCACCTTCTAGTCCCTTTCTCCTTACCCCTGCCTTTTTGGTTTCTGAGAAATAGATGGTCTAAATTAAAAGAGACCTGGGCTAGGAGGAAGTAGATTGGGGCTCAACTTTCTGCTCTGTCACCTCCTAAATCATAGAATACATTGGTGAATCAATGCACCTCTTTGGGTCCCCTTTTCCTCAATTGTCCCCAACCTTCAAACCTACTCAGACTGAAGTAGAGTATGAGGACAGGATGTAATTATTGCCATAAAAATCTGGAAATAAAAGTAAATCTGGAAATAAAAGGTACCATTATTGAATCATTTGACTAATTATTATTATAGTAAATATTATATTAATATAATAGATTAATTTCCAGTATTAAAATTTAAGCAAACAAAGCCAGATTTTTAGTGTCCCTCTATTTCTCCAAACCCTCATATCTAGAACTTCCCTTTGAGAATAAGCCCCTAGGACAAACTTTTGGAACATCATAGACAAGAATCACACAACATGGATAGGCATGGCTGGGTGGTGACCTACACTGCATTATTTTTGTTATATATTCATATACATATATCTATATATCTATATCTATATATATATATATATGAGGTGGGTGGGTCTGTGTTTACACACATGCATATATATGAATGTATAAATATTCAATGTAAAATATGATAAATTGAATAATATATTTTCATATATTATAGATATATAGATATTCTTAGGGAAATTTATGTAAACACACAAATACAGATAGAAATGGAGATAAATGGAGGTATACCAAGCCTCTCCTTGCAAAGGGATATCTTTGGTGGAGCCACACTCATGGTGAGGGGTGAGCTATTTACAATCTGCAGCTCAAGTAAGAGGTAGATTTAAGAAAACAGCATTTATTATGTTCTATATGTAATATACATATATGTGTAGATATAGGTAGGTGTTTGTGAATATATATGTATTATAGCTGTATCTATATTTCCTGAAGTAGATAAAATAGATGAAGAGGAAAGGCCGTTCATTTAAACCTACTGGGTTCTCCTCAGCCTTTCCCAGGCTTAGCTCCTCCATCAATAACCCATAACAAGTTCAACTCTCTACTTCACCCAGTTCTGCTTTCATGTTTCCATAGTCCAAACTGGCTGAGATTGGATCTCACCTACAAACCAGACTCGTGGAGAAGTTCCAGGTGTTTGACACCTACCTCCAGAAGTTCCAGGACCTGGTGCGTTGGGCTGGCCAAGCTTCTATTGTTGTATGATTCTGGGGGCTGAGCTTACTCACTGAGGAAGACTATGGTTTCTGTTGAATCCTAGATTTGGTAACAAGGCATACTTGTTTCAACTATGCTTCCTTTTTCATTTGACTTGACCTGACTTTTCTTCTGCCTTCCATTGAATATGAGATTGTCTTGGAGGGCATGAAAACATTAGTCCTGTTACCCTGCCTAGCTTTGGAAATAAGTGGGGGAATTGGGTGGGTTGATGCACATATGAATTTGAGTGGGATTTGAGGTATGAAAGGAGAAATATTAGGGATTAGGGGGAAATGAAGGTGAGATATAAGGAATCAGGACTCTGGGGTGATAGGAAGATATGGGGGACTGCTATTTCCTACAAGCTGATGCCCTTTCTCTATAATCCAGGGCAGAGATCTCTGAGAGGAAATGGCTCTGGGGATGGAAAATCCCTATCCCATACTAACTCTGCTTTTTGTTAAGAGAAAGGGAATTTTTTTTCATATCTAAGGTTAGCTGGTACCCTGGGAAAGGAGTCAAAACTTTCCCAACACAAGTCCTTAGGAGGGTAAAGGGGTCTAGAGGAGACTCTCAAGCTCAGGGCTTCTGACAGTTAGCAGGGGGTTTCCTCTCTGGACTGGCAGGTGCAACAGATTGACTTTCTGGACAGTGCAGCTGGCTGGGTCCTACAGATATCTCAGGCTACTGTGAGAACACTACAGGCAGCGGGGAGAGCCGCAGTAGGACTATGGAAGCAAAGTTCAGCCAGGCAGGTGCTGAGACATCACCTCCCCCTGCACCTGGAGAGGCTCCAAACCATTATGGAACAGACACAGAGTGAGCTGCAAAGTAAGTGACTATTCCTTTGGCTCCTCCTCCTCTGTAGCTCATTTTAATCTCCCATTTCTCCCCCCCCCCCCACCGGTATTCCCTACAGAGTCTCCTAAGAATTAAACAGAGAAGAGAAAGGAGAGGGACGATATAAGCAACTGTCTTTAGATTGACTTCCCAGGTTAATTCTAAGGATCTGGGTATTCGGGGTGGTGATTGTTCATTGCCTAAGGTCTTGGGACTCCTGCTTCAGGTTCTCTGAAGGGCCTCTGTAGGGCCAGGCTTGAAAAGGTTTGGATCTTTTATTTACTGTCACCCACTCATGGGAGCTCCTTGAGGACTCTAACTGGAGGATTAGGGATGGCTAACTCTTGCAGAGCCATTAGCCACGCTGAAGGATGCCTACTACGAAGTCACACTCAAACCCTTGGATGAGGTATGGCAGGAGAGGACTGAGGAGGCTATAAGGAGGATGCAGGCCTATATACCCTCAGAGATGAAGGACACCTGGCTCATGAGGCCAATCCTGCTGTCTTTACAAGCTGTGAAAGGTGCCCTAGATCTGGTGAGTCCCAGATAGAATATATCTCTTCCCACCCTTCCCCTCCTTTCAGGGATAGAGAGTGGGTTGTGGTCAGGTAGCCCTTTTAAGCCTATAGCTGAGCACACTGGGAGAGAGGGGGACTATCAGAAGAACCATAATTAGAGGGAGTGGGAGAGGGATTTCTTACTGTGGCTTTGACCCCTTCTTCACCAGGCTGCCCACCAGATCCTAAAGTGGACAGAAGCCAAATTCTCCAGAGCAATAAGAAGAATTCGGAAACCTTTGTCCAATATTTACAGCTTTTCTGCAAGGTAACAGGGAATGAAGGAGGCATTTTGCTTTTGTTGGTTTTCTAGTTCCAGACCAGTAGCTCTTGGAGAGGAAATTTCCTCTACCCTGAAGAGGAATAATTATTTAGCTACTTAATAGTTGTAGACAGCTGCCTAAGATTTGCTCAAAGTCACACAACCAATATGTGTCAAAGGAGGGATCTGGACCCAGGACTTCCTTGAGGTCAGTTCTGTATCTTTTACTAACCTCTTGCTACCTCTCTCATCAGTTATTTAATTTAAAAACCACAGTGCTCTTGTCTGCTAGGCAGAGTAGGCAAGGTTTTTCTCATTTGCCCTGCGAAGTCACAAACTGGAGAGGTACCCCTCACCAATAACCCATCCTCCACACCTTTGCCCAAATGATCATCTTAATGTATCATTTATTTTCTATTCAATAAGGAATGAATTCTTGATCTAAGTATTCAAGGCTCTCTCCAATCAGCCTCCAACTTTTTCTCATGCTACTCCCCTTCCCTTAGTCTATGTTCCAGCCAACCCTCTGTTCATTCCCTTTTCTTGCCATGACCTCCCTTACCTCTAGGACTTTGCCTACACAGGAATAAATTTCCCACCTCCACCTTTCAAGGCTCAGATCATCACGACCTTATCCACAGAGTTTTCCCTAACCACTCAGGTCAAAGTGGTCCTTACCAGAATCAAAATGAAGCTGAACTCTTTGTAACGGTAATGATCAAGCACGATCCTGAAGAAGAGATGAGACACGAAATTCTCTCCCTTTTTCTGCAGAAATGGAGGACTGTGAATTGGAACTGTACATAGACTGTTAGACTCAGCTACATGTTTGTCAGTTTTGCTAAATGATATTTTACTACTCTCTTTTTTGCTCTCTATTATAAGGGATGGTTGTCTGGATAGGGAAGAGTTCACAAATCAGTGTGACAAGCATTTACTAATATCAAGCTAGACATTGGGGATCCAAGAAAAGGTGAAACAAGAAGTACAAAGAACAGTCCCTGCCCTCAAGGAGGTCCAGTCTAATGGAAGAAACAACTACAAGATAGATAGGAAATAATCAATTGAGGAAAGGCACTCATGAAAGGGAATCAGGAAAGGACTCTTGTAGAAGGCTGAATTTTAGATGGGTCTTGAAGGAAGTCAGGAGGTAGACATGATGAGGAAGAAGATTCAAATACCCAGATTAGGGTGATGGGTTGTGTATCAAAAACAGCAAGTAGACCAATGTAATTGGATCATAAAATTTGTGTGAGTAGGATGTAGGAAAACTGGAAAGTTTGTTAGGCGCCTATTTATGAAGAACTTTAAAGGCAGAAAGGATTTTATATTATATTCCAGTGGTAATAGGGAGTCGTTAGAGTTTGATTATGGAGATTTCAAGGTCAGACACAAGCACTTTAGAAAGATCACTTTGGCAGTTAATGGTCCAGAATGGGGAGAGAGTTGAGGCAGGGAAACCAGCCAAAAAAAAGACTTTTGTTATGGATCAGGTGTGAGATGATAAGGGCCTATAACAGGATGGTGGCAGTGATGAAGGGAGGGAATGTACAGGAGAGATACAACAAAAATAAATTCAATAGACTTTGGCAACAGATTGGGTATGAGAGAGGGGGAAGAAGGAATAAGGAGTTGAGGATGACACCTGGGAGACTGAGAAGATTGTGGTACCCTCTACAGTAATAAGGTTTCCATTGCTCTCACTTTAATGTCTGGGTCCATCCAGTACCCTCTGGGGGAGGCGCAGAAGATTCACTGGTTACCTGGCAATAAAATATAAACTTTTTGAAGGTAGGGACTGCTTTTGTACAGTTTCTGGTATATAATAGGCACTCAGTAAATTCTGATTGGATTGAATAAAATGGACAGAGGTTGGTGACCTTTTTCCTCTTTCCTTCCCTATCTCCTTCAACTTTCCTCATCCATTCTGTAACTATTATTTCCTTATTAGAATGTGGGCTCCTTAAGAGCTGGAAGGATTTATTTACAGCCTCAGAATTTGATGCGGTGTTTGGCCTCTCATCATTTCTTCATCAATTTTTTTTCAGGCTCCAAGGTTTTCATTCTTTTTTTTTCAGATTGAAAAGACAAAAAACCAAGATAGAGTATTTCTGGGTTATGATCCTTCACTCTCATTCTTACATAGCTGGTGGTCCTTGGTCAATGTTTGTTGACTGTTACTGAATTGAATGGAATAGAGGGAACTGGAGAGAGATAAGAAGAATCACTCTCCATCAGAGCATAAGGGAGGGGAATAAGCACAAATATTATTTCAACCCTGCAATATAAGCCCTGTTTATATTTACATTTTACAGCTGAGAAAACTGAAAACAATCCTGAAGAAATAGAAACAAAGTGAAGTTTAGTGACTTGCCCAGGGTTTCCTAGCTAGTGTCTGTGGCTGGATTTGAATCCGGTTTCCCTGCCTCCAGATCCAATGCTCTGTCCACTGAGCCACTTAACTGTCTCTCTTTCTTCGTTTGAAATCTTCTAGGGGCAGTTAGGTGGCACTGTGGATAGAGCATGGATCCTGGAGTTGGGAAGACCCGAGTTCAAATGAGACCTCAGACACATAATAATTACCTATGTGACCTTGGGCAAGTCATTTAACCTCTATTGCCTTGCCAAAAAAAAAAAGCTGAAGAATTCTTCTAGCAGAAACTGGAGATTTACATGGTAGAGATTTTTGTCGGGGGGAAATTCCCATTCAGGTATAGGTTAATCTGAAAGTGCCCAGGTAGATCTTAGTCCTACTCAGGAGCATCTGTGTTCCCTCCAGGAACTGCTCCGTGGTGATAAGGCTTCCAGTGCTGCCAGGAGATGATCAGCCAGTGGACCTGGCCAAGGTGACTAACTACCTCATTGAGAAGAAGTTGCTACAGCCTCTTCATGAGCTATATGGCATCAACCTCCTGGCAGAGTACTACCGGATCAAGCATCGGCTGCTGGAAAATCCCTTTGAACGTAAGACCTCTCTTCCTTACAACTCAAGGGTTTTATCCCATTTATCCTGGCCCTTTAAGAAAAGTCAAGTTCCTTCAAGAGGGGAAAAGATGCTAAGTAATGGATCTGATGGCCAACAGCAAAGAAGGAAATTTAAAGACTCATAGATTTAAAACTGAGAATTTTAGGAATGGAACTTAGAGCCCTATCCCTTTATTTTATAGAGAGGAAACTGAATTCCCCTCATTTTACAGAAGAGGCAATCTTAGAACCCAGAGAGATTAAATTTGCTCTTGAAGAGAACCCAGATCTCCTGACTCCCAGGTCAAAACTCATAAGTTCGTGTGACCATGGATTTAGAATCAGAAGGGTCCTTAATGACCATTCAGTTCAACCCCTTTATTTTACAGCTGAGGAGACTGAAGCTCAGGAAGCTTAATGTTACTACTCCATAATTACACAGTCTTCCCTATGCCATACAACCTCTCTAGTTTTGAGAGGTTTGCCCTGTTTAGGCAGACTTTTGTATAATTTGGGATTGGATAAGTACATTTTTGAAAAACCAATTTCTAGGGAAATGGCATTAGAAGTCTTCAATAGGACCAATTGTTTTTTTGAAAAGCTCATAACTGGGCTAACTCCTAAAGGGTTTTTAACCTTTTTCAAGGTCCCTTTGGCAGTTCTGTGAAACCTATGGACCCTTTCTCAGAATAATGTTTTTAAATGCCTAAAATAAAATCCATAGGATTATAAAAGAAACCAATTATGTTGAAATATAGTTACCAAAATATTTCTTTAAATAATAAACTCACAGACACCAATGCTTTAAATGCCAGACAGGGCTCTTGCACAGACCCAAAGGTCAGAGTTGGGGAGTGGAAAGGGGGAAAGAGAAGAGAGTCCTCAGCAGTGGGCGGCAGCAGAGAACGGAAGCCAGACCTCCTTCCAAGCCTTGGAGTGAGCTGGTTCCAAAAGCCCCAAGGACCCCTTGGATTCCAAAGGAAGCGGAGAGGTGGGAGGTGGGGCTCATATAATACACAGAACCAAGAAGAGCTTTTTTTAATAGCAGGAAGTCAGAAAGGCAAAACGAATGGTAATTAAATCCAGACTAACACCCCCCCCCCAACCTCCCCCCAGGCCCAGGGGGCTGCAGATTGAGAAGCAAGAGCAGAGCCAGACCCCTTCCTGGGAAAGGACCAATGAGGTTTACAAAATGGTGCCTCCAGGGAGATTTGGTTTGAGGGAGGAGTTGAGATTTCTATTCTCCAGCTTGAGAATGAATGGTCTCTGTCTCCACTTCAACCACTGTAACCATATCATGTGGGAGCCCCAATTGATTCTGAAATGAGAATGGGCACCACCTCCCTCAAAGGGCCTCTCTCTTCATAGCCCAGCTGTGGTTGGCCAGCCACAAAGTTGGGGCAATGCAGTGTGACCAGTTTTGGAGGCACTCCCCATTTGAATTTCTGTCTAACACGCTTATTATACAGATGAGGAAACTGAGGCACAGAAAAGTTAAGTAACTTGCTATAAAATTGTACCACCCAGTGCAGGGGGAGATATAGGGAAGGAAGAGTAGCTCATATATCCATGCTACTTAGCCCCTAGGAACCACTTTGCATACATTAGCTCCTTTACTACTCATAACATGAAGGTGCTTTAGGTATAATTATCTCTAGTGTACAGATGTGAAAAACTGAAGCATTGCTAAAGTTAACTGACTTGTTCAAAGTCACACAACTAATAAATAGAAGGATCATTACCCAGAAGGGATGTTAGAGGTCATTGAGTCACCTCCCTCATTTTACAGGAGAGGAAACTGAGGCCCAAAGAAATTAAAGTAAGAGGTTGAAAGAGGCAAGGTATTGAAGTCAGGGAGATCTGGGTTTTCATCTAATCTCAGGTACTAGCTGTGTTACTCTGGGCAAGTTGCTTAACCTTTTCCTCTATAAAAGGAAGGACAACTATAGTTCCTTTTAGCTTTAAATCAATCTTTTGTAAGAGTCTTGCCCAAAATCATGTAGATTATAAATCATAGAGGTGAAATTTAAATGAAGGACTTCTGATAGTATCTATTCATCTCCCTGGAAAAGCTTGGTCTAATTAGGGAGATAAGAATTATATCCTTGAAATGATTAAAGACCAAGAAAAGACAGTTCATAGTCTTAAAGCTGACTTCCAAGGTCTTTCTACTCCAGTCAAACTCAGGTCAGTCTGCTAATGTAGTAGGAAAAGAGAAAGATCTTCAATGAAAGCAACCTGAATTGTCCCCAAATCATCTCAGCTTTCCACCTTCCATCACAGAACCTCCAGAGCTGTTGACATGGAATTTAATTGATGGGTAGACAGTTTCTCCTCCTTGCCTTGTCCTCTACACTATTGTCAAGAAGCACTAGAATAGGGGCAGCTAGGTGGCACAGTGGGTAGAGCACCAGCCCTGGAGTCAGAAGGACCTGAGTTCAAATTTGACCTCAGGCACTTAATAATGCCTAGCTGTGTGACCTTGGGCATGTCACTTAACCCCATTGCCTTTCAACCTCCCCCCCAAAAAAAAACTAAAAAAAAAAAAGAAAACCCAAAACAGGGACTAAAATTCCCAAAGCCAGGAAGGCAGCAGGGAAGGCAAGAAGAGGAGAAGCCAGGACAAGAATCAAATTTGGGAACATCCTTGAAATATAGTCAAATCATCAGGCCCTAAATGTTCCTGGGTTTTCCACTTTGAGAATCCAGGATTAGGTTCATGGGTTGAAGACTGGGTGAGAGACTTGGGAATGGGACCCAACAGGATGTGGCAGAGTGTCCTTGCAGTCAGAAGACACCTGTATCATCTGCCAAATTGGACTTGATGCTTTCTCAGGTGTTGGATTCCTGTGTATCCAGTGTAAGACTGCAGCTGCTGAGGTAGAGAGCTCTATTTCCTTCTTTATTAAAAAACAAAAGTTTGGGTGAAAATTTCTGATCTCTAAAGTACTGTGCTTTCTTTCATCTATTCTGTGAGGCTGTGGATTCAGTGACAAAATCTCAAGCTCTCAGTTGGTAGCCAAAGGAGCCTATAACTGGGGCAACCCCTTATTCCAAGCATGACTCCTTAGATAGCCCACCCTAAAATTTCAAGTGTTAACAGATGATCGAACCCATAATGTAACACTGGCTTTGTACCTCTTCTCCACCAGACCATGCAGTGATGATTGGGGACAGACATGTGGTGACCTTTGATGGGCAGGCCTATGATCTTACCTCCAGATGCAGCCTGTTGCTCGCCAAAGACTTTGCTCATAACTCCTTCATGTTTTTACTAAACCAGTCGAGCACAGGACCTAGATCCTTGTATGTGGAGTTGAATCACACAGCTGTCATCATCTCTCCAGGGCTAAAGGTAAGAGAGGCTGGGGGAGAAAGGTGACAGAGGCAAAGTGGTATTTTACACCAAAGTGTAATGTAAGCTTGCTCAGTCTTTTTCCAATCGTGTCCTATTCTTCATGGTCCCTTTTGATCACGTTTTGGAGTTTCCTTGACAAATACACTGAAGTGGGTTTACAAATTCCTTCTCCAGCTCATTTTACTCACGAGACTGAGGCAAATAGGGTTAAGTGACTTGCCCAGGGTCCCACAGTTAGTAAGTGTCTGAGACCAGATTTGAATTCAGGAAGAGGAGACTTCCTGACTCTGGCATTCTATACACTGTGCTATGTAGTTGCCTAATATAGGGTTATTTTTTTTTATGAATCCAAGGATCCTATCTGACTATTTCTCCCCTGCCCTGCTGCCCCTTCTCATAGATTCATAGATCTAGAGCTGAAATGGACTTACGTCAAATTATCAAGTCAATAAGGATTTATTAAGCATCTATGTTATAGTAGACTCTGTGTTAAATGCAAAGTAAGGCAGAAACAGTCTTGCCCCTCAAGAGCCACAGTCTAATTGGAGAGACAACATATAAACATGTATGATCAAATTTCAGAGGGCCATCAGGGCCACCCCCCTTACTTAATTGATGAGGAAACTGGGGTCCAACTTGGATAATAAGCGACAGAATTGGGCTTTAGAAGTAAAAATTTAGTGTTTTTTTTCCCCTTTGCAACATTTCTTTTTCTTTCTCTGTAGTACAAGAGAAAGGGCATGGGATATAGCACCAGAAGATCTGGGTTCAAATCTCAGCTCCCCCTTACTGCCTTAGCTTCTAAGGTACATCATGTCTTTAGCCTCACTTTCCTTATCCTCAAAATGATGTAAGTTGGTATCCGAGCATTTTTCCGGCTCTGAATCTATGATCCTATTGATTTTCATTCCCTTAAAAAAAGGGGATTTCAACTTTTTGGGGGGTCATAGACCCCTATGGCAATCCTGTGAAACCTAGGGACTCCTTCTAAGAATGATATTTTTAAATGCAAAGTTGGTTGGTTATTGTCCTTTGTTATGGAAGAAGACCAATACAACAACACTATGTTAAAGACAAGTTACAGTATGTCTGACTATGGTTGATCAGCTCCAATACAAGCTCATAATACTCTACCTCAGACTGGGCATAAATAGGCCATAGGGACACCTGGGGTGGATTCTCTAAACTTGGGCATCTCACATTTCCTTTGAACTGCTTCAATTCTACCTTGCTCAGAGAACATAGCACCTTCTCTAATGAATTACTAGTCTTGAATCGTGGTCTTTTGGGCTGCCAACATATACATGTTCGAATTCTGAATGCTTCCCACTCCTTTTAAATGCATATGGTAAAATATATAGAATTACAAAAGAAACCAATTATGTTGAAATACAGTTTTCATAATATTTTTTAGAAGTAAGTTCATAGTTAAGACTCCTTTCTTCCATGGCTTCCAGTCTAATTTTCTGAACTGGTTTACCTCTGTGAATTCTTTTCCACCTCAGAACAACATCCTGATAATGTTTTTGGATTGTGGCTAAGACCCCACCCCTACCCTGTTTCCCCATGAATTTTCCTACTGAAGATGGGTGAAAGGAGATACAGTTTTTTCCTCCTATTACATTTCCAACAAATCCCTTCCTACCCCATCTCTGTGTGAGTCTTTGGATCTTAAAAGGCCTCCAGTCAGTGGCTTATGAGCTCTAAGAGTTGGACTAGCATCCCTCTCCCCCCCCCCCCCAAAAAAAAAACTGGTTTATATTCTTGGAACTTTTGAAACCTTGCCAGAAGTCAGTGATTAGCTCCAGAAACAGGTAGAGTCAGCTGCCCTGCCTGAAGCACAATGAGCCCCCCAGATTCCTTCTCCAGGTGGGTAGAGGACCTCCCAGTGTTTCTGGCTCAATGAAAACTGTTTATAGCCTTCCATACTTAGGGTCTCTCTTCAGTCTGTGCCAAAGACCCACTGGGAAAGCAAAAAAGCTTGTTGCAACCCTTGCTGGCTCCCCTAAATGGTAACACCAGACCTGTCCCCATCCCAGAAATATAATATCTTAGGATCTCAGATTCCAAGCTGGAAACAACTCCAGATATCATAAAATTCTGTTCGTTTTTTGCTCTCCCCCCACCAAATCCCCACATTTAATACAGTGCTTAATACATGGTAAAAATTTAAATACTTTTTGACTTCAATATTCTCATTTTATATATGAGGAAAGTGAAAGCTGAGGGAAATTAAATAAATTATTTAGAGCCCACAGCTAGTAAGCTAGTCTGGTGAAGCTTATGGATCCCTCCTGGAATGATCAATCTATAATGACCTACTATGGTGCTGATATTTTTAAATGCATAAAATAGCATACATGGGATTAATATACCCTACATATTACATTAGCATACATGGGGCAGGTGAATAATGTTGGACCTGGAATCAGAATTATCTTCAAAATCTGAGTTCAAATCTGGCCTCAGACACTATATAAGTGACACAAGTTACTTAACCCTATTTACCTCAGTTTTCTCATCTATAAAATGATCTAAAGAAGGAAATGGCAAACTCAGTATTTTTTGTCAAGAAAATCCCGTTAAAAGTCAGACAGAGGGGGAGGGAAGTAAGATGGGGGGGATTGTAAAACCCAATATCTTTAACAAAAAAAAATTAAAAAAAAAAGTCAAACAGAGCTGCAGCTTGGTGGCACAGTAGATAGAGCACTGTCCCTGGAGTAAGAAGGACCTGAGTTTAAATTTGGCCTCAGACACTTAATAATTACCTAGCTGTGTGACCCTGGGCAAGTCACTTAATGCCATTTGCCTTGCCAAAAAAAATAGAGTTGGATATGATTGAACAACAACAAGGATTACCAAGGAAGTCAATTATATTGAGATAAAGGTGTTATATTTTTTCCCATCCAAGTTTCCTCAGGTTCAGAACCCCTGTTTTGTGACAGTATTATGTAATCTGCCATCACTTGTTAAGTTCAGACAAAGAGCAAAATAATATATTGTTATAATTGTAATGTTTAGCAATTTTTGAAGTGTAAATACTTAACCTGAAATTTTAATACTCAGTCTTCTCACACAACCCTGCATCTTGACCAACATAGCTCACTTTCTGTCATTTGTTGGATCTCCTGTTGCCACTGTATTATCCTCTAGTTCCTCCAGAAAAGTTCTATTTTCATAGTTTCTCTTTCCAGATGATTGTTGATTGGGATTCTCAATATATTTTTGTTTCTGGATTCCATCTACATTGTTTTCCAAGTAAAGACTCACCTTTCCAAAATATAACTTTCAGAACCTGGTAGGCAGATAAAGCACATGAACTAGACTTATAATCATAATCTCAAATACTAGACTTTTATTTTTTTGGCAAAGCAAGTGGGATTAAGTGATTTGCTCAGGGTCACATAGTAAGTGTTTGAAGATAGATTTGAATTTGGATTCTCCTGACTCTAGGATTGATGCTTTATGCACTGCATCACTAGTTCCAAGTTTTAGATTTCTTCCCTCAAGATCACTGGGAAAACTTACTCTTACTCCACCACGGAATTTTGATATAAGAATTCATTTTATGTATCCACCCAGGACATGCCTTTTTTACATGAATTATGGTCTCTGTCCCTAATTTTCCCCTGCACTCACCCCCTGAAACTGTAGGACTCTTTCTGTGGTTGATGTATATCCTATAAGCAATCATGCAAATTCTATTTCAATTGCCACTAAACCATCCTCTTCCATATACCATCTTACCTCCAAGATTTTGGGTATAGGGTATTGGATCTATCTGTCCCCCCCAAAACCATTGTAGTGATAGATTTTGGAAAAATTGGTACATGACAGGAACCCATCCCATTACTCAGGTGGTTAAAAAAAAAAACTATTATGGCCATGAGATAAGGTTAATGTCCTTCACTGTGCATCAACTTTGTTTTCTACCAACCTTTGTGATGGGGCCACCTTGACATTCAAACAATATTTGACCTATATTGGTCTATATTCCTTGCTAATCATGGGCAGGAAGGAGAAAAATTCTAAATTTAAAGAGGTATTGGGGCCACCTTCATTTTGATTTGAGCCCAAAGAGATATGGAAGCCAAGGTGTGCCAGACATGTATGTATGAGAATTAAACAGTTTGGTATAGTGGATAGGACTACAACCCTAGAATCAGTAAGACCTATGCTAAATTCCCTCCTTAGACACTTAGCTGTATGACAAAGGCAAGTCATTTAACTTTTTGTGTCTCAGTTTCCTCATTAGTAAAATAAAGGAGTTGGAATCTGAAGGTTCCTTCTAGTTCTAATGCTATGAACCTTAGGGTAGAGACTCTCCATCAATGTAATCCCACCAAGCTACAATCTCAAGGTCCATTGAGGAATTTGGGGCACAAGGAGTAGAGGCTGGAGTATGGATTTTGACCATACTGTGATGTTGGCACAGTGGAGTGAAGAGGAGCCAGGCTGTTCAGTGAAATGTGAAACACTACTCATCATTCCCAACCCCCTTGAAAAGACCTTCCTGTCCTTTTAAAGCAGCCAGTCCTGTTGGGCTGAGTGACCTGTGTGAAAGTGAGTTCTGTTTATCTTTTTGGATGATGGCTTTGAATATACCTCTTCCCCCTCTGGCATGTTTCTTCCCTTAGAACCTGTTAATTTGCCTCTGATCACACCTCTTGGGCCCCATTCCCAGAGAGGGCAAAGATCCAACATACCCCAAAACAGCAGATAATCCAAAAGTAATTTATAGAGTATTTGACTTTGGGATGTTGCCAGTTTGCCTTCATAACAAGTATTTATTGTCTACTCTTTGGCTGAGGCCAACATAAAAATCAGTTTACATTCTCTGGCACACATCAACTGTTGTGGGGGAGAGGGGAGAGGAGGAGAGAACAGCCCAAGGCTGTGTTGGACAGTAAGGGTGGAAGCCAGTTGGAAGAGAAAAAAAATTGCTACAGCTAATTAGATATGGATAACTTATAATGGACTCATAGTACAATGAAAAATACATCAGTATAGGAGGCTGAGATTATGGATCCTAATTCTGTCTCACCTACCTTTTGTCTTTGTAATCTCCCTAGGTCTCAATTTCCTCACTTATGAGAGTAGGAGTAAATGGCCTCTTAGGTACCTTTTAGCTCTAAATCCATTATCAATCAATTAATTAGCATTTATTAACTGCTTAGTATGTTGGAGGGACTATGCTAAACCCTGGAGGTTTTGACTCTACCATTCCCATATGGGTTTTTCTTGGCAAAGATTCTGGAGTGGTTTGCCATTTCCTTCTCCAGCTCATTTTATGGATGAGGAAAGTGAGACAAACAGGGTTAAATGACTTACCCAGGATCACAAAGTAAGTGTCTAAAGTCACATTTGAACTCAGGTCCTCCTGACTTCAGACCCAGCACTCAATCCACAGAGTCACAAAGCATCATCTAACTACCTTAGGGATATTGATAACAAACAAACAAACCCCATCCCCTATCTTCAAGAGTGAACCTGTTTACAAATAGGTACATACAACCTTAGTAACTGAGGGAACTGGAAAAGAACTCCTAAAGAATGAGAGCTCCTCCCATCCTAAACCTTTTAATGGGTATCCACCCTCACTACCTAGAGCTCAGGGTTCTATGAAGGAATGTGGCAGATGTAGGAGGGATATTCTGGGACTGAGCATCATTTTTTACCTTTGACTTATTGGGAAGCATTCATCAGATGCTGGGATCACTTAGCATAAAATCTATTGTGGGAAGGCTAAGGCAAGAGCTGCCAGAGTGTGGGTAGGCAAAGGATGTTTTGTGGATGACTATTCATTATACATCTGTAACCACTAATGCAGAGCCATAATTAGGAATTCTTTCACCTGGGGAACAAAAGTCTGGGGGTGGGGCTGGCTTGAGCACAAAAAAGACAGTCAAAATGGGCCAAGGGGGCATCATGGAGGACTGTTAATTATGGGGACAATAGTTGCTTTGGGGATGAAAAGTATTGTCTTCATGTCAGTGTCTTGGAACGAGGACATGTTTGTTCCACACTAGTTAGAGTTCTGACTTAACATTTAACAATGAAAGTCTGAATCAGAGGCTGGGTAATATTTGTTATTCAGTAGTAATCATACACTGAAGAAAATTTACAAAGGTGTGATTGCACCTCTGATTTTCTGTTATGGATTGAACTTTGAACATTAACCAAGCTAATGCTGAACTATTCTTGACCATTTCCTGTAATGTATCCATGTGAATCTCTTTGGTTCTCATCTCAAAAGGAGATGCTAAAAAGCATAATTGCCCACACAATTGCAGAACCCCAAACAATACCAACAGCCTACCCCCAGAGACATATGCTGTTCCCTGGATAGAAATTGTGACTGCTGTTTTTTATTTTATCTTATTTTTGATTAACAAATATTTATAGCATTTTCTTTCCTTTCCAAGTTCCCCACCCCAATTTAAAAAAAAAAACAAACCTCATAATAAATATGCATGGTCAAGCAAAACAAATCCCCTCATCATCCATCTGCCAAACTGTATCTTTCATTCTGTGTCTTGAACCCATCAACTTTATCAGGAGAGAAAGTATTATGTTTCATCGTAGTGGTCCTCTGGAATTATGAATAGTCATTGCAACTGATCACATATCTTAAGTCTTTTAAAATTGTCTTCACAATGTTATATTATGTTTTTCACCTGGCTCTGTCCACTTAATTCAGCTTCTGTTCATATAACTTTCCTCAGGTTTCTTTGATCATTTTACCTCAAAGTTGGAAGACAGTTTAGAAGTCACTTAATTCAGTGATGTCAAGCACTTAGTTCAAGACATTGACTTAGAAAATACAAAACAAGATTATCTACATTGTGTTGTGCTTTATTTTAATCTGTTTAACAATCCCTTTAGTACTCCATTACATTAATATAATTTGTTCTGACATTTCCCAATTTATGCCCCCACTTAGTTTCTAGCTACTTGTCATTACAAAAAAAAATTCAACTATAAGTATTTTTATAGCTATAAGTCTTTTCCCTCATTCTCTGACTCTTTGAGGTTACAATGTGATATCAGAGTTAGAAGCTATGCACAGTTTAGTGAATTTTTGGAAGTCTCTCCCACTTGCTTCCCAGAAGGGCTGAACCAATTCACAGATCTGCCAAGATAGCATTAATGTGTGTGGCCACTATTTGAAAGCTCCCTTTCGCTAATAAGGCTAAAATGCTACCTCCCTTGGCTGTAGGTTCCCTTCCCCATTTCATCCTCCATTAGACATTCAAATTCTAAAGCTATTCTTTTTTGCTCCTTTGTCCAAAACCCAGGTTTATAAGATATATGATTCTTCTTTGTTGGGAGAAAATTGTCTAGACTTGGATCCATTGCCCGCCAGGGTCAGAGCCAATGGGAGGAAAGAAGTTCATAAAATAGAATTATCCAATGAGAATGGTGTTATGATTTCCTGCAACATTCATTCTGATCTCTGTAGTATGACACTGGATGGCTGGAATCATGGTAAGTCTTTATTTAAGCATCACTGGGGCCAAGATATCATTGTCTCTAGCCTAGTTGTTACTATTAAAAGGGATTTAAGACTTCTTAAATTGGGCCCCGGGACTCCTAAGGGTAAACAAAGTTCTGGTTCCTGCCTTCCACGATTTTGTGGCAAACATAGACTGTGGCCATCATTACTATTATCACAAAATCATAAATATCTATTGCATTGGGAATTATATGGAAAGAATACTACAGGTAAAGGAAGCTACCTTTGTGAGTTTATAATCTAAAACATAATTTATAATTATTATCTAATAATAATTAGATAGGCAGCTGAGTGAATAGAACAACGGTGCTGGAGTCAGGAGGACCTGAGTTCAAATCAGACACTGAATAATTACCTAGCTATGTGACCTGGGCAAGTCACTTAGCCTATGGCCTTGCAAAAACCTAAATAAATAAATAAAGTGAGCAGCTAGATGGTACAGTAGATAGTACTAGAGTCAATTCATCTTCCTGAGTTCAAATCTGACTTTAATTATGTACTAGCTGTTTGGCCCTGGGCAAGTCACTTAACCCTGTTTGTCTCAGTTTCCTCAACTTTAAAATAAGCTAGAGAAGAAATGACAAGCCATTCCAGTATCTTTACTAAGAAATCCCTAAATGGAGTCACAAAGAATCAGATACAACTGTTATAACTAAACACCAAAAAACTACAAGGAAAATATTGATAATTGAACAAAATCATATAACCTCGGATCTGGAGGAGATCTTAGAAGTCATTCAGTTCTATGGTATCAAATGAGGTGCATAATGACCTAGATAACCACAAAATAACATTATGTTGAATTGTATTTTGATTTATTTTGTTAAATATTCCCCAATTCTATTTTTTATTTTATTTATTTAAGGCAATAGGATTAAGTGACTTGCCCAAAGTGACACAGCATCTAGCTGTGTCTGAGGTCAGATTTGAACTCAGGTCCTCCTGACTCCAGGGCCGGTGCTCTGACTCCAGGGCCGGTGCTCTATCCACTGTGCCACCTGGCTGTCTCCAATTCCATTTTAATCTGGTTCCTTGGCCATACTTGGAAGTTCTTGGGGCTGTGGGTTATGCATCTGATGCCTCTGATTTCTAGTTCAACCTTTCTGTTAATGCAGTAATCTCTACAACATCCCCAGCAGGTAGGCAATTCTAATGACAGGAACTCACAACAGTTTATTCATCCACTAGTATTTAGTAATAATTTACTATCTACTAAGCAATGTCATACAAAGACAAAACAAAGTAGTCCCTATTCTCAACACACTCATATTACATGGGAGAAATAACAGATACTATATATAAATATAATATATATGTATATATAAAGACATGAGGAATATCATTTTGTGAGCTGTAAGGATAATAACTTGGAGAAGGGAGATCAATTTGGAATCTATTGGAATAATCCAAACAGTAGATAAGGACCTGAACTATGGTTCATGAAAAGGAAAAGAGGGGTTAGGATTCTATTGTAGCCTTGGACGTGGTCATTGACATAATATTTATGTGTCTGGCCAAGTTATTTGCATCCCAAGGGCCTCAGTTTTTCATTTGTACAATAAGGGATCTAGATAAGATAATTTATAAGGCATAGTCCTGCTCTAGCTTATGATCTCATGATCCTATAGCTAGATTTTATTGTTTCCACTGTGTCCTAGTTCTGCCTTCTGCAGCTTTGCAGAATGAGTCTAATATTCCTCTATAGCAGCCCTTCAGATATCTGAAGACAATGATCATGTCCCAAGTTGTCTTTTCTTTAAAAAAAAAAAAATATTCTCTGACCCATTAAACCCCTAAAAGAAAGTGATGGGTAGCTAGGTGGTACAGCAGATAGAACACTGGTCCTAGAGTCAGGAGGATCTGGGTTCAAATCCAGCCTCAGACGATTTAATAATTACCTAGCTGTGTAACCTTAGGCAAATCACTTAACCCCAGAGTCTTGCAAAAAGCATGTAAAAAAAAAAGAATAAGTGAGTCAGGTGTCTCTATCATATGAGCACATTAGAAGAAATTGCATTTTGGGTGGAGGGAGAATATATTTAAGCTGACTTAAGAATAGATATAAATATGTAGTTCTGGCAAATGAAGAATGAGTTTTTCCTCTAGCTCCTTTCCTTTTAGGGATTCCTCTATGACTCTGCTCTCTTCTATAACTTCAGAGGGCAATCTGGGTCTTCAACAAGTACAAGGGTGAGGCTCACAATCTAAGGGGGCCCTGTCGGACTTCACATTCTAGCTGAGGAAGATAATGTACACATATCAAAAAATAATTTAGGGAGAAGGCCCTAGCAGTTGGAAGGATCAGGAAAAGCCTTATGTAGAAAGTAAAACTTGAACTGAACCTTGAAGGAAACTAGAGATGCTTAGGAAAAAGTGTTTTTCAGGAATGTGGGGCAAGAGAGAGAACTGTGCAAGATATAGAATCAAGGGGTTGTATTCCTATGAGGAAGAAATCAAAAAAGTCAGAATGGGGAAAGACAATGTTTTTGGTTGTGAGTAAAGAGTGAAGATTAAAAAGGTAGGTTGGAGTCTTATCCTAAAGGATATTTTCTGGTTCATTTAACCAACAAGCATTTATTAAGTGCTTACTATTCTGTTCCAGGTTGTGTAAGGACTTGGGGGCAAGAAAAAAGGAAAATTAGTCCCAGGCCTTAAAGAATTTAAATTCTAACATATAGACAGGCCTCTACTGATTACAGACAGAGTAGATGGAAGGTAAGCTGAGAAAAGAAGTTTTTGGTAGTTGGCAGAGGAGAGGGGAACCACCGGGACAGGTGACCCATAGAGGTAGGCCACCAACAGGTCAGAGCTCTGAAGGAAACTGGGCATAGGTGAAAAGGCATTCCAGGTAAGGGGGACAGGCCAACGGGTGGGAGTTATTTCCTTAAGAAGTCTCTAGAGGTGGGTGTGGGCCATCAGTATGTCATCCAGGTGTTAGACCTACCACCCACACCCTACCTCCTCAGTTATATAGTCCAGAGTCAAGTTAATTTGATTTCATGACTACATAATAGAATGGGAAGAACACTTGGTTTGGATTTAAAAAAAAAAGACCTGGGTTTGAATCCTTTGTATGATATTGAACAAATCACTCAACCTTTCTAAACCTCAGTTTCTTCATCTGTAAAATAAAAGTGAAGGATGCTTGTCATAATATAGTACAGTATTATCATAAAGATCAAATGAGGTAAAAGTAGTATATGAATGTCAACAGCCCATATTCCTTCCACTTTACCAAAAGTCATTGAAATGTCAGAAGAGGTCATTGAGACCTTCAAGTCTAGTGCCATCTTTTTATTAATGACAAAACTGAGGTTGAAGTGGCATGGTGGGGAGAGTACTAGAATATGGAGTCAAGAAAGCAGGAGTTCAAATCCTACTTTAGTCATTTTATTAGCTATAGTCTCTGGGTAAGAAACTTAATGATGCTTCATCTGTAAAATGAAATAATATTATTTACCTTACAGAGTTTATTGTGAGGAACAAATACATAATAGGTAAAGAGTTTCCTAAACTTGCAGGTGCTTATATAAATGTTGCTGTTAGTGAGTTCATCAGTTGTGTTTGATGAATGATCCCATTAGGGTCATGGCAAAGATAGTGGAAGTGGTTTGCCATTTCTTTCTCCAGTGGATTAAAGCAAACAGAGATTAAGTGACTTACCCAGGGTCATTCAGCTAGTGAGTGTTTGAAGTTGGATTTGAACTCAGGTGTTCCTGACTCTAGACCTGGTGTTGATATCATTGTTCAGGGCCAGATTGTAAGCATCTAAGGCAGAATTTGACTCAGTTTCAAGACTCCCTAGCTTTTACCATTTCATTTCAGCACCAAGATTCTCTACCATTCGACAAAAGTCCCAAGGGTTACTCTTGCCCTGTCTCATGTCAGCACCTCTTCCTCACCCAGTCTTACTCTCTGGCCTCTCTCCACAGGTATATCTGCAGGCATCTTGGGCACCAATGACAATGAGGTGGGCAATGATCTGTTGCTTCCAAATGGATCCCTGGCAGGCAATCTGGATGAGTTCATGGAGGCCTGGCAGGTCAGTCTCATACTCCTCATGACAGGTATGCAGGGAGCAGGACCTCCAGGAAAGTTTTCTGACCCAATAGAAGGTATCTCCAGGTCTCTATTAGATAAGATTTGTCCTCTGATGATACAGGACTGATCTTTAATGGAGCATGTAGGTAGTACAGTGAATAGAATGCCAGGTAAGCCTGGAGTCAAAGTAGACTCAGACATTTACTTACTAGTGTTACCTTGGGCAAGTCACTTAACCCTATTTGCCTTAGTTTCCTCATCTGTAAAACTGGAGAAGGAAATGGCAAAACACTGCAGTAGATTTGCCACGAATACCCCAAATGGTGTCATGAAGAGTCAACTTTGGCTCAAGAACAACAGTCGTGTCTTTAATGTTGTTTAATGCAGAAAGGAATCAAGCATGTATCAAACCCTTACCATGTAGGAGGCCTCTTGCTCAGTGATTTTCAAATACTATCTGTTTGATCTAGTAGTGCAATCTTGTGAGGTCGATGCTATTACTCTCATTTTACAATTAAGGAAACTGAGGTAGAGATTAAGTGATTTGCTCAGAGTAATACAGTTAGTATATGAGACTGAATTTGAACTTGAGTCTTCCTGACTCCAGGCCCAGTGCTCAGACCTTTAGGACTACTCCCAGAAAGAGCTAGTATCAGAGGCAGAGATATACAGTGAAAAGGGCACTGGAAAACCTCAGCTCAAATCCTAGCTCTTCCTCTTATTTTCCATGTTGACAAGATGAGGGAGTTAAAGTAGACAGACTTTAAGGTCCTTTCCAGCTCTTCACTAAAGATCTAATGCCTCAGTTTCTCCCTCTGTAAAATAAAGGGTTTGAACTGCTTGGTCTCTAGTTCCTTCCAGTTCTAAATAATTGATACTACTAAAAGTGGGGAAAGTGAGGCAGGGTGATATTAGGAATAAGAAAAATGTGGATTCTGTCTGAGGGGAAATCAATCTTTCTTCTCTACTCTTGGAGATTTTGCTGCTCTGTCAAAAGTCATGGGAAAACTCTTGATCCCAGTTTCCTTACAAGAAACCAAGAACAGTAAACTAACCCACTGGAATCTGAGGACTTTTTAAAAAATTGTTTAATGTATAAAGTCTCATCTCTATATAACCTGGGTATTGGGAGGGGGGATGTATTATTTTTTTCTATACATTTAGTAAATTTTACAAATTAACATGAGTGTGTTTCCTACTAAAATCTTATTCCAATGCTGTACTGTGAGGTGGAGGTGACCCTGGAGTTTCAAAGACTATGGCAGTAGAACGGCTATGGCAGTAGATCAAATATGTGCTCCGTGAGCATATTCCTTTAAAGACAGGGTGAGATTAAGTACAAGCCTAGTAAGAGACCTTGGTTCTGTCATCCAAAGAATAGATCTACTAACTAACCTGCAAGGCTCATAATCAGAAGGCTAATCACTGGGTGGTGAATTCTGGAGACAAAAGAAATTCATGAAAATTGTGAAATCATGAATTTTTTGTTTTTGAAGAATAATCCATGGTCCTGAGATGAAACTTTAGACTGGGTTCAGTTTTTGGACATATAAATCTGCACCTTTCATTTGGATTGCCTCTGCAGAGCCTGCAAATGTTCTAATGACTGGTCTGTCAAAGACGAGCCCTCTCATTACTGAGGCTTCTCAATACTCATTCTTACAACAGTATTGATGGTTACCTTCATTTACCGTGGAGAAAACCAAAGTTTGGGTGATTTGTTCAGGGTTACATGGAATAAGTAGCAGATCTTGAGGTGTTAGAAGATGGCATCTTGTAAGTTTTTCTGGGCTCTTAAATTCTGGTTTTGACCAGAAACTGAAATATCTTGGCCAGGAAAAAAAAATTAACAATTATTAAGTAAAGTATTAAGTAAATGATGTGCCAAGTACTATATGCTGCTAGGAATACAAATAAAAAGACTAAAACAAAAGCTAAATCTTGGGTTCAAATCCAAGCTCTGATATTTACAAACTGTGTGATCCTTGGTGGCAGAAAATCACTTAACATCTTGGAACCCTAATTTCTTCATTTATAAAATGGGAATAATAACAGTAGTGCTTATCTTACAGTATTATGAGGACCAAATGAGATGAGCCTTTATTATTTTTTGGAAAATGTTTGTGTTTACCTCACTAGGTGGATGGTGAGTGCAAGGCTCAGAGAAGGAAAGTAAAGGTCTGTCTTAGTGCTGCTTCCTCCAGGCTCTGCAAAATATTCTTTCTGGATGCCCACTCTGAGCTCCGTAACTGCTTCCAAGTGGTGAGTACAAGTGGACTGGTGGTTAAAAAGAAAAAAAATCAGAAGGAGGAAAAACCTTATGAACAAGGTTAGTACTTGGGAATATAGGATCACCAGTGGGGTGGAACAGTCTCCAACTAGATCATCAGTTCTCCCACCACTTGGTCTTAATATCCCTATTCTCCAAATAGTTTCTTAATTAACCCTCTGCTGAGATATTAAGCAGATGAAACATCAGAGTTCTTTAGTTCTAAAACCCTTTTAAGATCTGTTCAGTAGAGAATTTGAGTAGCAATCAGATCTCATTGTTGGAAAAGCAAATTTACTAAAGAGAGATTTACCCCCTCTGTCTCACCTTCAGGGGACTCCTACACTGTTTGAATTGCCTCCAGGTACCAGAAAACCCTTAACACACTGGGAAGAGGTCTAATCTACATCCCTCCCTTCTGTTGCTTGTCCCTATTCCCCAACCCATTAGCCATGTATTGATTGATCTATGGGCAAGGTGGAGTGGTTTTGGGACATTCTATTCTAGATAGATCCTGCCCCGTTCTACAGCATGTGCATCCAGGACACCTGTGAGATAAATGAACTCCAGGCTGCCTGTAATATGGTTTCTGCCTACATCCACCTATGCAGTCGAGGCTTTGTTCCTCTGTCAACTCCTCCTTCATGTGGTAAGTTCTTAAAACTCTCTGAATCTGTCTTTGTGTGGTTGTTCCCTTACACTATCTGATGGTGGAGGCTATAGTGCCTCACCTCATACACACTCCAGTTATTCACACAGCTCTTGAGAATTTCTGTTCTACAGATTGATTAGAAGGTTTCAAGTTTGACCAGACCCATCCTGCCTATTTCTGCAATTCCCACAGATGTTCCTTCCTAATTTTCCTAATTATTAATTTATTCAACAAATCAAGGTCCTATGTGTAAGATATTGTGTCTGTGGCAGAAACAGAAAAGTATTTTAGTGAGCAAAGAGATAAGACACAAGCACAATTAAATGTAGATGTCCCTTTCCTTGACAAATTACTTTGTACACATTTTTATTTAACTTTCTGTATATATTCATATATGCATATAAACACACATATATACATGTATTATTCTCTGCTTCACTTGTCCCTCAGCATATAACTTCCTTAAGAGATTTCTTGGTTTCATATTCCCCAGTACCTCCCACTATAATACTTATTGAATGAATGAATTTAAACGAATTTAATACAAATTAGAAATGTATAGGGCAGAGGCAAGCATTTATTAAGTGCCTACTATATACCAGGTGCTTTAGTATGTTATCTCATTTGATCCTCACAACAACTGTGAGAGATAAGGGTTATTATGATCTCTAATTTTCAGTTGAGGAAACTAAGACAGGCAGCAGTTAAATGACTTGCCCAGGGTCCTACAGCTCCCATGTATCTGAGATCATATTTGAACTCAGATCTTCATGACTGAAACTGGATCCACTGTACTACCTAGGGAATGTGAATTCTTTGAGATATTTCTTGCCATCTTCAAATCTCTAGTGAGATACAAAACATAGTAAGTATTCAATAAATATTTGATAAAAGAGGCAAAGATCTTCAAGTTGGATCTTGAAAGATAGATAGACATAAAACAGGCAAAACTGAGTGGGGAGCATAGAAACTAGAGGTGGGGGGTTCTAATTCCTATAGTTATGATACAAAAACAGAAAGTAATTTGAAATAAGCCCAGACTGGACCCAACTTTGGGAGCCATTGAATGCTAAGAATTTGTACTTTATTGGATAGCTAATGGTTTGCACTTATCCTTATTACTCCTACAAAGACACTATATGCTCCTGACATATTTGATGTTAATGCTCCCCCTCTCCACTTAGTTTTACATTGTCATAGGTTACATACTTGTCTCATCAGATCTAAGTGCCAGGGACTCCATGTAGTGTTCTTTAAATAGTGTCCAATAATAATAACTCACATTTATATAGTGCTTTATGGTTACAAAGCACTCTACATATATTGCCTCATTTAACTTCCACTAAAGGCCCAATCTGAGGGCTCACTTTAGTGTGAAGGTGACCCTGCATTCTTAAAAGGGATATCAATGAAATGCAAGCTATGGAAGGGCCTACAAAACTGGGAAGGCTTTGAGTAGGGGCCAATGGGCCATCAATCGATGGCCAAAGGACCAAACTAGCTTAGCTCAGGGAGACTTACTTCCAATGCAAGGTTGATCAAAAGATGATAAATCTTTTTGACCAAAGCAACTCACTGAGCCTTCTACAAAGGCATGGGGAAGTATTAGTGCACACTAATGAAATCCAAGATCATTTGCAAGATTGAGGTATTTCATTTCATAACAGGGAATTAGATAGAAATAGACATTTAAAATGAAAACTTTTTGATGGCAGTAAGGTCTTTTCTGAGCCTATATTTACCACAGACAGCTGTAAAACAATATATAAGGAAAGTCTTAGAACCAGTTTATACCTGGCTTGCCAATTATTAAATTTTCAGTGTGTTTATATGTATTTTTTGCATAGCCAATTAGCAAATATTTTCTGCACTTTATTTTGATTAATTTTTCAGCACCTTTTCATCCCAATAGGGAATGATTTTTATCCAAGTTAGTAAGATGACCAAAGGAAAATCTATGTTGTAACTGTTTATTTTCTAAGCTGGAAAAGACCAAAAGAGATCATCTATCTCTAGAAGTGAAAATAATAAAGTGGACAAATTCTTTAGCACTAAATATTTTCATTGGGTGAGAATCAATTGCAATATTTTACATAATTATAACTTTGAAAAGTTTAAATTGGAAAACAACCACTTCAGTATTATTTGAACTAATTAGAAATTTTCTATAATACTTTTTGTAGCAGCTATGCTGTACTCTCACATATGGGCCCTAAGAAGAGGGTCTTGTGTTTAAGACACCTTTTATATCAAGATCCATTCTTTTAAAATCAAAAGCTAGTGTGTTTATTCTTATCAGACCAACCAGAATTATTTATTCAAAGCTAAAGTCATTTAAACAAAAGCATTAGGAAGTAACAAAATATTCCTATAATATACTCTCTTATAAATTATAAAAGGAGATATTAAAAAGAAAGAGGGAAACTATATGAAGATACAAGCTTCTGAGTCTTCCAAACTGTAGTTCTTCTTTCCTGTCATGACATCGATAGAACTCACTATCCACAGATATAAATTGCAACTTAGCCTTGCTTGTCTATCCCCTGACTGACATCTCTTTCCAAAAATCCCCCATAGGGGGTCCATACTCCATAATATCACCAACAGCAGACCAAAACTACTGTAGCAGTGTGTGGTTTTGTGGTGGAGTGTAAAGGTGACTGGGAAGGAAAAAAGGGTCAATAGACTGAAATATCTTTAAGAATGGCCAGAGTTCTTAGAAACATCTTAGGGAACTTGTTCATTGTCAAAGCTCTCCTTAATTTTTGTTTTTTCTTACAGGTTGAAAAAAAAAAAGGGGAGTTGGCTTTGACTTATGAAACTTTGCTGATATATAATAATCTTTAGCCCAAGAAATCTAAATCAGGAGTTGGGTTTAGTTTAGGTCTTTCAAACAAAGCTGGAACTTTATCTTTCAGAGGCTGGACTTCTCAAACATGTTTTTTGTCTTTTAAGACTAAAAAGTACAGAAAATACCAGTTTTACATTGGTTTCTGTTCAGAAAATTACAGGAAAGTATAGCCAACCAGTCAGTTTGAACACATTGAGGGACAGCTTGGTTGTTTAATAAAAGTCAATATTTTAGAAACGTCTGTATTTTTAGCAAAAAATCAAATAGGGCTGCTCCTTTTTAGGCCACCCAGCACTTATTAAGTGATCACACACATGTGTGGCACTTTTCTGGGCACTGTGCCTAGTTAAAAAAACAGATTTAGTACTTGCCCTGGAGAAATTTATGTTTAAAAAAATCACTCTTTGCCAAACCACATACATTCACATGAAGGAAAGGAGAGAAATGTCCAACCTGGTCTTCATCAACATTGGCTATTCTCAGAGAAAAACAACAATTGGTTTTGAGTGATTGCCAGATTTGTGGTCAATGAGCTGGGTCCTGAAGTTGAGAAATGAAGAACTTGGACTTAGATTGCTAAATTTACCTGTTGCATGCACAGTTGTCTACAGTTGTCTTGAGTTCTATCTTTTGCCATCATCTTGTATACATCAAGGAAATGTATATATTGTCAGACTTCTTCTTACTTCTCATTTTTTTTATTGTTAATCATAACAAAATTTTAAAAGTCATAGTCATCTCACTTTTTTACCTGGAAAAAATTAACTGTAAGAAAAAAAAAACCATGCATATATTTCCTGATTGTATCCAAGAAGATGGTAAAAGGAGAAATTGGTACAACTATTTAAGACTTAACTGGGCATGCAAAAGGCAAATTTAACACCTAGAAAAATTATCAGAAAGAAAAAAAGCCTTAGGCTTTACCTGGGAAGTTTCTCTGTCTAGAGTTGGGATGATTTCTGGTTCTGACATTTTTACCAATATTGTTATTTGACACCCTTTTGTCAGTTCCCCTAACAATTTTATTTCTGAATCAGCCTCTAGAAAGAGGTAATAACTTTAGTATTCAGTCAAGTCAAGTGACCCCATTTATGACCCCATTTAGGATTTTCTTGACAAAGATACTGAGGTGGTTTGTCATTTCCTTCCCCAGGTCAGTTTACAGATGAGGAAACTGAGACAAATAGGTTAAGTGACTTTCCCAGAATCACACAGCTAGATACTGAGGCCAGATTTGAACTAAGGAAGTATTCCTTCCTTCAAACCTCATACTACCCAGTTTCAGTATAACAAAGGCTACTAGAAAGATACCACTTCCTCATTCCAATAAAACTCAATGGCAAAGACTGATTTTTTTAAAGAATGATAATTAAAAATAAAATTAAAATGATATTAAACTCCTTGGAGATCACAAGATGGAGGGGGAGGCTAAGGGGGTTGGGAAATTACACTTCTTAATTATTTACAGCCTATATGTGTGAAAGGGAGGCTGGTAATTTACCCTCACTCAAATCCAGTTCACATATATTCATGTTATATCACCTCTCTGATAGCTTGGTTTTCTTCAAAAAAGACAAGCAACAATACACATACACACACACACACACATATAGGCATATATATGAATACTCATTAGTAATACAATTTAAACTTGTTGCTTTATGAGTGTGAACCTTTGAAATTTTACTATATAAGAAAGGCTACTGGGGGTAAAGTTTATTCATCCAGCACCAACCCTAAACAACCACAACCTATACACAGATTTACAACTGTCCTGTATGTATGTATCACTTTGACCCCAAAATAAAGAACACAGTAGAAAGACAGAGAACCTCAATTACTTTTAGGACATGATCTGTAGAATGGTCTGAGAAAAGTGATAATTTTGTATCATTTTTGTCAGAATGATGAAGGGTAGGAAAATAAGTGAAAAATGAATACCATTACTTCCTTTAGGATATTACAGAATTACCTAGTGTTTCTGGGAAATGATCACTCCTAAGAGAAAGAGATTCATTAAGAGTTCATTTCCTCTCCCAGCCTAGTGAGAATGAAACAGCATTTTAAACATAGAAAACACTCAACATTTCCTCATTTTTAAAATGAAGGGGTTGAAATGGTGTCTTTTATTTCTAATATTCTATTAGTTTCATTCTAGGAGTTTAAGCTCCTGATACCTTAAGCATACCCCCCCTCAATCTGGATTCATAGGACTGAGAAGCATAGAAAAGAGGGTATCCTACTCTAAGAATATTAGGACCAGAGTGGTTAAAGTGGTTACTCAAGATCACACAAGTAGTAAGTTATAGAAGGGGAGACTTGAACTCAATTGCTCTGAATCCAGATTTGGGACTCTTGTGATTATATGTCATTTTAACTGATCTTGTTTAGCTTTATATTTATAGAAGTGACTTCGTGGGTTATTATTGTGGGGGGAGGGAGTCTCAATTTCCTTAGCTTTGAAAGGAATGAGATGGACTAGGTAACCTCTAAGACTCCTTCCAACTCTAAAGCTGTGATTTCTTAAGAGCAAAGACTATATAGCTTAATGTTTACACAGGAGTACAAAAAGAGATTTCCTGAAGACCAACAGATCATTTTGTGATGGCTTTGGCAGCGGTGCAAGATGCTTAGGCTCTTGGACTAACATTATTCCTTCTTCCTTGGAGAAAGACCTCATTTCTATTTTCTTTTTCAGTTTAAGATGCTGCTCAGAGAAGCCCTATGTTGACAAAAGATGGCAACTCTCACCTTCTGACATCATCCAGTTCTAACATTCAACAAGCAGTGTCAGCCTTGTAGAAAATAATCACTAGAGAGGAGAGAAAACACATCCACCAGAGAATGAAAAAAAAAACTGAGCATGCCTGTGACCTGCTGAAGGGGAGCCTTTATTGTCACTCTAAGCAACATGGTCAAGGATGTGGTAGACAATCCCAACAAGTTTCAGTGAACGATTTCCTCCTTCACTTCAAGAGCCTACAAGACTGGGATTATAATGTGCTCTACTCTGTTCAAAAAAGCTCTTCTCTGGCACTACAGAGGGTTGGTTCTATTCTAGAGAAAGAAAGAAAAAGAACAATCTGTTTTGTTAGAAAGAAGACATTCATTATATACTTTCTGAACACCTGTTCTATGAATTGTGGTTGTTCTGAATCAATTTTAGGAAGGTGAGGAGGTGTCAAGTGGGCTGTCTTAATTAATTTCATCAAATAAGGCTTCTTCCAGTTGTATTTTACCATCAAATTCCATTTTGTGACTGGTTTAAAAAAACATGATACTGTTATACAGCATATGGCACTTGACCTCACTTGACCTCAGTTATTCCAACTCCCCATTTCCTACCAGGATTGGGGAAGGTCTACAGTTGCTGTTGGCTCAGGCAACCATAGTATTTTTAAAAGGTAGAGGTGATCTCTTCAGATTTTCTTATCAAGTTGTTTTTTTTTAAATACTGTAAATAAACAATTTAAATTTTGAGATTTGGTGGGAACAACCTCCTGAATTAATATTCCGGGGAAGCTCCCAAGTGAATAGTAGCATTCCATGAGCGTCTTAATCACAGGTTTTCCTAACTTGTTGTAGTCACAACTCAGAATAACAGGGTCCTGATTTATACTGTAATCAAACTTTTGAACTTGAGTTAATGTAATTTCCTTAATTTTGCTTCTTATTAATAAATTTGGTTGAATCCAAGAACTTCTTTGCTTTGGGGAATTCATTAGTGAAACTAGTTTAGGTTTATGGAACACTTTACATATATTATTAAACCAGATTTCTGAACCATTTTTGTGACATGGTCCCCTTTGGTCTGGTGAAGCTCATGTACTCCTTTATTTTTATTTGTTTGTTTGTTTGGTTTTAGGTTTTTGCAAGGCAAATAGAGTTAAGTGGCTTTCCCAAGGCCACACACCTAGGTAATTATTAAGTGTCTGAGACTGGATTTGAACTCAGGTACTCCTGACTCCAGGGCCAGCGCTCTATCCACTTTGACACCTAGCCACCTACTCATTTGTTTTTAAATGACTAAACTAAAATATATAAGATTACAAAGGAAGCGATTTTCATCTAAATATGCTTATCAAAGTATTATTTTCAAAGTTCACAGTCTATACAATAGAGAGTGTTATCTCCCTTTAACATTTGATGAAATTGACCCAGAGAGGGAAAACATTTTAAAAATACTTAGCTAGGGGCAGCTAGGTGGCACAGTGGATGGAACACCAGGCCTGCAATCAAGAGGACCTGAGTTCAAATCCAGCCTCAGACACTTAATTTGCCTAGCTGTGTGACCTTGGGCAAGTCATTTAACCCCATTGTCTTAAATAAGTAAAAAAATTTTTAAAAGAATACATAGACTAATAAATGTTAGATTTAGGACTCAAACCCAATTTCGGACTTATGAGCCTTGCATAAATTGGGATACTAGGCTTGAAGAAATGACCTGGTTTCAAATCCCTTCTCAGATACTTAGTAGCTGTGTTATCTTAGGTTAGTTAGGTAAACTCTCTGAATTTCAGTTTCCTTGTGCAAAATAGGGGTGGAAGGAGGGAGGATTAAATTCGATGGTTTCTGAAGTTTTCCCAGCTGTAAATCTATGATGCTGTGACTGTCTGGCATTCTTTCCACTGTTATGAAGAGAAATTTCACTTTTGTAAAACTGATTATGAATGAGCCCCATTTAAGTCCTGCTTTCAGAACAGAGAATAATAGGTTTAAGATTTTCTCAAGTTGCATTTCTGATGCTAAAAGGCAAGGGACTACTTGGGATTGTCTTTGTTTTCGCTATTAACTAGTTAATTGTCATTTAGGAGCACTTGCCTTAAAAATGGCATTAAAAGGATTAGCTGGAATTAGCTTACCCATTTATTAGTGTATAAGCCACCATGTGACATTCCTAATAAGGTGTGTACTACCAACTCAAGTGATCCATAGGCACAAGCAGAAGTGAATCAATGGAAATTTGGAAATTCTCTTTTCAGTCTATAGATACATACAGATCTTTTTAATGCTTCAAACCAGGCTTTTGCCTAGTATAAGGGTATGAATATGCCAACAATAATTCATCAGTCATCATATTAGAACCCTATTCCATTGAGATTCTAATTTCTTTCCCATCTTTCACATGACCTGAAAAGATAACTTAGTAATATAGAGGATGGGGGATATTTAATTAGAGTGGAATAAAAAAAAATTACAGATTGACTGTTTGGATGTTTTTCTAAACAGTTTAAAATGTCAAGTTCTTCAGATGTTAATTGTTATTGTTTTGTTTCAGTTGTGTCTGACTCTTTGTGATCCCATTTGAGGTTTTCTTGGACTTGTAAATCATTTCCTCCATCAGCTTTTATAGATGAGGTAAATGAGGCAAATAGGGTTAAGTGATTTACTCAGAGTCACATAGTTAGTGTCTGAGGTCAGATTTAAACTCAGGAAGACAAGTCTTGATCCCAGGTCTGGTGTGCTGTGTATCTTAGCTGCCCTTTAGGAGGGAAAGATCAAGGATTAGGAAATTTTAGATTATTCACGATGTAAAAAAAAAAACTTGACCTCTATCAGTGGGAGAAAGAAATGGATTTAAATGCATTTTGAAAAGAAAATCAAGACAACTGATAATGTGAGGGATAAAGGAGAAAAAATCCTAATGTTTCTAGGATTTCAAAGACAAATGTAATTTTTGTAGGGAGATGATGAGTTTAATTTTAGACACGTTGACTCGTAAGTGGTGGTGAGATGTTAAAGTTCAAGTGTTCAAGGACATTTCTGGGAGGAGGCTGAAGATGCAGGACTAGTACATGGATGAGTTATTGGATTTGGAGTTCTCTTTTTGGGAGAAATGAAAGTCAAAACCTTTCAAAGTGATTGAAATTACAGAGGGAGTAGTTAAGAAGGGATTAAATAAAGGTGCTCCTTCCCTTGCTCCCTCCTTCCCAAAATATGAGGAAACACATGTTTATAAAGCACAAGAGATCAAGTCCATAGGGAGAGAGATAGGTTCCTAAAATGAAGAGGGGTAGGAACTGGGCTCCAGGAAGGGATGATATTCAGAGCACACATAGGGAAGTTAAAATAACAGAATTAGAGAGATTTCAAAATCTAATTCAACCATGCAATTTAACAGCATCTCCATCCCTTAATAAAGAAAAAGATAATTCACACAAGAGGGGCACCTCAGTTTAGATAGTCTAGTGGAAAAAGCACAAAATTTGTGGTCAGAAAACCTAATGGGTAGAAATCAGAACTTGAGGTTAAGAATACTTGCTTATAATGCTTGCTAGTTAACTTTATGGTGATGAACAAGTTAAAGTCTCTGGGTCAGTTACCTCATCTATATGATAAAGATCATGTTAACCATTTTAAGACTCTGGTGAGATAATAGATTTAAAGGGCTTTACAAACTTTAAAAGTGCTATATATGTTTCCTCATCTGTTAAATCTGAAGGATGGATTAGATGGTTCCTTCTAGACCTATATCCTATGATTCTTTGATAGTTTTCTCTAAGAATTAAAGAAAGCACACCTACTAAGGTCTGGATTAAATGAAAATGTCATTTAGTAGATGCTTGAGTATTTGAATATATATGCTACCAGGGAAAGGAGAAAACTATTAATTCAAATATTTTGAAGAAATTATAAATTTAAGGGGCAGCTAGGTGGTGCAGTGGATAAAGCACCTGCCCTGAAGTCAGGTTCAAATTCAGCCTCAGAAACTTAATAATTGCCTAGCTATGTGACCTTGGGCAAGTCACTCTTAACCCCATTTCCTTAAATAAAATTTAAAAAATAAATTTAATTATCCTCACCAATGTCAATTCAAGTAAGTAAATATGTAGAATAAGAAAGAAAATCTTACATTAAAATCCTTGGCATTGGGGCAGCTAGGTGGCCTAGTGGATAAAGCACCAGCCCAGGAGTACCTGGGTTCAAATCTGGTCTCAGACACTTAATAATTACCTAGCTGTGTGGCCTTGGGCAAGCCACATAACCCTATTTGCCTTGCAAAAACCTAAAAAAAAAAATCCTTGGCATTTAACAAAATAGAACCAAGTAAATTCACAAAGTAAAAAGCCATTTGCTCTGTGTCCCTCTCCAAAAACATGTGAGGTTCCACTAGTTAAGTCATTTATCAAACCCACATCACCTACCACTCATTGTC
Source organism: Macrotis lagotis (assembly GCF_037893015.1). Classification (NCBI taxonomy): domain Eukaryota; kingdom Metazoa; phylum Chordata; class Mammalia; order Peramelemorphia; family Peramelidae; genus Macrotis; species Macrotis lagotis. Next base: position 14,098,005 of record NC_133665.1, on the reverse strand, counting down.
TTAAGAACTGAGGATACAAAGAAAGGGGGGGGGGATTAGCCTTTGCTCTCAAAGAGTACATTCTACTGGGAGATTCAACATGTAAACAACTTCACACAAACTACATATCAATAGGATAAATAGGAAATGAGCTACAGAGAGAAGGCACTAGCATTAAGGGGCATTGGGAAAGACTTGAAAAAAGCCAGAGAAGCCAGGAGGCAGAAGTGGGAAAGGAAAAAATTCCAAGCCTGAGCGATGGGTCATGAGATAAAAGAAGATTGGAAAGGTAGGAGGCTGCCAGTTTTATAAAAGGTTTTTATATATGATCCTCAAGGTATTAGGGAACCATTGGAGAGTTTATTGAATAGATCATATCTGTGTCCAGGGAAGATCAATTTGATAGCCCAATGGAGAAGAGACTGGACTGGAATGAGAAAAGACTTGAGGCCAGGAGGCTAACCAGAAGACTATTGCAAAAGTTCTGCCATTTAAAAATGATGATGTTGGCTTGTACCAAGATGGTGGTAGTATGAGGAGAGAGGAGGAGAAGGTAAAATTGACCAGTCTTGGCAACAGATTAGATATAGGACATAAGAGAAAAATGAAAAGAGGGATGAATTTATGATTTAATATGCATTACATTACTTCACTGAGAAATGTTTATACTGCTCTCACGCAAATATTTTTATATTTGAATATTGAAATGGAAGTAAGGTGATGCCTTCTTAAGAAATTTTGGCATGCTATTCCTTCATAGACTAAATCTATAGATCAATAACTCCCTATAAGTAGATAGGTGGAAAAAAGAAATATTTGGTAATGACCTATTATTGTTCATTATTTCCCTGGCATAGCAGAATCATGGGATCTGAAAAGGACCTCAGAGGCCTCTAGTCCAATTCTGTCAAATTCCCTCTATGAATGAGGAAATTGCTACTATTAATGTAAATGTGCAGGTATCCTACAAGTTAAAATATCAGAGTCCCAGTGCCTGGGATACTGAAAGGTATGATGACAAAAACAGCTAATATTTATATAGCACCTACCATATTCTAGGCACTGTGTTAAGCAGTTTTCAAATATTTCATTTGATTTTTACCACTATTCTGAAAGGTAGGTGCTATTATACTATTTGACAGCAAATCGCAGTTCTCAGCTGCTCGGTTTTGTATGCCTTTTCATATTTGGAAATTTCTTGGCAAAGCTAATGGAGTGGCTTGCCATTTCCTTCTCCAGCTCTAAAATGAGATGAGGAAATTAAGGTAAAGAGGGTTGTGACTTGCCCAGGGTCATACGACAAGAAAGTGTCTGAGGCCAGATTTGAACTTAGTAAGTAGTTTTCCCAATTTCCAGGCTCAGTATTCTATCTATTGTACCACCAAGTTGCATTGGATAATCTATATATAGATTTTTTTAACATTGTCTACACAGTAAAAGATCCTCTGAGAAAGACCAAATTTATAAGCATTTTTCAAATGATAGTAATATTAGATAAACTTAAGTTATCTGAGAAAAAATTGCTCATGTGGAGGAATCTCTTTAATCAGATAAATAAGGAGTTGCTATATTATTGTTGCTGCTATTAAAGCTGCTGCTGCTGCTTATAGACCTTTTAGATGAGAGAACAGGTTCAGAGGAACTATGGTACTTTCTATGGTATTTCTAAATGTTAAAAAGTTATTTTAATCCCTGATCTTTAATACAGACTTGATTAGAATTCCTTTAACAATGCTCCTTTATTTCTTCTAAAAAGTGAAAATCTATTCCCAGGACAAATACAATGGGTTTAAGACTTCTGGGTGTGGTTTCTCTACCCTACCCCCATCCCATCCACTTTTTTTTTAAATCAGTGATCATTTTCTTCTATAATGAGAGTATCTTTTTGAAGTCTGTTCCTAATAATCAGAAAGTGGTTTCATTGTACCATATGAAAATGATATATTTTAGGACTAAGGATCATTGATTTATGACCATCACAGTGAAATATAATCAGTGACTATATTGTTTTTGTTTATATTTCCATCCCCAAGGGGTTCTCTCAGATCCCTTAGCCCCATGTCCAAATACCAGTCATACAAAGCCAAGTCCCAATCAAATGTGGACCATCCCCACCATCTGCCTTGCCTATTCCATCTCATGAATTGTGGAATGCTCTTAGAGAATCAAACAAAACCATGCCAAATGGATTCATCACAGATCTAGGCAGCACTTGCTTTACAGAGAAATTAAAACCTATGTTAGTTAGCTCCTTCTCTGCTCTGAGCCTCAAAACTTGCCTTAATCATTCTATTAGCTCCACCATTGCTCTAGTCTGATAAAGAGGTGCACTTTCTCCCTGCCAAGCCTAATTGCTCTTGATCCAATTGTTTTCTGTCCTCTCAGTTTCTTTTCCATTGGTTGCTTTCCCACCATCTCTAAACATGTCTAATTCTCCCCTATCATTAAAAAAATAAACAAAACTTTTTCATTTTTTCCTGCCATTACCTCAAACCATTATTCTAAATCTCCTTTTCCTTTCACAAGCAAACTTCCTTACCTCCCAATCATTTCTCAGAATTTTGCAGTCTATTTCCCATCTTTATCACTTGATTGAAACTAAGATTTCTAAGATTTCTGACAATATCAAATGCTAATTCTAGTGTCCTTATTAATCCCTCTGTAATTTTTTATGTCAACAATCTGAACTGGATTTTCTTTTCTTCCTTGGTTCCTATGATATTACTGCATTTTTAGGGAGGCAATCAATAGAGGATAAGTGACTTGCCCAGGGACACACAGTAAGTATCTGATTCCAGGGCTGGTACTCTATCCACCAATACCCTATTTTTATTTTTACATTTTTATTTTTTAATTTTTGGGGGATTGCATTATTTTACCAGATGGCTGGTGTAAGTTATGAACAGGAAATAGAGGGTCATTCCTTTCCTCCCTTTATGGTCGATCATTCATGGTTCAAACCCAGTCCATATTTAGTGGCTATTCCAAACTTCCTGTCTACTTGGGCTGCAGTTTGACCTTTCCTACTTAGGCTTCTTTGCTTCTCCTATTCATAAAAGTGTGGTTTTGTCCCAAGGTTCTTTGTTTGAACTCTCTTCTCTTTCCTCGACACTCTTCCCCCCCCCTTTTTTTTAGGTTTTTGCAAGGCAAACAGGGTTAAGTGGCTTGCTCAAGGCCACACAGCTAGGTAATTATTAAGTGTCTGATGCGGAATTTGAATTCAGGTACTCCTGACTCCAGGACCAGTGCTCTTGTCCACTAAGCCACCCAGCTGCCCAACACTTTGATGATCAGGATCAGTTCTAGATATCTAGGTGTGGAATCTAAGACTCCAGAGCACACTCCATTTCCTAATTTCCTTCATAGCACAGTTTACCTTCCTCCTAAACAAGGTTCTTCCTAATTCCTACAATGATTTTAAGTTCAGTTCATTTCTCTCTAAAAGAAATTGGGGTAGGAACAGAAGCTTAAATAAAGGTAGACCTGGGTGAAGATAAACAGTTATCCTGATTCTCTCTTTTCCCTCAAAGCTCAGCTACATCCTTCCAACTACACTGGAAGCTAAGAATTAACAGAGGGCCAATGCAAGTTCTGTCTTTTCAAAAATACATGGACCATAGACTAATAAGACCTCTAGAAAAGATTACCATCACATTGGGATAAATTCCTTTGGAGCTGTCCCTAGGGCTTTGGCAATGTGAACAAACAGCGGCAATCAAACCAGGTTCTGTAGTGAGTTATTGGAGCATACTGAGCACTGGGGGACAGAAGAGATAAAAATAATAGGCTTAAATTCACCTTTTAAAAACTTTTGGAACTCAATTTTTGTAACTGAGTATCCTGCCCCCCCATGCCCTCTCCCTTCTCTGATAGCAACAGCTTAACCTTCAAGTTAATGATTTATAGCATATTACAAACATGTTCTATTTTACTTGACTACAAAGAATGCCATATAGTTACCATCCCTTCCGTCATTAACCTTATATTGTGGTTAATCCTCAGATCAATGCAGGGAACTAAAGAGTTCTTTTATTGTTTGGCAGTAACAGAGTAGTCCTTTGTGCATGAAGAGGACAAGACAGAGTTAGCAAAGAGAGGACAAAGACTTTGATTAGTTCCAGTGGTGATGAATTTTACGATCAGTCACAATTGTCCCTGAGCTCTCAGATGTGACCAATAACAAATTTCTGTAGCATCATTGGCTGAGGTCAGGAATTTAAAAAATGGAGTTTTTCCCCCCCATCTGTGGCCTGTTCACAATTCAAGCTTACCTCTTTAGCCTCCTTAAAAATGGGGACCCAACAAATTTTGCTAACTTAATAAGCATGTTGGCAGTGCGTTTATACCATTCCATTCACCATTTGGGGATCTGAAAGATCTTTTCCTGTGAAACTCATTTTGGGCTACACAGAAAGGAAGTGGAGACAGTAAGAGGAAACCCCAAACCCATGATATTCTAATTGTTTTATCACCTCAGGATGCTATTTCACAACCCTGCAAGGCCATTGTATCCTCATTTCCCCGTTGGTGATACTGTTTTTAATGGATTAGGAACAAATGCAAAGAGACTAACATCTGCAGAGATTTCAGAGCAATAATCTTCTATCCTGATTCTGAGTTCCTTCTCAGGAAAAATGATATGGACAATGCCCATCCAGATCTCTTACCAAGCTACCTACCTCTCTCTTATATATCTTTACTTTGCTTGGAAATTCAGTGAAACAAAATAAAGTGACTAAATTTACTAAATCATTTTCTAGAATTACTTTTTTTAAGCAGGGGATGGAATGAAGTCAAATGGATCTTGTCATTTCTATCTCCACAGCATACATGACCTTCTGTCCACTCTAAAATACTCATACCCTAGTTCAATTCATCATTACCTCTCACCTAGACTATACTAATTGCCTTATACTTGGACTCCTTGCCTAATATGTCTCTTCCCATTCCAATCCCTCCTTCACATAGCTGCCAAAGGGATTTTCCTAAAGCTAAGTCAGTAAACTTCAGTGATTCACTCTTTACTTCTAGGATCAAATGAAAAGTTCTCTAGCATTTATACCTTTTTCATAACCTGATCTCTTCCAATCATTTCAACTGTCTGGCATGTTATTCTTTGCCACACACTCTACAATTCAGCCACACCTTGCCTACTTGCCATTCCTCACACATGATGCTGTCTCTTCCTTCTCCATGACTCCTTACTGGCTTATCCTTCATCTCTGGTATGCTCTCCCTCTTAGAATCCCTGACTCAAACACATCTCTGGCAGAAGATCTTCCAAGCCCAACTCAGATTCTGTGTCTTCCCCACTAAGGTTACATTTCATCTATTTGGTATGTGTAAGTATTGAGATATATATACACACATGTATATGTATGTAGAGTCAGAATGACCTGAATACAAATCCAGCCTCAGACACTTGATACTAGCTGTTGGACCTTAGGTAAGTCACTTAACACCAGTGCCTCACCCCCCCCCCCCAAAGTAACAATAGGAAATTCATGATTTTATATAAAATATTATTTTATGTAAATAAAAAATTAATACATAAGTATTTTTATATATGTACATAAAATGTAGTAAAAAATGTTCTTCGTGTGTGTATAAGTTTAAAAATAAAAAGAATGTAAACTCCTTGAGGACAGGAACTATTTTAATTATTTTTTTATTATGCCTGATACTTAGCAAGTCCTTATAAACCATTCAACATCTGCCCCATCTCATGTCCATGTCCTCCCATGAGGTAAGTCCATTTAATATGCCAGAGATTTTATCCTGGTATCTCAAGGCTAGCAAAGGAATACCTTAGAGCCTAGGACTGTAAAGTCCTATTCTGATGCCTCAACATGGGATAACCCTAGGTTCTCAAAAGTTTTGTGTAGTGGAACCTAAGATCTCACAAACTTTACCATCTTGAAAAGGCTTTATGTCCTAGAAATAAACAGTCTATGTTCCCAAGATCAGCTTAGTTAATATGGAAAGGGGTGGATTCCATACATGTACTATGCTTACAATATAAAAGAGTTAATATGATTTGAAAGGTAACGTACTTGTTTGGTTACCATTAGTAAATTGAAATATTCAGCATGGTTTTGATTCTTCCAATACCACACCCTGCCTTCCACAACTCATCTCAAAAAATTAGTTTTCTGAGGCCACAACTATTCTGCCTTGTCTGTTAAAGACAATATATTCAGAATGAGCAATATCACACACAGGCTATTAACTGTATTTGCGTATTTCAGCATCTTAAAGTCCACAAATAGACTTTAGGAGAACTAATGCCACTTTGATAAGGTTAAAATATCCAGTGAATCAAAAGGAACTCTGACTTATCTCTGACTCAAATCTATGACTAGGAAAACATTGACAAACCTACATATAATAATATAACACAAAAACAGACAGGGTTCTTTTGCTCTTCTTCAGTGACCACCCTGAAAAGCTTATCTTGTCCTAATGAATCTTTTGGAAATGCAATAAAGCCATACATTTACAAAAGGGATTTTATATCCAGCTGGGAAGCAAGATAGGTTTTTTTTTCTTTTTCTTTCAGTTAGCTATAACCCCATATTGGGACTTTTGCAAAACTGGCCAGTTGCTTCACATTACCCAACTTTCCTCATTCCTCCCTTTCCCCATAAATAATTTCACAAGATTTTCAAGCAAATTTGGTACTGAAAGCCCTTAACCATAGTATAATTAAGATGCCAATGACTCTAAGGAGAAAGAGTCAATACCAAAACATATTTTCTAAGACTATTCTGATAGACACAGAATGAGAAAGATAAGACACTTGAAATTAGGAATTAAGTTCTACTTACCAAACACAAAGCAAGTAGTCACTCTACTTTTCAGGCACATACATATGTAACAAATTAAATTAAATTTTAGTTAGATGCTGAAAATGTTTTCCCAAGATTTTATTTGCCCATTGACACTTACCTTTGCATTCAAAAGTCCAACAAGACTAATTAAGTTATGGGGAGGAAGCCAAAATTTAGGGGCCACCTTCCTCTATTCTGTTTCACAGTCAGAGTCTACCAGCCAAATGCTAAGGTGGACTAGGTTTAAAGCAATACAAATCCATTCCAAACACTGGAGAAATAATACGTACCCAATTTTCCTTACCTCAGGCCAACCAACACACATAAAATTACCACCATTAGTCACTCTCTTGGAGCTATTGGACAAGTTAAAAATGCAAATATCACCCCAGAGTAATAAACCATGGACCCATTATTCCTATTATAAGGGATTAGTAGATTTGATAAACTAGTTTTCACTAAGGGATCCCTGGGAAAGGAATCAATCCAGTAGTACTCTGATTTTCTCAGAGAATTCAAAGGGCTATTTTAGGGATGCATTTGACCTTGTGAGGATGGGGATGAGGGTCATCTCTGTAGTCAATGGAGATAAATTCCAAATACACCAATTTTGCTGGGGCATCATCTTCCCATATAAGGGATAAACACTGGATTCAAAATCTTATTGGATTTGCTTTACTTGTTTAGCAAAACATTTAAGGCTGTATTGCTATCTCAAACTAAAGAGAATTTTTTGATAGCTAATTTTGACTCAAGTTCTACCCTCTATAGAAAAGGTCTTGTCATAAGAGAATAAGAGTCTTGGAATCAAGAAGATTCATCCGCATGAGTTCAAATCCAGTTGCAGATATGTACTAGTTGCATGCTCCTGGACTAGTCACTTAACTCTTTGGGCCTCAGTTTCTTCATTTGTAAAATGAACTGGAGAAGAAAACTCCCACAAAAGGGGTCATGACAGGGCAGCTAGATGGCACAGTGGATAGAGAGCTGGCCCTGGAGTCAGGAGGACCCGAGTTTAAATGTGGCCTCAAACACTAATAATTACCTAGCTGTGTGGCCTTAGGAAAGTCACTTAACCCCATTGCCTTAAATAAAAAAAAATTAAAAAGAGGTTATGAATGAAAATGACTAAACGACAATAGAGTATTTAATAGTTATTTAAGGATAAGATGAACTTTTCTCAATTCCTGATCTCACTAATTAATCAGGTAGCACTTGTAATAATTTTTATTGTTTTCTCTATAAGTTACTTGATTTTGCTATGGAACTCAATGGTTTAAAAACCTAGTAAGTGAAAGCCAGACAGGAAGATCAACCAGTATATGGTTTCTTCTTCCTTACATCTTTTCTCCTCTTCACTTTCTTACATTTCACAAACCTTATTTCTATTTTATCAAAGAATCTAGAAATGAATAGGAAAGAGAGATTTCTTACACTTAATTCTTCTTCCCACCCTTGCTTATCTATAAAATGCAAAACAATTGCAAGCAAGGATAACTGCAGAAGCAGTCTATAACCCTTCACATATATTGTATTAAAGAATCTTCTGCCTCTTTTAATTTAGTTTTATGCCGTTCCATTATGTATTACACATAACTTCAGGCTATATACCAGAGAGTGACCAGCAGGTGGCATGAACATATAACTTAATAAACTCACGAGTTTTCCCGCCCAGGCCAATAGAAGATTAAATGCTCAAACCACTAATCCACAGGAAAGCCCTAAAGCATCTAGACTCCATTTCAAAACCAAATTAATTGCACTATCATATAAAAAAAAATCAGCAACTTTAAAAGCATTAGCAACATTTTTAAAATTAAAAATTTTTATGAATAGCTTTTTAAATATCGCCTTCATTTCCAAAACATCCCCCTCCTTTACATTAGCATCTTTTCAAAAAGGAATGTTTGAATAGTTCTCATAGGGTAAATCCAAAACATGTGAGTCTTCTCAAAAGGCCATGTAATTCCAGATCCTTCCCAAAACACATAAATCCTTTGTCGTTTTTGTCTTTTATTTCCCTTCTTCATCTTTTAACATCTCTCTCGCCCAAAGCATTTCAGTAACTGTACACCCAAGTGCTTAAAACAAAGCAAGCCCAGAACTAGCAGGCTCAATGCATGCCCTCTGCAAAAGTTTGTTATTAGTTAAATGTGGTTCTCATAGGTCCCGATGAAAGACGTTATGTCTGGCACCTAAACTAAGTTCAGAGTTTCATCCTCAGAAAGTTAGCTTGTGGCAATGATTTTACTGAGCTATTCCAACCCCCCAAAATCCTCAGCTGCGATATTGAGGAGTCATCTGAAATGAGTCTGATAAAATCACAGATTGAGGTATTGTCCCTTAAAAGTTACTTTAAGAACCATGAAAAAAGACAGTCCTAGGGCTAAATATTTCCAACTAAACTGCATTTCAACTAGTGTGTCCTAGTCTAAGCAAAGGACTCTACAATCTGGCTATAAAATGTAGCCTAGCAATCTATGTCTCCAAGTGTGGTCTATTTTTCCATATTCCTACAAATAAACATCTGTTCCCTATGTTTGGACCACTGCCTAGAGGTTTAGCAATAACTTGCCCTCACACATTTGGTGGCCTGATAAATCTCAGAGCCATGTAGCCAATATCTGAAACACTTCATTCTGTGTTTGCCTTTCCTGGATTGCTCATATATGACTTAAGGAGTCAAAAAGAGAGGAAGGTGGAAAAGACATCTGCATTACAAATACAGTATATTCACCCTAAAAATACTAATATATGTAGTCATTTCTCCCCCCCTCCTACTTCAACAGATACATAAGCATTTTTGTGGTCAAACCTCAGCTTATAAAACTGCTGCAGAAAGACATCAGGAACTCAGTGGTCCAAAATCAGCCTTTCAGAAACCTATATTAGGGTTTTATTTATTTTTCTTATGCAAAATAGTTCCAAGGAAAGTGAAGTCAAGGCTTAAGTTCCATATTCTCAGTTCTTAGAGGAGAGCTAATTTTAAAAGGAAAACTCTTCTCTTAGCACCTAAGCCCACCATTGCCTGGCAGTGAATGCTAACTTGACTCTGATTTGGCACTATGAAACCAAAATACCGGAACTGCATTTTCATTTGACTATTGCAACAGGAGGAAGCACCAGTCAAAAACAGTGAGAGTTATTAATACACAGAAAACCACAATAGTTCAATTTATGCTGAGGCTTCATTCTTCAAGCACAGAATGAAATCTGAACAGACACACATACAAGGTTCTATTTATTCCAGTCTCACTTGTCCCACCAGACAATACCCATTAGATCAATGAACATTCTTTTAAGGTAAATGCTTTTTGCATAAGCAAATAAATTATTTACATGAATTAAATAAGAACAGATTAGCCCAAATGAACTACATCTGAGTGACAAAATAGGACAGGCAGCATTGCTCCCTGGAACCAAAGTCAGTTTCTAGATTGATAGGCTGGATCCAAGGACTACTCTCTGTAGAAAGGGACCGGTCTATAAGGCAGATCCCAACATGAACTTTATCCAAGAGGCTTACTACTGGAAATACCAGAAAGATTTTGTAATAATACTGTCTCACTTATAACACAGTTCCGTAGAACAAATGCCAAAGACAGCATCATTAAGAGATTCTGATGGGATTAAGGACAAATGACAAATGTAAACAAATATTTTATTTTAAAAGGTCTTTAAATCTGAAACAAAAAACCCCCATAAAGTATAATGTAGATGCTCTTAAGTCTTCTCACCCACAAAATAAAACCCTTAAAGCTTTAAAATATAAGTCTCAACAATTATAACTAAAAAACATTAAAACTGTACCCTTCCCCTCCATGTTTTCTCTTCTTCCTCCCTCTCTGGGCTAACTCCATGCAGAACCTTTCTCAAAGAGCCACTTTCCCTCCTTGCCTTTTCTCTTATTTACGGCTTGGATGGGATGAGAGTCAACAACTCCATTCTTTTCAATGAGACCCTGGACCATCAAACCTTCCTTCCAGCTGCTCTGCCTCTATACTCTGATATTTCACATTATTATTGTTACCTGCATCCTCATTCATCCATTCATTTTAAGTTAAAACATGTATTCAAACTACCATTTAATTTTTAGGACTTCTGAATTTTTCCACATGCTTTACTTTCAGACTTTTTTTTTACATTTTACTCCTATAATCAGAATATGAGCTCCTTAAGAGTAAGGACTATATCAGCATTTTTATTGATATCTTCAGCATTTATCACAGTACTTGATACATATCCAAGAGTTTAATAAATGCCTTTTCAGTCATTCATTCCTTTACATTATATATAAAATACACTTCCTATCCCCTTGGAGCTTACAATCTAAAGAAAAATTTAAATATACGGATGGCTCTCTGGGAAGACGGGTGAAAAAAAAGGACCTGGTAAAAACTTATTTTAAAAAGGAAAGAAAAAAATGAGGTAGGAGAATGAATACATTTAAAAGATAAAACCACACTGTTCTTATTTTATGGAATAAGGAATCAGAGGAAGTAGCTTGCTCCCTCAAGAATTTTTGTCCAGAGTTATGAAAAAGAAACTATAGTTAAGTCCTGAATATATACACTTATCTCTCTTGACGTTAGCTTTTCTTTATAGCATCTTTCATCAAGTATTTCAATATTGTTCTCAGTGAAGAAAGAAATTGTTCCTATCTAAGGGAAAGTGGTCAAATGGTGTTTGAAGAGGAAAGACAGCTGTATTTTGTAGACAGCAGTTTGTGCTCTGCAGTTATAAAAATGTCATTTGACTTGCAAACTGGATCTGGAAGTCGTTGATGGAGAATAAACGGAGCCATGATGTCATTCCTTTTACACAGTCTGTTTTCCTGACCATAACCACACTTTAATCACCATAGCCAATGACTGGGATTCAAATTCCTCATTCGAAAACAGGGTAGCTGCAGTAATGGAAAAATACCATCACTTGTAATATTTGGGAAATGCAGAGTGAGGTTTTCGTGTATTTTTTAAAATAAAACAAAAACAAAAAAGCACAGCAAACATCTGTTTTCCATCAACCACAGCATTCTCAGCAGGGGGAATGGATGCTTCTCTTGGAGTTGAATATGCTAAAACAGTCACAGCATGAAAATGTCCTAAATTCTCACTGTGTCTGTAAACCAATTATCTGGCCAATTCACCCTAAGTGCTCTAGGGAACTTTCGAGAAACACAAACTAGAAGATACAATTGGCTCATGAGATCCAAAAGGTGAAACAACTAAAATACACTCGGAATTCCACTTCCCTTAAATTATATATTAAAATGCACTTAGGGAATATTCCTGTGCAAATCTTCTACTTCCAGTTCCCACATGCTTTCATGTATAGGGTTTTCTGAAAGATCTGTCATCTTCACAGCTTGAAGACAAGGTTCAGGGTTGCAGGTCTGAATGACTCCCATCACCATCACATAATTTCCTAGGACAAAAAAAATAGTAAATATAGTTATTGAATAAATTAATTGAATTTTATTTTATTTTTTAGACTATAAAAAGCATTGTCTACAAATTCCTTTTTTTTGGTAATTTTTAAAAACTTAAATACAAAATGAGAAAAGAAAAAAAACACATTGCCATATACACAGCAGACCATAAGAGATGATTCAATATAAGACAAATTTCCATTTTGAGAAAACCATTATAATAAAAACTATCCATTGTTTTTAGGAAAACATTTCAAAAAAACCTATATAATAAATACCACATAATGTTTTTAAAGTTTTTCTTTGCTGTTTTTTCTCTATTATGCATTTTTACTTTTTTTTTCTCCTATCTTTTCCTCACCCAAAAAGACTATAATTTAGCATGGAAATGTATAATCATATATACATATATATATATATATACATATACACATATACATATATGTAGATACCAATAAATATGCACATATATAAGACTGTTCTATGCTTATTTCTTCCTAGCATCTGTTTCTCTGAAGGTAGATAGCACCTGCTTTCACATGTCCAAATCTTTCCATGTTTTTCTGAATCAACCAAGCTCACGATTTCCTATACCACAGCAATATTCCAACTCAATCTACACACATAAAGAATGATACCATAAACCAATGAGAAGAGCAAGACATTATTCACCTGTCAGATCTATGGAGAGAAGAATTTATGACCAAAGAAGAGTTAGAGAACATTATAAAATGCAAAATGGATAATTTTATTAAATATATTAAAATGAAAAGTTTTTCACAAACAAAACCACTACAACCAAGATTAGAAGGAAAAGTAGACCCTCACACTTATCAGATTGGCCAATATGACTAAAAAGGAAAATGATCAATATTGGAGGGGGTTTGAGAAAACTGGGAAACTAATGAAGTTGTGAAATAGTCCAACCTTTTTCAAGAGCAATTTGGAATTATGTCCAAAGGGCAATAAAATTGCTTATCCTTTGATCCAGGAATACCACTGTATCCCAAAGAAATCACAAAAAAAGGGTAAAAAAACCCACATGTACAAAAACATTTATAGTATTTTTTTGTAGTGGTAAAGAATTGGAAATTAAGGGAATGCCCAACAATTGAGGAATGGCTGAACAAACTGTGGTATATGGATGTAAGGGAATACTGTTGTTCTATAAGAAACCAAGAGAAATGGGACTTCAGAATAGCCTGGAAAGACTTTCACGAATTGATGCTGAGTGAAGTGAACAAGAACATTATACACTAACAGCAACATTGGGTGATGATCAACAATGATGGCCTTGTTCATTTCAATAGTATGATAATCAAAGACAATTCTAAAAAACTTGTGATGGAAAATACCATCCATATTCAGAGAAGCAATTAGCGTTTAAATGCAGACCAAAGCTTGCTATCTTCAGTTTTTAAAAGTTGTCTTTATTTTATGCTTTTTTTCTCTCTAATGCTTCCCCCCCTGTTTTGATTTGATTCTTCTTTCACAACAATAATATGGATCTATATTTATCATGGTTATACATGTGTAATCTATATTAGACTGCTTTCTGTCGGGGGAGGGGATGGGAAGGGAGAAAAATGTGAAATTCAAAACCTTGCCAAAAAATGATTGTTGAAAACTACCATTGCATGTAGTTGGAAAAAAATAAATATTTTTTAAAAAGAAAAGCAGAAAGTTGTTTTAAATAGCCAGTGTTTCTGATAAAGACCTCATTTCTAAAATACATAAAGAACTGAGTCAAATTTATAATAAAAATCATCCCCAAAATGATAAATTTTCAATATGAATAGGCAGTTTTCAGATGAAGAAATCAAATTTAAATGACCTACAGTCATATGAAAAAAATGTTCTAAATCTCTATTAATCAGAGAAATCTAGATTAAAAAAACAGCTTTCAAATACCACCTCATATCTATCAGACTGGCTAATATGACAGAAAAGGGAAATGATAAATGTTAGAGGGGATGTGGGAAAACTGGGGCACTCATAGGTGGAGTTGTGAACTGATCAACCATTCTCTGGATAGCAATTTGGAATTCTGTCCAAAGGGTAATAAAATTACATACCTTTTGATCCAATAATACCACTACCAGGTCTGTATCCCAAAGAAATCATAAAAAAGAGGGAAAGATCCAAACATACAAGAATATTCATAGAAGCTCTTTTTATGGCAGCAAAGAATTGGAAATTGAGGGGAGTCCATCAGAATCACTGAACAAGTTACAGTATAAGAATGTAAAGGAATACCATTGCTCTATAAGAAATGAAAGGTAGGCAGATTTCAGAAAAACCTGGAAAGACATACATGATGCTAAATGAAGTGAGCAGAATCAAGACAACATTGTACACCTTAATAGTAACATTATGCAATGACCAGCTGTGATAGACTTAACTCTTCTTGGCAATACAGCAATCACTGAAAATTCTTCCAAAAGAACTATAAAAGAAAATGCCATCCAAATCCAGAGAAAGAACTATAGAATCTGAACACAGATCGAAGCATACTATTTTCACCCTTTTAAATGTGTGAATTTTTTTTTTGCTTTTTCCTTCTCCTTGCCTTTCCCTTTTTTGTTTTGATTCTTCTTCACAGTGTGATTAACATGGAAAAATGTATAACACGAATGTACTTGTATAACCAATATCAGATTGCCTGCTATCCTACAGTGGAGAGAGGGAAGGGGAGGGAGAAAACTTTACAAAAATGAATGCCAAAAATTAACAAATAATTGGAAAAATAAATAATAAAAATATTTTTAAAATAGTTCAACTCAATCACATCCTTTCTGTGAGATTGTCTATGAAAGTCATCCCCCCCCCCCAATTTTCTGGAATCAATTAAGTTTTGAAGCAAAGTTCTGATTCTTCAAATAGTATAACTACCCTAAGGCAACAAAGGAATATTTAGCACCAAATGTAAAAAAAAAAGAGAGGAAGAAATTAGAGATCAAAATTCCAAAGCAGTGTGTAATCAAAGGAATGAAATAATATAAGAAGTTTAAAGTACTTTGTAAACAACCACTATACAAATCTTGGCTATTATTATAAGTATTAGGAAGGAGGTGGGTGGAAAGGAGTCTAAGAAGAAAATACAGCTGGACAATGTCAGCATCTTTAGTTCCAAGCTAAAAACAAAATCATAACAAGTCAATCTTCATGCAATCAATGACATGCTGTGATTAAAAAAAAACACTTCTGTTAAGGTGTATGTTAGAATTAGATGGGATCTTATGAAAGTAGTTCCCTTAATGAACAGACATGGACTAGCCCTAGAAGAGAAGAAACAAGCCATGGTCTCTGCAGATGGGACAATCTTCATCTTTGCAGGGTGTAGGGTAAACTTTTCTGACAGGTCCACAGAGAGCAAATCCAATTTTCCTTTGACAGAGCCAAAAAAAGCTTGGCAGACAGCACCATTCTGGTCCAGATTGCACAAAACTGATATCCTGCCACCTTCCACTTAATCCCAGACCACTCACTGGGCAAACTAAAATAAATCAACAAGAGGGCAGTCTGCCATATTAATGATCTAATGACATATTAACCACTACCCTCTTCTCAATTCCTCAGAGAAGTGGTCCTCCTTGAAAGCAAAACTTGGCTGGTCTAAACCACACAAAACTCAATTGTGTAAAAAACCCACAGCATGAAGAACAAGCAAGCTGCCAGGCCTTGATACATGCCATAGAGCTTCTGTTTTGTTCTTTTTTAAAAAACATATTATTTCCATCCTCCAAGACTGATTTATAGTCTTGTCCCCAAAACTATGAGCAAAAGGAGCTCTTAGATTTAGTCTTAGGTTCTCTTTTCTTGACCCCACCACAGGTGGTAGGATCCTTACTTAAATTGTAATGCCCTAGTCTCCCAAGGGACCTTCAAGAATTCTAAATCTACATTTGCTATATATCCTTTGCATGGTCTGGAGTTGCAAGGTAGAATGACTGATGACCCAGAGAAGAGAGAAGTCAAACAGGAAGACAGAAAGAGAACTGACAACTGACAATATCATGCAGAGGTTTTGATAGCAGGCTAATGTACTCACTCAGGTAGTTCCAGGGAAAAAGGGATACAAATGGATGGATGTTGTCAATCATTTTTTTTTCAGGCTTGTCTGAATCTTTGTGATCCTATTTGTGATCCCTATTGGGGTTTTCTTGCAAGATACTAGAGTGATTTGCCATCCCTTCTCCATTTCATTTTACAGATGAAGAAACTGAGGCAAAGGGGGTTAAGTTATTTACTCAGGGTCACAGAGATAAGTAAATGTCTGAGGCCAGATGAGTCTTCCTGACTCAATGGCTGGCACTTTATCCACTTTGACATCTAGCTAGTTGCCTCAAAAATAGATGGAGACCTGAAAAATTAGCTAGCAGCAAGTTTCTAGATAAGAAAGAGTCCAAATGGAGTTCCCTGGAGAATTGCTGGGGACTGAATATGATTGTCTCTGGGGGAGTTAGTTATTTACAAGCAGTCAAGAACAATAACTCTTAAAATAGATTACATGCAAACGCAAAAAACGTTCAAGTTTCTGAGGAAATAGAAGATAGTCAATATCTGTATTTTTTTAATGAAGCCCTTTTTGCTATGCCTTATGCAAGGTGTTATTTTATGATTTTATTGTTTCTTTGATTATTTTTGGTTTGTTTTTCACTTTATCTATTTGTTGTTGAAATCCTGATTCTCATGATTATTTTAAGGCTATATAAGAAGGGGCAGCTAATAGGACCTGAGTTAACTCTGGCCTCAGACACTTAATAATTACCCAGCTGTGTGATTTTGGGCAAGTAACTTAATTCCAATGCCTTGCAAAAAAAAACAAGGAAAAAAAGAGTGTATTAGAGAAAAATCAAGTAGTTAGAAAACAAAAATAAATCTTAGAAAATTTCTTTTATTCTGTAGAATAAAGAACAATCATCAATGCATTAACTATTAAAAACCAATCACTTGACTGAAAAGTTGGGTCTAGATTCTATTACTGAACTTGTCCAATGAATGAATGATGCACAATCTGTTTATTGTCAATATGTCCTGATAGAATTTGTATAAAATAATTTGTACCCATTGTAGCCTTAGCTTTTTGAAAGTAAAATGTTTCATATTTATGTAGCTCTGTTCATGAAAGAAAAAAAGAAAATCTTTTTTTGGTTTTAAATGTTTTATCCTATGAATGGCCTGGGGCAGGGAAGGGAGGTTCAAGAAAGAGGGTTCTAGTTCCATCTCTGTAGTCTTTAAATTACTTCCCTTCTGAATCTGCTTTCTTTTCAGTAAAATAAAGGGATTCATTGATTTAGAGCTGGAAGAAAACTGAGGCCCAGACAAATCACAGGATCATAGATGAAAATTTGAAAAAAAGACCTTAGAGAAAACCGGAGCCTAGAGTGGTTACCCACCGACAGTTCCGGGATCTAAACTGAGTTCCTCTTGGATTTCGGTGGAACATTCTTCCCACTACATCACTCTGAAGGTCCCTTCCACAGGATGAGAGTAATAACAACTCACATTTACTTAGCTGTGTGATCTTGGGCAAGTCACTAAACCCTTGCAAAGGATTGCAAGTCTTGCAAAAACTAAAAAACAAAAACCTCACAGGTTGGACAAGTGTTTTTGCATGGATGATCTCGTCCACAGCTATCCAAGGGCTTCATTAAAGTCCAGGCTTCCCCGATCCAGCGGCTGCACTCTCCCCCAAGCATGCATCTGGATGCAGAGGTCATAAACTTGGCCCAGGAAAGGGTCTTAGAGGTCTTTGAGTCCCTTCACCCTCGTTTTCCCAACATGGAAACTAAGACACAAAGGGGCCGAGGTGACCAGCCTAAGAACCCGAGAGCACACAAAGTGTCGGGCCAAGATTGGACTCACAGATCCCTTTGAAGGTTTATCAACTTGGGGCTCTCTTAGAGATCTTGGGGCCCAGTCCCTTAATTTTGCAAACGAGGAGCCTGAGGTTCGGAAAGGTTCAATGACCTGCCTTGGGCCCGCCCCCTCCCCCCCCAAGAAGGGTCCTAGCCCGACTAGAAGCCAGGTTTCCTAGACCCAGAGGAAGGTGAAGCTGGGCCGGGGCCAGGGGAGAGAGGTGTAACCGACACTGAGGAGGGGCGTGCGCAAAGGGAGGAGGCGTGACCAATGTTAACAGGGGCGGGGCAGAGTCTCGACCAATGGCAGGAGGGGGCCGATGTTAGGGGGCGGGGCCAGGGCGGGTTACCTGGGGCCAGGCAGGGCTTGCCTTTGGGCACGCGGTCCAGACCCCGCACCGTGAAGGAGCCGCTCGAGTCCCGCAGCCGCGCCCAGTCGCCTTGCTCCGCCGCCTCCAGCACTCGGCCCTGCATCCACACGGCCGCTAGCTCCAGCGGAGCCCGGCCCGCCGGCTCCCGGGCCAGCTGCCAGGCCCCGGGGCCTCCTAGGGCGCGGCGCCGCAGCTGCCCCGCCAGCAACTTGAACGGGGGAGCCGCGGGGAGCCGCACCGACGGGCCGGGACCTCGGCTGCGGCTCGAGCCGCTACAGGGAGTTTCGGAAGCCATGGCGCAAGACTCATTCTCCCGCCAGCTTTGAAGGACGGTGCCGGCGGAGGGCGACCACCAATCAGGAGCGCGCGGGAGGAGCCCACCAATGGGAAGGGCCGGGAGGCGGTCTTAGGCGGAGAAGGCGGGGCGTCGGGATCTTTGAGTGACTGGAAGAGCCGGCCCGAGGGCGGGCAGGTGTGGTGGGTCCTGGGTCAGAGGTCACCTGCCCCCTCCCTCCGCTCCTCTCGCTTCTCCTCCCCTTAACCCTCGGCCTCTCCCCCCAAACTAAAAAAAAGAGGAAAATTCCAAAGCGCCTAATCACTGTGTCGCCTCCGTGACCCCCCGATTTAGCGCTAAAATCGCGGGATTCCTCCGAGAATTGAGCTGCTTCCCAACCTCAAAGGAGATTTCCATTTTATGCAATAAACATTTCTTAAGCGCTTACTGTGTAGCCAGGCACTGCCCTAAGCAGGTAAAGACAGACCCATCCCCAAGGAAGTTATAATAAAGACCTGAAAGCCTTATTTACCTATTAACTTACTATTTCTCAGCAATAGGCGAAGTATTGTGTTAGATCCAATATATTATTGGAAAATAATATATACTATATAAAATATTATAAAAATGCAATACTGTGTTATATTGTCATATCACTTTAAGATTTGCATAATATTAAGAAATATGTAAATAGGAAATTTAAAAATGGCTAATATTTATGTAGTACTTAAAAACAGAACAAACCTGGGAAAGTTTGTAAAATGCTTTACATATTTTATTTCCTCTTAAGCAGCAGGGTGAGGAGTGAAACATTAAAGTTAAGCTATTATTATTTCCCAATAATATTATTTTATTGAGAAGCAATACCTGCTAACATTTATATAGCACTTCAAGGTTTGCACCATGCTTTAACATTGTGAAATTGCAAAGCTCATTTATAGAATTCAAGCTTCCCTTCTCTGGCTCAGTTTTTTCATATAAAGTGAGGTGAAAAGACTAGATTAAATGATCTTTAAGGTTTCCTTCCAAATCCTGTGTTTCTAACTATTTAGGATCTCTGTGATCCCCAAACATAGTTAATTTCCCACCATAAATGGAGAATCCTCAAATCCTATGTTTTGACAGGTCCACAATAAGTTGGTCAGGCCCACTGTTTACCCAGGGGTTCACACCTATTTAAAATCCACAGGGTAGAGATCCCTCTTTAGTTTTCATCACAATTACCTTCTGGTTTTGATCTAAATTAAATTTCTTTTGGGGGGAGGGGTTCTCCAAGGCAATATATTAAGTGATTTGCCCAAGGTCACACAATTAGGTAATTATTAAGTGTCAGGTGGATTTCAGCTTAAGTCCTCCTGACTCCAGGGCAGGTGCTCTATCCACTCCACCACCAAGCAGCCCCCAGCTAAATTTCTCTTGTTGCTCATCTCTGTCTGATAGTTCATACTTCATACCTCTTAATATAATAAATGAAGATTGGGAAGAGGAGTGGAGTGGGAGGAAAGAGCTCATTTTTCTTAACATTGAGTAACCAATACTTCCTCTAGGATCACACACTGATGGGCCAAGTTTTTTTTTTGTTTGTTTTTTTAGGTTTTTTTGCAAGGCAATGGAGTTAAGTAGCTTGCCCAAGGCCACACAGCTAGGTAATTATTAAGTGTCTGATACCGAATTTGAACTCAGGTACTCCTGACTCCAAGCCAGGTGCTCTATTCACTGCACTGCCTAGCCACCCTATGGGCCAAGTTTTTAAAGAATGAATGGCTATAATTCACCACAGGGTTTTAGGAGTGCTGGAGAAGAAATGGAGTTAATTCCATTTTTTTGTCATAACCGAATTCAAGATGCCTAAAAGATTTCCAATTGGCAGCTAGAGATATGGTTAGGGCTAAATATTTAGCCAGATATAACATATATATATATATATATATATATATGTATTATGTATGCACAAATATATTATTAACCATAAGTATAGATTTGGGTCATTTTTTATAGAGATGATAATTAAACCCATGGGAACTGATCTGGTTACTAAATAAGAAAGTATAGAAAGACAATAGAAGATGGTCCAGGATAAAGCTTTAGGGTCCATTTATAGTTTGGCATATGGATGATCAGAGAGCAAAAACAGAATGAGTGATCAAACAGGAATAGAATCAAGAGAAATTGGTGTCAGTTCAGAGAGATGAGACTATTGGTCAATAGTATCAAATGCTGATGAAGATTGAGAAAAGATTATTATATATGATCATTAAGAACATTATAGACATACTAGATAGCAATTGGGAATTATGTCCATAAAGTTATTAAATTCTACATATCTGGTCCAACAATCCCAGTATTCAGCCTGTTAACTGGGTAGAACTACCCTCTAACCTGTGGATGACTGGAGCCAAAGAGAAGTTTGACAGAAATGGCTTGTGAGAAAGGTCAGATGTGCCGAAGACCCATGTGGGGAGGGGGGATCCATTTTGGTGTGATTGAACCTTGATTTATATACTTATATCTAGACAAAGACTCAAACAATATAGTATAGCAACAGTAGTGAGGCAAAACAGCAATAGTAAGGCAAGGTTGTCTAGTGACCAAAAGTCTTTATAGCAGTGTCTGTTGGTACTTACCTCAACTCAGGGACCATTAGTTCCAGAAAGTAAGTGTAAAGGATTGTTGTTATCCTAAGGTTGCTTGCTGAGCCTAGCTCTGAAAAACAAGATGTCTGCTGGGCTCTTGACAAGACTGTATTTTAAAGACATCAAAGAAAGAGGACAAGGAGCCACATGTGAAAAAAAGAACTAGAAACTGAGGGGTTAATTGGGAAATGGTTAAACAAATTATAATATATACATACAAAAGAATACTTTCATGTTCTATGAAATGATGAAGGAAATGTTTTTTTTTAAGGACTCCTGGGAAGATAGATAGATAGATATAGATATAGATATGGATATGTGCATGGATATTTACTGAAGCAGAGTGAAGTGATTAGAACCAGAACAATTTATACCATAACATCAATATTGTAAAAAATTTGAAAATTCTAAGGACTGCTCAATCATAATTCTAGGAGATTGATCAAGAAGAATGCTATTCATTTCCTGAAAAAGATACACATTTTTGGACATGGCCATTATGGGAATTCATTTTGCTTGACTATGCTTATTTGCCAGAAGGATTTTGTTTTTGTTTTTCCTGTCTTTCAGTGGCAGAAGTGGGGAGAAGGAAGGGAGGAAAAATAAAGCATTTAATTAAAAAAAGATCATTGGCAACTTCGGAGAGAGCATTTTCAGCTGGGTAACAAGTTTGGAAGCCAGATTACAAAGAAAACTATTCAAGATACTAACAGTTATGTGAAAAAAATGCTCTAAATTACTAATAATTAGAGGAATACAGATTTAGTCAATGCTGAGATTTCATGGTAACTCAATCAGATTAATAAAGTTGACAAAAATGAAACTTGTCTTTGGTGAAAACTGAAGAAAAAAGGGCTCACTGTTGTTGGACCTGTGAATTGTTCTAGACATTCTAGAATATCAGCTTGGAATTATCAAGTTATGATTATATCCTATATATTATTGATTTAATTTTATTAATTTAAATTTGTATTGATTAATGTGATATAATGTAATGAATTTAATATTAATTTAGTTTCTAGAGATTTTTTCACAAGCAGACTGAGTCTGGGAAAACTGTGAAAATAAAGTAGCTAGTGTAATTTGTTTTAACCATGACAGGTCTTTCATTCTTTCCCTGAACTTTTTTTCTCTTTGATAAGTGAAGTGAATCAGTATTTAACTATAGTGTACAATAATAATATATCCCCAATCTAAACTGTACAATCAACTTAGCCATTCCCACAGGACTCAAGAACACCTATATTGTCTTACTTGGATGGTCACAAGTTACTGCAATTGTTGTATTGTCCCGCACAGTGAATTTGTCATGGGAATATAATTCAAGCCCCAAATATTGATTGTTCTATGACCCACCTTTTCCTTCCTTAGTTATGATCATGTATATATATATTCTCTGCCTGAATTTAAACGAGGTTTATCTCCAAGAAAGGAACAATAGAATGATTTGCAAATTGGTTCCTTGCAAAGTAAGTAATTAATAAACCACTATTTGATTATTGGCACTCTGTCTCTGGCCTATTCTGTCACATTCAGGTTAGAGACCAGTTCAGTAAAAATTCAGTTAACAGAACTACTCACAAAAATTCCTTAAACCATGTATCTACTCTTTGACTCACTGATATTATTACTAGGGCTGTGGGATCACTACAATAAACAGGCTCAAAAACATTTATAGCAGGTCTTATTTCGTAATAGCAAAGGACTGGAAATGGGGAATAGTAAAAAAATTACAGGAACATTATTGCACCAAAGAGATGGTGAAGGGAATAGGTTTAGAGAAATTTGGGAAGACTTGGATGAACTATTACAGAATCAAGTGAGCAGGGGTGGAGCCAAGATAGCTGCGTGAAATCAGCATTTCCCAGGAACTTCTTCCCTCCCAAACTCCAAAAGCCAACAAATTATGACTCTAGCCAAAATTTAGAGGGGCAGAACCCACAGAAAGATTGAGTGATACATTTTCCCAGTCCAAGATAACTTAGAAGTTCCACGGGAAAGGTGTGTTTCACCAGGATCGGGGGTTGGAAAAAACCGCAGCTGCAGCACAGCCCAGCCCTGGGATCACTGGCAACAGCTTGAAGGGGCTGTGCGAGAACTCTGTTACACCAGAATGATTGTGGAGTGAAGAGCACAGACTGCAGAATCTGCAGCAAGAATCAAGAGAAAGCAGCCTGCATCCCAGAGATGGTAAGGGAAGTCTGCAGAGATTTCTCTGCTCTCTCTTGGGGTAGGACTTGGCTGCTAGCCTACACTCAGATCCAGGTTGCAGTTTGGGCTTCCCTACTAAGTAGCCAAGCTGGATTCCTCCTTATAACTCCAGGGCAGAGAGAAGTATGGTGGCCATCTACATATCAAAGCACAGGCTAGAGAGCATAAGACCTTGGAAGAATAAAGGGCCCAGTGGTCCCCCCCCCCAAAAAAAAATCCAAAGCCTTGGAAGTGCTGTCTCGGGCTGAGGAAATGAGTAAACAATAAAAAAAGAAGAATCTAACCATAGAGAATTACTTTAGTCCCATGGAAGATCAAAACACATACTCAGATGGTGACAAAAATCGAAGCTTCCACATCCAAAACCTCCAAGAGAAATAGAAAATGGGCTCAGACTGTGGATGAGCTCAGAAAAGACTTTGAAAAAGCAATTAAGAGAGGTGGAGGAAAAATTGGGAGGAGAAATGAGAGCAGTGCAGAAAAATCATGAAAACCAAATCAACAGCTTGGTGAAAGATATACAAAAAAAAAATTACTGAAGAAAATTATATGTTAAAAGCCAGTTTAGGCCTGATGGAAAAAGAAAAACAAAAGGCAAATGAGGGGAATCCCTTAAAAAAGCAGAATTGGTCAGCTGGAAAAGGAGATAAAAAAGCTCTCTGAAGAAAATAACTTCTCCAAATGCAGAATGGAGCTAAAGGAAGCTGATGACTTTGCAAGAAATCAGGAAGAAATAAAACTCTTCCCAAAAAGCCAAAAATTAGAGGAAAATGCAAAATATCTCATTGGAAAAACAATTGACCTCAAAGACAGATCCAGGAAGAAATAATTTAAAAATTATTGAACTATCTGAAAGCCATGATCAGCAGAAGGGCCTAGACTTCATTTTTCAAGAAATGATATAGCAAAATTTCCCTGAGATCCTAGAAGCAAAGGGTAAAATAGAAATCAAGAGAATTCACCGGTCACCTGAAAGAGATCCCAAAAGAAAAACTTCCAGAAATATTATAGCCAAATTCCAAAACTCCCAAATCAAAGAGAAAA
Source organism: Macrotis lagotis (assembly GCF_037893015.1). Taxonomy (NCBI): domain Eukaryota; kingdom Metazoa; phylum Chordata; class Mammalia; order Peramelemorphia; family Peramelidae; genus Macrotis; species Macrotis lagotis. The sequence goes on along the minus strand of NC_133665.1, from coordinate 14,073,371 downwards.
TTCTAAAAGCTGCCAGAAACAGACAATTCAACTACTGAGGCTCCATAGTCAGGATTACACAGGATCTGGCAGCATTTACATTAAGGGCTCATAGGGATTGGAATATGATATTCCAGAAGGCAAAAGATCTTGGTTTACAACTGAGAATCAACTATCCAGCAAAACTGAGCATCCTCTTGCAGGGGAAAAGATGGACTTTCAATGAAACAGGGCACTTTCAAACTTTCCTGTTGAAACAACCAGAGCTGAACAGAAAATTTGATCTCCAAGTACAGGACTGTGGTGAACCATAGAGGGGATGAAAGAGAGGGACTAACTATGAGGAACTTAATGATATTTAACTGTTTGTATTCCTGCATGGGAAGAAGATATTGATAACTCACTTGAACTTTCTCATTTAAAGAGCTGTTAGAAGGAGTAGATATAGATATAGATATAGATATAGATATAGATATAGATGATATAGATGATATAGATGTAGGTATAGGTATAGATATAGATATATAGATAAGACATAGGAAGGAACGGAATATAATGGTATGATGCGGCAAAGGGATGGAGTCAATGGGTGATAAAGGAAAACACCGGGAGGAAGGGAAAGGAGATGAAGAAGTTAAGAAATTTCACATAAGAGTCAAGAAAAAGCTTTTTCAATGGAGTGGAAAGGGGGAGGGCAAGGGGGAATGAGTGAGCCTTCATTTTCATCAGAGACTCAGAGAGGAAATACACACACACACATACTTAATAGGGTGAGGAAATCTATCTTACCCTAGAGAAAAATGAGAAGAAAGAGATGGGATAAGGGGGAATGGGGGGGGGGGGAAGGGGCAGGGAATAGGTGATAGAAGAGAGGGAAGATCTAGGGAGAGGGTACTCAACACACTTTTGGACAGGGCCAGGATGAAAGGAGAGAGAGAGAGTAGAATAAATGAGAGTGGGGAGAAATAGAGTGTAGGTACAGCTAGTAATAGCAACTGAGGGGAAAAATATTGAGGCAACTTCTCTGGTGGACTTATGATAAAGAAAGCAGCTCACCCTAGAGACAGAGTCATTGGAATCTGAACACAGACTGAAGTACATTTTTTCTCTCTCTCTATTCTTGAGGTTTCTCATCTTCTTGGGGGGAGGGGGTATATTTACTCTTATGTTTACTTTTATAATACATTCAATTTACATCAATGTATAGCATGGAAACAATGTAGAGACTATCAGACAGCCTTCTGGGGGTAGGGAAGGGGGGAGGAAAAATTGTAAAATTCAAAACCTTACAAAAAATGATAGGTACATATTACTATTGTATATAATTGGAAAACAAATAAAATGTTAATGAACAACACCAAAAAAAAAGAATCAAGTGAGCAGTACATTAATTGGTTTAGTGACCAATGCTGATTTCAGATGACCAATAATGAGATATGGTACCCATTATATGAAGTCATGGACTCAAAATGTGCAGAGAGACTCACATCTTTGAACACAGTTAGCCAGGGGTTTGTTTGCTTGATTATATATATATATATATATATATATATATATATATATATATATATGTCTTAAGTGTTGTTTTTTTTTAATAATTTCAATGAGGGTAGTGTAATAGGGTTGCTAGAAGAAAAGGAAAGAAAGAAAAGACTAACAAACTTTTCTTAAACTGCATAGAAGAGGCAGAAGGGCAGAAACAGAAGAACTTTGAAAACTATATGTTGAATTTATTATATTCTTAAAAGGAAAGTGTTTAATATAATAGAGAGTTCCAGCTTCAAGTGCAAGTTTTTTTTCTATCCTACTTTGTATATGCAAACCATTTTATTTATTTATTGTATTCAAAATAAAATGACAGAATTAAGGGGTACTAACAGTTTTTACTCTGCATGCAAGGAAATAAATATATAACAGCTTTAGGATAATATCTATCTGTCTATCTGTATTTAATATGGGAGACTTAAGTTTCTTATATAATTGAATTAATATCTTTTTTATATTATTTCTTCTGTTAAACCATGTTAGGAATTTATACCTTATTTACACATTTGTGGATAATTTTCTTTCTTACATTTGTTTTATGCTTTAATATTTTTACATTGTTAGCACATTATTTATGATGTATGGTATGAGAGATTGGTCTGTTCCAATTATCAGCCTCCAGGTGCCAGTTTGTAAGAGGATTGGTCATGAAAAACTGAATAAACCAAACATGTTTTCTCTATAACCATGGACTTTAGAGTAACTTTTGTTCTACCTGGGGGGTACCTGGGCCTAGGAGAAATTATGGGTGTGCTACCACATAGTTGTGAGCTTTCTAAAGCTCAGTTCTGATTGTGTTCCTTAACATATACACACACACACACACACACACACACACAAACCCCCTTAAACTTAAATGGCTCTCTATCACCTCCAAAATCAAGCATAAAACCCTCTGTTTAGAGTTCAAAGCTCTTTATAACCTTGACCACCCCTTTCTCTCCATATACTCTTTGACCCAGTGATACTGGCTTCCTTGCAGTTCATCAAACTAGATAACTCTATCTCCTGACTGAACATTTTCATCCTATGCCTGGAATGTTCTCCCTTATCTCTGCCTCCAGGTTTCTCTGGATTCCTTCAAGTGTTATCTAAAATCCCTACAGGATATTTTCCCCAGTCCCTCTTAATGCTAGTCCCTTACCTTCCTCTGCTGCTTATTTCTGATCTATCCTATATATAGCTTGTTTATAAATAGTTGTTAGATTGTGAATTCCTTGAGAACAGAACTGTCTTTTACTTTTGGATCTCAAGGGCTTAGAACAGTTCATGATCTTAAACAGTAGTGTTTATAAATGTTTCTTTACTAACTGGTGAGTAATTTATTGTTTCTATGCAAAGAGTAAACCTTTTTATAGTTAATAATGTTCTGTCTGTTCCAGTGGAGGATGATTCCATTTCTGTTGAGATCATATGACTAGGATCAGTGAAACATAGTAAGTTCAAGGAAGAGTGAGGATTTTGCAAATAGGATTAGAGTTTGAAAGCCAATTATTATTGGGTAATTCTACAATTCTACAATTATCCACCCTAAACTAGAAAACTAGTACAGTTGTCATATAAGAGAACTTGTCAGTTTCCCAGAAAATCCATTCAGCTCATTGGAGCAATACAACTGTCAGAGCAACTGTAGAATGACTTGAAGCTGTCAGAACAACTGTAGAACGACTTGAAGCCGTCACAGCAACCGTAGAGCTTGACCAATTTCTGATCCTACCTATTGAAAAAAAGATCAAGTTGGTGGCAAGCAATACAATCTGGTGGCTTAATTTCAATCTTTTCTGTGCATGTGTGACCCCAGTCTCAAGGTTTTTGGGACTGGGGTTACACATGGGTAGTTTTAATCTAAGTAGACTGAAAAGTTCTCGGTGAATTCTCACTGGTCTCTTAATGGAGCTATTAAACTCAAGGTCTGCACTTAGGAATTTTGCAGGAAAATCAGATTTAAATTGAATTGGGAAAGTTTTAACAAAAATAAAAATATAGTACAGTATAATGCTAATTTGTGGTTTTCTAAGTCAATATGTGGTCACTCACAACAAAGGAAACAGAACCAAGCATTCCTCAGCCTCTTAGATGGAATTCTTCTCTACAAAGTCCCATTATTTTCATCCCAACTATTGTGGAGATATTTCTATTTTTTTGCAAGGCAATGGGGTTAAGTGGCTTGCCCAAGACCAAACAGCTAGGTAATTATTGAGTGTCTGAGGGCGGATTTGAACTCAAGTCTTCCTGACTCCAGGACCAGTGCTCTATCCACTGTGTCATCTAGCCGCCCCGACCCCAACCATCAATTCTTCCTCCTTGGTGAGAATCAGGGAGAATCAGAATAGCAGTTCCTTCATTTATTCCTCCTACCTTTGAAGAATGAAATTATTATTAAGACAAGCCAAGAAATATTGGCTGCTTTGCTTTTTGGCAGAAAGGACACCAGCAAATGTCTAGACAAGTCCCCCATAACTGCTAGATCATACTTCCATGGCAAGTTTTTCCCTTAAATCCTCATCTGTTTCCTCTTTCTGCTCAGGTAGTCTATAGTATACTCCAATGACAATATAGCTTCTATTTCTCTTGTTAATAATCTTCACTTAATAATAAACTATAGGGGTGGTTAGGTGGCACAGTGGATAGAGCACTGGCCCTGGAGTCAGGAGTACCTGAGTTCAAATCTGGCCTCAAACACTCCATAATTACCTAGCTGTGTGGCCTTGGGCAAGTCACTTAACTGCAAAAAAAAACTAAAAAAACTAATAATAAACTATGACATTCTTCTCACCTCTAGAGCTTCATGTATTTCTTGAGAATTTACCTTTAAAAAATTATTTACTTAGAATTTTATTTTTCCCAGGTTACATGTAAAAGTAATTTTTAACATTTGTTTTTAAAACTATGAGTTCCCATAAATGAATAGCCTCTAACAAGGAAAATATTCATTTCCATTAAAGAGGTACCACCTTCCTTTCCAAATATATTCTATTCTCTTAAAAAAAAAACCCTGAGTTCCAAAGGTTTCTTCCCTCCTCAGTCTCCCTCATTTGATATGTTATAAATATGTAGTCATGCAAAACAATTCCAAAATAGTCATGTTATGAAAAAGTACATAGACTCCTCCCCCCCAGAAAAAAACCCTCGAGAAAAATAAAGTAAAAAACATATGCTTCAATCTATATTCAGCCACCATCAGTTCATTCTCTAGGGATGGATAGCATTCTTTATCATACGTTCTTCAGAGTTGTCTTGGATCATAGAAGATCATCTTACAATATGACTGTTACTTTGTACACAGTCCATTTCAATTTGTATCTAAGTCTTTCCAGGTTTTTCTGAGAGTATCCTGTTTATCATTTCTTATAATAGAATAGCAGAAAATTTACCCTTTTAAGATCAAATGTGATGTAAACTATTAAATTTCCCCCTCTTCCTAATCTGATCTTTTTGAATGGGATACCTGGAGGTGTCTACTTTGAAGGTTGCTCATGTTTGAGAGTCATTAGACAAATTTTCAGTGTGAGCATTTTCATCTCAGCAAATGCTGAAAATTGGGGACTTGATTTCTTGTTTTGCTGATTGTCTAGACTTTAAGAAAGTGATGGAGAAAACATTACTGTTATTTGAAAATAACATAAGCTGGTTGTTAGATATTTGTCACCAACGACATGAAAGAGTCAAGAGAAAGCTTTAACAGTAGAGGTGAAGAGGAGGAGAGGGGAATGAGTAAATCTTAATCTCATTGGAATTGACTTGAAGAGGTAATAACATACACACTCAATTGGGTATAGAAATCTTTGTCTACAGGAGAAGTAGGAGGAAAAGAAGATAAGAGAAGAAAGAGTGGGGCATAGATGCGAGGGCAGAATGAGGGAGGTCAGAAGCAAAGCATCTTTAAGGGAGGTAAAGGAGTAAAAGAAGAAAATAAAAGGAGAAAGAAAACAATTAACAGGGGGTGGGAATAGGATGGAAGGAAATACAGCTGGCAATAACAACCATGAAAAAATTTTTGAAGCAAGTTATTCTGAAAAAGGCCTTATTTCTCAAACATATAGAGAATAGAATAAAATTTATAAAAATAAGAGCCATTTCCCATTAAATGAGATGAAGTGTATTTAGATAAAGTAATCAAAGCTTTTGCTATATAAAAAAATGAGATAAAGCTACATGAAGTTGTGTGCCTTGCTCTCTTTCAAAGTCATCATGATCCAGCATAGCAAGACAAAGTTAAGACACTGGTAATGGCTCTAGATGCAGTCCATGACCTTAGTGTCTTCAAAGTCTAACCAAGCTCTAAGCACTCCACAGCACCAGCTTCAACTGTTTCCATGGCTGTTGGAATGAATTGTTCTCTTCCTACCATTCCACCAGTAGAAGACCTCACATGCTAGGGGTCAACACCCCCCCACTACTCATTGATAAGCTTTAGATTCCCTCGGTTACCCTCAACCTGATTTAGCCTGCCTGATGAAATGGTTGTCAGGATGTGGCAGGTATGTGTGGAGGTATTGGAGGTATTGGAGCCACAGGTGACAGGTGGTTCAGGCAGATGTCAAAGGTGGAAAGCAGCCCTCACACCAAGCTACTAGTCTTCTTTGAACACACTGGCTAAGAGGATAGAAAGTAAAAATAACAAATGTGGAAGGAGATGTGGGAAAAATTAGTCATTAATACATTGTTGGCAGCATTGTGAACTGATTTAATCATTCTGTAGATCAGTTTACAACTTTACCCAAGGGACTATAAAACCATGTAAGTCTGTATCCCAAAAGAAATTAAAAAAAAAAAAACCACATATGTGCTAAAATATTTATGGAACCTCTTTTAATGGTGTCAAAGAATTAGAAATTGAGAGACTACCCCATCTTATGGGAAATGGCTAAACACATGTAGAATGTGATTATGTTGGAATACTATATTGCTATGGGAAATAATGAACAGGATGCTTTTAGGAAAACCTTGGGAGATTTAACATGAGCTGTTGCAGGATGTACTGTGTACAAAGTAACAACAAAATTGTAAGATGATCAACTGTGAATGACTTAGCTATTATCACCAATACAGTGAAAGGTACAAAACATGCCTGAAGGACTTATGGTGAAAAATGATATCCACTCCCAGAGAAAGAACTGCTGGTGACTGAATTTTTTTTACTTTATTTTTCTTCATGAAGAAGGGGATGGTTTCAAAGAGATCTGATGAATTGATGCTGAGTGAAATTAATAGAACTGGAGAACAATTTATGCAATGATAACTGTGCTAAAGTCAAATAATTTTGAAAGAATTAGGGACAGTCAGTCAAGATGGAGGAGTAAGAGGAAGCAGAACAACCTAAGTCTCTATAAAACCTTTTCCACAAATATACAAGACTGAATTCTTATCAGAAAATTCAAGAAAAGTCATAGTAAATCATTTTTCCATCAAGGGATGACATAGGGAGACAAGCATTTGAGATCTGCAGGCAAAGCCTGGCCAGGAGTGTTAGGCAGGAAGCATGCCAGTGCCCAGAGGCCTAAGACAGGACACCAGGGTAGGACATACCCAGGCAGAAAGAGATTCCAGAGGATTCCTGGAACTTTTTTGTCCTTCATTCGTGAAGGACTTTGACATGGGGAAAATGATGCCAAGACTTGCAAATGAAGTGGATTTAAGTGAGGCAAGGCTGTATAAAGTTACCAGTTTCACTCTCTCCTGCTGACTGAGTCCAGTGGCAAGATATAGATCAGAATAACTGAAGATGGCTTCTTGCAGTGGGAGACCTTGGCTTCTTCCCCAGATCTTACTTAGTGGCAACACTTATTCAGTGCTTAAGCTAGGTAAGAAATGTGGAAAAGAATGGCCTCCTTTACCTAGTCAAAATAAAAAAATCAATCTGGGAGACTTACACTCACTCTGAACCCTCAGAATCCAAACAATGGCCTAAATAGGACTTATTGTTGATCAATTAGTAAGGGTGATTTAGATTTAAGGCAAGGCCCTTAAAAAAGAAATCAATATCAAGATATCTTTGATGTAGGAGAGTTAGGTTGTTCCCATGATGAACTCACTAATGGATATGGGAATGCTGGTATAAAAAGAAAAAAGATTTATTAATACCTCATTATGGGGTTGGCTGGGTGGTGCAGTGGATAGAGCACTGGCCCTGGAGTCAGGAAGACCTGAATTCAAATTCAACCTCAGACACTTAATAATTTACCTAGCTGTGTGACCTTGGACAATTCACTTAACTTCATTGCTTTGCAAAAACAAAAAACAAAAACAGTCATTATAACTCAAAGAAAGAGATAAAGTTTAGAGATCTTTAAAGGTCACTTGGCTTTTAGGTGCTACTGATTGACTTTTCTGTTGGAGATCAAAAGAATGAGAGTTCAGCATACTCTCCCCCACCCACCAGGCTCCTCCTTAAATGCCCCCTCAGGGTCCAAGGGAAAGGCAGTGTTTTGGGAGTGGTCCAGGTCCTGTATTGGAGAGTTTGCCTTTGGGGAATGGTGGTGGGGTCTTGTATTGGAGAGATTGTTTCTGATAAAGGTGGTCAAGATCTTTGTAGGAGGCAACTTAAGATGAATGAAATCTAGCATCTAGCTTGACCTACCAGTGGAAGTATGGCCAAGGTCAAAGTGAGAGTCAAAAGGAAATGTTTTAACAAATGCAGAGAAGATTGCATGGATCCGTACCCAATTTATAAGATTACAGGATTTTAACACTGCAAATAGAGTTCAAAATTTGTTTTCAATTACATATGCTCATAATTCCCTGCATCATCTTGGGAGGTTGTTCAACAATCAAAATTTATATTCAAAATCAAAATTTATATTCTAGCAATCAAATAATATATTTCCCAGAGGAAATAGGTATAAGACTGAATGCCAATTGGCAGTTCTATTGTTCGCAGTGACAATAGATTGTAGAGTGAGGAGCAGTCATGAGCATGGGTTATATCTGGTACTGAGCAAGGAACAAATTTTGTGGCTCTGTTCCCAGAAGCCATGATTGAGTACTACTAGCCTTTAGTCCAGCTTGTAAGCCTAAAATGAAATAATCAGGGTAGCAGTTCCAGGCCTAAGGACAAGTGACAGTTCAGTCACTCTGAACCTGCGGTCTCCCAGAGGGCTAACTGCCACCTAGTCCAGCATCAGTTTACTAGAATTCTTAACTAAGGATAAATCAACAGAACCAAATCTCGATCAGGAAATTGTAAAGGTCAGATCAGGAAGGCAGTGAACAAACATTGCCCTAGATAATATCCCTTTGGGAGTACTGCAAGTTTGCAGGCACTAAGCCTGACTATGAAAGCAGCAAAAGTTCATAAGAAGATTGAAGCTTAGACCAGAGTTTCCTAAAGTGATAAAGCCTAGCACTAACATAAAGTCCAAAGGCAAAAAATAAACTGGAAGAAAAAGCAAACAATAACAAAAAAAAGGAATTCCACCATAAAGGGTTATTTTGGATACGGAAGCTCAAGACAAAAACCAAAAGAAATGAATGATTTGAAAACATCTACTGTTATAAATAAGTGAAAGAACAACATGCTAGAGTGAGAGAAAACTGTAGATTTTATTCACGAACCTTGCAAGATACAGGTACCTCACCTGGCGTGAGGCAGGAGGTGGCCTTGGGACATCAGGTAATTTATAGTCTTCAGAAACTCTTTCCCCTCCCTCTTGGATTTTCATAGGCTCTCAGAGTTTGAGTTTCAATCTAAGAGGTTCACCCATTCCATGACATGACTGTAATATGATATCCCCCACATCATATGACACATGATAACCAACACACAGGGGGGGTGTGGATTAATATTCAATTACCTAATTGTGCAAACTCAGTTGCATTAGGTCAAGATCTATAGGTCACTCTTGATGGGTTGAGAACCCGATTTGTGGTTTGCCATTTCTGTAATGGGATTAGGAAAACTCCCAGTTTTGTGATCAAAAATTAAAATTGGCCAAATGGAACCTAATAATTTCATGAGACATCAAGAAATAAAAAAGACAAAAATAGGAAAATGTAGAAGATAATATAAAATATCTCACAGAAAAACAATCTGGAAAACAGATGGGGAGAATCATTATACTATCTAAATGTCATGACAACAAAAGAGCTTAGATATATTTCAAGAAATCTTAAAAGAAAACTGTTCAGATCTCTTTGAACTAGAAGTAAAATGGAAATAGGAAAAATTCACATTGTCACCTCCAAAAAGAAAAAAAAAATTAAAAGACTTAAGTACATTTAAGCAAAAATGTTGCAAATAGTAAGAAAAAAAGAATTCAATTATCAAGGAGTTACAATAATGATTACATGTGATTTAGCAGCCATTATTATAGAAATTCAGAGACCTTGGAATATTATATTCTGGAAAGCAAAGGATATAATCCTACAACCAAAGATAACCATTTTGGTAAAAAGGAGTATAATCCTTGGAGATTTGGGGGGTTGGGGAAATAGACCTTTAATGAAATTAAGCATTACTGATGGAAAGACCAGAACTGAGTAGAAACTTTGACATGCAAACAGGAATCAAGAAAAGCATAAAAAGGTAAATAAGACTGAGAAATCACAAGGTATTAACAAACAAATTAAACTATTTACATTTTTGTAGGGAACATTATTTTTCTCAATACTCATAGAGGAAATTTAATTAGGCAAAGAGCCTGGGCATGATTCTGTTGTTGGATGATCTCTAAAGAAAAATGGAAAGGATGGAGAAGAATACACTGAGAGAGGCAATAAGAGAGAAAAATAATGGGGAGAATTATCTTAACACAAATGGGATAAATAAAAAAGGGGAGTGAAAAGATAGAAGAGTAGACAACTCTTGAAGCTCACTTTCATCTGAACTGGTTAAAGGGGGAAAATAGTAAACACATACACAGTTGTTAGAGAAATATCTTACCCAATTGGAAAATGGGAGAAAAATGGGCCAACAGAAAGGGGAGGAAATAAGAAAAGGGTATTTTAAAGGAGGCAGTGATCAGAAGCAAAACAGACTCCTAAAGAAAAGTCAGTGAAATAAAGAAAAAAGAAGTATATAAAAATAAGAAATGAGGAAAATGAATAGTTAGCAAACATAACAATGAATGTGAAAGGGATGAATTCATCCATAACATGGAAGAAAATAGAATAGATTAAAAAACAGACTTCAATATTATGTTGTTTACAATAAACTCAATTGAAACAAAAAGATACACATAGACTTAAAATAAGGGGCTGGAGCAAAACAGGGAAGAATTCATGAATGGAGTAAAGGCAGTGATAGCAATCATGATCTCAGACAAAGCAAAAGAAAAAATAGAACTAATTAAAATAATTAAACAGGGAAATGACATTTTGCTAGAAGGAATGATAGGCAATGAATTAACATTAGTAGGTATCATTTTATATATGAATAAAACAGCATAGCATTTAAATTTTTAAAAGATAAATGAATCTCAGAAGAAATAGGTATGAAAACTACAATAATGGGAGACTTCAAATTATGCCTCTCAGACTTAGACAAATCTAACAAAAGAAAACAAAAAAGAATTTAAGGATCTGAATAAAACTTTAGACAAGTTATATAATGATAGACTTAAGAAGAATATTAAATGGGAATAGAGAGGAGTATATATATATGTGCATGTCACCTTCACAAAAACCAACCATATATTTGAGCATAAAAATCTCACAAATCTTGAAAAACAGAAATATTAAATGTATCCTTTACTGATTATAATGCACAAGAAATTACATTCAATAAAGAGCCTTTGAAACAAAGAATAAAATTATTTCAAAATGAAATAAGTTAGCTCTAAAGAATGAGTGAGCCTAAGAATAAATCATAGAAATTACCAATAATTTCATTAAAGACAGTTAAAACAGTGAGATAACATACAAAAATTTGTGTAATGCAACCAAAGTAGCCCTTAGGGGGAAAATTACTTCTCTAAAATCAGTCAAAAAGAGAAAATTCAGAACAGCAAATTGGGCATTCAACAAAAAAGCCCTGGAAAACTAACAAATTAGAAATTCCTAGTTAAACAGAAAACTAAAAATTTTGAAAATAAAATAAAATATTAACAAAATTGAAAATTAAAAAATCATTGAACTAATAATAAATGAACTAGAACAGCTTGTTTTTGGTGGTGGTGGTAGGGAGAATAGCTAATCTGATTAGAATTACCATTATCAAAAATGAAAAAATATGATTTCACAATTAATGTAAAATTAACAAAAAGATTACTAGTACTATTTTGTCCAACCATATGCCAACAAAACTCACAGTCTAAGTAAAATATATGGACATTTACAAAACTATAAGTTGCCTCAATTAACAGAGCAAGAAATAGAATATTTAAATAACTATTAGAAAAAAATTTGAACAAGTTATTAATGATATTAATTAATATTATTTGAACAAGTTATTATTTTCCTAAGAGAAAAATACTTCATAATAGAGACATGAAGGTCTCAGAAAGACATCTTTTGGACATGGTCAATGTAGAAATTTGTTTTGCTTAACTATAAATATTTGTAACAGGTATTTTGCTTTTGTTCTCCTTTGGGGGCAGGCGGAGGGAGAGAAGATAGAATTTGCTGATAGAAAAAAATAAAATATATTTATATTTCATCTGGAGATAAAAAAATGAGTTATTTAGACTTCAATATGAATGAAATTTATTTCTTCTCTCAAGGGCATTTGCACTCTTAAGTTCCATCTCTCACTCTAGAATGAAGAGATTGTCCTTTGTTTCAAGAATTTTAGTAAGAATTAGAAGAGTTAGGAAAAGGTTTGGGGGGATAGGATGTTGGGGAAGAAGACTTCATGATATCCCTGGAATGCTATCCTGGGATGTGATAGACAAAGCTCTACAGGCAAAGCTCTGCACAGTGTTCAGAATGCTGTCAGGAAGATCTGAATTCAAATCTGGCTTAAGATACTAGCTGTGTGAACATGGGAGAGTCAACCTTTTTTTTGCCTCACTTTCCTAAACTATAAAATAAGGATAAGTTATCTTGTGAGGGTTATTGTGAAGACCAAATAAGATATAGTGTACAGCATGTAGCACATAGTTATTATTCCTCCCCTCCTTTTTCTCCTTCCCCCAATAGTGAAAAGACCTGGGTTCTAGTTCTAGCTCTCATTAACAGTGTAACTTTGGGATCATAGATGTAGAACTAGAAAGGACCAAGAATGCCATCTAGTCCAACCCTCACCCTTTATAAAGGGGACACTGAGACCCATAAGTATGAAGTGAGGGTTTCTCTTTAGTTTAAAAAAAAGTCATGAAATAAAAAACTACCTATTTTTCATCAAAGCAAACAAAAGGAAAAGATGGAATTAAAAGATAAAGAAGTCATTTCCCCTCTTTCAATCTCAACTTCCTCACCTATAAAATGAAATAGATATAGTATCTTAGAGCTGATATTTTAGAGATCCAGCAAAACTTATTAGTGAAAGGTTTCTGCCTTGTTTGCAACTAGCAATCTCTAGATTGTTGCTTCTTTACAGGCATATTCCTGGAACCTGGAATCACTCTGAATTTGGTCAAGGGAACAGTGGCTGGCTACTAAGCATTCAACTCCAAGCTGGGAAATTTCAGCATAAGAACCCCATCTATATCTATGTCCAAATGCCACCTCGTCACCTCCAACCTCTAATCCTGCATTAACATTATTCTCCATTTTCTCCTGATCAAGAGACTCAATTCTGTCTTGATAAGAATTTTATCAGCCTCTCTTAAATGAAAATCTGAAAATAATTCAGACAAAAGAGCTCATAACTCCTCGTTAGGCTCTGTGAGGAGTATTTTTACTATTATTTTTATGCTGTTATTGTCTTTATAAATACACCTCAAGAAAATCTGTATAATAGAGTTTTCTAAGCCATAGTACCAAAATGTTTCCACTGTGTCTTCAGAATTACTGCATAGGATCCAGGAATCCATATGTATACCAAACATTATTATTTGGATTTTCTATATTTCTGCAGTTAAAGCATACTAAATGTACAATTCCTCCTACATAAGGAAATACTCTGAAAGGTTGAAGATGTTATAAGGACCACAATTCTACTCCCTTTTTCTCCAAGGAGTACCAAAAAGGTACTAGGTCTCACAGTTTCCCCAGTCTTTGATACTATCCATCTGGTCAATCCATAGTCTTTTTTATAACTCTTCATGACTAAGTGGGAGATCCAGAGATTAGGTGGCTTATCCATGGCTACACAGCTATTCAGGGGCAGAGTTAACACTAGGTCCTTAGTGTCCTTATGCTCATCCTTGGTTTCTTTGTATGAGACCAAATCTCCAAAGATGGATTGTCAAGGACTATTGCAGGCTAGTTGGGGAGGTTCTTTAGGGAGGGGAGGAGAGGATATTCCCTTCGAAATATATACAATCAGTGGCCACTTCAAGTTGTAAGGTCATGCCTGGTCCTTTTGGTATACAAAGAATAAAGACATCTTAATACTTGACTTTTGTTCCCTTCTAAATATGTCTTCATAAGTCCATTCACATTTGGGCTTGGGAGAGAAGAAAGTAAGGGGTTAGAATGAAGATGGGAAGTGATTGCATGTATTATATTGTTCTCAGTCCTCTTTAAAGATATCTGGATCTTAGTCTAGGAGATACAAATACTTTTGTGCCTTTCAAAGTTTTGGGTTTTTTTCCTCTCATAATGGATATTTTATTTTATTTTTCCAATTACATGTTATGAAAGTTTTTCCACATTCATCCACATGTATATGCATATTTTTAAGTCACATAATTTCCTTCAATCCTCCCTTCCCACCCACTTCTCCCCAATGGTAAACAGTCTAGTGAACAATGTACATTTTCATTTGTATTAAACATGTTACAGATAAGTCATTTTCTGTATGAGGAATTAGAACTAAGGGAAAAGAAAGAAAACCATGAGATAGGAAAGAAAAATATATGAGAAATTTTAAAAAAGTGAATGTAGTGTTCATTCCGATTCTGTAGGTTTTTCTTTGTTTTGTTTTGCTTTTCTTCCTCTGAATGTGGATAGCACTGTCCATAGCAGATCTCCCAGGGATGTCCTAGGTCTCTGAACTGCTGAGAAGAGTTACATCCATCAAGGTAGGTCAACTCATAATGTTGTTGTTAATGTGTACAATGTTCTCTTAGTTCTGCTTCCTTTGCTCAGTATCAGTGTTAGTATTTGTTTTTAATTTTCCGGACCTGGACCCAAATGGCTTTACCTTCCTCCTCATCTTTTAGAATAACAGTTTTGATAATCTTCTCCCTCACCCAGAGAGCTTTATAATACCTTACCTTCATAAGGAAAGGGAGATCCAAAGAGGTTAGATGACTTGCCACACTGCTACTGAGTGACAGAATCAGCACTAGAGCTCCTATGTCCAGATTCTTCTCCTAGATTTCTTTCTATTAGACCAAATCTTCAAAGAGAGAATGTCAGGGGGCTTTGCATGCTAGTTAGGGAGGGACTTTAAGCGTGGGGGTGAGGAGGTGAGGCCAGAGAAATACCTAGTGGCTAATTCCTCCACTGCCAGAAGGGGCAAGATCTGGATCTCTGCCCTTCCCAAGGGTTATCTGATATCTCAAGATTTCTCTACTGACTGGAGGGTACTAAGTGTGGGACATACACATTGAAACTACCTGATGTCTGTAGAGAAGAATCAGGAGCCTTTCCTATATTTATTTCTAGAAGGAGGGGGGAAAGGGCATAGGGCATGAAGCTGTCTATAATTTGCATCACTATTAAAGGACAAACACGTGAAAGAAAAGAATGAAAAAGAAACTGTTTCATAACTGAACTGGCTAGCTGGGTACTGCTTTGAAGTTGTCTTCTGGAAATCAGATCATTCGATTTACTGGAAGTCAAGGCTCTTACAAACTCTGAATGTGAAAGTAAAACTCTAAAGACTCAAAGTTCACTTTAAGTCCCTTCCTGTACAGCCTCTGGGACCCTGTCTACAACTCAATGTGAACAGAAGCACAAGATTTGACAGCAGGTTTCTAATCAATAGTATTAAGAGACCTATAGTCTACCCTGGATCAGTTTACATAAATTGAGCAAGGTAAATCTGGAATTCAATGATTAACTGTTTTGAAAAAAACAGACTTCTCTCCAGCTGTCATTCTCCTAATCTCACTCAGATCATCTTTCCTTTCTTCTCTGACTATGCAAATTGTACCCACTAGCATGATGTAATGGAAGAAGCTCTAAATTTTAGTAGGCAGACCTGAGTTCAAATACTGACTGTAGATAAAGGCAAATCATCACTTCTTTGGATTTTGGTTTTCTCATATTTAAAATGAGGGAGGTGGATTAGATGCTCTCTAAGGTCCTCTCCACATTCAAAATCATATAATCCTTCAACTTTCCAACCTTTAATCCAACTCACAGATCCTCTGAACTCCCTTAGCACCTTTTGGGGGGGGGGGGCAGATAGGGATGGAATACTATTTGATACACTGTGTTGCATTTGATTAAATATATATATATATATATATATATATATATATATATATATATATTGCTTTTCCCTATTCTTATATTCTCATTCAGATTTTGAGTAGATACCATGAAGTTAAAGGCCTTAAGTCATTCAATTCTATAACCTACACCATTGATTAACAAATTTATAAATAATAGCTTTAGAAGGATTGAATAAATAAAAGTATCAGACTGCTATTGCATATTGTTGCATCTCATTTTCTCCTTTGAGAAGAAACCACAGGATCCACAGAATAAAGAGGTAAGATCTCAAAACTTTTGAAGGGCAGCAAGTTTTCTTCTTCTTGGTGGAGCAATATTGTTGTTCAGTTCTATAACACTTTAACACTTTAAACAAACATGGTGTCTCATCAAAGAGTCATCATAGCACATGTAGTAACTCACCCTTATATAACTAGCCAGAAGCTCAGAGTTAGTGGTAGAATTATAGGATTTTTTTCTTTTTTTTCCCCCTTTAAAAATGTTTCTCTATTGAAATGTAACACTCATCAATAAATATAAGTATTATGACAGAATGGAAAGAATTTCTATCTGGAGTTAGAGGATCAGGAGTCAAATCCTGCCTATGACACTTGTGACTTGTGTGAACCTCAGCATGTCTCTTATCTCCGAGAGCTTCAGTATTTTCATTTATAAAATTGGAGGCAGAGGAAACAATTAGCCTCTAAGGTCCTTTTCAGCTCTAGAGCTATGATCCAGTCCACAGATAATTCAAGAAAAAAAAATAATAGGAAAGATTTTATAAGAAATGGTGGGATTCTGTTAAGTATAGTTTTATTTTAACAAATATATTATTTTTATTTCATCACATATTTTCCAATTACATGCAAAAATTTTTTAACAATTTAAAATATTTTGGGTTCTCAATTTTTTCTCTCCCTTTTGCCCTTCCCCTTTCTTAAGAAGACAATTTGATTTTTATTATACATGTGAGGTGATGCAAAATGTATTTCCATATTTGTCATGTTACAAAAGAAAACAAAAAAATCAATAAAAATAAAGTAAAAAAGAGTATGCCTCAATATGTATTCAGAGATCATCAGTTCTCTTTCTGGAGGTAGAAAACATTTTTTCATTATGGGTCATTTGGAATTGTCTTTGATTAGTGTTTTGATCTGAGTAATCAAGTTCCTCATAGCTGATCATCCTTACTGTATTGTTGTTGCTGTGTACAATATTCTTCTGTTTCATCTCACTTTACTTTACATCAGTTTATCTCAATCTTTCCAGGTTTTTCTGAAATCCATCACTTTCACATACCAAAATTTGGTTAGTCATTCCTCAGTTGACAGGCATTCCCTCAATTCTAATCTTTGTGACCACAAAAAAGCTGCTATAATTAATTTTGCACAATTTGGTCCTTTCCCCTTTTCTTTGACCTCTTTGGAAGATACACCTAGTAGGGATATTGTTAGGTCAAAGCATTTTTTGGGGGTTTTTTTTTCAATGCAATGGGGTTAAGTGATTTGCCCAGGGTCACACAAAATTATTAAGTGTCTGAGATCAGATTTGAACTCAGGTCCTCCTCACTCCAGGGCCAACACTCTATCCACTGCACCACCTAACTACCTCTGACAAAGTATATTTTGATAATCCTTTGAGTGCAGTTACAAACTGAGCTCCAGAAGGGTTGGACTAGTTTACAATTATAATCAACTATGTACTTTTAGTATCCCAATTTTTCCACATTCCTTCAAGCATTTGTCATTTTCCTTTTCTGTCATGTTAGCCAGTCTAATACATGTGAGGTGGTAGTTAGAGTTGTTTTCATTTGTATTTCTCTAATCAGTAGTGATTTATACCATTTTTCATGGAACTATGAATAGTTTTGATTTCTTCATCAAAAAACTGACCATTTATCAACTGGGAATGTCTTTTATTTTTAAAAATTTGACTCAGTTCCCCAATATATTTAAGAAATGAGATTTTGTTAGGGAAGTTTGCTATAAAGATTTTCCTCAGTTTTCTGTTTTCCTTCTAATTTTGGCTGCATTGGTTTTACAGTCTTTAAAAAAAATTTCATGTGATCAACTTAACTATTTTACTACCTGCAATCCCTTCTATCTAATTTGGAAATAAACTTCTCTTATCCATAATTTGGCAAGTACTTTTTTCATACCATCATATTTTCATGTTATCATATGTATATCACCCTTGATGTCTAAATCATTTATCCATTTTGGCCTTATTTTTAGTATCTATTGTAGGATGTTGGTCTAAGTCTAGGTTCTGCCAAAATGCTATCTACTTTTCCCAGGAATTTTTGTATTGGTTACAATAAAAAAGTTCTTTCCCTCAAAACTTGGACCTTTGAATTTATCAAACATTTGATTACTAAAGTCATTTACTATTGTATTTTATATATCTAATCTATTCCATCACTAATCCATCACTATTTCTTAGCTAGTACCAAACTGTTTTGATGATTACCACTTTGAAATGTGGTTTGAAATCTGGGACTACAAAGTCACCTTCCTTTTTCATTGATTCCTTTGATATTCTTGACTTTTTGTTTTTCCAAATGAACTTGTTACTATTTTTTTCTAGCTCTACAATTCTTTGATAATTTGATTGGGATGACTCTAAATAAGAAAATAAACCTAGATAGAATGATGATTTTTATTATATCGACTTGATCTACCCTTTAGCAATTAATATTTCTCCAATTGTTGAAATTGTGCTTGTGCAAAAAGTGTTTTGTAATTGTGTTCATATAATCTCTGGGTTTGTTTTGGCAGGTCGAATCTCAAATTTTTTTTATGATTTGCAGTTTTTTAAAATGGAATTTTTCTTTCTATCTTTTTCTTCTGGGTTTTGTTCAAAGTATATATATAAACACTGATGATTTATGTGAGATTATTTTATATCCTGCCACTTTGTTGAAGTTGTTTATTGTTTCAACTAGATTTTTAGTTTATTCTCTAGGGTTTTCTAAGTATATCATTTTCATAGAGTGATAGTTTTGTTTCCATGTTGCCTGTTTTTATTCTTTTTAATTTCTTTTTCTCATCCTCTTTCTATAGTTACCATTTTACCATTTCCACAACAATATTTAATAGTGGTGACATGGGACATCCATGCTTTGTTCCTGATCTTTTGGGAAGGCTTCAAGTTTATCCTCATCATATTCCTCTTGGTTTTAGATTGATGCTACTTACTTATCATTCGAAAAAAAGACTCCATTAATTCCTATAACTTCTAGTATTTTTAATTGGAATGGGTATTGTATTTTGTCAAAGGCATTTGTGTCTTTATTTTTATTGCAGTATCAATTTTGCTGATATTCTTCCTAATATTGAACAAATTCTGCATTCTTAGTATAAATCCCACCTAGTCATAGTATATGATCTTTGTGATATAATACTGTAGTCTTCTTGTGAGTAGTTTATTTTAAGATTTTGCATAAGTATTCAAAGGAAATTGGTCTATAAATTTCTTTTTTTTTAAGTTTTTTTTTTGCAAGGCAATGGGGTTAAGTGGCTTGTCCAAGGCCATACAGCTAGGTTATTATTAAGTGTCTGAGGCCAGATTTGAACTCAGGTACTCCTGATTCCAGGGCCGGTGCTCTATCTACTGCACCACCTAGCTGCCCTGGTCTATAAATTTCTTGCTCTGTTTTGCTCTCCCTAGTTTAGGTGTCAAAACCATATTTGTGTCATGCAAGGAATTTGATAGTACTCCTTCTTTACCTATTTTTTTCAAATACTTTATATGGTAATAGGTAAATTGTTCCTTAAATGTTTGATAGAATTCACCTATGGATCCTTTTGGTTCTGGACATGGCATTCTTAGGCTGGTTCAATTTCTTTCTCTAAGATATGGTTATTTAAGTATTCTATTTCCTTTTCTGTTAATATGTGTTTATATTTTTTTGAAAATATTCATCCATTGATCAACCATAATGGACTTGCTCATTTCATCAGTGCAATAATCTGGGACAATTTTAGGGTATCTGCAATAGAGAATACCATCTGCATCCAGAAAAAGAACTGTGTAGTTTAAACAAAGACCAAAGACTATAACCTTCATTTTTTTTAAATGTCTTATGACTACATAATTTTGCTGTCTCTAATATTTTTTTTTCCTCAAAGATATGAGTTTTCTCTGAACACAATTCAATTTTAATCAATGTCTAGTATGGAAACAATGTAAAGATTATCAGATTGCCTTCTGTGGAAGAGAAGGGGTAGGGAAAGGAGGATGGAGGAAAATGTTTAAAATTCAAAACCTTACCAAAAAATGATATGTAGAAACTACTATTGCATATAATTAGAAAACAAAATATTTATATAATAAAAAAGAAAATATTCATCCATTTCACTTTATCAATTTAATTGGTTAATTAAAAAATATTTTATTTATTTCCCCAATTAAATGATGTGGTAGTTTCAACAATCTTTATTTTGGCAAAGTTTTAAACTTCATATTTTTCTCCTTCCCGCTTTTCCTTTCCCCCATCCCTTGACAGAAAACTTTTGATAAATTCTAAGAATTATTTTGATTTCATCTTCATTGGTGTAGTCATTATTTTCATTTTTGATACTAATAATTTGGTTTTCTTGGGGGTTTTTTGCAAGGCAATGGGATTAAGTGACTTGCCCAAGGTCACACAGCTAGATAATTACTAAGTGTCTAAGGCTGGATTTGAACTCAGGTCCTCCTGACTCCAGGGCCTATGCTCCATCCACTGTGCCACCTGGTTGCTCCCTTCTTTCTTTTAATCAAATTAATCAATGATTTATCTTTTGTATATAAAACCAGCTCCTAGTTTTATTTATAAGTATATTGGTTTTTTTCTTTCAATTTTATTAATGTCTCCTTTCATTTTCAAAATTTCCATTTTGGTGTTTAATTGAATATTTTTAATTTGTTCTTTTTCTAGTTTTTTTTTTTTAATTTTATGCCCAATTCATTGATCTGATTTTTCTCTCTTTAATTGATGTAGACATTTAAAGATGAAATTTCCTCTGAGTACTGCTTTGGTTGCATCCCACAAATTTTGAAACGTCTCATTCTTGTCATTCTCTTTAATGAAATTATTGAATGTTTCTATGACTTTCTTCTTTGACCATCTCATTCTTTAGGATTTGATTGTTTCTAATTAGCACTTAATCTATGATTTCTTGGCTCTTTATTAAAAGGCTCTTTATTGCATTGTGGTATGAAAAGGATATATTCAATATTTCTGCTTTTCTGCATTTGCTTGTGAAGTTTTTAATGTCCTACTACATGATCATTTTTTTTGGAGAAGGTGCCATATTACAGTTAATACAAAAAAGGATATTTCTTTCTATTCTGATTCAGTTTTCTTCTGAGGTCCATCATATTTAATTTTTTCTAAAATTCTATTCAATTCCTTAACTTTTTTCTTATTTGTTTTGGGGTTAGATTTATGTAGCTATGAAAGGTGAAAGTTGAGGTCTTCCACTAATATAGTTTTATAATTTCTTCCCAAAATTCATATAACTTTTCCTTTGAGAATTTGAATTCTATGACATATAGAGTATCTAAGTTTAGTATTGATATTATTTCATTGAACATAGTACCTCTTAGCAAAGTGTAGTTTCCCTGATAATTTTTAGCAGGAACTTTTTTTGTGCGTCAATATCCAGTTTTATTGGCATCTAGTTCTCTATGAATAGTGAATTTCAGAAGTGTAGAAAATAATAGTAAAGGAGCCAGTCACAAAAAGGTAGCCTGGTCAGTGGAGTCAGTTTGAGGCTGTAGGAGAGGTGGGTTAGGAGCTCTTCTTGGAAGGGAGGATGGTGTCCAGCTCATGGATGCCATCTTTGTCAATGACGCGGACACTGAGGATGGCAGGTTCAGGATGAAGAGCTTCTGGAGCTCTTCCAGACATTTCTTCAGGAGCTCTACTGCCTCCTCACGTGTGATACTTGGTTTGTAATAACGATCTAGGATGCTAAGGGTTAAGAAGGCACCATATCCGTGGGCTGCAAATGGAGCTTTGGCCAGGGCTGCCAGGTACTCCATATAGTATAGCGCTGGTCCTTCATGCTCATGGGAGCCAGACAACAGGAGATTGACATGGTATGGGGTCCGACTCCAGAGGTAGTCAGCCGGATTTCGACGTGTGAAGTTAGCTGCTGCTGTGGGAGATAACTCATACCCATTGCGCATCTTGTAAAGTTGTACATTTTTCTGAATGTATTCAGCAAACTGCACAGTGTTGCCAGCCTCTCCAACACAGAGAAGTAAGATCTTCTCACTCATTTTAAACATCTTGTCATGATCGTCCTTCATCTGGACGATGTTGCTGGCGGCCACGCGGTCCGAGGCCACCAGGATGTAGTCGGGGCCCTGGATGCCCATAAGATACTCCATAGTGGGCACCGGAACAGGACTAGTCGCGGCTCCGGCCGGGGATGCCCGCGGTTCCTCCTCACCATCAGCTCCCGGGTGAGACAGCACCGCGCAGGCTGAAGGGGAGGAGGAACTGGTTTTTTTTTTAAAGTTTTTGCAAGGCAATGGGGTTAAATGGCTTGCCCAAGGTCACACAGCTAGGTAATTATTAAGTGCCTGAGGCCATATTTGAACTCGGGTCCTCCTGATTACTGGGTCCGTGCTCTATCTACAGCACCACCTAGCTGCCCCAGCAGGAAACCTTTTATATAACTATTTTTGCTTTTGATTTGCTGAGATTGTGATTACTACTCCTATCTTTTTAACTTCAGTTAAAGCATAATAGATTCTGCTATAATCCCTTATTTTAACTCTGTCTCTGTTTCAAGTGTGTTTCTTTTCAAGTCTTTGCAGTATGTAGGGGAACTCTGTGTGGCAATATGGTATATTATGTTTGTACCCTTTTCTTCTATTGACTACCTGCGCTGATAGTGGGAATTTGTTAAAAAGAGAAAATATTAGGGCTTGATTATTGCAACATCAAACTAGTCTTTCACTATGTTTGACTTCAGGTAAGAGTCACGGATGACAACCAATCATGTAATGACAATTCCAACTCATGCTTAGACTTAGAAATAAGCAGTTGGGAAACACTTCTTTTCAGAATAGGGAAACAACTAGAACTTGGGTTGAAGCCAAAGCTCCCCTTTTGGCTTTTCCCGGACACAGCCCCCCCCCCCCCCAATAGTTTAGAACCACATTCTATGGTTTGTGGAATTTCTCTTGAATGATGGATTACTGACTTAATGATCCATCAGACAACTAGACCTGAATTCAACCCTCAAAATAGAAATTAGCTATGATTTCAAAGGCTTTTACCCCAAATGACAAAATTTCACCAATCACAACTTAGGACTAGATAGTTATTTTTCTTCTCATGAAATCACTAGAAGCACAAAACAAAATTCAAACAGTAAGAAATTACACTAATTTTTTTTCTTGTCTTCCATTTCAAGTTTAAGTTAAAGACCAAATCATTAACCAATTACCAGTTTTAGGTTTTAAGGTTATGGCAATAAGTTCAAATAACTTACATTTTCATAAATGATAACCAAATAGTTGTGGATATTAATTTCCTCTTAACTTTAGGTAAAGTGAAAAACTCCATTTCTCTAAAGACAGATACAAAATAGCACAAGTGATTTTTAAATAACTTTTTCTCCAATTTTCTTTCCACTCATACTCTAATAATATACAAGTTGTAAAACAGTTTGACAAAACTTGTGCAAAACTTTACCAATTTGTGTGAAATAATAAAAAAAGATTACTTTAAACTTGAAACAAATCCATTATTATGAGGTATTTAAATGCATTTCCACAAGGAAAATTAGACTTGTCACAAAGGCATTACAATATACTATTCACATTTTAAAATCTCACACCATAGACCTAAAAATGAAATTTCCAAAAGAATGTTCAAAGTCTCAGAGTCTCATTTATCACAGTTATGTTATGCTAAAAGATCTTCACAAAGCATGAGGGTGGGCCTTATCCAATGGAATTTGGGCAGATACTAAAGCCAAATTCATCCATTCAATTGCCAATGATCTGATTATGCAGAACCTCCCCTTTTCATATAAATAACTCCCCCCACACCTATTTTGAGGCACAAGAAATAATTTTGTCTTTAAATATAACACCAGAGCAAGACTCAAAATAACAATTACATGTGTTTCTTGTAAAGTTTCTTGAGGGATTCTGATTTTTAATCCATCCTGCTATCTGCTTCCATTTTATGGGAAAGTTTATCCCATTCACATATACAGCAATGATTACTAACTGTGAATTTCCTTTCATCTATTTTGTCCTGTTTATCTTTTTCTTCAGTCTCTCTTTTAAAATCTATTTTCCTTATGACCACTGCATTCTTTTCTTTATCCACTTTTAAAAAATCACTCCTCCTCCTCTCTCTTATCTCTTTCCCCACCTACTTTCCTGTAAGATAGATTTCCATTAGGGGTGGATAGAGCACTGGCCCTGGAGTCAGGAGTACCTGGGTTCAAGTCCGGCCTCAGACACTTAATAATTACCTAGCTGTGTGGCCTTGGGAAAGCCACTTAACCCCATTGCCTTGCAAAAAAAAAATAATCAAAAGATAAAAATAAAAAAATAAGATAGATTTCCATTATCAATTGAGTATGTATATAGTTTCCCTTCTTGAACTAATTTGGATGTGAATGAGGTTCAAGCACTGCCACTCCACCATTTTCCCCTCAATTGTAAAAGTTCTTCCTTGTATGCCTTTTATGTGACAAAAATTTTCCCATTCCTTTTCTCCAAACATGGTTCTTTTTCACCTATCTTTTTTTAAAAACATTATTCCAACATAATCGACTCACTACTGTATCCTGTTTCTTTGTAAAATCCTTATAACCTCCACAGTAATGACAAAATTCTAAAGAGATCTATGAATCATTTTCTATATAGTAAGGTAAATAATTTGATATCTTTCTATGCTTCTCTTCAGACATATTTGAAAAAAAATTATTTTTTATTCAGATCTGGTCTTTTCATCAGGCATGCCTGAAAAGTCTTCTAATTCATTAAATATCCATTTTTTTCACCTAAATATTGTTGGGTAGGCTATTCTAGGATGTAATCCTAACTCTTTCTTTTTCTGGAATGTTCCTTTAATAGGGTAGTTCTTAAATCTTATGTAATCCTAACTGTGATTGCACAGTAAATTTTTTCTTTTTTAAAAAAATTATTTATTTAGAGGCAGCTAGATGGCACAATGGATAGCACTCTGGCCCTGGAGTCAGAAGACCTGAATTCAAACCCAGCCTCAGATATTTAATAATTACCTAGCTGTATGACCTTGGGTAAGTCACTTAACCTCATTGCCTTAAAAATAAAAAAATGTATTTATTTTCACATTATTACAATAGTCTTGTAAAAGTAAACATAATCTCCCCTCCCCAATAAAGGTAGAGAAACTTCAAGAAAAATAAAATATGAGAAAAAAAGTATACTTCAGTCAATTTTCAGATACCATCAATTCTGTGTCTGGGATGGATTGCATTCTTTATCATAAGTCTATCAAAGTTTCCTCAGTATGTTTTTCCCACAGTTGCTTTTGATTGCTGTATTTTCCTCCATCCTATTCTATCCCACTCCCATTTATGCTATTTGCTCTCTCCTTTCGCCCTGTCCTTCTTCAAAAGTGTATTGCAGGGGCAGTTAGGTGGCACAATGGATAGAACACTGGCCCTGGAGTCAGGAGAACTTGAGTTCAAATCTGGCCTCAGACACTTAATAATTGCTCAGCTATGTGACCTTGGGCAAGTCTCTTAACCCCATTGCCTTAAATAAATAAAAAAATTTAAAGAAAATATTGTGTCTGACTCCTCTCACCCATGGTCTTCCCTCTGTTCCATCACCTACACCTACCCCCCTTCCCCATCTTCTTTCTCCCATTCCTTTCCTCTCCTTTTTTCCTCTATGGTAAGATAGATTTCTATACCTTATTGAGTGTGTGTGTGTTATTTCCTTTCTGAGCCACTTCTGATGAGAAAGAAGGGTCACTCATTTCCCCCTCATTTCCCCCCTTCTACTTTGTTGATAAAGCATTTTCTTCCCTCTTTTACATGAAATATCTTAACCCGTTCTATCTCTCTCATCCCTTTCTCCCAGTACATCCCTTTCTTGTTCACTGACTCCATCTTTATAATATATTATACCTTCATATTCAATTCCCTTCTGTGCCTTGTCTATATATGCTCCTTCTAACTGAAGGTTCATATGAGTTATCAGTATGATGAAAAAGGGTAAAAACATCACTTGTATAAAAATATTCACAGCAGCCCTGTTTGTGGTGGCAAAGAATTGGAAATCAAGTAAATGTCCTTCAATTGGGAAATGGCTTAGCAAACTATGGTGTATATGTATGTCATGGAACACTATTGTTCTATTAGAAACCAGGAAGTAGGGGTGGCTAGGTGGTGCAGTGGATAAAGCACAGGCCCTGGAGTCAGGAGGACCTGGGTTCAAATCGGGTCTCAGACACTTAATAATTACCTATCTGTGTGGCCTTGGGCAAGCCACTTAACCCCATTTGTCTTGCAAAAAGCTAAAAAAAAACCCAAAACAAAGCAATAGAAACCAGGAGGGATGGAAATTCAGGGAAGCCTGGAGGGATTTTCATGAACTGATGCTGAGTAAGATGAACAGAACCAGAAAAACACTGTACAACCTAATAGCAACATGGGGGCAATGGTCAACCTTGATGACCTTGCTCATTCCATCAGCGCAACAATCAGGGACAATTTGGGGCTGTCTGCAATGGAGAATACCATCTGTAACCAGAGAAAGAACTGTGGAGTTTGAACAAAGACCAAGGACTATTAACTTTAATTTAGAAAAAAAAACTTATATCTTATTGTCTAATCTTGTTATCTCTTATACTTTATCTTTCTTCCTTAAGGATATGATTTCTCTCTCATCACATTCAATCTGGATTAAGGTATACCATGGAAACAATGTAAAGACTGGCAGATTGCCAGGGGGAAGGAAGTAAGATTAGGAGAAAAACTGTAAAACTCAAAATAAATGAAATCTTTAAGTTCATATGAATTATCAGTATCATCTTCCTATGCAGGAATACAAGCAATTCAATGTCATTAAATCTTCTTAATTTGCCCTTCCTGCCCACTCTTTCTATGCTTCACCTGAGTTCTGGATTTGAAGACCAAACTTTCTGTTCAGCTCCTGGTCATTGCAACAGGAAAGTTTGAAAGTCCCCTATTTCAAAAAGATGTTCAGTTTTGCTGGAAAGTTGATTCTAAGTTGTAATTCAAGTTCTTTTGCCTTCCAGAATATCATATTCCAAGCCCTATGAGCCCTTAATATAGACACTGCTAAATCCCATGTAATCCTAAGTGTAGCTCCACAATATTCAAATTGTTTCTTTCTGGATGCTTATAATATTTTCTCTTTGACTTGAGATTTCTGGAATTTGGCTATAATATTCTTGGGAGGTTTTATTTTGGGAATTTCTTTCAGGAGGTGATTGGTAGATTCCCTAATTCCTATTTTACCCTCTGCTTCTAGGATATCAGGGCAATTTTCTTGGAGAAGTTCTTAAAAAAATGAAATCTAAGCTCATTTTTCTGGTCATGACTTTCAGGTAGCCCAATAATTTTTTTTTTGCAAGGCAAATGGGGTTAAGTGGCTTGCCCAAGGCCACACAGCTAGGTAATTATTAAGTGTCTGAGACTGGATTTGAACCCAGGTACTCCTGACTCCAGGGCCGGTGCTTTATTCACTAGCCACCTAGTCACCCCTAGCCCAATAATTTTTAAATGATCTCTTTTGGATCTGTTTTCTGGGTCAGTTGTTTTTCCAATGAGATATTTCACATTTTCTTCTAGTTTTTTCATTCTTTTGGCTTTGTTTTATTGTTTCTTGATTTCCTTCAAAGTCATCAGCTTTTCTTAGTTCCAGTCTACATTTGAAGGAGTTATTTTCTTCAGAGAGCTTTTGTCTTTTTTCCAATCTGGCCAATTCTTTTTAAGGTATACTTCTCCTTATTGTTCTTTTGGCCCGCTTTTTCCATTTGATCTAAACTGATTTTAAAGGTGTTATTTTCTCCAGTTTTTTTGTATCTCATTCACCAAACTGCTGACTTGGTATTCATGATTTTCCCACATTGCTCTCATTTTTCTTCCCAATTTTTCCTCTACCTCCCTTACTTGATTTTCAAAATCTTTTCTGAGTTCTTCCATAATCTAAGACCAATTCAAATTTTTCTTGAGTATGTATTTTGAGTATGTATGTATTTTGATCCTCCATGGGACTGAAGTAATTGTCTATGCTCAGATTCTTTTTCTTCTGTTGTTTGCTTATTTCTTCAGTCTATGATCTGATTTTAACTCTTTAAGAGATTCAGTTTCCAGGGTGAAAAAGCTTTCCCAAGGTTTTGAGAGTTTTGGGGATACCCTCCCCAGGGACCTCAATTCCTTCAAGGTCTTATGAGAGGCTTTGACTCCTCTTCTGGCCTGTGTTCTGATCTGTGGATGATCTCAAACATTCCCCTCTGCCCTGGAACTTTGAGAAGGGTCCCTGCTACACTATGGCAGTATGGAGCCCCAGACTGCAATCTGTATCTGAGTACAGGCAAAGCAACAGAGTTCTGCCCCAGAGATAGTAGAAAGACTTCTGCAGTCTCCCCCAGTCCCCTTACTATTCATGGACTGAGCACTCTGGAAACAGATGCTGGGTGGCTCTGCAGATTCCTGGGACCAGGGCTGTGCCTGCGCTGACCTCGGCTTTGTTCTCAGTCTGATGCAACAGTTTTCCTGCTGACCTTTCAAGATTTAGTAGCAATTCATGGGCTGAGAGGTCCAGAATCTACCCCACTGTTATGGACCCAGGTGTCCCACTGGCTGTTCCTCGAAGGCTGGAGCTGGTTCACTCCAGCATGGTGTATGTAGCCCAGGCTGCTCTGCGGTCCTATCCAACCCTGGAGTAACAGACCTTTCCAGCAGATCTTCCAAGTTTCTTGAGCCATAAAATTGCTTCACTCTGTATTTCTATGGGTTCCATCACTCTAGAATTTGGTTAGAGTCACAATTTTAAGGCATTTGAAGTGGTCTGAGGAAGAGCTTCTGGGAATTCCTGCCTCCACTCTGACATCTTGGCTCTGTCCCCAGTTCCACAGTATTTCAATGATTTCATTCATGCTGTTTAGGTATTTTCTTTTTGACCTGAGAACTCTGAAATTTAACTATAATATTCCTGGGAGTTTTTATTTTGTGATATCTTTCAGAAGGTGATCAGTGAATTCTTTCAATTTCTATGGTATTTTCCCTCTGGTTCTAGAATATTGAGGATGTTTTCTTTGATGATTTCTTGAAATATTCTATTGAGGCAATTCTTTAGTCATGGCTTTCAAGTATTACAACAATTTTTTTTTTTTAGGTTTTTGCAAGGCAAATGGGGTTAAGTGGCTTGCCCAAGGCCACACAGATAGGTAATTATTAAGTGTCTGAGACCAAATTTGAACCCAGGGTACTCCTGACTCCAGGGCCGGTTGCTTTATCCACTATACCACCTAGCCGCCCCACTACAACAATTCTTATCTTTCCTCAATCTATTTTCTAGATCAGTTTTTCCAATGACAAATTTCAGTTTCTTGTTTTTCATTCTTTAGACTTTGTTTAATGTCTCATAGTCTAATATTTCTACTTGTCCAATTCTAATTTTTAATTTCTTCAGTGAGCTTTTATACCTCTTTTCCATTTGGGTCAATTCTGCCTTTTAAGGATTTATTTTCATCAGTGAATTTTTGTGCCTCATTTTTCCATTAGGTCAATTCTGTTTTTTAAAGTATTTTATCTTTGGTATATTTGTGGTTTTTTTTTTACCAACTTATTAAATGTGTGTTCCTAATTTTTTCCCTTTATTCTTTTTTCTTAACTTAATTTTTCCTTTACCTCTCTTATTTGATTTTAGAAAATTTCTTTAGTCTTTCAGGAATTCTTGTGGACTATTTTTTTTTCTTGGTGGTTTTACATATAGCTGTCGTCCTGGTCTGTGTTTTGATCTCCTCTATCACCATAGTAACTTTTTATGGTGAGAGCATTTTTCTGTTATTTTTTTGATCATTCTATCACTTTATTTTTGATTTGGAACTTTATGCTAATGTTGAACTCTGTTCCCAGAATGGAATGGGGATTGGGGATAGGAAGAAGGGGAAGAACTCTATCTCAAGCCTCAGAGTTTTCCACTGCTATTTTTTTTTAGGTTTTTTCAAGGCAATGGGGTTAAGTGGCTTGCCCAAGGCCACACAGCTAGGTAATTATTAAATGTCTGAGGCTGCATTTGAACTCAGGTACTCCTGACTCTAGGGCCAGTGCTCTATCCACTGCACCACCTAGCTGCCCCTTCCACTGCTATTTTCAAAAATAGTTCTGGGGGGTTGGTGCTTCCAAGATGAATGGGATTTGAGGAGAGATATTGCTTTTTGGTCTGCCCTCTGATCCTTGCATAGAAAGGCCCTCGCTCTCTGACAAATATATTCTTTTTTTAAAATTTAAAAAAATTTTTCCCCTAATCTTGCTTCCCCCCCACACACAGAAGGCAGTCTACTAGTCTTTATATTGTTTCCATGGTATATATTGATCTAAGTTGAATGTGATGAGAGAGAAATCATATCCTTAAGGAAGAAAAATAAAGTATTGTGCCTGATTGTTGCACTAATGGATTGGGCAAGTCCATCAAGTTTGGTCATCACCCCCATGTGGCTGCTAGGGTGCACAATGTTCCTCTGGTTCTGTTCATCTTGCTCAACATCAATCCATGCAAATCTTTCTGGGCTTCCCTGAATTTCCATCCTTCCCGGCTTCTAATAGAACAATAGTGTTCCATCTCATACATATACCACATTTTGTTAAGCCATTCCCCACTTGAAGGGAATTTACATTAATTTCCAATTCTTTACCACCACAAATAGAGATGCTATGAATATTTTTGTA
Organism: Macrotis lagotis; assembly: GCF_037893015.1. NCBI lineage: Eukaryota > Metazoa > Chordata > Mammalia > Peramelemorphia > Peramelidae > Macrotis > Macrotis lagotis. The sequence continues at coordinate 14,042,487 of NC_133665.1, read as the reverse complement.
CAAGTGGGTTTTTTTATATATCATGAAAATATTCTTGTTTAAGAGTAAACATAATACCCCCCCCAAAAAATATAGACCCTCATGAGAAATAAAGTGAAGGAAAGGGAAAAAAATGTGTTTCAGTCTGTGTTCTGATATTATCAGTTCTGCCTCGGGTGGATCATATTCTTTATGATAAATCCATCATAAAAGTTACTTCCATATTTTTGCACTGTTGCTGTTGCTGATTGTAATTCCCTCCATCCATTCCTCTTCACTACCATATATTATTTTTTCTCTCTTCTTTCACTCTGTCCCTCTTCTAAAATGTGCTGTAGGGTGACTGAGTAGCATAGCAGACTGATCGCCAGCCCTGGGGCCAAGAGGCCTTGAGCCCACATACCACCCCGAGAACCAGCAACCACCCAGCCCTGTGGTCCTGGACAGGTCACCCAATCCCAGCCCCCTTATAAGAAGTAAAAAAGAATGTTGTATCTGACTGTTCTCTCCTATGATCTACCCTCTCCTCTATCACCCACATCCGCCCTTCCCTCTTCCCCTGTTCTTTCCTTTTTACTCTAGATGTCTATACCCTATTGAGTGTATATGCTGTTTCCTCTCTGAGCCATTTCTGATGGAAGTGAAGGTTCCCTCATTCCCCCTCACCTTCTCCCCTCCCATATCATTGCAAAAGCTCATTGTAAAAATTTTTTTTAAATTATCTTTTATACAAAATATCTTAGCCTATTCCACCTCTCCTCTCTCTTACTCCCAGTACATTTCCTTTTTAGCCATTAACTCCATTTTTACAATATATTATATCTTTGGATTCAGCTCTCTCTTGTGCTGCATCTATAAAAGTTCCCTCTACCTGCTCTATTAAATGAGAATTTTCATATATTATCAGTATAATTTTTTCTATGCAGGAATACATGTAGTTCATCATCATTAAGTCCCTCATATTTTACCCCTCTCCTCCACTCTCTATGCTTCACCTAAGTCCTGTATTTGAATGTCAAACTTTCTGTTTAGTTTTGGTCATTTCAACAGGAACATTTGAAATTCCCCTAGTTAATTAATTGAAAGTCCATCTTTTCCCCCAGAAGAAAATGTTCAGTTTTGCCAGGTAGTTGATTCTTGGTTGCATTCCAAGTTCTTTTGCCTTCCAGAATATTATATTCCAAGCCCTACAAGCTTTTTTTTATATATTTTATTTTATTTTATTTTTTAATTCTCATTTTGTACAAATGTTTTTTTTTACATTAATAAAATATTCTTGTGTAAGAGTAAACAAAATACCCCTCCCCCATGAATATAGACTTGCTTGGGCGATAAAGTAAAGGGGAGAGAAAAAAATTAAAATTAAAAAAAAATAATAGTAATAATTGTAGGTATGGCCAGGTGGCGCAATGGACGAAGCACCAGCCCTGGAGCCACGAGCACCCGAGCCCACATCCAGCCCCATAGACCCAACAATCACCCAGCCGTGTGATATGCAAGCCATCTGATCCCCACTGCCCTGCAAAAACCAAAAAGAAGGGAAAAAAAAGACCTAAAATAAAATAAAATAAAATAGTATTCATAGTAAGGGTGGCTGGGTGGCAGAGCATTGGCCCCTGAGCCAGGAGTACCCAGGTCCAAATCTGGCCTCAGACACCCAAAGATCACCTTGCTATGTGCCCCAGGCAGGTCACCCAGCCCCATTTGCCCTGTACCCTCCCCCAAATACTAATAGTAAAAAATGTACTTCAGTCTTTCTTCCAACACCAACAACTCTGTCATGGATGGATTGCATTCTTTAAGGTAAGTCCATTGCAAAAGTTGCTTCCATATTTTTCCAACGTTGCCATTGCTGATCGCAACTCCCTCCTTTCTTATTTCTCCACTACCATGTACTATATTTCCTCTCTCCTTTTACTCTGACTCTGCAGTAGGGTTGCAAGTGGCACAGCAGACAGATCCCTGGTCCTGGGACCAAGAAGCCCTGAGTCCCCATACCACCCCTTAGGCCCAGAATCCCAGCCCCTTGCAAGAAGTAAAAAAGAAAATGTGTTATATCTGACCATTCTCCCCCCATGGTCCATCCTGTCCTCCTTTATTCACATCCCCACGCCTTCCCCCTGCTCCCCCCTCCTTCTTACTCCAGATGTCTATACCCCATTGAGTATATTTGCTGTTTCTTCTCCTAGTCACCTCTGATGAGAGCAAAGGTTCCCTCATTCCCCCTTGCCTCCCCCCTTCCATATCATTGCAATAGCTCATTGTAATAAAAACAAATCTTATTATATGAAATATCTTGGCCTATTCCCCCTCTCCTTTTTTTTTCTCCCATTCCATTTCCCTTTTTTTCTATTGACTCCATTTTTACACCATAGTTTATCTTCGAATTCAGCTTTCTCCTGTGCTTCAAATATAAAAGCTCCCTCTACCTGATCTATTAACTGAGAAGGTTCATATGAGTTTTATCAGCATCATTTTTCTATGCAGGAATACATGCAGTTCATCATCATTAAGTCCCTCATATTTTCCCCCTCTCCTCCAATCTCCATGCTTCACCTGAGTCCTGTATCTGAAGATCAAACCTTCTGTTCAGCTCTGGCCATTCCAAAAGGAACATTTCAAATTCCCCTGGTTCATTGAAAGTCCATCTTTTTCCCTGGAAGAGGACATTCAGCCTTGCTGGGTAGTTCATTCTTGGCTGCATTCTAAGCTCTTTTGCCTTCTGGTATATTATATTCCAAGCCCTATGAGCTTCCAATGTAGTTGCTGCTAAGTCCTGTGTGATCCTGACTGCAGCTCCATGATATTTGAACTGTGTCCTTCTGGCTGCTTGTAATATTTTCTCTTTGACTTGGGAGTTCTGGAACTTGGCTATAATATTACTAGGGGCTGGTTTTTTGGGATCTCTTTCTCAGGGGGATCGGTGGATTCTCTCCATTTCTATTTTGCCCTCTGCTTCTAGAACATCAGGGCAATTTTCCTGTAGTAATTCTTTGAAAATGATGTCAAGGCTCTTTTCCTGATCATGACTTTCAGGTATTCCAATAATTTTTAAATTATCTTTCCTAAGTCTGTTTTCCATATCAGTTGTTTTTTCAATGAGATATTTCACATTTTCTTCTAATTTTTCATTCTTTTGGTTTTGAAGTATTGATTCCTGACTTCTGGTAAATTCATCAATCTCCCTGAATTCTATTCTTTGTCTGAAGGATTTGTTCTCCTCAGGGAGTTTTCTTATCTCTTTTTCCATCTGGCCAATTTTGCTTTTTAAGGCATTCTTCTCCTCAATAACTTTTTGAACTGTTTTATCCATTTGACCTAAGCTGGTTTTAACATGCTATTTTCTTCGGCATTTTTTTGGATTTCCTTAACTAAGCTGCTGACTTCATTTTCATGTTTTTCCTGCATATCTCTCCTTTCTTTTCCCAGTTTTTCCTTCCAACTCCCTCATTTGATTTTCAAAGTCTTTTTTGAGCTCTGTCATAGCCTGAGCCCAATTTCTGTTTTTCTTGGAGTCTTTAGATGCAGGAGCTTGTGCTTCCTCATCTTCAGACTGAGTATTTTGATCCTTCTTGGTCACATTTGCAAAATATTTCTCAATGGTCTTCCTTTTGTTTCTCTGCTTGCTCATTTTCCCAGCCTGGGCCTGGTTTTGGGGTGCTTCCTGAGCTTTTGGGACAGTTTCACAAGGGTCTCAGAGTGTGAGGCTCTGTACTCACTCCCTCCTGGTCTGTGAATGACCAGAATTGCCCCCCTCTGCCACTGGGCTGAGGTGGGGGGGCCTGCTGTTCTATGGGAGGGCCTAGACTGCTATCAGGATTTGAATGTGGTCAGAGCCCCAGAGTCCTGTTCCAGAGGCAGAGGACAGAGCTCTGCAGTCTCTCTTCACTCCCCTCCCTCAGCTCAATGGGCTCATGCCCTGGGGGCTCCTGCTTACCGGCTCTGCCTGCTTCTGTTTCCCAGTCTAGGCTGCTGAAAGACCAAGCTGCTCACTGTGTGCCTTGAGGGCTGGGCTCCACATGCTCACTCTGGCAGAGGTCGCCCGCTGTTCCCCCACTTTGTGCCGGTGCTTCCCGGGGTGCAGCTCAGGAGACTCCCCCGTTGCTGTGAGCTGAGGCTCCCAGCACCCTGGGGCTGCCTCCGGGAGGCTGAAGTTCTTTGGCTCTGGTGGGCCGCCCCTCTGGTGGGCAACCCCTCCCACCCCGTGGAGCAGAGCCTTTCTGCTCTTTTCCAGGTTACCTTGAGTGGGAGCACTGCCTCAGTGGGTCCCTTTGTGGGTTCTGTCTCTCGAAAGTTTAGAGTCCTTAGTTTCAAGTTTTATCACAGAGTGCCTAAGACTGGATCACTTCTTGTAGCCATCTTGGCTCCGCCCCTCCTACCCGCTCCCTACAAGCTTTTAATGTAGTTGCTGCTAAGTCCTGTGTGATCCTGACTGCAGCTCCATGATATTTTAATTGTGTCCTTCTGGCTGCTTGTAGTATTTTTCTCTTTGACTTGGGAGTTCTGGAACTTGGCTACAATATTCCTGGGGGTTGTTTTCTTTGGTATCTCTTTCTAGGAGAGATCAGTGGATTCTCTCAATTTCTATTTTGCCCTCTGCTTCTAGGATATCAGGGCAATTTTTCTGTAGGATTTCTTTCAAAATGAGGTCAAGGCTCTTTTCCTGATCATGACTTTCAGGCATCCCAATAATTTTTAAAGTATCTTTCCTTATTCTGTTTCCCAGATTAGTTGTTTTTTCAAAGAGATGCTTCACATTTTCTTCTAATTTTTCATTCTTTTGGTGTTGAAGTATAATGTCTTGACTTCTTGTAAAGTCATCAGCTTCCTTTAGCTCCATTCTACATCTGAAAGATGTGTTTTCCTCAGAGAGCTTTCTTATCTCCTTTCCATCTAACCAGTTCTGATTTTTAAATCATTCTTCTCTTCAATAACTTTTTGAACTGTTTTATCCATTTGACCTATGCTGGTTTTTAACATGTTATTTTCTTCGGCATTTTTTTGAATTTCCTTGATTAAGCTGCTGACTTCTTTTTCATGTTTTTCCTGCATCTCAGTTCTTTCCCCAATTTTTATTCTATCTCCCTTACTTGATTTTCAAAATCTTTTGTGAGCTGTCACTGCCTGAGCCCAACTTCCATTTTTCATGGAGTCTTTACCTGAAGGAGCTTATACTTCCTCATCTTGGGATTGAGTATTTTGATCCTTCTTAGGATCAAGGTGTTCCTCTTTTTTTCCTCTGCTTACTCATTTCTCCAGCCTCTGCCTGGTTTTGGGGTGCTTCCTGAGCTTTTGAGTATTATTGGGACACCTGCTTTGGGGATTTTTTGGTACACCCCACTGGGACCTTTATTCCTCCAAGGGCATAAGCTCTCTTGCCTGTACTTTGATATGTAGATGACCACAGGCACTCTCCTCTGCCCTGGAGCTGTGAGGAGGAGCCCTGCTATCTTAGGAGGCAGGCTAAACTACAACCTGGATCTAAGTGTGGGTATACAGCAGAGTCCTGCCCCAGGGAGAGCAGAGAGCTTTCTACCCTCTTCCCTGACCCCCTTATTGTCTGTGGGCTGTGTTCTGGAGGTGCAGGTTGGTTCCCTCTGATTCTCACTCCCCATTCATTCTAGTGTAGCAGAGTTCTCTCACAGACCCTTCAAGCTATTGTGGATGATTTCTGGGCTGGGCTGGGCTGGGCTGGGCTGAGCGATTATGGCTTTTCTCCAACCCCTGGTCTCCATGAAACATACCTTTCCCGTGGAACTTCTAAGTTATCTTAGACTGGGAAAATGTATCACTCAGATTTTCTTTGGGTTTTGCCCCCTCTAAATTTTGGCTAGAGTCATGATTTATTGGCTTTTTGGAGTTTTTTTGGGGGGAAGGAGTTTCTGGGAAATGCTGCTTTCATGCCATCATCTTGACTCCGCCCCCAAATATATTCTTTATATTAACAAGTTATAAACAAAAATGCTCTTTTATGTCTCCTCCCAAAACTATTTTTGTCTTTTTCTGTGCATTAAAAAGGATGCTTTTTTCCTATTTTATGTACAAAATCATCTTCTCCTCATTCCCAATCAGTATTTGTTTAACTATATGTCAAGCACTGTGAATAAAAGAAAAAAGTGGAATCCCTCTCATACAATAAGTGAGAGTCAAGAAATTCAAGGGTACAGTACAATGGTCATGTCTGAGAATGTATGTCACATTACCTCTCCATCAAGAGACAAGAGATATGGCTCATAATCACTTGTGTGAGGACATGATGAGTTGCATATAAAAGACTCTTCCCAGAAAGTTTGCATTTCAGAAATATCCTGTTGACCCCATAAAAATTTAAAATATCTCAGAAATTCCCATATTGCTGAAAAGAACAATTGGATGAATAAAGTCAATAAGACTTAAAAATATTTTTACTTCAAATGCATCTTTGATCTCATCAATGCCTCTGGTGACTCTATTTGTGGATGGTTGCAATCTGTACCATTGAAAGGAATCCAAAGCAGTAACTAGAGATTTTTGCAAAGGCAAAGATGTTAATCTAAATTGGCGAATGGAATAGGGAAGAAGACAAATGTCCAAGACCTAGGTCCAAGATTGATAGGTGAGCCTTTCCAGACTGGATTGGATTTCCCTTCCTACCTTACCCTACCTTTTCAGTCAGGTAGTAAAATGCTACATCATGAGTCCTACAATTCCACCCTGTTCTTTTTACTAACCAAGAAGATTTGGGGGTTGAGCTAGGGCTGAGATAAATGGCAATAGATTGATAGCTGAGGCCCTGGTCATGAGTACACCACTTGGTCATAGCATAACCCCATATGTTGTCCCTTCTGTGTTTGGATTTTTGGGTAAAGCGACTGGTCATTTCTATCCTTATAATTTGGGCTTGGCTGAGAGATGTAAGGTCTTAATGGGCACACTGGAAGAAGAGAATCCCTGCTCTAACTTCTTGTTGACCCAGAAGGAGGAGGCAGGGGTGGCTCATCAGGAACCAACCTCATGGCAGACAAAATGATCTCTGGAGAAGTCAGGAGTTTGTAAGATAGCTTTCAGTTGTATGCTCATAGGGAGACAGTAAACCCACTTTTCCTGTCATCATCCTTCTATGGATAAATCCATGGCAACAACTGTCAAGAGTAGAGACTTTTTTTTTTTGACCTGTCCCACCTTTACTTTTGGCAAGCCTGGGTTAAAACATCAATTGCTTTGGCTTCACTTCTACCATATCAACAAAATCACAGATCCATCTAGAAATCTTAAAGTAAGGTAGAAAGTCCTCCAAAGGTTTGAAGATGAGTCTATTTTGCCTTGATTTCTACCTTGCTTAATGATGAGGCTTAGCAGGTTGTTGAAAAAAAATTCATTTCTAAACATCAAGAAATTTTTATGAACTAATGGAGAATGAAATATAAAGAAAACCAAAAGAAGATCATATAATATTACCTCTGTTTAACTGAAAAGATCACTAAAAAGAAAACAAACTCTGTAATTGAAAAACCATCAATGACTCTGACAGAGGTAGAGGACTATTAGAATGCAATGTCAAATTTAATCACCTTACTGGATTTTTTGTTTGATTGTTTTTCTTTGTTATAGGGGAGCATTCAATCTGAAAGAGCAAAAGAGGTGTGTTTCTTTCTAGTTATGACTTTGATATAAAAACTTATCTGTTACCAAATACTGAAAGTTGCCAAAAGTGGGGAATCATTTACCAAAGAACTGATTATTCATTCACCACTTTGGATTGGCAGAGACCCTTTTTCAAATGCAGATCTCCACCCTGAAAATCTACACTTTATCCAAATTGTTTATCTTATGAGTTTGCTTTTACCTTAAAAAAAAAAAAAACAGAACAAAACCTTCCAGGGATAGGAGTTAGGTAATTATTGATAGGGGTCAAGAATTAGGAAAAAATCAAGATCATGGTGAACAGGAGAGGAAGGTAACCTCAGGGAGTGGCTAGTTAACCAGGGGATATCTCAAGAAACCATCAGACAGATTTTGAATCCTGATTTTGCCATCTCCCCGTTGTCTGATCACACTTTTTAGTTGTTTGACTATGAGTTACTTCGTCTTCCTGAACTTCAGTTTTCTCATAAGTAAAACAGGTATGTCAGTGCTTATTGTAACTACCAAATAGAGTTGTTGACTCAAATGAGATAATGTACATGCACCTCATCATTATTTCTAAAAGAAAAGGAAAAGGTACAAAAAAGTGAGGGGGAGGATAAACTTTGACAACCTTATATTACTGGACCATCTAAGGACTGAGAAACCAACTGACCCTCTGAGAAGGTATATGTTCTGTAATCAGAGGCCAAGGTATCAAATTTCAATTTGGATACTTCCCACCTGTGTGAACTTGGGCAAAGGATTTAACCTCTCTGTGCCTCAGATTACTCATCTGTAAAATGAAATGGGGGAGGGGGAAGATGGACTGAAGTCCTTTCCAACTCTAGTCTAAATCCATGATCCCTTAGGAAAAAGGAAAGACAGAGACAGACAAGATTCTCCAGAAGAGCAGCTCCATTGTTGTTCATATAGCCAGCAATCACTGACCATCTCAGTCAACTATGTGGGATAGGACAAGATCACTATGTATAGGAGTGGGAAGATAGAATTGAGGGCTTAGCACCAGAAACCTTCCTAGATGGATGTGAGACACTTGTGTTAGGGCATTGTCATTTAGAATCAGAGACTCCTCAGTTGATCTAGTTTCTAGCTTTTTTGGGGACATAGGATCACAAATTAAAGGAAAGAATCTCAGAGATCATCTAGTTTTTATGAGGAGGGAAACAGAGCCCTGAAAAATTAAGTGATTCACCCAAGAAAGTAAATATCAGAACTGAGATTTGAACCTCTGATACCAGGGCAGTTCTTCATTCTACTGTACCATGTATCTATGCTTCCTAAGTGACAGAAATGAACCTGGATCCTCTAATTCTAATGCATTAATTTGTGTTTTGTTAATCCCCTCATTGTATTCTTAGCTCCTCCCAGAGGCTGCCTTCCTTTCCAGTGGCCCATTGCCCTGCATATTCATCCTTGGAAGCCTGTCATATTTTTATCTAACTCCAATCTTCCAAGGATATGGTTTTCTTCTTTCTAAGGTGAAAGAGGAGAAAACTGAGATCAGGAGAGGGAGGTGGCTTAAGCCACATAGTTCAAAAGATAGAACTTCAATTCAAATGTTAGCAACATTATTAGTCTTGAAAAGCAAAATGGCAGAATGTATTAGGGTAGGACTTGGGTTTGGCAACTTTTGTTGGGGGTGAGAAAGTCAGGGAAAGATCCAGAGCACTTAGTCTTGGAGAGAAAAGCATCCTGGGGGTGAGGGTCAGGGGTTCACATCACAAATCCAGTTTTCTTTCCTGTCATTCTCTCTCTCTGTTTCCATCTCCCTTTGTCTCTTTCTGTCTCTCTTATCTGTCTTTCTGTCTCTGTCTCTGTTTCTATTTGTCTTTGTCTCTTTCTTTCTCCTTCTCTCCGTCTCCATTAATATTATTCATTTTTCCACTTCTTAAAAAGAGGAATCAGTGATTTCTTCACTGAAGAGAATCCCAGTCCTTCTATATCTTAATAGTTTTTATGAGTTGTTCTGGTCTTTAAAATGCAAAACAAATGATAAAAACACAAGTCATAATCCTCTTGCCTATTGTCATAAATGAATGCAAAGGAAAAACCTGCTGCAGTGAGAGAAAACTGTACATTTTATTCACGAACCTTGCAACATATGGTTACCTCACCTGAGGCATGAATTGTTCTTGGAAAGTCAGGTAATTTATAGTCCTCAGAAACTCTTTTCCCTCTCTCTCTTGGATTTTCATAGGCTCTCAGAGTTTGAGTTGCAATCTATGAGGTCCACCTATTTCATGACATGCCCCTAATTTGATCCCCACCCCCCAACATCATACTATGCATGATATGCTAAAGATCTCCAATCCTCACAGGGGGTGTGTGGGTTAATATTCAGTTACCTAATTGTGCAAACTCAGTTGCATTAGGTCAGGATCTCTAGGTCTCTCTTGACTGGTTGAGAACCGGTTTGGGGTTTGCTATCACTGGAATGGGATTAGGAAAACTCTTCCAGTCTTGTGATTGGCTGGGCCATTCCCCCTTTGTAATGGATTCCCTAAGGGCTCCCTTCCACACCCTTTGAAGACCAACACCCAACATTCCTCACACCTATTAAGAGGCTTTTCTGGATTGAAATAAATTAGTTGTTGCATCCTCCTTGCAGCCTCATTGGACTAACCCATTTGGGATCTATGGCCACAGCCTTTGACAGTATATTTCACCTTCTTTATACCATGACAAGGTAGCACTGAAGCAGGATTATCATTACCAGAAACCTCCATTTTCTTTGATTCTTTCTTCTTCCTTATCCATTCAGTTGTGAAATAATCCAGATTCCATATTCTACCCTTACCCTTTGATGTGCCTCCTCTTTACTTATATATCTTGTTTCAGATCCTGACCTCTTGCCTCAATAATTTTAATAGTCTCTCTATTGGTCTCCCAAATTGGTCTTCCTGCCTCCAAGAATCTTCCTCTCTAATCTAACCTTTATAGAAGACATAGACCACCTTTTTCTCATGCTCCTTTGACTCTATCACACCCTTGTTCAAAAATTCTCAGTGCTAGCCCATTACCTGCTATATGACATGCAAACTTTTTAGCTTGGCATTCAAGGCCCTTCATGGTCTGACTCCGACCAACCTTTCCACTTGTCTCTGAACCCTTTTGCACACTTTATATTTTAGTCAACTGGCCTATTTGCTGCTCCCAGACTACCCTAATCTCTTTAGCCACTGTGCATTGCCCTCAGGTCATCTCTTATTTCTAGGGCAAAATCCTTTCTCATCTTTTCTTGTTAAAACTCTTATTTTCTTCCAGGTCAATCAATCAAATTAGAAGACATTTATTAAAAGACTACTATGTGTCAGATACTTGGATATGTTCTGAAGATACAAAGACTAGATAACCTCCCAGTTCCTTTCCACCTCTAAATCCTGGGATCTTACTTGCCTCATATTTGTCACACTTTCCTGACCTCTTTTGCCACCACCACATTAATACTTCATATCATATTTCTGTACATTTATTATGCTGTTTTTGTTCAATTATTTTTCAGTTGTGTCCAATTCTCTATGACCCTATTTGGGATATTCTTGGCAAAGATCCTAGAGTGGCCATTTCCTTTTCCAGGTCGTTTTGTAGATGAGAAACTGAGGCAAGTAGGTTTAAGTGTCTTGCCCATGGTCACATAGCTGGTAAGTGTCTAAATCCAGATTTGAATTCAGGAGAAAGGAGTCTTCTTGACTCCAGGCTCAGTGTGCTATTTACTGGGCCACTAGCTGTGCTTGTCTTATTCCCCCTATTAAATTGTAAGTTTAGGGAAGGGAATGACTACAATATTTTTTCATATATATATGTATATATATATATACATACATATATATGTATATACTTAGTGTCCATCATAATTCCTTGCACTTAATAAATGTTTATTAAATTAAATAATTATCTGTTAATCACCTAACCAGATACAAGACATTACATACTCACTATAAAACTGTAACAGAAAGATCAAGAATTGGTTCTTCACAAGTAAGACACCCAGAAAGAATAGCATATGTAAATCCATGGAGACATGAAAGTATAAGGCATATTTGGTTGATAATTTATTTTCTCTGAATTGAGAGATGAACATGAACTTTGAGTCACAGGATCACAGAATTCAGAAGCTATTGAGTCCTACCTTCTCATTTTATAGATGAAGAAACTGAGACAGCTCTCAGTGTCTGAGGCTGAATTTGAACTTGGGTCTTCCTGATTCCAAATCCAGCATTCTATTCATTTCGACTGTCTAACTGCTAAATGATAGAAAAACACTGAATATTCAGTCAAAGAGTTTAGACTTAATTCACTAGCCATTGAGATGCCATTGAGAGTTTTTGAGCATTTGCGTGATGTGGTCAAAGTTCTATTTAGAGAAATTAATCTTAAATAGTGGGCAGAATGGCCAGAATCTTAAAGAACAGTTGGAGTCAGGGAGAACAACTAGGAAGCTATTTCAAACACAAAGTCTATCAGAAACTGAAAGGAGAGGTGCAGTGGGAATGAGCAGGAGAAGATGAATTGTTGATTTAATTGTTGCACCCTTATTAACAATTATATAATTGGGGAGAGAGATTGTCAAATATCACTCCCTTTATTTTGACTGGGAGAATAGAGGTGTCATGAACCACCTTATTTGTATAAATAATTCAGAAAGAAGAGTAAGATGATGAGTTCTACTTTGGGTATGTTGGATCTGAGATGAGGGATGGCTAATAGGTAAATTGGACATTCAAGATGGATGAGAGCTGGATCTTTGAAAAGGTGATAATTAAAATTGAGAGGATGGCATTCTTAAAGGTAGAGGTTCAGATCAGAATCATGGGGATATCTCTCATCTAGGTTTTGTGGGGGTGGGGGGTAGGAGGTAGAAGAAAAAGAAAAACTAGAAAAAGAGGCAAAAAAGAGAACCAAGAGAAAAATAGAGCTGAAGCAGGGGAGGAGAGAATATCTATTTGTAAGATGTATGTGCAACAGTATCAAAATGCTGCAGAGATCAAAGGATAAAAATGGAAAAAAGGTCTCTGGATTTGGTGATTAGAAGACCATTTGTGGAGATAATTTGCTTAGCTTGGCTTTGCATCTTATGAGAATTTTTTCTTTTTTGTTTGATGGGGAGAATAGGAGGGAAAGAAAATAAATGCTCAAATATTCATTGAAAATAAATGTTTTTTTCATTTCATCTATAAGTTAAAATAGAATTAACTCTACTTCCAAACTGAAACATCCAAACCAAATAAAATGAAACCATGTAAAGAAAAAGAAAATATTATTTGAAAAAAATTAAGAACATCAATGATCTTAAAATAGGTTCAGAAGAAGTCTGATCGAAAGAACCTAAGTGATAAAAAAAAGTGAAGACATCCACTGTAGATTATTTCTTTCAAAAGTTTGAAGATGAAAGAATGAGATGGGATGACCTTTTGAAGAAGATAACCAGAGTCAAGGGAAGAATTTTGTTTTAAGGTACAATATTCATAAGCATATTTACAGGCAAAAAGATCCTCTCAGTTCATTTGAAAACAAAGTTATCTTTAAGTGGGAGAGGTAAAGAAGATGAGAACTTTGTGAAAAATGAAAATGTCTGGATCAACTTCTTCTGGAACACTAATATCTGATTTTATATAGTTGTGCAAAGCACTTTACATACATCATCTTTACATATATGTTGAGTCTTATACAACCTATGAGATAAGTGCTACAGATTAGTCTGAAGTAGTAGGGTGTGGTCGACAGAGTTTAGGGGTTAATCTTTTTCCCTGTGGTCACTGATATCTTCATTTGACTCCCCCTTCTCTTCTTACAACTCTTCCAGCTTAAAGTGTTACCTCCCTCCTCAAATTTTCCTAAGAACACTTTCTCTGAATCATAGACATTATCTCATTATCTCATGTCATAGTGTGTAAATATTTTATTCCTTCTACAAAATTACAGGATTCTTGAAGGCAAGAAGATATTTACTAGCTGTATGACCCTGGGCAAATTATTTAATCTCTTTTATTAAATAAACCCACTGAAAAAGGAAACGGCAATCCACTCCAGTTATCTTTGCCAAGAAAACCCTATGGACGGCATTGGTGTGCTGTGGTCCATATAGTCACAAAAAGTTGGACTCAACTGTACAACAACAAATGTTAAATCAAATTGAATTAAGAGGAAAAGGAATGTGTTTATATTGGAGCCAGGATCTTGGGTTTACACAGAAGGAGCCTTAAATATCAACTAGTCCAACGCCCTCAGAGAGGTTTGCTCAAAGTCACATAGGTAAATATTCTGTGTGAGTAGCAGAATTCTATGGAATTTTGTAGAATTTGGATTCATATCCAGGTCCTGTGATCCAGTCTTCTTTCCAATACACATCATTATCACTGAGTAAACTACCTTAATCTTACATAACATTTTTAATTTTCCAAAGCTTTTTCACATCTGTCAAGGAGAATATTTTTCCTAACTAGGAAGGTGAGGCAAGGTAGGAAACGTCTATTATTCTCAATTGGTAGAAGGGGAAAATGAGCTCAAAAGGAGTTAAATGTATTGCCTGAATTTAATTAGTGAAGTGCTGGGACCAGAGCCCAGGTTAATCCTATCTGGGAAATCCTAAAGGAACTGAAATGATTCCCATTTTACAGAAGCAGAAATTGAGATTCCTGTGGGGATGCTTTTTATCTTAGCCCTGACTGGTTTCCTCATTATTGAAGTGTAACCCCTTTGAGTCTAGTTCTCTGTCCCTAAAGGAAAAAAGAGGGGCAGAGTTTCCTATACCCTCCACTTGGACAGTCAGGATGAGGGTAGATTCTGGAGAGAAGCAATGAGCCCAATGTGAGCCAAGAGGGATAGAGCTCAGAGTTGAAATGTTCTCCATTCCCACTCCACAAAAGTTACTTTGGTTATGTGAAGATGTCTTCTCCAAAATGAGGAGTCCTTACTGAGTTTTAGCTTCTGAGAATATATATTAATGTTTCCAGAGTTTGTCCTAATTAGGGACAAATATTACAAGGAGTTTTGTCCTTAAGAAAAAACAAAGCATAATTAGAATAACATACACATTTATTGACATTTCTCTAAAGTGAGGACTATGCGAGGGTGCCTATTAGGGGGTGCCTAGCTAGAGAGTCAAACCCCTCAAAATGGAACCCACCCTATAGGTTGGTTTTCATAGTATTGACTGTCAGAAGGTCTGATATCTGAAATGTTCCCTCCAACTTGTCCAGTCAAAGAAGGAAATGCCTCCCCCAACCCAGGAAGAGGTGGGGGTCACTCAAGATGAGAGGGTGCTGAAACCAAATATCAGACATTTCAATAAAAGGAGTGCCTTATCATAATGCTAAAGACCTTCAGAGCACGGAGATAGGTACAGGCAAGGTTATGGATACAGGCAAGGCTTTATTCTGTTTACATTTAAGGAGGCTTCCTCAAAGCACCTTTTACAAATTGCTAAATTGATGTGATTAAAAGGAGGAATTCTTTAGTAACTATGTGAAAATTGATTTTACCCACCAACTCTGCTCTTAAAGACCTGGAAAAATAATTCAAATATATAGTAGAACTTTGGTTCATAATTTAATTTGTTTTGAGATTTTGTTCATAATGTGATTTGTTTGTATTGCAAAGTGAATTTTTCCATAGGAAAAAATGTAAAAGATGATTGGTAACCACATTCCCCAAAATATTCTTATAAAAATAATTATTTATAATTTTAAGTAAATTTTATCCCCCAATGCATCTGAAATATAATAGCAATTATTAGTACATAATACAAATCAAAAATTAAACCAACTAACCTGCACTTTACCTTTAAGAAGAGTTGTGG
This sequence comes from Macrotis lagotis, assembly GCF_037893015.1. Classification (NCBI taxonomy): domain Eukaryota; kingdom Metazoa; phylum Chordata; class Mammalia; order Peramelemorphia; family Peramelidae; genus Macrotis; species Macrotis lagotis. The sequence goes on along the minus strand of NC_133665.1, from coordinate 14,027,084 downwards.
CTGGTATAAGAGAAATGCGAGGGAGGAGGAAGGGTTATTGTTTGGAAGGAGAATTTCCTTTCATAAGAATATCAGGGATTTCAGTATTGGGAATGTTCTCTCTTATGCTATTTTCTCTAAAAATAAGACTAACACTACTGCCTTCACTTATTTTTCATTTTTTAGAATCACTTTCATGTTTTGACTCACTGATTTTTTTCCCCCTTACATTGGCTTCTGAGTGAATTGGAGAGGGGAGGTACTTGAAACAGGTAGAATAATTAGGAGGCTATGCCAAAATCCAGGTAAGAGGTAATGAGGGCGTGAGCAAAGAGGATGATTATGAAGAGTGAGAAGGGGTTGTCCATGGAGATAGAACTGAAATAGAAATGGACAATGTTGAGTGAGGATCCTTTGTTTGACATATGAATGCCCCCAAAAAACCCCAACATTGCCCTAGTTGAGCATCATTCCTTTGAGAGTCATTCAAGTTCAAACATGATGTTTGTATTGAGAAATTTTCTTTGTCCTGAAAAAAAATTTTTTGAAAAATTTTCCTCATCCAATTGGGGCTAGCTAGGTGACACAGTAGATAGGCATGGGCCCTGGACCTGAGTCCAAATCCAGTCTCAGACATACCTATCTGTGTGACCTTGGGCAAATCACTTAACCTCATTGCCTTGCAAAAAAAAAAAAAAGAAAACCTCCTCCAGGCAAAACATACATAAACCAGATTACTCATAAACCAAGGTTCTATTGTGTATATATGTATATATATATATATATATATATATACACATATATGTATATATATAAAATATATATATGTGTGTGTATATGAATATATGTATGTGTGTGAGTATGTATATATATATATTCTGTATATAAGTATGTGTATGTATACATACATACATATGGCAAAATTCACTATTGACAGTTGAAATCAGTGAAACTCATATATTTCTTTTTAGGTTACCAGGGTTTTCAGAACTGCAATCCAAGATGAGGAAAGGACAAAAAAAATGTCCCCACTAATGGGTCACTAATGTCTTCCTGTCCTCAGAGCCTCACAAAAAGGAGCAAACCAGGTTGCAGCTCCAACCCCATGTCCTGCCCCCTTCCAAATCTCTCCCTTCTTCCCACCAACACAGTAGAAAGAGTGCTTAGGGTCCTGACTGCTCCCACCTCAATTTGACACAAATGGAATTCATCAAACATTTTTCGAGGCACTTTTCCCAGGCCAGCCAGATAACAAATGTAGGAATTGGATCAGTGATCTGAGTGGTCTTGTCTCAGCTATTTAGATTTAGTCATCTGGATGACTCTGAACAAGTCACTCAAAAAATACTTCTTACCCACTTAGTCTATGTAACTTCTCTGGGCCTCTGTTCTTTAATCTATACAATGATGGGAACTGAATTCAAGTCCCTGCTGGCTCCAAATGTGGGAGGATCCCTGATCTTAAGGCTATTTCTGGTGAAGCAGTTGCACTAGGCTATTGAAGATAGCCTGGGGAGGAATGCAGGCCCAGGGATGGCCTTAGCCAACAGACTGAGTTGGCTGGACTTTGTATTGAAATTTGAGCCAGCCGGCCCCATGCTCAAAATGTCTCTCCCACAGTCTATTTTGGAGCCTGAGGAATTCCTCCACTGTGACTAATTTTTTGGGCTTCCTCTCTCTATGGTTCTTCATCAGAATGCAAAGATTTCAAGAAAGAGTTATATGTTGCCCTAAGGTATTGTCAATCCTATTTCTTCTGGTTCTAAGGATAATAAGGGTGGGGAAAACTATGGCCTATGGGAGAGAAGCTGAAAATAGAGAAAAGAAAAGGCTACTTTCTAGGGTGAGAAAGAAAATCGATCAGCAAGTATCATCCACATGTCAGGCATGGCAGCTAGCCACAGTGGATATAGTGCCAGGCCTGGAGTCAGGAAGACTTATCTTCCTGAGTTCAAATCTGACCTCAGACACTTAACCAGTTGGGGTGATTCTGGGCAAATCATTTAACCCTCAATGCTTCAGTTTCCTCATCTATAACATGAACTAGAGAAGGAAATGGCAAACCTCAAATGGGTCACAATGAAACAAACAACAAAAATCTAAGGATGAGGGTGAATTTTTCTGGATGGGTGGAACTCAGGCTAAGATTTTTGATATGATTAATTTGCACTGACCATACTTCTAGGCTAACTGAGTAGCTACCAATAAGAAAAAGGAAGATTGTTTCTGAAAACAATAGAGAACTTGGTAATTTCCAAATATTTTTCCTTGTATTAGAGAGGCATAGTGAGTCTTCAATATTCCCACCTTTGGGAAACAAAGAGAATGACAACGGGAAGAACAAATGATGGGAAATAAGACCTGGGGAAATGGTATCTTTCTTTTATGTTGTTTTGTCCTTCATTCTTGAAAACTATGACATCAGGGAGGTGATGCCATAATAAGCACATGAATTGGATTTGAGTGAGGGGGTACTGTGTTAAGTCACCTGCCTCACTTTCTCCTCCAGAGTCATCTGGGTCCAGGGATCAGATATAGATTAGGACAACTGGAGATGATCCTAGATGTAAAGCAATCAGGGTTAAGTGACTTGCCCAGTCACACAGCTAGTTAGTAAGTGTGAATCTTTCTTTTATATTTACTTTATATCTATCTTATATCTACTTTGCACAGAGGGGAACGAAACTAATAGGATTATCATGTGACTTCTCAGTGCCTGGATCTTACTTTGAGAATCAGCTTAGTAGCCAATAGTGCCCCTTTGGGGGAAAGTAAAAAAAACTAAGGCACAAATTAATTTAATCAGTCCATAACAACCCACCCACTCCCATTCCCAAACATTACACCAAAGTATTAACTTTCTTATTTTCATAGCTACCACTGAAACTGGTTTCTTAATTGCCTATTTTCTTCTTCAAAGATGTTTTGAATTTACATTTTAGAACTGGATTCAAATTCTACTTCAAACCCTTACTAGCCAAGGGCAACTGACTTAAAACTTCTTTGTACCTCGGTTTCTCCATTTAAAAAATGGAGATAAAAATGTCACTTACCCTATAGGTTTATTGTGTCAAATGAGAAAATGAACCATAAAGGACTTTACAAATAATTTTAATGTGACTTCACTTACCTAGGGGGGGAAAAATCCTAACAGATTTCCCAGGATTTCCTAGAAATTTCCACAGAGCTGGCAACCTTTCCCCTTTCTCCTAGGTTCTCTCACTTCCTTGCCATCATATCTGAAATTCCATGAGTCAATATTAATTTTATTTTGTGTTGGAGAGGACTATGGTAGAAGTATAGGACATGCTATTTGAATTGGAACCAATTGTTCTTTAAATATTTGATACAATTCACTTGTGAATCCATCTGGCCCTGGAGATTTTTTCTTAGGTCAATAATAATTTGTTGAATTTCTCTTTCTGAGATAGGGTTATGTAGGTTTTTAATTTCTCTTCATTTAATCTGGGCAACTTAAATTTTTGAAATTTTAATCCATTTCACTTAGATTGTCAAATTTAATAGCATAGAGTTGGGCAATAAAATTCCAAATTATCACTTTAATTTCCTCTTCATTGGTGGTGAGTTTACCTTTTTCACTTGTGATATTAGCAATTTGGTTTTCTTCTTTCTTTTTTTTAATCAAATTGACCAGAGGTTTATCAATTTTATTGGTTTTTTTCATAAAACCAGCTCTTGGTTTTATTTATTAGTTCAATATTTTCTTTTTTTAATTTTATTAATTTCTCCTTTAATTTTTAGAATTTCTAATTTGGTATTTAATTGAAGTTTTTAATTTATTCTTTCTCTAATTTTTTTAGTTGCATATTTAGTTCATTGATTTCTTCTTTCTCTAATTTATTCATGTAAGCATTTAAAAATAGAATATCTCCCCTGATAGCCACCTTGAGTATATCCCATAGGTTTTGGTATGTTGTTTCATTATTGTCATTATCTAAGATGAAATAATTAATTCTTTCTATAATTTGTTGCTTGATACACTCATTCTTTAAAATAAGGTTATTTTAGTTTTAAATTAATTCTGGGTCTCTATCTACCTGGCCCAGTATTGCATATGGCTTTTATTGCATTGTGATCTGAGAAAGATGTGTTCACTATTTCTGCCTTTCTGCAGTTGATCATTAGGTTTTTTATGTCCTAGTACATGATTAATTTTTGTATAAGTGTAGAACATCCTATTTGGACCCCCCCAAAAGGGAAAAGGAGACATATTCATGCTATTTCTAAGTCATCTTCCACTTGAATCCTGGAGCTTCTTCACACAGGCCAGTAACACTTCAGGGTTAGTGAGAAGGGTTTGGGATTTTGACTCCTATTGCTGCTATAGAAAGTGAGAGGGCGGATGGCGACAAGAAGGGATGCAGTCTTAGGAGCTTTCTGATAAAACTCATAAGCTAAGGAGTCTAACTAAACTTTCAAGAGACAGAACCCACAAAGGGACCCAATGAGGCAGTTCTACTCAAGGTAACCTGGAAAAGAACAGAAAGGCTCTGCTCCCCTGGGTCGGAGGGGCAGCCCGCCAGAGGGGTGGCCCACCAGAGCGAAAGAACTTCAGGCAGCCCCAGGGTGCTGGGAGCCGCTGCACACAGCAGCAGGGGGAGTCTCCTGAGCTACACCCTGGGGAGCACCGGGCACAAACTGGGGGAACAGCGGGGGACCTCTGCCAGAGCTAGCACATGGAGCCCAGCCCTCAGGGCACACAGCAAGCAGCATTGTCTTTCCCCAGCCCTGATCCAGGAAACAGAAGCAGGGGGAGCAGGTAAGCAGGAGCCCCCAGGGCATGAGCCCATTGAGCTGAGGGAGGGGAGTGAAGAGAGACTGCAGAGCTCTGTCCTCTACCCCTGGAACAGGACTCTGGGGCTCTGACCACATTCAGATCCTGATAGCAGTCTAGGCCCCCCCCATAGAACAACATGGCCCCCCCACCTCGGCCCCGTGGCAGAGGGGGGCACTTATGGTCATTCACAGACCAGGAGGACAGAGCCTCACATACTGAGACCCTTGTGGGAGTGTCCCAAAAGCTCAGGAAGCACCTCAAAACCAGGCCCAGGCTGGGAAAATGAGCAAGCAAAGAAACAAAAGGAAGACCATTGAGAAATATTTTCCAAATGATCCCAAGAAGGATCAAAATACTCAGTCTGAAGATGAGGAAGCACAAGCTCCTGCATCTAAAGACTCCAAGAAAAACAGAAATTGGGCTCAGGCTATGACAGAGCTCAAAAAAGACTTTGAAAATCAAATGAGGGAGTTGGAAGAAAAACTGGGAAAAGAAAGGAGAGAGATGCAGGAAAAACATGAAAATGAAGTCTGCAGCTTAGTCAAGGAAATCCAAAAAAATGCTGAAGAAAATAGCATGCTAAAAACCAGCTTAGGTCAAATGGATAAAACAGTTCAAAAAGTTATTGAGGAGAAGAATGCTTTAAAAAGCAAAATTGGCCAGATGGAAAAAGAGATAAGAAAACTCTGAGGAGAACAAATCCTTCAGCCAAAGAAAAGAATTCAGGGAGATTGATGAATTTACCAGAAGTCAGGAATCAATACTTCAAAACAAAAAATTAGAAGAAAATGTGAAATATCTCATTGAAAAAACAAGTGATATGGAAAACAGACTTAGGAAAGATAATTTAAAAATTATTGGAATACCTAAAGTCATGATCAGGAAAAGAGCCTTGACAGCATTTTCAAAGAATTACTACAGGAAAATTGCCCTGATGTTCTAGAAGCAGAGGGCAAAATAGAAATGGAGAGAATCCACCGATCCCCCCGAGAAAGAGATCCCAAAAAACCAACCCCTAGGAATATTATAGCCAAGTTCCAGAACTCCCAAGTCAAAGAGAAAATATTACAAGCAGCCAGAAGGACACAGTTCAAATATCGTGGAGCTGCAGTCAGGATCACACAGGATTTAACTACAACTACAATGGAAGCTCATAGGGCTTGGAATACAATATACCAGAAGGCAAAAGAGCTTAGAATGCAGCCAAGAATGAACTACCCAGCAAGGCTGAATGTCCTCTTCCAGGGAAAAAGATGGACTTTCAATGAACCAGGGGAATTTGAAATGTTCCTTTTGGAATGGCCAGAGCTGAACAGAAGGTTTGATCTTCAGATACAGGATTCAGGTGAAGCATGGAGATTGGAGGAGAGGGGGGAAATATGAGGGACTTAATGAGGATGAACTGCATGTATTCCTGCATAGAAAAATCACACTGATAATACTCATATGAACCTTCTCAGTTAATAGAGCAGGTAGAGGGAGCTTTTATAGTTGAAGCACAGGAGAAAGCTGAATTCGAAGATAAAATATGGTGTAAAAATGGAGTCAATAGAAAAAAAAGGGAAATGGAATGGGAGAAAGAAAAAGGAGAGGGGGAATAGTCCAAGATATTTCACATAATAAGATTTTTTTATTACAATGAACTATTGCAATGATATGGAATTGGGGAGGCAAGGGGGAATGAGGGAACCTTTGCTCTCATCAGAGATGGCTAGGAGAGAAAACAGCAAATATACTCAATGGGGTATAGACATCTGAAGTAAGAAGGAGGGGGGAGCAGGGGGAAGGGGTGGGGATGTGAATAAAGGAGGAGAGGATGGACCATGGGGGGGACAGTGGTCAGATATAACACGTTTTCTTTTTTTACTTCTTGCAAAGGGCTGGGATTGGATGGCCTGCCCAGGACCATAGGGCCAGGTGGATTCTGGGCCTAAGGGGTGGTATGGGGGCTCAGGGCTTCTTGGCCCCAGGACCAGGGATCTGTCTGCTGCACCACTCAGCTACCCTACAGCAGAGTCAGAGTGAAAGGAGAGAGAAAATATAGTATATGGTAGTGGAGAAATAAGAAAGGAGGGAGTTGAGATCAGCAATGGCAACGTTGGAAAAATATGGAAGTAACTTTTGTGATGGACTTACCTTAAAGAATGTGATCCACCCCTGACAGAGTTGTTGGTGTTGGAACAAAGACTGAAGCACATTTTTTGTTATTATTATTTGGGGGAGGGTGAAGGGCAAGTGGGGCTGGGTGGCCTGCCTGGGGCCACATAGCAGGGTGATCTTTGGGTGTCTGGGGCCGGATTTGGACCCAGGTGCTCCTGGCTCAAGGGCCAATGCTCTGTCTGCCACCCAGCCACCCCTACTATTATTACTATTTTATTTTATTTTTGGTCTTTTTTTCCCCCCTTCTTTTTGGTTTTTGCAGGGCAGTGGGGATCAGGTGACATGCTGGGTGATTGTTGGGTTTACGAGGCTGGATATGGGCTCGGGTGCTTGTGGCTCCAGGGCTGGTGATTCCTCCATTGTGCCACCTGGCCATACCTACAATTATTACTATTGTTTTTTTTAATTTTAGTTTTTTTCTCTCCCCTTTACTTTTTTCGCCCAAGCAAGTCTATCTATATTCATGGGGGGAGGGGTATTTTGTTTACTTGTAAACAAGAATATTTTAGTAATGGAAAAAAAAAACATTTGTACAAAATGAGAATAAAAAAATAAATTATAAATTAAAAAAAAAAAGTAAGTGAGAGGGCCATTGAGGGGAGTGGAAGAAGAAGATGGGAAGGTGCAACAGCATTTATATAAAAGAGAAATGCCTTTTCTCTGAGTCTGATTCTCAGTCTTCCATATCTTCTCTTCATTCTTACCCACGCCTCCTCTAAGTACAGAGGAAAACATTGTGTCAACCCTAGAGGAAGAGGCATATTGCACCATCTCTGGATCTACAAGCCTACCAAAGCAAACCTCCCTAAAATGAGAATTGTAGGCAGCTTTACCCTCTGGCCTTGGAGATGTGCCCTACTAACTAACCAGCCCTTTCTAGACTCCTCCACTCCTGCCACTTTACCCCAATTCCTACCTTTTCTCAGGAAAGAGACTGCTTTGGGGCAAATTGAACCTTCCCATCAGAGCCAAACATTTGATTGGCTTTGAGCCTTGGCATCATCCTGGCATGTCAGCCCCCATCAGAGAATGTGGCAGAGAGGCTGCCTGGGGTTCCAGCCACATATTAAGTGAATTTAGTGTTTTAATTGCCCAGAATTCCAGGAAACCTTACTCAAAGGCAGCCCTCTGTTTCCTTAGGAGAAGACAACAAATCTTTTGAGACTTCCAAGGAAGGTTCTAAACATGGGCTCCACATTTGGAAAGCTAATAGGAAATCAGGTTTGATGAAGCAGGAAGATTCTAAAGAACATATTCCATGATATTTTCCTCATAAGGAGAAAAATAATGAACAAGAGTCCTTTAGTGTTGATGAAGTAGGGCTTCACATGAAAGGCAAGGTAGTTGAAAGGTGAAGTAGTTGAAAGAGTACTGAATTTTGGAAAAGAGAGAAACATGTAAAAGGAGGGTGGGGGAAGTATCGCCATATATACCAAGAAATAATCATGGCAGCTAACATTTACATAGTACTTTATGGTTTGCAAAGCACTCAACAAATTTAATCTTCATAACAACCCTGGGAGATAGGTTCTATTCTTATTCCCAGGTTAAAGGAAACAGAGATTCAGTGACTTGCCCATGGTCACACAACTAGGAAGTATCTGAGGCAGTATTTGAACTCAGGTCTTCCTGACTCTTACTTCATGATCTGTTCAGTGTGTTACCAGATGCCTTCAGACCTCTTTATGTAAAAAGTTATTTTGTAATGTCTCTTCAATTAGAATGTGAGCAGTGAACCAATTTAACTCTACATTGTCCTACTCTCTTGAATACCTGTCCCTTATCATATTACATCCTTATTAGAAAACTCGACTGAAGAGGGGGCAGAGCCAGGTTGGCGACATGAAGGGATCGAGTCTTAGGAGCTCTCTGATAAAAACTCATAAACTAAGGACTCTAACTAAACTTTCGAGAGACAGAACCCACAGAGGGACCCAGTGAGGCAGTTCTCCTACTACAGGTAACCTGGAAAAGAGCAGAAAGGCTCTGCTCCTGGGATCGGAGAGGCGGCCCGCCAGAGGGGTGGCCCGCCAGAGCCAAAGAACCTCAGCCTCCCAGAGGCAGCCCCAGGGTGCTGGGAGTCACAGCACACAGTAGTGGGGGAGTCTCCTGAGCTGCACCCCAAGGAGCAACGGGCATAAAGTAGGGCAACAGCGGGGGACCTCAGCCAGAGCGAGCACCTGGAGCCCAGCCCTCAGGGCACACAGCAAGCAGCATGGCCTTTCCCCAGCCCTGATCCAGGAGACAGAAGCAGGCAGAGCCTGTAAGCAGGAGCCCCAGGGCATGAGCCCATTGAGCTGAGGGAGGGGAATGAAGAGAGACTGCAGAGCTCTGTCCTCTGCCCCTGGAACAGGACTCTGGGGCTATGACCACATTCAGATCCTGATCCCAGTCTAGGCCCCCCCAATAGAACAGCAGAGCCCCCCCCCCACCTCAGCCCCGTGGCAGAGGGAGGCGCTTATGGTCATTCACAGACTAGGAGGGAGGACAGAGCCTCACACACTGAGACCCTTGTGGGAGTGTCCCAAAAGCTCAGGAAGCACCCCAAAATCAGGCCCAGGCCAGGAAAATGAGCAAGCAAAGAAACAAAAGGAAGACTATTGAGAAATATTTTGCTCATGAGCCCAAGAAGGACCAAAATACTCAGTCTGAAGATGAGGAAGCACAAGCTCCTGCATCTAAAGACTCCAAGAAAAACAGAAATTGGGCTCAGGCTATGACAGAGCTCAAAAAAGACTTTGAAAATCAAATGAGGGAGTTGGAAGAGAAACTGGGAAAAGAAAGGAGAGAGATGCAGGAAAAACATGAAAATGAAGTCTGCAGCTTAGTCAAGGAAATCCAAAAAAATGCTGAAGAAAATAGCATGCTAAAAACCAGCTTAGGTCAAATGGATAAAACAGTTCAAAAAGTTATTGAGGAGAAGAATGCTTTAAAAAGCAAAATTGGCCAGATGGAAAAAGAGATAAGAAAACTCTGAGGAGAACAAATCCTTCAGACAAAGAATAGAATTCAGGGAGACTGATGAATTTAACAGAAATCAGGAATCAATACTTCAAAACAAAAAATTAGAAGAAAATGTGAAATATCTCATTGAAAAAACAACTGATATGGAAAATAGACTTAGGAAAGATAATTTAAAAATTATTGGAATACCTAAAAGTCATGATCAGGAAAAGAGCCTTGACAGCATTTTCAAAGAATTACTACAGGAAAATTGCCCTGATGTTCTAGAAGCAGAGGGCAAAATAGAAATGGAGAAAATCCACCGATCCCCCTGAGAAAGAGATCCCAAAAAACCAGGAATATTATAGCCAAGTTCCAGAACTCCCAAGTCAAAGAGAAAATATGATAAGTTCCAGAACTCCCAAGTCAAAGAGAAAATATGACAAGCAGCCAGAAGGACACAGTTCAAATATCGTGGAGCTGCAGTCAGGATCACACAGGATTTAGCTACAACTACAATGGAAGCTCATAGGGCTTGGAATACAATATACCAGAAGGCAAAAGAGCTTAGAATGCAGCCAAGAATGAACTACCCAGCAAGGCTGAATGTCCTCTTCCAGGGAAAAAGATGGACTTTCAATGAACCAGGGGAATTTGAAATGTTCCTTTTGGAATGGCCAGAGCTGAACAGAAGGTTTGATCTTCAGATACAGGACTCAGGTGAAGCATGGAGATTGGAGGAGAGGGGGGAAATATGAGGGACTTAATGAGGATGAACTGCATGTATTCCTGCATAGAAAAATCACACTGATAATACTCATATGAACCTTCTCAGTTAATAGAGCAGGTAGAGGGAGCTTTTATAGTTGAAGCACAGGAGAAAGCTGAATTTGAAGATAAAATATGGTGTAAAAATGGAGTCAATAGAAAAAAAGGGAAAATGGAATGGGAGAAAGAAAAAGGAGAGGGGGAATAGTCCAAGATATTTCACATAAGATTTTTTTTTTATTACAATGAGCTATTGCAATGATATGGAATTGGGGAGTCAAGGGGGAATGAGGGAACCTTTGCTTTCATCAGAGATGGCTAGGAGAGGAAACAGCAAATATACTGAATGGGGTATAGACATCTGGAGTAAGAAGGAGGAGGGAGCAGGGGGAAGGGGTGGGGATGTGAATAAAGGAGGAGAGGATGGGCCATGGGAGGAGAGTGGCCAGATATAACACATTTTCTTTCTTACTTCTTGCAAGGGGCTGGGATTGGAAGGCCTGCCCAGGACCACAGGGCCAGGTGGATTCTGGGCCTAAGGGGTGGTATGGGGGCTCAGGGCTTCTTGGCCCCAGGACCAGGGATCTGTCTGCTGCACCACTCAGAGACTCTACAGCAGAGTCAGAGTGAAAGGAGAGAGAAAATAGAATACATGGTAGTGGAGAAATAAGAAAGGAGGGAGTTGCGATCAGCAATGGCAACGTTGGAAAAATATGGAAGTAAATTTTATGATGGACTTATCATAAAGAATGAGATCCACCCCTGACAGAGTTGTTGGTGTTGGAACAAAGACTCAAGCACATTTTTTGTTATTATTATTTGGGGGAGGGTGAAGGGCAAGTGGGGCTGGGTGGCCTGCCTGGGGCCATATAGCAGGTGATCTTTGGGTGTCTGGGGCCGGATTTGGACCCAGGTGCTCCTGGCTCAAAGGCCAATGCTCTGTCACCCACCCAGCCACCCCTACTATTATTACTATTTTATTTTATTTTGGGTCTTTTTTTTCTTTCTTTTTTTTGGTTTTTGCAGGGCAGTGGGGATCGGGTGGCTTGTATGTCATACGGCTGGGTGATTGTTGGGTTTATCAGGCTGGATATGGACTCGGGTGCTCGTGGCTCCAGGGCTGGTGCTTCGTTCATTGCTCCACCTGGCCATACCCACAATTATTACTAATATTTTTTTATTTTAATTTTTTTCTCTCCCCTTTACTTTTTTCACCCAAGCAAGTCTATCTATATTCATGGGGGAGGAGGGGTATTTTGTTTACTTGTAAACAAGAATATTTTATTAACGTAAAAAAAATTTGTACAAAATGAGAATAAAAAAGAAATTAACAAAAAAAAGAAAGAAAACTCAGCATTGGATCACTCTCACTATTTATCACCTCACTTATACCAATCCTGATTAATAAAGATGGAAAAATTTTTTTTAAAAATTAGAATGTGAGCAGAGACAGAAGGCAGAGACAGTGTTTTTGGCTTTCTTTGTATACCCAGTGCTTAGCACTCTGCCTAATACATAGTAATAAATGTTTATTTTATTAATGTTTGCTTGTGTTCAAGACCTAGATCTACTGCTAGAGTAGATGGGGTGGGGAAATCTGAGACAGCTGTGGTTCACTTTGAATGATGAAATCACCAGATTCTTTGTCTCAGGAGGCTAAGAAAAGTTTTCCCAGGTTGTTCAGGTTACTACAAAAATTTCACAAGTTAGGTTCTTTGGAGAAGCAGCAAGATAAAGAGTTTCAGTATTGTTGTGAGCTAAAGGGAAAGGGACTAAAAGGCAGGTCTTGATTAACAGAAGTGAGGGAAGGAAAAGTGAAGTGAAGGCAAGAAACCACTGATTCCTTATGAGAAAAAAGATTAGCTACATGGGGAAATATGCTTTGGTTCTTTAGCAAGGTAAAAAAGGAGTGTTTATAAGCTAATAAAGTTAAACAAAGAGAGACAGTTACTGGACTATGTTCTTTAAGAAGGTGAAGAAGGTGAATTTCCTAGGAGATAGTAAGGTTAAGCAAAAGGAGACAATTACAAGCTGGGCTGGGTTCTTTAAGAAGGTTAAGAAAGTTTGTTTCTAAGGAGATAGCAGGGTTAAACAAAGAGATGGTTACAACTTGGGCTAGGTTCTTTAACAGAGTAAAGCAGGTGAATTTCTTGGGAGATAGTAAGGTTAAGCAAAAAGAGAGTTACTGGGCTAGGTTCCTTAACTAGGTAAAGAAAGTGAGTTTCTAAGAAGATAGTAAGGTTAAGCAAAAAGAGACAGTTACAAGATGGTAAAGATTCTTTAAAAAGGTAAAGAAGGTAAGTTTCTAGGAAGATGGTATGGTTAAACAAGAAGAGACACTTGTAAACTGGGCTAAGTTCCTTAAGAAGATGAAGAAGCTGAGTTTCTAAGGAGATAGTAAGGTTAAACAAAAAGACATGAAGGGGAAAAAAGGGAAATTGCCACAAGATGGTACCTGACCTTAGATCAACAAGGAGGATCTAGCCACATGAAGCTGGGACCACATGGGCCCGGTAGCATGGAGCTGGGATCACATAGATTCAGCATGGAGAAAGGAAGGAGAAAGGAAACTGCAGCCTGGCAGAGTCACTTAGAAAAAAGGAAGACTAGAGAACCAGACCCTCTTTAAATACACTTCTGTGGTGGGAGGAAAAGGATGGTGTGGTGTAGGAATCTACTGTACATACTTCAAGGGCAGGCTTAATTAATACCTGGTGTAAGGTAATATTTACTGAATACGAATGGCCTCTGCTGTGCCTGCCCCAAGTCCAGAGTGGTTTAGGATTAAAGACACAGAGATAATTAGAGGAGTGTCTGTAGCTGGGCTTACTGGTAAATGGGGTTTGCAATGAACACTTTACCATTACAGAAAAATTACAAGATTTGTTTCCAATACAAAAGGGTTGTATTTCTCTATGTCAAGAGTTCCCCTACTTCAGCTTCACTGACCCCTAGGCAAATCACTATACTTGAATTTCCTCCCATGTAAACCAGAGATAATTATACTTGTACTACCAATCAATAGTAGAATAATAGGAGGCATAATGAATTATAGCACTGGGCCTGGAATCAGGAAGACCTCAGTTCAAATCCAGCCTCAGACATTTACTAGCTGTGTGACCCTAGGCTAGTCATTTAACTATGTTTGCCTCAGTTTCCTCATCTGTGAAATGAGCCGAAGGAGGAAATGGGGCAAACTAGTATTTCTATTAGCAATAACAACCAGTCAATCAAAAAGCATTTATTAATTTTCTACTATATGCCAGGCTCAATTTAAGTCACTGGGGATACAAAAAAGATAAAAATTAAATAGTTTATATGTTATAATTATCCATAATAATTTGATCACATAATCAAATAATTCACATTTATCAATAATACATACCTACCTCACAGGGTCAATGTGAGGAAAGCATGAAAGCAGGATTCTATGATTGTATATTAGAGTTGGAAGGGACCTCAAAAATCCTTAATCAGATTCCTTTGTTTTACAGAAACTGAGACCCAGAGAGGTTAAGGTGTTTGCCCAAAGTCATGCAAGTAGCAGAGTTTGGATTCAAAATTCAAGTTATCATTATGACTACTCAAAGCATGACCATATAGATGATGATAATTGGTTCCTTCTACAGAAGACTTTCCCCAACCTTCGATTGTTCTTCCTCTTTATTATTTCCTACTTTTCCTATACATAGCTTGCTAGGTAAATTTTTGTTTGCATATTATCTATCCCATTAGATTGTAAGCTCCTTGAAGGCAGGATTGTCTTTTGCCTCTTTTTGTACTTAGCATAATGTCTTGTACATTGTCAATGTTTAATGGTTATTGAATGAATGGATGAATAAATGGTTGTTCTCCACCTATCCTAAGACTTACTGCCAATCTTAAATTGTAAGAAGGAAAAAGGAATTATGAGAATTTGCTTCCTTTCCTCCTTTGTGGGTGGTGACTGGTAGCTCAGTGGATAGAGCAACAGACTTCGTAACTTTTTGGCTGTGGACTTTTTGGCTGTGCTTTAATTCATTGGAAAAGATACTCTGATATCTTTGACAAGAAAACCAGACCTTGCTTTATTAGGACAATTTCATGACATGATTATAACAGCCTCAGGCTTTTTTTGGTTTTTTTTTAAGTTTCATATATTAGGGTATATGCTGATAACAAAGTTTTCTTATTCCCCGAACAGTTAAAGACATGATAAAGAACCTGTTTGTTCTGAGCAGAGGTCACCAAAGGAAATGAGTAAAATCTTCCATAGAAACTTTTAAGAAGAGGGGTCAAATCATTAGCCTGAATTGGTTTAGCTACATCCCCCCCCCCCCCCTGCCCCAGACAGGGAGATAGATGGAAGTAAGACTGGAGAGTGCTTCTCCTTTCTATCAATAATTGAGAATTTGTTCAATGGGAAGGTGATGCTGTTTGTCTTTCATTCTTGAAGAAGACCATGACTATAGGGAGGTCATGCCATGACTTTTCTCATGAATTGGATTTGAGTGAGAGAGTGCTATGCTAAGTCACCAGCCTCACTTTCTCCTCCAGAGTCATCTGGGTGCAGTAGCCAGAAATGAATCAGGATGACTGGAAATGGCCCTGGATGCTGGGCAATTAGGTTAAGTGATTTGCCCAAGGTAAATGACAGTGATAGCTTTTGAAATGAGAATGTGGGGGTAATAACTTCAGGAAGACCTAGGTTTAAGTCCTGCCATTGATACTTACTAGCCATATGTCCCTGGACAATTCATGCTCTTGATATTCTAAATCCTCAACTGTAACTTCTAGAGGAGGGAAGTATCACCCTGGGAGTTCCATTAGTGATGATGTCTTAGATATGGATAGAAAATTAATAACTCATGTTTAAATGTTGTTGTTGATGCTTCATGACCCTGTTTGAGGTTTTCTTGGCAGAGATACTAGAGAGGTTTGCCATTTCCTTCTTTAGCTCATCTTACTGGTGAGGAAAGTGAGGCAAACAGGGTTAAGTGATTTGAACAGGATAACACAACTAATAATTCCTGAGACCAAATTTGAACTCAGAAAGACTTCAGGCCTATACTCTAGCCACTGTGCCACCCAGCTACTCTGACATTTAAATAGTGTCTCAAGGCAGCTACAGAAGGACCTGACTTCAAATCTAGCCACAGATACTTATTAGTTGTGTCACCTTGGACAAGTCACTTGTCCCTATTCTTAAAATGAGCTCTAGAAAGAAATGACAAATCATTCCAGTATCTCTGCCAAGAGAATCTCAAAAAGGTTCACAAAGAGTCAGATATGACTGAAACAACTCAGCAACAACAATATACTATCTCATTTGATGCTCAACCTGTCAAAAAGGTACAGTAAGAATTATTAGCCTTTCTGCCCACAGCTAGTAAATGCCAGAGGTAGAATCTAAGCCCAGCATTCATTCTGTTAAACCATGCTGCCTCTCTATAGGATAGAATGGACCTCTGGACATTCTTGTGTCACCCCATACTCTCCAAAGTGACTCAATCTAGGGAGAAATGTATTGGAAAGGAAATCAGGGGAACCTGAGTTCTAGTCTTAAGATTCTGTAACTAATTAACCTGGTCAAGACTCTTTCCTGCTATGGGCCTCTAAATCATAGGTGCAAAGATTTAAAGTTAGAAGGGACCAAGGGGATCATGTAGTCTAACATTTTCATTTTATCACCAATGATGAAAGTGAGACTCAGAAAGATTAGGTCACTTTCCCAACTTATTATGGCTGGTAACTAGAAGAGGTAGACTTGAACTTGGGTCCTCCTGACTAAGGCTAGCACTCTGTAGCATCCTGGTGTTGTGCACCAGGATGCTAGTCTATCTTGGTCCAAAATCTTGAGTCTCTGTCTTTTGCCTTGACAGAGACACACCTGTCCAGTGGAGTTGGAGAATTACAGTCAAAGTTTCATTTCCCTTTCTTAGCAAGAGGAAGCAACTAATAGAAACGAAATGATGGCAATCTCTACTTCATCGTTTCTGTTACAAAGAGCTATTTTCTGGAAATGAGAGTAGAGTCTGAGTCACTCATCACTGACCTCTCCCCCAGGAGACTTGGAAGAGCAGATTAGATACTTTGATAAGAAATGCCCAGAAGACCATACTAGGGCTCCAGACTTAATATATATATACAGTACATTCTTAATAAATGCTTTTTGTTCATTCATTCAAAGAAAAAGACTCAGATCAACCTAGTCTGTTTCTCAAGTAATTATGGTTCAAAGTTTATTTACCAGGATTTCAAAAGACACAGGGAATCTGTAGGATATAGAACATTATCAGTAAATGATGGGAGGAAAAAAAACCCTTACCTTGGCTCAAATGAACCTAAGAAATTTTCCTGAAGAAAACCAGACAAAGCTTGGAGCTTTTTGGAAAGTGGCCATTCTAGCCCTGGTCTCCTCAGCCTTCTGTAGCTCCACCAAACATCAACCCTACAAGAAAGTCCATGTGTTAATATGAAATGTTATCCCTAGGGCTGAGCTAAAAGTTAGGTGAAGGTTGTGGAATTAGGAAAATCAAGGAATAGTGGAAGAAAAGAAAAGGGAAGTAACAAAGTGGAATAAAGGGGAAGATTAGTGGGGTAAAAGGACATGGCTCCTAAGGTGGGGGAGGAAGGGAGAAGAGCAAATTCGAAAAGAAATCAATCCAAATGGTGCTGAATCAGAGACATACAGAGAAGAGGAGAAAGGGCTTCTTTGAAACAGCCCCAAAGGGAAGAAATGCAACCAGAGGAAACAGATTGACTGAATTTCCCAATTTCTTAAACTGACTAGTCAATGAGTGAGAATTCTCAATAATAACACACCTGAATTAGGATTCCTATTAAGGGAAAAAGAATAGGAAGCAATATCTGGTTTGGAATGTCTACTGTGGAGTGAAGTGTTCAGTGAATAAGGCAATCTCTTACACTTTATGAAATAGTGGTGTGGTATGGTCTGCCTAGTAGTACTCTCTGTGGACCCACAATTCATGACCAGTCATTCCTTTGCAAGACTATAAAGGCAAGGATATTTTCTCTAGATCACCATCAAAAGATCAAAATGCACATTTCCCTTCCTCTCTTGTCCCCCCTCATTTCCTGAGGAAGGGCAAGGAGAAGGTAAATGGGGAATTTTAGGGCATTAATATGGATTGTTGTTGTTAAGTAGTGTCTTGACACTTCATGACCCAGTAGACCATACTTGTCCATGGAGTTTTTTTCTGGCAAAGCTACTTCAGTGGTTTGCCATTTCCTTATCCAGTGGATAAGGCAAACAGAGTTAAGTGACTTTCCCAGAGTCAGATACAACTTGTAAGCATCTAAAGCTGTATTGGAACTTGGGTCTTGCTGGCTCCAAATCCAGCACTCTATCCACTGAGCCACCTAATTGATTCCTGAGCTAATACTTAAATTAACTAACTGTTCTCCAAAAGAAACTAGCTTTGAAGGAATGAAATATAAGACAAGTTTCAGTAACTGATGAGAATAGAAAACTGAATGAGATTACACTTTTGAGAGTGAAGAACTGGGGATGCCAGGTCAGGGAGCTCAGACTTTAAATAATCATAGTTTTAGAGCTAGACCATTTTTCAGATGAATGAACTGAGGCCCAGAGAAACTAAGTGACTTGCCCAGGGTCAACAGGGTAGTCAGTAGCATGCCAAATACATGAATAGAAAATGACATGGGACATAAGGAAACAAGTCAAAGGAAAACTCAGCTTCACAATTCATCACACATAATAAGTTGGTGTATTTGAATTCAATGAAAATTAAGAGGAAGACTTGTTCCTGGACCTGGAGTAGGCACTTAGAACCTGGGTGGGCAAGTTATATAGAATGTCAGAGCTGAAAAGGGCTCTAAAGGTAGTTTTGTCTAACCCTGCTCATTTGCTAGGGAAACTAAGGTGGAAAAAGTAGGACAGTGACAGGGGCAGAAATTGTAAGGAAAAGAACACTACACTTGGAGCCAGATGATTTCCTCTTATAGTCTCAGCCACACTCACTAGCTAGGTTTGAGCTAATCATTTAACTCCTCTAAATTTGTTTCCTTATTTGTAAAATAGTGTAAAAATTTTTAAATAATGCATTGTGTCCTGAGATAAAATTATCTGAAATAACTTTGTAACAGTAAGATGCTACATAAATATTAGAAATTATGGTCAGTGTTAGAACTTAGGTTGGTGCCCTTTCCACCATGCCATGTTGCTATAATCTCACCTGGAAAATGAACCTACTTACCTTAATAATCAGGATCACAGGGGGTGGCTAGGTGGCTCAATGGATAGAGCACTGGCCCTGGAGTCAAGAGGACCTGAGTTCAAATCTAGCCTCAGATACTTAATTATATATATATATATGTATATATATACATATATATATATATATATATAATCAGGATCATAGGACAGTAAATGATCCTTAAATGAGAAATCGAAAGTGAATGTTTTTTTAAAAGCTCTAGAGATGCAAAGCATTTGGATATTAACAGTCTAAATTGTATTGACTCCAAGTATACCTTTCAAATCAAACAGGATGGTTTGAAGGAGAAAGTCTGATGGGGGGTGGGCAAAGCTGGGAGAAGCTTCCATTTCCAAGAAACAGAAAGTGAAATGTGACTAGATCAAGGACCAGTTCCTATCAGCAGCTGTATAATTCTGTAATGGATTTTTTTTTTAGCAGAGAAAGACTGCAAATTGCTCTTTTCTAGAATAATTGGGTGGTTCTCTGTGATATCACAGCCCATCCTTCATCCAACCAACCCCACCCCTTTTCCTCTCAGTTTACACCAAATTACCAGAATTAGTTTTACCTCTTCCTTAAGTTCCTAACTCTTCTCCTTCTTTGTCTGTGAACACTCATTGTCCCAGGACTCATCTATGCCTTCTAGGTATCCTTTTCTTTAGACAAATAGGAAAATACTCATAATTAGAACATACTCATTATTAGAACCAAGGGAACACTCACTGAGAGAAGTTTCTAAGTGTTCCATACAGAGAGGAAAAGAGGAGAGCCCAAATGAAGCTATGTAGAAGAGAATATTAGGTATGATGTTGGAGAGATCTGGGTTCACCAGGATAGGGTGCCAATATAAATGACATGAGATACAAATGGCTGAACAGAGGTCCCTTATATGGTGGCTTTCATTGGCCACATTCTGGTTCTAGAGATTAGAGAGAGAATCTGGAGATCCCAGAATGATGGAATTGATCAGGAATGGAAGTACAATTTAACTTCTGAAAGTAAGCTAAAAAGGAAACGGCAATTTATAGCTTCAGAGACTTCTAGAATCTGTTGGCAGCATGTAGAGATGGTGAAGAGCTGCAGCTGGAATGATGACTCTAAGAGTACAAAGAGGGAGGGGCTCATGGTCACCAGTCAATGCACCATTTCCCCCAACATTGTGAAAGAAAAAGTTTCTTTTCCAGACTACTGTGCTGGGAGATGAAAAGCATAAATGTAGGGGCAGCTAGGTGGTGTAGTGGATACAGCACTAGCCCTGCAATCAGGAGGACCTGAGTTCAAATTCAGCCTCAGACACTTAATACTTAGTTGTGTGACCTTGGACAAGTTGCTTAATCCCATTGCCTTGCAAAAAAACAAAACAAAAAATAGTAGAACTGTATTCCCTCCAGGAATAGTTTCTAAGAGAGTTAGTAATCCTTCATTTTCATCTCTCTTTCAAATTAAATGCATTTAGTAATTCTATGTCATTTGCTTAGGTATGTATCAGTACAAGGACCAAGTGTCTCTACTGAAACAGATCTTACAGGTTCTCAGTTTCATTCTGGGGCAGGGTCCTTGAGTCATGTTAGATGTACTTAAAAGAACACACTATACCTATATACATACATAACCATAAACCTAACTCTGTGAGGAGTATGCTTACTGGCTCAAAGATAACATAAACTAAGAGCAAAGGGGTGATTCACATTATAAAAGGATTCTTAATTTTAGAAAAATATTGATGTTACTGAGCTAATAGCTAATGTGTCACAAATCTAACAGAATGTATAACAAACTGATTTCTACCAAGGTCTTAAAATTAAACAATAGGAAAAACCTGTATTCATTTCTTAACTTCAAACTGACCCCAAATATTGATTCTTTAATGACTTGTGAAATGAACCCAATCCCACTGAACTCATTCTGACTGGAATCCACCCACTCTATATCCCTAAAACTACTAAACAAGAGCAAAGTCAAAATGTCAAAATATTCTCTGTTTGCACTGCATAATATCTAATACATATTTTAAAATGGCACAGTAGAGTGTTAGCTCTGGAGACAAGAAGATCTGAAGTTAAATATAGCCTCAGACACTTACTAGTTGTGTAACCCTAGACAAATCACTTAATAGCTGTCTGCCTTAGTTTCCTTAATTGTAAAATGCAGATCATAACAGCAACTACTTCATATGGTTATAGTGAAGATTGACTACAATATTTTTAATGTGCTTAGCATGTAGTCTGAACTTAATAGATGCTTTTTTGCTCCCCGCCACCCTCCCTTGAATTAAAATGAAAGTGAAACTTCCTTATTTTTTTTAGACAGTCCTTACAGGAAAAAAGAGAGAGCCATCACTACATTTTATCTCAAAGCACCTAATAATGTTCTGTTTCCTGTGGATAACTAGTCTGGCTTCATAAAAGTTCAGTAATAATATCATAAAAGATGGGAACCTCAAAGTTCATCCACTTCAACTTGTAACTAACCAAGAATCCCTTTCTACAATATCTCCAATAAATGGTTTAGATAGGCAGTGAGGTGATTGCACATATATACCTTAAATCAAATTGCTTACTATTTTAGGGAGTGGGGAGATGAAAAAGAGAGAGAGAAAATTTGGAACTCAAATTTTTTCAAAAAAATGAACGTTAAGGGGCTGCGATGTAGCACTGTGAATAGAACACCAAATGAGTCAGGAGGACCTGAGTTCAAATCCAACCTCAAATCCAACCTGTGTGATGTTGGACAAGTCACTTAATCCCCCAAAACTGAAAAAAAAAAAAACCCCACTATTTGAAAAGAAAAAAAAGATAGGCAATAAGGGTAAGCCCATGTTTTCAGGAGCAGCACATACCTCTTTGGGATAAATAATGGTTGGGAAGTTTTTCCTTTATATCAAATCTAAGTCTATTCCTTTGAAATTTCTACCCACTTCTCTTATTCTGCTCTCTGTGTAATCAGATGTCTAATCATTCTTCCATATGATAGTCCTTTAAATAATCAGCTAAACATCCCACTCTATATTCTCTTTTTCAGGCCAAACATTCCCTAGTTTTTAATCAGACCTTACATATCAAAAACAGCATGAGAAGAAGAATATAAAAACATGAAAGGAGAACAGGAAGGAAGCATGAGAAGAACTGTTCTTATCAGAAATAGACAAAAGAGGATTGAATACACACATGTATTATTGTTATTTGTTCCTTGTTTTTTGAAGAGGACCAGTGACATCACAAGGGTGAAGCTTTAATTCGTGGAAATAATGAATAAAGAGTGGTTTATTCCCCAGGGCATTAAAGGACATGCTTTTTAAGAAGCTTCCTTGGTTGATGATTTGCCTGCAAATCTACATTGATGTTTTCTTGCAGCTACCTCTTTTCTGCAATATTAGAATGATTTGAAGTGTCTTCAAAATTTAATTTTTTAGGGCGGCTAGGTGGCACGGTGGATAGAGCACTGGCCATGGAGTCAGGAGTACCTGAGTTCAAATCCAACACATCAGACACAAATCCGACAAATCAGACACATAATAATCACCTAGCTTTGTGGCCTTGGGCAAGCCACTTAACCCCGTTGCCTTGCAAAAACTAAAAAAACGAACAAAATTTAATTTTTTAAACCATTCCTTTCTTCTTGGACCAACATCCTCCAAAGAACTTTAGCCTATAGGATCCAACTCTCTTTCCCAAACTGTTTAAAATTGTTCTTCCAAAAATCTACTTTGCATATCTGTCTTCTTTCAACCTTGCTCTCTTCATCTCTATTACAAATTACATAATAAAGTGGTCACTGCCTCCAATATACCTACCATTTTCCACTTCAACCACCAGCAAATGAGGTTCAGAACAGAAACCCCTTTTTTACCTCCTTGAAATGTTGAACAAAATTATCATTAAGGGAAACCAAGAATGAATCAATTGTTTTGCTTTCTGCAGAGACAAAGTTAAAAAGACAGAGAGACAGAAAGTTTCAATACATTTACAGATAGACTAAATGCCTCATCACCAATATATCATGCCTCTGTCTTTCCCAAACTTTTCATCTATTTTCTTCTTCTGTCTAGGTGGGCTATAGTATATTCCCATAACCATATCACCTCTGTTTCTCCTTACATTGATCTTTACTCAAACACTACCTAACTTATGGTTCCTAGACTTCCCAACACTAGTAAATATTCTTAATAAAGAGGATTATCTTGCACACACATCTCTTTTTTATCTATGCTGTTCCTTTAATCATGTGTACCCTTCCAAAGACTTATTACAGTTATAAGTCTTCTCTCACTAATTCTCACTGATATATGAAGAACAATTTGCTTCCTTGTACAAGGAGCTCTAGTTCATCCTATTTATTACCTTGTGCATATTCAGCTGAGGCAGTGGCTTTTATTGCTAGTTCCTTTCTTGGATTATACGTCCTATAAATTACTGGACCTCTCTCTCCTGCTATTCTTCTTCCTATATTGTAGCTGCTATTCTCTATGCTATTTAGTTTGGCAGACTTATGGAGGCTCCTCTGAGCCCATTTCTTTTTTCATTTTAAAATCTTTTTGAACAGATCTGCAAGACTCCAAATATATATTTATAAATTGGTTGCACTACAATCCTGGTCCAAAACTCCTTGTTTCCATATTTTAAATTATGAACCATAAATCCAAATCTTGTTCTTAGATATATTCTTTTTAAAATTTACTTGTCTGCCTGTCTCTTCTGAAGCACCTACCTTCAAGTAGCAGCTATGGGCTATGTCTCAGAAGTCCTTAATATCTTATCCAAAGAATTTGTGATCTCTTGCATTGTTTTTCATGTTTCCCTGATGAAGTGAGAAGTGATTCTCAGATTTCATCAGTCTACAGATACTTTTTGATATATGCTAGATTTGTGTCCCTCAAGGAATTCATTATTAGCATAATTTTAAAATAACCTACTTTGGTACTTCATGGCCATATTCATTTTTTCTTTCTCCCCCATGTCCATTTCTGGGTGATCACTCTTCTTAAGCCTCTCACTGAACCACATCATCATTCCTTGAAGTATAAGAAGATATTCCCTCACTTATGAGAAGAGCTTCAGTCATTTTATGTATTTGGTGGTGAAGATTAGCATTTTGATCAGGCTTAGCAACAGTACCTGGTATTGCCAGAAAGACAAAATACTCCTTGGAGGTCATTTTACTCATTATTTGCTGAAATTGAGAGCCTATGTCTTGTGTTGTCCTTGCTTGAGGCTTTAGTGGCCGGTTTCCAATTTACCTAGTGGCTACCCCTATTTATTTGCCAGCCAGGTTGGGTTCCCGTTGCTGTCCCAAATCTGCCTCTGAAAATAGACTTAAGTGAACTACAGAATGATCAAAGCTGAAATTTTACCCCCCCCCCAAAAAAAAAGATCCAAAGAAATGAAGCTTTAAATTAAGATTTCTGGACCTCCATTCTTCCTCCTTTCTTTTTTCTTCCCTTCCTTCCTTCTTCCTCTTTTCCTTTCTTTCCTCCTTCCTTCCACTCCCTTCCTCCCTTTGTTTCCTTTTTTCCTACTTCCTTTTCTTTCTCCTTTCTTTCTTCCTTCCCATCTCCTCCCTTCCTCCCTTCCTTCTTCTCTTTTCCTTCCTCTCTTCTTAGAATTTTTGAGCACTTACTAGGTGCCTAATGCTGTGCAAGGTGACATGGAAAAGACAAAACAAATAGGAAATGTAGTCCTTGTTCTCAAGGAACAAGCAATCTGATTATAAAAAAAAAATAATTGAGAGAACAACTTAAATCTTTGTACAGCCACTCCAGTGGATATAGTCAGCATAGTATTGGTTTCCATTCCTTATGTACTGTTTCTGATAGTGAATGTACAGATTCACTAACTCTCACACCAAGCTTCCCACATTCCCATGGGGCTCATTAAGAGAATGTTGGTTTACTTCCTATTTCTTCCCATTTGAACCTTTCTTATTTGAAGCAGGAGGATTAGAGACACAGTGCTTATATTCCAGGCATATCCTGTGGATCAATGTACCTCAGTTTTCTCAACTATAAATTTGGGTTAATCATAATACCACCACCCAGGAGGATCACATGAGATAATAATTTGTAAAAGGCACTTAGGCTAGTTGGGGACACATAGTAGGAGCTTGCTCCTTTCCCTTCCTTTCCTCTTCTCTGACAGAATCTGAGTGGAATGCTTCCCTCTCCTCCCTTCTAATAATGGAATGTTCATGCCTGAAGAATTCTAAAGGCGATTTCTGTCCCTAGGTCCTCCCAGCGCTAAGGAAACATGGCCAGGCAATTTATGACCCTAGAGAAGCTGAAATTTCACAAAAAGATATATGGGCACAAAAGTTGCTAGTCTCAGCAGCTGCAGTCTGAGATAAAGACGAAAAGGAGTCAATGGCCCTGAGCAAGTGATTTAATAATCCAGATGGGCCATTCACAGCACACAGGCAACAGAAAGGCTCTCACTCTGTGGATACCGATTCTTCTTATTGCTTCTTCCAAGTAGCTATAACTGGAGCCTATTAAATGGCAGACAAGTGCAGTTATAACCCCAGGTGACCTAGTATCTCCACCTGGGCTAGCAGAGCCCTCAGGAGTGGTCAGGTCCTTGGGAAAGTCTCTCCACAGCAATATAATACCCACAAAACCTAAAAAGGAGGAGCAGGAGAAGGAGATAGGCAAACACAGACATATGGAGACATGTTTTGAGATTCCAAGGGGCTGAGACAAACCTGCTGATGAAGGATCAGTTATGTGTTTTTAGCACTCCATATATTTGAAACAGGACTAGCCAGTCAGTAATTAATCTGCCCCCCTCTGTTATTATTGCCAACCTAGGGAAAACAAGAGGATTAACTAACTATATATCTAAGAAAACAGAGAGAATGGAAAGCAAGCTTGGGAGCAGACAAAAACTCTTACCTTGCAAGGTTAAAGCTCTGAGATTTATCCTGGCCTAAGAATGACTTGCTCTTCCCTCCACTCCCTCTCAAACAAGGATGGGAGAGGGAGGATTCCCAAATAATGAGGCAAAATGGGCCTCTTTTCCTTTATTATCTCTGCTTTTATTTGATTGAGCCAAGTGACTGATGCCCATTTCCTCTTTGAGAAGACCACTCTCTGAAATACATATAGTCTTATGAACAACCCGCAAAGCTTTGTTTTTAAAGCATGTTCATTATCTCACTTAATCTTGGCAACAACTCTATTAAGTCAGTCAGTTAGGTATCATGATCCTGTTTTGTTTTTTAGGTGAGAAAAAAGAATCCCAGAATAGTGAAGCAATTTGTCTTTGGTCATTAGCAGAGCTTGAGTTAGAGACCAGTTCTCCTGATCCCCTGAAAAGTTATCTCTCCACTATGGAGCCAAGACCAGTTCAGCTTGGTTGCTCTGGGTCCAAAGCTGAGTAGACTGAATCTAGAAAGAGTTTACAAAGCCTAGCTCACCTGGTCTAGTCCATGAGCTCCAGGCAGGAGTAACTTCTGATTCTAGCATAAACTAGGTAAATAAGAATTTTGTGGACCAGAAGTTATTTTCCCGTCCCAGGAGAACCCCACTGTGTCCCTGGCTGGGAGAATTAGGTGTTTGACCTACAGTGGAAGAAGAATGAAACCACTTTTCATAGACAATGATTTTATAATGTCAAGTTGAGTTGAAAGTTACAGATAAGATTCAAAGCCTCCAAGATGGTTTCTACCCATTGGGAGGTGGTAGGGTACATGATAGCCAAACCCAGAGGCGTGCAGCTAGTTGGGAGTCCCAGCCTCCAGAACCAAAGCTGGTTTCTACCCAATGGGAGATGATAGGGTGCATGATAGCCAACCACAAAGGGGTGCAACTAGTTGGAAATTCCTCAACCTCTAGAACTATAGCTGGCATAGGCCAAATGTTTCTTTCACTCCCCTCAGTGTCCCTCTAGCTACCAGTTACTGAGTTTTCTGCTGGCTAACCTCCTGGGCAGGGGGGTAGCAGATGACTTCTTATATTCCTTCCAATGAGTGTGTCTGTATTTTAATAAGGAGTTCAGAATTGCCATTGGTGAATTTACAAGATTCATTTCAATCTATGAGAGAGGGATAGGAAAGGAGAAAGATGGGAGGTGACCCTGCCCAGAGGAAACCACATTATCTTCTTCCCACTCTAACTCCACACAGAGTCATAACTATCCTGGGATAAATGGAAATTTGCCCCAGGGTACCATCATGGAGGAGAGGAAGATGGAAGGAGTGATTATCCTCAAGGTGATTCTCAGGTTCCTCTTCTGACAAGTCAGTACCTTTATCATAATGATGCAGCTTACTCTAGTGTCAGGACATCTCTTTTTTAAAAAGTTTTATTTTTTAATATTTTAATTGTTTTCCAATTATATACAATAGCAGTTTTTTGTAAAGTTTTTTTATAATGTTTTGAATTTTACAATTTTCCTCCACCCTCCTTCCCTCCCCCCATCCCCCCCAGAGAAGGCAGTCTGATAATCTTTACATTGTTTCCAGTGTTATGACATCTTGATCCCCTCTCCCCTCTCTCCAGGCATAGTATTCTATGCTTTTCCTGTCTATTTTACCTGTCCTCAGGCAATAGAACTTCTAATTATAGCCCTGATATAACCAGTCTTGCTTGGAACTCCCCTGTTAAAGTGAGCAAGGCCTGTGAACATATTTTTCGCTATAGAAAAGATGGAAGGAAAGAGGTTGGCCTACCTGTCTGTTTGCTCTAAATCTAGACAGGATTAAGCTGTATGGTATAAAGAAGAGGTTTTTAACATGGAGTTTGTAAGCTTGTTTAAAAAAATTTTAATAACTTTTTCAATATAATTGGTTTTATCTGTTATCTTATGTATTTTATTTGCACTTTTCAAAATATGAGTCTGAGAAGGGGTCCATAGGTTTCACCAAATTGCCAAGGGGGTCTGTGATGCAAAAAAAATTAATATTTCTAATATAAAGCTCTATTTTTCTCTTGGAAAGAATATTGAACTTTGAAACCAGGTGGCATAAGCAGTTGGATGACATCTCTCTGAGCCTCTGTATTTCCATCAGCAACATGAGGGAATAAGAATAATATGGGATATCTTTAAGGTCTATCTCTCATTTTCTATACATTCTTCTTGAAAGGGCACCTATAAAATAGAAATACCTATAAACTCTTCCTCTCTAATCCTTATTGGCTATGTGTAGCACTCTGCTCTTCTCTCTAAAAACATTTAAATTCAAAGCTTTTATTAGTTCCCTTATCTGTACGATGAGGGCAATAATATTTGCACTACGTAACTCACAGGAAAGTACTTAGAACATAAAAATGTAATAAATATGAGTTATTGTTGTTGATCTACTTCCAACTCCACCCTTCAATTGATCTATAACCTTGGACAGAACCATTTCAAATTTCTAAGTCATAATTTCTTCAGAGTCCAACTAGATTCTAATCATTTGGATGACCACACATTTATAGAATGTAAGCTTCTTGAGAGCTTACTCAATTTTTTCTTCTCCTTAGCATAGACATTCAATAAGTCCCTGTTGATTAATTGATTTACTTCTAGCTCCAAGAGCTCCTGGTTGATGATCTAAAGTCTCCATATTGATCTTCAGTTCCCTCTTGAGCACAGTGTGAATTATGTTAAACAGTCCAAAAATTTGGAAGAACTCCAATACTGAAGGGAAAAATCCAATAACAAAAGCCATAAGCAACCTTCAGTCTGTCAACAGTCATATGTGTACAGAACAATTCCTGACCTCCACTCTACACTCAATGGGAAAGTGAAAGTAAAACCACCTCTTAGAGTTTCTCTTTCTTAAGAAACCAGGCTTTTTAAGTTTCTGAGAGAGCTCCATTCTGAGTCACTGCCAGTCACTTAATTGCCATCATTAGAGTAGATGGAGCCAGAATGTAGATTCAAATAATCCATGAATGCCTCCAACAACCTAAGGCACATGTGGGATGTGGAGATGGAGCAATGAGTCACCTGTCCTGGAGAGAGCTACCCCATCTCCTCAAATGAGTTGATTATAGCAGAATGCTTACCTTTTTAGACCAGTTGCTGGGCATGTTAGTAGGAATTTAAAATGGTTAGTCCCTTCCTCTGGTCATCTCTTCCCTAGACTAGAACCCAGAGAGTGTAATGAATATTGAAAAAGAGAAAATAGATATGAATAGCTGGAAATTTAGAGAACTGGCTTAAAATGTCACCTATGACTGGAATCAACTAGTTCTATGTTAGACAAGATCACTTATCTCTCTGGGTCTTCTGGAGAAAAGAAGATTCAGATTGTTACATTACAGTTGTCTTCAAACATATGAAGGAATGTTTTCTGGAAAAGGGATTAGATTTATTCTGTTTGGTCCCAGGGGTTGGAATTGGGAGCACTCAATTAATAAAGCCTATCATCCTAGGCAGTGGAAATACAAAGACAAAAATGAAACTGTCCTTCCCTTTAAGGGGTTTCCATTCTATGAAAAGAAAACCACATGCTCAAGTAAATACAAAATAGAAAAGTAGTCTCTCAGAGAGCTGGTCTCAGAATCAGAAAGGTCTGAATTCAAGCCCTGTTTGTGACTCTGGTAATTTGAGAGAGATCTCAATTTTCTGGGCAATTCTCTGAGGCAAGAGTGTCAGCTTGTACTGGTAGAGAGAGTTTTCTCATCTAAGAGATGCTAATGAAACCACAGGCCCATTCTCTGTAGCCTATACACAAATAAATACAAGATAATTTTGGTCAGGTGATTCCAGCAGCTGAGGTGTTCTTTGCAACTCTGAAATTCTCATGCACAAAATGAGAAAGGGCCTTTTTGATTTAAAATGATCACTGTGCAAAAAGTTATAAGATTGCAGTGGTTGCTCATCAGTGTCTGCAATATAATTCAGTCATGATGCCATCATACCCATATTAGGCTCACCATGAATTGTTGTTGCTGATAAATAGGTAGTACAATGACTGCTTTGGGCTCACTCCACTCTTCCTCCCTCCATTTGCCAATGAGTAAACAATGATCTCATTGCTCATCAGAGTAAGTCTATGGCTGCCCTGTTTCTGAAGCTTTGGGTCATTCTTTGGTTTTAATTCAAGGATCAAATAGTTGTTCTCATCATCTCTTCCTTCACTAATACTGTCTGTTCTCCATTCTTGAAGAACATCAACATCAGGGGAGGTGATGCCATAACAAGCACAGGAATTGGATTTGAAGGGATGTTGTGCTAAGTCATCAGCCTCACTTTCTCCTCTAGAGCACTCTGAGTACAGTGGCCAGATATGAATTGGGATGACTGAAGCTATGACATCAAGATTAAGTGACTTACTCAGGATCACATACATAGATAGTAAGAGTCAAGTGTCAAAGGTTGGATTTGAACTCCTAACCTCCTGATTCCAAGGCCAGTGCACTGAGCCACTAAGGCAGGGGGGCTCTGGAGCAATACAAACAATACAGTACCTGACAACAAACATAGTATGACCTAGTAGAACAGGAATCTATTGTCAGATAGTCCAAGATTCCCCTCCCTATTTCACTACTTAACAATTGCATCACCTTGGAACAAATCACCTAATTGCCCTGGGCCTCAGTTTCTTCTTCTATAAGGATGAGAGGAATGGACAGGATGGGGAGGGGAGGGGAAGTATTGTCTATTGGAAGGGATGCTGGGTTTGGAATCAGCAGACCTGGGTTGGAAGAGCAGATCTGTTCCTCATTTACCTAGGTGACCTGAGCAACTGGCCTCTCAGTCTGTTTCCTTCTGCAAAAATGAGGAGGAGATGATGGATCTGCAATGCCCTCTCCCAGCTCTATTATCTTATGCTTCTGTGACTTGCTAACATCCCCAAGGACCAGACTAATTTAAACAAGGATGAAACACTATGAACTATCTGCACTGAATAGTTTACTCCTGACTCTAGCCTGAGTCTCTTCTACTCATTTCTCCTAATACTTGTTCTTATATTTTATAGGACAGTTAAACCCAAGACCCACGAGCCTTCTTCTGGTTCTTCTAAATCCCCAGGCAAAGTGAATGGTGAAAACAGTCTCAACTGTTTCAACTCCAGGCAATTCCAGTTTATCTGGTCCTTCATGGAGGAATTTTCCTTGGGCAAAAATGGTCTTCCTTTTTACATCCTAGTGCCTCCATTTTCTTTAAATAGAGGCAACAGTGGAACCCTGATGGAAAGGAACAAAGAACACATAACTAAGGGAGGGCACGAGTTGGGGGGGGGGGGGTAGGGGGAGAGACACAGTATCAGAATATAGGACTTCTGGGAAAGGGAGAAGAGAATCATCCTTGATTGGAGGGAAGGGGTGGGGAAGTCTTGGGAAGAAAGGTGATTATTTACATTCTCCCTACCCTTTTTATCCAAATAGAATCAAACTGAGTCAAAAATTAAAGTCAAGGATAAGCCTTGAAGAGAAAAAAAGAATAACAAGGATGTGGGCATGTATGTAATAGGTATCATTAAAGAACATCAAACTGACTGAGGGATGTGATAAAAGGGAAAGAAAGGAGACAGGTGTTGTTGCCAGGCAGCCAGAACCAGTTTTGCCATGATCAACTTCATGATTGACTGAGGGAATAGGTGAAGGAGAGTTCTATGATAAATTTTAGTTTTATAGTGGGGTCTTTTCAGTGTTGGTTTAAAAAAATTTTTTTTAATATTTTATTTTTGTCCCAATTACATTTGTTAACAAGGCAATGGGGTTAAATGACTTGCCCAAGGTCATACAGCTAAGTCATTAAGTGTCTGAGTTCGGATTTGAACTCAGATCCTCCTGATTCCAGGGCCAGTGCTCTATTCACTGCTGCTCCACCTAGCTACCCAACCTAATTACATTTTAAAGCAATTTGTAATATTTGGGTTTTTAACTCTTCTATAGCAACAGGGGTTCCCCCAAATCAGAAACCAGAGGATGATGGACAAGGCAAGTGGCCTTAATTTTTAATACCCAGGTTCAAATCTGATGGAAATCTACAGCTATGTTACCTTGAACAGGTCCTTAACTATTTTATGTCTATTTCCTTATCTATTAAAACAGGAAAATGATTTGATGCCTCTAGGGTCCCTTCCAGTTCTAATCTATGATCCTTTGATTTCTAAGGGTCACTTTCAGATTTAATGTTGCATGAATCAATTTTCCACAACTTTTTTGGACCAGAGGCCATTGTAGATTAGGGCTTCTGGAAAACATGTCCCAACTCTGATACATATTAAGTTGTGTGACCATGGGCAAGTCACTTGACCTCTTGGTGTCACAGACAACTTAAGAATTCATTACAATTGGGGGAACTTGCAATAAAGTTGTGAGAATTTCCATATTGGAAGTTACTGTACACTGATACACTGATTTGGTCTCAATTAAAAGTTAAAAGTTGAATCTTGGGGCAGCTAGAGGTGGTGCTTTGGATAGAGGACCGGCCCTGGAGTCAGGAGTACATGGATTCAAATCTGGTCTCAGACACTTGATAATTACCTAGCTATGTGGCATTGGGCAAGCCACTTAACCCCATTTGCCTTGCAAAATCCTACAAAAAAAAAAAAGTTGGACCTTAAGGACAGTTCTAAGGAGAGAGTTCTGTCCCAACAAAGACTTCACTTAGTCTTAGTAATTTTCCCTAAGAATTTGCTGGTTCCACCAGTGAACCCTTAACTCATGCTCTGGGAGAACAGCCAGTATCAGCCAGTCCCCAGCCCAGTCATTCCATTTTTTAAGTAGGGGGACAGCTCTCAGTCTCTAGGATCAGTCAGTTCCCAGCCCAGCCATTCCATTCCCCTGACTAGGGTGACAGCTCTTAGTTCTTTCCTTCAGTTGAATTCAAATAATTTTAGTTTTTAGCCCTGATTAGGAGGCTAGAAGAGATGCCAGAAACCAAGTGGATTGAGGTTTGGTGAATGCTGTACCCAGAAACTGGGCTTCTTACATAAAGAGAAGAGTTCCAAGGAATGATGACTACAATAAATGACCATTCACATCTGAGAAGCAGTTATGATATAGTGTAGATTAGGGAACCATCCTCTTGTAGCCAGAAGACCTGAGTTCAAGGCTTACCTTTGATATATGCAGGTTGGGAAATCACTTAACTTCTCAGTACTTTAGTTCATTTAAAAATTGCAGAGAAGGTGCCAAACTGTATTAATAAAAGTTTTCTAAACTGAGAGTTCCCTATACTAGTAAAAATACAGGTACAGGACTCAATCCAGGTCTTCCTGGTCCCATGTTAAACACTATCTGACATGCCATCTAAAAACTCCTTACCCACATTTTATTTAAGACTTCTCCCAACCTCCAACCTTTTTTGAATACCACACACACACCTAAAAGGTACTCTCACAGTAGTTATCTTCTCTATACATTTGGCATTAATCTTGGTCTGCTTTGTGACATCTCTAGGATTATTGCCTTATACTGTTAACTTTTCACTCCCCTCTCCTCCCCTTTCCTCCCTAAACCTACCTCTCAAACTATAAGGTTCTTTTAAGGCCTGAACCATGTTTTACATTCATTGTTTTTGCCACTATGAGGAGCCTGAAATTCTTTTACAGGAAAAGGGTCTTATTCCCTGATTATTAATAGGAGTCAGCCCTACAAGACTAATCCTCACCTTCCCCCAAAAGGGGACCTTACCCTATGATTTATGGTCAAACTAAGAAGGAAAGAGAGAGCTGGTTTAGAGAAGTCTTCATAGTCTGAAGGAGGGTGTGGAAGATAAACTAGGGCAACTTTATTGGTTTTGGGTCTTTTCTGGGTAAGTCTTAGGTGGGTGGATGGTATTTGGATAAAATCTTAGCTGTACTTGCAGTTAGTTTAGCCACTTTAGGAAGAATTTAAAACCAACTGTATGTTGAGACTTATGAGTCATTCAAGTAAGATTTCACCTGTATCTCATATATTTAATACAATTAAAATGTTTTTTAGATTTTTTCAGTTCATCTATCTTTTCATTAATTTTTACTGGTGTCTTTTGTTTTATCACCTTTATATCCATAGATATCCATATATATATATATCCTCTAGCCAGAGAACCATTTCCTTTTTGAAAAAATAATTTTTAAAAAAGAGGGAGAAGAGAAAAGCATTTTAGTAAGGCAAATCAAAACAATTGAATTTGACAGCATAAGTGATTTCCACAATCATTCCCCAACTTCTGAAGAGAAGAGGAGGAATGGAGGAAGGTATGTTTTCTCATCTCTTCTTCAGTCAAGCTTCAATCAACATTTACTAAGCTCCTCCTATATATTCCAGGAACTTCAGATACAAAGATAAAAATAAAAAACATGAGAACAGTCCCTACCCTCAAGGAGCTTATACTCTACACAGTTATAGTCAGTTGTACAGTTAGAAAATTTCTGCCTCCCTTTATGGTCTCAGGAGGGCAACCTCTAAATATTTGTTTCTATTTCACTGTAATACTGTAGACATCTCTACCACCCTGTAGTCATTGCTTGCGTCCCAGTGGAGTAGAAGACAACAAATGCAGCTCTTGTGACCCAAAGTAACAAGATATCCTAGTAGTGCTTTGGGAAAGAGGTCAAAGGAATAGTATCATGCTGGATTGGAATTCAGCTCAAGCTTTTTCTCCCTAGAGTTGTGGGGTAAATGTTTGTGAAATAGACATTAGGCTTGAATGAACTGCCAAACCAAGAACGTTTTTAACATATCTCCTGTACTCCACATACCTATCAGCTACTAAGTAGTAGTCCTGGCATTTCTGTTTTCACCATATCTACCACATCCAGCTTCACTTCAGTCTTATTTTTAAAAATTCTAATCCAAACCTTTTCTTCTGTACAGTTGTCAATAGCATGAACTTCCTCCCTTCAGCCTACACTCCCTTAAAATCATCTTTCATACCCTTATAGAAGCAAATATCCTACATTCTGGTCATGTCACTTCACTACTCAAAAATCTTTAATATCTTTCTACTGCATATCAAGGACAATTAACTGGTACAGTGGATAGAGTGCTGAAACTGGAATGGAAGAACTGAATCTGAACTTCAGACATTTCCTTGCTGTGTGATCCTAGACAAGTAACTGTTTGCCTCAGTTTCCTCATCTGTAAAATGAATTGGAGAAGGAATTGGTAACATCATTCCAATCTCTTAGACGAGAAAATCCCAAATGGGATCATGAAGAGTTAGACCCAAATGAAACAAATGAACACAACATTGTATATCAAATAAAGAATAAACTCCAGATTCAGGTATTCAAAGTTCTTCACAGTTTCTTCAACCTGCCTACTTATAATTTCTATTAAATACTTCCCCTCAAGTTCTCTTCTGAATCCTGTTTAAACTGGACTATTTACTCCTTTTCTTGTCTTGGCCTTCTCATGACCTCTGGAAAGCCTGGAATTGTCAATCAGCCAATAAATATTAAGCACTTACTTACTGCACATGCCAGTCACTGAGCTTACTACTGAAGTCCCTTCCTGCCCTTCCTTTAAGATTCCACTCAGGAGACACCTCCTCTATAAAGACCCAACCTAGACACATACACCCAACCCCAGGGTGAAAATGAATTTTGGGGATCACTCTCGATCAATTAATCCATCAGTCAATCCAATCATATAGTCATCTTCTACTACAGTACAATGCGATCTCACTCTTGCTAATGTATTAGTTAGCTATGTGTCCCTATTTGAATGTAACCCTTTGAGAGAAAGAGGCATGTGGTATATATTTTTAGATCATGTAAGTAGGGGTTTAATATTTCTTTATTGAATGAATCAATATTAAATTAAGAAGTAGTATTAGATGGTCATTTCAGATATGAATGCTATAGGCTCTATAATTCCAAATGTAATCCCTATGAGTTTTTCCTTTTTTTCTTTTTTTTAGTGGGGAAGAGGAGAAAATAAATGTTAATTTAAAAAAAGTAAATTTAAAGATTGATTTAATATTCTTTCTTTTTTTCTTTGCCTCCTTCTCTTTGTCCCTAAGGTTGGCACATTATGTCTAGGGAAACTAGGGCATCGCTGTTTAGGGTTTGGCTTTGAATTACCCTACAATGTCTCATAATAGTGAGAGTCAGTGACCCAGTGGTTGAAGGGCAACATAGTGGGGGAAATAATACAAAATTTAAAGAATACTTTAGGCACCATCCTAGGATGGTGAAGCAAGGATTGACTCAAGGAACTAGGGATATATATGTATATATATATATATATATATATATATATATATATATATATATATATATATATATACATATATAAAAATACAGAAGGGACTTAGAGAAGAAATTATGGCAGTTTTAAAGGATTTGAAAGGCTATTAGTGGGAGAAGGATTATGCTCCTGCCAAATCCCAAAGGGCAGAAAAGGAATCCCTAGGAGAGAACTGTACAAAGGCTGATTTAAAGTTTAGGAACTTTCTTTTGTATATTTTTAACATTTTATTTGTTTTCCAATTATATACAATAGTAATATGCACCCATCATTTTTTTCAAGGCTCTGAATTCTACAATTTCCCCCCCCTCTCCTCCCTTCCCTCCCCCCCCAGAAGACTGTCTGACAGTCTCTACATTGTTTCCATGACATACATTGATGCAAATTGGATTTTATAAGAGTAAACATAAGAATAAATATAACCCCCCCCCCAAGAAGATGGAAAACCTCAAGAATATAGAAGGAGAGAAAGAAATATACTTTAGTCTGTGTTCAGATTTCAATGGCTCTGTCTCTGGGGTGAGTTGCTTTCTTTATCATAAGTCCACCAAAGAAGTTGCCTCAATATTTTTCCTTCAGTTGCTATTACTACCTGTCCTCTACTTTATTTCTCCCCACTTGCATTTATTCTATTCTCTCTCTCCTTTCATCCTGGCCCTGTCCAAAAGTGCGTTGCATCTGAGTACCCTTTCCCTCCATCTTCCCTCTCTTCTATCACCTATTCGCCCCCCTTCCCTCCCCCGATTCCCCCTCATCCTGTCCCTTTCCACCCATCCTTCTCTAGGGCAAGACAGATCTCCTCACCCTATTAAATGTGTATGTCATTTCCTCTAAGTGTTTAATCCATTTCTGATGAGAATGAAGGCTCATTCATTCCCCCTTGCCTTCCCTCCTTACCCTCCATTGAAAAAACTTTTTCTTGACTCTTATGTGAAATCTCTCAGCTTCTTCTTCATCTCCTTTTTCCTTCCTCTCAGTACTTTCCCCCATTGCCCATTGACTCCATCCTGTTACCACATCATACCGTTTTATTCCACTCCTTCCTATATCCTGTCTATATACTCCTTCTAACTGCTCTTATAAATGAGAAAGTTCATGAGTTATCAATATAAAGTTCCCTGTTTCATTGAAAGTCCATCTTTTCCCCTGAAAGAGGATGTTCAATTTTGCTGGGTAGTTGATTCTCAGTTGTAAACCAAGATCTTTTGCCTTCCGGAATATCATATTCCAATCCCTACAAGCCCTTAATGTAGATGCTGCCAGATCCCGTGTTATCCTGACTATGGAGCCTCAGTAGTTGAATTGATTGTTTCTGGCAGCTTTTAGAATTTTCTCTTTGACTTGAGAATTTTGGAATTTGGCTATAATATTCCTGGAAGGTTTTCTTTTGGGATATCTTTCAGGGGGTTACCTGTGAATTCTCTCGATTTCTATTTTACCCTCAGCTTCTAGGATCTCAGGACAATTTTGCTGTGTTATTTCTTGAAAAATGAACTCTAGGCTCTTCTCCTGGTCATGGTTTTCAGATAGTCTAATAATTTGTAAATTATTTCTTCTGGATCTGTTTTCATACTCAGTTGTTTTTCCAATGAGATATTTCATATTTTCTTCTAATTTTTGGCTTTTTTCTAAGAGTTTTATTTCTTCCTGCTTTCTTGCAAAGTCACCAGCTTCCTTTAGTTCCATTTTGCATTTGAAGGAGTTATTTTCTTCAGAGAGCTTTTTTATCTTCTTATCCAGCTAGGCAGTTCTGCTTTTTAAGTCATTCTTCTCATCTGCCTTTTGTTTTGCTTTTTTCATTAGGCCTAAACTGGTTTTTAACATGATTTTCATCAATATTTTTTGTATGCCTTTCTCCAAAATTTTTGATATGGTTTTCAAGAATTTTCTGCATTGCTCTCATTTCTCCTACCAATTTTTCCTCCTCCTTCCTTAATTGCTTTTCAAAGGCTTTTTTTGAGATCATTCATAGTCTGAGCCCATTTTCCATTGCTCTTCGAGGTTTTGGATACAGAAGCTTCCATTTTGTCATCATCTGAGTATGTGTTTTGATCTTCCATGGGACTGAAGTAATTCTCTATGGTCAGATTCTTCTTTTTCTGTTGTTTACTCATTTCCTCAGCCCAAGGCTAATTTACAAGGCTTTGGGGTTGTTTTTGGGGGGACGTCCCACTGGAACCTTTATTCCTCTAAGGTCTTAGGCTCTCTAGCCTATGCTTTGATATGGAGATGGCCCAGTACTTCCCTCTGACCTGGAGCTATAAGGAGGGATGCAGGTATCTTAGTATGGAAGCCCAAATGGCAATATGTGAGTATAGGCAAGCAGAGCAGGGAAATCTCTACAGACTCCCCTTACTGTCTCTGGGGGAGCAGGCTGCTTTCTCCAGAATCATGCTACAGGTTCTGTGGCCACGCTCCTCCTTCCACACTCACCCAGGTGCAGCAGAGTTTTCTCACTGCCCCTTCAAGATGGTTGTGGGTGACCTCTGGGCTATGCTGGGCTGTGCTGGGCTATGCTGGGCTACCCAGTGGCTTTTTTCCAACCCCTAGTCCTGGTGAAGCACACCTTTCCAGCGGAACTTCTAAGTTATCTTGGACTGGGAAAATGTATCACTCAGTCTTTCTGTGGGTTCTGCCCCACCAAATTTTGGATAGAGCCATCCTTTGTTGGTTTTTGGGGGGTTTGGGGGATCAGAGTTCTCCTAGGAATGCTTTCTAACAATACCTGCTATATGTCATGGTTTAGAAAGCTGTGGAGTTTCATTTTTAGTTTTTACCATAAGGACTACCTCAAGAGGGACTTGGTTGCTCTTTTCCTGTAGCTCTTCAAGCAGAGAGCAGGTAATCCATTACTCCAGGATATCATAGAAGAATTCTTGTTCAGATACAGTTTGGATTCGATGACCTTTGCAGTTTACAGATTCTATGATTCTATGATTCTATAACTGAAGTTCCTGGCTCTGACAGTTTCTGGCCATAAAGCCTTGGGTAAGTCACTTTTACCCTTTGGGTTTCCCCAGTTATAAAATTTGTTTTTAGATTATTTAGATTATTAAATATTCTTTCTTTTTGCCCTAAGGTCTAGTTCTGACTACCTGGTAACACTTTTGAACTGTTTTTCAATTTTGATGATGATCAAATAAAACATCCTTTCCAAAAATAATTCTACAGCAGATATAACTCATAGGGGCTACCTGGACCTAATCATACAAAGGGTGAGCGCAGATTCTTTCTGTCTTTCTCCCAGCTTCTGCTAAAGCCTGCCTCACTCCTTCCCTGGGCTGGGATTTTGTTCTTTACCATCAACCCAAGGCTGCTTTGAAACCACTCCCTGGGCTAACCATCATACTCATCAATGACTAATGGCTATTTCTCCCTATAGAGTTTACTGGTTCTTCCCTATTCCTGGGAGATGAGGAAAAGAAGAGTGGGGTTATCAACTGCCTATATTCCCCTTTTGAAGATATATGTGCCTGGATATCAGGTGCAGAGATGGTTTATCAGTCACCAACAAAACCCATATACATTTAAAACATTGAATCCTAAATGCAGGAAATTGTCCCACTTTGCAGAAGACTGGTATATTCAAGGAGATAGCTAGTAGGAAGAAAGGAAATTGCTTGTATTGTTGTTAGTAAAAGAGAAGATAAGTTCATATTGAAAATAAATCTGGATTCTGGTCCTTTGCATCTTAAACATCTAGTTATAGGATCTTAGAATGTATGTCATTTAACTTCTGTGGGCCTCAGTTTCTTAATCTGAAACAGGGGTATAGCAATATTTAGCTATTTCATAGGATTCAAACTATTTCATGGGATTTACAGGGAAGACATAATGAAAATAAAGTATAGAAGTGTTTTATAAACTATTAAAAGCACAATATAAAATCAGGGGCTGCTAAGTGGCATAGTAGATAGAGCACTAGAATCAGGAGTACCTGAATTCAAATTTGACCTCAGACACTTAATAGTTACCTAGCTGTGTGGCCTTGGGCAAGCCACTTAACCCCATTTGCCTTGCAAACCACCACCACCACCACCACCACCACCACCACCACCACCACCACCAAAAAAAATATGGTCTTTTTTTCTTTCTATTTTCATCTCCAATACTTAAGAGTGCTAGATGTTTAATAATACTTTATAATTGATTGTTTTGTCTGATGATTATAATGATAATGATAACATTAGTCAATAACATTTATTGCTTTCAACAAAACTACCCAGTGAGGTAGGTATTATAAGCATTATTCCCTCATCAGGACTATAGCCCTCTCCTTTTTCCATCGGTTGCTCTTATATGGACATGAGCAAGGATGATATCCCCATAAGGAGCCTATCAGGGCAAGGCCATTGGGAAGCATCACAATGCCTCTGTTGCCTATAAGAGAGACAAGGGTGCACCCTGA
The DNA here is from genome assembly GCF_037893015.1 of Macrotis lagotis. Lineage (NCBI taxonomy): Eukaryota > Metazoa > Chordata > Mammalia > Peramelemorphia > Peramelidae > Macrotis > Macrotis lagotis. The sequence continues at coordinate 13,986,693 of NC_133665.1, read as the reverse complement.
CTCAGAAGCCCACACACCTACCACCAGGTTACAGGTTGGCTGGCTCAAGCCCACAGTGGTGCTCCCCCTGCTGTGAACCATAAATTAAAAGATCTTAACCTTAACCACAACCATACTCAAAAATGGCAAGCTATAGAAACAGCAGGAGCCGGAGTAGGAGCAGATTTCGACGCCAGAAAAGAGGAAGAAGCAGAGCTCAAGGCAAAGAGCCAAAACAGGGGAAAAGCGGCAAGAAGAAGAGAAGAGGGAAAGGAAAATCAAATTTGAAAAAGAAAGGTAATACTGGTTTACATTCACTTAAATTTTCCTTACAGCCTTCTTCTCAAAAATGCGGAGACAAGATGCTCCGAGTTTCTTCTAGTTTAAAATTTAAACCTCCCTTTCATTCCTCTCAGGGCGTCGCAGTGGTTCTGGCAAGAGACAAAAATCCCAAGAGAGCAAATAGCAAAACTCCATCTGAACTCCTGCTTGAGAATTTTACCAAATCCATCCGGATCTTCTGATCATCCTGAAACAAACAGCAAAATCATTTCCATCAAGATGCATACCTATGGTCACTGCCACAAGACAACAGGAGCCTACTACTGAACAATGCCACCTGCCAATAAAGTCTGAAAATTCAATCTTTTGACCTTATCTGATTTCCTTGGCTCATGGGATAGGGAGAGAGGGGCCTACAAAAGGGGAAGATTCAAAATCCTTGGGGAAGAGATGACCATGGGAGGGGAAGAAGAGGAAGGTTCAGAAATAAAATGTCGTCCTTTATTCCCACTTGCCCAACTTTATTGAATAATCAATAAACATTTAATGCCTAAATTTCAGGCACCATGCTGGGGATTAAAGAGGCAAAAAACAAATCTCTGCCCTTGAGAAGCTTTACAAGATGATGCGGATACAAAATTTACAGTCAAATATATATACAAAGCAAATTTTATACACAGGACATAAATGACAAACTAGATAAATTTACAATCTCAGGCCATCTCAAGCTAACAAAAGTTGCCATATATGCCCGGGATTGTTTTATTTCTTTTATACAGGGACCCAATAAAACAAAAAATCAGCTATATCCTGAGTCAATTTCCCCCTCTGGACTCCCTTCAAGGAAAATGGAAGATCACTGAAGGCTTATCTGATCAGATTTTGGATGTGTCATTAATGGTACACCTCAAAACAGCAACTCTGTCAAGTTTGCCTCACAACATCTTTAAATGAGTTTTTAGAACCAATCTTTATGTGTATTTTAGCTTGGGGGAAGCAGGGTAGGAGGAGCAAAACACAAAAACATTATCTGAAATTTAGTAGGTTCCAGATAAGGTCCTAAGGAGCATAAATCAATTCAGCTGATTTTTGTTGGACTTATTTTCCTGAAAATCCAGATAAATTTAGTGTTGCTCTTCTGGAACTGTTGCCAACACTATACTTTATAATCCTTTCTTAGTCCTCCCCTTTTTGTTATTAAACATTATCCAGCTTTAACAAGGATATTGATGAAGGCCACTTATGTTAGAGTAACTTGGATTTTCCCAGTTGTTGATTCTGTGCCCCAAATTTTGGCTTAGTATTTAATTTTCTATATAGTTTTCTTATTGGAAAGCAGTAGTAGCTCTTTGAAGGCTGGGAAGGGGGAGGATCTGGTTCTCTGTTGATCTCATTACCTGATAAAACTAATGGGTTTATACCAGTTTTGATCTTATTACACAATGTAGGGATATCAGAGTAATTTGTTTTTCAAAGGAGGAGATAAGAATAAAGGAAATGAGGATCCAGGAATCTCTTTACCTATATAGCAGTTTGAACTTGGAAGGTGGAAAATGCAGTATATTTGTGATCTCATGGAAGAGATTGTTTAACTTGTCTCATATATCTAATATATATATATATATATATATATACAAATATATATATATATATACAAATATATATATATACAGATATATATATTTGAGAGTTATATTTTGACTATTTTAAAGAGTCAAGGCCCACTGAGATTCCACATTGAGGGAGTAACTGTTGTAGCATTCCTGTTATCTGAAAAATCCAAGTAAACTTTTTTGGCCCTCCCTTCCTCTATACCAGAGAAGTCTGAATTGATTTAGTATTAAAAGATAAAATGTTATTAAATAATACATACACTTTTTGCATTTTGAGTTCAAACTTTTTCTGTGTTGCTTTCTGGTCTTCACATGCCTATGACTTTCACAAAATTGTCCAGAAATTCCCATTTAATTTCTTATGCTGATTCAAGATTGAAGATCCATTGAAATCATGATGGGGGGAAGTATTTGGAAGGGAACTATATATGATTTTCATGATCTTGAAGTGAAAGTAGTATAGCTTTCCAGTTATTTACAGAAAAACATTTTTTTTTTACATTTTTGCAAGGTGAATGGTGTTAAGTGGCTTGCCCAAGGCCACACAGCTAGGTAATTATTAAGTGTCTGAGACCAGACTTGAACTCAGGTACTCCTCACTCCAGGACCAGTCCTTTATCCACTATACCACCTAGGCGCCCCTAGAAAAACATTCTTGATTGTAAACTCCTTGAGGAACCAGGACTACTTTGTTTTGTCTTTGTAATCACATAGGTTCAGGGGAAACACATATAATTTGCTTTATACATATACTTGGAATTGAATCTAATTGAATTAAGGAGGGTAATAGTTAATAAAGAACTCTTACTGTGGAAAATTAGAGGGACTGGATTCAAATCTGCTAAGGATTAAAATATTTACATGACCTCAGGCACCCAGCTTCCCTAGCCACTCTGACCATCCTCACTCAGTTTTCTCATCTCAACTATAAAATGTGAAGGGATCTGGTGTAGATGGCTTCAATCAATGATCTATGAATCCTGTTCCTTTGATGATCCTTTGAACTGAATTCAAATGAATCAAATCAAGACTTCAGATTCTGTCCTTTGTATACAAAATGTGTAAACTACAACTCTTACCTCACATAGGGTTTTTGATCTGTTGTATTGATAGAGATACCCAAGGGGGATCAAACCACCTATGAGCTTGAGCCTAGCAATGATGTTATTTTTAAAATCAGTGATCTATAATTTTTTATAGTACCTGGCACCTGATTTTCTTGTTAATAAATCTGAGAAGTTGCTTGGGTCATTGAGGTTATGTAACTTCTTTAGGATCACACAGCAATGTATGTATCTTGTAATCATTTTGTTTGGTGAAATTTTGAATTCAGGTCCTTCTTACTTTAAAGCGAATTCTTTATCAACTATAGTTTGGATACAGACTGACCACCTCAACATGATTGTATTATGTACCTATTTGCTAGACTGAACTGGCAAGCCACTTGATTTCTGTTATCACCTTCTACCTCAGACTCAGCTGTAGGTGCTTTCAGCTAGCGTTACTCTACTGTACTTTAAGTGGGGGAGAAGGAGATATGGAATTAGCAAGGAGTCTGTCCATTATTCTCTTGGGGGCTCTTAGCTCTAAGTTTTTGGCAAGAAGGGCAGATGGGATTGAGTGTGGGGAAGGTAGTGGGAGGAGAGTGGAGGTATTTGATATTTTTTCTTGGTCCAGAGCTAGTTTGAGACCCAGCTCTGGAGTAAGAAAAATTATGAAATACCTCCTTCAGTCCAATTTTATGGTGAACTTTTCACTTTTCTGAAGTCAAAAGAGATTAACAAGAAAAACAACTAAATAGTCTAAAAGTATAATTTTGTATCCAAAGAAAACATGAGAATCTCATGCCTCATACCCTCACCTGCATTCTTATTCCCTATTTTGTAGAGGGGTGTAGACTATGGGTAGGTATAGAGCTCTCTATAAAATCTCAACTTGATGTTTTATTTTGCTAATTTTTTAAAAAAACTTTTGTTATAAGGGATGTCTCTGAGAGAAAGGGATATATATGTATATGAGTGTATACATTATGCACATAAATATTGTTCAGTTGTTTCAGTCATGTCTATTTCTTCAACCACCTTATTTCTTTACCACCTTTGAGGTTTTCTAGGCAAAAATATTGAAGTGTTTTGCCATTTCCTCAAGGAAACTAAGGTAAACAGGTTCAAGTTACTTGCTCAGGGTCACCAGTAAATGTGGAGGTCACATTTGAATTCAGTACCTCCTGACGTCAGATCCTAACCCCTTCTATCTACTGTACAATTTAGTTGCCTACTTATATCTGCCTATATATGTATATATTGTGTTAAATAATGTATAATGGGTATATTTGAGATGCAAAAACATATCAAGATATCTATATAATGCATTTTTTAAAATAAAGGATAAGTTGAGCTTTGGATGGTTTCTGATTGTCTTCTGAGGTCCCTTCTACTCTATAGCTAATGATTCTAAAGCAAAGGAAAGTTTTAGTAAAAATATTCCATCTTTTTCTACTCTGTGTATAGGAACCACTTCCCTTTTTTCCACCACCAAATCCTTGTCAGGCATATGAGCTCATCATTCGGGAAAGGACTGTGAAGTTACAGTGTTAGTAAGAGACCCACCCCACATGGGTCATAGTGGACAAAACACCTTTATATATTTGCTTGGGAGGAGAACCCCATTTGGACAAAACTATAGTAACACCAGGAACAGCAGGTTGGCAGCTTCAACTCAGCCCCAAAACAGCATAGCACCTGGCACTACAAAGATTCATTGGGAGCCTGAATCCAAGCCAAAACTCATTCACACTTTGGAGAAGGAGAGGCCAAGAACAGTGGAGAAGCACCCAAATCTTTGGGAGAAGTGAACGACTCTATGGGAGCAGAAAGGTTCAGTTCCAAGGGAGGTAAAGGAGAGGTAGTATGTCCATTAATTTCTAATTCTCAATCATAAAGTCTTTGATTGCCCAGATAACTTGAATAGTTTAGAAGCTAGCTTGAGGGCCAAAGTTCCTCACTAAGCACTGTGTATGTTTTACTTAGGAGGATATAGAAGGCTTTCTGATAGGAGGAGATAAACTCACCATAACAGATGTTACTTCTTGGGAGTCAAAAAGCAAAAACAAATCTTCATTCCGCTTCAAGTTATTCAGTGTACAACAACAACATCAAAACCCCCAAGATTTCCACTCAGTGACTAAGGTCTGAGAGAAGCTAATGAATCCAAGTAGCCAAATGTCTGTCATCTGTCAATAAATCCTGAATATCACTCATTGTCAGACCCACTTTATATGTGCATCTGCACCTAAGAAGCTTTCTCAGTCACCTTAACTTGCCTGCTTGAGCAAGGACAGTGGATGGTTCAGAGTTTTTCCTAGGCAAAGAGAGATTGAGATAAAAAAGGTTAAAGGTTAGAGCCTAACCTTCAGGGTAATCTAGTAAGGACAAAACTAGCCTTTGATTTTATTTTTTCCTCATATTTTAATTGGGTTTCTGTTCCAAGCTAAGGAAATGGAACCACCAAATTCTAAAGATCTAGATTCAGCTTCAGTTTTCAAGTCTCTTTGGGAAAAAGAGGTGGAAAATCAATGGATATTTTTAGCAGGAAAAAAAGTTACCTCTGATCTTCATCATATTAGCCAAAGGAATAGATCCCCCCAAAAGGATCAATGTTAAAGACAGTTGAATTTTAACCCCCCCGCAAGATTTCTCTCTCCATATATTCCACAAAAAAGTTCAGGATAAAAGCATTGTTTTTAAAAGTTCTATGATTAGTTTGGTATCAGAGCACCAAATGTTACAGGGTCTTCAAACTGTCATTCTCTACCCTATTTCCCTGAATGTATCATGCACCAGGCTAGGGGAAAACAAAAGCAAAACACCTTTATTTTTCATATATAGAAGCATCATGAAGTACCAATGGGTTCTGGAATCAAAGAACCTTGGTTCAAATTAGTGCCTCTAATACTTAATAATTATACTCAATATAGCCAGACACTCTGCTAAGTTTACAATTTATCTCATTTGATCCTTACAATAACCCTACTATTCATATTTTGTAGGTGAAACTGAGGCAGGCAGAGAGATTGTGATTTTGTCCATGGTCAATACATTGGATAACTTTGAGACCAGATTTAAGCTCAGGTTTTCCTGACTTCGATCCTATTCCCTATGCTACATAGCTAAGCAAGTGTAGATACTATAGTCAACCAACCTTTAATTAACCTTATCTGTTCAATTGAAGGAGTTAGAATAAGATGGAGAAGTGGAAGTATTTCCTACTTTTCCTCTCCCTTTATCAGTGATTATAATGAATTCACCTTTTAATATTAAGGTTTCAGGCAGCTAGTTGGCACAATACATAGAGCACTGGCCCTTGGAGTCAGTGGGACCTGAGTTGAAATCCATAGTCAGATACTTAATAACTGCCTAGCTGTGTGACCTTGGCAAGTCACTTAACCCCATTGCCTTAAATAAATAAAATTTTTTAAAAAATCAAGGTTTCAAAGTTTTACAGAATGTTTCATTTGAACTTTAAAAGCCAAGATGTTGAGTATTTTTGTCTGAAATGCCAGAGGAAAAACTGTAAGACCTTGTTGTATTGCTTTGCATATTTCCAGATAAATTTTCATATGAACATCTTTATACCTTGGAAATCACAAATGGGCTACAAATTTGGTGTTTTTGTGGTTGATGATTATCATCTTAGTCTTAAGAAAGAGATAGAGAATAACACATGAACAATACAGATTAAATTTACAAACCTTTTGTATTTTGGCGGGGTTTTTTTTTTTTTGGTAATTTTCCTTTTTGGAGAGCTCAATTGTTGAACATTTTACCAGCATACTCTCCTTTTCCCCAAACAACTCTTCCTCGTCCTACCTTGTACTTTGGGAGAAAAGATCCAGAAAAAGAAAACAGTAACTCTGATGCTCTTAGAAACAAAACAAAATTTCCTAGACTGCAAAGACATTTATACCCAGAGCTTTCCTTCAACGGGGATGGAGGTAGAAATTGTTTTTTTTTTTAATTTCCCCTAATTTCATTTCAATTCAATCCTTGAAGCATTTCCTAAGAATTAGCTAAGAAAAGTAGGTCATATTAGTAGAAGCCTAAAAGAACTCACATTTCTATGATTATGTTTATTTCTCCAATGATACCTATCTAATGTATTTGTCTTATGGAATTGATCTTGATCAAAAATTAATAATCATTATAGGTAGCAATTTGGTGACTATTCTCTCTGAACCTAATGGGGACATTTCTTCAAAGGCATCAGAAAGAATATCATCCAAAAGATAAAGTATATACTCTTTAACATAGCAGTCTCTTTTATAGCTTCATTTTAGACTAGCATAACCTCCTTCCAAAAAAGGTCCATGCATGCACACATAATGACAGACATCAGAATAAATTTTAATGGAGGCTTTATCATATACAAATTTGGTGGTTTGTTGTGTGAAAAAGATTCCCCAATATTAGGAGACCTCACCAAGTTTCAACCTGTTGGAAATTTGTTAATCTTCAGAGTTTGTCCTAATCAGGGACAAATGTCACCAGAGGGTTTTGGCCTTAAAAGCAAAGGTAATTAGATTAACAGCACATTTGTTATTTCTCTTAAGTTGAAGCCTTTGTCAAGGTTGTGTTTGTGTGTGTATTGGTGTGGGGTGTATATGTGTGTGTGTGTGTGTGTGTGTGTGTGTGTGTGTGTGTGTGTGTCTAGCTACAGAGCCAAACATTTCCAAAAATGGATGTCTACTGTTGTCCTTAAATAACCTTGTCCATCAGAATGTGTGATCTGAAAGGTCATCTTTGGTTTGTCCAATCTAAGAAGGGGATGGCCACCCCCCCTAACCTAGGATGGGGGGGCAGCAGTCTGGCAAAGCATATATGAAGGGGTTCTTGAATGGGTTTAAGAAGGTAAGCCACTGTTCTGTTTACAATTAAGGGATTTGTAAGCTTACTTTTTAATTGCTAAATTTGTCTTCATTAAAGTTAAATGTTAGTGAAAGCTAGATCTCACCTTCTATTCTCTTTAAAAGGCTTTAAGGGAAAGGTGAATTTCCAAGCACTTGTTACAGGAATAGAAGTTAAATACATACATATATATATATATATATATATATATATATATATATATATATATATATACATTAGAAGGGGCAAAATTCATTCTCCACAGTTGAGAAAATGAGAACAAGTTTGTTATTTTGTTGAGATGAGATGAGGGAGTTATCTGAGTAGTCATGAGAAGTAGAGCAAAGGTGAGTGAGAGAGAGAAGCAGATCACTTTAATTTGTGATGTGGGTCTTTCATACCCCTCCCTCATATTTATTGCTTTCCTCCTCCCATTATCAGTTCAAGCTCCAGGGAAAATCAAGAACCATCCTTGGAAGAGGTGGTAAGTTGATTTAGCTGTAAGTGAGTGATGGACTCCAGCTGTACAAGCTAGGGATTATGCAGGGCCAGAAATATAAGTATTCCCTGAAGAAGTTGTTGACCTGTGTCTTTGAGGAAAACTTTTCTTTGTCATCATCATCATCATCATCAGAGGAAGATCAGAAAGATCTTCCAAAATTCAAAGGAAAACTTCTCCTGATGGAGGAGACCTCCCCAGAGGAATTGCTGTTCTACTAGTCAAAAGGAAGACCAGATTCCCTCCAAAGGTATAGCAGTCTACTTTTCCCAGCCACAATTTGACCGACCATCAGAGTCACCCAGAACTGAAGAATGGATGTAAATTGTACAAATAAAGAAGAAACCCATTCTGGAAAACAACAATAAAAGACTTCTCCAATGAATTTCATTGCTCACGCACTTCTTGGCCTGGTTAAAAACGAGTCCCTATGGACTTTGGGGTTCAGAAATGAGCAGGTCAAGAATAAGACACTACCTGACTGGAGATGAGTTAGAGCTCTGGGCTTTCTTTGCTAGGGCTTTGCACTGTGTGTGTGTGTGGTGGTGGGGTGTTTGTGTATGCAGGGGGGGGGTATTGCCTTGTTCCTTGGGGATTGGTGAATGCTGTTTTCTCTTCATGAGATTTCAGAGACTATCATCCTGGTGCCTCATCATACCTGAAATATCATTTGCTGGCTTCTTGGACCTCGGGCAGGGGAGGTTCCACTTGTTGTGATACACCCCTTCTTAGGGTCTATCATTCTCTCCATCCTCTAAAAGGTCACACTAGATCTAGAGAACAAATATTGATATCCTTTTGGTGTGAAATTTCACCTATGGGTCAGACTTTTCCTCTTCTATCACTGTCATGATACTCCTTCCTTGTCCCTTCTTGAATTTTTATCCAAGCTAAAAGTTTCTAATTATAGCTTTTCAAGAGAATAAGAGTCTACATGACACTTAATATGTACCCTAGAAATTAAAAAAACAAGGTCCCAGATGAGTCAAATGGGCTTATAGTGCCCATTTCTGGATATGCATATATAAGTGAGTGAGAGATAAGAGGGAGCCACTTTTTAAAAGCTGTTCAAAGAGATTCCACTTTTCCCCATGTAAAGAAACTAATTCATTGTTTAACAATTCTGCATGCCAGCTTTTATCTGACTCAGATTTCCCTACCCACAGTCTCCTCCCTTTTATTCTTATTGCAAGAGTTTGCCCTTAGAAATGAATAGCATAGAAATGAATGTGTTGACAATAGTCATTTCCTTTTATAAGCAAGTTCCTTTTCTGGGAAGGAATCCATATCCTAGTGGTCAGTGTTACCGATGGGATTTGGGGTGGCCGATTAAAGATAGAAATCAAGGGTTACTGAAAGATGACAGGAGAGAAATTTTAACCTGTTTAACTTTGCAGTGTTTTATAATCTTGAGCAGTTTTGAAATCCCAGGGAGCACACAAATTCCTTTGTCTTTCGGTAACCCTCAATTTTGATCTTTAATTGGTGACCCCCAAATCCCATACACTACAAGAGCCTGTAGAGGGAGATAGACAAGTGGATGGACTTGCAGAGAAAGAATGAGACAGAAGCTGGAGGCATGGGGGTGTCTGGAAGCAATAAGCATGGGAGGGCCCTTAACTCTTTTGTTAGTCATCTTAGTCATGTTTGAATCTTTGTGATTCCAATTGGAGTTTTCTTGGCCAAAATCCTAGGGATGGTTTTTTATATTCTTTTCCAGATCATTTTATAGTACAGATAGGGAAATTGAGGCAAGCAAGATTAAGTGGATTTGTCTCCCATAGTCTCAGAAGTAGTAAGTGTCTGTCTGAGACTGAATTTGAACTCAGGTCTTCCTGGCAACTCTAAATCTTGTACTCTATCCTTTGTGCCACTTTCCCTGACCCTAATATTCCACCATGCTTTTTAAAGTGTACTCAAACACTATTTCTCCCTTCTAGAACCAAATAAGAATTACTCATACTTTTGATGACAGGAAACACTTAGGTGGTGCAGTGGATAGAGCACGAGCCCTGGAGTTAGGAGGACCTGAGTTCAGATTTGATCTCAGACACAGTGATTATCTAGTTCTGTGACCTTGAGTGAATCACTTAACCCCATTGCCTGCAAAAACAAAAAAAAGAAAAAAAAGGATTATATCTAAGTTGTCCTTACCAGGGAAGGAAGAGAGATCATTTTGATTAAATGGTGGAGAACCTGAGGTAGAAAAACAAGAGGTACCACAAAGCTTTAGAGTCAGAAAAAAACTTTATAGAGCTATAGAACCACTTAGTAAGAGACAAAGGCCTAGAGAGAAGTTGGAGTAAGTGGCTGAGAAGGCAGTCTGTCCTCCCAGAAGGGCCACTCTACTATAAATTCAAATGGGAAGACACAAATGTCCTAAGGGCATAAAGGCAAAATAAATAGCAAGACCCAGAACAGTTACCTAGACAGATTTGTAAGGTCAGAATTTGGGGGGGTTTGGGGGTAGAGGCAAGCATCAACCTAGAGAACCTTAGGAGGCAGTAGCAGAACAATTGAACTGGTAGTTCAACATATATCATCAGAAGACATTAATTTGACTCCTATCTCATCTAAGCTATAAGAATGAACAATCAACTCATCAAGGTAGGGGAAGAGGAGGAACATACCCTAATGCTTGTATCTTCCTTCTGGCCCTGACTGAAACCAAATGGATGTTAGGATGATTCAAGGACTGGAGAAAGGGGAGTGGCCCCAGGGAGAACAAGGGTAGAAGGGTCAGGGTAACCCTTGGTGACCACCAGGTTTTTCTGTGCAAGGGGGTAGGGATGGTGAACAACCTATGTTATGTTCCTTAATCTTTTCTATTCAGCAAAGATTATACCCTAATGATAAAATATTAACATGCTTATGTTTCTTTTATACCAGAGATAGTGATGGTAGGCCCAAGCTCTGATGCATTGAAGAGCAGGCCTGTAAAAGTTGCCTCGACAATCTAGTCCCTTCACTTGCTGTTTTGTTCAGATTACAACCCTAGAGATAAACATTTTTCCCCTAAATGGGGACATGACCATTATTTCTCATCCTCTCAAGACCCATGCCTTTCTCTTCCCTCTACACCCTAAGCCCCTCTACTTTCCCCATTGCTCCAGCTGCCTGGTGCCCACCTCCACCTTCCCACTGACATCACAATCCAGGCCTCTTTCCTGGCTAACAATGGCCCTCAACTATAAAACTCCAGTCCAACCTCTAGTCCACGCAGGAACTAGCATACTGGGACAGCACAGTCCCATTGATCCTCATCCCAATCCCATTCCCATATTCAGTCCCTCTATCATTCCCGTTACTCCAGAAGTTGTCCTAAAAGAAGAAAGGCAATGGGTAGCAAAAAAGAAAGCCAAGAAAGGCAGGTCAACATATGGAAGAAAGAAGCAGGTACTGGAGGGGCTAGCTACTCTTGATCTCCTCATCCAAAAAGGTTGGTGTTCTATATCTCTTTCTCCTCTCCTACTGTCTTAACCCTTGGCCATCTTACCTCATTAAACATTTTGAGGATTCCTAAAGGAAATTCAGGCCTTGGTTTTCAAGACCTAATCTTGACCTTCAAGTGGCACCTGTGCCTCTCTAGATGTATGAGACTTATCTATTATGTCTCACTATGTAGATCTATTTTTCTGGTTGTGTCTTAAGTCAATGGAGAAGCCATGATGTTGTCAGGTCCCTAAATTTATCAATAAATATCTACCTCAAAGTTCATTTATATAAAGTAAAAAAAATAAATAAATAAATAAAATAGAGAGAGAGAGAGAGATAAGAACCTGGAGATTGTGTTTAGACCTGCTTTTTTGGATTCCATCTCAGTCCTGAGGAGACTTGATCACCTATGCCCATTTTGTAATGAGAAATATTCTAACATCTTACCTCACCCCCCCCAGCCCACCTCTGCCCCCATCCTATTGACTTGGTTTTCTGTCTCTGGACCAGGGAAGAGTTGAACCCTGGGAGGCTGTTCCTGTGCCTTGGCTTCAACACTGATGAGAAGACCAATTTGAAAGCTAGGAAGGAAGAAAATGAACTTTTTACAGGAACACATATCAATGGTGATTTCTACACAGCATCTTAAAATATATATGGAAAATGGAAGGTTAACCTCCCTTGATGATTCTGGCATTTCACTTCAACCCCAAGATAATAAAGGTCACTATTGTGAAACCAAGAAAATCACCATTTTGTTTTTTGGGGGTTTTGTTTGTAGGTTTTTGGGGTTTAGATATCCTCTCTTTCTCCCACTCAAAGGGGTCAAAGATATCAAAAAGCAAAATTGTGTTTAACAGGTATCGAAAATATTAGATAATTAGTAACAAATTATTCCTTAAAATTTACCCATTATCTCACCAATCAACTAAGGAGTTTTTTGAATTAAAATTTTTTCATTTCAAGATTCACTTCATATTGTCCCTCTGACATATTTTCTATTATACACAAAGCATAAACATGAGTATAACCTGAACCATATTAAAATGTAAGTGGGAAATAAATTTAGACTATATTAATAAATGGATAAGTAGCCCAAAGACATAATATTATGATTCAATATCCCTAGTTTTTTTGTAATTTCCCCCAATTACATATTAAAACAATTTTTGAATATTTTAAATTTTCAAATTCTCATCCTTTCACTCACCTCTGCCTGAGAATGGTAAGCAATCTGATATAGGTTATACATGTGCAATCATGTAAAACATTTCCATATATGACTTAGAAAGATTCCACTTAAAAATTTTAAGTCAAATTTTAAATGTTGGTAAAAATATTTTTAAAAAATCATGTCAGATTCAGACTTTTCAACTTTATGAAACATCACACATTAGGAAATAAGAAAACTAATGAATAAAGAATTTCAACAAATTTTCCCCTTTTCTTAGTCCATACATGGTATGGCTTTCACTAATTTTGGTCAGAACTCAAAAACTCTCTCCCTCCCATATGAGAAAAAATAGCAAATTTTAATATAATGTAATATATATTAGATTCACATGGGGAGGGAGAATCCAAGAATGCAATCTTAAGGAAAAATTATATAAAATATTAAGAATTAGAATGCTACAAAGGAAGATATTTTCATACATCCAAACACATGGAGGAATTATATGTATAGAGAGAATTTAAAAACCTGTATGTTGAATTGGATTATCAAATATGTGGTCTGCCTTACAAAAAAAAAAGCTTTCAAGAAAGTAAAGCAGATATCTGTCAGAACTAGGTAAGACTCTTGGACTTCTAGGATGCTAGGAGTGTTAACTGTCTGGTGTTGCCCACTATTGCTGAACATACTTTGAAGGATGGCGAGAAGGGGGGGGAAATGCAGAGAAAAAGACAACTCCTAGGGGTGAAAGCAAGGAGAAAATGATAGAGGAGACTGGCAAGGACAGAAAAAATCAACCCCTTAAGGGTCTTCTGATGTGAGCATTTCTAATCTTATTAACTACAATTTATAACCCACCAAGGCCAAGTTTAAACTCCCCTGGATAGGCAATTGTTTTCACAAAGATGAAACTATTACTTCAATTTAATAGGAACTAATGAAAGTGTCAAGCCCTAATGACAGAGTAGAAGCTTAAATTATGAGCCTAAGGATTCAAGAGCTGACACTGTGACCGGTCAAAGTATAAATATATTATGAATAAGGTACTTCTTCCTTTTTCTGACCTTCAAATTTGATTGGCACCATGGTATCCCTACCTAACAGAAGCATCTCAAACTGCCTTCTCAACCACAGGGTGAAAGGATAATGTGACCCATACTACACAGGTTGTTCTCTAAGTAGCTAAATTGAAAAAGACTTGGGGGGAGGGGGGAAGGTGTCAATCCTTGACTTCTAAAGTTTATAGAATCTGCTTTTTAAGGATAGTGACTCTACTGACCTGGCAAACATTGCAAGTTGACTTTTCTAGAACAGTGATTGTGACTAATTGTATTCAAATTGCCTGTCAGTCAAACTTAACTCCTTAGAATCTTTTGATTTGTCACTGATAATCAAGAATTAAAAAAGAAATACTTAGGGGGAGGCAGAAAGGAGAAGAGAGTCTAAGAGTGCTTTTCCTCCACACTATGCTCAATCATTCTCTTGACAATAGGGTTAATGCAGGCTAGCAAGTATATTTTGTACAATTAACCTTCAAAAACTTTCCAGGGGCAATGGATGGAGTACTGGCCCTGGAGTCAGGAGGATCTGAGTTCAAATGTGACCTCAGACACTTAATAATTACCTAGTTGCGTGACTTTGGGCAAGTCACAACCCCAGTGTCTTTCGAAAACAAAAAACAAACACAAAAACTTCTACTTCCAGCTCCAGCTGAAAGGTATAAAATTAAGTCTTACTCAATTCAATAGTTAGCATCTGGGAACTGGATTAAATTTTCTCTGACACATAATAAAATAAGCAACTTAATACTTTTCTTAAACAGAATTATAATTTATTAAAAATCAGTATATGCATACTTTGAAGATACGAAATAAGGTGTGGGCTCTGTCTTGGCAAGGAGGGGGAAGGGGAGAGGGGGAAGAAAAGAGAGAAGAAAAGAAGAACCAGTATTGCATAAACTTTTGTGGAACAGTAAGATGTGTGAAAGTTCTATCTGAAACAGATGATGGATGACCCCTTAGGGAAGGAAGGGGGAGGAAGAAAAGGAGGAGGCAGGAAAGAGAGGGCAACAGGAGGAGGTAAGGAGAGGGGAATAGGAGGGGGAGAAGTAGAAAATGGGGAAGAGAGGAGGAAAAGAGAAGATAAAAAAGGAGAAAGAAAAGAGAAAGAAGAAAAAGAAAGGGAAGGAAGGAAAGAAGGGAGGGAAAAGGGCAAAGGGAGGGAAGAAGGGGGAAAGGGAAGAAGGAAGGGAGGAAAGAATCTAGTTCATTCAAGTTCTATTCTCTTATATACTGGCTATGCTTGAAGCTTTGTAATTGCTAACAAAGCCACAACTTCCAGTACTAGTAGGAAAACTATACATGTATTATAAGGAAAATACTGACTTGTTTGGTGGCAGTTTGGTTTTGGAGTTCCCTGTATTGGAACCACATCTGCCCCTATTTTATGGGGAAATTAACTTTGCCCTGGACTTGTACTATATAAAGTGTATTAAGTCTTCTTACTTACTTGTCCAGGGAAGGCTTTGTGTGTGTGTGTTTGTGTGTGTGTGTGTTCAAACTTTTCCCCAAATCTCAAATGTATGTCATCCTTAAGGCCAGACATAGATTTAGTGATTACTTAACTTGCCCCTTAAGTAGAGAGCTTGTGAACAGCTTCTATAATCCCTATTTTGTAAAAACTTATGGAAAGTTTATCTTTGTCTCATAATGTACAGTATGATTTTTATGATTATATAAAAATATATTGATATATATATATATGATATGTATGAGTGTCTTTCTTGCTTTTTAGATATCCCCAAATCAAAAAATCATACTTTCTCTTCCCTACTTCATGAAGCTCCATTAAGAAAGTTATCAAACCTCTTCCCAAATTCCTCAGCAGTGATACCAAACAAGAATTTGGTGATTACTTTATTAATTAATAATTACATAATTAATTTGGTTGCTTTTTAAATAAAGATGGGAGAGGGAACAGAGGGAAGTAGCTTCATAAAAAAATAAGTTGTTTAGGTGAGCAAATTGAGCACAAAAAATAAATTGTAAGGAAACATTCATTCTGATAGCCATCTGCTATGAGAAGTAGAAAAATAGAATCATTTTTCAGGGTGGAGTGCTACCAAGAAGAATTTTATCCATTCAGTCACCAGGAAGATGAGTTTTGAGCTAATAGAAAGCTTGTTCTACTTGTGTTATCCTCTTGTCAACATGCCCCACTCATTTCTTCAATGACAAAGTGGGGTTCTCCTAGCTTCTGACTTATCGACAACAGAAGTTTCAAAGGGACTCAAGTCCCAGGGCTTGGCATTTTATCCTGACCACTGCACTTTGGATCTTCTAGCAACCTGTCTCCAGTCACTTCTAAATCTAAATTCAAAAAGGCAGCAGCAAAACAAGCAAACTCTAAGAAGAAAGTCAATCTATTCTCTACTTTTTTGCAGTCCTATTCCTCCATGAGATTTAAAGCCAAGGGATTTGTGTAAATATGAAAAATCAGAACTTGTCCTGATCTTACAGTTCTATTAAGAAAGGTAATTATACAGTTATACAAATAACTATGATCCAAAGCACAGTTTTAATAAAATAAAAATAAAAAGAGAAGTAAAAGGAGAACAGAGGGGTGAAAAGTCCAGGAAAGAAGATTTTTGTAAAAAGTAAAGAATTAGGAGACAAGGATAGAAAATGCACTTGTTTAAATACTTGGAAGTACTGAAAGAACTTTGCAATGGCAGTTTTGAAAGATAGACCAACCTTGAGTAGCTGAAGTAAAAAGAAAATAGAGCCACAGGAGTTGAGATTCAAGAAACTGGAAACAAAGGTCATCATCAATGTCATTGAGATATCTCTGAAAGATAAGTGGCAAACAAGAAAGAAGAGGAAAACCATGAGCTTTATGCTGACAGTCATTGAGACTGGTTGTATTCTGGAAATAAATAGAGAAGTAATAAGAAATGAAGAGGGAAAATCAAATATCATGAACTTCAAATGAGGAGTCATTATGGCATGGAAATAGGCCATGGAGAGATGAAGTCTGCCACTTCCTCCTTAAGTATGGTCATATGGAAGATTTGAGGATAGGAGAGGGGAGAAAGCAAACAATTTAGAAAGACATAATCCTTATCCCTCAAGGGGAAAAGCCAAGTTTGAATTTATTCAAAAAAAGAGGAGGAAAGGATAGAAGATGGAGAGTTTCAGATGCCATTTTCAAAGGTCTGAAATCTGGGAGGAGAAAGGTAATGACTGGAAAGGGAAAGGATGGTGACTGAGGAAGTGATAGGGGCTAGGGTGAACCCAAAGTTTCAGGGGAGTTAACAGCAAGAAGAGAGCTGTACTGGGGAGGTTTGGACATCTAGAGTCAGGAGACTGAACAAAGAGGTAAACTGGAAGGGCAATGTTAGGGAATAGGAGCAAGGGATCGCCTAACCTCCTACTTTAGCCCTCTTAAGTGAGGTTAATAGCCATGCAATGTTTCTTTGTAGAATTTAGTAAGCCTTATATTTCTAACCCAAGTCCCTCTGCAGGAACCAAGATTTTCAACTCAAAGGCATCCTTGATGTCAGCCAACATGTTTTAGATCAGAGAAAGGACACAGACAACCAAGAAGAAAACATACTAAGTCAATATACAGATTGGTTAAATAAAATTACAGGACCCCTCCAGTCCCAAGTAAAGCAAATGCAAACAGCCTTGGGAGGTAATCAATTAAACTGTTCTACCAATACTGAGAACCACCTCCCCCCAGGTTTCTTATCCTCAGCAAAGGGGTTAAGTAACTAATAAAATAGCTGAGACTGATTCTTGGACCACAATATTTAAAACCCCTTGAGGTACCATCCAGCTCTGAGATTTTGTGAGCCTGAGAGGAGGCAGAGGTAGATGTTAGTATCTGGAAGGGGATTCAGGTCAAGTCATGAAATCTCAAAAAGGTTAGAAGAGACAAGAGGTTCAAGATGCTGGCCTATCTGGCAATAAGGTTTGAATCAGATAGCAAATAAGCAGCTTCAATTTGTCCCATTTACCAAGCTTCAGAACTAGCAAAGGCTTCACTACTCCTCTGTCCTAATTCCTTTCACAACTCACTATTTCTGACTACTACCCTCTTTCCATGGAATCAGCAGGTCACAGCTGCTTCCAGAGTTTAGATCAGACCTGCTTCCATAATTCAGACCTGTGATTCCCTAACATTGCCCTATCTTTTTAACCAGATGTCCACAATCCCCACCCATTGTCCATTCAAACTCAGAACATTACTGAATTCTTCCATCTTTAGATCCATTACCCTACTCTTTCACTTCTGTTTCACATTCACAGGGGTGCCTCTGCCAAGTCCTTTGACCTTCCTGTTTGCCTTTTATTTCTGACTAGGATAACTATAGGTAGCTGTTTATGATAGGAGATTTCAGAGGCTTTTAGAAGACTGTCCCTGTTTTCCCCCAAACTCCTGGGAAATAGGTTTTCTTTTGTGAGTGAGAAAAGAAAACCAAAAAACACCAGGGGCTTAGAGGATAAGGAAAGTTTGACATTTAGAGGAAATCAGTTTTCCAGGACCTATCCTGATTTTGAGGCAAAGACCAGGGAAAAGTCAGTCTACTCCAACAAGTATTATTGTTCCATTAAAGCACGCATCTTCTGCTGGACAAAATGTAGTGGTAATACATAACAAAATTAGTACACAACAAAATGAAAACTAACCTTTGACCTCAAGGAACTTCCCAAAGAAACAGAAACCTATTTAAAGAAATCATTTTGCAGAAGGTTTACAAAAGTACTTTGTCCACAAGAGTTTGTCTCTACAGCACTGTGGAGGGCTGGTGATACACTAGTTACTATTATTCCTATTTTATGGGCCATACAACAGGGGTCCTTTACTGGCACTGCCAATACAAGCTCCAGAAATGAAACTATCCCTACTGCCAATGAGGCAACATTCTAAAAAGAAACAGATATAGGGGGCAGGGGAAGTGCTTGGGTTGGGGGGCAGCATGGGAAAGAGGAGGAGATTATTCTCTGGAGTTGAAGTGGGGGTGGAAAGGAGACTAGGGGAAAGAATGAGACCTAAAAGACTCTGACTTCATTTTGTCTCTCCTCTCTCTCTCCCCTCCTGGTTTTTGACCTGTCTTCTGTCCAGCTGCTCTTAGAGCATCAGATGCCTCTGCACTTGAGTGTGGGCTGGCCTCCCTAACCACAGTCAAGGCTGCCCATGATACAGCTCCAGACCTAGGCTGCAATTATATCAGTAGACTGGTTTGCAAAACTCGGACAACAAGAGGGCCACCCACAACCTCAGCCCCCGGCTGCAGCAGGTGACTCATAATCAGTTCTGAAGCTGGGTCTAGGAGGAAAACACCCACAGTTCTAAATAGTTATATCCCAAGAAGGCCAATCAGTCACTGAGACCTGCCCACTCCCCACCTCCAAGCAGGAGGAGTCTGATGGAAGAGGGGAATTGCCCTTCTTCTTAATAATCTTTATGAGTTAAGTGATGAAATTCTCTTGATCTCCTCCAGTGGCTTCCCAGTCCCTACAACAGTGGTGTCAGACTCTATTAGAAATCTGGGTCACTAAACCATATATAAGAATTGAGTATTGGCTTAGTTTGAAAAAAAAGTAATATCTATCTTTTGTGTTTTTATTTTGTTAAATGTTTCCCAATTGCATTTTAATCTGGTTTGAGCCATACTCAGGAGAGTTGTGACATGAAGTCCATGGATTGCTTGAGTATTTAACAAATCTGTCCTAGACAGTTATGTCTAGGGCAGAGATGTCATGGCATAACATAGACTATGGTAGAAACTGAACCCATGATTTATAACTAACTCCTTCGTGAGGAAATTTCATCCAGTGCAGGTCTGCATCTAACTCCTAGCCCAGAACATTGAGCATGACTTATCCAGGGTCACACATAGCCCATGTGTCAAAGACTGTACTTGAAATATTTCCAAGGCTTGCTCTTAATTCACTATGCCAAGCTGCCTTCATTATAAACTCATAAAAAGGGGTAGCTAGGTCCCATAGTGGATAAAGCACCGACCTTGGAGTCAGGAGTACCTGGTTACAAATCCCGTCTCAGACACTTAATAATTACCTAGCTGTGTGGCCTTGGGCAAGCCACTTAACCCCATTTGCCTTGCAAAAAACCTAAAAAAATAAAATAAAATAAAATCATAAAAATCACAGGACATTAGAACTGAAAGAGACCTTAAAGATGAGTTAATACAACCCTCAGATGAAGAAACTGAGACCCTAGTGAGATGCCTAAAAGGGTGCAACGTCAGAATCTACAGTCAAGTTTTCTTAACTGATTTCTGTGCTCAAATGACTGAAAAATAATTAATTCAGGGTTGAATAAATAAAAGATCCTCAAAATACATGTTGATAGAGGGTCATGAATGGATGGATGGTTGGATAGATGGATGGATGGAAAGATGATTGGATACATCATGGATGGGTGGATGGATCATGGATGAATGGATGGAATAACTGAATACCTCTTATCAGAAGGTAGGTTAAATAGAGCACTGAATTTGGGAGTCAAGATAACTTGAATTCAATCATTGGAAATTATTATGTGCCTTTGGGTAAATCATTTATCCTATGTCAGCATAGTTTTCCTTATCTTTAAAAAAAAGGTTGAATGAGATGATCTTTAAAATCATTTCCAGCTCTAAATGTAAACAACATATTAGTTCCTAAGAAATAATAAGCCTTTCAGAAGGTTTGCTATTGAACTTAAGGAGGTAGTGTTGGAAGCAGTATTGTTCAATATGGCTTATTGTGTAAAATCACACAATTTTATATATTTGATTGACCTTAAATTCAATAACCCTATTTTATAGAAGAGGAAACTGAATATTTAACTTACCCAGGGTCTGTTACTAAGTTAACTGCAAATTCTGAAACAGAACCCAGACTGTTTCCAGTATTCTCATTCCATTGAGTGGTGAAGCAAAGATGGTAATAGGGAAAGGAGGGAAATTGTCAGAAACCAGAATACAGCTTTCAAAATCCCTCTTCCAAGTGTATTTGAATACTTCTCAGACCCAGATTCACAGTGGGGGTCTGAAAGGGAGCAAATAGGGTATTTTTTCTTTCTTTCTCTATTAAATCCCTTGTCTGGAGAGAATAGATAGGTCACCTCCAGAAGCTCTCTCCTCCTTCTCAGTGTCTAAGTTTACCATCAAAGTTGGCTATTTCCTGAACTCGGGTTTGTAACCCAGCTTCTCTCTCCCCCACCTCCACCTCTACCTTCCCCCTCCCTTTTCTGAAAGAATGAAACTGTGGTTTGAGTTTTTTCTCTATGTCTGTGTTTGTGTATGTTTGTGTGTATGTGTGTTTGTGTGTGTGTGTGTGTGTGTGTGTGTGTGTTCTCTTGGGTTTCAGGACTTTTTTTGTTGTTGTTAAGTCTAAGAGTTGACTCCGTGGAAACTGAATGCGTGTATGTGTGTGAAACTGTGAGACATGAAGGAATATGGATAACTGTGTGGTAAGAAGTCTGCCTGTCAGTGAAGTCAAATCCTCTGAATTCCAGCTAATTTGCACCTTTCCACTAAGGGGATATGTGTGTGTGTGTGTGTGTGTGTGTGTGGGTTGGGGGGGGTCAGCTTGGGGAACACAAAGGTCATTTAGCAACTGAAGAAGATGTGTGGGATCCAAAAGAATGGTACCATAATGGAGTGCTATGGAGGTTATGGGAAAAAATAAAAAGGTAAACTCTGGAGCATGGGAGGCCCTAACTTGTGTCTTCCATTTTAAGAAGCAAAGTCCTTGGAGGATCTAGTTAAACTTTTTTTTTTTTTAATGAGGAATCTGAGGTCCAATGAGGAGTCTGAAATGATCAAAATTCACTCAAGCAGCAAGAAACAAAGCCAGGGCTTTTGACCTGAAGTATTATAATGTTTCCATTATGTAAAGAAGGTAGGGAAAGACCACCTTTTATCAGTGGGCTCCACAAGACCCCAGAGTAGGTCCAAGATTATAGAAACCCACCTCTTCCCTCTTACTTTGCTCTTCAACACAATTCCTGTAGGAGCCAGCAATTAGCCAGTTAATAAATATGTATTAAGCCCAGCATTCTGCTAATTGCTAAGGATAAAAAGAAAGGTAAAAGTAAGGTTTTCCTAACTCTCATGGAATCCACAATCAAATGGGAGAGGCAACATGGAAACAACTATATAGACCAACAAGTTATTTAATTAAGGGAAGTCACAAGCATTAATTGGGATCAGGAATCCTTCCCATGAAAGATGAAATTTTTGTTGGAATAGGAAGGAAATCAAGAGACCGGGGAAAAAAAGGAGATGAGAAGGGGTCATATTCCAGGCCTGGGAAAGAATCAATGAAAATGACTGGAATCTAAAGATATAGGCTTGTAGGAACAGGCAGGAGATCAGTGCCACTAGATCACAGAGTATATGAGGGACAGTAAAAGGTATAAGAAAATTGGAAAGTTAGGAGGGAGCTAGGTTGTGAAGACTGAATGCAAAATAGAGAATTTTATGTTTGTTTCTAGAGGTGATAGGGAGCTACTGGAATTTATCCTGTATTTGTTTTTGTTTGTGTGTGTGTTTGTGTGTGTGTGTGTGTGATATGCTCAGATCTCTACTTCAGGAAGATCAATTTGAGGATGAACTAGAGAATGGAGAGATTCATGGGAGGGAGACCAATTAGAAAGCTATTTCAATGATCCAGGAGTAAAGTGATAAGGATCTGCCCCAAGGTGGTGGCAATGTAGGAGAAGAGATGAGGATGTATATGAGATATGTTACAAAGGACAATTGGGCAATAAATTGAAAATGGAGTGTGAGAGTGAATAAGGAGTTGAGGTTGAGACCCTAGTGGTACCTCAATAGTAATTATGAAGTCCAGAAGAGGGGGAGATTTGGGTCAAAAGAGGATATTTAGTTTGGACATGATGCTGAATTTAAATGCTGAATTTATGACATATACAGTTTGAGATTTCACTTGAAGTTGCAAATAAGGAAGTCAGAATAAGTAGATCTGAGAATTATCAACATAGTCATGATAACTGAAATCCTAGGAGCTGGTGAGATCATCAAATGAAATAGTATAAGACAAAGAAGAGAAGAGGATCCAGGACATGGTTAATGAGTATGACCTGGATAAAGATCCAGCAGAGGATACAGAGAGGGAGAAACAGGCTAAAGTAGCATCATGGAAACCTAGAGAAAAGAGGGTGTCAAGGAGAAGAGGATGATCAACAATTCAAAGGCTTCAGGGGAGGTCACAGAAAATGGGGCCTGAGAAAGGACATTTGATTTGGTAATTAAGAGATCATTAGTAACTTTGGAGATAACAGTTTTGATTGAATGATGAAGTTAGAAATCAGAGTATATGGCAGTTAAAAAGAGAGTGAGAGAAAAGGAAGTGGAGGTACCCAGGGTAGCTGGTCTTCATGAGGAGTTTAGTCCTAAAAAGGGAGGAGAGCTATTGAGGATGGATGAATCCAGGAAACCTTTTGGAGGATAGGCGAACCACAGATATATTTGTTGGCAGAAGGGAAGTAGTCAGTAGACAAGGAGAGACTGAAGATTAAAAAAAAAGAGTGGATATGTTAGAGGCATCCTACTAGAGAAGACAGATTGGAATGAGATCACTTGTGCACATAGAACCTTGGCAAGAAAGGCCTTCTTTTCAAGTAAGACAAGGGTCAAGGAGAAGATAACAAGTCTTCTGAGTGATGTTAGATGGGGGAAAAAGAGGGAACTCTCTATAAAACTCAATGTTTTCAGTTTTATATATAAGAAAGGGTTCTCAGTTGAGAGGACAGGAGCAGAATAATCATGGGAGGTTTGAGGGAGATGATGAAAAAAAGTTTAGAAAAATCACAATTGAATTTACATAGCACGGGGGTGGCAAAGTGGATAGAGCAGCAGCCCTGGAGTCAGGAGTACCTGGGTTCAAATCCAGTCTCAGACACTTAATAATTACCTAGCTGTGTGGCCTTGGGCAAGCCACTTAACTCCATTTGCCTTGCAAAAACCTTGAAAAAAATTTATATAGTACAAATGTGGTGGATCCAGTCAATACATTTTTGTGACTTTTACAAGCTTTGTTCAGTAGCATATGTGTAGTACTAAAAGCAGTAGATGGCAGGAATGACCCAAGGGATGAAAGCTACAGCACCCTCAGGGAAATTGGGAAAAATTTTTGATAACCTCCCATTTCCAGAAATCCCTATTTTCTCTCTTGGTAACTAACCCCTTTCTACTACCACGAAGTGCCCAGAATTTCTTACTGCCTATAAGCTGTTGTCAAAGCTCAAGAAGACCTTAATGGGTCAGAGAATATATATTTCAATAGAACCATCCAGAAGAGGCAAAATATTCCGGAATGAATCTCTATTGGAGGGATTTTAAGTATTAGAAGTAGGCTACAGAGGAATATGTATGGGGGAGGAAGTACCGAAAGGCTTTTTTATCAGTCCTCAGTACATACGAGAGGACATGATTGCCTATCCCATATATAAAGATAATTTTGGCCAGTAGTACTGGTAAAGTCTCATAAAAAGTCTTCACTTCATACAGTTGAAGATGAATGAATTAGATGTAGATGGGTAAAAATCATGTGAGGCAGCTAGGGATGAATAGCCAGAAGAGTAGACCAAGGATGGACATGATTACTGCCTTCAAATATTTGCAGTGCTACTGTGTGAAAGAGGGATTAGGTTTGTTCTTTCTGCTCAGTGCCACAGGACAGAATCAAGAGCTATGGATTTTGACTTGAATTAGGACTAGTGGTTTTTGGATGAAATTTTCCTGTGATGACTTCCTCCCCAAACTCTACCTCATTGGGTTCCAGTTTCTCTGATGCAGTTTTCTGATCAGGGAAATAAAAGATCCCAGACGACTGTAGTCCATCTTTTTCAATATCTAAGACTGCACAAGTTACCATATCCTGATGACTGACTGACCAGATTACTTTCCAGATGTAAATGAAGTAGGGGTCTCATCCAGAAAAGCTAATTACTACCATATTCTTGATGCAGAACTATTTAAGGACAAAGTAAATCTCTACTATTGTTTTATACTCAGTGACTTTCAGATTTGGTTCCAACATGGAACCTGATTTTAAAAGAAATTCGCTTTATAGTTGTACCTATAACAGATTCCATGATAAGAAAACCTTAGTTAAAATGCAAAAAATGTTAAAAAATTGAATAGGATTGCTTTGGAATATCTCAACTTCCCTACAATGCTGTCTGTAAATGGTAGGCTGAATGACCCCTCCTTCAATTACAAAAGAGGAAATTCTCATTTGGGTAGGGATTGGGCTAGATGCATTCTGAGGTTCTTTCTAGTTGATCAGATAATAAGCATTTATTAAGGACCTACTTGTTCCAGTGTAGGAAGCACTGGGGATATAAGGAAAGGTAAACAATAGCTCCTGACCTCCAGGAACTCATAATCTTCCAATTCAGGGATTCTATGATTCTGTCAAATTCCTTTCTCCTGAGACTGAAAAGCTAGAGTTATCAGGAAGACCTGAATTTCAAATTGTACCTCAAATACTAAATAGCTGTGTGACAATAGGTAAATCACTTAGCCTCTGCCTCAGTTTCCTCATCTGTAAAATGAGAACAATAATAGCACCCATTTCCCAGGGTAATTGGGAGGAGCAGTGAGAAGGCCCACAAAGTGAGGCAATTTTAATCCAGTCAATTTAGCAATTTAAAAGTGTATTTAATGGAGAACTCCCACAATTGTAACTAGAATAAAGCTTTGCCTTCTTAGTGCCTCCTGATATTCCTTCCCCTCTTTCTGAGTTTTCTTCACCTCTTTCCACCTTGCCCCTGCTCTATCCTACTGGGGGGTGGGGGTGGGTGGGGGTAGGGAGCAATAGCCTTCCTTTATTGGAAAAGATTAAGGTAGTGCTTCAGATCACACTTTTTGATGGTCAAGTTATTTAAGGGTAAATAGTAGGCCTCTGTTCTGGTGAATTTGGCTCTCCAGCTAGGATCTCTCCCCCTCCACCCCTCAGACCTGTGTAATTCTTAGAGAAATATCAATAAATATGCTTGTTAATCTAATTCTATTTTACTCTTTCTTGAGGTCCAAACCTAACCAGGACAAATTCTACTAAGGTTAGCACATTTATTTATTTCCAACAGGCCTGAATAATGAGGACCTCCCCTCATTTTCCAGAGTCTCTTTCACAATATTCACTCATTTATCATTCAACTCATCCTAGGCCCAGAATAAAATAGCAAAGCTGAGTGGATTAAATTTGACACAGGTGGAGGGAGGGACAGCAAATGGTGCAGGGGATTTGGGGCTGAGACTAAAATTAGGAAGCCTGAGTTCAAATGCAGTCTCAGACACTGCTGATGTGACACTGGACAATCTCTGCCACAGTTTCTTCATTGTAAAATGAGAATAATAGTATAGAGTTGTTGCTAGGATCACTTGAGATATCTGTTACCACAACAACCCAGTTGTTTAGCATGGTACCTATCTCATGGTAAGCACTACATTAATGTTTATTTTAGAACTTTCCAAGATCAGGTTCCCTAGGTGGTTTTCAAGCCAGGTAGCCCCTGATTTTTAAGTGGCTTGCTGAAGGGAATTGAGGCCCCAAGATGGGAAAGGACTTGCCAAAATTTATTGAAGCATTAAATATTTAAAGTTTTGAACTCAGATCCTCTGATTCCAATTCCAGTGACTGTGTTCCTTGGCTTCTGAAGAATTTTCCATTCTCTCCTAAAAGGGGTTGATCTACAGACACTTTCATTCTGCTTCAGGCCTGGAGCAAATTCAAAGTATTCAATTACTTTGAAGTATAAAGTACTTAGTAATGAGGATAGAAGAGAAACTGAAGTTTCAGTTCAAGTTTGGCCACTATGTGTATGGCCTTGGACAATTCACTGGACTTCTACTTTCTATTTTCACATCAGCAAAATGAGGACTAAAATGGTTTAGTCTAATTCCCCCACCCCCACCCCTCCTGACTTTCTTATGAGGATCAAATGGGATAATTATGTAAAAGTGCTTGAGAAATGAGCTACATCATCATCATTACCATGACAATGATCAGGTCTACATCAAACCCTCAAGTCAGACTGGAAGTTATAGAACTTAAGAAGAAAAAAAAAAGAGAGGGAAGATTTGTTTTGTTTTGATGTGACTTTATTTTATTTTTAATTTTGTTGATTCAGTCTTCCTATCTTACCCATCCTGGAAGAACATTCACTCAGGCTGATAGCTTTGACCTGCTCTGACTTCAGCCAGAGCCACTTAGCCTCCCTTTAAGGCAGCTCCATGCTACTCTCACCAACTTGCTCTTACCAAGTTGGTACTGGTCTTGATGGGTAGTGAGGTGATGCAATGACTAGCATATTTGAATTTGGATCCAGAATAGACTTTGACCTCAGATACTTACTAGCTGTTTGAGCTTGGGGAAATCATTTAAACTAACACTTGTCTCAGTTTCCTTGTATGTAAAATATGAACAATTATAGCATCCAGAGTTGTGTGGATCAAATGAGATGATTATTGATAAGTGTTTACGGGGGCAGCTAGGTGGCACAGTGGATGGAGCACCGGCCCTAGAGTCAGTAGGACCTGAGTTCAAATTTGACCTCAGACTTAGCAATTGCCTAGCTGTGTGACCTTGGGCAAGTCACTTAATTCCATTGCCTTAAATAAATAAAATTTTAAAAATGCTTATCACAGTGCCTGTTACAATGTGAGCATTATATAAATGTTACTGTTATTTTATTTTTTCCACATACATGGAAGGATAGTTTTCAACATTCATCTTTTTGAAAGATTTTTCTACCTGTCTCCCTTCCTTCCCTCTTCCCCATGACAGCAAAGATAATAAATGTTATGAAGAGGAGGAGGAGAAGGAGGAGGGAGAGGATACTTGATATTCTAAATGGAAATACGGAACTTTAAATCTCAAACATTTCAACAGATTCAGAATCACCAGTAACCTGAGGTTAGTGGAGTCAGGAGTACCTGGGTTCAAATCAGACACTTGATAATTACCTAGCTGTGTGGCCTTGAGCAAGCCACTTAACCCCATTTCCTTTGCAAAATCCTAAAAAAAAAAAAAAGTTGGACCTAAAGGACAGTTCTAAGGAGAGAATTCTGTCTCAACAAAGACCCCACTTAGTCTTAGTAATTTTCCCTAAGAATTTGCTGGTTCCACCAGCCACCCCTTAACTCATACTCTGGGAGAACAGCCAGTATCAGCCAGTCCTCAGCCCAGTCATTCCATTTTTTAAGTAGGGGGACAGCTCTCAGTCTCTAGGATCAGTCAGTTCCCAGCCCAGCCATTCCATTCCCCTGACTAGGGTGACCCTCTCAGTTCTTTCAACATTTACTAAGCTCCTCCTATATATTCCAGGAACTCCAGATACAAAGATAAAAATAAAAAACATGAGAACAGTCCCTACCCTCAAGGAGCTTATATTCTATACAGTTATAGTCAGTTGTAGAGTTAGAAAATTTCTGCCTCCCTTTATGGTCTCAGGAGGGCAACCTCTAAATATTTATTTCTATTTCACTGTAATACTGTAGACATCTCTACCACCCTGTAGTCATTGCTTGCGTCCCAGTGGAGTAGAAGACAACAAATGCAGCTCTTGTGACCCAAAGTAACAAGATATCCTAGTAGTGCTTTGGGAAAGAGGTCAAAGGAATAGTATCATGCTGGATTGGAATTCAGCTCAAGCTTTTTCTCCCTAGAGTTGTGGGGTAAATGTTTGTGAAATGGACATTAGGCTTGAATGAACTGCCAAACCAAGAACGTTTTTAACATATCTCCTGTACTCCACATACCTATCAGCTACTAAGTAGTAGTCCTGGCATTTCTGTTTTCACCATATCTACCACATCCAGCTTCACTTCAGTCTTATTTTTAAAAATTCTAATCCAAACCTTTTCTTCTGTACAGTTGTCAATAGCATGAACTTCCTCCCTTCAGCCTACACTCCCTTAAAATCATCTTTCATACCCTTATAGAAGCAAATATCCTACATTCTGGTCATGTCACTTCACTACTCAAAAATCTTTAATATCTTTCTACTGTATATCAAGGACAATTAACTGGTACAGTGGATAGAGTGCTGAAACTGGAATGGAAGAACTGAATCTGAACTTCAGACATTTCCTTGCTGTGTGATCCTAGACAAGTAACTGTTTGCCTCAGTTTCCTCATCTGTAAAATGAATTGGAGAAGGAATTGGTAACATCATTCCAATCTCTTAGACAAGAAAATCCCAAATGGGATCATGAAGAGTTAGACCCAAATGAAACAAATGAACACAACATTGTATATCAAATAAAGAATAAACTCCAGATTCAGGTATTCAAAGTTCTTCACAGTTTCTTCAACCTGCCTACTTATAATTTCTATTAAATACTTCCCCTCAAGTTCTCTTCTGAATCCTGTTTAAACTGGACTATTTACTCCTTTTCTTGTCTTGGCCTTCTCATGACCCCTGCAAAACCTGGAATTGTCAATCAGCCAATAAATATTAAGCACTTACTTACTGCACATGCCAGTCACTGAGCTTACTACTGAAGTCCCTTCCTGCCCTTCCTTTAAGATTCCACTCAGGAGACACCTCCTCTATAAAGACCCAACCTAGACACATACACCCAACCCCAGGGTGAAAATGAATTTTGGGGATCACTCTCGATCAATTAATCCATCAGTCAATCCAATCATATAGTCATCTTCTACTACAGTACAATGCGATCTCACTCTTGCTAATATATTAGTTAGCTATATGTCCCTATTTGAATGTAACCCTTTGAGAGAAAGAGGCATGTGGTATATATTTTTAGATCATGTAAGTAGGGGTTTAATATTTCTTGTTTTTTTTTGTTTTGTTTTTTCAGGTTTTTGCTAGGCAATGGGTTTAAGTGGCTTTCCCAAGGCCACACAGCTAGGCAATTATTAAGTGTCTTAGATGGGATGTGAACCCAGATACTCCTGACTCCAAGGCCGGTGCTTTATCCACTGTGCCATCTAGCTGCCCCAGTTTAATATTTCTTTATTGAACAAATCAATATTAAATTAGGCAGTAGTATTAGATGGTCATTTCAGATATGAATGCTATAGGTTCTATAATTCCAAATGTAATCGCTATTAGTTTTTTCTTTTTTTCTTTTTCTTTTTTAGTGGGGAAGAGGAGAAAATAAATGTTAATTGAAAAAAAGTAAATTTAAAGATTGATTTGATATTTCTTTTTTCTTTGCCTCCTTCTCTTTGTCCCTAAGGTTGGCACATGATATCTAGGGAAACTAGGGCATCGCTGTTTAGGGTTTAGATTTGAATTACCATATAATGTCTCATAATAGTGATAGTCAGTGACCCAGTGGTTGAGGGGCAACATTGAGATGGAAATAATACAGAATTTAAAAAATATTTTAGGCACCATCCTAGGTGCCTATATATATAAAATACTATCCTATATATATAAAATACAGAAGGGACTTAAAGAAGAAATTATGGCAGTTTTAAAGGATTTGAAAGGCTATTAGTGGGAAAAGGATTATGCTCCTGCCAAATCCTAAAGGGCAGAAAAGGAATCCCTAGGAGAGAACTGATTTAAAGTTTAGGAAATTTATTTTTTTTAATTTTTAACATTTTATTTCTTTTCCAATTATATAGAATAGTAATATGTGCCCATCATTTTTTGCAAGGCTCTGAATTCTACAATTCTTCCCCTCTCCTCCCTTCCCTCCCCCCAGAAGACTGTCTAACAGTCTCTCCACATTGTTTCTATGCCATACATTAATGCAAATTGGATGTTATAAGAGTAAACATAAGAATAAACATAACCCCCCCCAAGGAGATGGAAAACCTCAAGAATATAGAAAGAGAGGAAAAAAAATGTACTTTAGTCTGTATTCAGATTTCAATGGCTCTGTCTCTGGGGTGAGTTGCTTTCTTTATCGTAAGTCCACCAGAGAAGTTGCCTCAATATTTTTCCCTCAGTTGCTATTACTACCTGTCCTCTACTCTATTTCTCCCACTCTCATTTATTCTATTCTCTCTCTCCTTTCATCCTGGCTCTGTCCAAAAGTGTGTTGCATCTGAGTATCCCCTCCCTCGATCTTCCCTCTCTTCTATCACCTATTCTGCCTTTCGCTCCCCCCATTCCCCTTTATCCCATCCCTTTCCACCCATCCTTCTCTAGGGCAAGACAGATTTCCTCACCCTATTAAATATGTATGTCATTTCCTCCCTGAGCCATTTCTGATGAGAATGAAGGCTCATTCAATTCCCCCTTGCCTTCCCTCCTTCCCCTCCATTGAAAAAACTTTTTCTTGACTCTTATGTGAAATCTCTCAGCTTCTTCTTCATCTCCTTTTTCCTTCCTCTCAGTACTTTCCCCCATTGCCCATTGACTCCATCCTGTTACCACATCATACCATTTTATTCCACTCATTCCTATATCCTGTCTATATACTCCTTCTAACTGCTCTTATAAATGAGAAAGTTCATGAGTTATCAATATAAAGTCCTCTGTTTCATTGAAAGTCCATCTTTTCCCCTGAAAGAGAATGTTCAGTTTTGCTGGGTAGTTGATTCTCGGTTGACCTTTTGCCTTCCAGAATATCATATTCCAATCCCTACAAGCCCTTAATGTAGATGCTGCCAGATCCCGTGTTATCCTGACTATGGAGCCTCAGTAGTTAAACTGTCTGTTTCTGGCAGCTTTTAGAATTTCTCTTTGACTTGGGAGTTTTGGAATTTCCCTATAATATTCCTGGAAGGTTTTCTTTTGGGATATCTTTCAGGGGGTTACCTGTGAATTCTCTCGATTTCTATTTTACCCTCAGCTTCTAGGATCTCAGGACAATTTTGCTGTGTTATTTCTTGGAAAATGAAGTCTAGGCTCTTCTCCTGGTCATGGTTTTCAGATAGTCCAATAATTTTTAAATTATTTCTTCTGGATCTGTTTTCATGATCAGTTGTTTTTCTAATGAAATATTTCATATTTTCTTCTAATTTTTGGCTTTTTTTTCTAAGAGTTTTATTTCTTCCTGCTTTCTTGCAAAGCACCAGCTTCTTTTAGTTCCATTTTGCATTTGAAGGAGTTATTTTCTTCAGAGAGCTTTTTTATCATCTTTTCCA
Organism: Macrotis lagotis; assembly: GCF_037893015.1. Lineage (NCBI taxonomy): Eukaryota > Metazoa > Chordata > Mammalia > Peramelemorphia > Peramelidae > Macrotis > Macrotis lagotis. The sequence goes on along the minus strand of NC_133665.1, from coordinate 13,954,699 downwards.
GCTAGCCAGTTCTGCTTTTTAAGTCATTCATCTTCCTATTTGCCTTTTATTTTGCTTTTTTCCATTAGGCCTAAACTGGTTTTTAACATATTATTTCCATCAGTATTTTTTTTGTATGCCTTTCACCAAGCTTTTGATATGGTTTTCATGATTTTTCTGTACTGCTCTCATTTCTCCTACCAGTTTTTCCTCCTCCTTAATTGCTTTTCAAAGGCTTTTTTTTGAGATCATTCATAGTCTGAGACCATTTTCCATTGCTCTTCGAGGTTTTGGATACAGAAGCTTCCATTTTGTCATCATCTGAGTATGTGTTTTGATCTTCCATGGGACTGAAGTAATTCTCAATGGTCAGATTCTTCTTTTTCTGTTGTTTACTCATTTCCTCAACCCAAGGCTAATTTACAAAGCTTTGGGGTTGTTTTTGGGGGGACGTCCCACTGGAACCTTTATTCCTCTAAGGTCTTAGGCTCTCTAGCCTATGCTTTGATATGGAGATGGCCCAGTACTTCCCTCTGCCCTGGAGCTATAAGGAGGGATGCAGGTATCTTAGTATGGAAGCCCAAATGGCAATATATGAGTATAGGCAAGCAGAGCAGGGAAATCTCTACAGACTCCCCTTACTGTCTCTGGGGGCGCAGGCTGCTTTCTCCAGAATCTTGCTACAGGTTCTGTGGCCACGCTCCTCCTTCCACACTCACCCAGGTGCAGCAGAGTTTTCTCACTGCCCCTTCAAGATGTTGTGGGTGACCTCTGGGCTATGCTGGGCTTTGCTGGGCTATGCTGGGCTACCCAGTGGCTTTTTTCCAACCCCTAGTCCTGGTGAAGCACACCTTTCCAGCGGAACTTCTAAGTTATCTTGGACTGGGAAAATGTATTACTCAGTCTTTCTGTGGGTTCTGCCCCACTAAATTTTGGATAGAGCCATCCTTTGTTGGTTTTGGGGGGGTTTGGGGATCAGAGTTCTCCTAGGAATGCTTTCTAACAATACCAGCTATATGTCATGGTTTAGAAAGCTAAGGAGTTTCATATTTAGTTTTTACCATAAGGACTACTTCAAGAGGGACTTGGTTGCTCTTTTCCTGTAGCTCTTCAAGCAGAGACCAGGTAATCCATTACTCCAGGATATCATAGAGGAATTCTTGTTCAGATACAGGTTAGATTCAATGACCTTTGCAGTTTACAGATTCTATGATTCTATGATTCTATAACTGAAGTTCCTGGCTCTGACAGTTTCTAGCCATAAAGCCTTGGGTAAGTCACTTTTACCCTTTGGGTTTCCCCAGTTATAAAATTTGTTTTTAGATTATTTAGATTATTTAATATTCTTTCTTTTTACCCTAAGGGCTAGTTCTGACTACCTGGTAACACTTTTGAACTGTTTTTCAATTTTGATGATGATCAAATAAAACATCCTTTCCAAAAATAATTCTACAGCAGATATAACTCATAGGGGCTACCTGGACCTAATCATACAAAGGGTGAGCGCAGATTCTTTCTGTCTTTCTCCCAGCTTCTGCTAAAGCCTGCCTCACTCCTTCCCTGGGCTGGGATTTTGTTCTTTACCATCAACCCAAGGCTGCTTTGAAACCACTCCCTGGGCTAACCACCATACTCATCAATGACTAATGGCTATTTCTCCCTATAGAGTTTACTGGTTCTTCCCTATTCCTGGGAGATGAGGAAAAGAAGAGTGGGGCTATCAACTGCCTATATTCCCCTTTTGAAGATATATGTGCCTGTATGTCAGGTGCAGAGATGGTTTATCAGTCACCAACAAAACCCATATACATTTACAAACATTGAATCCTGAATGCAGAAAATTGTCTCACTTAGCAGAAGTCTGGTATATTCAAGGAGATAGCTAGTAGGAAGAAAGGTAATTGCTTGTATTGTTGTTAGTAAAAGAGGAAATAAGTTCATATTGAAAATAAATCTGGATTGTAGTCCTTTGCATGTTAAAGATCTAGTTATAGGATCTTGGAATGTATGTCATTTAACTTTTGTGGGCCTCAGTTTCTTAATCTGAAACATGGGTACAGCAATATTTAGCTATTTCATAGGATTTAAACTATTTCATGGGATTTATAGGGAAGACATAGTGAAAATAAAGTATAGAATTGCTTTATAAACTATTAAAAGCACAATATAAAATCAGGGGCTGCTAAGTGGCATAGTAGATAGAGCACTGGAGTCAGGAGTACCTGAATTCAAATCTGACCTCAGACACTTAATAGTTACCTAGCTGTGTGGCCTTCGGCAAGCCACTTAACCCCATTGGCCTTGCAAAAACCTAAAAAATATAAAAGTAAGCAAAACGTAATATATAACAAAGAGTCTTGGACCTGCTATACACTTCAAATCTCTGGTTTTATCCTTTTTTCAAATGAGTGGATTGAATTGGATATTCAGTTCTAATACCAGATGATTCTACAATAAATCATTGAATCAGCCTTCAGATTACAAAAGGAATCACACTAGAATATATTTGAAGAGCAACCTCTTTTGTGCATTTAAAGCAGCATTTTATTGATAAAAAGGTTTGATTTACAATCAGTAACACTGAAGGTTAACTCAAAGTACAGTTATTTACTCCATTGGTAAACAAATAATGCCAGGAGGCCTAGAAGAAAGCTCCTGACATGTTTGGTTGAGTCTTTGTAGAATTTATCCAAAGATGAGAATTGCACAGGATAAGAATATGTGGATTGATTACAAACTGCATTCACTGTTGAAGGTTGTTTACAAGTTGATGAGATTAAAGCATCATCAATATATTGAAGAAAGGTTTCATGGGATAGCCAAATGGATCACTGGTTCTGGGAGGGGATCTGATTTCAAATATTACTGCTAATAACACTACCTTATATAACCTTGAAGTCACTTACCCTCCTTCCTGGATCTCAATTTCTTCAACTCACAAGCAAGTGATGGGATGAGAATGGTCTCTGAGGTCCCTTCTGGCTTTAAATCTATAATGATCTATACTTCTAAGTATTATTTAACATGAGACTCTTTCAATTTCTATAGCTGAACCCCCAATATCTTTAGGGCTGAGGCTACCCTACCAGTTCTATAGAGGCCTCAGAAGAATTTTATCAGAGGTCCTTAATTTTGCTCTTGAAAAGACAAGAAAACAATCAAATTCAAAGCATTGTGGATTCCACCTCATTTCTTACACACATCCTCAAGGATTAAGAAATATTTTAAAAAGGCATTAATTTGGTTTTTTTTTAATATAGCTTCATATCAGTAGCAGAAAAGATTTCCCTCCCTTATTTTTCAGATACACACATGTTTTCTGTGGGTGTTAAATTTTCAATCAAGTTTGAAGCAAGCTGGTATATCTTTTAAGGGATCATACTTAGAAAGTACCTGTCCTAGAGTATCAAGGCAAGGAGGGTTCCAACTGAGGTCATCTCATCTACTATGCCATCTGGCTCCTTAAAAGTATGGTCTTTTGGGGCAGCTAGGTGGTCCCATGGGGTGGCCAGGTGGCGCAGTGGATAGAGTACCAGGCCTGGAGTCAGGAGTACCTGAGTTCGAGTTCGGCTTCAGACACTTAATAACTGCTTAGCTGTGTGGCCTTGGGCAAGCCACTTAACCCCATTTGCCTTGCAAACCACCACCACCACCACCACCACCACCACCACCACCACCACCAAAAAAAATATGGTCTTTTTTTCTTTCTATTTTCATCTCCAATACTTAAGAGTGCTAGATGTTTAATAATACTTTATAATTGATTGTTTTGTCTGATGATTATAATGATAATGATAACATTAGTCAATAACATTTATTGCTTTCAACAAAACTACCCAGTGAGGTAGGTATTATAAGCATTATTCCCTCATCAGGACTATAGCCCTCTCCTTTTTCCATCGGTTGCTCTTATATGGACATGAGCAAGGATGATATCCCCATAAGGAGCCTATCAGGGCAAGGCCATTGGGAAGCATCACAATGCCTCTGTTGCCTATAAGAGAGACAAGGGTGCACCCTGACTCAGAAGCCCACACACCTACCACCAGGTTACAGGTTGGCTGGCTCAAGCCCACAGTGGTGCTCCCCCTGCTGTGAACCATAAATTAAAAGATCTTAACCTTAACCACAACCATACTCAAAAATGGCAAGCTATAGAAACAGCAGGAGCCGGAGTAGGAGCAGATTTCGACGCCAGAAAAGAGGAAGAAGCAGAGCTCAAGGCAAAGAGCCAAAACAGGGGAAAAGCGGCAAGAAGAAGAGAAGAGGGAAAGGAAAATCAAATTTGAAAAAGAAAGGTAATACTGGTTTACATTCACTTAAATTTTCCTTACAGCCTTCTTCTCAAAAATGCAGAGACAAGATGCTCCGAGTTTCTTCTAGTTTAAAATTTAAACCTCCCTTTCATTCCTCTCAGGGCGTCGCAGTGGTTCTGGCAAGAGACAAAAATCCCAAGAGAGCAAATAGCAAAACTCCATCTGAACTCCTGCTTGAGAATTTTACCAAATCCATCCGGATCTTCTGATCATCCTGAAACAAACAGCAAAATCATTTCCATCAAGATGCATACCTATGGTCACTGCCACAAGACAACAGGAGCCTACTACTGAACAATGCCACCTGCCAATAAAGTCTGAAAATTCAATCTTTTGACCTTATCTGATTTCCTTGGCTCATGGGATAGGGAGAGAGGGGCCTACAAAAGGGGAAGATTCAAAATCCTTGGGGAAGAGATGACCATGGGAGGGGAAGAAGAGGAAGGTTCAGAAATAAAATGTCGTCCTTTATTCCCACTTGCCCAACTTTATTGAATAATCAATAAACATTTAATGCCTAAATTTCAGGCACCATGCTGGGGATTAAAGAGGCAAAAAACAAATCTCTGCCCTTGAGAAGCTTTACAAGATGATGCGGATACAAAACTTACAGTCAAATATATATACAAAGCAAATTTTATATACAGGACATAAATGACAAACTAGATAAATTTACCATCTCAGGCCATCTCAAGCTAACAAAAGTTGCCATATATGCCCGGGATTGTTTTGTTTCTTTTATACAGGGACCCAATAAAACAAAAAATCAGCTATATCCTGAGTCAATTTCCCCCTCTGGACTCCCTTCAAGGAAAATGGAAGATCACTGAAGGCTTATCTGATCAGATTTTGGATGTGTCATTAATGGTACACCTCAAAACAGCAACTCTGTCAAGTTTGCCTCACAACATCTTTAAATAGTTTTTAGACCTAATCTTTATGTGTATTTTAGCTTGGGGGAGGCAGGGTAGGAGGAGCAAAACACAAAAACGTTATCTGAAATTTAGTAGGTTCCAGATAAGGTCCTAAGGAGCATGAATCAATTCAGCTGATTTTTGTTGGATTTATTTTCCTGAAAATCCAGATAAATGTAGTGATGACCTTCTGGAACTGTTTCCAACATTATAGTTTATAGTCCTTTCTTAGTTCTCTCCTTTTTGTTATTAAACATTAACCAGCTTTAACAAGCATATTGATGAAGGCCACTTATGTTAGAGTAACTTGGATTTTCCCAGTTGTTGATTCTGTGCCCCAAATTTTGGCTTAGTATTTAATTTTCTATATAGTTTTCTTATTGGAAAGCAGTAGTAGCTCTTTGAAGGCTGGGAAGGGGGAGGATCTGGTTCTCTGTTGATCTCATTACCTGATAAAACTAATGGGCATATGCCAATTTTGATCTTATTACACAATGTAGGGATATCAGAGTAATTTGTTCTTCAAAGGAGGAGATAAGAATAAAGGAAATGAGGATCCAGGAATCTCTTTGCCTATATAGCAGTTTGAACTTGGAAGGTGGAAAATGTAGAATACTTGTGATGTCATGGAAGAGATTGTTTAACTTGTCTCATGTAACTAATATATATATACAGATATATATTCGAGAGTTATATTTTGACTGTTTTAAAGAGTTAAGGCCCACTGAGATTCCACATTGAGGGAGTAACTGTTGTAGCATTCCTGTTATCTGAAAAATCCAAGTAAACTTTTTTGGCCCTCCCTTCCTCTATACCAGAGAAGTCTGAATTGATTTAGTATTAAAAGATAAAATGTTATTAAATCATATGTACACTTTTTGCATTTTGAGTTCAAACTTTTTCTGTGTTGCTTTCTGGTCTTCACATGCCTATGACTTTCACAAAATTGTCCAGAAATTCCCATTTAATTTCTTATGCTGATTCAAGATTGAAGATGCATTGAAATCATGATGGGAGGGAAGTATTTGGAAGGGAACTATATATGATTTTCATGATCTTGAAGTGAAAGTAGTATAGCTTTCCAGTTATTTACAGAAAAACATTTTTTTTTACATTTTTGCAAGGTGAATGGTGTTAAGTGGCTTGCCCAAGGCCACACAGCTAGGTAATTATTAAGTGTCTGAGACCAGACTTGAACTCAGGTACTCCTCACTCCAGGACCAGTCCTTTATCCACTATACCACCTAGGCGCCCCTAGAAAAACATTCTTGATTGTAAACTCCTTGAGGAACCAGGACTACTTTGTTTTGTCTTTGTAATCACATAGGTTCAGGGGAAACACATATAATTTGCTTTATACATATACTTGGAATTGAATTGAATCTAATTGAATTAAGGAGGGTAATAGTTAATAAAGAACTCTTACTGTGGAAAATCAGAGGGACTGGATTCAAATCTAAGGATTAAAATATTTACATGACCTCAGGCACCCAGCTTCCCTAGCCACTCTGACCATCCTCACTCAGTTTTCTCATCTCAACTATAAAATGTGAAGGGATCTGGTGTAGATGGCTTCAATCAATGATCTATGAATCCCGTTCCTTTAATGATCCTTTGAACTGAATTCAAATGAATCAAATCAAGACTTCAGATTCTGTCCTTTGTATACAAAATGTGTAAACAACAACTCTTACCTCACATAGGGTTTTTGATCTGTTGTATTGATAGAGGTACCCAAGGGGGATCAAACCACCTATGAGCTTGAGCCTAGCAATGATGTTATTTTTAAAATCAGTGATCTATAATTTTTTATAGCACCTGGCACCTGATTTTCTTGTTAATAAATCTGAGAAGTTGCTTGGGTCATTGAGGTTATGTAACTTCTTTAGGATCACACAGCAATGTATGTATCTTGTAATCATTTTGTTTGGTGAAATTTTGAATTCAGGTCCTTCTTACTTTAAAGCAAATTCTTTATCAACTATAGTTTGGATACAGACTGACCACCTCAACATGATTGTATTATGTGCCTATTTGCTAGACTGAACTGGCAAGCCACTTGATTTCTGTTATCACCTTCTACCTCAGACTCAGCTGTAGGTGCTTTCAGCTAGCGTTACTCTACTGTACTTTAAGTGGGGGAGAAGGAGATATGGAATTAGCAAGGAGTCTGTCCATTATTCTCTTGGGGGCTCTTAGCTCTAAGTTTTGGGCAAGCAGGACAGATGGGATTGAGTGTGGGGAAGGTAGTGGGAGGAGAGGCGAGGTATTTGATATTTTTTCTCGGTCCAGAGCTAGTTTGAAACCCAGCTCTGGAGTAAGAAAAATTATGAAATACCTCCTTCACTCTACTTTTATGGTGAACTTTTCACTTTTCTGAAGTCAAAAGAGATTAACATGAAAAGCAACTAAATATTCTAAAATTGTCATCTTGTATCCAAAGAAAACATGAGAATCTCATGCCTCATACCCTCACCCGCATTCTTATTCCCTGTTTTGTAGAGGTGTGTAGACTATGTAGTTATAGAGCTCTCTATAAAATCTCAACTTGATGTTTTATTTTGCTAATTTTTTAAAAAACTTGTCATAAGGGATATCTCTGAGAGAAAGGGATATATATGTATATGTGTGTGTACATTATGCACATAAATATTTTTCGGTTGTTTCAATGATGTCTATTTCTTTAACCACCTTATTTCTTAACCACTTTTGAGGTTTTCTAGGCAAAAAAATTGAAGTGGTTTGCCATTTCCTCAAGGAAACTAAGGTAAATACGTTCAAGTGACTTGCTCAGGGTCACCAGTAACTGTGGAGAACAGATTTGAATTCAGTTCCTCCTGGCTTCAGATCCTAACCCCTTCTATCTACTGTACAATTTAGTTGCTTACTTATATCTGCCTATATATGTATATATGTATATATTATGTTAAATAACGTATGATTTGACATATATAATAGGTATATTTGAGATGTAAAAACATATCAAGATATCTATATAATGCATTTTTAAAAATAAAGGATGAGTTGAGCTGTGGATGGTTTCTGATTGTCTTCTGAGCTCCCTTCTACTCTATAGCTAATGATTCTAAAGCAAAGGAAAGTTTTAGTAAAAATATTCCATCTTTTTCTACTCTGTGTATAGGAACCACTTCCCTTTTTTCCACCACCAAATCCTTGTCAGGCATATGAGCTCATCATTCGGGAAAGGACTGTGAAGTTACAGTGTTAGTAAGAGACCCACCCCACATGGGTCATAGTGGACAAAACACCTTTATATATTTGCTTGGGAGGAGAACCCCATTTGGACAAAACTATAGTAACACCAGGAACAGCAGGTTGGCAGCTTCAACTCAGCCCCAAAACAGCATAGCACCTGGCACTACAAAGATTCATTGGGAGCCTGAATCCAAGCCAAAACTCATTCACACTTTGGAGAAGGAGAGGCCAAGAACAGTGGAGAAGCACCCAAATCTTTGGGAGAAGTGAACGACTCTATGGGAGCAGAAAGGTTCAGTTCCAAGGGAGGTAAAGGAGAGGTAGTATGTCCATTAATTTCTAATTCTCAATCATAAAGTCTTTGATTGCCCAGATAACTTGAATAGTTTAGAAGCTAGCTTGAGGGCCAAAGTTCCTCACTAAGCACTGTGTATGTTTTACTTAGGAGGATATAGAAGGCTTTCTGATAGGAGGAGATAAACTCACCATAACAGATGTTACTTCTTGGGAGTTAAAAAGCAAAAACAAATCTTCATTCCCCTTCAAGTTATTCAGTGTACAACAACAACATCAAAACCCCCAAGATTTCCACTCAGTGACTAAGGTCTGAGAGAAGCTAATGAATCCAAGTAGCCAAATGTCTGTCATCTGTCAATAAATCCTGAATATCACTCATTGTCAGACCCACTTTATATGTGCATCTGCACCTAAGAAGCTTTCTCAGTCACCTTAACTTGCCTGCTTGAGCAAGGACAGTGGATGGTTCAGAGTTTTTCCTAGGCAAAGAGAGATTGAGATAAAAAAGGTTAAAGGTTAGAGCCTAACCTTCAGGGTAATCTAGTAAGGACAAAACTAGCCTTTGATTTTATTTTTTCCTCATATTTTAATTGGGTTTCTGTTCCAAGCTAAGGAAATCGAACCACCAAATTCTAAAGATCTAGATTCAGCTTCAGTTTTCAAGTCTCTTTGGGAAAAAGAGGTGGAAAATCAATGGATATTTTTAGCAGGAAAAAAAGTTACCTCTGATCTTCATCATATTAGCCAAAGGAATAGATCCCCCCAAAAGGATCAATGTTAAAGACAGTTGAATTTTAACCCCCCCGCAAGATTTCTCTCTCCATATATTCCACAAAAAAGTTCAGGATAAAAGCATTGTTTTTAAAAGTTCTATGATTAGTTTGGTATCAGAGTACCAAATGTTACAGGGTCTTCAAACTGTCATTCTCTACCCTATTTCCCTGAATGTATCATGCACCAGGCTAGGGGAAAACAAAAGCAAAACACCTTTATTTTTCATATATAGAAGCATCATGAAGTACCAATGGGTTCTGGAATCAAAGAACCTTGGTTCAAATTAGTGCCTCTAATACTTAATAATTATATTCAATATAGCCAGACACTCTGCTAAGTTTACAATTTATCTCATTTGATCCTTACAATAACCCTACTATTCATATTTTGTAGGTGAAACTGAGGCAGGCAGAGAGATTGTGATTTTGTCCATGGTCAATACATTGGATAACTTTGAGACCAGATTTAAGCTCAGGTTTTCCTGACTTCGATCCTATTCCCTATGCTACATAGCTAAGCAAGTGTAGATACTATAGTCAACCAACCTTTAATTAACCTTATCTGTTCAATTGAAGGAGTTAGAATAAGATGGAGAAGTGGAAGTATTTCCTACTTTTCCTCTCCCTTTATCAGTGATTATAATGAATTCACCTTTTAATATTAAGGTTTCAGGCAGCTAGTTGGCACAATACATAGAGCACTGGCCCTTGGAGTCAGGGGGACCTGAGTTGAAATCCACAGTCAGATACTTAATAATTGCCTAGCTGTGTGACCTTGGCAAGTCACTTAACCCCATTGCCTTAAATAAATAAAATTTTTTAAAAAATCAAGGTTTCAAAGTTTTACAGAATGTTTCATTTGAACTTTAAAAGCCAAGATGTTGAGTATTTTTGTCTGAAATGCCAGAGGAAAAACTGTAAGACCTTGTTGTATTGCTTTGCATATTTCCAGATAAATTTTCATATGAACATCTTTATACCTTGGAAATCACAAATGGGCTACAAATTTGGTGTTTTTGTGGTTGATGATTATCATCTTAGTCTTAAGAAAGAGATAGAGAATAACACATGAACAATACAGATTAAATTTACAAACCTTTTGTATTTTGGTGGGGTTTTTTTTTTTTTGGTAATTTTCCTTTTTGGAGAGCTCAATTGTTGAACATTTTACCAGCATACTCTCCTTTTCCCCAAACAACTCTTCCTCGTCCTACCTTGTACTTTGGGAGAAAAGATCCAGAAAAAGAAAACAGTAACTCTGATGCTCTTAGAAACAAAACAAAATTTCCTAGACTGCAAAGACATTTATACCCAGAGCTTTCCTTCAACTGGGATGGAGGTAGAAATTGGTTTATTTTTTAATCTCCCCTAATTTCATTTCAATTCAATCCTTGAAGCATTTCCTAAGAATTAGCTAAGAAAAGTAGGTCATATTAGTAGAAGCCTAAAAGAACTCACATTTCTATGATTATGTTTATTTCTCCAATGATACCTATCTAATGTATTTGTCTTATGGAATTGATCTGCATCAAAAATTAATAATCATTATAGGTAGCAATTTGGTGACTATTCTCTCTAAACCTAATGGGGACATCAATTCAAAGGCATCAGAAAGAATATCATCCAAAATATACAGTATATACTCTCTAACATAGCAGTCTCTTTTATAGCTTCATTTTAGACTAACATAACCTCCTTCAAAAAAAAGGTTCATGCATGCACACATAATGACAGACATCAGAATAAATTTTAATGGAGGCTTTATCATATACAAATTTGGTGGATTTTTGTGTAAAAAGATTCCCCAATATTAGGAGACTTCACCAAGTTTCAACCTGTTGCAAAGGTAATTAGAATAACAGCACATTTGTTATTTCTCTTAAGTTGAAGCCTTTGTCAAGGTTGTGTTTTTGTGTGTTTGTGTGTATGTGTGTAGTGTGTGTATTGGTGTGGGGTGTGTCTGTCTTTCTCTTTGTGTGTGTTTGTGTGTGTGTGTGTGTGTGTCTAGCTACAGAACCAAACATTCCCAAAAATGGATGTCTACTGTTGTACTTAAATAACCTTGTCCATCAGAATGTGTGATCTGAAAGGTCATCTCTGGTTTGTTCAATCTAAGAAGGGGATGGCCATCCTCCCAAACTAGGATGGGGGGGCAGCAGTCTGGCAAAGCATATCTGAAGGGGTTCTTGAATGGGTTTAAGAAGGTAAGCCACTGTTCTGTTCACAATTAAGGGAGTTGTAAGCTTGCTTTTTAATTGCTAAATTAGTCTTCATTAAAGTTAAATGTTAATGAAAGCTAGATCTCACCTTCTATTCTCTTTAAAAAGGGGCTTTAAGGGAAAGGTGAATTTCCAATCACTTGTTACAGGAATACAAGTTAAATATATATATATATATATATATATATATATATATATATATATATACATATATATATATATACACACACACACACACACACACACACACACACACACACACACACACACACACATTAGAAAGGCAAAATTCATTCTTCACAATTGAGAAAATGAGAATGAGTTTGTCATTTTATTGAGTTGAGATGAGGGAGTCATCTGAGTAGTCATGAGAAGTAGAGCAAAGGTGAGTGAGAGAGAGAAGCAGATCACTTTAATTTGTGATGTGGGTCTTTCATACCCCTCCCTCATATCTATTGCTTTCCTCCACCCATTCTCAGTTCAAGCTCCAGGGAAAATCAAGAACCATCCTTGGAAGAGGTGGTGAGTTGATTTAGGTGTGAGTGATGGACTCCAGCTGTACAAGCTAGGGATTATGCAGGGCCAGAAATATAAGTATTTTCTGAAGAAGTTGTTGACCTGTGTCTTTGAGGAAAACTTTTCTTTGTCATCATCATCATCATCATCAGAGGAAGATCAGAAAGATCTTCCAAAATTCAAAGGAAAACTTCTCCTGATGGAGGAGACCTCCCCAGAGGAATTGCTGTTCTACTAGTCAAAAGGAAGACCAGATTCCCTCCAAAGGTATAGCAGTCTACTTTTCCCAGCCACAATTTGACCGACCATCAGAGTCACCCAGAACTGAAGAATGGATGTAAATTGTACAAATAAAGAAGAAACCCATTCTGGAAAACAACAATAAAAGACTTCTCCAAGGAATTTCATTGCTCACGCACTTCTTGGCCTGGTTAGAAACGAGTCCCTATGGACTTTGGGGTTCAGAACTGAGCAGGTCAAGAATAAGACACTACCTGACTGGAGATGAGTTAGAGCTCTGGGCTTTCTTTGCTAGGGCTTTGCACTGTGTGTGTGTGTGGTGGTGGGGTGTTTGTGTATGCGGTGGGGGGGGGGCGGTATTGCCTTGTTCCTTGGGGATTAGTGAATGCTGTTTTCTCTTCATGAGATTTCAGAGACTATCATCCTGGTGCCTCATCATACCTGAAATATCATTTGCTGGCTTCTTGGACCTCGGGCAGGGGAGGTTCCACTTGTTGTGATACACCCCTTCTTAGGGTCTATCATTCTCTCCATCCTCTAAAAGGTCGCACTAGATCTAGAGAACAAATATTGATATCCTTTTGGTGTGAAATTTCACCTATGGGTCAGACTTTTCCTCTTCTATCACTGTCATGATACTCCTTCCTTGTCCCTTCTTGAATTTTTATCCAAGCTAAAAGTTTCTAATTATAGCTTTTCAAGAGAATAAGAGTCTACATGACACTTAATATGTACCCTAGAAATTAAAAAAACAAGGTCCCAGATGAGTCAAATGGGCTTATAGTGCCCATTTCTGGATATGCATATATAAGTGAGTGAGAGATAAGAGGGAGCCACTTTTTAAAAGCTGTTCAAAGAGATTCCACTTTTCCCCATGTAAAGAAACTAATTCATTGTTTAACAATTCTGCATGCCAGCTTTTATCTGACTCAGATTTCCCTACCCACAGTCTCCTCCCTTTTATTCTTATTCCAAGAGTTTGCCCTTAGAAATGAATAGCATAGGGGCAGCTAGGTGGCACAGTGGATAAAGCACTGGCCCTGGAGTCAGGAGTACCTGGGTTCAAATCCAGTCTCAGATACTTAATAATTAACCAAGCCACTTAACTCCATTTGCATTGCAAACCACCCCCCAAAAAAGAAATGAATAGCATAGAAATGAATGTGTTGACAATAGTCATTTCCTTTTATAAGCAAGTTCCTTTCTGGGAAGGAATCCATATCCTAGTGGTCAGTGTTACCAATGGGATTTGGGGTGGCCAATTAAAGATAGAAATCAAGGGTTACTGAAAGATGACAGGAGAGAAATTTTAACCTGTTTGCTTTGCAGTATTTTATAATAACTCTTGAGCAGTTTTGAAATCCCAGGGAGCACACAAATTCCTTTGTCTTTCGGTAACCCTCAATTTTGATCTTTAATTGGTGACCCCCAAATCCCATACACTACAAGAGCCTATAGAGGGAGATAGACAAGCGGATGGACTTGCAGAGAAAGAGTGAGACAGAAGCTGGAGGGGTGGGGGGTGTCTGGAAGCAATAAGCATAGGAGGGCCCTCAACTCTTTTGTTAGTCATCTTAGTCATGTTTGAATCTTTGTGATTCCAATTGGAGTTTTCTTGGCCAAAATCCTAGGGATGGTTTTTTATATTCTTTTCCAGATCATTTTATAGTACAGATAGGGAAATTGAGGCAAGCAGCATTAAGTGGATTTGTCTCCCATAGTCTCAGAAGTAGTAAGTGTCTGAGACTGAATTTGAACTCAGGTCTTCCTGGCAACTCTAAATCTGCCTGACCCTAATATTCCACCACGCTTTTTAAAGTGTACTCAAACACTATTCCTACCTTCTAGACACAAATAAGAATTACTCATACTTTTGAAGACAGGAGACAATTAAGTGGTGCAGTGGATAGAGCACAAGCCCTGGAGTCAGGAGGACCTGAGTTCAGATCTGATCTCAGATACAATGATTACCTAGTTCTGTGACCTTGAGTGAATCACTTAACCCCATTGCCTGCAAAAACAAAAAAAGAAAAAAAGGATTATATCTAAATTGTCCTTACCAGGGAAGGAAGAGAGATCATTTTGATTAAATGGTGGAGAACCTGAGGTAGAAAAACAAGAGGTACCACAAAGCTTTAGAGTCAGAAAAAAACTTTATAGAGCTATAGAACCACTTAATAAGAGACAAAGGCCTAGAGAGAAGTTGGAGTAAGTGGCTGAGAAGGCAGTCTGTCCTCCCAGAAGGGCCACTCTACTATAAATTCAAATGGGAAGACACAAATGTCCTAAGGGCATAAAGGCAAAATAGATAGCAAGACCCAGAACAGTTACCTAGACAGATTTGTAAGGTCAGAATTTGGGGGGGTTTGGGGGTAGAGGCAAGCATCAACCTAGAGAACCTTAGGAGGCAGTAGCAGAACAATTGAACTGGTAGTTCAACATATATCATCAGAAGACATTAATTTGACTCCTATCTCATCTAAGCTATAAGAATGAACAATCAACTCATCAAGGTAGGGGAAGAGGAGGAACATACCCTAATGCTTGTATCTTCCTTCTGGCCCTGACTGAAACCAAATGGATGTTAGGATGATTCAAGGACTGGAGAAAGGGGAGTGGCCCCAGGGAGAACAAGGGTAGAAGGGTCAGGGTAACCCTTGGTGACCACCAGGTTTTTCTGTGCAAGGGGGTAGGGATGGTGAACAACCTATGTTATGTTCCTTAATCTTTTCTATTCAGCAAAGATTATACCCTAATGATAAAATATTAACATGCTTATGTTTCTTTTATACCAGAGATAGTGATGGTAGGCCCAGGCTCTGATGCATTGAAGAGCAGGCCTGTAAAAGTTGCCTCTACACTCTAGTCCTTCACTTGCTGTTTTGTTCAGATTACAACCCTTGAGATAAACATTTTTTCCCCAAATGAGGACATGACCATTATTTCTCATCCTCTCAAGACCCATGCCTTTCTCTTCCCTCTACACCCTAAGCCCCTCTACTCTCCCCATTGCTCCAGCTGCCTGGTGCCCACCTCCACCTTCCCACTGACATCACAATCCAGGACTCTATCCTGGCTAACAATGGCCCTCAACTATAAAACACCTTCCTCTGTAAAGCCAGACCAGACAGGAGAGGAGAGGAGTAGGTTGCCTTTGACCTTCACTTGTGTTCCTGGGCACCAAAGATGCAGGCACTCCTTACTGCTCAGGGCCAGAACCAAAGCAAATCTAGGCAAGAGAGTCCAAGACAAAACAGGAGCCAGACTCACAGCCAGAATCAAAGCAGGAGTCACAGTAGAAGCTCCAGTCCAAGCTCTAGTCCACCCAGGAATTATCATACTGGGACAGCACACTCCCATTGATCCACATCCCAATCCCATTCCCATATTCAGTCCCCCCTATCATTCCTGTCACTCCAGAAGTTGCCCTAAAAGAAGGAAGGCAACAGGGGTAGCAAAAAAGGCCAAGAAGGCAGGTCAAAATATGAAAGAAAGAAACAAGCAGGTACTGGAGGGGCTAGCTACTCTTGGTCTCCTCATCCCAAAAGGCTGCTGTTCTCTATCTCTTTCTCCTCTCCTCTCCAACTGTCTTCTTAACTCTTGGGCATCTTACCTCAAATATTTTGAGGATTCCTAAAGGAAATTCAAGCCTTGGTTTTGAAGACCTAATCTTGACCTTCAAGTGGCACCTGTGCCCCTCTAGATGTATGAGATAATATCTATCATGTCTCACTATGGAGATCTATTTTTCTGGTTGTGTCTTAAGTCAATGGAGAAGCCATGATGGTGTCAAGTCCCTAAATTTATCAATAAATATCAACCTCAAAGTACATTTATAGTAAAAATTATAAAAGAGAGAGAGAGAGAGAGAGAGAGAGAGAGAGATAAGAACCTGGAGATTGTGTTTAGACCTGCTTTTTTGGATTCCATCTCAGTCCTGAGGAGACTTGATCATCTATGCCCCTTTTGTAATGAGAAATATTCTAACATCTTACCTCACCCCCCCCCCAGCCCACCTCTGCCCCCATCCCATTGACATTGGTTTTCTGTCTCACTGATGAGAAGACCAATTTGAAAGCTAGGAAGGAAGAAAATGAACTTTTTACAGGAACACATATCAATGGTGATTTCTACACGACCTCTTAAAATATAAATGGAAAATGGAAGGTTAACCTCCGTTGATGATTCTGCCATTTCACTTCCACCCCAAGATAATAAAGGTCACTGTTGTGAAACCAAGAAAATCACCATTTTGTTTTTTGGGGGTTTTGTTTGTAGGTTTTTGGGATTTAGATCTCTCTCTTTCTCCCACTCAAAGGGGTCAAAGAAATCAAAAAGCAAAATTGTGTTTAACAGGTATCGAAAATATTAGATAATTAGTAACAAATTATTCCTTAAAATTTACCTATTATCTCACCAATCAACTAGGGAGTTTTTTGAATTAAATTTTTTTCCTTTCAAGATTCACTTCATATTGTCCCTCTGACATAATTTCTATTATACACAAAGCATAAACATGAGTATAACCTGAACCATATTAAAATGTAAATGGGAAATAAATTTAGACTGTTAATAAATGGCTAAGTGGCCCAAAGACATATATTGTGATTCAATATCCCTAGTTTTTTTGTAATTTCCCCTCAATTACATGTTAAAACAATTTTTAAGTTTTCAAATTCTTATCCTTTCACCCACCTTTCCCTGAAAATGGTAAGCAATCTGATGTGCAATCATGTAAAACATTTCCATATATGATTTAGAAAGATTCCACTTAAAAATTTTAAGTCAAATTTTAAATGTTGGTAAAAATATTTTTTAAAAAATCATGTCAGATTCAGACTTCTCAACTTTATGAAACATCACACAATAGGAAAGAAGAAAACTAAATGAATAAAGAATTTCACCAAATTTTCCCCTTTTCTTAGTCCATACATGGTATGGCTTTCACTAATTTGGGTCAGAACCCAAAAACTCTCTCCCTCCCATATGAGAAAAAATAGCAAATTTTAATATAATGTAATATATATTAGATTCACATGGGGAGGGAGAATACAGGAATGCAATCTCAAGGAAAAATTATATAAAATATTAAGAATTAGAATGCTACAAAGGAAGATATTTTCACACATCCAAACACATGGAGGAATTATATGTATAGAGAGAATTTAAAAACCTGTATGTTGAATTGGATTATCAAATATGTGGTCTGTCTTACAAAAAAAAAAGCTTTCAAGAAAGTAAAGCAGATATCTGTCAGAACTAGGTAAGACTCTTGGACTTCTAGGATGCTAGGAGTGTTAACTGTCTGGTGTTGCCCACTATTGCTGAACATACTTTGAAGGATGGCGAGAAGGGTGGGGGAAATTCAGAGAAAAAGACAAAAAAACTCCTTGGGGTGAAAGCAAGGAGAGAATGATAGAGGAGACTGGCAAGGACAGAAAAAGTCAAACCCTTAAGGGTCTTCTGATGTGAGCATTTCTAATCTTATTAACTACAATTTATAACCCACCAAGGCCAAGTTTAAACTCCCCTGGATAGGCAATTGTTTTCACAACTATTACTTCAATTTAATAGGAACTAATGAAAGTGTCAAGCCCTAATGACAGAGTAGAAGCTTAAATTATGAGCCTAAGGATTCAAGAGCTGACACTGTGACCGGTCAAAGTATAAATATATTATGAATAAGGTACTTCTTCCTTTTTCTGACCTTCAAATTTGATTGGCATCATGGTATCCCTACCTAACAGAAGCATCTCAAACTGCCTTCTCAACCACAGGGTGAAAGGATAATGTGACCCATACTACACAGGTTGTTCTCTAAGTAGCTAAATTGAAAAAGACTTGGGGGGGAGGGGGGAAGGTGTCAATCCTTGACTTCTAAAGTGTATAGAATCTGCTTTTTAAGGATAGTGACTCTACTGACCTGGCAAACATTGCAAGTTGACTTTTCTAGAACAGTGATTGTGACTAATTATATTCAAATTGCCTGTCAGTCAAACTTAACTCCTTAGCATCTTTTGATTTGTCACTGATAATCCAGAATTAAAAAAGAAATACTTGGGGGAGGCAGAAAGGAGAAGAGAGTCTAAGAGTGCTTTTCCTCCACACTATGCTCAATCATTCTCTTGACAATAGGGTTATTGCAGGCTAGCAAGTATATTTTGTACAATTAACCTTCAAAAACTTTCCAGGGGCAATGGATGGAGCACTGGCCCTGGAGTCAGGAGGATCTGAGGTCAAATGTGACCTCAGACACTTAATAATTACCTAGTTGCGTGACTTTGGGCAAGTCACAACCCCAGTGTCTTTCGAAAACAAAAAACAAACACCAAAACGTCTACTTCCAGCTCCAGCTGAAAGGTATAAAATTAAGTCTTACTCAATTCAATAGTTAGCATCTGGGAACTGGATTAAATTTTGTCTGACACATAATAAAATAAGCAACTTAATACTTTTCTTAAACAGAATTATAATTTATTAAAAATCAGTATGCATAAATACTTTGAAGATATGAAATAAGGTGTGGGCTCTGTCTTGGCAAGGAGGGGGAAGGGGAGAGGGGGAAGAAAAGGGAGAAGAAAAGAAGAACCAGTATTGCATAAACTTTTGTGGATACAGTAAGATGTATGAAAGTTCTGTCTGAAACAGATGATGGATGACCCCTTAGGGAAGGAAGGGGGAGGAAGAAAAGGAGGAGGCAGGAAAGAGAGGGCAACAAGGGGAGGTAAGGAGAGGGGAATAGGAGGGGGAGAAGTAGAAAATAGGGACGAGAGAGGAGGAAAAGAAAGAAGAGAAAAAAGGAGAAAGAAAAGAGAAAGAAGAAAAAGAAAGGGAAGGAAGGAAAGAAGGGACGGAGGAAGGAAGGGAGAAAGGGAGGGAGGAAAGAAGGGAGGGAAAAGGGGAAGGGGAGGGAGGAAGGGGGAAAGGGGGAAGAAGGGAAGGGAGGAAAGAATCTAGTTCACTTAAGTTCCATACTCTTATATACTGGCTGTGCTTGAAGCTTTCTGATTGCTAACAATAGGGAAAATACTGACTTCTTTGGTGGTAGTTTGGTTTAGGAGTTCCCTGTATTGGAACCAGATCTGCCCCTATTTTGTGGGGAAATTAACTTTGCCCTGGACTAGTACTGTATAAATTGTATTAAGTCTTCTTACTTACTTGTCCAGGAAAGGGTGTTTTTGTGTGTCTTTCTGTGTGTGTTCAAACTTTTCCCCAAATCTCAAATGTATGTCATCCTTAAGGCCAGACATAGATTTAGTGATCACTTAAATTGCCTTTTAAGTAGAGAGCTTGTGAACAGCTTCTATAATCCCTATTTTATAAAAACTTATGGAAAGTTTATCTTTGTGTCATAATGTACAGTATGATTTTTATGATTTTATAAAAATATTGATATATATGTATGATATGTATGAATGTCTTTCTTGCTTTTTAGACATCCCCAAATCAAAAAAATCATTCTTTCTCCTCCCTCCTACTTCATGAAGCTCCATTAAGAAAGTTATCAACAGTATGACCAGGAAGGATAATGACCATTGTTGGAAGGGATGTGGGAAATCTGGGATACTATTACACTGTTGGTGGAGCTGTGAACTCATCCAACCCTTCTGGAGAGCTTATTTGGAACTATGCCCAAAGGGCAACAAAAATGCACATACCCTTTGACCCAGCAATACCACTATTGGGTTTATACCCTGAAGAGATGAGGAAAAAGGGTAAAAACATTACTTGTACAAAAATATTTATAGCAGCCCTGTTTGTGGTGGCAAAGAATTGGAAATCCAGTAAATGTCCTTCAACTGGGGAATGGTTTAGCAAACTGTGGTATATGTATGTCATGGAATACTATTGTTCTATTAGAAATCAGGAGGGACGGGATTTCAGGGAAACCTGGAGGGATTTGCATGAACTGAGGCTGAGTGAGATGAGCAGAACCAGAAAAACACTGTACACCCTAACAGCAACATGGGGGTGATGATCAACCTTGAAGGACTCACTCATTCCATCAGCGCAACAATTGGGAACAATTTTTGGCTGTCTGCAAAGGAGAGTGCCATCTGTATCGGGATAAGGAGCTGTGGAATTTGAACAAAGTACAAGGACTATTCCCTTTAATTCGGAAAAAAAAACCCAGATGTCTTATGGTTTGATCTGGTTACCTCTGAGAATTCTGTTCTCTTTAAGGATATGATTTCTCTCTCATCACACCCAGTTTGGATCGAGGTACAACATGGAAACAAAGTAAAGACTGACGGAGTGCTCTCTGTGGGGTGGGGGTGGGGGGAGGGAAGCAAGATTGGGGGAAAACTGTAAAGCTCAAATAATATCTTTAATAAACATTTAAAAAAAAAGAAAAAAAAGAAAGTTATCAAACCTCTTCCCAAATTCCTTGCCAGTGATACCAAAAAAGAATTTGGTGATTACTTTATTAATTAATAATTACATTATTAATTTGGTTGCTTCTTTAAATAAAGATGAGAGAGGGAACAGAGGGAACTAGCTTCATAAAAAAATAAGTTGTTTACGTGAGTAAATTGAGCATAAAAAATAAATTGTAAGGAAACATTCTGATAGCCATTTGCTATCAGAAGTAGAAAAACAGAATCATTTTTCA
Organism: Macrotis lagotis; assembly: GCF_037893015.1. Lineage (NCBI taxonomy): Eukaryota > Metazoa > Chordata > Mammalia > Peramelemorphia > Peramelidae > Macrotis > Macrotis lagotis. The sequence continues at coordinate 13,933,615 of NC_133665.1, read as the reverse complement.
GGGTGGAGGGCTACCAAGAATAATTTTATCCATTCAGTCACCAGGAAGATGAGTTTTAAGCTAATAGAAAGCTTGTTCTACTTGTTTTATCCTCTTGTCAACATGCCCCACTCATTTCTTCAATGACAAAGTGGGGTTCTCCTAGCTTCTGACTTATCTACAACAAGTTTCAAAGGGACTCAAGTCTCAGTGCTTGGCATTTGATCCTGACACTTTGGATCTTCTAGCTTCCTGTCTCCAGTCACTTCTAAATCTAAATTCAAAAAGGCAGCAGCAAAACAAGCAAAAACTCTAAGAAGATAGTCAATCTATTCTCTACCTTTTTGCAGTCCTATTCCTCCATGAGATTTAAAGCCAAGGGATTTGTGTAAATATGAAAAATCAGAGAGAACTTGTCATGATCTTACAGTTCTATTGAGAAAGACAATTATACAATTATACAACTAACTATGATCCAAAGCAAAGTTTTAATAAAATAAAAATAAAAATAAAAAGAGAAGTAAAAGGAGAACAGAGGGGTGAAAAGTCCAGGAAAGAAGATTTTGTAAAAAGTAAAGAATTAGGAGACAAGGATAGAAAATGCACTTGTTTAAATACTTGGAAGTACTGAAAGAACTTTGCAATGGCAGTTTTGAAAGATAGACCAACCTTGAGTAGCTGAAGTAAAAAGAAAATAGAGCCACAGGAGTTGAGATTCAAGAAATTGGAAACAAAGGTCATCATCAATGTCATTGAGATATCTCTGAAAGATAAGTGGCAAACAAGAAAGAAGAGGAAAACCATGAGCTTTATGCTGACAGTCATTGAGACTGGTTGTATTCTGGAAATAAATAGAGAAGTGACAAGAAATAAAGAGGGAAAATCAAATGGCATGAACTTCAAATGAGAAGTCATTATGGCATGGAAATAAGCCATGGAGAGATGAAGTCTGCCATTTCCTCATTAAGTATGGTCATATGGAAGATTTGAGGATAGGAGAGGGGAGAAAGCAAACAATCATTATCCCTCAAGGGGAAAAGCCAAGTTTGAATTTATTCAAACAAAGAGAGGAGGAAAGGATAGAAGATGAAGGAGAGTTTGAGATGCCATTTTCAAAGGTCTGAAGTCTGGGAGGAGAAAGGTAATGACTGGAAAGGGAAAGGATGGTGACTGAGGAAATGATAGGGGCTAGGGTGAACCCAAAGTTTCAGGGGAGTTAACAGGAAGAAGAGAGCTGTACTGGGGAGGTTTGGGCATCTAGAGTCAGGAGACTGAACATAGAGGTAAACTGAAAGGGCAATGTTAGGGAATAGGAGCAAGGGATCGCCTAACCTCCTACTTTAGCCCTCTTAAGTGAGGTTAATAGCCATGCAATGTTTCTTTGTAGAATTTAATAAGCCTTATATTTCTACCCAAGTCCCTCTGCAGGAACCAAGATTTTCAACTCAAAGGCATCCTTGATGCCAGCCAACATGTTTTAGATCAGAGAAAGGACACAGACAACCAAGAAGAAAACATACTAAGTCAATATACAGATTGGTTAAATAAAATTACAGGACCCCTCCAGTCCCAAGTAAAGCAAATGCAAACAGCCTTGGGAGGTAATCAATTAAACTGTTCTACCAATACTGAGAACCACCTCCCCCCAGGTTTCTTATCCTCAGCAAAGGGGTTAAGTAACTAATAAAATAGCTGAGACTGATTCTTGGACCACAATATTTAAAACCCCTTGAGGTACCATCCAGCTCTGAGATTTTGTGAGCCTGAGAGGAGGCAGAAGTAGATGTTAGTATCTGGAAGGGGATTCAGGTCAAGTCATGAATCTCAAAAAGGTTAGAAGAGACAAGAGGTTCAAGATGCTGGCCTATCTGGCAATAAGGTTTGAATCAGATAGCAAATAAGCAGCTTCAATTTGTCCCATTTACCAGCTTCAGAACTAGCAAAGGCTTCACTACTCCTCTGTCCTAATTCCTTTCACAACTCACTATTTCTGACTACTACCCTCTTTCCATGGAATCAGCAGGTCACAGCTGCTTCCAGAGTTTAGATCAGACCTGCTTCCATAATTCAGACCTGTGATTCCCTAACATTGCCCTATCTTTTTAACCAGATGTCCACAATCCCCACCCATTGTCCATTCAAACTCAGAACATTACTGAATTCTTCCATCTTTAGATCCATTACCCTACTCTTTCACTTCTGTTTCACATTCACAGGGGTGCCTCTGCCAAGTCCTTTGACCTTCCTGTTTGCCTTTTATTTCTGACTAGGATAACTATAGGTAGCTGTTTATGATAGGAGATTTCAGAGGCTTTTAGAAGACTGTCCCTGTTTTCCCCCAAACTCCTGGGAAATAGGTTTTCTTTTGTGAGTGAGAAAAGAAAACCAAAAAACACCAGGGGCTTAGAGGATAAGGAAAGTTTGACATTTAGAGGAAATCAGTTTTCCAGGACCTATCCTGATTTTGAGGCAAAGACCAGGGAAAAGTCAGTCTACTCCAACAAGTATTATTGTTCCATTAAAGCACGCATCTTCTGCTGGACAAAATGTAGTGGTAATACATAACAAAATTAGTACACAACAAAATGAAAACTAACCTTTGACCTCAAGGAACTTCCCAAAGAAACAGAAACCTATTTAAAGAAATCATTTTGCAGAAGGTTTACAAAAGTACTTTGTCCACAAGAGTTTGTCTCTACAGCACTGTGGAGGGCTGGTGATACACTAGTTACTATTATTCCCATTTTATGGGCCATACAACAGGGGTCCTTTACTGGCACTGCCAATACAAGCTCCAGAAATGAAACTATCCCTACTGCCAATGAGGCAACATTCTAAAAAGAAACAGATATAGGGGGCAGGGGAAGTGCTTGGGTTGGGGGGGCAGCATGGGAAAGAGGAGGAGATTATTCTCTGGAGTTGAAGTGGGGGTGGAAAGGAGACTAGGGGAAAGAATGAGACCTAAAAGACTCTGACTTCATTTTGTCTCTCCTCTCTCTCTCCCCTCCTGGTTTTTGACCTGTCTTCTGTCCAGCTGCTCTTAGAGCATCAGATGCCTCTGCACTTGAGTGTGGGCTGGCCTCCCTAACCACAGTCAAGGCTGCCCATGATACAGCTCCAGACCTAGGCTGCAATTATATCAGTAGACTGGTTTGCAAAACTCGGACAACAAGAGGGCCACCCACAACCTCAGCCCCCGGCTGCAGCAGGTGACTCATAATCAGTTCTGAAGCTGGGTCTAGGAGGAAAACACCCACAGTTCTAAATAGTTATATCCCAAGAAGGCCAATCAGTCACTGAGACCTGCCCACTCCCCACCTCCAAGCAGGAGGAGTCTGATGGAAGAGGGGAATTGCCCTTCTTCTTAATAATCTTTATGAGTTAAGTGATGAAATTCTCTTGATCTCCTCCAGTGGCTTCCCAGTCCCTACAACAGTGGTGTCAGACTCTATTAGAAATCTGGGTCACTAAACCATATATAAGAATTGAGTATTGGCTTAGTTTGAAAAAAAAGTAATATCTATCTTTTGTGTTTTTATTTTGTTAAATGTTTCCCAATTGCATTTTAATCTGGTTTGAGCCATACTCAGGAGAGTTGTGACATGAAGTCCATGGATTGCTTGAGTATTTAACAATTCTGTCCTAGACAGTTATGTCTAGGGCAGAGATGTCATGGCATAACATAGACTATGGTAGAAACTGAACCCATGATTTATAACTAACTCCTTCGTGAGGAAATTTCATCCAGTGCAGGTCTGCATCTAACTCCTAGCCCAGAACATTGAGCATGACTTATCCAGGGTCACACATAGCCCATGTGTCAAAGACTGTACTTGAAATATTTCCAAGGCTACCTCTTAATTCACTATGCCAAGCTGCCTTCATTATAAACTCATAAAAAGGGGTAGCTAGGTCCCATAGTGGATAAAGCACCGACCTTGGAGTCAGGAGTACCTGGTTACAAATCCCGTCTCAGACACTTAATAATTACCTAGCTGTGTGGCCTTGGGCAAGCCACTTAACCCCATTTGCCTTGCAAAAAACCTAAAAAAATAAAATAAAATAAAATCATAAAAATCACAGGACATTAGAACTGAAAGAGACCTTAAAGATGAGTTAATACAACCCTCAGATGAAGAAACTGAGACCCTAGTGAGATGCCTAAAAGGGTGCAACGTCAGAATCTACAGTCAAGTTTTCTTAACTGATTTCTGTGCTCAAATGACTGAAAAATAATTAATTCAGGGTTGAATAAATAAAAGATCCTCAAAATACATGTTGATAGAGGGTCATGAATGGATGGATGGTTGGATAGATGGATGGATGGAAAGATGATTGGATACATCATGGATGGGTGGATGGATCATGGATGAATGGATGGAATAATTGAATACCTCCTATCAGAAGGTAGGTTAAATAGAGCACTGAATTTGGGAGTCAAGATAACTTGAATTCAATCATTGGAAATTATTATGTGCCTTTGGGTAAATCATTTATCCTATGTCAGCATAGTTTTCCTTATCTTTAAAAAAAAAGGTTGAATGAGATGATCTTTAAAATCATTTCCAGCTCTAAATGTAAACAATATATTAGTTCCTAAGAAATAATAACCCTTTCAGAAGGTTTGCTATTGGACTTAAGGAGGTAGTGTTGGAAGCAGTATTGTTCAATATGGCTTATTTTGTACAATCACACACTTTTATATATTTGATTGACCTTAAATTCAATAACCCTATTTTATAGAAGAGGAAACTGAATATTTAACTTACCCAGGGTCTGTTACTAAGTTAACTGCAAATTCTGAAATAGAACCCAGACCGTTTCCAGTATTCTCATTGCATTGAGTGGTGAAGCAAAGATGGTAATGTGGAAAGGAGGGAAATTGTCAGAAACCAGAATACAGCTTTCAAAATCCCTCTTCCAAGTGTATTTGAATACTTCTCAGACCCAGATTCACACTGGGGGTCTGAAAGGGAGCAATTAGGGGATTTTTTTTTCTTTCTATTAAATCCCTTGTCTGGAGAGAATAGATAGGTCACCTCCAGAAGCTCTCTCTTCCTTCTCAGTGGCTACGTTTACCATCAAAGTTGACTGTTTCCTGAACTTGGGTTTGTAACCCAGCTTCTCTCTCCCCCACCTCCACCTCTACCTTCCCCCTCCCTTTTCTGAAAGAATGAAACTGCGGTTTGAGTTTTTTCTCTATGTCTGTGTGTCTTTGTGTGTGTGTGTTTGTGTGTGTGTGTGTGTATGTGTGTGTTCTCTTGGGTTTCAGGACTCTTTTTTTGTTGTTGTTAATTCTAAGAGTTGACTTCAGGGAAACTGAATGTGTGTTTGTGTGTGAAACTGTGAGACATGAAGGAATATGGATAACTGTGTGGTAAGAAGTCTGCCTGTCAGTGAAGTCAAATCCTCCGAATTCCAACTAATTTGGACCTTTCAACTAAGGGGATATGTGTGTGTGTTGGGGGGGGGGACAGCTTGGGGAACACAAAGGTCATTTAGCAACTGAAGAAGATGTGTGGGATCCAACAGAATGGCCATAATGGAGTGCTATGGAGGTTATGGGAAAAAATAAAAAGGTAAACTCTGGAGCATGGGAGGCCCTAACTTGTGTCTTCCATTTTAAGAAGCAAAGTCCTTGGAGGATCTAGTTAAGCTTTTTTTTTTAAATGAGGAATCTGAGGTCCAATGAGGAATCTGAAATGATCAAAAGTCACTCAAGCAGCAAGAAACAAAGCCAGGGATTTTGACCTGAAGTATTATAATATTTCCATTATATAAAGAAGGAAGGGAAAGACCAGCTTTTATCACTGGGCTCCACAAGACCCCAGAGTAGGTCCAAGATTATAGAAACCCACCTCTTCTCTCTTACTTTACTCTTCAACATAAGTCTGTAGGAGCCAGCAATTAGCCAGTTAATAAATATGTATTAAGCCCAGCATTCTGCTAATTGCTAGGGATAAAAAGAAAGGTAAAAGTAAGGTTTTCCTTACTGTCATGGAATCCACAATCTAATGGGAGAGGCAACATGGAAACAACTATATAGACCAACAAGTTATTTAAATAAGGGAAGTCACAAGCATTAATTGGGATCAGGAATCCTTCCCATGAAAGATGAATTTTTTTCTGGGATAGGAAGGAAATCAAGAGACCAGGGGAAAAAAGGGGATGAGAAGGGGTCATATTCCAGGCATGGGAAAGAATCAATGAAAATGACTGGAATCTAAAGATATAGGCTTGTAGGAACAGGCAGGAGATCAGTGCCACTAGATCACAGAGTATATGGGGGACAGTAAAAGGTATAAGAAAATTTGAAAGTTAGGAGGGAGCTAGGTTGTGAAGACTGAATGCAAAATAGAGAATGTTATGTTTGTTTCTAGAAGTGATAGGGAGCTACTGGAATTTATCCTGTATTTGTTTTTTGTGTGTCTGTGTCTGTGTTTGTGTGTGTGTGTGTGTGTGTGTGTGTGTGTGTGTGATATGCTCAGATCTCTACTTTAGGAAGATCAATTTGAGGATGAACTAGAGAATGGAGAGATTCATGGGAGGGAGACCAATTAGAAAGCTATTTCAATGATCCAAGAGTAAAGTGATAAGGATCTGCCCCAAGGTGGTGGCAATGTAGGAGAAGAGATGAGGATGTATATGAGATATGTTACAAAGGACAATTGGGCAATAAATTGAAAATGGAGGGTGAGAGAGAATAAGGAGTTGAGGTTGAGACCCTAGTGGTACCTCAATAGTAATTACCAAGTCCAGAAGAGGGGAAGATTTGGGTCAAAAGAGGATATTTAGTTTGGACATAATGCTGAATTTAAAATGTTTATTACATATACAGTTTGAGATTTCAGTTGAAGATGCAAATAAGGAAGTCAGAATAAGTAGATCTGAGAATTATCAACATAGCCATGATAACTGAAATCCTAGAAGCTGGTGAGATCATCAAATGAAATAGTATAAGACAAAGAAGAGAAGAGGATCCAGGACATGGTTAATGAGTATGACCTGGATAAAGATCCAGCAGAGGATACAGAGAGGGAGAAACAGGCTAAAGTAGCATCATGGAAACCTAGAGAAAAGAGGGTGTCAAGGAGAAGAGGATGATCAACAATTCAAAGGCTTCAGGGGAGGTCACAGAAAATGGGGCCTGAGAAAGGACATTTGATTTGGTAATTAAGAGATCATTAGTAACTTTGGAGATAACAGTTTTGATTGAATGATGAAGTTAGAAATCAGAGTATATGGCAGTTAAAAAGAGAGTGAGAGAAAAGGAAGTGGAGGTACCCAGGGTAGCTGGTCTTCATGAGGAGTTTAGTCCTAAAAAGGGAGGAGAGCTATTGAGGATGGATGAATCCAGGAAACCTTTTGGAGGATAGGCGAACCACAGATATATTTGTTGGCAGAAGGGAAGTAGTCAGTAGACAAGGAGAGACTGAAGATTAAAAAAAAAGAGTGGATATGTTAGAGGCATCCTACTAGAGAAGACAGATTGGAATGAGATCACTTGTGCACATAGAACCTTGGCAAGAAAGGCCTTCTTTTCAAGTAAGACAAGGGTCAAGGAGAAGATAACAAGTCTTCTGAGTAGTGTTAGATGCGGGAAAAAGAGGGAACTCTCTATAAAACTCAATGTTTTCAGTTTTATATATAAGAAAGGGTTCTCAGTTGAGAGGACAGGAGCAGAATAATCATGGGAGGTTTGAGGGAGATGATGAAAAAAAGTTTAGAAAAATCACGATTGAATTTACATAGCACGGGGGTGGCAAAGTGGATAGAGCAGCAGCTCTGGAGTCAGGAGTACCTGGGTTCAAATCCAGTCTCAGACACTTAATAATTACCTAGCTGTGTGGCCTTGGGCAAGCCACTTAACTCCATTTGCCTTGCAAAAACCTTGAAAAAAATTTATATAGTACAAATGTGGTGGATCCAGTCAATACATTTTTGTGACTTTTACAAGCTTTGTTCAGTAGCATATGTGTAGTACTAAAAGCAGTAGATGGCAGGAATGACCCAAGGGATGAAAGCTACAGCACCCTCAGGGAAATTGGGAAAAATTTTTGATAACCTCCCATTTCCAGAAATCCCTATTTTCTCTCTTGGTAACTAACCCCTTTCTACTACCACGAAGTGCCCAGAATTTCTTACTGCCTATAAGCTGTTGTCAAAGCTCAAGAAGACCTTAATGGGTCAGAGAATATATATTTCAATAGAACCATCCAGAAGAGGCAAAATATTCCGGAATGAATCTCTATTGGAGGGATTTTAAGTATTAGAAGTAGGCTACAGAGGAATATGTATGGGGGAGGAAGTACCGAAAGGCTTTTTTATCAGTCCTCAGTACATATGAGAGACATGATTGCCTATCCCATATATAAAGATAATTTTGGCCAGTAGTACTGGTAAAGTCTCATAAAAAGTCTTCACTTCATACAGTTGAAGATGAATGAATTAGATGTAGATGGGTAAAAATCATGTGAGGCAGCTAGGGATGAATAGCCAGAAGAGTAGACCAAGGATGGACATGATTACTGCCTTCAAATATTTGCAGTGCTACTGTGTGAAAGAGGGATTAGGTTTGTTCTTTCTGCTCAGTGCCACAGGACAGAATCAAGAGCTATGGATTTTGACTTGAATTAGGACTAGTGGTTTTTGGATGAATTTTCCTGTGATGACTTCCTCCCCAAACTCTACCTCATTGGGTCCCAGTTTCTCTGATGCAGTTTTCTGATCAGGGAATTAAAAGATCCCAGACAACTGTAGTCCATCTTTTTGAATATCTAAGACTGCATAAATTACCATATCATGACAACTGACTGACCAGATTACTTTCCAGATTGAAATGAGGTAGGGGTCTCATCCAGAAAAGCTAATTACTACCATATTCTTGATGCAGAACTATTTAAGGACAAAGTAAATCTCTACTATTGTTTTGTACTCAGTGACTTTCAGATTTGGTTCCAACATGGAATCTGATTTTAAAAGAAATTTGCTTTATAGTTGTGCCTATAACAGATTCCATGATAAGAAAACCTTAGTTAAAATGCAAAAATGTTAAAAAATTGAATAGGATTGCTTTGGAATATCTCAACTTCCCTACAGTGCTGTCTGTAAATGGTAGGCTGAATGACCCCTCCTTCAATTACAAAAGAGGAAATTCTCATTTGGGTAGGGATTGGGCTAGATGCATTCTGAGGTTCTTTCTAGTTGATCAGATAATAAGCATTTATTAAGGACCTACTTGTTCCAGTGTAGGAAGCACTGGGGATATAAGGAAAGGTAAACAATAGCTCCTGACCTCCAGGAACTCATAATCTTCCAATTCAGGGATTCTATGATTCTGTCAAATTCCTTTCTCCCGAGACTGAAAAGCTAGAGTTATCAGGAAGACCTGAATTTCAAATTGTACCTCAAATACTAAATAGCTGTGTGACAATAGGTAAATCACTTAGCCTCTGCCTCAGTTTCCTCATCTGTAAAATGAGAACAATAATAGCACCCATTTCCCAGGGTAATTGGGAGGAGCAGTGAGAAGGCCCACAAAGTGAGGCAATTTTAATCCAGTCAATTTAGCAATTTAAAAGTGTATTTAATGGAGAACTCCCACAATTGTAACTAGAATAAAGCTTTGCCTTCTTAGTCCCTCCTGCTGTTCCTTCCCCTCTTTCTGAGTTTTCTTCACCTCTTTCCACCTTGCCCCTGCTCTATCCTACTGGGGGGTGGGGATGGGTGGGGGTAGGGAGCAATAGCCTTCCTTTATTGGAAAAGATTAAGGTGGTGCTTCAGATCACACTTTTTGATGGTCAAGTTATTTAAGGGTAAATAGTAGGCCTCTGTTCTGGTGAATTTGGCTCTCCAGCTAGGATCTCTCCCCCTCCACCCCTCAGACCTGTGTAATTCTTAGAGAAATATCAATAAATATGCTTGTTAATCTAATTCTATTTTACTCTTTCTTGAGGTCCAAACCTAACCAGGACAAATTCTACTAAGGTTAGCACATTTATTTATTTCCAACAGGCCTGAATAATGAGGACCTCCCCTCATTTTCCAGAGTCTCTTTCACAATATTCACTCATTTATCATTCAACTCATCCTAGGCCCAGAATAAAATAGCAAAGCTGAGTGGATTAAATTTGACACAGGTGGAGGGAGGGACAGCAAATGGTGCAGGGGATTTGGGGCTGAGACTAAAATTAGGAAGCCTGAGTTCAAATGCAGTCTCAGACACTGCTGATGTGACACTGGACAATCTCTGCCACAGTTTCTTCATTGTAAAATGAGAATAATAGTATAGAGTTGTTGCTAGGATCACTTGAGATATCTGTTACCACAACAACCCAGTTGTTTAGCATGGTACCTATCTCATGGTAAGCACTACATTAATGTTTATTTTAGAACTTTCCAAGATCAGGTTCCCTAGGTGGTTTTCAAGCCAGGTAGCCCCTGATTTTTAAGTGGCTTGCTGAAGGGAATTGAGGCCCCAAGATGGGAAAGGACTTGCCAAAATTTATTGAAGCATTAAATATTTAAAGTTTTGAACTCAGATCCTCTGATTCCAATTCCAGTGACTGTGTTCCTTGGCTTCTGAAGAATTTTCCATTCCCTCCTAAAAGGGGTTGATCTACAGACACTTTCATTCTGCTTCAGACCTGGGGCAAGGGGAAGTATTCAATTACTATGACGTATAAAGTACTTAGTAATGAGGATAGAAGAGAAACTGAAGTTTCAGTTCCAGCTTGGCCACTATCTGTATGGCCTTGGACAAGTCACTGGACTTCTACTTTCTGTTTTCACATCAGCAAAATGAGGACTAAAATGGTTTAGTCTAATTCCCCCACCCCCACCCCTCCTGACTTTCTTATGAGGATCAAATGGGATAATTATGTAAAAGTGCTTGAGAAATGAGCTACATCATCATCATTACCATGACAATGATCAGGTCTACATCATACCCTCAAGTCAGACTGGAAGTTATAGAACTTAAGAAGAAAAAAAAAGAGAGGGAAGATTTGTTTTGTTTTGATGTGACTTTATTTTATTTTTAATTTTGTTGATTCAGTCTTCCTATCTTACCCATCCTGGAAGAACATTCACTCAGGCTGATAGCTTTGACCTGCTCTGACTTCAGCCAGAGCCATTTAGCCTCCCTTTAAGGCAGCTCCATGCTACTCTCACCAACTTGCTCTTACCAAGTTGGTACTGGTCTTGATGGGTAGTGAGGTGATGCAATGACTAGCATATTTGAATTTGGATCCAGAATAGACTTTGACCTCAGATACTTACTAGCTGTTTGAGCTTGGGGAAATCATTTAAACTAACACTTGTCTCAGTTTCCTTGTATGTAAAATATGAACAATTATAGCATCCAGAGTTGTGTGGATCAAATGAGATGATTATTGAAAAGTGTTTACGGGGGCAGCTAGGTGGCACAGTGGATGGAGCACCGGCCCTAGAGTCAGTAGGACCTGAGTTCAAATTTGACCTCAGACTTAGCAATTGCCTAGCTGTGTGACCTTGGGCAAGTCACTTAATTCCATTGCCTTAAATAAAATTTTAAAAATGCTTACTGCAGTGCCTGTTACAATGTGAGCATTATATAAATGTTACTGTTATTTTATTTTTTCCACATACATGCAAAGATAGTTTTCAATATTCATCTTTTTGAAAGATTTTTCTACCTGTCTCCCTTCCTTCCCTCTTCCCCATGACAGCAAACATAATAAATGTTATGAAGAGGAGGAGGAGGAGGAGAATGAGGAGGAAGAGGATACTTGATAATCTAAATGGAAATTCAGAACTTTAGATCTCAAACATTTCAACAGATTCAGAATCACCAGTAACCTGAGGTTGGGAATGGAGGTGGTTGGGGAGGGAAGCATTTGAAAAGAAAATTATTCACCCTTTAATTCTGTTTTCTCCTTCCCTTATTTTCTTCCCCATTTTCTATTAAAAATTTTCTCCCACCCAAGTTCCAGATAGAAATCATCGGTCAGGCTTTCCAACTGTCATTGTCCCAGGTTATCAGATTTCTTGGATTTGAATAACTGAACTGGGCCCAGTTTGGAAATATCCAGATTTCAAAATGAAGGTGGAAGCTTTGGAAAACCTTTTGCTGGACTGGAGAAATAAGTTTCCACACAACTGTAGTCTTGATCATATTCAGAAGGAGGCATGAAAGCTTTAAAACATGGGTTTTTAACCTAAGATTCATGAACAGGTTTCTGGGTTCTACAAACTTGGTTGGGAAAAGTTACATCTTTATTTTCACAAACCTTTAATTGAAATTTAGAATTTCCTTCAATTTTGAATGTAAGCAATAAACATTCTAAGAAACTTCTAGAGTCTCTAACAAAAGCACACAAAAAAGATTAAGAATTCCTGATTTCGGGGTGGCTAGGTGGCACAGTGGATAGAGCACCAGCCTTGGAGTCAGGAGTACCTGGGTTCAAATCTGACCTCAGACTCTTAATAATTACCTAGCCATGTGGCCTTGGGCAAGCCACTTAACCACATTGCCTTAAAAAAAAAATCTAAACAAAAAAGAATACTTTAATCATAGCTCCAGAATAAATATAACATGTATTGTACACATTAGATGTTAAACAAATGCTTATTGAAAGAATGATGCACATGGGGAACTGTTGGCATACTATATTTAGAACTAGGAAGGTCATTGAATTCAACCCCCTCATTTTACAGAGAAGGAACTTGGACCCAGAAATATAATGACTTACACAGTTGCATAGATTATATGTATTTTAGACTAAATTTGAATCCAGATTTTCCTTGATCCAAATGCAACACTACCAAATGTAAAATTCCCTATGGCTTTAATTTTCATCTACTCTCCTGATTATGTTATTATATATTGGTGTAGTGACTTATAACAGAGGATTTAAGGGTCAAATTTTGACTTTGACCTTTATTTCTATGACCTTGATTGGTTTACTTCATTTCTTATCACTTCTCTTTCCTCATCTGTAAAATGGGTATCATCCTTTCACCGATCTCACTGTGCTATTGTGAAGCAGTTGTCTCATATGAACTATTATTAAAATCTTCTAAAAGCTGAGTGAGAACTCTAGAGGAAAAGAGCCCTGGAATCAGAAGAGTTGAAATCTTGGGTCTGTGTAAGAAATTAGTTTTCCTTCATCAGGCCTCTAGAGAGTATTCTAGTCTTTGAAAAGTAGAATCCCCTAAGCCTGGAATGTTTTCACTGAATACCTTGACCTCTCTCCCAAGACATAGTTCAAATGTCACCTTCTGCCTGAAGCCTTTCTTGATCCTCCCCAGTTTCAAGTGTTTTTGGTCTCCCAGAAATGACTTTGTATATATATTTTGTATTTTTGTTTAAAAAGCGGAAGAAGAGGAAAAAAATCAATACAATAAAAAAAAAATCTGACTAAATGAAATGTTCCTGCGAACTCAACCAACCTTTCTGGAGAGCAGTCTGGAACTATGCCAAAAGGGCAACAAAAATGTGCATACCCTTTGATCCAGCAATACCACTACTGGTTCTATATCCTGAAGAGATGATGAAAAAAGGGTAAAAACATCTCTTGTACAAAATATTCATAGCAGCCCTGTTTGTGGTGGCAAAGAATTGGCAATCAAGTAAATGTCTTTCAATTAGGGAATGGCTTAGCAAACTGTGGTATATGTGTGTTGTTTAACACTATTGTTCTATTAGAAACCAGGAGGGATGGGAATTCAGGGAAACTTGGAGGGATTTGCATGAACTGATGCTGGGTGAGACAAGCAGAACTAGAAAAACATTGTACACCCTAACAACAACATGGGAGAGATGATCAACCTCGGTGGACTTGCTCATTCCATCAGTGCAACAATCAAGGGCAATTTGGGATTGACTTCGATGGAGATACCATCTAATCCAGAGAAAGAATTGTGGAGCTTGAACAAAGACCAAGGACTATTTATTACCTTTAATTTAGGGGGGAAACCTATTATCTTATTGTCTACTTTATGTTTCTTCCTTAAGGATATGACTTCTCTTTCATCACATCCAATTTGGATCAATGTATACCATGGAAACAATGTAAAAACCAGCAAATTGCCTTTGGGGGGGGAGGTAGGGGGAGGGAAGTAAGATTAGGGGAAAATTATAAAACTCAAAATAAATAAAATCTTTTAAAAAATTAAAAATAAATGCAATGTTCCACATTAGTTTGATCTCTTCCCCCATTCCTCAAAGAATTGATACATCTTCTCATTTCTTGTTGTCTTTGGAGCCAAGTTTTTTGTCAGTAATTTTTCAACATTTATTCTTCAGGAGAATGTAAGCCTGTCTGTCTTTTTCTCATATTAAGAAGACTGTAAGCAGTGTCATTTTGCATTTCTCCTGGGCCCCCAGCAAGAGGAATACACCACTGATCCTGCTTTTTATTTTGCTTTGTTTTTAAAGCACAAAGTATTCACCCATCTCTGCTAGCCAGGTCTTTCCATGTCCTTTGCTCATTTCCCTTCTAGCCTGCTGGTTGGTCCATCCAACCTCTCTGCTGGCCTTCCCAGAGTGGTGATGAAAGGTAACACTTTTATCAGAGATCACACTTGTATTGACTGGGGAGGTAGGAGTAGAAAAGAAATCTACCCTTTTCAATTACTTGTGTTTTTGCAGGTGGGATACCCAAGATTCTGTGATGCTCTTGCTTCTACATTTCCTTTTATCTTATCTGCCTGGTCTTTGAACAACCTAGACCGAGGGGGTCATTTTCTCCATTTCTCTTTCTTTTTCATCTCTGGGTTTGTATGTTATTTTTATTTTAATTCATCACACCGTGACACATTTGTATGTAATTCTCTGGAATTGTCCAAAGAGATGATAAGAGGTAATAACAAGGCATCAACAGAGGAGGAGGAGGTGGAAGCCTGGAGGGAAAGATTCAGAACCTTCCCAGATCTGTAAATTAAAGGAGAGGAACCAGATGGACCTGTACAACCTCTCAGAAAGACAGGCTTCTTCTATTCCAGGCTCTCTCCCCCCACTTTGAGCAAGATTTCAGCCAGAGGCCCTTTCCACCCAGTACTTTTCCTTGGTGTTTATACATGTATGACTTTGTTGTGTGTGTGTGTGGGGGGAAGAATGGAACAAAAGAAATTATTCCTCATGCCAGCATGAAATTTCAGGTGGAAACAAGGTCAGCAAAGAGAGATAGTGAACTCTGCAATTAAATAAATGGAAACCCAAAAGAAGAAGGTTATCTACAGATGCTTTTAGGAAGGCGTAGTGAATAAATACACTAGTCAAACCTTAGCCAAATACATGATTTTGAGGCTCCAAGTTGCAATTGCTTATATGAGCAGACAGAATAAGGCATGCAAATCCAGACATGTGCAGGTAAATGTATGGGAGAGTAATTAGCTATTTATATCCCTTTCTGTTGAGAGCCTGCCAAGAAGACTTTATGCCCAAGGAACAATCAGTTCCCAAGCTTGAGTCTTCTTTTTTATGCAATAGGACTCATTCCACCCTTCTCACATGGGGAAGACAGCCCTGACACAAGAGATAACTCTTCTCAGTCTAGTACCGGCATAGGTTGGATACCAAACAATCCTCCTCCCATCTTCCTATCAACCACTGGATTTCTTCCAAGCTTGGGTCTTCAAAGTTGGCATCTGACCCTTAAAATTGTATGGAATCCCACCCATGCATATGTACACAAGTATGCACATACATACACACTCACAAATACACTTACACTCTTGGAAATTTGCAGTGACAAACTACATCTGCTCCATTAAGAAATGAGATCAGTGGTATAGATGGAGATAGAGATCAAGGCTCAGCAGTTGTTTTCTGTTAGAGTCAACACACCGTTTTGACTTGGCTGTCATCATAACAAATGAGAAGACCAGAGTAGTTATGCCCAATTGAACCAATGTTTGAATATCCTTTCAATGCTATTGCTTAATAAAATTCCTTTTGTAAAAGGTTTTATGGTTTGCAAATGTCTCACCTCCAAAACCAATCAAGATTTAGGCTTGATCCAAAGCAACAAAACAAACAACTTCTGAAATAATTCTTTGAGTTTTATGGGAAGTGGAGAACTTTGTTGGGATTCAGAAAGCTAAAGGAATTCATAAGTTTTTATTAGTTGTCTCTGGTGAGCCAGAAATTGTGCAAGGTGCTTTTAACAAAGGAGACAAACACCATAATAAAACAATTCCCTACTCATACTCTGTTGGGAGAATACTACATGTGAACATGGAAGTACATAACAAAGTGAATACAGTGTTAGGAGAAACCTTAGAAGTTGAAGGGTCAAGAAAAGCCTCATGTAACCTTGAGATGGTATCTGAACAGAGTTTTGAAGCAAACTAACAAGTAGAGATCAATAGGATATGTGTTCCTGGTATGGGGGAAATAGCCTTTGTAAATGAGAAAGATTTGCCATTTATGGTATAGAGTGGAATGGTTCCATTAAAAGAGCAGTTGGAACAAGACAGTCTAGATTTTAGCCCCAAGATAGCCAATAAATAGTGTCTCTGGTTTCCTGGATTTTTTGTTTGTTTGTTTTTTCTTATTGGTCCAGTGAAAAGATTGGGCTAATCTTATACCACTATGGTATAGTGGAGAATGTTTTAGTAAAGTAATTTAATCTCTGTGGAACTTTGTTCCATCATTTATAAAAGAAGATGGATTAGATGGCCTCTGACATCCTTTCTCTCTCTCTCTCCCTCCTTTTAATTCTATAATCTATAAGATTCTATTCTTTCTATGAATTCTGACAGCTGGGAGTGCTATTAAGACAACCAGGTGGAAAAGGTACTGAGGAATTGGTAATGTCTATAGAATAAGAAAATACTTTAATACTTTATTTTTAAATATTTTTAAATACTTAAAATATTTAATATTTTATTACTTTTCTCTTTAATGCATTTTCAATAGTAAATAAAATTTTCATCCCCCCCCCAAGATGTGTTCCCCCCATGTCTCCCTGTCAAATATTTCCTGTTCTCCTATACTATAATAAAGTTATAATTCATGCCCATAGTGTAATTTGTTCAGTTGGTCTCTTATTAATGGACTTATTTTGCTTGTTTCATGTTAACTATTCTAGGAATATCTTTGTGCGGACAGGACTTTTTTTCCTAGCCAATAATACTTGGAACATTATCTCAGCAGAGGGACCACTGATGGTAAGCATCATTTTATCCTCATTTGACAGATAAGGAAACTAAATGGTCATATAACTAGTTAGTGACACAGACAAGACAGGAATCCCATTCTGACTCAACCTGGAAGCATGGTCTACTGTGTGAAAAATGTGTGAATTCATTTTCCCCAGCAGCAACCTCCTTGAAATAGATTAGTTGAGATAATAGGATCATTTGTGTAAAATTGGAAGGGAATCTCAGAGGTCAGCTAGTCCAACCCTCCATTATATAGATGAGAAACCCAGAGAGGTTAAATTTATTTCTTGATTTGAACCTATATCCACTGACTACAGGACTGGTGTTTTCCCCATCGTGCTGGGAGGTGTTCTTGTCCAAGATGGTGTTTGATTGAAGCACGGAGAATTTACCAGCCTTCTCATATTTCTGATTAGCTGGAAGAATTCCTCCCCTCCCCTCCCCCTTCTTCTTGGTTGTAAGATGGGGGTGGAGGTGGAGAATTGGTCTGTGCAGACTTTCCAGTAAGTAAAATGAAGAAAATCATTGTTCTCACTATATCCCACTCCCAACATATACCTTAGGGATTCCATCAGTAGTATATATATCTAGTATTTTCAGACTGTTCTAATTTTCAACATTTTGGCCCATTCATATTTTTTTCATTGCTAAGTTATATGGTCCAATTTTGAATGTGGAAAACCAGATAATCCCTTTTTGAAAATGTGACCATGAAGATTGCATAATCACGAAACGAGTGCTGGGGATGTTAATAAAAAGGGGGGGGGTGAGAATTTGATGTTGGAGAAGTAGCTGAAGGGGAGATCTGGAAAGGAGTGAGCCCGGGGTGTAGAGGGTTGGGGCTGTAGGAAAGTTGGGGTTCAAATTTTTAGGACCACACACTCATAAGTTTAGAGTTGGAGGAGACCTTTGAAGTAGTTCGATCATAATTTTGCAGATGAGGAAGATGAAAGAACTTGTCTGGTGTTGCAAGGACCAAGGTCGTGGACTCATCACTACTATTAACATCACCTTTGCACAGAATTCTATTTTCCAAAAGACTTTCGCATGTTGTGTTTACTTTCGATCCTCCCAACAGCCCTAAACTGAAGAAGAGGTGATCTCCATTTTAGAGATGCAGGCTCTGAGGGCCAGAAACGCGAAGTGACGCGCCTTGGACCTCTCAGGTAGGCAGTCCCCTGAATCCAGGTCTTCTGTCTCTCCACCCCCCCCCCAAGTTTGCTGTTCTTTCCACTAGGCCACCCTGCCCCTCCATGCCTTGGGACCCATCACCCTACTGAAGGAAGGCGGGCAAATCGGAGAGGGGCAGCGGGGCCGGAGAGGGGAAGAGCCTTCCCGAGCATCAACACTAATAGCTCTAAAGGTAATCAATACTGGTTCAGGTTTCCATAGTGATGGAGAGCGGGAATACAATCTAGGCCGAGGAAGCCAGCGTGGCGGAGCCCGTTCCTCCTCGAGTGGGGCCTTGCGCACAGTGGGAGCGTGTGCGCGGAGGGGCAGCGCGCGTGTCATTCCAGCCCGGGCGGTCTGAGGATCCATCGGCCGGGGCTGCAGCGCCGGGCCGGGCCGGGCGGCCCAGGACGCCGAGCCGGCTCGGGGGACCCGGCCAAGCGCCGCCCCGCCCCCGCCACACCCATTTTCCGAGGAACTCGCAGACGGGCTCTTTGGTTAAGGCGCCCCCCGCCTCCCCCCCCCCCCGAGGAATTCCTCCGAACTCTGTGGTTCAAAGCTTCAGCTTCCTGGGAAGCGAGCGCTGCGAGCAGGAGGAACTGGGCCCAGGGCGCGGGGTTCCGGCGGCGAGGGGCGCGAAGCGGTGGCACGGTGGCACGGTGGCACGGCGCCGCGGCCCGAGGGGGAGGGGAGGCGGGCGCGGGGCCGTGCCGGAGGCGCCGCCGAGAAGAGCCGCGGGGACCCGGGGGCAGGCGCCGGCCGCCGGAGCGCGGGCCGGGCCGGGCCGGGCCGAGGGGGCCGGAGCCGGGCGGGGACTGGGCGGCGCTCCCTCCGCTCCAGAATAGAAACCGAAAGCCCGAGGGGAGGAGCCCCGGGCCCCGCCCCGGCCCCGCCCGCCCCGCCCCGCTCTGGGGCGCTGGAGCTCGGAGATTTAAATAGATTGCGCCGTGCGCCGTGCGCGGAGCCCACGGGAGCTGCGGCTGCGGCGGCTGCACTGGCTCCCGGCCCCGGCCCCGGCTCCCGGCCCCGGACTATGCGCCTGAGCCGCCCCGGAGCCCCCCCGCCGCCCCGCCCGCGGCGCCGAGCCGCGCCCGCCCGCCTGGGAGCCAGGTGAGCTGGGACCGCGGCGCCGGCGGCAGGGAGGGAGGGGGCGAGCCCGGGAGCCTGTGCCCCAGCCGGCCGCCCGCGCGGGGCAGCCGGGAGCCGCGTCCCCTGCCCGGGCCAGGGGAGCCGAGGGAGGGGATCGGGGGAAGGGGAAGGGGAGGGAGGCGCAGGGACGGCCGGAGACCCCCCTCCCCCCGAGGGGCTGCCAGCGTCGGCCCGCGGGGCCCCGGCGCCTCCGGGCCCGCCCGCAGTCCGGCCTCCGGAGCTCCGAGCCCTCCCTGGGACCCTCCTCCTGCTCCTCCGGACCCCCTAGTCCTAGCCCCGGGCGCGGGCTGAGGCCGGAGGGAGGCGGCGGCTGCCCGGGCCTCTGTGGTCCTCCCCAGCGCGGAGACCGAAGGAAGAAAGACTGCAAACCGCTGCCATTCGCGGGGCATCCCCCTTCCGGCCTGCCCACCTGAAAGGCCGCCGGCTAGCTGTGCGAAAACTGGGCTTTTTCCCTCTGGTTTTCAAGAACTGTCCCAGAGCAAACTGCCTGGCGCCTCGTCAGCCAGCAGAGGGAGGCGATGAGCGCGCAGAGAGAGAGAGAGAGAGAGGCCTGGGCTTGGGGCCAGGGAATGGGGGGCGGGGGCCCGAGAGAGGGCACCTCTCAGGCTCCAGGACACTCGTCGTAACCTAAAGATGTAGATGTCCGTACTGCACACAGCAGCCCACCCCCCTCCCCTCTACTCAACCCATCCTTCAGGGAACCGACCCACAAGCTCCTCTCCAGCTTAGACGAGCATCCTCATCCTCTGCCATCCTGGACCGGGAGGGCAGAAGCATCCCGGGGTGCGTCCCCAAACCAAGGGCAGACTCTACTTTGGCACACCGTCTGCACAGCCCCGCCTGGCTGCCTGCTCCCGGGAAATGTTCCCCACTCACTCTGCCTCTCTCTCTTTCTTTCCCTGTCTCTCTCTGCCCTTCTGTCTGGGATTTCAGAGTAGCTGCTGCTGGAGTGGAGCCCGAGCCCGCCGCCGGACGCTATGGGCGACCCCACAGGCTGGTCCAGTCTGTAGAATGGTAGCACACAGTAAGGTGGCAGCCGACAATGCAGTTACAGCAGACACAAGAAGAAGACTCGACCCTTCTCCTCCTTCTTCTCCGTCCCACCGGGCTGGCCGGGAACATCCCAGCCCACAGCCCAGACCCCAACACGGCCTGGCCCCTCAGCATGGTGCGGTGGCCCTGGCGGCGACGACCCAGGGACAGGGTGACACTCACTTCCGAACCTTCCGCTCCCAAGCGGACTACTTCAGCATCACCAGAGCCAGCGCCCTGCTGGATGCCTGTGGCTTCTACTGGGGCCCTCTGAGTGTGAACGTGGCCCACGAGAAACTCAAAAGTGAGCCGGTGGGGACCTTCCTGGTCCGGGATAGCCGGCAGAAAAACTGCTTTTTTGCCATCAGTGTTAAGATGGCTTCAGGGCCCACCAGCATCCGGGTCAACTTCCAGGCTGGTCGATTCAACCTGGATGGCAGCCGGGAGACCTTCGACTGCCTCTTCAAGCTGCTGGAACATTACCTGAACTCTCCCCGAAAAATGTTGGTGACCCCCCTGCGACAGCTAAGAGTTCGGCCCCTGCAGGAGCTGTGTCGAAAGAGCATTGTGGCCACCTTTGGAAGGGACAACTTGGGCAAGATTCCACTAAATCCTGTCCTTAAGGACTACCTGAAGTCTTTTCCTTTCCAGATTTGAAAAAGATGGAAGAATGTGGTGGCAGCATTAACTATGGTGTTTTTTTTTGGGGGGGGGGGAGATGGAATTGGTTTTGGTTTTTTTCTTGGGTAGGGGGAATGGCAGTAAGAGGGAGATGATGCTGATTTTGTGTGTGTGGTTTGGTGGATAAGGTAGAAGACCCATAGAAAAGGAAGAAAGCAAAGCCCCCTCCCCAGGAAGGAATGTGCTCGGGTGGAGCTGTCCCACTTCTCTGGGTGCTTCTTCCCTCCTGCCTCAGAGGCAATCGAGGCCCATTTATTTTTCTATTATCCTTAATGTATTTGGGACAGGGATTTGTACATTTGCTTCCCTTCCCTCCTCATGTTTACAAATATCAAATACCTTTGCACAAACCAGGGGTCTCTGGCTTAATTTTTCTGCTGTGCAGAAACTTATTATTTTATATTTTTAAAAGAAAATAATGTAATAAACTTTATTATAAAAGTTTTTTAAACAAAAAGAGAAAAATTTCTGATGCATTCATTACTTGGAGTTGGTCTGCCTTCTGAGAGTTTTGAGTTAGCCTGAGGGTGCTTCTGGGATGGCAAAGGAAGGGATACCAGGTAGATCAAAGGAGGGGCTTTAAGACTAATAATGATTATCTGCCCTTGGGGTTGTTTTCCCAAATGTTCTAAAGGCCTCAAAAGTCTTTGAGAAGAACAGATTGAAAGGAACTATGAACTCTAATCAGAATTCTTGCATAAGGTCTAATTGGACTCAGTACCTTCTTCTCTGAATGGAAAAATTCACACCCTGAAAGTACTGGAGTACCTAGAAATTTTGAAAACTAATTAAAATGATTGAATCAACTAGAGTTGTCCTATAAGCCACCTCAATTGACAGGTTAAAAAAAATTTTGTTGACTGGTAAGTTCAAAAGATCCCATGCATGTTAAAGCTTGGGGGTAAGAGTTAAGTTATTTTTAACACAATTCTGGTCTGGGTACCAGGCCGGTCTAGCTTCGTCTGTTCATCCTCATCCATTCTTTTTGTTTGTTTGTTTGGTTTTTTTTTTTAGGTTTTTGCAAGGCAGTGGGGTTAAGTGGCTTGCCCAAGGCCACACAGCTAGGTAATTATTAAGTGTCTGAGACCAGATTTGAACCCAGGTACTCCTGCCTCCAGGGCCGGTGCTTTATCCACTGCACCACCTAGCCACCCTATCCTCATCCATTCTTAAGATTTTTGTTCAGAGTAACTTTTTAAACAATAGCAGAGGAATCAAGGGAAGAGATTGAGCTTTGGAAATGGCCACTTGATACTTTCGTTTGTGTGTGTCTTTGTGTGTGTGTGTGTGTGTGTGTGTGTGTGTGTGTGTGTGTGTGTGTACCAACAGCAGTTTCTGATAGGAAAATGACTGGAAAGAGCCTATATGTGTCTGAGGTCTAGATTGTGGGGGGCTGTAGTGATCCAGGAAATCAGAATCTGATGAATGGCTGGTGATGGGAACCAGCAAGCTCAGCACTTACAGAGAGCTGTTAATTGAGTCATTTTAGGGTTTGGGGTTAAGCAGGCTTTATGTTGCATTTCACTTCATTTTTGAAAGTTAAAATGACCCTCTAGAGCCTTCGACATGTTTATAATGTAGTATCCTAATATTTAATAATACCTTTCAAATTGTAAAGTGCTCCATGAAATTAACTTTAGGACTGGAAAGCAACAGTCACTGCTACATGCTTTTGGATTAAATAGGTTCCAGGATCAAAGGTTAAGAGTGGCCAGAAGAGATTTAGGATCTCTTAAAGCTTTCCTCAAGCTGACCCATTTTAATAAGGGTGAAAGGGAGGAAGAGAGCTAACATCTTGTCTAAAGGGTTTCTCTTGGATGTCTGAGCTATTTTATTTGTTTGTTTCCAATTCTCTCCCCCCATGCACCAGGGTTATTGTCCTAGGAGAGGAGATGAAGGGGGTGCTCTTGGGGAGAGGAGTCATTAGTGAACTTTCTTCTGAAAACTATTTCTTCTTTGTCCCCAAGTGAGAATTCTAGGGATGGACCCAAAGATTTCCTGAAGTAGACCAGAATGAGGGCCATTCATAGAGATCAAATGAAATATATAAAACCCATGGGGGGGGGGTGGAATAGAATTGGGATTTTTAAGAGTAAGGAAAATAGCTTTAAGGGCATTATTTTATAGACTGTACATTTAGACATCGCTGTATGTATGTATGTATAAAAAAAAAGACCCAGCAAAAACCCAACATGTGACCAGCTGTTTTCTTTAATGTGCTGCCAAAACTGAAATCTTGTACACACCATTAAAAATGCCATCATTGAAGAGGAGGAAGAGGCAAGGGGCCCATGTGGCTTCTCTGCCCTAACAGATTTTTTTTTTTTGCTCAAAAACCTCAGCTTCATGATTCAGCAGGGCTGACGTCAATTTACAGGAATAAAAAGTGAGATGAGAAGATCTGGTATGTATGAGGGGCAGGTAATGGGAAACATAGGTTGTAATATGGTTAAGGTGAGAATAGTTAAACTGAAGCTATACTTGGAGGTGGGGCTGGAAATGGAAGGAAAGACTTTTTTGTTGTTAGCCCTTTTTTTTTAACCCAATAGTAAATCCTGGGGATATCTTGGAAAATGATACAGTGGAAAGTGCTAGCTTTGGAACTACTCCTTGGGCAAGTCACTTAACTTTTTTCAATTTCCTCATTTCAAGAATGAGGGAGTTAGATGACATCTAAGGTACCTTCCTGTTTAAATCTTAACCTAGATCCATAAATACTTAACTAACTCCCAGTTACTGGATTACTGGAATCCCAAATCCCCTCCTGTAGCTGTGCTCCGTGTCCAATACCTTCTACCCCTATCTCCTTGTTCAGAGCTATTCAGAAGCATACATTGTAGAGACAAGCAAGTTCCCTTGGTATCATTCTTCTATTTTGTCCTCAGCATCAAGATCTATAACTTGAAGCTGGGATGGTTTTTTTTTTTAATCCTGGTCACTAGGAGGCGATTGTATCAACTTTGCCCTGCCAGAATCTAGATCCTGCTTTTAAGGAATTTAAGGTCTGTAGGGAGTACAGGACTTTATAAATGGTTAAATGTAATGCAAGGGCAAATCAGAACTAGCCCAAGTGCTCTAGGAAAATTTGAGGAGAGTATATTTAAAATGGAGATTCTTCACAGAGGTGTTGGACTTTGTACATAATAATTAACCTCTACTTATATAGTATTTTACAGTTTGTAAAACACATTGCTCACAATAGCCCCAATGAGGGAAGTGTAAGTATTGCTACCATCCCTCCCTACCATTTTACAAATGAAGAAAGTAAGATTCAGAAAGACATAGTGATTTTCCCAGTCTCTCAGAAGCATAGCTGGAATTTGAACATGTACTTTCTGTCTTCATCTGCAATGCTCTTTTCACAATACCATGGGGCCTCTCAGAGGTATGATGTGGTGGTATTTCATACACTCCAATCTTCTTACTTGACAAAAAGGGGGGGGGGTAAATCAAAGAGTTCTATCTTAAAATGGTAGCTTTTGTCTTGGAATAAAGATCCGAAGAGCTGGGGGGCAGGGGTGGGGGATAGTGTAAGATTTGAAATCTAGGAAAACCTCAGCCAAAGCCTTGAAATTATAGCTAGCATCTTCCCCTACTGCCTCAACACAAGGAGACTCCCTCACCTATGCCTTTTTCTATTCAACAGCTCCCACCTTAGCCAACAGAGCAGCTTGAAACGTGTTTTCAAGGAAATACCAGTACCTGGCTTCTCCCAGTGGAATTCTCCTTTTTCTCTTTTTTAATGGGTGATCTGAATTTGGGGGTTTCCAATGGCAGGGAGGGAAGGTCAGTGAGAGGAGGTCATTTATAAACCTTAGTTTTCTGGCACTCCTAGGCTAACAAGATTAATGAATTAGCTTTCCCATTAGTCCATTTAGACAGAACCCAGACTCAAAGTTCCAGTCTCCCTTTCCTCTTTCTGTAAATAGCAGTCAGGGATCCTGTCTGATGAAGCTTGTCTGACACCAAAGAAGTTTCCTCAAGGAGGTGAGGTTCTGAGGGGCAAGACTATGACTTGTTGCTCTTTTGCTTGTGGTCACTAACTCAGAGACCAGCTAGTTTCCCATTTTTAAAAATTAGTTTTGGTGGCTAGGACATAATCCCAGGAGCCAAAATACATAGATTTAGAGTTGGCAAGGATCTTTCAAGGTCATCTAGTTCAATCCCATTTTACAGAGAAGGATTACAGAGGCTCAGGAAAGAGTTGACTTGTAGAAGATCACAGATAAGAAATAGCAAGTTGGGCTCTTGAACTCAGATCTTCTGAGCCATATCCCATTCCACTATATGCTGTATAGAACAGATGTTTCGGGTGACTAGGTGGCACAGTGGTCCCTGGAGTCAGGAGTACCTGGGTTCAAATCTGGCCTCAGACACTTAATAATTACCTAGCTGTGTGGCCTTGGGCAAGCCACTTAACCCCATCTGCCTTGCAAAAACCTTAAAAAAAAAAAAAGAACAGATGTTGCAAGCTAGAGAGGAAAGAACACTTTGTTGCTTGTGTATGGTGTTTGTGAACAATTTAGCCTGTATAGAAGCATAAGAAGTAACATGGTACCATCTTCAGTCAGTCAACTAACATTTGCTAAGTGTTCACCACAAAAACTCAATCCCTCTTCTGAAGGAACTCATAGTCTAATGGGGGAGACAGACAAATAACAATGTACAAGATACACATCAAGAAGAACTTTAGCTGAGATTTGAAGAAAGAAGTTGACCTGGAGGCAAAAATCTTGGGTTCAAATCCCAGCTCTAATACTGACTGGCTGTGTGATTATATCCTTATCTGAAAATTGGAAGAACAATTCAGCTTCAGAAAAGGAGGAGTAGAAAAGGGGGGAGAGGCAAATATTCTTATTTCTTTTTGGAGTTGCTGTTCTTCTAAACTTTAAAGTTTATTATACATTCAGAGATTGAAGGGACTTCAGAGATCTTCATTTTATACAGATGAGGAGACTAAGGTCCAGAAAAGAAGTGACTTGTCCCAAGTTACATAGTTTATTGAGTGGGAGAGTCAGAATTTGAATCCAGTTCCTTTGACTTTAGAGATCTTTTTTTACTAAATCTTGACATTTAATGATGATATATATCTGTGTGTGTGTGTGTGTGTGTGTGTGTGTGTTTTGTGTATGTGTAAGGATGGAGGCTGAGGGGCTCTGTGACCAGCTGAATGAATTTTCACCATGAAGCTTACAGATTCTGAGATATAGAAAACTAATCTGACTAATGGGGCTGTTCCCAGGGTCTGATGCAGATCTATATGCAAATGAGGCACACCTAATGAATGTCATTAAAATCTAGTCTATGACAGACTCTCCATTAATAGAGGGGAGGGGGGAATAGTATCAGAGGCCATAGGCAAGAAGTGACAAATGCAAGGCTGGCTGACAGCGATGCCTCAGTCACGCTAACTCTGTTATGATTGGAGTCATTTACAAGAAGTGAAGATGGAGCAGCCGTCAGGAGCCCCAGATCTTTCAACAGCCAGGCAAAAAGTATACCCTGGGGCCACCCGCTGACCGGATCTGGCCATCAATACCACTCACCCGCTGGCACTTAATCCTCTATTGAACATTTTATCAACCTCCAGAAGATTCCTTTCAGCCTGGTGTCACTCACTCTTTTCCAGTGCACCAGGCTCAATGGATAGTAGGCAGTCTAGAGCTGTCTCCCTCCTCCTCCCCCTCCTCATTTCCCGCCCTCTCTCCTCCCTTTTCCTCTTTTCTCCTCCCTCCCCCTTTTCTCCTCCTCCTTCTCCTCCCTTCCCCTCCCCTCCATTCCCTGGTGACGTTCTTTTTCGGTCCTTGGTCTTACTCATTTCTTCATTCACTAAACAGTCCTCTCATACTTCAGGCTGAATCCATTGAGCTCATCTCATCTCTGCTTTGTCTTACAAAAAAAGAGGTCATTCTTTGCAAGGCTCTCAAAAGAAGGTGGGGAGCACAGACACACACACACACACACACATAAACAGCTAGTAGAGAAGAAAATATCCCTGGATTTCTACAAGGGGACTTCCCTGCAGCCCTGGCTTTTCTGGGAAAGCCCAATGCAAATATCAGATAATTCATCTTCACTCCACCCATGAGCAGATAGGAATATTCAGAAGCCTGGAAGATTTATCTGGGAGCCTTAGCTGAAAGTTCCTTCTTTGATTTCCTGAGGCTGGACTTTGAATCAACAATTTCCAAATCATAAGGGACCTTTGAGGTCATTTTATCTAGTCCTCTAATTTTACAATTTAGGAAACTGACTCAGAGAGATAAGTTAACTTATTCAAGGTCACAGAGGTAATTAGTGGATAGACTGGGACTGGAATCAGGGTAGCTGACCAAATGCTAATGTATCCTATTTCCTCACATTGAAGATAGTATAGCTCTTATATAACTAAATCTCTGTTCAGATTGACAAAGGCATCAAGGTATAACAAAAGGAACACTAGATTTGGAGTGTTGTTGGTTGATGGAGCCCCAGTGCTGAAGTCAGGAGGACCCAAATTCAAATTTGGTCTGAAATGCTTGATATCAGCTGTGTGACCTTGGGCAAGTCACCTAACCCTGATGGGCTCACATCTAGGGCCATCTCCAATCTCTGGCCACTGGATCCAGATAGCTCTGGAGGAGAAAAACCCCATTCACATGCTGTCATGACATTACTGATGTCATAGTCTTTGATAGTGAAGGACAAATATCATTTTGTTATCTACATGACTTAGAGTAAGTTTTATTTTGCATTTCCTCTGATGCAAAATAAATAATGGATTAGAAGATCTCTCATGTACCTTACAGCTCTTCCTAGGATCATAGAATAAAACTAGAAAAGGTCAAAGAGGCCATCAAGTCTACCCCACCTTCCCCATTTTACAGATAGAGAAACTGAGGTTCCAAGAGGTTAAGTGATTGATCCAGTCACAGAACCAGTATATGATATTGGATCTGAACTTGTCTTTCTAATAAATTATACTACATTGCCTCTCACGATTCTTTGTTCCTCTAAATCCCTTTTTCACCCTTTCTCTCCTCTACCCAAGTGCCTTTTCTTTCCTCCTTTCATTTATTCTATCAATTCTTCAAGGTCTAAATCAAGAATCACTTTTCCTATATAGCCTTTGAAGACCCAGTATGGTCTTTTTCATGATATCACATTAAGATGACAGGATCCTAGACTTAGAACAAGAAATTTCCTTGACTTAGAACAAGAAATTCCCTTGGAAATAGAGAAAAATCTGAGCCCATGGAGGTTAAATGACTCGTCCAAGGTCATGCTGGCAAATACCTCCTAGTGGAGATAACCCATTTTAGAGCAGAAATTCATACTGGTAAAGTTAGCATGGTATACTAAAGAAAGAACTCGGGGAACTTCTATTGGAATCATGTGTGGCTGTGCCTTTGGGAAAATAACAGGGGAATTTATAGTTTATGGTGTGTGTGTGTGTGTGTGTGTGTGTGTGCATATAGATTGTTATAGATATGCTTTAAATTTTTACTTCTGTCTTGATTTTCCAACTAGTTTGAAAGTTTCTGAAGGATCTAGATTCCATGTTTTATATATCTTTTTATTTCTTATTGTGACTCAGAACTTCTCTCTGCTGCATAAACTGGAAAGCCCAAGGGGAATGAAGCCCCTTAGATCTTCTATGAAGATCTATGTTCTGAATCAGGATAGCCAGGTAGCTAGGGATCAGGGGAATTATCCAATCTTGTTTTGGGCCTGGTTAATCAAGCATTAAAAGCCTTTGGAGTCTTGTTCATGAATGAACCATGACACTGGAGAAAAGCAAGGAGATGGACCTGGAGTGTTTCTTCTTTGGGTATATAAAAACCAAGCCCCAGACCAAAGACAACTCCATGCTCTCCAACTACTCATTTCTGAAAAATGTGAGGGCAGTCAGAGGAAACCAAGGGAAAAAACCTCCCCTGAAGTCCCACTCAATGTGTGATGATGTGTAGGTAGATGACCCTAAGTTCTTCAGAGTTATTTCAGTCAAACCTAAACCCTAGGTTTATCCCAAACTGGAAAGACTGACAAACTTCACATTTAAATTGTGAACATAGGCCCAGTGATAAACTGTGTGTTTATTTTATGAAGACAAATTTAGTTGAGAAAGGGTTAATGCCAGAAGGTTGACTGTCAGATGGTTTTTCTTTAGGGTAGGCATCACCTCACAGAGACCATCTACAAAGAAGCTATTCACTGATTCCTTGTTTCATTCAATATGCATTGATTTGGCATCTCTATTATTCCAGGCACTAGTTTATGTGGTGAGACATGCAAAGACAAAAATTAAAAAGTACTTGCCATCAAGGAATTTCATAATGGTTTGTGGTTATAAGGACCAACTTAAAACCAGATAAATAAATTATGTACAAAGTGATTGGAGGAAGGGGTGTGAGATAATGGATTTGATTATGATGGTCCTCTTGTAGGAAGTAGCAATTACTACAATTACTATTATTTTTTTAAAAAGGCACTGGGGTTAAGTGACTTGCCCAAGGCCACACAGCTAGGTAATTATTAATTGTTTGAGGTTAGATTTGAACTCAGGTTTTTCTGACTCCAGGGCTGGTGCTCTATCCACTGTGCACCTAGCTGCCCCAATTATATTGAGTCTTGAAGGAATCTAGGGATTCTAAGACATGGAGGTAAGGAGGGAGAATTTTTTTTCAGTCATGGAGGAGAAGTTATGTAAAGGTCCAGAGATGGGGGTATGTCCAATCAATTCAATAAGCACCTACTTATTAATGACCAGAACATTGTGGCTTAATGGAGAGAGAGCTGGCCTCAGAGACTGGAAAGCTTGCATTGAAGTCTTATCTTAGACATATACTGGTTACATGATCCTTAACAAGTTACATATATTCTTTGGGTCTTAGGCAACTCTCCAAGATTATAAAATACAAAGAAAATGTTCATCTGCCCTGACAAAGGAAGCTCCTCTTCAGGAACTTTCTACTCTGATGAAATCATAGCTATGATTAAAAATATGGGCATGACATTGAACTATAGTTTAGGCGTCCTAAGACCAAAATGAACCAATGCTTGCTTTCCCAGAACTAGAGAGGATGCTGGAAAATACATGTAAGAGGGGTAGTATGGCATTGTGATAAGATCACAGGTGTGAAGTCAGGCAACCTGAATTCAAATCCTGCTTCTGGGGAATATGTACTTGTATGGGTTTATATAAAAATAAAGGTAAAGTTATTTGGGAGTGGGGGTGCACAAGTAACCCTCAGAATCAGGAAAAACAACTCACAGAGTTCCTTCCTTGAAGGAAATCAGGTTATTCGGGAAATGGAAATAAGGCAGGAATCTGGCATGGGAACAATTAATGAAAAGACCACCTCTTTCTACTATATACTACCTTTTATTACTGCTAACTCCCTCTGAGGTAGGTCATAGTTTCCTCATCTGTAAAATGAAAACATTAGATCAGAGGGACTCTGACATCTCTTCCTACTCTAGAGCTATAAACAGATATTCAATTATTAAAGATAATTTGATAACAAGGAGGAACAGCAAAGGCTTTCTAGAACATGAGTAAAACATGAATAAAAATTTAAAGGATGCTAGGGAAGTTGATTGGGCAACTGGGTGGTGCAATGGATAGAGCAGTGAGCCTGGAGTCAGGAAGATTCATCTTTGTGAATTTAAATCTAAGATATTAGCTAGACAAGTCATTTGTTTGCCTCAGTTCCCTCATCTGTAAAATGTGCTGAAGAAGGAAATAGCAAACCAAATTGCTCCAGTATCTTTGCCAAGAAAATCTCAAAAGGGTCCCAAAGAACTGGGTGTGACTGAAAATAACAAACAGGACTCATGAGGAGGAAGAGGATTCTAGGCATGAGAGATAGCAGCTGTGGAAAGACTGAACTGGGTTGTCAATCCAACCCTGTGAAGTAATTCATATACTCTTATTCCCTTGGTAGAGATGAAGAAATACTCACAGCTTAGTGCTTGTCCAAGGGAACACAATTAGCTAGAACAAAAGAGTCAGGAACTCAAGCTCATCTCCTGACTCCCAAATTCGAAACCCTTTTCATTACCATCAGTTTCTCTAACTACTCAAATGAGCAAAGTCCCATCTGTTCCTTTACTGTGAAATCCCCACCTGAAGATCAAAGACCTTTTTGAAGTTGTTGACAATAGTCACAGCACATTTTGCATCTACCCTCTTCTTCCTGGCCTGGACTATAGGAATAGTTCCCTGATTGGTCTTCCTGTATCAAGGCTCATTTCTAGCCAATCCTTCCTTTACACAGATGCTAAACTGATTTTCCTAAACCAAATATGACTGCATCACTCCCTTACTCAAAAAACTCCCTATTATTTCTGGAATAAACTTTAATCCTTTTTATTATTTACATCTTTTAACAACCTGACTTTTAACAACCTGATCTTTCCAGGTTTATTTCACCCTATTCCCCTAGTTTATTGCTCTGCTATTCTTTTTATATGATGCTCTATTTCTCACCCTCTGTGACTTTGTGTTAGTTATTTCCATCCTTGGATTATACTCCTGCTTTATTTTTGCTTCCCAGAATCTCTGGTTTCCTTCAAAGAAGAAACTTCAAGAGTTTTTCCCCTGATTCCTACTGCTAGAGCTTTCCCATACCCCAATCACCTTGCATTTATTTTTGTATATATGTATATTATTTATAAGTATATATATATATATACATGTATATATATATATATATATATATATACATGTCCTCCTCCACCTCAGCTATAGGTAAGCTCCTTGAGGGCAGGGATTGTTTTTACTATTATCTTTGTCTTCCTCATGACAAGTCCTATTAGTGTGGCAGTCACTATATTAGATTGATAACTAGGACAGAGATGCTACCAGCCCCACTTCCTAGTGAACACTGGAAATAAAGCATATAAAAGAAGGTAAGGAACAATTGAATAATGTAGCAGAATCAGAAGGGACTGGGCATACCAAGAAAGGACAGTCATAGGCCTAGGACTTGCAGGAGAATGATGGCATGGGAGACATAGTTCCTTTCCATTCTAGTCACAAAAGCCAGGGAGAGACAGAACAAAATGAAAACTGGACCATGGAATGGGAGTGGAGAGGGATCCTAACATTTTTATCCAAGTCTGGTTGACGTTGATTACATTAAATTAGTTACTCAGAAATGCCTGAATGAACATATCCTTGGAAATAGCAGTGATGTTACTCTGGGATAAGCAGAGTTCCTCAGGGATAAGCTCACATTCCCACTGGAAGTCTTTCCATTTCTGAAGGTAAGGAATCATAGATCTGGAATTGGAAGAGATCTTAAAGACCATCTAATCCAAAATCCACATTTACAGATAAGGCAAGTGAGACCCAGGAAAGTTAAATGTCTCATTGAATTAGCATCAAAGGCAAGATTTGAACACAATTCCTTGGACTCCTTGGATTCATTAACTTAATGTGTTTTCCAGTATGCTAGTCAGATAGGATTGACTCAATGTGAGTAGCAAGGCACACTTCATTGAACTGGGTGCTCAATGCCCTGGAACATTAGGCTTCAAAAATGAAACTGATAGTGAAGTCACCCTTAACAATTATTCATTCATATCACCACTCTCAACAGTTGTTCATTCATAGCACCTTTTACTAACTTCATTAATGTAGTCAGCAAGGGGCAGCTAGGTGGCATAGTGAATAAAGCACCAGCCTTGGAGTCAAGAGTACCTGAGTTCAAATCCGGTCTCAGACACTTAATAATTACCTAGCTGTGTGGCCTTGGGCAAGCCACTTTAATCCCATTGCCTTGCAAAAACATAAAAAAAAAAAGAAATAACTAATAATGTAGTCAGTGCTGGGAGACGGGAACAGTAGCATTTATTGGAAATCAGATTAAAGGCAAGAGCAGATGGAACAATCTTGGGAGAGTGCTAGCCAGGTGGTGAATTTTTTAAAATTTATTTAGTATTTTATTTTTCCCCAGTTACATGTAAAAACAATTTTAAACATTTATTTTTAAAACTTTGGGTTTCAAATTCTCTCCTTTTCTCCATCCTTCCAAATGAAAAGACGAGCAATTTGTTATAGATTATACATATGTAGTCATGCAAAACATTTCCATATTAATCATGTTGTGAAAACACACCTAACAGGTAACCAATTCTGACAGGACCTTGGGACCCCCTTCACCAGGAGATAGGTTTAATTTCTCATAGGGCTTGTGGAGACATAGGGTCCCAAATAAACTACTTTCCTTCTGATTTTCCATGTGAAGAGCTCAGTGGATCAAGAACGATGTAAAAAATCTGATTAATTGAATTCAGAATCAAAGGAACTGGTTTTGAATCCATGTGTGATTCTGGGCAAGTAATGTCATCTCTCTGGGTCTCAGTTTTCCCCTCTATAAAATGGACTAGATGCAATTCCTGATTCCTTCCACTTAATGCTAGTGTCTTCCCTCTGTTGCTTATCATCAATATTTCCTGTGTATATTTTGTTTGTACATAGTTGTTTCTCCCACTAGACTGTGAACTCTTTGATAATGAGGACTATTTTTTTTTCTTTTCTTTTTGCTCTTAGCATAGTGTCTGGTACATAATAGGCTTTAATATATGCTTAATTTTGTCTTCCTAGTTAAACTTTGGCACCTATTGAAAGAATCAGTTTGTCAGCTGCCTGATTAATTGACCTGTCATCCCAAAAACCCTGGGGGAGGACAGAGCATTAGGGCAGAGCTTGAGAATAGCAAAGGGTAATGGGAGAGAATTCTGTAACCAGAAAAACTAATGACCTGAATGCTTTTCACCTCAAAAGAATCAGCAAGATAGTGGCACTGCAACCTCAGATTATCTTGGGAAGGAACACCTTTTCCTTTGTAAGCACCAGCATAGTTAGCAAGGCAATTTATAACCTTGTATTATGATCAATGGAAGAGCTGAAAGTTCTTCCAGAACTGGAAATTCCCATTTAGCTTGACTTTAAGGGCTCAGGTTCAAGTTCTGAATATGTTTCATGAGAAATTTTCCTTTTGTTGTGGAGCCCTAGAGACAAGAAAAATTCTAAACTTTGGGTCAAGGAACAAACAATAAAGAGACATTCTACTTTGTGCTCTGGGTTGTACAAGTCATTGATTAAAAATGATGAATAGTACAAAGTCAGTCACAGATCCCTGGGGTACTATCCTAGAAATCTCCACAATCTAGAAATCTTGTCAAAAAATGAAAGAAGGATAATCTGGTAAGACCCATCCTTTTTTTGTTTGTTTGTTTGTTTGTTTGTTTTGCAAGGCAATAGAATTAAGTGCCTTGCCCAAGGTTACCCAGATAGGTAATTATTAAGTGTCTGAGGTCATATTTGAATTCAGGTCTTGACTCCAGAACCAATGCTCTATTCACTGTACCATCTAGTTGCCCTA
Organism: Macrotis lagotis; assembly: GCF_037893015.1. Taxonomy (NCBI): domain Eukaryota; kingdom Metazoa; phylum Chordata; class Mammalia; order Peramelemorphia; family Peramelidae; genus Macrotis; species Macrotis lagotis. The sequence continues at coordinate 13,899,083 of NC_133665.1, read as the reverse complement.
TGGCATGATCCATTCTTGACAAAATCAGGTTGTCTAGATATTTGCAAACAATCCATTTAGTAGTTAATTCTTTTATTTTTTTTCTTGGAGTTGAAATCAATACATTGAGTCAGAATTTACAAATTATACTTTCTTCCTTTTTTTTGGAAAATCAGAACACTCACCCTTTGGCAGTCTTGTGGAGTCTCTCTTAGTCTTGCAAAGATCCATGATATTACTCCAGAATTGCATCTGCTAATTCTCTTAGACTCATCAAGGGCAAAGGTACCATCTTCCTCTCTCCCTGGTTAGCTTAGGTTTCAATGTTTCATTTATCAGTCATTTTTGATCCTTGCAGGCCAAAGATGATCCCCTTTGCCAGGAAAAGGAGAAGTAAACTGAGAGTTGAGGAATTTTGCCTCCCCTGTCTTCCACTGTGTTATTCCCATCTACCTGGCATAGTGAGTGGTTCTATCACTTCTTGGATCTTCTCTTTTTCCCTTAATATAGTATATATTTTATATGGTAATATAAAATAGTTTTCTTTTGAGATTGTATTTTTTTTTTCAATAGCTTCATACCTAGGAATTTTTGTATCTGGAGCATGTTCAGGGCAAGCAGAAAAAACAAAAACAAAATCTCCCTCATTTGGCTGGAGAAAAGATGGTAAGTCTGGGGAGGATTTTCATATCTCCAGGGCTTCCCAGTCCCCAAAATGTTCTAGATACCTCTAGTGTCTCCCCTTTTCCTTCACACTTTCAACTCTAACTTTTGGTGTTGGATTTAAGCTTAGGAAAATCTGAATTTGAATCTCACTTGTCACATGCTAGCTGAGTGACCCTAGGCAAGTTCCCTCTCTGGAGCTCAATTTCTCCCCTTTAAATGAGGAACCTAGATTCATTGACCTGCAAGGTCTCTTCCATTCTCTATCTATGCTTCTGGTACTATGACGAGAAGAGAGGATGGAGCAATAAGGTCCATTGGAGCAGGGATTTTGTTCCTCTCTTCACATTGCCCCACTCTCTGAAGGGGTTGGGTCCTCCCTCTGCACAGGCTTATCATAGGTGGGAGAAAGGGACCCTTTTCAGCCTGCTACTGACCCTGCTTCCTAGAAAAGGGAATGTCTTCCTAGGCAGTGTTCAAATGATGGCTGTCAGCAGTGAGGGGATAGGCTCCCTGGGTTACAGTTGGGCTTCTCTCCCCACACTGTGCTAGACCAGAGCTTGCACTTAGGTCACCTCTCTCCACTGCCTGCTCACCAGTCACTGACTCCCCTGACCATATCTCTATCCCTTTCATACTATCAGGTCGAACTCTACCAGTGGGCCCTCACTTTCCTTCTTTGTTAGAGAAACATAATCCTTTGAGAGTGGTCTTTTTACAAAATAGCCTGTCTTAAAATGACAAATGCTGAAGGGATTGTGAAAGCAAATTATGTCAAAGGCATTATGAACTGTTCCACCCATTCTAGAAAGTGATTTGGAACTATGCCCAAAAAGTAACAAAATTGGTCCAGGGATATTGCTGCTGGGTCTGTACCTCCAAAAAAATCAGAGAAAGAGGAAAAATACAAAAGTATTAATAGCTGCTCTTTTTTGTGGTGACAAAATCCTGGAAACAAAGGAGTACCCTTCATGGGTAATGACTATAGGGTATGTGAATATGAAGGAATATTGTAGTGCTATAAGAAATGGTGAGGGGGGGTGGTTTCAGAGAAATATGGGTAGATATATATGAACTGATACAGAATGGAGAGAGTAGAACCAGAACAATAACAACCCTATTGTCAAGACAATTTTGAAAGACTTAAGTTCTCTAATTTCAACGATTAACTCCAATTCTGGAGGACTGATGAAACATGTTACCCAGCTCCAGTGTGATGAACTCAGGGTTCAAACTGAGACATACATTTTTTGGGCATAGTGAATGCAAGAATTTGCTTTGCTTGTCCATACCTATTTGCTATGATGGTTCTGTGTTGACAGAAAAATTGTTAATATTAGACCAGATACTGTTAGTACCAAATGTAATTTTAGTTTCCACTTCATTAAAAAATCTTAGTAGGGAGGCTAGGTGGCGCAGTGGCTACAGCACCGGCCCTGGAGTCAGGAGCACCTGGGTTCAAATCCAGTCTTAGACACTTAATAATTACCTAGCTGTGTGGCCTTGGGCAAGCCACTTAACCTCATTTGCCTTGCAAAAACCTAAAAAGAAAAAATCTTAATAATGCCAGAATTTCATAAATGTCCTTGCATTCCTACTCTTAAGCTATTTATTCCTTGATTAGGTTGGACTGAATCATACCCTAAGTCCTCCACCTTAGCATTTTACCTTGTAAAAGAACCTAGTTGATCTGGATCTTAGTTCCTGATGTTTGTGCTTCCTTCCATTGGGATTCATGGCATGAATAGCAAAACAGCCAGAATGAAGTGATTTTCCTTGCCCAGCTTGCCAAGGGCCATTGGAATGTCATGACCAGGATTTGCTACTTCACCTATCACTTCCCCCTCTTCTTCTAGAGCTATAAAAACTCTTTATAGGTCTCTTTGGTTGGAAAATCCAATGAACACTAACAATTCACTATTTTTTTTAATTTTAGAGGCAATCTAGGTTAAGTGACTTGCCCAGGGTCATACAGCTAGTTAATATCTGAGGTCAGATTTCAACTCAGATCTTCTTGACTCCACAACAGGTAACCTATCTTCTGTAATACCTAGATGCACACTCTTTTCCCACCCACCCTCCCATTTATACAACTATAAAATTTATTTTTTTCTTTTTTTTTCTGAAGGAAATAGGGGGTTAAGTCACTTATCCAGGGACTTAAAGTAAGCATCTGAGGCCACAATTGAATTCAGGTCCTCCCAACCACAGGGCTAGTGGATTGAAGTCAGTGAAAATGGCAGGCCTGCTAAGCTAACCTGATACCTCAGTTAAAGATTCTTTAATCCTCAACTCACGGCTTTGATTTATTCCAGGATTTGACAGTGGTCAATGTCTGACATATAGTAGGTTTTTAATAAATGCCTGATGACTTGGCTTTTTCTTTCTTTTTCAATGGGGGAGAGAGGAGGAAAGAAGAGAAAGTAGATTTTTATTAATTGAAGAAAATCAAACTTTTAAAAAATGGTCTACCGTTTTATCTAATTTCTTACTTTGGAAAATTTTTTTGTATTGTAATAAAATATCAAATCTGTGTCTTTTTACAAGCTATCTATCTTTTCTTGCCTGGAATTCTCTCCCTCACCTCAGCCTCCTGACTTTATTAATTTTCTTTAAGATTCAGCTCAAATTCCATCTTTTCCATGAGTTTTTCCAGTGTCTTTCCTTTGAGATCACATTTCATTTATATTATAAATTATATGCATGCATTTTTTAATATCATTGCTTTCATTAGAATATGAGCTCCTCAGGGGGAGGCTAGGTGGTGCAGTGGATAGAGCACCGGCCCTGGAGTCAGGAGTACCTGAGTTCAAATTCAACCTCAGACACATAATAATGACCTAGCTGTGTGACCTTGGGCAAGTCACTTAACCCCACTGCCTTGTAAAAAACCTAAAAAAAAAAGAGCATGAGCTCCTTGAGGGCAGGAACTGTTTTTGTTTTCTTTGTATGCCCAGTTTTTTAAATATGTCTGATATAGTAAGTACTTGATAAATGCTTGTTAACTGATTGACTTATTGTAATGATTGTAGACTGAATCACTGCTCAAGTTATAATTCTGCCAACCTTAGCTTATTTGTGCCAGATTCTTTTCTTAGAGGACTGAATCACACCTTGGTTTTCATTTTCTGCTACCCTGTGCTTACTTCCATCTTTGATTCATTTCTTTTAAAAATCAACCTTGTTTGATAAATTCACTGCGCATTTATTTTTCTCTTATCTATCTCTTTAGGCAGTTTTTCCTTTTCTTCTTAATAAAACTGTATCTCTTTATTGCTTTCAGAATTTCATTTCTGAGAATTTCCCATTCATTCAGAGCTAACTTGCCATATAGAATTGAGTTCATGGATCCTTCCCATTTATTCCAGGGTTACAGAGCTAGTTAATATTTGAGGTCAGATTTCAACTCAGGTCTTCTTGACTCCACAGCAGGTAACCTATATAGTTTCTATAATACCTAGATTCACAGTCTTTGGAATTTGTTTTTCCCAAATCTAAAATGCATACCAATCAATGCCTAGCTTTCCTCTTCTCAATCTCAAATTCCACAATAGAGTGATCATTTCTTTAGAAGGCATCCCCTAAGGGTACTCAGAGAGAAGAAGAGAGAATAAGGGTTCAGGATTATTTGGCTAGGATTAGAACAAGGGAAGGGAGATTCTTAGGGTGAGAGGGTGAAGGAAAGAATCAAAGAGAAACCAGGTGGTTCTCTGGAAGTCGCTGAGTAATTCAAAATATTCCTAACCATTCCCAGCTGGTACTTATCCAAGATTGTAATGTCATCAAGTGTTCCTTGTAATGCATTTCAGGCAGGAGACTATAGGCATTCCAATTGAACTGGAACATTTAATCTACCCAACAATGAGAGTCAAGGTGGCCCCATCTGATAAGCACTCTAGCTGTAGTGTGTTATCTTATGATTGTCTGCCAATCAGTCATGAACAGTCAGTACCTAGAATAATGTCAAGGACGTGATGAGAGCTGATATAATGCTCATTAGTTTTACTTCCACTTGATCACCCCTAAAACAAAGTATGCTGTACATTTTCTATTTGAAATAGAAAGAGTCAAGGAACCTGGTTTTTCTTTTTGCCTACATTTCTAATGTTAAAAAAAAATTTAGCATGTTTAAAAGTTGCCTGAGAGGGCAGCTAGGTGGTGCAGTGAATGGAGCACGGGCCTTAGAGTCAGGAGTACCCGGGTTCAAATCTGACCTCAGACACTTAATAATTACCTAGCCCTGTGGCCTTGGGCAAGCCACTTAGCCCATTGCCTTGAAAAATCTAAAAAAAAAAAAAAAAGTTGCCTGAGAAAGCAGTCTGGCTCAGTGGATCCAGCCCTTAGGAAGACTTGGGTTCAAGTCATTTCTCAGACACCTATTGTTTCATCTCAGGGTACTCTTGATAGCTCTCTAACGCAGGGATGGGTAATGTCTGGCTCTCATATCATTTGGTCTGGCACTGCCATGGCAACTGAAGGCAGGACTTGAAATTCAATAAATCTAGAAACTTTTTAGGGGTGAATGAATTATTAAATTTTTGACCAAATATAGTAGGTGAATTTTGTTATAAATATCCAAATGATCTTTAGCAGACAAAAAGTTCCCCCTCCCCAGTTCAAAGGCTATAAAATATAAATATGGAGGGAATGGCCACACAGGTGACACTCAATCAGTCATCAAATATTTATTAAATATCTATATCAGGGGGCAGCTAGGTAGCACAGTGGATAGAGCACAGGCCTTGGAGTCAGGAGGACCTGAGTTCAAATCCAGCCTCAGAGACTTAATACTTACCTGTGTGACCATGGGCAAGTCACATAACCCCATTGCCTTAAATAAATAAAATTTTTAAAAAAATGATCCTATAAATATCTATATCAAACACTGTGCTTTAAGAGTTAAGGATTCACTCTTCCCTACTTTCAAGCTCACATTACAATGAAGAACAATGTGAAAATGACTATGTATGAATAATATATCTCCTAAAGGACTAGGAAAGGTTTCTTACAGAAGATGGAACTTTAATTGAGATCTGAAGAAAACAAAGGAAACTAGGAGGTTGAGATGAGGAAGGTATGGAGGAAAAGTCAGAAAGGATGCTGAGTCAGAAAATGGAGTGTTTTATTTGAGGCAGCAATAAGACCCCTATCTAACCCTGTTGGATTGAAGAATAGATAAAGGTGATTGTTGGGGGACAGGCAGAAAATAAGGTCTAAGAAGACTATTGCTATAGAGGAAGCTCTGACCCTAGATTCTAATATTCTAGGTGAAAGACCCTCTTGAGTTGGATTATTATAGCTCTTGTATCTCTGAAAAAGCATGGGTTGGTTACTGTGTGCTAACATTCAACTATCACTTCTTTCTTGTCAAGAGAAAAGACACTTGAGGCCAGGAGGACTTCCTAACCAATATGTTTTCATAATACCAGTTTAAAAACCTACCACGCAAACCAAGACCTCTATTATGACCCCTGTCTAAATTGTTCAGTCTTTAATTTGACAATTGAGTTGAACTGAATTTATTTCCCATCTATAGACTTCTTAGAAGTAACTGTCCTGTATCTCTTGTATCCAGTCCAGTTCAATGGCATTAATCTTAAACTGTGCTTGATACAGTTAACCTTTCCACATCACTGGGGATTAGGAGAGTAGAGCCCCCGTGATCTGGAAAATACTCAAAATTTTTGGCCTTCCCTTCATACCAGAGAAGTCTGATTTTTTCTTTTTCTTTTATGGGGTGTTCATAGTATCTTGTTGAAAAATCTGGGTTAAATGTTTGGTGATAGGTGCTTTCTCTCTCTCTCTCTCTATATATATATATATATATATATATATATATATATATATAAATATATATATATATGTATATATATAGTAAAAATACCTTTTCTGTGTCTTCAGTTTTTTTGCAAAACTCCTTAAAAAATTCCCATTTAATTTCTTTTGCTAGCCCTTTATGATGAAATCATTATGGGAAAAGTTATAATGTGGAAGGACTAAATGTATTTTATGTTTCTTCCCCCAAAGCCTCCCTTTCCTTATTGGAAGAGTGATCAAAAGTTGTTAGTTTCTGAGAGTCACCAATTCAGGCTTGGGAGTCAAAGCTGCTGAAACTTGATATACCCAGATATATCTTACGTGCCTACCAGCAAACCTAAGAAAAGAAAAGATAATATTTAAGGAAATATACATACATACACATATATGTATATAATGCATGTATACAAATGCATATACATATATGTAAATATGTTATTCTTAAATGTCTTCTATATATACACACACATGCATTATTATTATTATATGGAGCTCTGAAGTCAGTAAGACCTAAGTAAGTCAATAAGGCCTCTAGCCTCAGATGACTAATTAGCTATTAATCCAGCTATCGAGAATAGCTGTGTGATTCTGGATAAATCATTTAATCCCTGCCTGCCTCAGCTTTATCAACCATAAAATGAATATAATAATAGACTTACCTCATAGAGTTGTTACCAGGATCAAATGAGATAAAATTCATAAAGCATTAAAGCAGTGACTGACACAGTAAGTACTTAAGAAATGATTACAAAGTTTCCTTCTTTCCTTCCTACTTAAGTGCTTTGGGGATACAGAGGAAAAACAAAACTAGCTCCTGATCTTCCATTTTGTTGGAGAAGATAACATGTACATAAATAGTGGTTTACACATAATAATAATAACAATAACAATAATAATAGTTCTATCAATAACTAATATTTATTTAGTGCTTACTATGTGTTAAATGCTTTATAATTATATATATTATAATTTGGTTTTCACAACTTCAAAAAAGCTATTATTGGAAATAATCTTGGAAAGCTATTATTATTCTTGTTTTAAAGATAAGAAACTGAGGCAAACAGAGGTTAGGTGATTTACCCAGTTTCATACCCTACTAAGTGTCTGAAGCTAGATTTCAGTTTAGATCTTTCTGATTTTAGCAGTTGGGATGGATCTTCTATAGCAGGAAGAATTTGAGTTGAATCTTGAAGAAAACCAAGGATGAATGAAACACTGGCCAGGGATAATGTAATAGAGCAAATTCTTGTTGATTAGATTACTTTTGAGGTCTCTCCAAAAAGGAGATTCTGTCATACTTGGGAAGTAGGAGGGGAACAGGGCCACTTGTGGGACAAGGTGATGCTTCCTCCCATGTTTCTACCCTTGACTTCCAGTCAAACCTGAGGACCTTATGACCTAGTTTGACAAAATTTCTGCAGCAATGGGCCACTTTTTTTCTTCTCAGACTGATGAGGAAACAGTAGTATTGTTAGAAGTCATCAGTTGTAGCAGGAGACCAGCTTCCCATGGTCACAGAAAGCAGAAGTTCCATATTTTTTGGAGCTTTCACATTCAAATCCTTCATGTCCCCCCCATATGGCTACAAAATCCTCCTTTATGACCCAGAAACCTTTCCCTACAGAAGATCACTTTAGTTTTACAATTAACAACTCAAAAGCTCCCTCCCTTTTATTAGATGAATTTTCAGTTAAGAGGATACCCAGGCTGGCCATCTCTTCACTTCTCACCAGGTTGTTCTAGTATTTTCTTCTTTCATACCTCCTTACATTTAGTCTTCTGGAGAAGGAAATGGCAAACTACTTCAGTATCATTGCCAAGAAAATCCCATGGAGGTCACAAAAAGTTGGACATTACTGAACAACAACAGCAACACAACAACTAATTGCTAAAAACCATTTCTGCTAGGGCATCCAAATGAAGTATACTCAGAAAGAATGCAAATCTATTACCATGTGAGTTCTAAAAATAAAATAAATACCTAGGAATCATAGATCATAGAAGGAGCCCCAAAGTTCATTTAGTCCAATCTACTTCATTTTACAGATGAAGAAACAAAGACCTACAGAGCTTGGGATGAAATGGAAACTCAGAACAAAATGATTTGCCCAAGATCTCACATGTAGGAAGAGTTGGAGACAGAATTTGAACTCCGGTCCTTTTACTCCAGAATCAATACTTTTCCCTTTGTACCAGATGGTCAAAAAAAGGTTAAGTACAGACCTGAATGGAGGCAGAAAGATGGACTAAATGATTTCCAATCTAAACAATCTATCATTTAGCTCTTTTGCTACCTTCTCTATTCACACCCTATCTTCTTGATAAGGAAACCAGAAAAACAAAGAGGAAGATGTGATCCCTAATGTTTGCATATAACTTTTAACTTTCCAAGATTCTTGATCTAAGCTCTTTATGGAAGATCCCTAAATCTCCAGAAATCCCCTCTTGCTGTATGTCAGTTCCACCCTGACCTACAAGAGTATGGGCAGATTTGAATGAAGGAGTAAATTTACAGTTCAGTAGAATGTGAGTTACTTGAGGATTGGGACTATTTTCATTTAAACAAAAATTCACATCAGTAGTTCTAGCTAATGCCTAAGATGTAGTAGGTATTTAAAAATGTGGCCTGATTTGAAGTTCCCAACATTTTGAGATTTTTGCCTGTCTGATTACCCTACTGCTTTCTTAGTCTGCCCAGCTGGGTTGGAAACTGACAATAAACAGAACCGTGGAAGAGACTGTCCAGAACTGATTGGTTCCTGTGGGGATAGAACTCCGATAAGAATGACTGCTTTCCTGGTATTTCAGTGACGGAGCAGGAAATGGTTAGTCAATCTCAGCCCTACTTAATGACTGTTTCTAGGGTCTTGAGCCCAAAGGACTTGGATGCAAACCAGTAACCTTTCTGTCTTTCCCATACAAATAACACTTCTGGTGACTGCCCCATTGCTAGCTTGAGGAATGGACATTGTTTTCCTAATAAGGGGAATGGATTTGCATACATTCTCACCTAGTGCCTTTCCTGACCTATGGTGTGAATTTGCTCGGTTTTTTGACTGGAGAGACCTCTTTGATTTTTGTGGGTCAGACTTGAATAAACTGGTGAAGCCAGCTGACTCAAATGGGATGGAGCCTATGACTGGTCTCCTTGGCACCCCAAAGCTTTATGGAGCCCATTGAATCATAGAAGCCTAATAGGAGAGTGTAGCATTTAGAGCTGCTGCAAGAGAATTTAAGAGATCATATGGTGCAACTTGCTAGTTTATTTTCATTTTTTAGAAAAGGTTTTTAATAATTTTTTTTTGTTTCTACATCACAATCTTTCTGGATATATATATATATATATATATATATATATATATATATATCTCCCTGTACACACAACTCCTAAAACTTCTCTGTCACAAAGAAAAGACAGTTAAACAAAGCCACCTGGATACACTGACCTCATCTGACAGTGATGTGACACATTCTGACTCTCTAGACTTGCCCCCATCCCCCTCTCCCAGCAATAAAAGAAAGAAGGCCCATTTCCTCATCAAAGATGGGTCAATGCAATTATTTGACTTCCCAGATGCCTCATTTTAGAGATGATGAAACTGAAGCCCAGAAGGGAGAGATCAGACAGGTAATTTGAGCTCGAATTTGAGTCACTGAAGACTTGTTCATAGAAAGATAACTTTTTAAAAAATAAATTTATTTATTTTTCCAACTACATGTAAAGATGGTTTTCAACAATCATTTTTTATAACATTTTCAGTGCCCTAACCCTCCATTCCCTCCTCCCTCCCCTTGCCTAAGAGCAATCTAATAGAGGTTATACATGCATAATAACTATGTTAAACATATTTCCATATTAATCACATTGAAAAAGAAGAATCAGAACAAAAAAGAAAAAAATGAGAAGGGGGAAAAACCCATAAAAAATTTTTTAAAAATTAGAAATAGTATGCTTTGGTCTGCATTCAGACTCCATAGTTTCTTCTCTGAATGTGAATGACATTTTCCATCACAAATTCTTTAGAATTGTCTTTGATTATTGTACTGCTGGGAAGAGCAAGTCCATCATAGATCCATCACACAATGTTGCTGTTCAAGTGTAAAATAGTCTTCTGGTTCTGCTCACTTCACTCAGCATCAGTTCATGCAAGTCTTCCCAGGCTTTTCTGAAGTTTGCTCACCATGTCCTATAGAACAATATTACTCCATCACATTCATATACTCCAATTTGTTCAGCCATTTCTTAATTGATGGGAAGCCCCTCAACTTCCAGTTCTCTGTCACTACAAAAAAAAATACTGCTTTACACATTTTTGTACAGGTCTTTTATCCTTTCTTATGATCTAGGATCTTATGATTGGAATACAGACTTTTAATAGTGGTTTGCTGGATCAAAGGATATGCACAGTTTTATTGTCCTTTAGACATAGCTCCAAATTGCTCTCTAGAATTGTTGGATCTGTTCACAACTCCACCAACAATGCATTAGTGCCCCAGTTTTCCCACATCCCCTCCAATACTGATCATTTTCCTTTCTAGTCATATTGGCCAATCTGAGAGATGTGAGGTGGTACCTCAGAATTATTTTAATTTGCATTTCTCTAGTCAATAATAATTTAAACATCTTTTTTCATGACTATAGACTGCTTTAATTTCTTCATCTGAGAACTACTTGTTCATATCCTTTGACATTTATTAACTGGAGAATAATTTGTGTTCTAATAAATTTGACTCAGTTCTCTACATATTTTTTTTTAGGTTTTTGCAACACAAACGGGGTTAAGTGGCTTGCCCAAGACCACACAGCTAGGTAATTATTAAGTGTCTGGGACAAGATTTGAACCCAGGTACTCCTGACTCCAGGGCAGGTGCTTTATCCACTACACCACCTAGCTGCCCCAAGTTTTCTACATATTTTAAAGATGAGTCCTTTATCAGAAACACTATCTATAAATAGTTTCCCAACTTACTGCATTCCTTTTACTCCAGATTGCATTGAGTTTATTTGTATAAAACCTTTTTAATATAATATAATCAAAATTATTCATTTTGCATTTTTAAATATTATCTATCTCTTCTTTGGTCATAAACTCCTCTTTTTTCCAAAGATCTGACAGATAATTATTCCTTGTTTTTCTAATAGGCTTATGATTTCATCTTTTATGTTTAAATCCTTTACTCATTTTGACCTTATCTAAGTATAGGATATAAAATGGTAGTCAATATCTAGTTTCTACTATACTATCTTCCAGTTTTCCTAGCAGTTTTTTTTTTATCAAAGAGTAAGTTCTTATCCCAGAAGCTGGAGTTTTGGGTTATCAAACAGCAGATTACTAAAGTTATTTACTACTATTTATTTTGTACCTAATCTATTCCACTGATCTGTTACTCTCTTTCTTAGTCAGTACCAAAAATTTTGATGACTGCTGTTTTATAATATGATTTTAGATCTGGTATGGCTAGGCTACCTTCTTTTGCATTATTTTCATTAATTCCCTTGATATTCTCCACCAAAAGGTCCTCCTTATAAATTTTGTTACTTTTTCCTAGCTCAATAAAAATTTTTTTTGGTAGTTTGATTGGTATGGCACTGAATAAGAAGTTTAATTTAGGTAGAATTGTCATTTTTATTAGCTCAATCCATGAGCAATTGACATTTGTCCAGTTATTTAGGTATGATTTTGTGTGAAAAGTGTTTTGTAGTTGCTTTCATAAACATAAAAAGACTCCCAAGTATGTTATGTTGTCTATAGATGCTGCTGGGCTTTGTTGACAAAATATGGAAATACTGATAATTTGTGTGTGTTTGGGCGACAAGAAGGGATCGAGTCTTAGGAGCTCTCTGATAAAATTCATCAGCTAAGGACTCTAACTAAACTTTCCAGAGACAGAACCCACAAAGAGACCCAGTGAGGCAGTTCTACTCAAAGTAACCTGGAAAAGAGCAGAAAGGCTCTGCTCCCCGGGATCAGAGAGGCAGCCTGCCAGAGGGGTGGCCCGCCAGAGCCAAAGAACTTCAGCCTCCTGGAGGCAGCCCCAGGGCACTGGGAGTCTCAGCTCACAGCAGCAAGGGAGTCTCCTGAGCTGCACCCCGAGGAGCACTGGGCACAAAGTTGGGGGAACAGCTGGGGATCTCTGCCAGAGCAAGCACGTGGAGCCCAGCCCTCAGGGCACACAGCAAGCAGCATGGTCTTTCCCCAGCCCTGATCCAGGAAACAGAAGCAGGCGGAGCCCAGGGCATGAGCCCTTTGAGCTGAGGGAGGGGAATGAGGAGAGAGAGAGACTGCTGAGCTCTGTCCTCTGCCCCTGGAACAGGACTCTGGAGCTCTGACCACATTCAGATCCTGAGCGCAGTCTAGGCCCCCCCATAGAACAGCAGGGCCCCCCCCACCTCGGCCCGTGGCAGAGGGAGGTGCTTATGGTCATTCACAGACCAGGAGGGAGGACAGAGCCTCACACACTGAGACCCTTGTGGGAGTGTCCCAAAAGCTCAGGAAGCACCCCCCAAACCAGGCCCAGGCCAGGAAAATGAGCAAAGAAACAAAAGGAAGACTATTGAGAAATATTTTGCAAATGAGCCCAAGAAGGATCAAAATACTCAGTCTGAAGATGAGGAAGCACCAGCTCCTGCATCTAAAGACTCCAAGAAAAACAGAAATTGGGCTCAGGCTATGACAGAGCTCAAAAAAGACTTTGAAAATCAAATGAGGGAGTTGGAAGAAAAACTGGAAAAAGAAAGGAGAGAGATGTAGGAAAAACATGAAAATAAAGTCAGCAGCTTAGTCAAGGAAATCCAAAAACATGCTGAAGAAAATAGCATGCTAAAAAACAGCTTAGGTCAAATGGATAAAACAGTTCAAAAAGTTATTGAGGAGAAGAATGCTTTAAAAAGCAAAATTGGCCAGATGGAAAAAGAGATAAGAAAACTCTCTGAGGAGAACAAATCCTTCAGACAAAGAATAGAATTCAGGGAGATTGATGAATTTAACAGAAATCAGGAATCAATACTTCAAAACCAAAAAAATGAAAAATTAGAAGAAAATGTGAAATATCTCATTGAAAAAACAACTGATATGGAAAACAGACTTAGGAAAGATAATTTAAAAATTATTGGAATACCTGAAAGTCAATGATCAGGAAAAGAGCCTTGACAGCATTTTCAAAGAATTACTACAGGAAAATTGCCCTGATGTTCTAGAAGCAGAGGGCAAAATAGAAATGGAGAGAATCCAGCGATCCCCCAGAGAAAGAGATCCCAAAAAACCAACCCCTAGGAATATTATAGCCAAGTTCCAGAACTCCCAAGTCAAAGAGACAATATTACAAGCAGCCAGAAGGACACAGTTCAAATATCATGGAGCTGCAGTCAGGATCACACAGGACTTAGCAGCAGCTACATTGGAAGCTTGTAGGGCTTGGAATACAATATACTGGAAGGCAAAGAGCTTAGAATGCAGCCAAGAATGAACTACCCAGCAAGGCTGAATGTCCTCTTCCAGGGAAAAAGATGGACTTTCAATGAACCAGGGGAATTTCAAAGGTTCCTTTTGGAATGGCCAGAGCTGAACAGAAGGTTTGATCTTCAGATACAGGACTCAGAAACCAGGTGGGATGGGATTTCATGGAAGCCTGGAGGGATTTGCATGAACTGATACTGAGTGAGATGAACAGAACCAGAAAAACACTGTACACCCTAACAGCAACATGGGAGTGATGTTCAACCTTGAAGGACTTGCTCATTCCATCAGTCCAACAATTGGGAACAATATTGGGCTGTCTGCAAAGGAAAGTGCCATCTCTATCCAGATAAGGAGCTGTGGAGTTTGAACAAAGTGCAAGGACTATTCCCTTTAATTTAGGAAAAAAAACAGATATCCTATTTTCTGATCTTGTTACCTCTGAGACTTCTCTTCTTTAAGGATATGATTTCTCTCTCATCACACCCAAAAGGCACAACATGGAAACAAAGTAAAGACTGACAGATTGCTTTCCGTGGGGGGGTGGGGGGAGGGAAGCAAGATTGGGGGGAAAATTGTAAAACTCAAATATCTTTAATAAAAATAAATTTAAGAAAAAGAAAAAAAATTGTGTGTGTTTATTTTATATCCTGCAACTCTTTGCTAAAATAGCTAATTGTTTCAAGTAGTTTTCTAGTTGATTTTCTAGGATTCTCTTAATTCTGATTCCTCATTGCCTATTCTAATTCCTTCAATTTCTCTTTCTTTTCTTATTACTAAAGCTTACATTTCTAATAAAATATTGAATAATAATGGTGTTAATGGACAACCTTGTTTCACACCTGATCTTATTGGGAATGCTTCTAGTTTTTCTCCATTACACATAATGCTTGCTGGTTGTATTAAGAGATACTGCTTTGTCATTTTTAAGGAAAACTCCATTTTATTCCTAAGCTCATTAGTGTTTTTAAATAGGAATGGGTACTATATTTTGTCAAAAGCTTTTTCTGCATCTATTGAAAAAAGCATTATTTCTATTAGATTTGTTTTTGATATGGTAAATAACGCTGATAGTTTTCCTAATATTGAACCAACCCTATTGGTTCCCTGGTATAAATCCTACCTGATCATAGTGTATTATCCTAATGATAACTTGCTGCAATCTCTTTGCAGATATTTTACTTAAAATTTTTGTATTAATATTGGTCTATTGGTCTATAATTTTCTTTCTGTTTTGACTTTTCCTGATATAAGTATCAGTACTATATTGATGTCAAGGAAGGTATTTGACAGAAGAGAAGAATCAGATCCAAACAGAAGAAAAGATTACAAAGAAAAAAGTGACATAATGTATCAAACAACTTTTAAAACTTGAAGATAATAAACTTTGGTCTTCATTTAAATTCCACAGTTCCTTCTCTGGAAATGGATGGTATTTTCCATCACAAGTCTTTTTAAATTGTCTACAGATTATTGTACTACTGAAATGAAATGAACAAGTCCATTTTGATTGATAACCACTCCCTTGATGTTGTTAATGTATATTATATTCTTCTAGTTCTGTTCAATTCACTCAGTCTCAATTCATGCAAGTCTTTCCAGGTTTTTCTGAAATTCTGTCCCTCGTGATTTCTTATAGAACAATAGTGTTCCATCACATACATATAGCACAATTTATTGAGCCATTCTCCAATTGATGGGCATTCCTTCAACTTCTAATTCTTTGACACAACAAAAAGAGCTGCTATGAATATTTTTGCACATGTGAAATTTTTACCTTTTTCATGATCTCTTTAGGATACAGACCCAGTAGTGATATTGCTGGATCAAAAGATATGCACATTTTTATTGCCATTTGGGCATAATTCCAATTACTCTTCAGTATGGTCTCACAACTCCACCAACAATGCATTAGTGTCCCATTTTCCCCACATTCCCTCTAACGTTGATCATTTTCTTTTCTAGTCATATTGGTCAATCTGATTGGTCTGAGACACCAATCTCAGAGATGGTTATTTTTTTTTAGATTTTTCAAGGCAATAGGGTTAAGTGGCTTGCCCAAGGTCACATGGCTAGGTAATTATTAAGTGTCTGAGGTTGGATTTGGAGTCAGGAGTACCTGGGTTCAAATCCGGTCTCAGACACTAAATAATTACCTAGCTATGTGGCCTTGGGCAAGCTACTTAACCCCATTTGCCTTGCAAAATCCTAAAAGTAAATAAATAAATAAATAAATAAATTTGACTCAGTTCTCTATATATTTTATAAATAAATCCTTTGTCAGATAGAGTATCAGTAAAAATTTTCCCCCAACTTACTACATTCCTTTTATTCTTAGTTGCAGTGGTTTTGTTTGTGCAAACCCTTTTTAATTTAATGTAATCAAAATTACTGTAGTCCAATAATTCTTAAATTATCTCTCTTGGATCTATTTTCCAGATCAATTGTTTTTCCAATGAGGAATTTTACATTTTCTTCTACTGTTTTTGAGGGGGAAATTTTGCTTGACTGATTTTTAATGTTTCATAGAGTCATTAGCCTCCCTTTGTCTAAGTCTATTCTTCAAGGAATTATTTTCTTTAATTAGCTTTTTTTTAGGGTTTTTTTTTTAACAAGGCAAATGGGGTTAAGTGGCTTGCCCAAGGCCACATAGCTAGGTAATTATTAAGTGTCTGAGACCAGATTTGAACCCAGGTACTCCTGACTCCAGGACCAGTGCTTTATCCACTATGCCACCTAGCTTCCCCTTTAATTATCTTTTGCATTTAGTTTTTCATTTGGTCAATTCTGTTTTTGAAGGAATTATTTTCTTTTTGCATTTGCCCAATTGTATTTTAAAGGATTTATTCTCTTCAGTGAATTTTTGTGCTTCCTTTTGCAAGATGTTGAATTTCTCTTGAATTTCTTTTCTGAATTTTTCTACTTGGTTTTAAAAATTCTTTTTGAGCTCTTCCAAGAAGTCTTTCTGAGCTAAGACTAATTCATATTCCCTTCTGGGGTCTTATATTGCTACTTTTTTCTGAAGTCCTCTGAAAGCATGTTTTGCACATACTTACCTTCAAAATAGCCTTTTCTCTGACTTTTCTTACTCATTTTGTATTCTGTTGTCCCAAGCTTTTTTGTTGGGGGGCAGACCTTCTGAGTTAGAATGCCAGCAGCTACACTGGGCTGTGTCCAGTTCAGTCATGAATTGGGGTCTGGGGGACCTGTATTGGAGCCCTCCCAGCTGTGTAGGGACTCCAAGAGCCTCTCCTGTAGAAATCTGCTGAAGTTGAGAACCTCCAGCTGGTCCCCTTGGCACACAGCCTGGTCTGGTTTCAGCTCCCTGCTCTGGGCTCCACTCCCTGTTCCTGGTCACACTCCCATTCCACTATGACAGAACTTGCTGGAAAATGCTCCTCTCTTTTGTGAGTTCTGTTGCTTCAGGATCCATTTAGAGGCTTGATTGACATTGTTTCTAAGAGAGCTTAAGAAAGATCCTGGTTCCTCTCTCTGCCTCCTTGACTCAGGTTCCAAAAGATAAATTTTAAGTCTAAGAATGTGAGAAATTGAGTTTGATTTTTTTTTTGCTAGGCAATGGGGTTAAGTGGCTTGCCCAAGGCCACACAGCTAGATAATTATTAAATGTCTGAGGCCGGATTTGAACTCAGGTACTCCTGACTCCAGGGCCAGTGCTGTATCCACTGCGCCACCTAGCCGCCCCTTGATTTTTTTTAAAAGGTTTTATTGAAGTCTTTTGTTTTTTTAAATTGGTCATTTCCACATATGCCCTTTTCTGTTTTTCCCTCCTCCCCATTAATCCTTCTGGTAAAACAAAGAAAAACAGTTAAGCAAAAGCCAGAGTATGTAACATTCTATACCCATGGTTCTCTATACAAAGGAGAAGGATGCATTTCATTGTCTGGTCTCTGGGACCAAGAATGGTCATTACACACTTGCTCAGAATCCAACTTTCTCTTATGATTTCTTTTTCACTAGCATCATTATTATTCTCTGTTTATAAAGTTATCTTGGCTCTGCTTATGGTTGTTCTTGAAGAAGGTCATGACATCAGGGAGGTAATGCCATAACATGAAAATGACTGGGATTTAAGTGAGAAGGTAGGGGACCGTGCAAAGTCATCAACTCACTATCTCCTCAAGAGTCACCTGGGTTCAGTGGCCAGATATAGATCAGGACAATTAGAGTTGGCCCTGGATGCAGTGGGAGGCTTTGTCCTTTTAAAGTTAAGTTCTTTCCCAGGTTACAGTTTGATTCAGGCAATGCCTCTTCATTGATTAAGGCTAGGTAAGAGAAAGATGAGGTCAGGAGTACAAGAATGACCACATTTACTTAGCCCAAAGAAAAAAAATTACGCTGGGAGGGCAAAATGTTCAGGGTTTCTCAGAGATTAAGGTAAATTAGAAAGAAACGAAGCAAAGAATAACCTCTGTTGCAGTTTTAAAAAATCATTCTGAATTGATTGGATTGACTGACCCTTAGGGTTTCTGGCCCACTCTTTCTTTCTTTCTTTCTTTCTTTCTTTCTTTCTTTCTTTTTGTTTTTTTTTAAAGATTTTTGCAAGGCAATGGGGTTAAGTGGCTTGCCCAAGGCCACACAGCTAGGTAATTATTAAGTGTCTGAGACCAGATTTGAACTCAGGTACTCCTGACTCCAGGGCCGGTGCTCTATCCACTGTGCCACCTAGTCGCCCCTCTTTTTGTTTTTACAAGGCAGTGGGGTTAAGTGACTTGCCCAAGTTCACATAGCTAGGTAATTATTAGATGTCTGAGGTCACATTTGAATTCAGATCCTCCTGACTCCAGGGCTGATGCTTTATCCACAGTGCCACCTAGCTGCCCCACCCACTCCTATTTCTCATAGAGATTGTTGTTTGCCCTTCATTCTTGAAGAAGACCCTAACATCAGAGAGGTTATGCCATGACATATAAGTAATTTGGATTTAAGTTTGTGGGGAGGTATACATAGTTCATAAAAATCTTCCCCTTTCTCATTGGTCCCCTGATCATTTCTTACAGTTCAATAATAATCTATTATATTCACATGCTACAATTTGTTAAACCATTCTCCAATCAATGGGGACCTACTGTATTATCCCATTTGGGAGTTTAGTTTTGTGACAGATTCTATAATACTCTTCAGTCTGCACACATTTTTTGCCAGATCAGGAAATTTCGATGAATCCACCTACATCTACTAGTGACACTTCATTTCTTTTTGTCCCTCCTTCTAATCATATCCATTTTCCATTAAGATCAAAAACATACATTTGAGGCTTACAAAATGCCTTTCTCACAACAACTCTGCTAGGTAAGTAGGGTATATATCATTATCTCTATTTAACAGGTGAGGACAATGAACTGCAGGTAAATGATGATATTTCTATGGCCATGAATTGGTAAATGTCAAAGCCATTGATTTCAGGAGCACCACCAACTCTAGACAATACATTCAAATTCCCTTCTTCCCTGGACCTGGAAAACTAAACACAGTGGGAACATGTGTCAAAGTTGTTATATTTTCTGACCCTGTGGTTGATTTCTTGAGCATAGATCTGCTCATGACCATCACTTATGAAAGGCTGACTTGCATATAGCCTTGATAAATCAGCATCTTTGAATCATTCCTAGAGAGTTGAGTTCCATTATTTGGGCTTGAGAACTGAAATTTAGTATGAGCAGTTTGAAAGTGATTTCTACTCCCTAAATGGGAGAGGAAGGAAATTGTTAACCTTGAATGATGAGAGTCATGGTGATGCAACCTCCCCACACAAATGCACAGTTGTGATTATCTCTTTGGAACTGCCAAAAAATATTTTTTTAATGCAGTGAAATAGGACCTAAGTGTTTACTTTCAAGAGGAGACTTTCCAAACTTTGACCTTCTAGAGTTTTATGTTGGCATGCCAATGGTTAGATGGTATAGTGAATAATGTTTGACTTGAAGTTATAAAGACTCAGGAATATCCAATTTCAAGTCATGTCTCAGATTTTTATCCATCTGTATAACCATGGGCAAATCAGTTAATTTCTCAGTCTCAGTTTCCTCATCTGTAAAGTAGAGATAATAGTACTTATCTCACAGAATCCAATTTGCATTTTCCAAATCTTCAAAAGTTCTCTGTAAATGACAACTATTATTAATTTACTTTCTTTTTCCTCTCTGTCTTTCTTGCTCTACTGCTTCCCTGTCATCTGTCCTTTCTTTCCCCTCTACCTCTCTCTAAATATATATTTTGAAACATAGACCATCCCCTCTTTCAAGGAAGAAGAAAAAAGGTAGTAGGATGAGAGTAATGATATTTATATTTATATATCACAGCTTGTTTAGTCATTCCCTGATTGATGAACAGATTTCTAGTTCTTTGTTACCACAAAAGTCAGCTATGAATATTTTGGTATATATTCTACTTTTTTTTCAGTTTTTTTGCCTCCTTGAGATATATGTCTAGCAAAGGGATGTCTAGATTAAATGGTATGATAGTGAAGTCATTTTTTCCTGCTACCATGTTGTTTGCTGATTAGGGTCAGTCAGCCCTGAATCAATAAACGGGGAAAATTCACAGATTTTGTCTAGAATTACTTGAACAGCTACCAACAGACCCAGAGACCTCAACAAGGTAGAATCTACTCACCTTGAACAAGAGTGGCAGAGTTACTTGATGGTGTTAGGAGAAAGACTAGAAATTTGTCTCTGATACCTAAAAGAAGGAAGAGAGAAGAGTGATCAGAATTCCCAGGGATCAAATTTTGATGGATAGTGATAGTGGAACTACCAATGCTTTTATCTGAGAAAAAGGGGAATATGTATCTGTGGGGGGGGTGTATGTGCAATATTAAGGATAACTCAAGATTTCTAGGCTGCTGAGGGGTGGTGGATACTGGGGAGGAAGAGAGGGTTAGGAAAGAAAACACATCCCCAGATAAGGTTAGCAGCACTAACTGGGGGCGGGGGAAGCTCAGGATGGTTCTGTCTGTGACTCTAATATTTTGTCTTTAACATCTTGGCACAAAGTCCAATATCCCTGACCTAGTTATAGTTCTAAATGATGATAAAATCACAGACCAAGGGGCCTTAGAAGCTAACCCTATTTTAAATGGATTTCTTCAGTTCAAGGTACCAGGTCACTGTGATGATTATAATAATTATTTGGTTCTAAGTTCTTTGAGGACAGAGTGTGTCTTTATTTTTTTTAATTTCCCATAGTTGATAAGCATTAATTGAATGCCTATTCTGTGCCAGTCACTGTGCAAAGTACAGTGCAAGGTTTGGCATAGGCATTTGGATTGGTGTGATGAGCTATAACTCCTACTCATAGATTTAAAGATGAAAGGGACCTTTAGTAGTCATTGAATGCAACTACTTTTCCCCATTTTACTGATGAGAAAACTGAGATCCCAAGAAATTAAGTGACTTGCTCAGGGACACACAAATAGTAAATGTCTGAAGTGGAAGTCTAACCCGAGTCCTCCTGACTTACTTCTAATACACAGTCCCTCATGACACCAGTCATACAAGGAGGAAACAGAACAAGAGTTAGAGAGAAGCATTGAGAAAAATAAGTAAGTAAGCTTCTTTGAAGCAGGCTTGATTCAGGGCAGTGAGAATATGAATTGTGTTACCTCCAGAGGACTAGATGAATGGGAATTGGGGCAGAGAAAAAGGAAATAAGAAGAGACACAGACAACCAGGTTCTTATCCTGTTTCTACCACTGATTATAGAAACTGGGGCAAATCATATACTGCATTCTATGATGAGTGATTGAAAAAACCAAGGAAGATTAGCCTAGAAAAGAGAAGTTTTAGGGGAAACATGGTGGCTATCTTTAACTGAAAGAATTTTATGTGGAAGAGGCATCAGGCTTACTCTGCACCACTCCAGAGATGAAATGGCTAGGACTATTTGTCTGAAGACAAATGACCAGCATCCAAAGCCTGCCTATTATATTTATGTTGACTTGCACAGATTGTTCAACTTCCCTTTGCATGTCTCAGTTTTCTCTTCCATAAAATGAGTTTATCTGGACTAGATGGTCTCTGAGATTCCTTCAGCTCTGGATCTTGAGTTGTTGGGAGTCTGACCCCTTCAGTCTGTGTGAGAGCTTCCTAGAAATTCAAGTTCAACAATGGAATGGGCTGCCTCAAAAAGGGGTCAGCTAGATGGTTACACTCCAGGGATAGGCTAGAGAGGGTTTTTTTCCCATTAAATGGGACTTGAAAGGTTTCTTTCAAATCAAAGATTTTATGATTCCTTTCTTCCTCTCCTATTCAGGGTTAGTACAAAAAAAAAAAAAGAAAAGAAAAATAAAAAAGATTTTTAAGTGTTTTAGGGAAAGACTATGAAATGATGAAATAAAGGACCTGAAATAGAATTCTTACTCCATCATTTGCTACCTGTGTGGTTTTGGATAAGTCACTACACCTGAAGTAGCATCATTGTTTCAGTCATATCCAACTCTTTGCGCCCTCATTTGGGATTTTCTTGGCAAAGACACTGTAGTGATTTGCCATCTCCTTCTCAATGAAGAAACTGAGGCAAAGAGGGTTAAGTAACTTGTTAAGTAACTTAGCTAAGTCACATAGCCTGGAGGCCAGATTTGAGTTCAGGAAGATGAGTCTTTTTGACTCCATGTTGGGCACTCTAACCACTGCATCACCTAGTTGCCCTTGAAAAAGTACTGGTTCTTGAGTCATAGGAGCTGAGTTCGAACTACCTGCATAACCTTGGGCAAATCACTAAACTTCCCTAGGCCTCAATTTCCTCATCTATAAGATGTTTGGACCAAAATGATCTCTATGGATCTATAATTTTGTGATCCTCCCTGTGTGATCTTGGATAAGTCACTTAAGTCTCAAGTTCCTCATCTGTATGATGAGGAGATTCAACTAGATATCCTCAAGTTCCTTCTTCTCTATAGCCATGATCCTATAACCATTCTGAAATTCAGGTTCTTCATCTGCAAAATGAAAGGGATTAAATGACTTCTAAGGTTCCTTTCAATCCCCCAATTTTTGATGATCTGAGAGTCTAAATTCTTCAGAAGAACAATCATTTAAGTTTAATTTTTTTAAAGGAGGGTGGATTTTTCTTTTCTCTCAATACCAGATGTTTTGTACATGTAATGGGCCAGGAACAGAATTTTCAGGCCAACTTGAACCAGTGATCATTTTGAACCTCTCTTTTAATGATCTCTCAGTGCAGCATTCTATGACTGTAATTTCACTCGTCTGTATCACCCTCATCTCTTGCTGTGGGGTGGCAACATAGGAAAAAAGGTTCTGCCATTTTCCCATTGCAGAGAGGCCTTCTATGGAATTTCTGAGGCTGAGTTCTCAGTAGAGAAAACCTCTGGAGGAGCCCTCCCCAGTGGAGGGAGTTGAGGGCCGCTTCCAGGTGGGAGAGGGCAGCAGCTGTCACTGTGAGACCCTTCTCTGAGCTTGTGGAGTTCAAAGGGAGTGGCTGGTTACCAAGACTTTGCTTTACCATGAAGCGAAGCCTGCCTGACGTCTACATTAAAAGCCATGTGATGAAAGCAAGCCACAAGAAAGAGGTTTCAACATTCATTATCTCTTCCTGGAAAACAAACTCAACTACTTCCCCGAAGTTTGCTAGTGCCCAATTATAAAAGTTTTGAAGACAGTCAGAGAACAAGGCTGCCCTCTTCCTCCCCCCTTCCCCCCCCACAGGCTTCAGTCATCTTATCTCAGTTTTACTCTACCTGGAAATACACCCTGCCCCTCCCCGTCTTGCTCCCCTCTTCCTTTTGGTTTTCAGTAACTCTCTGAGATGAAAATCAATAGCATTTCTTTCACTCCACACCCTGTACAGTGCGGCCCTTCAGACCAGTCTCTCACACTGCTAGCATAACTACCATTCAGAGACACTGGACCAGAAATAGCCTTCAGCCCTCTGATTTCCAGTAAAGCAGCTGCTTGCATTTTTCTTGCATCCCCGTGTGTTTACCTTACAATGTTGGGTTAGATCAACAGAAGAGGGGCCTACAGGGCTCCCTGCATGAGAGACTTGGGAGAAGCTAACTTCTTCCACATCCTCTCAGCAATGGGAGCCCTCCCCCTATTCCTCCCACCCCATCCACCCCCAGTTACAACTCCAAGAAAATATTGTGAAAATACCCACTCTGGCTCTGGTGACTTCTAACAAAAATGAATGTTTGCCTGGGATTTCAGTTTCTGTCAAGATCTTGGAAATCCAATAAAAAAAAATTCCACTTCTTTGTCAAGAAAAGTCACTATAATAGTGTCATCAAGGCAAGACTTAAGAAGGGTCATATAATTCTGTGGAAGTTCCCAGGAGGGAGAGATTCACTTCATTTCATCAGTGATGAATGGGGCCAAGTTAATTACAGACTTCCTCAATTCTGTAGCATTTCCCTTGCATTTAAGGACTCCCAAATTCACAGAAATCAGGTCTGAAAATATAACCCTGGGTGTGTTTGTGGGGGCTGAGGTGGGGGAGCTGCCTTACCCTAGAGTAGGCAAGGCATTTAGCAGAATCAAGATTCTTTGGAGGAAGATGAAAACTTGAATCCCCTACTGGCTGAATTTCCCTGAAAAGAGACTGGTATTGCCAATACTTTTCAAGGCTAATGAGCAAGGAGAGTAAGTCCATTTCAAAAGTATAGGATTTGAGGCAGGAATCAAGATTCAAATTCTTAAAAAAAAAGATATAAAATTAAAGATTCAGAACTGAAAGACACTTTAGAATTCATTTAGTCTAATCCTTTCATTTTATAGATGAGGAAACTAGGGCACAGTGAAGTGGTAAGTGATCTGTTAAGATCCAACAGGCAGTAAGAAACAAAAAAAATCCAGGATTCAAATCTCTTGCTCTAACTCCAGATGTAAGGTTTCTCTCTAACAAATCACTGCCTATTCCCCTCTACTCACTCATTCATTCACTTATTTGTTAAATCCTAGCATTAATGGAATTAACATGAAATTTAGGGACTATTACTCCAAACTGAAATTTTTATAGGCTTTAAGATATGTGAAGAAATTTATCTACTGCTTTTTCATTTGAACTCTAAGGCAAGTTCCCATGATATTGGAAAGCTTAGGTATTTTTAATCTCCATTTTATAGATGACATAACTGGTGATTAGAGATGATAGTATCCTTACAAACAGCATTAGAAGGGACCTTAGAGATCATTTAGTCAAATTCCTCATTTTATAGATTAGGAAACTGAGGCACATAGAAGATGAAGTGAGTTACCCAAAATCACACAGGTGAGCTGGGATTAAAAATCAGGATAATTTGACTCTAAACCCACATTACCGATAGCCCATAGTTATCTGGTTAGTAAGTATCTGAGTGTTGATTTGAACCCATGGGCCTGAAGGATAGGTTAGGTAGTGATAGAAAGAGATAAGGGTAAGAATGGAGGAGGATATTTCAAGCAAAGGAAACAATATGATCACACAAATAGGAAAGATGGCAGGATGGAGAGACAGATGATAAGACAGAGAGTGTTGGACAACTTGGAAATAAATGGTAATCAGTCTACTTTGGTAAGACTAAGTGGGAAATAATGGGAGGGAAGGAAGGAAGGGAAGGAGGGAGGGAGGGAGGGAAGGAAGGAAGGAGGGAAAGGGAAGAAGAAAGGATAGATTATAGTTTGAAATTTGTAATTAGAGAATCATTTCTTTGAGTTGAACATTATCCTCTTCATTATCATGGGTAAATAACTAACCTCTCTGAGTCTCAGTTTCCTACTCTGTAAAATGGAAAAAGTAATAACAGTAGTATTTACCTTACAAAGTTGCTGTAGGGCTCAAACAAAATGAAAGGAATGAATGGCTGGAAAAAAAGATTTATTATTTTCCATGTGAAAAGTTATGTTGCTAATGAGGTATATATGGAAGATAGTGTATGATATTGGTTTGGAAAACTTTAAAGCACTGTTTTAATGTTGGTGATCATTATTTTTTTTTTCATTTTAAAATACAAATATCCCTGAAAAGGGTAACAGAGTTAAGTCGCTAATGAATTGGTATGAATGGTATTGTTAGATGAGGTTTATTATTGGAGACAGGGAACCTGAAAGAGAAGACAATGTCAAAGGGAAGATATGAGCTACAAATTTCATTTCTTTCTCTATTCTGTCTAGGGTGAAATGTGAATAAAACAAAAACTGAAAGAAGCCAACTTCCAGTTCTCTCATAGAGTAGCAGTGTGGGTTGTGTCTGGAGGAGGAGGAGGGAGGGAGGGAAAGAGGGAGAGAAGGTCACAAGCAGGGGGACAGACAGAGAAATATCATTAGGCAAAACAAAAGTCTGAGGGAAAATACAGATATGAATGGACTCTCCCCACCCCAGCCCTCATCCTTACCCTCCTTGTAGTCCAATGAGGAAGGAGTAATGTGGACACAACCACAGTCAGGTGGGAGGAGGTAAAAATAAGATCTGTCCAGGAATTCAGAGAAGAGAGAAATCCTTTTCTAGCTGAATTTATTAAAGAAGGAAGGAAGGGTTTGTGGGTATCTGTGACTATGTACAAGCTGACCCCCAGGGCCAATACTTTTTCTCTACTTCTTGGAGCCTCCAACTGAAGTCAGTGCCACCTCCTAAAAGAGGTCTTTGCTGATTACACAGTCCCAACCTCACTCTTTCATTAATATTCTCTATCCCCAAATTGTCTCATCTTTATTTTGTATATATCTTGTATTTAATTTTTCTGTGTCTGTGATTCCCTTCAAGAGGATAGGTACATTTTATCTTTTTGTCTTTGCATTCCCTGCACAAATAGTAGAGGAGGGAAAATAAGCATTTTACAAATGTTATCATATTTGATCATCACAACAACCCTGAGACATGTTTCACAGTTGAAGAAACTGAGGCAGACAGAAGCTAAATGATTTGTCCAAGGTCCCACAGTTAATGAATGTCTAAGGCCAGATTTCAGCTTCAACTCTTCCTGATTCCAGACCCAGCACTCTATCCCTGGGACACCTAGCTGCCTCTTAAGTAGGTAAGTGGTTTGGAAAACTTTAAAACACTATATAAATGTCAATGATTGTTATTTTTACTAAAATTTGTTGAAATTTTATTTTTGTTAAAATTTGTTCAAATACAAATATTCCTGAGTAGGGTAACAGTTAGATCTGTTGAAATGGAATAGACTGGTATATAAGCTTTAAAAGCAACTTCAGAGACCATTTAGTCCAGGCTTCTTCATCTGGAGTCTATGAACTTTTTTTTTTCTTTTAATAATTAAATTAAATAATTAGATATTTTAATCATTTTAATAATATTTTGAAAGCTGCATTTTATTATAATTAATTTACTGTCTAATTCTATGTAATTTATTCTATGTATTATGGTGATCGTTAGCTTGACCCACTTAGAGAAGCAAAATGGCACATCTCATAGGATGGGGATACCTTGACCTCAAAGTGCCCAAAATGAAGAGGGAAGAAAATTGTTTTGGATCAGGAAAGGTCATGGCATAACAAGGAAAGAGAAGAAAGGAAACAGTTAACAGACTGTAAAAACATTGCTACAGTTTACTAATCCTGCTCTGGGATACTGGTTTAGTGAGAGGTGCTATTTATTTTCTTTTGTATGACCAAGTCTTTGCAGAGCAAACATTCAACATTCAGACACAGCATGAAACTACTTGCTCCCAGAGATGAGACCCATCTCTTCTACTCTTTGTAATGCCTCTACAAAGGCAAAGCTAGGGACCTCAATCAATACCATTGACAGATCTTCATGTGGGGCTCAAAGCCAATTATTCCTTTCTCAAATTCTGAGAAGATTCCACTCCAATGAAGACAAAGGGGCTGTGCAGAGTGCAAACACTCATTTTGAGCTCCCCAGAAACCAAAGAAATCTTCCTAAATGAATGAAAGGTAATTCTGGGAGAAACCTAAATTCCTGGTGCAAAGGTCAACTGTGTCCTAATGAGAACCATCTGCAATAGCCAGAAATGCCCTAAGAAGAGAGAAAGAGAGAGGGGAGGGGCAACATACTTCTCTTCCCCAAATCATTAATAAACCTCTTATCACTAAGTTCAATGGACCAAAATCTCTTATTCCTTAATCTCTGCAGCATTTGAAACTGCTTTTGATGTTTTTTTGGACTCCATAATGCTACATCTTTGGCTGTCTTATGTCAAGAATGACTTGTTTTATAACTTCTTTATCGACTCTTCTTCCTGCCCCCTAAATGTGGACATTTCCCAAAGTTCTCTCCTCTCCCATCTCCCTTTTCTTTCTTTTTTATTTTAATCCCTCCTTTTCTTTTTCTCTTTTCCCTTCCCTTCCCCTCCCCCTCCTCTCCCCTCCCCTTCCCCTCCTTCTACTTTCTTCTTCCTGTCTCCTTCATTCCCTTGCTTCTCCCTCAATTCTCCTTTCTTCTCTTCTTTTCCTCTCTTCTTCCTTCTCCACTCCTCTCCTCCTTCTTCTCTCTTCTTCCTCTCCTCTCCTTCTCCTTTCCTCTTCTTGTCCCCTTCATTCCCTCTCTCTTCCTTCTTCTTTTCCCTCCCCTGTCCTCTTCCTTTCCTCTCCTCTCTTCTCATCTTCTTTTCCTCTTTTCTTCCCTCCATTCTATACTGGTTTTCATCTGATGACTTAATCCATTCCCATACCTTCCATTATCACCTCTGTGCACTATGCCTCCACCTTCAGAAGTTCTCCCCAATGCTTTACAGTGAACCTACTCTGTTTGCATCTCCATTTGTATTTTGTTTCCCCCAGTGGAGTATAAACTTCTTGAGGATAGGAACTTTTTCATTTTGTTTTTGGCATCCCATAGTCTAGTATATAAAAATGTATAATAAATACTTAATAAATTGAATGGAACCATCCTTTCCTTCAAGTAAAGATCAGTAGCCATTTGCTCCATGAAGCATTCCCTGATCTTCCCACATGAAAGTGCTCTCTGCCTTTTTGAACCCCTCAGACCTGTCTTCTTCACTAATTTAGAATTATGTATCTGTTTCCCTATACCATATAATAATAGAACCACAGAAACAGAATTGGATGGGACAATTTAGTCCACCTTCCATCCCCATTTTACAGATGAAGAAATTGAGGTCCTGGGAAAAGAAATGACTTGTCCAAGATCATACAGGTAGCAAGTGTCAGAACTGGGTTTAAACCTGGGGCTCCAGATTCCAGAGCTGGTACTTTTTCTGCAATTTTTGGACTGACTTCTTTGAAGCACCTTCCTAGAGCCATCAGAGTTCAGGATCTGGAAGAGCCTTCCAAGTTAAAAAGCCTTTGAGTATAGGCAGGACTATACTGTAGCTGGCTCATTCTGTCTCCCCAAGTTGATGGTTAAATTTCCAGCTTGAACATTTATACTTGGAAATCAACAAACACTACAAATCAGGATTTGAGTTTTTGTTTTTTTGACTTTTGCTGTTTTCTATTACCTAGACTTTACAAAGTGATGGAGGAAAATATTAATGACACAGATCAATATTAAAAGTGTATTATGTGTTTTTTTTTCAGAGAGCTTGTTAAACATTGATAGGCATATCCTGAATATAGGCACATGGTGGACTATGGGTCTACCGATGGGTCAAAATAAATTAGCTCAGAGAGGCAAATTATTCAGGGTGATTAATTTTTCAGCCTTAGCAACTTTTACCAAGAATCTATTAAAATTGCAGAATTACCGTATAATCAGAGAACTCAGAGGTACAAATATATTTGTTTTATCTCTCTACTAGATCTTAAATTATCTTTGTTTCATATCAGTAACTTGGGTTCTTGACTTAATATTATATTCTACCTATATGGCAGATGCTGAAGCAAACATTGTTGAATTAAACAGTGGGTGAGACTCAATTCAGAATGGAAAAGATCATAGGATTAGAATTAGAAAAGATTTTATTGATCTCTCATTTTACAGATTAGAGAATTGGGACCAGTCGGTCAATAAGCATTTGCTAAACCCCTGCTGTATGCCAAACACTTTGCTAAGCATTGAAGATATCAAAAAAAAAAAAAAAAAAAGAAAGCAAAAGACAGTTCCTGCCCTCAAGAAACTTATAATGTTTTCAAGGAGACTGCTTGCAAATTACTATGTGAGAGCCATCTTTAGCCAAGATAAATAGGAAGCAATCACAGAAAGAAGATGATAAAATTGAACCAATAGAAACAGGTGTCAGATATTTGCAAGATATTACCATTTCTCCTTTTATAAGATCTTACACATTTTGCTTCTTCTCTCCACTCAGATAGCTGCCCTCTTAGTTTAGGCTTTCATTGCCTATCACTTAGATTACTGAAATAGTCTCCTAATAGACCTCCTTGACTCAAGTCTTTCACCATCACAAGTCAAGCCTACATGCTATCAATAAAGTAATTTTCCCCAAGCCCAGATCTAATTATGTGACTCCCTTAATCAATCAACTCCTTCAGCTTCCTATTGGCTTTAGAGTAATATAAAAACTCTCTTGTTTCACTTTTAAAGCCCTGCACAACCAGGTCTCAACCTATCTTTCCTGATCTTTATCAGGTTCCATCTCCACCATGAAGCCTTCCCTGATCTTCTCACATGAAAGTGATTTCTCTCTTTTTGAACCTCTCAAATCAGAGGTCTGTCTTGGTCTCATCTCTGAAGTAATTCAAAGATTGCTGCATCTGTTTTTCTATCCTAATACTTTATAATAAGATCACAACCAGAATTAGAATAGACTTCAAGAGGATGGAGATGCTCCCTCCTCTCTCAGTCATGTCTATTAATTCTACCCAGTCCCCTTCCACCTCATTTTACAGATGAAGAAACTGAGGCCCAGGGAAGAGAAATGACTTGCCCACAGGTCACACAGCTAGCAAGTGAGAGAGATTTGTTCAAATTCAGATCTCCAGATTTCAGTGGCACTCTTTCTGCTGTTCTGAACTGCCTAGCACCTTCCTAGAGCCACCAGAGTTCAGGATCTGGACTTTGTTTTTGTTGCCTGTGTAGTCCAGTCAAATGACCTCTTCTTAATGTTTCTCACATAAGACATCATTTTTGGTCTCTATCATTGCACTGGAATTTACCTCTTTCTTATCTCAAGTCAAATCAATAAGCATTTATTAAGCATGAGTTACTGTATATAAGTTATTTTGTTTATCTCTACCTCATAGATTCTCTCTATTCCTTTGAAAATGAAACTCAACTACCAAGGTCAGCTGGATTCTTTACCTGCTCCCTTCTAACTGCTAATGTCTTCTTCTGAAAACAAATCCATGGTTAACAACTTTACATGTATTTATATGAATTAGCTCCATATTTATTCTGTGGATATTTTAATATGTACTTGTGCCTTCAAATAAAAAATAAGCTTCTTCAAATGATGCAGTTCTAATCCCAGTGGATGCTTAATAAATACTTGTTGACTGATTGATTGAATGAAGTGGTTTACCCAAGATCATACTGAAGTAGTACTTGAACCCAACTCCTCTGACTTCAAACTCTATACTCCTGATGCCATTTAAACCAACCCATTTATAGTTGGTTAGTTCTCTGAAAGAAGACACAAGATCTGACTTTATTATTGTAACCAGGCATTCATCGATGCTTATCTGTATGAGACCTGGAGACCCTGTGACAAAAAGTTCAACCTTTCCTTAGATCTAGAGAGTAAGACTGACAACTTTATGCAATTCTACCCCACTCACATCCAATTCATGAGCAAGTCAAAACATCATCGTCGTCATCATCATGGCATCGTTGGTCCTCTTCCAGAATGAAGGATGAACAATAACAGCAGTTACTCCAGCTCAGAGACACAGAAAGGGGGCTCATTCTAACCAAAGGGTGGTGATGATGAGTCTGTCTACAGAGCATCCAAGGAGGAATACCATTATGAAGGAAATGATGTTACTTAGCAGTAATCATATTGGTCCTTTGGTGGGAGGGGAGAAGGGAAGAAGGGGTCTTGAAAAATCTAGTAGCTCTTAGGTCCCTTGGGATTGGAAGCGATTTCCCTTAAATCATCATCATCACTCCCTTTAGGAACACTCATCCAGAACAGTTGGTAGGGGAGTTCTTAATCATCTTTAACAGTATCTCAATTGAGCCCTCCCTACATCCCTAGGGAATTCAATAAATGTTAGATCAATCCACTAGCCCCTAAACTGTGGAGTCATTTCTGTGTGGAATTAATAGACATGAATGAGAGAGGAGGGGGGCATCTTCAGCCCCTTTGAAATCTCTTGAATCAGGTAATGTTTATCTTTCCTCTCCTCAGTTCTTTTGGCACAAGAACCTGATGACTTTAAACAAAGAAGTCAAATAGACATGAAATTTAAGCCTTCTTGAGGAAATTCTTTACTATAGAAGCTTATCTTCTGGAATGAGCTTTGGGGGAGCTGGTGTTGGTATTTGAACTTGAGGGAGATGAGGAAGAGATTCCATGCCCCCCCCTTCTCCACCCAATGCCTCCAGCCCCCATCTATGAGTGGCTTCCCTTCTCAGCTCCATGGTGTGTCCTCTGGCAGGATTCTCATTGATTTCCCCCTGACTCTGCACATCCAAACCAGGAATCTCATTGCTCAACCACAGCGACACTGAGAATCGAAGAATGGTCCTTGAGAGCAGACTCCCCGACTCCTCAAAGACTGATCCTCTGAGCCAGGAAATGATGTCATCCACTCTCCCCTCGAGCCCAACACCCCCAGAGTGGGGCAAGTTCCCAGCCTGGGTAATGGGTAGTCAGCTCTTTCTCAGCTCTGAGTACCAGTGGGCCCCTAGCGTCTATTGACAACCTCACTGAAAAACAGCATTTCTGAAAATCAATATGTGGCCTTTTCGGCTGAAGTCAAGATAGAATCCATCCCCTGGCCCTAGGCACACTCTTGAAACAGCATTGTTGGATAATGGGCTTGCTGGGGATGGATGGGGGCAAACAGGGAAAGTCTGAGGTTTCTGGCTTCTCTCAGCCAATCCCACCTCTCCCTACTGAATTTGTGTTTTATTTTTAGGTGCTTCCAGAACTGAGATGAAATTTCAAAGCTAGTTTTTTAATGTTGGATGTGTCCTTCAATTCCCTTCCTTTTGAGGGACCTCTCATAAAGAAAGAAGAAACTAGTGGTAAGTGGGCACTATGGAGATCGAATATAAAATCCTCTATTTGGTATTTAAAGTTTTCAATTGTCTAGCCCCTTCCTACCTTTCCAGTCTTGTCATTTACGATCTTCTGAATATTCGAAGATCCAGTAACACTGGACTTGCTATTTCTTGAAGACCAATTCTGGATTTATGCCTCTGCATTGGACATGCCCCCAGGCCTGTAAGTCTCACCTAGCTTCCCCATCCTGGCTTCCTTCAAGACTCAACTCACATTCCATCTTCTGCAGGAGATCATTTTTTCTCTTCCTTTCTTTCTCCCCTGACCTACTCTAAACTCTTAGATGACCTTCTATCATTGCTATTCATTTGTTTCTATTGTGTCTGACTCTTGGTGACCCCATTTGGAGTTTTCTTGGCAAAAATATTGAGGTGGTTTACCATTTTCTTCTCCATCTCATTAGACAGATAAGAAAACTGAGGCAAGCAGGGTTGAGTGATTTGCCCAGGATCACAGATCAAGTAGGTATCTGAGGCTGGATTTGAACTCAGGTCTTCCTGACTCTAGGTTCGACATTCTATTCAACCTAGGTGCCCCTGTCTTCTATTTTGAATGTAAAATATTTTTCAACTTGTCTTCCTCATTAGAATATAAGCTTCTTGAGAGCAGAGTTTGGGTTTTTCATATTTCTTTGTTTCTCTAATTTGTATCATTGTATCTGGTCCTTTAAAAAAATGTTTGCTGACAAATTGACAATGAATTGTCCATTGCTGGTCTGGGGGCAATCAACTAGCCTAGTAGAATATCCCTGAGGGCAGAGAAGGAGGTAGTTTAGTCTGGAACCTCTGAACCCTTTGCTGTTTTGCAGACACTTCAGAAATAAGTGTTTCTCAACAGAGGGTCCTATGATCAGTCAACCACAACATATTTATTGATTAACTACTATGTGCTTAGCACTGTTCTAGGTCCATCATATGCAGGCTGAAGATTTTTTTCCTTTTTTTAAGTAAAATTATGACCCTTGCTTTGAATAGGTCAATTTTTTGCCATGGGTTTAGTATTTTGCTTGTGAAGAATTACTCTTTGACCCAGGAATAAGGGTTAAAAAGAAAATAGAGATTTATTAAAAGAAGTTACAACACAAAAGAAAGTGATAAAGAAGTTAAGAAGAGATTAAAGAAAAGCCACATGGATTGCTAATTAATTTTGGCAGGCCAACTGCCAGGTTAAGCAGAAGTCTGGAAAAGAGAAAGCCTGAGTCCCTCCCAAAATCTCCTTAAAATCCCCCTCAGAGGCCATGGTAAGAGACTTGCGAGTTGCCCAAAGTTACCTTGGAGAGTTTGCCTTTTGGCGAGGGGTCTCTGATTCTGTATAGGTGGTTTCAGATATTGCCTCAATTTGTGTGTAACCTAGCTTGCCTCACCCATGGACAGACTGGAAGTCAAGACAGTGTCTCAACAGCATCAGGGGAAGAATGAAGATTTTTTTTTTTAGGTTTTGCAAGGCAAATGGGGTTAAGTGGCTTGGCCAAGGTCAAGCTAGGTAATTATTAAGTGTTTGAGGCCAGATTTGAACTCAGGGACTCCTGACTCCAGGGCCGGTGCTCTATCCACTGCACCGCCTAGCCCCCCCAATGAAGATCTTTTTTAACAGCGAAAACAAAAGATTTACAAAACAAAAATCCAAATGATTTCAATATTCCCTATGCCCATGGTTCTCTGCATCATATTATTAAGACAACATTTTAAGCACTAAAGTAAAAAAAGACAAAAAAGGATATAGTGATAACCATGATGGGAAGAAAGAAATCCATAAACCTTATACAGCTTAGAACAATGGCATGGGGAACTATGTATCTCAAGGATTAACGAGGCACAAACTCTCTTTTGGAGAAGTATAGAAGAGAATCATGGGTACTGTGGAGTAATCCTGACCTATCCTTTCATTGTGTGCTGTGAGTCATGTGAACTGGATAGGTTTCAGAGGAAAGGTGGGCACCCATCAGAAGGGAAGGTTGCTTGATATCCTCTGGCAAGGGGAAGTGAGCTTCACTGAAAATCAAGAGATTTAGTGATGAGACAGTTCTGTAATATTTTTGCTTGGGATAAAAAAATTATCTTATTTATGATGTTTGATTAATCTGAACATTTGCAGGGGAACTAGAGACCACTTGGAGCAAGATACTGGCATTTTCATGGTTTCCCTGGGCAAAAGCATGTCAGAGTGATTTTTGTAACTGTTACAACACTCCCTTCCCTTCTACTATGTGAGGGACCAAAACCCAACTGATACATAAATTATGTGCGAATTCAGAAATAATACACCAGTATAGATAATTAAATGCACTTTCAAAAGAAAACTACTTAATCTGATACCCAAGTTTTCTATGTTCTTCTATTCAGTTACAGTTTACCATGCCTTGTATAACCCAAAGGAATGATGTCTTCTTCACCAGAACATTTCATTTGGAATTCATTCATCTGACTCACGATTCAGCTTATCATTCAGGAATCTCAATTACTGGCAGATTTAGAGGATACTAAGATTTTTAGAGCTGGAAGGGATCTTAAGTGAGAAATGGATAAAGCATCAGACCTGGAGTCAGGAAGACCAGTGTCCAAATTTGGTTTTAGACACTTACTAGGTATGTGACTTTGAGTAAGTTACTTAACCCTGTTTGCCTCAATTTCCTCATCCACAAAATGAATTATGGAATGAAAGGACAAATTACTCTAGTATCTTTGCCAAAAAAAAAAAAAACTATCAAAAGGGGATACAACTGAAACAATTGAACAATAATAAAAGAAGATTTTGAACCCAGGTCTTCTAACTCCAGACCTGGAAAGAGTTTTGTTTTTCTTTTTGGTTTGCTTTTTCCCCTACTTTATCTTGATAGCAGGTGCCAGCTCAGGGAGCCAATTGTTAAATTTTTAATGTGAATATCTATATCTTAGAAATAGACAAATGTTAGAAATCTGGACTTGACTTATTGTTTTTGTTGATTGTCACTCTAGATTGTTGGAAAAAATATTATTAATGGAGATTAAATTTAAAAGCATTTAGTTATTATTGTTAATATTATCATTATTATGGAATTGGTTGTCACCATCTACCAACCCTCTGTTGCCTGGCTATATCCACATTCCTATACAATCACTAGATCTATTCCCCTACCTCTTCTTTTGGACTAAAGAAAAAGTCCAAAAAAGTTAATGTTTCCATCATCTGAAAAATTAAAATAATTCAACTTGATACACTGTTTACCCCCAAAGTTCATAGAAGACAACCTTTTTCCTTGTGCTTCAGTTTATGGGTCAAATTCCTGTTTTTGTATGTCCCAACCCCCCCCCCCCCCACACACACACACATACACACCTTGACCCACAAAGGTATTTACTTTTAAAAATAAAATTTGGTTTAAAATTTTTTTAATACAGTGAAACTTTATTAAAAAATGTAAAAGCCATTCTTAGTTCTCAATCTGCACCAAAAAACAGGTCACCAGCTACATTGGCCCTTTCATTCATAATAGCCTGACCCCTGGGGTCATAAGATGCTAGATTTGGAGACAGGAAGATGTGAGTTCAAATACTTCCTCCCAAACCTTACTAATTATATGACCATGAACAAATCACTTCATTTATCTGAACCTCAGTTTTCTCATTTGACAGACTCTAAGGTATCTTGCAGTTCTAAATCTGTATTGGAAATTATTAACTCTATTGTATGAGATTGTAGTTCATTTGGTTCCAGGGCCCACATACAAAATGAAGCAAGTATATAAGATTGGAAGCTGCTCTCAGATAAAACCTTGGCAGGGCAGTCTGATTGTTACCAGCTGAGCTCACTCCTGATTTTCTGTCTTAGAGAGGGAACCATCATGGCAGCAGCATAGGGCAAATTCCAAGACCACATTGTTTGCCTAGCCATCGGCAGCTAGAGCCCTACGGATGGAAGGTGAATAGTCTCCAGCTGCTTCTAGCTCTCTGTTTCTAACCAAACACAGATGCTCTGTGGTTTGGATTCTGTGAAAGATCTTTCCCTGGGCCTCAGGCCTTGCTGATCTCGGCTGGCTTCCCGGGGATTCCAGCTCCTCCTTGGAGCCCATTCAGGAGACCTTGCCCTTGGTCCCAACACTTCCTCTTTTAATGACTTGCTCAAATTCAATCATTTTTTAAACTTCAGTTTGAAGTCCTGAACATCTTGGTCTTCCTCATCCTTTAGTCCATTTGCCTCCTAGGGCTTAGGGGTCTACCCCACCATATCCTTAATGACCTGTGCCACTTCCCCCCCCTTCTGCTGTGTTGACACAGTAAATTAATGATTAATTTAGGCATCTTCCCCTTGCTGCCCTTCCATATTTGCTACCACATACTCCAAGATCCCAAGAGTAGTTTTTTTAGACTTTGTTCATAAGAGAAAAAAGAACCTAAAAATTCAGAGATAGTACAATCATTAGAAGTGTGAATATTATAGAAACCACTACTCAGTCCCATGCAGGATCTCCTCTGTTTAACTTTTAAAGCCTTTCAGAACCTCTCCCCAACTTATCTCTTCAGCCTTATTGCACATTATTTTCCTTCTTTCACTCTTCAGTGCAACCAAATTGACCTTGACTATTGACATACAGGTCATATCTTTGTGCTGGCTGTCCTCCATGTCAGGAATGGCCTCCTTCCTTACCTCTACCTCATACAGAGTATACTCCTTATGTCTAGGGGTGATTTCATTCATTGAAGTGCCTAGTACATAGTAGATCATTTAAAAATGTTTATTGGTTGATAGAAACCCTTTTATCCTTTAAGAAAAACCCAAGCATCATCTTCTAATAACTTTAAGTGCTTTAAGGTTGTTTTTGTTTGTTTGTTTTTTAGGTTTTTTGCAAGGCAATGGGGTTAAGTGGCCTGCCCAAGGCCACACAGCTAGGTAATTATTAAGTGTCTGAGGCCAGATTTGAACTCAGGTATTCCTGACTCCAGGGCCAGTGCTCTATCCACTGTACCACCTAGCTGCCCCAAGTGCTTTAAGTTTTGCAAAGCACTTTACAAATATTATCTCATTTTATTTTTACAACTCGGGGAGATAGTGGCTAGTATTCTCTCAGTTTTACAGATGGTAAAGCAAACATAGGTTTAATGATTTGGCTAGGGTCACAGAGTTGGTAAGTGTATCATGTAGGATCTGAACTTGGGTCTTCCAGAGTCTAGATCTAGCATTTAATCTACTTCTAGTCATTCAATTAATAAGATTTTTAATTTTATTTTTATTTTTTTGTTTTGTTTTGTTTTTGGTAAGGCAGTGGGGTTAAGTGACTTGCTCAAGGTCACACAACTAGGTAATTAAGTGTCTGAGGCCGAATTTGAATTCAGGTCCTCCTGATTCCAGGGCAGGTGCTCTATTGACTGTGCCTCCTAACTTTCCCAACTAATAAGAAATTATTAAGTGCTTACTATCCACTAGGGATTCTGCCAAACACTAAGGAGATAAAAACAAGCCTGTCCTCAAGGAACTTCTATTCTAAAGAGGGAGCAAACAAAAGGAAGCTAAAACTTAAAGGAGAGTAGGAAGGAGAAAGTACCCAGAGGCATATGGAGGAGTTTGGATGGTCACTTGGTGAAAAGTGAAGAGAAGCTCAACTATCAGATTGGTCAATATGACTAGAAAGGAAAATGATCAATGTTGGAGATGTGGTAAAACTGGGACACTAATGCATTGTTGGTGGAGATGTGAATTGATTCAATCTTTCTGGAGAACAATTTAGAATTATGCCCAAAGGGCTATAAAACTGTGCCTCCTTTTTTTGATCCAGTAATACCATTACTGGGTCTATACCCAGAAGAGATCATGAAAATGGGTAAAAATTCCACATGTACAAAAATCTTTTATAGCAGCTCTTTTTGTAGTGACAAAGAATTGGAAATTGAAGGGATGCTCCTCAATTGGGAATGGCTGAACAAACTGTAGTATATGTATGTGTTGGAACACTATTGTTTTATAAGAAATCACGAGGGACAGAGAGGATTTCAGAAAAACCTGAAAAGACCTGCATGAATTGATGCTGAGTAAAATGATCAGAACCAGAACATTATACACACTGACCACAACACTGGGTGATGATCAACATGAGGGACTTGTTCATTTCAGCAGTACAATAATCAAAGACAATTTTAAGAGACTTCAAATACCATTCATATCCAAAGAAGGTACTGTAGGGTATAAATGAAGACCAAAGCTTATTATCTTCAGGTTTTGAAGGCTATCTTGTATATTATGTCATTCACCCCCCCTCTCCCCAATGTTTTCTTTCTTCTGTTTGGATTTGGTTTTTCTTTCACAACATTATCTGTGTGAATCTATTGTTTAGCACAGTTGTAGGTGTAGAACTTATATTGGATTGCTTTCTGTCATGGGGAGGTAGAGGGAAGAGGAGGGAAAGAGGTGTGGGGCTCAGAACCTTGCAGAAGGAATGATTGGTGAAGGTTGCATGTAGTTGGAAAAACTATTAAAATATTTTTAAAAAAAAGAAAAGTGAAGAGATGGTTGCCTTGGATATCCTCAAATTAAGACTCTGGGATTCTTCCCATTGTTCAGGCTCTTTCTCTCAAAGGACCTTGTATTTAAGTACTTACATTTACTTGCATTTATTTCCATTGTTTTATTCTGAATATATTTATCTATGTTCTTATCTTCTCTGTTAGGATACAAACTTCTTTGAAAGTAGCTGTCATGAATGGTTAGAGTCAAAAGAAGTGTGGAAGTGATGCTAAGCGAAGGGAGCAGGTCAAAGAGAACATTGGTACACATTAACACCAGCACTATGAGTTGATCATCCTTGATGGATGCAGCTCCACTCAACTTTTCAGAGAGCTAGAACAACCCTAGGAGACCAGCTGTGGACAATGCTATCCACATCCAGAGGAAGAAATATAAAACAAAACAAAAACAAAAGGAAAAAACCCTACAGAATCTGAATGAACACTACATTCACTTTTTTAAAATTTCTATTATGTTTTTCTTTCCTATCTCTTGTTTTTTTTTCTTTTCCCTTAATCCTAATTCTTCATACAGAAAAATTACTTATCTGTAAACATGCTAAATACAATATTCACCAGACTGTTTGCCATTCAGGGGAAAGGGTTGCATGTGGATGAATATTGAAGAACTTTCATAACTTTAATTGGAAAAATAAAATAAAACATCAATTAGAAGAAAAAAAGAAAGTAAGGGTTGTTTCATCCATTGAACTGAGTTGTCCAGGCATAGTACTATGTCTGGCACATTGTTTTTATTGTTTATCCTTTTGGTTATGGAAGAGGACCTATGGGTAATTACCCAAGGGTAATGTCTTTAACTTGCCTGTGAATTGTATTTGAGTGGGACAGAACTGCACAAAATTGTGGCATAGAATATTTTTGACTTCTGAAAGTAGATTTTAGGGAAACTATAATATTTCATTTTGTCCTATATTAGTTTTTCTTCTTTTTTCTTTCTTCATGATGTTTCCTTGAGAGGGCAACTAGGTGGTGAAGTAGATAGAATACTGGCCCTGGAGTCAGGAGGACCTGAGTTCAAATCCAACCTTAGTCACTTAAAACTTACTTAGCTGTTTGACCTTGGGCAAGTCACTTAAACCCATT
This sequence comes from Macrotis lagotis, assembly GCF_037893015.1. NCBI lineage: Eukaryota > Metazoa > Chordata > Mammalia > Peramelemorphia > Peramelidae > Macrotis > Macrotis lagotis. The sequence continues at coordinate 13,858,503 of NC_133665.1, read as the reverse complement.
GCCTTACAAAAACAAAAAAAAATTATGATGTTTCTTTGACTTGTACTGAATGACCCTTATGATATCTCTCTTCCCCTTAAGACTACAAAGGAAAAGTGAGAGGACCTCAATCATTGAAGGAAGTTCTCTTCTTTTATTATACCTAATAAAGGTAGTGGTCCTTTAACAAATGCTTACTGGCTGACTGATTTATTTGAAAAAAGAAGGTATTCACTTTTTTTTTTTTTTTTGGTCTTTGGTATAAAAGGCTTTGCTAACAAGAAACATTCTTTCCTGTAACAAGTGATGAGTATCACTTTTTGGCCATATTAAATACCTGTTCCTGCCTATTTGTCGTTATCTGCCTGCTCTTACCAAAACTGCTTTGTAAGAAGCTGTTCCTCTTTGGTTCCTAGTAACTATCTCAGGAGGAGAGAAGACACACACACACACACATAAAATATATATTATGTATGTATAAATACATTTTATATATATATACATATATATATATATATATATGTCATCTGCAGAATTGTGAGACACAAATATCCATCATAGCATCTACTACATCTTCATGGGTCTGCTAGGTAAGGAGCCAAAAACAGATGTTTCACACTTTTACAATACAACATGTTCCTGCTTCACAAGGGCGATTGTTAAAAAAAGGAACTTGGCACTTGCAGGTGCACTCTTGTCTTCATCTGCTCAAATGAACTCAGCCACACTGGCAGAATCCCTAGGCAAGTTAGAACCCCTTAGCAACACCTACAAGGTCATGCTCTTGAACTGAATAAACTGAAGTTACTTCTCTATCTGTATCTTGTCCTGGCTAATTTGGGCAAAAGCTAGTAAGGACCCTGAAAATTCTTGCCCCAAGTGATTGGCACATCAGCTTTCTAACCTAATTTTCTTTTTTTTTTTTTTAGGTTTTTTTTTTTTAACAAGGCAAATGGGGTTAAGTGGCTTGCCCAAGGCCACACAGCTAGGTAATTATTAAGTGTCTGAGACTGGATTTGAACCCAGGTACTCCTGACTCCAGGGCTGGTGCTTTATCCACTGCACCACCTAGCTGCCCTCTAACCTAATTCTCAACAAAATCAAATTTCTCTTGGCCTTTATGATTCAGCCCAAGAACACCTGTCCTTCTGCTCCTTCCCCTTACGTGAATAATATCTCCAGTTCTACAAGACAGTTTTCTTCCAGCTTTAAATATGTGGGTTCTATGTGCCCTTCCTTTCCTCCCTCCCCCCTCCCCCCAAGTATTTTCTTACTTAGGCACTCTAAATCTTACTCATGTGTCCTTTCTATAATCCTAAACTCATTCTTGACCAGTCAGAAAACATCCTTTTTGGGTGTCCCCAACCCTATGTATCATTTAGTAGGTATCTAAAGGAAACAGACAAAGAGGTAAAAACAAAAATGTCATTGCCTCAAGAGCCAGAATAAATGAATTCAACCCTAAGTTCAACATAACATGTCATAATGTAAGTCTTCCTTTTACCCAATGTGTCATGGGGATTTCTGGGTTTAATGGGGGAAATGGCATGAACTGAAGGGCTTTGAAATGAGGGAGGGGGTAGAATTTGCAAATTCATTCCCACCTCCAAACCTGGTGCCAAGAAGGGTTGGTAGGAATAAGAGAGTTATAGCCAGATTTTCTTTACAATCCATGGGGATCGAATGGGAAGGGAAAATGAGTTTGGCAAAATACAGTGATGAGTTGGCTGAACCCAAACCAGCTGAAAAACAGTCCAGGCTGTTCTGCCAAACACTGACTGTTACAACTGACCCCTGGTCCTGACTGGAACCTAAGAATCCCATCATTTCTCTGAAAGAGCCAAATCCTTTCCCATTAATTTTATCTTAAAGAGACTTGCTTTTGGAAGTGACAAACTCGGCTTGCAAACCAGCCAGCCTTCCCTACCATCCTTCCTTTTTCTCGTCATTGAGGGTATAAAGGCTAAACTTGTTCCAGGGCACTTGGAGGTCAGAGCTGTGGCTATAATGCCCACTGACAGCAAAAGGTCATCCATGGTTTGATGAAGTGAGTTTTCAAATCCCAGGCCTGGCAAATTAACACAGGTGCCCCTCCTTACGTGGCAATTCCAATTATAAAATTTCCCTCTTACTGAACATATAAGGTCCAGAGTCAATTCTGCCTGGACTAATTTAGTTAGAACAGTCTGAGTGCCTTCCATGTACATAACGCTCTGTTAAGTACCAAACCAAAAACAGATGTTTCACACTTTTACAATACAGCCTGTTCCTGGTAATTGCATCATAAAGGAGATCGTTGGAAAGTGAACTTAACATTTGCAGGTGCGCTCTCATCTTTATCTGCTCAAGTGAACTAGGCAGCACTGGTAGAAACCAACAGATTTGCAGATTAAGGTCACAGTAAGAAGACAGAGAAACACAGGATCGTGAAACATGAAAGATGGACAGGACTTTGGAGGATCAGCCAGATCACTCAACCCTATCATTTTTTTGTTTTTGTTTTTTACAGAGCAATGGAATTAAGTGAATTGCCCAGGGTCACGCAGCTAGGCAATTACTAATTGTCTGAGGCTGGATTTGAACTTAGATCCTCCTGACTTCAGGACCTGGTGCTCTAGGTGTACCACCTAGCTGTCCCCCTCAACCCCCTCATTTTAAGATGAATAGGGGCCCAGAGAGGTTGTGATCCAAGTGGCAGCTATGCATTATGGTAGAAGGAGTGCCAGATTTGGAGTCAGGAAGAAATGACTTTCAGTTCTACTTCATACATTGATTAGCAAGTCACAGTCTTTTCCAATCTCTCAGTCAGTTTCCTCTTCTGTAAAATAGTGGCAATAAATTAGAATTTAATCCACAGGTTATTACTGTTATTAAAGTGCCTTGTCCAAATTCACACAGTAGTAGCAAGTAAATTGTAATATTTCAGGTTGTAATATTAAGTAGAGAAAACTGGTCACTGCTCATACCAAAGGATTTGAATTGGTAGAGAAAAAGAGGATAGCTATTCCAGGTGGTCACAAATCCTATAGACAAAAATGCATCCCTAGTTTTTCAATATGCCAAAAGAAAAGAAGGAATTTCACATAGATACATCAATGGATAAGGAGTGTTAATTTAAGAGTGTTTATCTTGCCACACAGGCAATTATTAAAATGAAACCAGATTAGTCCCAGAGTGCATTTAGGAAGGGAATGAGAGCATTTTGAAAAATTTAAAATGAGATGTCATTCTCAATGTCATAATCAATGTCTTGTTCATCTTCAATTATGTGACAGCCTTGGTGGGTGGGTGCTGAGGGATTTCACTCCTTGGGCTACACCTAGGGTCTATCTTATCCTCTACTTCAACAAGTACCTTATTAGATTAAAGAGTGACTCAGCCTCCTCGCTATTCCCTGGACACGATTTCCTTTCCAAACCAGTCATTCTCACCACTGTTCCCTATTTGGGAACATACTTCCTCTTCACTTCCATCTCCTGAGTTCTAAATCTTCCTGCAAGTCCCAGTTAAAATTTCATCTTCTCCTGGAATCCTTTTTGATTCCCTTTAGCTCCAGAACCTTCCTTATTAGGATTAATTTCTAATTTATCCTGTCTTTATCTTATTTGTATGTTGTCTTCCCATTAGACTGTGAGCTTCCAGGGAGTAATGATTGTTTTTCTTTGGATCACCTGTGCATCCTACCTAGCATGTAACAGGATCTTGATAAATGTTTTTTGACTGATGGCTAACCCTCATGTTGGAAGCATATTCATGATTAGAGGGTTTTTCCCTCCCTTTAGACATGATTTGAATATGATTTCTTAGTGATTTTTTTCATTCTTAGTTTTTTATCTGTTCTTCACGAGTACACCATTGAATAAATGATTATGGTATTGAGCTCTAGGTTCTGGACTAGACTCAAATTAATAAGTCACTCAGATGTTTTTGGCAGCGGCCAGACCCTCAAGATGGGGGAGGGGAAGAAGAGAGACATAGTGTCTGAAACATGGTAGGTGCTTAAGAAATGTTTATTGATTGATCTGGATGGAATCAGGTCTCCCATCAGGCCACGAGTCACATGGGCCCAAGGCTCTGAAGTAACAAGGCAGCAGTATTGATGCTGCCAATGGAATGCAGATGGCATTGACTAATTCTGCTACAATCCACCCCTTAACGTAAGGAAGTAGGTCTTGTCCAAGAGCCTCCTAGGGAAGGCATGATGGGAGAACACAGCCTGCTTTCAGAGCTGGATTAGACCTCCAAGGAGGCCGTCTATGTAGATGTATGCTCTGGGCCAGTTTGGTCCAAGTGGTTAGGAAACCCTGCCCAGCCTCACCATACCCTGAGGAACCCATGAAATTTTAGACCAGATAGGTGGGGAAAGCAGAATGATTAGGGGCTAGAACTAAGCATGGGGCAGTGAGATAGGGATGGTAGGAACAGTCAGGGAAGGGGAGGTGCCTCAGATGCTGGGGTTGGGGTGGGGGAGGGGAAATCAGGGAGACAGCCCAAAGAGGAAGAGGTTGTGGGGAAAGTGAAAGTGGCTGGGGACGATAATAGGTGAGGTTTTACAGAAAAAGGGAGCTTGCAATAGAAAGAGAAACCTGAGATGATAGGGCCCATGCAAATATTGATGGAGAGAACTTAGGTTAAGCAGGATCCTTGGTCCCTGAATGTTTGGGGAGCAGGGTTATGAACTTTGATGGGGTCTTTCTGGATGACTACCTTCTAAACTTCAGTACCACAACACGTCAGACATTTATCAAGTGCCTACAATATGCAGCACCTGGGAGACAGAGGCAAAAAAGGTGCGTCCTGGCCTCATGGAGTTTGTATTCTGTCCAGAGTGATTATCTATTTCACTTTCCAGGTCTATCTGTCCAGGCCAGACCTATGCATGGATAGAGCTTTGCATGGAGGTCTGTTTGCCAAATAGATGATGATGATGGTGACTGTATGTGTTTATAGCGCTTTTCTTTTCAAAGCACATTGGTATTTATTACCTCACTCTACTTCACAGTTTCTTTACTTGGGGTGAGGGAATTCATGAATAGTTTTGGGAGTAGGGTTATGAACCCTGAAGGGGAAAATTACATCTTTATTTCAATGCAACTGGTTTCTTTAGTAATCCTATGTATTTTATTTTATACTTTTAAAACTATTCTAAGAAGTAATCCATAGGCTTTAAGGGAAGCAATTGGGGTTAAGTGATTTGCCCAAGGTCAAACAGCTAGTCAATGTGTGAGGCCACATTTGAACTCAAGTCTTCCTGACTGGAGGGTCAATGCTATACCCACTATAGTACCTAGCTGCCCCTTTCATACGTTTTCCCAAATTGCCCACAGTGTAAAAAGAATTAAGTCCTGCACTACTCTAACTCATGTTGTCTTTTCACTAATGTGAGATGAGTCAAACACATTTCTGGGTCCAGGGGAAAGGAAAGGAATAAGCAATTACATAGGGTCTACTATGCAGCAGGCCTTGGGTTAAGCCCTTTACAATATTATTTCATTCTATCCTTACTCAAACACTGAATCTTAGATGTTGTTTCCCCGTCTTACAGTTGAGGAAACTGAAGCAAGCTGAGGTTACGTGACTTGCCCAGTGTCATTTGTAAGTATTCCCAGGACATGTAGGAGTTACAATGCTAAGCAAAGAAATCATGCAAAGACAAACACTGTGCCAGTGGAGGGAATTCCATCTGTGTGAGAAACTCTCAGCTCTGGGCAAAGCTCCCGGCCAAGCAAAATAAGCCCGAGGTTTTTCAGTCTTCAGGACTGGCTGGCAGGAGTGGACTATGGTTGGGGAAGCCAACCCCGGGGGACTGTGAACAGAATCTAGTTAGCTCATACCTAAGGCTCCCAGCTCTAACCTGCAGACATTCAGAAACTTCACCTTTTCCAAAGGGAAAAAAGGCAAGGTAAGGATGAAAGGTGCTTGGGCTCCTTCAGGTTCCTAGGCTCAGGAGAGGCACTGTTAGGGAGGGCTTGGCATGGGGTAGCAGTGGAACCCAGCCGCAGTGACGTGGAGCTACAGGAAACACTGAGACAGATTGTTCCAAAGGCGAAGAGACAGGAAGGTCACTATTACCGAGAAATGCTCATCTCAAAGCACACGGTGTTCAAGTCAGTGCAAAGTTTGCTTCCCCACTGAAGGGAAGTGTTAACCCAAGTCCAAGGGACAGAAACCTCTACCCGCTGAGTGGCAGTGGGTAGTTGGTGCCTTCTCTGATCTTTCTGAGGAAAATTAGTGAGGCATGCTTTCCAGGAACACTTCCTGAAAAAAAGAAAACAAAACAAACAAACAAAAAAAGAAACACCGGGTAGACCATTTCACAACTCGATAAGCAGATAAGAGAGGGAAAGCTTCCTTTAGACTTCCAAGTGTTTAAATTCAAGCAAAATACACGGCTTCCTCCAGAGACCCACCAAGGGAGAATTTTAGCTATAGAAAGAGAAAGAGGAAGATCGGGGGTTTTGTTAGTCACCTACACAATGAAATGGTTACAATGAAAGGCCCTCTCGAGGGTCCATCCCTTCTTCTCCTGAATATACCAACATCCTGGAAGTGAGGTGTTTGAAATTTCAGTGATTACAATTGGGTGCATTTCCCATAGGTCTTGAGTAATAGTGCCCAACTCTATGGATGTGGATAGCAAAGGTATAAATTCACTTCCTAATAACGAAAAGTGGGTTTTTTGGGGGGTTTTGGTTGTTTTGGTTTTGGTTTTTTTTTTTTTAACAACGGCGCAGTGATTAAGAGGGCTGGGCCGGGAGTCAGGAAGAACTGAGTTCAAAGCTAGCCTGAGACACGTACTAGCTTTTGTGATCCTGGGCAAATCACCTCACTTTTTTGCCTCTGGTTTCCTCAATTGTAAAATGAGGATTGTATGTAAAATGGGGAGGTAGATCTTACCTCCAGGGTAGTTGTGAGGATAAAATAAAATATTTCTGATTAGCACAGTGGTAGTGCTGTATAAATGTTAGCTATGATCATTATTTTCATTTTTGCTATCATTATTCAGAAGACATTGTGGCATAGTGGAAAAAGAAGACCTTGGTCCAAATCTTGTCTCTGATACATACTGGATGTCCTGGACACATCACTACTTAATCTTTTGTATTATAAACAAGTTGTCAGTCTGCATTGATAAGAGATTCTGCATCTGGAGTTCTTTATTCCAATGAAATTACAGTTAAGAGTTAAAATACCTAAGGGGAAATCCTTCCCATTGTGTTTTTTTGTATTCATCATATCCCAAAGAACATAAACTTCTGTTTCATCTCTACATCCCCACTGCCTAACATGATGACTAGCACATGATTCAAATCTATGGCTATGTTAGTATGGGAAACTCCCCCATACCAAAACTGCCTGCATTGATGCAGGTTAACTTGTATGCAATTTAAAATCTCAGAGTTTTCTTCTTTTCATTACAGATGAGGATACCACTATCCTCTTCAATTCCTAGGTGTTATCTTCAATTTGCTCTCCTACCTATCACATCTAATCACTTGCCAAGGCCTCCCCTCTAGTCTTTCCTTGGACACTGCCACCACTCTTGTGCTGTTGACATAGCCTTCTAGTGTATCTCTCAGCTTCAAATGTCTCCCCACTGCAGTCCATCCTACATTAGGGTACCAAACTAATATTCCAAGCAGACAGTCCTGACCATGTCATTCCCCTACTCAATCAGCTCCAGTGACTTCTAGCATGTCCAGGATCAAATATAAAATCCTCTTTGTAACTTTCAAAGCCCTTCATAGCCCAGTTTCCTCTCACCTTTCCAGTTTTCTTCCACCATACTCCCTGCCAGGTACTCCACAATCCAGTATCACTGACTTCTTTTCGGTTCCCAACAAGATACTCCATCTCCAGTCTGGAATATTTTTCTTGGCTATGGAGGCAAGCTTAGAATTCTCTCTTCCTCATCCTACTTTCTTAAAGTCCCAAATTTCTACAGGTAGACTTTCCTACTCCTTAAACTAATGCCTTTTTTTCCTGTTGATTATCTCCAATTTATTCTCTATATACAGTCAGTACATAGGGTGTCTTGTGTATTGTAATGAGATTGTAATCTCCTTGAGAGTAGAGACAGTAAAAACAGTTTTTGTTTTTGTCTTTCTTTGTATTCTTAGCACTTAGTACAATCTTGGCAGATAGGTTTAATGAATGCTTGTTGACTGACTAGAGTTGCCTGGGGCCATAGCTAGTATAGTATACTCTAAAGTTAGGATTTGAACCCTTGTCTTCCTGACTCCAAATCAGAGCTCTTTATTCCCTATACCACATTTTCTCTCTCACACATAAAAGGAATTTAGTGCTTGTTGAATTCAAGTGAATTGTTTGGAAGTGAATGACTTCCAAGAGTCACTTTATACAAAGGCTACATTCAAATTCCACTAACTATAATGCAAACTTTGTGTTTTCACTGACTTCTCCAAAGCAAAATCTGAGAGTATTATAAAAAAGCTAACAGCACAAATAGATGTGTCGGTGAGAGGTGGCATTAATGTGATGCTGAAAGTTGTTTTTCTTTGTTTTTCCTACTGGAAGATGTGGTTACCATTTTGGGGACAAGGGTTTCCTTATTCTAGGATCTCCTTTCCACCATCAGTTATCCTGCTGACTACTTTTTGGAGCATGAGGAGTTCTCCCACTGTATGATTACTCACTTCTGGAACTTCCTGATCCTCTATCTCCATTTGTCTAGAGTCTTACCATGTCTAAAGGGGCTGCAGCTTGGCCTTTCACCAGTAGGTGGGAGAGGGTGGGGTGGGAGATTCATCCAGCACAAAGAATCAAAGATTTAGAGATGAAGAACTGAAGACTTTTATATTCAAGTGGCAGGCATAAATCTATGCTGGGGAGCTAAGTAGCTCAATGGATAGAGTGCCTGAATTCAAGAAGACCCATCTCCCTAAATTCAAATGTGGCATCTTCCTGAGACTCATCTTCCTAACTTCAAATCTGGTCTCAGATGCTCACTAGCTGTGTGACCCTGAGTAAGTCACTTAACTCTGTTTGCCTCAGTTTTATCTGTAAGAAGAGTCAGAGAAGGAAATGTCCAACCATTCCATTATCATTATCAAGAAAACACTAAATAGGGTCATAAAGAGTCAGACCTAACTGAAGTGACTGAACAACAACCAAATTTGCACAAGTAGAACAAGTGACAGAGTTTGAATTTAATTTTAGCTCTTCTGACCATAAATCAAGTGTCTTTGATGAATCACATTGTTTCCTCAAGTACTAAGTACATGATACACTTGCAAAATTCACAGAATCATAAAAATAATAGCCTGCTTTTAATAATTCCTAGCATTTATATAATACGTTAAGCAAGCACTTTACATAAATTATCTTATCTGATCCTTACAATTACCCTGTAAGGTAGGTGCTATAATTATACCCATTTTACAGATGAGGAAGCTGATGCTGAGAGAGGTGAAACAATTGGCCCAGGTACATACAGCTAAGTAAATGTCTGAGTTAGGGATCTGAATTTTCCCAAGACCTCTTAATTCTAGTGCCTATCCTTTTTTTTGATTATTTTCTATCTATCCTGGAAGTAGTGTAACAATGTTCAGGGATGACTAATACCTCTGGTGGAAGGGCTTGTTGAACTATTTCCTGGCTGCTCATCCAACTTTGGTGCTATCTGTCACTCAATTCACACCTGTGGCTTCAAGAAACTGTTATATGCCCATAGGCCACACCCTAGTTAAACAGGTTTCCTATGGCCCTGAAAACAGTTGAAGCAGGAGTTGTGGAGTCCTTAGAGTTTGGTCAGTCATCAAAGATGCTAAGCTCAGAGGCAACTAGGTGGCATGGTGGATAGAGTACTAACACTGGAGTCAGAATGGACCTGAGTCCAAATCTAGCCTCAGACCCTTGATACTTACTAGCTATGTGATGTTGGGCAAGTCATTTAACTCCATTGCGCCCCCCCCCCCCCCCCCCGCCAAAGATGTTAAACAAAATTTTAGATTTAGAACATATACGTTCTTTTCCTTTTTCCCTGTCACACTGAGAAACAGATCTAATGGTTTTATTGCTTGGTCAAAGTGTATCATGTAACAGTTAAACAAAGGTCATTCAACAAATCCTGGGCCACTTCCTGTCCTGATTTTTGTCTTGTCTCTAGATTTTGGCTGACAGCCTTGTGCAGCTCTGCCTCACTTAAATCCAATACATGTACAAGGCAGACAATCACCCTGTGTTGTCATTGGTCCTCTTGGACAACAAAGGGCAAACAACATTTATCCTGTATACAATTTGTTTGTAAGTAGTTGTTTTTCTGTTGTTTCCCCTTTAGACTGAGCATTTTGAGGAAAGGGTCTGTTTTTTGCATTTCTTTGTATGCCCCCCCCCCATTTAACACAATGCCTAGCAGACAATTAATAATGCTTACTGACTGATGGATCACTTAACCCAGGTCTTCCTAACTCCAAGTTTAGTCCTTAATGCACTGCACCACCTAGCTGCCACAAAAGTTTTTTTTTCTAATATAACTGAAAGGTATCTTAGAAATCATCTAGGCTTAACACCATTTTTTGAAAAAGGAATCAAACCTTCCTTATCTTTTAGTTGGATATTCTCAAATCCAACTGAACCTGAAGAATTGTTAAACGGTTAACAGATTTCTTCACATAACCACAATAAAAGAATCACAAGGATAAATGATAACTGGAAATAGCCTTCAAGACCTTAAATTACCAATAATTTCACTATTCTCTTCCTTTGAATCTTTTATTAGAACTGCCAATTCATAGTCGGATTGGTTAGTTTGCATTTCATTTTTTAAAATTTAATTTATTTGGGGGAGTTACATTTAAGTTCTGAACTATCTCCCTTTTACCCTACCTCACTCTAGAGAAAGCCACCATATGGTACATATTTATAAATATATGTAGAACCATAATAAACATTCTTCTATTTATCAGTTCTTTCTTTTTTTTTAAGGTTTTTGCAAGGCAATGGGGTTAAGTGGCTTGCCCAAGACCACACAGCTAGGTAATTATTAAGTGTCTGAGGCCGGATTTGAACTCAGGTACTCCTGACTCCAAGGCCAGTGCTCTATCCACTACACTTAGCCTCCCCTTATCAGTTCTTTCTAAGGAATTAGATAGCATCTACATTTATTGGTCTTTATAGTTGATTTGAATTTTTTATAGTATTCAGAATAGCTTTGTTTTTCACAATTATTCTTCAAATAATATTGTTACTACTGTATACAATGTTCTCTTGGTTCTGTTCACTTTATTTTTTTTTATTATTTCATGCAAGTCTTTCCATGTTTTTCTAAAATTAACCAGCTTACAGTACAGTTAATATTCTATCACACTCATATACCACAATTTGTTCAGCCATTTCCCAATTGATGGGCATCTCCACAATTTCCAGTTCTTTGCCATCACAAAGAGAACAGCTATAAATACTTTAGATCAAAAAAATTTTAGATTTAGAACATATACGTTCTTTTCCTTTTTCCATGTCACACTGAGAAACAGATCTAATGGTTTTATTGCTTGGTCAAAGTGTATCATGTAACAGTTAAACAAACTCTTTGGGAAAATTTCTTGATTATTCTCCAAAATGGCTGAATCAGTTCAAATTACCACCAATAATATATGACTGTTTCAATTTTCCCCTCCAGCATTTGTTAGTTTCCCCTTTTGTTATTTTAGTCAATCTGATGTGTGAGATGATTATCTCAAAGTTGTTTTAATTTGTATTTCTTTAATTAATAATGATTTTTTTTATATGACTATAAATAGCTTTGATTTCTTTATCAAAAAACTGCCTGTTCATGTCTGACCATTTATCGTTTGGGGAATAACTTACTCTTCTAAATGTGACAAAGTTCTCTATATATTTGATATATGAAACCTTTATCCAAGAAAGTTTGTAAAAATTTTCTCCTAGTTTTTGTTTTCCTTCTAAGAATTGGTTACATTGCTTTTATTTATACATTTTGATTTTCATTTTCTATTACTTTCATCTTCATGTTATTTGGGAACTCCCTGTCATTTTGCAAAAGACTGAAGCCCAGAATCCTTAAAGTTGGAGGTTCTAGATTTGTCAAATGTGTTCATACCCTAATTTTTTTACATCTGTAAATTGGAGTTCATCACTGTGGAATCCTTTCCACTGGGGAGTACTTTTAGAGCATTTCAGGTCCAACTCTCTTACAGATTCAGTTAGACCAGGCAGTCAATACATACTTCTCTCTAGCAGACACAGCACTGGTTTAAATGCAAAGTATTTTGCCAAGTCTGTTAATCTTACCTTATCAAAGACAGGGAGGGTACTTGTAAAGGTTAAGTCCAAAATAGACTGATTGGGGTTAGAGCTGAGCTTTCTCCACAGAAGATTCAATAATGCAAAAATTGACAGGGAAGCAAAAGATGAAGAAAAACTGCTACAGTGTACTACAGTGTATAGTACATATCATCCCTCCTACTCTATCCTAGCCTACTTCCTCTTGGAAGCCTTCCCAGACAAAACAGTGTTGAGTTTGTGAGGGCAACCTTAGTTTAGGGATAACGCAGGGCTGTGTCGTCAGCATTTCCAGGGGACTGGCTGCTAACCGCAGGGCTCAGAAATATGATTCAGATCAGCTGATTTATCTTTTGCCAGGTGCTGTGGATTATTAAATCTCTGCCTTGCCCAGGTAAGGGTTGAATCCCAGCCCTGAACTGAACTTCAGCTCCCCCCCCCCCACTTCTTTTTTTAAATTCATCTGGTCACTGGGAAGTCCCAGACTTGACTGGGCTTGCTTTCAACTGGCATGTCAAGGTGGCACCTTGTTCACCAGAAAAGAAAAGGAAAACGTGTACTTTGAGAAGTGGGAGAGGAGATTGAGGGCAAGTAGGAAGGAAACCCCAATCTTACCCTACAGCCTTACTCTGTGGATGGGTAAGAGCTTTCTTTGTAGTCTGAGGGCTAGGAGTACTGAGCCAAGATTAAGGTCTTTGGGTTTTTTTTTTTAAATCTGTTTATGCTAGGAAAGATTGGCAGTAACAAACTAGGCACAAGCAAAAGGTTCCCTGCTCCGGAGGTGGGGTGGAAATTCCCTAAGGTGAAACTTGGACTTGTTGGCAAAAGTTAGGCTAAGAACAAACCAAGGAGCCAGAGATTTTAAGAAAAAGAAGTGACAAGGGATGGGAAGCTGTGGGAGACTGACTGGGGAATACCAGATTTCTGGGGAATAATGAGAAAGGAACATAGGGAAGGGCAGGGAATGAAGGACATTCTCATGGTGGGATGTGAGGTATCCTATTCCTTTGTGCCCGATTTCCAAAGAATTTGTAGGATCATAGATCTAGAGTGGAAAATAAAATAGAGATCATAAACAGCCCTTTCATTTTACAACTGAGAGTATATATGACTTTCTCAAGATCACAAAAGTGTCAGGAGTAGAACTAAGATGTGACCCCATATACTTAATTGTTTTAAAAATTAGCAACAGAAATACACAGAAACTTACAGGAGGAAAAATGCAAGAAGACAGCAATAAAGTTTATGAACTAAAATGCCTTTACACAAACATATAAAGTATGGGTAACAAGGAAAATGAATTCCAGCAACTAACACAAATAGATCTATTTGGTCATACAGGTATCACTGAGAGGTAATATGGTTTAGTGGATGAAGGTCCAGTTCAGGAAGACAGTACAAGTCCCATTTCTGACAGTTATTGGTCATGTTATCCTGGACAAGTCACTTAACCTCTCACTGCTCTTCCATGGATATCAACTACCAACTCTCTAGGCATCAGTCAGAGAGTAAATATTTATTATGTGCCTACAGTATTTTAGGCACTATGCTAAGCATTAGGAATACAAAAGAAAGGCAAGAGATGTCCCTGCTCCCAAGAAATTCAAAGTCTTGGGGGGAGACAGCATGCAATCATTTGTAGAAACAAGGTATATTTAGGTTAAGTTGGAAATAGTCCCAGAGGGAAGGCATTGAAACTAAGGAAGACTAGAAAAGTCTTTAAAATTTTTTTAAATGTTTTATTTATTTTTAATGACTCCAAACATTTTCCCCAATTACATGCAAAGGTAGTTTTCAATATTCTTCCTTTTGCAAGCATTTGATTTCCACATTTTCTGCCACCCTCTTTTTCTTCCTTCCCTCTTCTTGGCAACAGTCTAAGTTGTACATGTACAATCATATTTAATATATTTCTATATTAGTCATGTTGTGAAAGAATTAGAACTAAAGGGGGAAAACCATGAGAAAGAAAAAGCATAAAAAGAAGTTTCAAAAAGTGAACATAGTATGCTCTGCTCTGCATTCAGAATCTCAGGATTGTCCTTGATCACTGAACTGCTGAGAAGAGCTGTGTCGTTATCATTGATCATCCCACAATGGTGTGTGGGATGAGTTTACCCGCTTAAATAAAACTCGGAGATTTCTCAAGGTATGAAAAGAAAAGTTCTTTGTGTTTTTTTTTTTTGCAAGTCAAATGAGGTTAAGTGGCTTGCCCAAGGCCACACAGGTAGGTAATTATTAAGTGTCTGAAACCGGATTTGAACCCAGGTACTCCTGACTCCAGGCCCTATGCTTTATTCACTGCGCCACCTAGCCACCCCAAGAGAAAAGTTTTATTCAATTGTCGAGAATTGGACCCTCTTACTGCATCTTAAACATGGAGAGAGAAAGGGGGTAAAGAGCAGGAAATCCAAGATCCATTTATCCTAGCAAGATTCCCCCCCACTGACCCATCCTCATTAGTGAAGAATGTGGTCTTCACAATCTATACGGTAAATTACTCTAAAGAATAAGCATATAATTCAGAGACAGGTTCTCCACCTCCAGGGCAAGGAATGTAGAACTACCTGGACTTGTCCAGATAAGACAGGGACAGTTTACTCTTTACATTCTGGTCAAGGTAACATAAAATTGCTTGTCAGGGGAGGAAGGGCAGAAGGGACATAACACACAGTTATAACTATTTCTAATCTACAATATTCTACTGAAGAAATCTCAGACTTTATCCCATTCAATAGTATAATGTCCTCCTGGTTCTGTTCACTTCACTCAGCATTAATTCATGCAAATCTTTCCAAATTTTTCTGAAGTCAGGCCATATAATTAGAAAAGTTTTTTTTTTTTTAATAGAAGGTAAGACTATAGCTGGGACTGGAAAGAAGCCAGGAGAGGGAGTGGAGGAGAAAGCCTTCCAGGCCATGGACCATCCAGTAAAAATACCCAAAGTTGAAACATGGAAGAATCTAGTTTGAAGGTCAGCAAGGAGGCCAGTGTCACTGAATCACAGACTGTGAGGGAGGTGAGGAGTGAGAAAAGAATAGTTAAATAAGAGGTAAGAAGACAGGAAATGTAGGAAGAGGCCTAGTGATCAGGGCATTACATGTCAAAGAGAAGAGTTCTATTTGATTCCATAGGGAATAGGGGACTGTTGAAGTGGATTGCATGGAGGTGTGCTAGGGTAAGAGCTGAACTATAGAAAGATCAATTTGCTAAATAATCATGCTAATAATAATAATAATAATAATAATTCTTATATCACTTCTTATATATCAGATGCTGTGCTGTGTATTACAAATATTACTTCATTTGATTCTTACGATTAGGGCAGGTGGAAGATGAGACTGAGGAAACAAAAGTTACAACTTCTGAGCAAATCAGTCTATGAAGCAATGCATTACAAATTGGTCCCAAGTCTCCTCAGCTTAGCACTGGACCCCAGTGGGAGACAGGTTTTCATGCAGTAAAACAATCAACTAAGACCTATTAATTAAAAGAAAACAATTAATGGTATAAACTAGGATACAAAATTAGGTAATCTGACTTGTAATTGGAAGAAAGATGAGAGGTTTTCTGAATTGGGAAGGGGAGAACAAACAGGTACAATTCCCCGAAATCAGAAAAGAGAGGAATCTCACTCTGTCTAATTGTGTATATTAAAAGGAACATGGAAACAAAGAAAGGACATTTGGGTTGCTTGAGATGTGTAATTTTGAGAAATCTCCAGTGTTTGGATCTGATTGGATATCTAGTCAGCACAGTAATAAGAAATAAGTAGAGGTTGTCTAGCTTCCTGGTCATGCAGTGCTAGGTTCAAACAATGCAATGATATTCTTGCAATTCCCATTAAGTGAATAAAGTTTTCTTGCAAGACAGAAATTGGACCAGACCCATAACTGAATAGAAATAAATCACAAAATGGAGTCAGCATTTTTTATTTCAATTCACCTAATTCCTTCACAACAATCCTGGGAGGTAGCTATTATTATTCTCATTTTATAGGTGAGGAAACTAAGGTAGACTGTGGTTAAGTGATGTGCTCAGCATTGCTGGGATCTGAGGCAAAATTTGAGCTCTTGTCTTTCTGATTGGAGACCAGCAAACCATCTACTTGCCACCTAAATGCCTCTGAGTAGAGGATGGACTTGAATGGGGAGAACCTTGAGGGGAGTGACCAAGAAAATGTCTGGTGCAATAGTCTGGGCATGAGTTAATGAGGGACTGCACCAGGGTGATGGAAGCATGAGAGGGGAGAAGAAGGCTTAGAAAAGATATGTTTTGAATGTGGAAGTCATAGTTCTTGATCAATAACGATCCAGAAAGTGAGAAAGTGTTAGGAGTTGAGAATAACATGTAATTTGTGACTTTGGTTAACTTGGGCTAGTTGACAAAAGCTCGGCTTGATCTAGGACCAGGGCTCCTAAAGAAGAGAAAGAACAAGAGCTAGGAAACTGTGGTAGATCCAGTGACAAAGGATGGAATTTACTTGACAGTAAATAAGGAAATTAGAAAGAGAGAAGAGTTTAAGTGAAAAAATAATGCATTGAATTGAGCACGTTTAAGATTCTGTAGGATGTCCAGTTTAGATATGAAACTGGAGATTAGCAGAGAGGTTAATAATAGATAGGTATTTGAGAGTCATCTGCATAGAGATGATCATTGAAACCACTGAAGCTGATGAGATAAGTCAAAATAGAATTGAAAGAGAAGAGCACTCAAGAGAGAGCCTTGGGGGGGTCACCTATTTTGAGTGGGTATGACCTGGATGAATATCCAACATAGGCAGAGAAGGAGTCATCAGAAAGGGGAGAATCTAAATTGGGCAGTGTCATAAAAACCTAGAAAGAACAGCATATCAATAAGGAGAGAATGATTGAAGTATCAAGAAGAATAAGGATTGAGAAAAGGTCACTTGATTTGTTAATGAAGAAACCTTTGGAGAAAATGGTTTCAGTTGGTTGATGAAGCCGGAAGACAGACTAAGAGGTATTAAAAGAAGAGTAAGAGGAAAGGAAGTGGGGGCATTTATTGTGGATGACCTTCTCAAGGAAATTAGCCACAAAAAGGAGGAGAAATACAGAATGATAACTAGCAATAGGAATGAATGGATAAAGGGAGGTTATTTTGAGAAAGGGGCTTGTTTGTAGGAACTAGAGGACTTAGTAGAGAGAGAGAGAGAGAGAATGCTTGAATATCAGTAGAATTGTAAAGATAACAGAAAGGGCAATGTGTTACAGAAAACAAGATGGAAAACAATCACTTGTTCATATATAGGGCAAGGAGAAAGACCACCTTTTCATGTGAAATAAGAGTGAAGGAGGAAACTGTGGTACAAAGCAACTGGGTAATATATATGATATGAGGAACAGGAAAAAAGGGAAGCTCTGCAAATGGTCACTTTTTCTGTAAAATATAAAGCAAAGTTTTCATCTGAGAGGGGAGGGAGAGGAGGAACTGAGGAAGACTTGAGGGAGCATGAAAATATTTGGAAGACCCTTATGGTATGTAAGACAGTGAGTTAACATAAATTTCTAATAGATCCAGTCAGCATTTTTTCTCCAGTTTTATTCTGTATTATATGAGTAGGAGAGAAGACAATGATTCAAGGCTGGGGTTTGTAAGGGCAACATAGTAGTTAAGATAGGGAGGGAAAGGATCCAGGAGAAAAGGATGGTATAGAAGTTGGATTGCTTCACCAGAGAGTCAAACAGAGGATAGAGAATACAAGCACTGCAGGAGTGATGGCTTAGGAAAGAACTGAAGAGTCGAAAACCTGGAGATCATGGAAAGGATGAAGAACAAGGTTTGGAGTTGCAAGGAAGAGAGAGAGAAGTAGAATGACCAGATTATGATCAGATAAAGAAATTTCAGAGTTCATGAACATGGATGTAGAACATTTGTGATAAAGGGTATGACCATCTCTGTGTGGGCAGAGGAATAGGCTATGGGAAATGATTAACTGAGGAATTGGGAGAGTGGGGTATTTGAGAAAGAGTAAAATTATATTGTTGAAATTGCTTAGAACGAGGAAGAGAAAGACTGTGAGGTAGGTATTGAGTTCATTGAGGAAAGAAGGAGAATGTCCTAGAAGTCTGAAGACATAGCTCCCAGAATCTTGACTGAGTGCTGTTTGTCACCAGTTGAGTTACTGAGTATCTGGAAGTTGCAATGGGGAGCAAAGAATAATCTGGCTTCCAAAATGAGACCAGTGAATCTGGGCAAATGAATAAAAGTACAAGAGCCAGAGAAAGGGCTCAGTAAATGCAAGAAGATATAGGGAGTGAGAAGAGAAAAAAAATTTAGATAAAATTTAGTTTGTTACTCATGGAATGCAGTCATTCCTATGAGCACAGTGGAAGGGGTGGGTAGCTTTAGAGTGAGAGGTTAAGGGATTTGGGTTGAGAGAGAGGCAAATAAGTGATTAGTGGGTGGAGGCTAGAGAATGGAGTTTGAACAATGACAATTAGGCATAGCTGTGTTGTTCAGTTGTGTATGACATCACCCCATTTGGGATTTTCTTGATAGAGATACCAGAATAGTTTGCCATTCAATATCCAGCTCACTTCAAAGATGAAGGAATAGCTATATGTTAATCATTGAAGAGGAAAATGAGTTCAGGTAGGTTGTTATTGTTTACAGGAGTTCATCTTTGGATGGAGTTGTCCCAGAACTGGAAAATTAAGGGGATGTGTGTGTGTATATGTGTGTTTGTGTGTGTGTGTGTTATAGGGTTCCCAGAAGGTGGCACAACAAACCCTGAGGAGACATAGATAGCTGCAGATGGTTCTTACCTGAGCCTCAGTGGAAGGATAAGAAGGAAGAAAAAAGATGAAGCATTTAAGAAAAAGATCAGAAACCTGACATGGAGGCATGATATAGAAAGTCATAGGAGACTTCAATTTTGGGGGACATTCTTTCACTGCTCAAAACACAGAAGGTTATAATTTCTTAGCTTACCTTAATAATATTTCCAAGTCCCTTCCCTTTATTACAATAAACCAGGAGGTTGTGGTATGTGTTTTCAGGCACTAACTCTTATTTAGACCTCCCTATCTCCATACCAATTTATCCCTACCACCTACCACCCAATTACAATCAAAGAAGGAAAACTAAATGATAAGAGCCTCAGATCAGGCCAGAACAGGGGGCTAAAGAAGAAATCCACATTCTTCCCTAGCAGAGGCTTCGAAGATACTTAGCTAGAACAGGCTTGTCCTACTTGACTAGGTTCTAGCTGGTTAAGAGAGAGAGAGAGAGAGAGAGAGAGAGAGAGAGAGAGAGAGAGAGAGAGAGAGAGGTGTGTGTGTGTGTGTGTGTGTGTGTATTGCACATATCTATATTGGGGAAAATGGGATGAAGTGAAGGGTGTTGTTTCCATATGACTCACGTTTTCTGGACTGGTCTCTAGGAAATGTGTGTCAAACATTTAACTGGGAGACTTGCATTCTCTGTCCCCTAGGCCTTTTGCTTTTGGAAATCTGAATGAAGAGGGCTTTCCCAACAGAGACCCAGTGCTGTTAGTAAAACTCTTGGATAAAAGTCAAGATTATGTTTTATAGGCCAGAGAATGCTATGAATGAGTAGTTGGGTGAGAATATGAAAGGGAGGAAGGGAAAGAGGGAGAGAAAGGAGTTTGGAGAAATGTTGGGCGGGGGAGAGATTTTTCATTGGATGGGATTTCATTGGATTGCATTTAAAGAAAGCATCACCACTGATTTATTTTCTAAAAGAAAAATTAAGTTGGACATTCCCAAAGACTAATCATCTCAGAAATCCAGTAGGGGAGAGAACTTAACTCAAGAAAAAGAAAAAAGTTCCAATTTAGATCCTTAGAAGGAAAACCAATTCTGATTACACTTAAAAACAAAAACAAACCTCATAAATTTGGACACCACTCGCTTAGAATTTTCAATAGCAGACAAAATACATGCAATTCTTACTGGAAAAAGAGATCAAAATAATTTTTTGCCTTTGAGAATCTGGATCAAGTCTAAAATCATAGTTTTTTCCAAACTAAAAACTTATGAAATTTAGGACTTCAACACATTTAATTTTTGAATCCAGCAATTAATTCTTTTGTTTAAAAATAATATTTAATTATAAGTTTAATAATCTTAACAATTAAGAGACAACATGACACAGTGGAGAGCCAAAGTCAGAAAGAGTTGGGTTCTACAGTTTGGATCAAAAGGAAAAAAAAACTTTATAAGTCCAAACTAAACAACAAAGAAAGCAAAGGGAAACCCTATAAAACAACCAATAAAATAATAAAAATCAGTAAAATTTATACTTTTCAAAGCACCTGGTAGTTTGTTTTTTTACCTGGGATCAGAGTAACAAAAATTATGCCTTTAAATCATTTTTTTAAATTAAGATTTTAATAATAAGAATTGAATCTCATGGGTTTTGACTAATTGACTAATATCCCTTTAATTTCCAAGTCTATGCTACAACAGTAACAAAAAATGATTACCTGAAGCAATAAAATTATACTTCTTTAAAAATATTAAAAATTCCAAATCAGATTGGTCTTTTCTTCATTTCACTGAATTGATGAGTGTCTTCTGGCCTTGTCAGACTCACTATTACCTCAAAACAATGATCTGATCTAGAAGGCCTTTTTCTCCTTGAAATTATATCCTTGGGAAGGGTGAAAGTTCAGGGAAAAGGCAGGTAGCATTATGTAATAGAAGGAATACAAGCTCCAAAAATCATAAAAAAATGGACTGAAATTCTGGTTCAGCTTTTCCCTACCTTTATGAACAAAACATAGCCTCTAGAGCCTTAGTTTCCTCTTTTGTTGAGGGAGGAAGTTTGGCTACTAGATGATCACCAACTAAAATCCATTCCAACAGTGCTATCTCTCTACCTACTCTCTTTAATCTAAGGAAAGGGGCTTGACCTTTATTCTTTGGGCAATAGGGAATTATTGAAGGGTTCTGAGCAGAGAAGTCAGAAGATACTTTCCAAGTGTCTGGACAATAAAGAAAAATATTTCTTCCTTCCTAGACAATACAATTGAACAGTGTTTCCTAACCTGTATAGTTAATAATGATTAATAGACACAGTCAAGGACTTTTCAATATGTGTTTTTGTACATTTTTTCTGAATGTTGATTTCTGTCTGTTTTCCCATGGGTCTTCAGATGCCTAAGTTGCTCACATTTCTGGGCACCAGAAACCTGACTTGGGATAGAGAGCTCAGGTAATGTTTATGGGTAACTCTTCTGGGCCCAACTAGAGATAATAGGATGACCAGGTAAATATTGGCTTTCAGTATACAAATGAAGATTAGATAACCCATTCTAGAGATAACCTAGTGGAGATCATATAGAATGGAAAAGCAGCCTGGAGACCTTAGTCCTCAGGCCTCTAATTTGCTCTGTGATTTAAAAAAAATTATAACAAAAATTACAGAATCTCAGTACTTTGATTGAAAGGACTTCAGTGCTAGGGCAACTGGAGTCTACAATGGCAATACGGGGACCTAGAGTCTAGAAGATCTGAGTTCAACCCAACCTCAGGAACTTCTCTCATCTATAAAATGGAGATAATTATAACACCTATATTGTCTCCCAGGGTTGTGAGGATAAAATAAGTAATATTTGAGAAGTGCTTTGCAAACCTTAATAAAGCCCATGTAAATTATAGTTATTATTATTATTATTATTATTATTATCACAGAAGCCATTTAATATAAACCATAGCTGAAAAGATTCTCCTCTATTTTAACTCCAACAAGTTGTCATCTAGCTTTTACTTGGAAATTTTAACTATGTGGGAATCTCCTGCCTTCTAAGGCAGTAGATCCTACTTTTGGACTGTTTAAGTTGTTAGGAAATTTTTTCCTTATTTTATAATCAAATTCTTAAATGCATCTGTGTCCTCATTAAGTTAGATATTCCCTCCAAAAATGCAGATGGAAACCTAGAATTTGGGACAAAATAAGTAAAATTCTAATTTTCCCAAGGAGAAATCTTAGATGGAAGCCTGAGCCAAAGATTTAAGAGAGAACTTCCAAGAGGGAATCCAGTTCATATAAACCCAGAGTTTCAATTCTGGACCATGGGTTACAACTGTTTTTTGGAGAGACTGTTAACCTTCCCACCCCTTCTCCATTGGGAATGGTGAGGCAGAGAGGCAAAGCATGTGCTCCTATTACATCTTCTCCTGCTCAAGACTGGAATGCTGGCTTGACCTTAAGTATAGCTCTA
The DNA here is from genome assembly GCF_037893015.1 of Macrotis lagotis. Lineage (NCBI taxonomy): Eukaryota > Metazoa > Chordata > Mammalia > Peramelemorphia > Peramelidae > Macrotis > Macrotis lagotis. The sequence continues at coordinate 13,836,050 of NC_133665.1, read as the reverse complement.
TAGTTCATGTCCTCTGATTGAGCTCTCTGACCTAGCAGTGGAATAGAGTAGATCAGCTTATGAATTTTTTCCATTCATAACCAGGTTTAAATGTCAAGAGTCTTCCTGTATGGGAGATTTTTTTGTGTGATAAAGTGGAAAAGTGTTAGTCTAGAAATTTGGGTTTCTATTTCTTCCTTTGCCACAAATTGTCATTACCAACCAAGCAATCCATTATGAACAATAGCTAATTATCAAGTGCCAGTACTATGGCATACACTGAGAAGGAAATGACAAACCATTTTAGTTATCTTTGCCAAGAAAAACCCCAAATGGGGTTATGAAGTATCAAACATTCAGAAACAACTGAACAACAAAAACTGTGGTATCAGGGATATATTAAAAAAAATAATTCCTGTCCTCAAGGAGCTTATATTCTAATGGGGGAGGCAACATGTGGTTAACTAGTGTGTGTGTGTATATATATATATATATATATATATATATATATATATATATACAAAATACAGGGTAGAAGGAAGGCAACATTAGAGGAATTTCTTGGTGAGATCATATAAGTTTTCCTTTAGGAGATCACATTTGAGCTGAGTCTCTAAAGTTGTCAAGGATTCTATTCAGTCAGTCAAAAAACATTTATCAAACACCAACCATGGGCTGGGTACTGAATTAAACATTTGGGATACAAAAAGACAAAAGATAGTCCTTGTCCTCCAGGAGGTTCCAGTCTAATGGGAGAGACAACTTGCAAGCAACCATGTATAAACAAGCTAAATAGGAATAGATAAGGAATAATCTACAGAGGGAATGTACTAGAATTAAGGGGGATCAGGAAAGGCTCCCCATAAAAGGTGGGATTTTAGTTAGGACTTGAAGGATGCCAGGAAGTAGAGGTAAGGAGGGAGAGCATTGGAAATATGAGATGCAGTTGATAAAAATGCCCATTGTTGAAAGATATCAAATATCTTGTTAAATGAGGCCAGATCGCTGGCTCCTACTGTAAATGGGAGCAATGTAAGGTGTGAGAAGACTGGAAGAAGTGGGGCAGCTTATTAAGAGCATTTTATATATAATCCTGGAGGTAATAGGAGGTCATTGGAGCTTATTGAGTTAGGAGGGTGGCACGGTCTGACTTGCACTTTAGGAAAATCACTTTCTCAACTTATTAGCAGACTCCCTAGATGGGAGTAGGAAGAGACTTGTGGCAGAGAAACCAATCAGCAAGCTATTGCATGAGGTGATAAGGAGCTATACTAGGGTCTTCAGGGTCAGAGGAGAGAAAGAGGGTATGGGGTTAAGTGGCTTGCCCAAGGCCACACAGCTAGGTAATTATTAAGTGTCTGAAGCCGGATTTGAACTCAGATACTCCTGACTCCAGGGTCGGCGCTCTATCCACTGTGTCACCTAGCTGCCCCAAGAAAGAGGTTTAAACAAGAGATATCTTGAAGGCAAAATCAATAGACCATAACAACAGATTAGATATAGGTGGAATGAGAGAACAAGAAGGTCAAGGATGATACTGAGATTGCTAGGTGACTAGGAGAATAATGGTACTAGTAATAGACAAAAGAGGAGGAGGGAGAGGTCTGATGAATTCAGTTGCAATATTTATGAGACATCCCATCTGAGATGTCCATAGGCAGTTGGAGATATCCATAGGTCAGCAGAGCGGTTAGAAATAGGTAATAAAGTTGAGAATCATCAGCATAGAAATGACAACCAGATCCAAAGGAGCTTATGAAATCACTAGATGAAATAATATACAGGGAGAATAGAAGAGGGTCTAATGGACATGACTTAGATGAAGCTTCAACAAAGGAACCAGAGAAGGTGCAGTCAATGAATTAGGAGGAGAACCAAGGAGAATGTTGAATCCTGAAACTTTAGAAATAGAGTATCAAGGTAAAGAGAGTGATTAAAAGTGTCAGAGAGCAGAGGGTTTAAGAAGGACAGGGACTGACAAAAGAGTAATGTCAAGAGATTAATAGAAACACTGAAGAAAGTAGTTTTGGTTGAATGATGAAGTTGGAAGCCAGACTGTAGAAAACTAAGAGGAAAAAAATGTGAGGAGAAAGTTTAGGCACCAATTTAGATGGACTTTCAAGAAGTTTATTCATAAAGAGAAGGAGCAATATGAGATGATAGTTGAGATAGATGGATGAAATAAGCATTCATTGAGGATGGGAATAACATAATATGGGATTAGAGTTCAGGAGAGATGTTGAGAAATAGATATGGAAATTATTTACAAAAGAAATGAGAATTTAACCTTACAAGAGTTGAGATAAACAAAAAAGAAAGTGCAACAATAGTCCCTCTATATCTGTTTCTTTATCCATCAAATAGAGACAATAGATTCCTTAACTATTCTAAGTACCTTGTTATAGGAATCAAATGAGATCACAGCTAAGAAAATGCTTAAAAAGTTATGATTAGAATTAATTATTATTACTTAGGCTAGATTTTCCCATGAGAGTGAGTTCCCCTCTGTTCCTAGCTGTGATTTCTCCAATTGTTCCTTAACATTATTTCAGCATGCCACTCCTCTGAGTAGCTGTCACATCATATCTACGCTCTTCTGCCTATCATTAAGACTCTTCACAATTTATCTATATATTATCTATTACTTTATTAATCAGTTCATCCATCTACCTGCCTACCCATTCACTCATTCAAACATTTATTAAGGACCAACATATATAAACTTAGAGACAAGAACAGTATAGACCTGGGCTCAAATTTTTCCTCTGCCACTTATTACCTGTAATGACTTTCAGCAAATTACTTTACTTCTCTATGCCTCAGATTTCTCATCTGTGAAATGAAAAATGTCCTCTAAGGACCTTCAATTCTAAATCTACATCTATTGTGATTGAGTGGATGACTAGGTTCAAATAATAGTCCTAATCCACCAAGCATTTTTGGCCTAATAGGAGAATAAGGGCTAAACACAGAAAACTTCATAAATTTCATATATCATATAATGATAAATACTAAATGGTGTAACTATTCACCCAAGTATGAACATGAACCCTGATCTACAAACATATCTTAGAATCCTCTTCCCTTTGCTCTCCTCCCTCTCTTTTTGTCAGTCCAAGACCTCTCTCTCTACCTGTCATTATGTATACAAGTCCCACCTTCTCCCTGAAGCTCCTTCCATTCTTCAATCCTTTCTTCTCTGTATTGCAAAGTTCATAGTCTCCACTCCACTGTCTTCCACTGGAATCCAATATCTATGTTAATACAGTCTAGTTTCAATCTTTCTCTTCCCCAATTTTATCATCTGTTACATGAGAACATTGAACCAGATGATAACTGTCTCATCTGACTTGAACATTTCATGATTTTATCATTTTTCCTAACCAGCTGGTTTGTGCCCTCAAGAGGTTTTCAGGGGTGGCTAGGTAGAGCAGCGGATAGAGCAATGGCCCTGGAGTCAGGAGAATCTGAGTTCAAATTTGACCTCAGACACTTAATAATTACCTAGCTGTGACCTTGGGCAAATCACTTAACCCTACTGCTTTGCAAAAAAACCACAACAACCCCCCCCAAGAAGTTTCCAATATTTATGCTTCTACTCCTTACCTCACTTACAGCAGCCTAGTTAAGTGTAGAGCATAAATATGGTTAGTACTAAATCAATATTTGATTGATGACCTGTTAGTAGGATTTGCTAGTAAAAGCAGACAAGTAATAGAGGAATCAGATCCCATTCCATCTGTATGCATATTGAATTCCATTCTCCTCACCAAATACATCCAAGTTATCAAACCTGAGGTTATAACCACACAAGTAAGCCCTGATTGCTGAAACCCGTCTTCTTAGGCAGAGTTCCAGTTCTCCAAAGTTTAACAGATTGATGACAATATAGGTCTACAATAGCAACAATAAACAACAATGATAATAGGGGTAGCTTACATATTTATATGTATATCTATATATGTACATATACAATACACACATATATGTACATATATATACACATACATAGTTATCTTTATATCTCAACTTTTGTGTGGGTAATATTCCTAGAAAATGGCACTAAAGTAAAAACTACAAACCACCTTCAAAACTAATCTCTTACAAGAGATTACTAAACATATACTTTTCTGCATATAATTCTTTATACAACTAAATGCTAATTCTTACAATATGTACTTTTCTTAACACAGTAAACCATAAAATAACCCAGTAATACAGGGGAGAAGAGAGGCAACATTGTATGGGAGGAGAGGAGTAGGGGTAACACTATCAGAAGAACCAAGATTTATAAAGGAAATGGGCAATCTGCTATCTCTAATCTTCCTTTTGGCTCAGTGGATGAACTCTTCCCTAGGGAAAAGCACATGTGTTGGGGTGAGTCTGGAACCTAGGCTGTTGCTTGGAACTCCTGTTAGAGTTGGGTTGATGCAACTGCCAGGTAATTCAGGAGCTTGACAGGTTGGGTACAAGCTGGTTGGGAACTCTATTGTGCATGGTTTTAAATACATGCAGTTGCCAATAGGAATGTGAAAATGAGGTTATTAATGAAATCATGCAAATGCCTAAAGTCACAAAAGTTAAACACTAGAATATTGAGAATTTACTGGATATATGTCTCATTTCATCTTCGTGACAACCCTGTTAGGCAAATGCTGTTATTACACAGGAAAACTAAGACTAAGGAAATGATTTGTCCCAGGTCTAGTAAGTGAGGCGGAATTTAAATTGTTTTCCTGATTCTAGTAGTTTAGATCACATTTACTATGTACCATACACTGTGATGAGAGATAGGGATACAAAGTACCTACTATGTGTCAGACACTGAGGTGAATGGTGGGTATACAATGTGCCTACTATGTACCAGATACTGTGATGAGTGGTGGGGAAACAAAGTGCCTATTCTGTACCAGACACTATGATGAGAGCTGGGATTCAAACACACAAAAATGAGATGGTCCCTGTCTACAAGAAGATGACAGCATTTCAGAGGTGAAAGACAGCCTGCGCAAAGACACCAAAGATCACATACCAGGAACCCCAAGTAGGCCAGTTTGGTTGAAACATAGAATATATGAGTGGGAGTAAAGTGTAAACAGCTTGCAAAGATAGGATGGAACAAGATTGTGAAAGATTTTAAATGTCAAACAGAGGAGTTTGTATTTTATTCTACTTGGATTAGCTCACTAAGATCAGAGGTTTTAATTCAATAAAATTCATTTAAAATTTTTAAAAATTAATTTAAAAATACATTTACTACTAACTTTTTTACTTCACCTACATTTCCCAATATATCCTTTCCCTCCAAGAGGGTAATTTTCTAAAACAAAGAAAAGAAAGAATGGGGGGGGGATTCAGTTTGGCAAAACTAACAACACAACAAAAAAAAGTCTGACATTATCTGCAATGTTCCATACCCATTTTTCTCAACTCTTCCAAAAAGTGGGGGTGGTACTTTCTTATATCTCTTCTTTGGGGTGGAGTTTGATGATTATAATTTTGTAGCCTTATTTGCATCTCTAGTGGTTCTTTTCATTCTTATTTATTGTAGTCATTGTGTATACTCAGTTCAATCTAATATTTTTTAGTATGCCGACACTGTGGTACAAAAATGATAGTCCCAGCTCAAGATGTCCTTACATTCTGTTGGGAGAATGCAACCTGATCACAGATAAGCAAACAAGAAAAAGTACAAAGTAATTTCAGGAAGACAGTGATTATAGTTAGGAAGATCAATCACCTAAAGTATGTTTTGAAGGGAACTGAGGTTTCTGTGAGTCAGGAGTGAAGAAGTGCATTCCAGAAATAGGGGATCACCTGTACAAAGAAATGAAAATGAATCAACAAGCACATATTAAGTGCTTACTGTGTGCAAGTATTGTATTAAATGCTGGGCATACAAAACTGAGCAAAAAGAAAGACAGTTCCTGTCCTGAAGGAGCTTGCATTCTAATAGGGGAAGCTGACATACAAAAAGGAGTTGAAAAGAGCAAAGGCTAACATAGGTACATGGGACAGAGGCAAGAGAAGATGCCTGGCCTGTGCCTTCCCTCAAAATGGATGTTCTGAAAGGAACTTAATGGGAGAAGGGCTGTGGGGATGTTTCAAAGTGGAATCCATGGGACTTCTAGGGTGAACAAACAGCTGAAACATGATGGCCCAAACAGGACCAGATTGAGTCTGAAGTAGAGTCAGGAGAGGAATGAAGATGAAGCATGGCAGACCTGGGCCCCCCAGGAGATTGAATGTCATATCTAGAGACTATCAGTCAGTTTGACTTGATCAGAGACTAAATGCATGAAGTAATATGATGTGAATTTTGCAAGGTTGGTAGGAGCCACATTGTGGAGAGCTTGTAATGTTAGGCTAAGGATCTCATATTTTATCCTAGAGGCAGGCTGCCTCTAAGAATCTATGAACTATAGCTTTTGGACAAGAAAGACCTCTTATAAAGAGGGAAAAAATGAAGACTGTTCTAGCACCATACAGGAACAAGTGAGTAGGGTTAAACAAATGATGGCAATTTGGCTAAAATAGGGAAGAATCATCATGGAACAATGGAAAGAGGACTTGATTTCAGCACTTGTTCAAAGAAGGATCAAGGTTTTAGTGAACTATGAGCTCAACATGAATCAGCATTATGATGTGGTAGCCAAAAAAATGAATGCAACCTTAGGCTAAATTAAAAGGGGTATGTTGTTTTTATTTGGTAGTGTCCAACTCTTCATGACCTCATTTGGGGTTTTCTTGGTAAAGATATTAAAGTTGTTTGCCATTTCCTCTTCAAGTTCATTTTACAGATGAGGAAACTGAGGCAAACAGTATCACAGATACTAACACAGATACAGTTGGTATCTGAGACCAGTTTTAAATTCAGGAAAAGAAGTCTTCCTGCCTCAGGATGGCATTCAGTCCACCATACCACTTAGCTGCCCTTAAGAGGGCAGCTAAGTGGTGCAATGGATAGAACACACTGGAGTCAAGAGGACCTGAGTTCAAATCTGCCCTCAGACCCCTAATACTAGTTGTATGTCTTGGGAAAGTCATTTAGCCCCACTATTCCACAGAAATGAGAGAGAGAGAGAGAGAGAGAGAGAGAGAGAGAGAGAGAGAGAGATTCTGTGAATAGGATTATGGTACTTTGTACTCTGCCCTTCTCAGATCATATCTGCAGTATTGTATTCTGGGAACATTCTGGGTTACAGAGCATATTGACAAAATAGTGAATGTACCTAGAAAAAGGTGACCAGGATGGTTTAAGGGCATTCAATCCCTGTCCTATGAGGATCTAGTTGAAGAAACTAAGAGAAGACTCTAGGCTAAAGGTCTCCAGTTCCTTTAATCCACTCTCATCTGGCATGAATCCAGGCCTTTATCTCCCCTACTTTATTGCAACAACTATATAGTTGACTTTCCTTACTCCAATCTTTCAACATTACAGAAAGTTGTCCACATTGCTGCCAAAGAAATTTTTCTCCAGCCCAGATTGGAACATATGTCTCCCTATTCAATCTACTCTAGGAACTTCTTATTGACTCAAGGATCAAATAGATATTCTTCTGTTTAACTTTTAAAGCACTACGCAACCTGGCCCTAAACTTTCTTTCCAGTCTCAGTGGACATCACTCTTTTTTCCTACACTCTGTAATCCAATAATACTGGTCTTCTTTCTGTTATTTACCCACAGCTCTCCATCTCCCATGCTTTTGTACTTGCTGTCCTCTATACCTAGACTGTACTCCCTTCTTAACTCTGCCTCAAAAAAGTCTTGATAAAACTCAGGTACCATCTTCTGTATGAAGCTTTTCCTGATCTACACAACTGCTAATGCCTCCCTACTAAGCTACCTTGTTTTAACTACTTTGTGTGTGTATGTATAATTTTTAAAGTTTATATTTTTAAATGTGCTTATCTCTCTCAGTAAAGTGTAAAATACTTTAAAATAGGCAGTTTCATTTTTTTAAGTTGGTTCCCCAGTGCTTAGTACACAGTAGGTGATTAATAAATCCCTGTTGATTGATTGAATGACTTATGAACTCAAGGTTCTTCAACATTTTAATCTCCCTCCTCTTAATGTTCTGCATATTGTCAGTGTCCTGTTCTAAGGCCGACTGCAGTAAGACAAGTGTGTGAGATTTGAACTGGGGTTGGAAGGTAGGGCATGTGACAAAGCGATAGAGAGTCAAAGGCAGAAGGGAGAGGGGGAGATGGGAACCATGAAGAACTATTTGATTCTTATTATTGCCTAGTTCTTCTGACCAAGTATTAAAGATTCAATCAGGTCAATGACTAGGATTTACTTGTGATTCAATACCAGCATATCCCAGGAGGTGAATCAAGTCTTATTTTCATATATAATCAGAGATTTGAAGGAACAAAGAACTTTGGATGTCACTTGGTCCTTCCTGGGTTGCTTTTTTTTTCAAGTCTCTCTGGGAAACAGAAAAAAAACAGTTTAGATTGCTACCTGGTTGCTCGGAATCCCAGATGTTTGTTACTGTCCGGCATCTATGTAGAAAAGGAGCCAGAAATTACACATAAAAATCCATAACCATTTAAAACTCACAGTCACCAAGTGTCAATTCCCAGCCTCTTGGGACCAATTTACTAAGGAAATCAATGTTATCATTCCAGGAAAGCAGCACTAGAAAACTGCCCTCATTTTCCCACATTTGCATATCTACTATAACAGGAAAAGGATATAAATCATTGCCTAATTCCATATGATTTTGAAACTGTGACAAAGCCAGTTGATCTATCTCTCATTGGGAGCAGGAACACTTCCCATGATTCTCAGATAGTTAGAATAACCTAAGTCAGCTAGTAATAGGGCAGAGATAGGGTTAGATGTGGAAAGGATGGGAAATTTATCAAGAGAGCACCATGAGGTCAGAAGTCCAGAAATAGCAGAAGTTTCTGACTGCTTGTTTTCCCTAGAAATTAATGATTCAATCTCTAAGCTCATTCCAGCAAGTGGATTAATTGCAAGCTGTGTTAAAAATCTACCTGAGTACCAAATTGTAGCTGAGCAATCAATGACATTCTCTGAGCAAGAGCCTTCTCCAGGAAAAGGAAGAGGATTGTCAGCCCTGGCAGCTGTGCATTTTAACTTGGGGTCAAAGGCTTCAGCTGTCTTTAGGCTCTCTCTCTCTTCCCAGAAGTGTCTGTAATAACCCATCCTCTTTCCTGTAATCCCTGTTGCTACCTGATTACATTTCTTCTCCCTGATTATCTTTCTTCTTTGACTTTTCTGCTTTGGATTCTTTTCTGTTTAAAAAACCAACAACCCTATAATAAAACTTTCAGACAGAATAGTATTTATCTAATGTTCTTTGTTAGACAGAAATAAACTGAAAAGATGCAGTCTCTGCCTTCTTAAAGCTAAAAAAAAATTTGGACTTAGAGAGTCATATACTGAGGTCACTTGCAACCCTTGATCTATGAACTTATACCGAAAGGCCATACTACCCTTCTTAATGTATGATCTTGGGCAAATTTTCTTCTCTAAAAAATAGAGGTTGAGGGGGCGGCTAGGTGGAGCAGTGGATAAAGCACCGGCCCTGGAGTCAGGAGTACCTGGGTTCAAATCCAGTCTCAGCTGTTTGGCCTTGGGCAAGCCACTTAACCTCATTTGTCTTGCAAAAACCTAAAAAAAAAAATAGAGGTTGAACAAGATTATCTCTAAGGTCCCTTCCTACTCTATTATTCCGTACTTCCACATGAGACCTTGGGCAAGTCACTGAACCTCTCTTGGTTTCAGTTTCCTCATTTATAAAATGATGGGGTAGAGTAGACTCAATGACTTTTAAGTTTCCTTCTATCTCTTCACCTATGTACAGAATGATGGGTCAGAAAGTCAGGAAGACTTCAAATCTATTCAAATCTCACCTCAGATAACTTAGTAGCTGTATGATCCTAACCTAAGCAAGTCACTTAAACTATGTTTGTTTCAGGTTCCTGAATAATTACATAGTAACATAATTATAGCCCCTCCTTTACAATTGTTATGATAATCAAATGAAAAAATATATGTTCAGCACTTTGCAAAATCTTAAAGTTATATAGAAATATTAGTTATTATTATAAATACTAATAGTAAAAACAACAACCAACTGACATTTGCATATTGTGTCAAGATTTATACAGTACAAGAATTTACAAACAGTATCTCATTTAGCAAAAACCCTAATTGTAAGGGAAGACTGTCCTATTCATGACTGGCCATTTGGTAAAGTATCTTCCAAAGTGTCTCTATCTCTCCTTTTGTTGTTATACCCTCCTATTCTTTTCATATTAGCAATAGAAGTATTATATTCTGAGTCCTGTGTTTGGGGCTGGAGGAAACAGAATATGAATTGTCAGTGTGTCTTGACAGCAAAATAAAAAAAAGTGAATGCCTCTTGGGTTCTATTAAAAAAAAGTCAGTGTCCAGAATACTGATCACTGGGGTAATGTTTTGCTTCCTTTGCCCTAGTTAAATAGCATCTGAAGTGCACAATTATATAGGGATTAAGATGTTCAAAGAACCTCCTTCCAACAATCCTAGTAATATTATCTCCATTTTTCAGTTTAAGAAATTGAGATTCAGAGACTCTTATCCAGTGTTATATCACCAGGAAGTATTCCAAACAGGAAACTAGGTTCTCCTGATTTCAAGTCCATCACACACTACAGCTCTTTCAACTGTACCACAGCATCTGGGTCATCCCCAGTACCTCCGGAAAATTTGTGTTACATAGTGGGCATTCTCTGAGCTAAAAACCCCATGGAAGTTTTTTTTCCCTCATTGAATATTGTCAACATTTTTATTCACACTACATATGACCTTCAGATGTCGATTTGAGGGCAATGTGATTAAAAACTACCTAAGCTGGTTCCAGCCAGCCTGCCAGCCATACTGACCTCTCCTCTACTTGCCATCATCCTTTCTGAAACCCTGGGGAAGAACAATACTGTCTAACTATCATTCACTTCTATCCACAGCTTGGCCAGAAAGGGGGAAGAGGAAACAACCTAGAGCTGACTAGAAGTTATTTTTAAGTGAGTCTGTGGGAGGGGCATTAGGGGAGTCATTGCATGAAAAATTAGCAAGCATTTACTGTGTTTACTGTGAATCAGGCTAGGCCCTGCCCCTGAGGAGCTTACATACTTTGACTCGGTACAATTTTAAAATATTACTTTATGTATATCATCTTCATTTCTGAATAGATGCCTCCTTCCCTCCCCAGAGAATCATTCCATGTAACAAACCATAATAGCACTTTCACTGAAGGAGACAATACAGAGTTTACCATCCTTTAGGAAGGGATCATAGGTTTGTAGGCATGTAATAATAAGTAGTTAACGTTTATAAGGGCAGCTAGGTGGCACTGTGGATAGAATACTATACTTGAAATCAGGAAGACTCAGACACTTTCTAGGTGTGTGACCCTGGGCCAAGTCACTTACCCCTGTTTGTCTCATTTTCTTCATCCATACAATGAGCTGGAGAAAGAAAGACAATTGACTCCAGTATCTTTCTAAAGAAAATGCCAAATGGTGTCATGAAGAGTCAGACACAACTAAAATGATAGCACAACACCAACAACAGACTAATTAATTAACAACTAATTAAGCATCTACTATCTTGTAGGACTGTGCTGAGCACCTTACAAATATTTCTCATTTGATTCTCACAACACCCCTAGACTGTAGATGCCATTATCTTTTATCATACTCATTTTACAGATGAGGAAACTGAAGCAAATAGAATTTAAGTGACTTGCCCTGGATCACACAGCTAGTAAGTATCTGAGGTCAGATTTGAACTGAGGTCTTCCTGACTCCAGACCCATCACTCTGTTCATTGTTGAGAGATAGAAAAGAACTTAAAAGCCATTGAGTTCACCCCACTCTGTCATTTTACAAATGAAGAAACTGAAACCCAGAGAGCTTCAACAACTTGCCCAAGTTCTGATATAGAAGCACAGAGTGACAAAGTAGGAAAAGACTTGCAGCTTTCAATATTGTTAACCTCCTTCTGGAGACTCATCTCTCATGGCTTCCATAATACTCTTTCCTAGTTCTCCAGTCCATTGCATTTACCCCCATAGCTTCTCTCATCATCTCAATGATCTCCAGAACTCTCCCTTTTGTTTTAGTCTAGAATTTTCAACAGTTAGACATCATCTATATGTCACACTGACATTTTGAACAACATATCTAAACTTAAATTCATCATTTCCTCTCCCTACAAATCTTCCCTTTCTCTTAACTTCCCTATTTCTGTTGATGGGCCCACTAATTATTCCAGGCTCAGACCTTCAGGTTATCTTCTCTGTTTCCTTCATAACCTGCATTCAGTGTTTAAGTCCTGGTGAGTCCACTATCATGAATTTCTTGAGTCTTCCTTCACCTCTCAAACTCACCCTTTCATAACCCTAGTTCAAGCTCTCATCACCTCTTGCTTGGACTACAGTAATGATCTCTAACTGATCTCTTTGTATCTAATCCTTTTACTCCCCAATGTGGCCTACTACCACTATCAAAGCAATCTTGCCGATGCACAAATGTAATTACATTACTTCCTTGATAAAAACAAGCAAACATTTCTTCACTTTTATGATCCCCCTTCATCTTAATCTAATATTTAAAAAGGCTCTCTTTATTTTTTAACCCAGTATACCTTTCTCTTATTTCCTAATGCTCCCCTTCCTCAATTCTATATTCCAAACAAACTGGATTATCAGCTGATTCACCAACAAGTGTTCATTAAGTGTTTATATGTCAAATATTGGGCAAAGATAAATTAAAAGAGTTCCTGCTGCCAAGGAGCTTAGACTTTTGGGATGTTACATTCTACTAGAAGGGATTGCATGCACATATGTTGTTATGTACAAGATGCACATTGAAGTAAGTGCAAGGTAACTTTTGAAGGGAAAGAACTAGCAGCTAGATGCCAGGGCCTAGTGGCTAGATGTTCCCCACAACTGTCCTGTCCTTTCCTCTTTTACTGTCTCCATGAATCCAATATAATAGAATTTTAAAAAAAAATTTTTAAATTAAAATTTATTTTCAATTGTTTTCTCTCCCTCTACTCCCCCCGCCAAACGAGAAAGCAAGAAAAACATAACCCCTATCATAAACATGTAGAGTGAAGAAAAATCAATTCCCCCATTGATCATATCCAAAAAAAAAAAGGATGTCTGCACTCTCAGCAAATAGGTAACTGTCTTTACAATATTATTGTTATCCTGTACATTCCTCTCCTGGTTCTCTTCACTTACTTAACTCTATCAACTGATCTGTCTTCCTGTGTTTCTCTGAAATCACCCCCTTCATTGTTGCAGCCTTAGAGTTAAATGTTAACCTCCTGAAGACAGGCACTGCTCCATTTTTGTCTTTGTATCACCAGTACTTAGCACATAGTGTTTAATTAATACTTGTTGGTGAAATTCTACATGCCTTAGAGCATGCTCAGAGGCAGCTGGCAATACAGTGGATAGAGCACTGGGATAGATACTTGCTGAATTGAATTGTGTGAAGGAGGCATGGAGGAGTCAGGAAAACCCAAGTTCAAATTCAGTCTCAAATAATTATTAACTGAGATAGGGCAAATCACTTAACCTCTCTTTGCTTTAGTTTTCTCAGCTGTAAAATGGAATCAATAATAGCACCTACCTCACAGTATTGTGATATTAAAAGTGAGATAATATTGATAAAAAATAAATAAGGTAATATTTCTTAAAAAAAAATGTTTAGTGGGGCATCTAGGTGGCTCAGTGAATAGAGCACCAGGCCCTGGAGCCAGGAGGACCTGAGTTCAAATTTAACCTCAGACACTTTACTAAGTGCCTAGCTGTGTGACCTTGGACAAGTCACTTAACCCCATTGCCTAGCAAAAACTTAGGTTTTTTGTTTTTAGGGGAGTTTTTTGCAAAGCAAACGGGGTTAAGTGGCTTGCCCAAGGCCACACAGCTAGGTAATTATTAAGTGTCTGAGACCGGATTTGAACCCAGGTACTCCTGCCTCCAGGGCCAGTGCTTTATCCACTGCTCCACCTAGCTGCCCCAGCAAAAACTTAAAAAAAAAATAAAAAAAGTTTAGCACAGGACCTAACACACAAAGTAGGCTTTATATAAATACTTATTCCCTGCTCTAGAGCAGACTTCTTCTGTGTCTCCACCTATTGAAGTTTTTTCCTTGCCTGAAGACCTCCCTCAACTGAGATGTCACATATTCCCTGATCTTAGCAAAAGAAGATACCTAATCTCTTATAGACTCTGCTATGTATTTTTTCTCTTCCCACAGAATAATTATTAGTGTATATCTCTCATTGACATCTCACCCACATTATTTTGTAAGCTCTGAGTGCAAGGCCTGAATAGTTTTTTTTTTTTAAATCTTAGTCTTAACAAAGATCCTCCACCAATGTGTTGCCGAGACCTGGGGGCTACTCTAAGCTATCGAAAGCTCTGCCAGTAAAATGTTAACTCTTGGGGGCAGCCCTGGAGTCAGGAGGACCAAGTTCAAATTTGACCTCAGACACTTAATAATTACCTAGCTGTGAGACTTTGGGCAACTCATTTAACCCCATCACCTCGCAAATAAAAAGAAAAAAAAAAACCAGATATTTTTGAAGTCTAGCATAGTTCCTAAAATACATAGGTGTTATTTACAGTGGATAAAATGGTAGGATTTGGAAGCAGGAAGATCCAAATTCAAATCCTGCACTAGGAATTTATTAACTGTGTAATTTTTAGATATGTCATTTAGCCTATCTAAGACTGTAAAAAGGGACTAACAATAGGACCTACCTTTCAGGATGCCTGTGAGAGTCAAGTAGGATAGCACACCTCCACTTCCCAATTTCCTTGGCTTCCTTCAAGTCTCAGCTAACATACTTTCTTCTGTAAGAAGCCTTTCTTGATCTGTCTTATTGCTAGTGCCTTTCTTCTGAGATTATCTTCAACTGACTTGGTAAATTTATCTTGTATGTACAGAGTTGTTTGTATGTCATCTCACCTGTTTGAACAGGAGGTCCTTGAGGCCAGGGACCTTGTCTTTGCCTTTCTTTGTATCCCAGAGTTTGGCATGGTGCTTGCATAATGGTTGCTTGTTGACCTGACTTTACTTGGCTAAAGGATTTTGCAAACTTTAAAACACTATATAAAAACTAAGTATTATGTCATGGTAGATAATGAATATTGCCCTTGAATGGCCAATATTATAGTCTCAGGCAGGACAGTAAACTATGTGTGAGAAGAAAGAGTCTCAAGTTGGGTTAGAAAGCCCCTGGGGTTCAACTGAGCAAATTCCCCATATCAGTAAATTCCCCCATCTATCTCTCACCCTCTCCTCCCCCCATTGTGGCTCTGGCTCTGGGAACCACCACGGGCAGGCTCCCATGCTGTAATTAAAGTCATTACCACATATTATAATTATGTTTCAAGCTCTCTTCCTACATTATGTAAACATGGCTAATATCTATTTTCAGACATTTACCTCGCACCTTTCTTCTAAGAAAGGAAACCTATTATCTCATAAAATTGGCACCTTGTATAGAGAAAGAGTGAGAGATAGTAGGAAGTACTCATGGTATCAGTCACAGTTCCCAAGAAACTGATACTCTCCCTTCCAATTGAAATATGTGAATAATGGGATTAGAGATGGGGTCTTGCTCCATTTTAGATACTCCAACAGTTCAAAGGCAAGAATCTCTTATGGTCTCTTTTGTCATTAGTCTTCAAATCCTGCTCTGTTCCTTCATAAGAGTTGGCAGAAGGCTAAACTCAATTACCTGAATATAAGAGCAAAGCTATGTGGGAAATTCCTAGGTGAACAGGGAATTTTCCAAATGTTCTGCTTTGACAGTAAGGAAGCTGCTGAACTATACATAGAGGTCAGATTCACTTTTGCTTCGGTATACTGGAGTGAGGGGAACTGGTGGTTCAGGATGTGGAGATGAGGGTTATTTTTGTTTTTGTTTGGTTTAACACTATTTATCTCTCTCTTCCCTATCTTTCTTCCCCCTGTCCCCACTTAAAAAAAAAAGATTACCAATTATGTAGGACAAACCCAAGTATGCTTTCACACATTGAAATAATCAAGTTCAATTTGAACTGTAGGGGTACTGATTCATGACTCAATTTCTCTTTCAAGAAATGGCAAAGTAAAAACTAGCAATTCTGGCTGGTGGGGCCAGCAGCACAAACACTGACAGCAAGACAAGATACAAAGGAGCTTCAAATACTTTTTTTAAGATATTGAAAATTGAGTTGGAGAAAGGGGCAGAGATCATGGATCTTAGATCATAAGGCTGGAGCCTTATGTGGGGAGACAGAGACCCTGGGATCCTGCCCCAAGATAATAGACAGAGAGACACCTTGGGATCCTTGGTTAATACCAAGTTGCTGCTGAGGAGTAACTAGGGTAGAGTATCAAATAGAGTTGTACTGGGGAGAAGCCCATCTGGGTTTTACCTCCTAGACAGAGGTAATGGACCATCTGGCTATTTCCTATTTTAAATATTACATATTTTACATATTTATATACTACATACAATTTGCATGTTGTAATAATAAAAGGAGAAGCAGCTTCTGGGACACAAAGAGCTTCAGAGTCAGAGAACATTAGTTAAAATCCTAGTCTGCTACATGTATGACTTCGTACAAGACACTTGGGATTTGTGAGCCTCAGTTTCTTCAGATGCAAAATGAGGAGGAAGAGAATGGACTCTAAATTCCCTTCCAGTTATGAATTTATGATATTCCAATCCTAGGAAAGAAATGATGGGCCATCTGGTAACTTCCTATTTAAACTAATTCTTATTAACAAAGTGCTAAGTTTAAAATCTTTCCACCCTCTGAAGTGAATCAAAGTAGGTGCAATTGGTGCAACAAAAAATGCTGTAGATTTGGAGCCAGAGGTACTGGGTTCAAACTCTGCTTCTGTCACTACCTGTACAACTTTAGATAAGAAGTTAAGTAATTTCTCCTTTTGGGGTCTCAACTTCCTCATTTATAAAATGAGTTGGTTGGACTGAATGACCTCGGAGGTCCCTTCTAGTTCCAATCTAGTCTTCTCTGAGCGTCATCAAAACTCTCTAAATGTCAGTGCTGTGAAGCAAAGTCTTAGTTATTGAACTGAGAAATAGACCTTTTTCCCCTAGAGAAGATGTGTCATTTGTGGATGGTCAGAGTCACATGAAGCAGAGAGCAAGGAGAGGAAAAGTGACTAAGCAAATTTTGGGGAGGAAGTATCATTCCCATGATGCAGGACCTCTTGATCTTGGCTTTAAGCTGACTGGGTGATTAATAAGGGAGTTACCAATTTGAGGTTGGCTTCCAGAGGCTGTGGCCTTTTCCCCAAATTACTAGGTATGGTGGGGATCAATTCAGATCCCTGATCTAGATCATTCTGAGTAAAATCAAAAGAATTCTCTTCCCCTCGAAGCTATATTTCCCCATGGAGAAGACTGATGTTTGAATCTATGTTATCTCATGTCTTTAGAAGGGTAATAAAATAAAATCATAATAATAACTTTCCAGTATTCTTATACCTCACTCACACTTACATATCTGAGATCCAGTGACACTGGCATCCTTGCTGTCCTTCCCAAAGGACACTTCATCTTCCCTCCTCTTTTTTGCATCCTGTCTTTTCTGGCTGCCTTCAAGTTTCATCTTCTATGAGAGAAGCCTTTCCTGGTCCCATTCAATGCTAGTGCCTTCTGTTTGTTGATTATTTTCAACTTATTCTGTATAAAACTTGTTTGTATACATTTGTTTTTATTTTATTTCCCCCATTAGACTGTGAGCTTTTGAAGGCAGAGACTATGTATATTCCCTTCTTTGTAGCCTCACCATTTTACACAATGCATTTAATATAAATGCTTGTAGACTGACCCGACCCAGGATTTTTCATTGGTATGTTGCCATTTTTCAGATGTTTTCAGTCATGTTTGACTCTTCATGATCCTATTTAGAGGTTTTATTAGCAGAAATACTTGATTGGTTTGTTATTTTCTTCTCCAACTCATTTTATAGATGAGGAAACTGAGGTAAACAAGATTGAGACCTACCCAGTTTCACATGACTGCTAGTAAGTGTCTGTGACTGAATTTGAACTCAGGAAGATGAATCTTCCTGACCCCAGGTCTGTCTCTCTATGCACTATGGTACCACCCAGCTGCCCCCTTCATCGGTTATAAGGAATTGCTCAATGAGGACCCTTCCTTCAATACAAATTAGTACCTTCTCCACTACTTAAAGTGTTTCCTAGAACATTATAAAGTTAATTGATTTAGCCAGAGTCACATAGCTAGTATATGTGAAAGACAAGATTTTCATTCAGGTCTTTCTTGCCTCCTTAGAAAGGCTGTCTCTCTCTAACCACTACACCACACTGTATCTTGATGATGATGATGATGACAATGACAAAGGAGTACACATGTGATTTCTTTGTAATAGGGAACTTCTCTTCAATTTATACAGCTACTTCTTGATTAGTACAAATAATGAATCTTATGAAGTGTTGAATTATTCAAAATGAACTACATATTTCTATTGGACTGAAACCAATGACCATATTTTATGTAATTACAACATTGAATGGTGTGAACATGCAACTACTTCTCACAGGATTCATTAATCACACAAATCTGGATTTAGATGTAGTCTTAGAATTGCCTAGGACCCTACAAAGTTAAATAATTTACCTTAGGTTGCAACCAAGTATTCATCAGAAGTATGAACTGAACCCAGATCTTCCTAGGTCCAAGGTCAACTTTCTCTCAATAACAACGAGAATAATAGTAGAATAGTGATTTGTCCCAAGATTACTTGTATTTGAATATCATCAACAAGATGAGAATGAGATTTTATGTGTATATGTGTGCACATATATACATACATATATATGTTTATATATTATATATACATATATATATATATATTTATTTATATACACACATCTCAGAACAAGTCTTTCCTTTGTTAGGCCCAGGAAAACTAGGTCACAGTTGGCAAAAGACTAGGCAAGATCGGGCTTTGCATGTGTGTACATATAACTCCATAAGGTTTGCAAAGTACATAATTATTTTGAAAAATAATTATTTGAGAAGACCTCAATCCCCCAATTTACAGATAAAGAAACTAAGCCTAAGAAGTTAAGTGAATTGCACATAATTACAGGAATAATCATTATGGAATGTAGGATTTGAACTTAAGTCTCTCTTCACTCTAAATCCAGTAATTCTCCCCCAAATTAGACTTTATGTTTTCCCCTGGGTGGATAACCAAACTGGTATCTGGGGAAGATGATCCTCTTGGCTCTCCCCTGGAACTAATTTCAACTAGCACTCAAATATCATGGATTTTAACAGGCTCATTTTGATCACAGCTAAAGTTAAGACCAGAGGACTACGTGATAGGTAAATGAAGTAAAAAGAAAGAATACTACATTTGAGTCAAAGGCCCTGGGTTCAAATCCCTGCTCTGACACTGACTATTTGAATGATCTTAGGCATGTCATTTGACTTCTGTTGACCTCAGTTTCCAGTTTCTAATGTTCTTTTCAAATCAGCCTATGATCCTAAAAGAATGATGAAAATGAGGAGTCTGAAGTACCCACAGCAGTCATTTGAGGCTCTGGAGGGAATGGGAGATACACTGGGCAAAAACATCATAAGACTCAAACACTTACAGGCTGTGTGACCTTGGACAAGTTAACTACTCTGTGTTTCTGTTTCCTTAGTTGTAAAATGGGGATAATGTAATATGTACTTCATGACATTATTATGAGAATCAATTATGTTAACAAATGTAAAGTGTTTTACAAACTTTTAAAAAGCTATATAAATTCTAGGGAATAGAAGAAAGAGACTGAGATACAGGAATAGCAGAGGGCAAGGATGTTCTTTATTTTGCCAATGCCATTTTTTGGCTTGTCCTTAGGACTTGCATTGGGTATGACCTTAGAGAAGAGTCTTTTCTTTGTTAGGCCTGGGAAAATAGGTCACAGGGCATTTGGCAAAGAAGACTGGGCTCAAGTGGACTTTATCTATAAAAATCCTGCTTTCTTCCTTGTTCTCCTTCTTAGTTGGCTTTCTCTGGAAGCTCCTTGGGGGAAAGGGAAGAGGTGAGGCATGCCCCAGAACCTGCTGGCACACCCAGGGACTCCCTGCCCACGTGCCCATCCTCTTTTCTCTAAAGAACCAGAAACTACATAGCCAAAAATAATATAAGATGGTGAACCAGAAACACAAGATGGAGACTGAATCATTGAGGAAGCACGCTTCTATTCCCGGACTTGGGCAGTGGCCTTTCTTATGCTCTGACCTTCTCAGAATGGTTAGATGGTATTCTGGCTAAAGCTCTGGGCTGGGTCAGAAAGACTGGTCTCCCTAATATAATCACTGTGAAGATCAAATGAGATATTTGTAAAATATCTAAACCACATATGCCTAGTTTTTAATAAGGGCTTATTCTCTTTCTTTTCTTTTCCCCTAATGGCTATGTGGACAGATGTAGGAAGAGGGCCTTGGAGGGAAGACATCCACAAAAGCGCTAAATCACTAATAATTAGGGAAATGCCAAATAAAATAACTATGAGTTACTTCCTCACACCCATCAGAAAGAACAATAACAAATGCTCCTCAGAGTACTGAGCTATGAAATATAGTTGACTAGAATCAAGAATCTTTGAGAGAAGGGCAGCTAGGTGGTATAGTGGATAGAGCACCAGTTCTGAAGTCAGGGGTACCTGAGTTCAAATCATGTTTCAGACAATTGAGACATACTATGTGACCTTGGGCAAGTCACTTAACCCCATTGCCACACACAAACAAAACAACAAAAAAAAAGAATCATTGAGAGCAGTTTTGTTTCTACTTCTTCAGTACAAGGATTTGAATTAAGGAACAGTAGTGCACTTTGCACTGGATCAAATCGAACTATGAAAGTGTCGATTGTTATCAAATGAAACAATGCATGTGACAGTGCTCTGCTACTGTAAAGAACCATTTAAAAGTGATATATTAGTTCTTCTCTTTGTCTCCCTCCTTAATCACTCGCATTTTCCTGCTTGTACAGAAATCACTTTTTTTATATATTTATCCAAATTTTCCTCATGGAACACCCTTCATTTCCATTTTCTATTTTCCAGTTACTTTGTGGAAGTGTTGAAGGTGAGCTCAAAGCATTGCTCACACATATATACGTTTAGAGCTGACAACTCACATGCTCTTGGGGCTAATGAGAGAGCTGATGCTCAAGAGGGGAGGAATCTGTTTGGCTAAGCTCATATACATAGTGAGTCAGAACCAGAACAGAACCATGCCTGTTCAGATCACTCTAAACAGACTCATAGAGCATGCATATACTATCATTTGCATTTTTTTCCCTGGGCATGGGTTTTTCTCACCCCACCCTATTCTCTCAGAGTAGGTGAAAAATGACTGGTAGTGGGAGAGATGGGTGCCCCAGGTTTTAGGGAGGTATGTGATTCACCTAAGATAAGGAATGCAAAAAAACCACTCCTGCCCTCAAGGAATTCCTATTTAATGGAAGAAGTGTATGATAAGTAGATACAAACAAGATATGGATCTGTAGAATGTTGTGAAGAGAAAAGTTGAGTATTCAAAGTGTTTTGAATTCCCTAATAAAAGGTTCTGAGGAAAAGCTCTGCAATTGTAATCAATCATAGAACACTTATTAAGTGTGCCAGACCTTGTACTACATGCTAGGAATACCAAAAAAAAAAAAAAAAAAAAAGATTGTATTAACAGAATCTGCCTTTCCTGCTGTCCTCCCTCTGATCTAGAACAATTCTGTAATTAAAGAGGCCCTATCAGCCACTATCTCCCTGGTCCTCAAACTCAGAAGAATGGAGGAACCGAAGGGGACTTGTATGACTTTCTAAGGCCTTCTAGGTTCCAGATCTTCTTAGTATAAGAAATCTGAGGTGGGGGGGGGGTTCTGGGGGTGAAAAAAACCACACAGAACCATGAAGGCACAAAGGGAAGAAGGGAGTCTGAGCTGTAAGTTATGTTAGTGTGACATTTAACAGCTTGCCTCTGACTCAGAGGGAAGAGGAATGAGTGTCACATGTACACAGATTATAGAGTTCACCTAAATGCAGAAGCCAGATAACTGCTATCTGCTACATGCTTCCATCTGCTGTTCTGCAGGTGCAGCCCTTTCTCCTTCCATTCCAGTCAGCCAGACCTCTGAGTCAAATGGTGTGCCAATCTGGTCTAGGGTTTCAAGAAGCACAAGTGAGAAAGACCACTTTTATCTGGACAAAACTGTGCCCACCAAGACAATTCTATTTAGACAAAGGCCAACAACTAGATGGTCCTTAGATGTTGGGAATGTGTGCTTTTATCTGGGCTAGATAAAAATTACAGAAACTACCAATCTTGAGTAGGTCAGATAAGTCTAAACACAGGGGCTGGTTAGAGCCCTTTGGAAGTGAGGTCTGCACACATGGATATCAATCATTCCCTGCTTGGGTTGAAGGCATCTGAACCAAAACGTTAGCATCAAATGGGTCATAATCATTCCTGGAATTTTATGTGAAAGGAAAAAAAGGCAAACTCCCTAAGTGATTGGTTTGGGAAAACTCTGGAGAAATTTTGCCTTGGAACAAGCATCCAATACCTTAATTCTCTGTGCAGACCAATTACATTCTAACTCTATGTTATACTTGAAATGAGGGCTTCTGTTATGACCATGGTGGCTTCTCGGACTTAATTACATAAAATTTGAAGTCAGTTTAAATCCCACTCATTTTTCTTCAGTTACACACACACACACACACACACACACACACACACACACACACACACACACACACACATCTGGCCCGTCACTCTTCATTGGCAGCCTTCCCTCACCATAATTTACCACATCCTTAGGGTATTCTGAAGAGAGAAGGACAATAGTCTAGTCTAGTCTGTCTGGTAAGAATAGCTAACCACTGGGCTATTTTTCAATGATTAAATTGGAAGCTGACACAGCATATTTACTCTTCAGTCTCAGCCTCCAGGATGGCTGGGTCTCTTATTGAGAGCAGATCCAGTTACTGAGATGCTCCACAACCAGAAGGAGGAAGGCCTTCCTTCAATATGGGCCAGGATGATTTTTTTTTTATTTTTGCAAGGCAATGGGATTAAGTCCAAGGTCACACAGCTAAGTATTATGTGTCTGAGGCTGGATTTGAACTCTGGTCCTCCTTATTCCAGGGTTGGTGCTCCATCCACTACGCCACCTAGCTGACCCCCAGGATGATTTTATAACCTTTTTTTAGAGATCATTCAGTTCATTATTATCATTTCATGAATAATGATAATAATTGCAATAATAATAATAATAATAATAATAATAAAATTGACTAGCCTTTTATGTAGCATTTTTAGGTTTACACAGTTTTTTACAAATATTATCTCATTTAATGCTCACAACCCTGAAAGGTAAGGCACTATTATTAACACCATTTTACAAATGAAACTGAGATTCAGAGAGATTAAGTGACTTGCACAGAATTAAATAGCTAGTAAATATCTGAGGCAGGATTTTAACTGAGATCTCCCTGACTCCAGTTCAATCACCATGTAGTAACCTAAGATGGTCTGGAGAGGTTATGACAGAGGGTAAGACAATTGTTAAGTGGCACATCTAGGTTTGGAACTCAGGACTTCTGGTTTTTAAGACCAGTGCTCTTGAGTTGCTCTCTACAGGATATGACTAAACTACTTTGAATCTGAACATACTAAAAGACATACTAAAGATATGAGATCAGACCTGAGTAGGAGGGGTCAGTCTTACCATCTCCTCATCTATTTAGTAGAGACTTGAAAGAAAGCAGTGAATTTAGAAGGCAAAGATAAAGAAGGAAAAGAGTTCTAGGCTTAAGGTAAAATCTCCCCAAGTCAGGAGATGTGTCTTATTAGAACATCCAGGAGGCCAGTGTCACTGAATCAAGGTCAGAGACAGGGGAAACACTAGCAAAGGATCACCCAGTATGGGGCTGTGCTCTATGAGTCAGGCAGAATTGTAGTAGCTCAAAAGAAATGTGAGGTGTGTAAATTTAGAAACATTTTTACTCCAAATCTTCATATGGATTATTTGTGCCTGATCTGAGGTGGAGCCTTCTGAACTTGTATTGGTTTGATCAGTCACAGTTTGACACACTGTATGTTGACCCCGATATAGTGATGGCATCCTCATCCTCTCTAAGAACAAAAAACAACTAACCAATTATGTGCTAGGTACTATGTTAAATGCTGGAGATACAAAGAAAGATGAAGAACAGTCCCTCCCCTCAACAGGCTCACAATCTAATGGGAGGGGCAACAAGAAAAGAACTTGTATTGTACAGGCATGTCCATCTTTTCTTGATCCCACATGAAGTTTTCTTGGCAAAGATGCTCGATTAGTTTGCCATTTCCTTCTCCACCTCATTCTACAGATGAAGAAACTGAGGCAAACAAGGTTAAGTGACTTTCTTAGGGTTACACAAATGTGTCTCAGGTCTTCCTAACTCCAGCCTGGCATTCTATTCACTGCACCTCTTAGCTGCAGAAAACTATTACAATCAAATTATACACAGGATAAATAGAAAATAATCAATAAGAAAGAAGGCATGAGAATTCAGAGGAATTGAAAAGATTTTTAGCTGGAACTTGAAGGAAAACAGGGAAGCTGGGAGTCAGGGATTAAATAGGAATGAATTTCAAACATGGGGGACAATCAGTTAAAAATGACTGGAGACTAGAGATGGAATGTTTTGTTTGAGGAACGGCAAGGAAGCCAATGAAACTGGATCTAAGAGTATGTGTAGGGGCAGAAGAGGGGAGGGGTATAAGGTATAAAAACAATGAAAAGGTAGGTTGGGAGGGCTTAGTCAAGAAGGGTTTTAAATGCTCAATAAAGGATTTTATTTTTTTATTTTGGAGGTAATGGGACTACTGGAGTGGGAGAGCAATAGTAAGATAGGACTTGAGCTTTAGGAAAATAATTCTTGATGGCTAAGTAGAGGAGGTTTAGAGAAAGTTGTAGCAGACAAGTCAACTAGCAGTTTACTGCAATAGTCCAGGACTGAGGAGATCAGGACCAGCACCAGGGCAGTGACTGTATCAGAGGAGAGAAAAGGAAGTATCTGAGAGATATCACAAAGGAAAAATCAACGGGTCTTATTTACCACTGAGGATGACAACTAGGTTGTGAACCTGGGGGTTCAGGGAAGATGGTGGTACCTTGAAAGTAATAGGGAAGTTAGAAAAAGAGGAGGGTTTGGGGGAGGGGTTAAAGGAAAAGAATGAGCATAATTTTGGTTGTGTTTTATTTAGGATGTCATTTTAGTTTGAAATGTCTAATAATGTTGAAGATGGTCAGGAGAGAGATTAGGTTGGTCAAATAGATCTAAGAATCATTTGCATAATGTCAGGAAATATGCTCATTTCTCTTGGAGGTAGCACAGTACATAGAAGACCAGACCTGGAGTCAGGAAAACTCCTATTCCTGAGTTCAAATCAAGTCTCAGATAACTAGCTGTGTGACCCTGGGCAACTCAATCCTGTTGCCTCAATGCCTTTTCAGGAAAATGAGCTGGAGAAGGAAATGACAAACCACTCTAGTATGTCTCTGCCTAGGAAACCCCATGAAGAGACAGACACAACTGAAACGACTTAACTCAAGTTAATTCAATTAACCTGAGTTCAATGATCTTTTCCTGTGATGACTAGAAGGATAATGGTGTCTTTATAGGAGAGAAGTTTGTTTTTATTTTTTTATTTTTTTTTGGAAATAGAATTCAGAAATTTTTCTTTCAAAGACACAGTTTCCACAGTTTTCAACATTTATTCTCTCTCTCTCTCTCTCTCTCTCTCTCTCTCTCTCTTTCTTTCTCTTAGGTTTTGCAAGGCAATGGGGTTAAAGTGACTTGCCCAAGGTCACACAGCTGGGTAATTATTAAGTATATGAGGTTGAATTTGAACTCAGGTCTTCCTGACTCCAGGGCCGGTGCTCTATCCACTACACCACCTAGCTGCCCCAACATTTATACTTTCAAAAAAAAAGTGAAGAGGGGCAGCTAGGTGGTACAGTGGATAGAGCACCGGCCCTGGAGTCAGGAGGACCTGAGTTCAAATATGACCTCAGAAACTTAATAATTACCCAGCTGTGTGGCCTTGGGCAAGTCACTTAACCCCATTTGTCTTGCAAAAACCTAAAAAAAAAGTGAACAACAAAAAAACTTACACTGGCATGCTAAAATCAAAACAAAAAAGAATACCAGTTTTAATCTCAATATCTTAAAAGAAAAGGAATTGGAAAATATGAATACCAAATACAAATTTGAACAAGTTACTTGTCTTTTCCTAAAATCAATGTAAGTTACTTTAAAACTTACAGATTTAAAGTAAAATTAGTAACAAAATAAATACCAAACATACATTTTCCCTGCCTGAAGACAAAAGATAGGAAATACTGTAATGAATTCGGAAAAATAAAACATTCTTAACACTTCAGCATCCCATTTCCCAAACACCCAATTGTAATCAGTGTGTTCTGTTACAAAAGCACATACCCTGTGCAATACTTATTCAACTTATTCAAATAGACAATATACTATCCCCAGAGACACCCAAAGTAGGAAAGAATAGTAAGAGTCAATACCATAGCCAACAACTGTCGTGAAAAAGAGAAGTTTGAAAGAAGGTTCACTTTAGAAGGAAAGATGCTATGTTCATTTTGAGATTTCTATGGGACATCTAGCTGGAAATATATTACTAGTTGACAATGGGGCCTGAAACTCAGGAGACAGATCTGGGCAGGCTATATAGATCAAGGGAGAGATTACCAAGTGAAAAAAGTATAAAGAGAGAGGTAAAAGCTGGCCCAGGACAGAACTCCCACAGTTACGTGAAGTGATATGGATGATGATCCAGTAAAGGAAACTGGGGCATGAATCAAATAGGTAGGAGAAGAATCAAGAGAGGGCAGTGTCAGAAAAACTCACAGCAAAGAGAGTACCAAGAGAGAATGGTCAATGCAGAGAAGTCAAGGATGAAGACAGAAAGAAAGTGATGGCCTTTTTGTAATTGAGAGGTCACTGACAATTAACAGAGGAATTTGAATTGAGCAATGAGATCAGAAACCAAACTGTAAAGGGTTGAGAAGTGAGAGGACACCAACAAAGATAATTTTTTTCTAGGAGTTTAACTGAGAAGGGAGGAGAAATAGAGAATGATAGCTGGAGGGGATGAAAAAGTATAGTGAATGTCTTTTTGAGATGGGAATATGTAGGTACATTTATAGCAAACCTAAAGAGAGAAATTAGGCTATAGTGTATATTATTTCTTAGTGTTTTTTTAATTTATTTTTTATTCTCATTTTGTACAAATGTTTTTCTTTACATTAATAAAATATACTTGTTTACAAGTAAACAAAATACCCCTCCCCCCATGAATATAGATAGACTTCCTTGGGCAAAAAAGTAAAGGGGGGAGAAAAAAAATTAAAATTAAAAAAAATAATAGTAATAATTGTAGGTATGGTCAGGTGGTGCAATGGACGAAGCACCAGCCCTGAAGCCATGAGCACCCGAGTCCATATCCAGCCTCGTAAACCCAACAATCCCCCAGCCATGTGACATGCAAGCCACCTGATCCCCACTGCCCTGCAAAAACCAAAAAGAAGAAAAAAAAAAGACCCAAAATAAAATAAAATAGTAATAATAGTAGGGGTGGCTGGGTGGCAGACAGAGCATTGGCCCTTGAGCCAGGAGCACCTGGGTCCGAATCCAGCCCCAGACACCCAATGATCACCCTGTTATGTGGCCCCAGGCAGGCCACCCAGACCCACTTGCCCTGCACCCTCCCCCAAATAATAATAACAAAAAATGTGCTTCAGTCTTTGTTCCAACACCATCAACTCTGTCGTGGGTGGATCACATTCTTTATGATAAGTCCATCACAAAAGTTACTTGCATATTTTTCCAACATTGCCATTGCTGATCTCAACTCCCTCCTTTTTTATTTCTCCACTACCATGTACTATATTTTCTCTCTCCTTTCACTCTGACTCTGCTGTAGGGTCACTGAGTGGCACAGCAGGCAGATCCCTGGTCCTGGGGCCAAGAAGCCCTGAGCCCCCATACCACCCCTTAGGCCCAGAATCCACCTGGCCCTATGGTCCTGGGCAGGCCATTCAATCCCAGCCCCTTGCAAGAAGTAAAAAAAAGAAAATGTGTTATAACTGACCACTGTCCCCCCCCATGGTCCATCCTCTCCTCCTTTATTCACATCCCCACCCCTTCCCCCTGCTCTCCCCTCCTTCTTACTCCAGTTGTCTATACCCCATTGAGTATATTTGCTGTTTCCTCTCCTAGCCATCTCTGATGAGAGCAAAGGTTCTCTCATTCCCCCTTGCCTCCCCCTTCCATAATCATTGCAATAGCTCATTGTAATAAAAAAAATCTTATTATGTGAAATAGCTTGGACTATCCCCCATCTCCTTTTTCTTTCGCCCATTCCATTTCCCTTTTTTTTCTTATTGACTCTATTTTTACACCATATTTTATCTTTGAATTCAGCTTTCCCCTGTGCTTCAACTATAAAAGCTCCCTCTACTTGCTCTATTAACTGAGATGGTTCATATGAATATTATCAGTATCATTTTTCTATACATGCAGTTCATCCTCATTAAGTCCCTCATATTTCCCCCCTCTCCTCCAATCTCCATGCTTCACCTGAGTCCTGTATCTGAAGATCAAACCTTCTGTTCAGCTCTGGCCATTCCAAAAGGAACCTTTGAAATTCCCCTGGTTCACTGAAAGTCCATCTTTTTCCCTGGAAGAGGACATTCAGCCTTGCTGGGTAATTCATTCTTGGCTGCATTCTAAGCTCTTTTGCCTTCTGGTATATTGTATTCCAAGCCCTACAAGCTTCCAATGTAGCTGCTGCTAAGTCTTGTGTGATCCTGACTACAGCTCCATGATATTTGAACTGTGTCCTTCTGGCTGCTTGTAATATTTTCTCTCTGACTTGGGAGTTCTGAAACTTGGCTATAATATTCCTGGGGGTTGGTTTTTGGGATCTCTTTCTTGGGGGGGATCAGTGGATTCTCTTCATTTCTATTTTGCCCTCTGCTTCTAGAATATCAGGGCAATTTTCCTGTAGTAATTCGTTGAAAACAATGTCAAGGCTCTTTTCTTCATCATGACTTTCAGGTATTCCAATAATTTTCAAATTATCTTTTCTAAGTCTGTTTTCCATATCAGTTGTTTTTTCAATGAGATATTTCACATTTTCTTCTAATTTTTCATTTTTTTGATTTTGAAGTATTGATTCCTGATTTCTAGTAAATTCATCAATCTCCCTGAATTCTATTTTTTGTCTGAAGGATTTATTCTCCTCAGAGAGTTTGCTTATCTCTTTTTCCATCTGGCCAATTTTGTTTTTTAAAGCATTCTTCTTCTCCATAACTTTTTGAACTGTTTTATCCATTTGACCTAAGCTGTTTTTTAGCATGCTATTTTCTTCAGCATTTTTTTGGATTTCCTTGACTAAGCTGCTGACTTCATTTTCATGTTTTTCCTGCATCTCTCTCCTTTCTTTTCCCAGTTTTTCTTCCAACTCCCTCATTTGATTTTCAAAGTCTTTTTTGAGCTCTGTCATAGCCTGAGTCCAATTTCTGTTTTTCTTGGAGTCTTTAGATGCAGGAGCTTGTGCTTCCTCATCTTCAGACTGAGTATTTTGATCCTTCTTGGGCTCATTTGCAAAATATTTCTCAATGGTCTTCCTCTTGTTTCTTTGTTCATTTTCCCAGCCTAAGCCTGTTTTTGGGGGGTGCTTCCTGAGCTTTTGGAGCACTCCCACAAGGGTCTCAGTGTGTGAGGCTCTGTCCTCCCTCCTGGTCTGTGAATGACCATAAGTGCCCCCCTCTGCCACGGGGCTGAGGTGGGGGGGGCCCTGCTGTTCTATGGGGGGGCCTAGACTGTGATCAGGATCTGAATGTGGTCAGAGCTCCAGAGTCCTGTTCCAGGGGCAGAGGATAGAGCTCGGCAGTCTCTCTCTAGTCACTCCCTTCCCTCAGCTCAATGGGCTCATGCCCTGGGGGCTCCTGCTTACCGGCTCCACCTGCTTCTGTTTCCGGGTCTGGGCTGCTGAAAGACCAGGCTGCTGGCTGTGTGCCCTGAGGGCTGGGCTCCATGTGCTCCCTCTGGCAGAGGTCCCTCGCTGTTCCCCCACTTTGTGCCCAGTGCTCCCCAGGGTGCAACTCAGGAGACTCCCCCGCTGCTGTGAGCTGAGGCTCCCAGCGCCCTGGGGCTGCCTCCAGGAGGCTGAAGTTCTTTGGCTCTGGTGGGCCACCCCTCTGGCCGGCTGCCCCTCCAGCCCTGGGGAGCAGAGCCTTTCTGCTCTTTTCCAGGTTACCTTGAGTAGGAGAACTGCCTCACTGGGTCTCTTTGTGGGTTCTGTCTCTCGAAAGTTTAGTTAGAGTCCTTAGTTTATGAGTTTTTATCAGAGAGCTCCTAAGACTCAATCCCTTCATGTCGTCATCTTGGCTCTCCCCTGTTTCTTAGTTCTACTTTCTTTGACACTAATCATCATCATTTCGTATGGCATAATAATATTCTAATGCATTTCTATATCGCCATTTTTTCATTCATTCCCCATTTGGGAGGCACCTACTTTATTTTCAGGTTTGTTTTTTTTTTTTGCTACCATAAAGAATCAAAGCATTATTCTTTCAAAGTGTCTGAAATGAAATGATATCTTGAGTATTAAATATATTTGCAGAATGTTAGAACTAGAAGAGATCTCAGCAATTGACTAGCCCATTTCTGGTTGATAAGAACCCTAAGACCTAGACAGGCACAGTGACCTGAAGAAGGCCATGAAACTAGGCAGAGTTGTGGCTCTGAATCTGTGCTAGACTGTGAAGGAAATGAACTAACTGGAGACTTCCCTTTTTGATCTCCTCCACCAAACCTCCCTGTTCACTAACCCTTGAGAAAATGATTGCTGGACCCTTATTAAAGTTGTGGTGCTAATGGGGAGCAGGGAGTGGGAGCATCATTGTTGGTTATATTGATGAGCAGAGACAAAGAACAAATTAAAGGCAGGGAATGGGCAAAATAGTGCTTTTGGGTCAGAAAACTAAACTTCTTGTTTTGGGACCAAGTCACTTAAGTTCTCTAAGTGCAGTTTCTTTATAGCAAAATGGAACTGAGAATTCTTATATTACCTACTGTACCAGGTTATTGTAAAAAAAAAACCTGTAAACCTTTAAGTAATGTAGAAGAGTTGGTTTTTAACATTTTTAAAAATACCTTCATATTTTTTCCAAATTGCATGTTAAAAACAATTTTCAATATTCATTTAAAAAAATTTGACTTCCAAATTCTCTCTCTCCTTTTTCCTTCCCCTGATATGGCAAGCAATTTGATATGGGTTATTTATGTGCAATCATGCAAAACATATTTCCATATTTGTCATGTTGTCAAAGAAAACAGACTCCCCCCCCAAAAAGTGAGAAAAATAGTATGCTTAGATCTGCATTCAAACTCCATCAGTTCTTTCTCTTGAAGTGGAAAACATTTTTCTTCATGAGTTCTTTGGGAATTGTCTTGGATCATTATTTTGTTGAGAATAGCTAAGTCATTCATAGTAGATCTTCATACAATATTGCTGTTACAGTGTTCAATGTTCTCCCAGCTCTTCTCAGTTCATGTAAATCCAGTTTTTCTGAAATCATCTTGCTCATCATATCTTATAGTACAATGGTATTCCACTATAATCATAACTTGTTCAGCCATTTCTCAATTAATGGGTATTCCCTGAAATTCCAATTCCATTGCCACCAGAAAAAGAGCTGCTATAATTATTTGTGTAGAAATAGAGCTTTTTTCCTTTTCCTTTGATCTCTTAAGGATAGGACAAAGGTAATGCACAGTTTTATAGCCCTTTGAGTATATATATATATATATATATATGTATATATATATATATATATATATACTCCAGAATGGCTGCATCAGTTCCAGCAACAATGCATTATTGTCCCAATTTTCCCATCTTCACTCTAACATTTGTCATTTTTCTTTTCTGTCCCATTAGCCAATCTGATAGGAGGGCAGTGGTACCTCAGAATTGTTTTAATTTGCATTTCTCCATGCAATAGTAGTTCAGAGCATTTTTTATATGATAGCTTTGATTTCTTTGTCTGAATCAAAAATTTCCTCTTTGTACATTTATCAGTTTGGGGGTGCCTTTCATTCTCATAGATTTGACTCTGTTTTCTATATATTTGAGAAATGAGGTCTCTGATAAGATAGATTTTTGCTATAAATTTTTTTTCTCCAGCTTTTTTGCTTTCTCTCTAATCTTAGTTGCATTGGTTTTATTTGTGCAAATTTTTTTAAAATTTTAATATATTTAAAATTATTCATTTATATCTCATATTGCTTTCTTATCTCATTTGCTCATAAATTCTTCCCTTCTCCAAGGATTTGACAGTTAAATTATTCTCTACTCTCCTTAATTATGGTTTCATCAGTCTTTAGGTCTAAATCAAGTACCCATTTTGACCTTATCTTGGTGTGAGATATTGATCTATACATTTACTATGCATATTATGCACCTTATCTATTCCACTGATTACTATTCTCATTTATTTATCTATTTATTTATTTGTTTGTTTGCTTGTTTATTTATTTGTTTATTGCAACAGAGTTAAGTGACTTGCCAAAGGTCACACAGCTAGGTAATTATTAAGTGTCTTGAGGCTGGATTTGAACTCAGGTCTTTCTGACTCCAGGGCCGGTGTTCTAGCCACTAGGCCACCTAGCTGCCCCTGATTCCTATTCTTAACCAGTACCAAACTGTTTTTATGATTATCACTTTATGATACAGTTTGAGATCTGGTCTGTCAAGACCAGTAGGTTGAGTTCTTGTGATGTCACCTTTGGGCAGATATTTAATACCTTTCCCCCAAGCTTCTCCTCCCCCCTCACTACACACACACACACACACACACACACACACACACACACCCCAGCCTCTCTTAATTTTCTAATCAACCCTAGCTCAGAGCTATTAATGATAGGGATCCTTTGGCTAAATCCCCACTGAGTAGCTACTCTTCACTCACTTTCTCAGATATAGGCTTCATTGGGCAGATACAACTTTGATTTTTGGTGCATAGTCACAATCTTGGGACTTTCCTGGGCTTTGGTCCTTGGGCAGAGGGGAGACTTTGATGATGTTTCTAATGATGCTTGGGGTATGAGAGGCAACTTGAATTCTGCCTCATTGCTTCATGGGATCTCTTTTTTGGATTACATTCCTGTAGAACTGCAATTATAGAAGACTCGGAACACATGTTTTCCAGTGTGAAAAAAATAACAGGTTGTCTGTTCTCCTTTTTGAATTAGGGAGATATTTGGATCACTTTCTTTAGAGGTGTCATCCAAATCAAATCAGAATTCAGAAATTAAGAGAAAATCATACCTAAGAAGGTGGGAAAGAATGCTGCATAAACAACAGGTTGAAGGCAGAAAGTTGGCTGTCCAAGACAAAACAACAGGTATATCCCAGGCTTTATTTCAGATTTGTTAGTCATGCTCATTCTTCTCTTGCAGCAGAAGAATACTAATTATCTCAATGACTGTTCCCCATGAATAACTGTGTTCTCACTAGAGGATAGTCAGTCTGGGAGATGCTGCCAATGGAAAAAAGCAAAGAATCCAGGCAACCATTAATTCTACCTTCTTTGGAAAGGGCCTTGATGTCCTCTCAAGGGCTTGCTGAGCTGACAGGGGCTCAAATATCTTCTGGCATGATTGCTCTGGGACTTCAGGTTCAGGGATAGGTGGGGAATCAATAAATGGCTGAGTTGATGCTTTCACTTTCTGTTCTGCTAGGATCAGGGAGTACTTGTCCTATGTTCATGTATCAGTAGGGCAAGAACACAGGCCTGCCAGAAGGCAACTGGGGCACAAGTCAGCTATAACTGCTTGGTAAACAGCAGGTGTGTCCTTTTCCTTCTAGGAAATGGGCTTTCAGGCATGAACAATCAAACAAGATGTTGGAGCCACCACCCATGCGTGGCCACCACACCTCTCAGGAAGATTCTCAGGAATCTTCTGGTTGAAAGGGAAGGTGTGATGACCTTGGGACACTTGGACAAAATCGGAATTTTTTATTGCTCTGTGATTTCATCATTATGGAGACTCACCTATGTTCTTTTAATCTCATAGGATTCTTGCCCATGGTTTTCTGTAAATCATCCTCCAAAGAGGAAGGAAGGAAAAATGGAAGGAAGAAAGGAAGGATACAAGTATTTCTTAATGGCTAGTATGTGCCTGGCCCTGTTTTAATCACTTTACAAATATTTTCTTATTTGTGCCTCACAATAACTCTGGGAAATAGAAACTATTATCCTATTTTATCCTATTTTATTATCCTATTTTACAGATGAGGAAATTGAAGCAGAGATTCAGTAACTTGCCCAGTCACATAGACAGTAAGTATCTGAGACTGGTTTTTGAACTCAGGTCTTCTTGACTCCAAGCCCAGAACTATAGTCATTGTGCCATCCAGCTACCTTTAAAGGACAAACTCAACCCATTCTTCCTTTTCTTCATATAATTTTTACTCTTCCTGTTATTATTGTCATCATCATCATTATCGTCATGATTGTCATTACTCACCTAAGGCTAGTAAGTGGTAGAAAACGCTGTGATTCAAACCCAGGTCTCCTGGCTCAGGGTCCTGTGTTCTCTTACTATGGCGAATTTAACAGATCCCTGACAGTTTCTTGAGTATGTTCAAATTACTAGGTAGGATGCTAGGACCATTAGGCAAAGGAAGATGGCACTGGGTGCTCCTTCCTGGGCCTTTTACCTTCAGTCCAGATGAGAAGTTTATAATTCTGTATTCATATTCAAAGATAAATAGGTGAGGTTGTTGAATAGATATCAATAGATATCAAAGCTCCTATTTGATTTAACTGTACTCAGCTCCTTTTGTCTCCAAGGTAGATTATAATTTACAGTATTTCACACTGGATACCTTTGGCACTGGCTTCTGGCTCCTAGTCAAGGGAGTTAGAATTATAGCAAGGCTCAGGAAAAGTCAGGGTGGCCCAGAAGACCACCTACTTTGGGATTTGGATTTGAAACCCTACTCTACTAATTACTACCTGTGTGACATTGGATGAATTACTTAACCTTTCTGAGGTTAGACTATATGAATCACATTGTTCCTTCTAGTTCTAAGTCTATGCTCTTAAATGGTTTGACTACAAAGGCTGGATCCCTGCTCAGCCATGTGGTGAGTGAAGGTTGGAAGATGCTAATCAGGAAAGGAGAGGGCCCTTATTCACTTAATTCAGATTACTACTACTCCATATTGAAGGAAGTATAGCTCAACTCAAGTCAAATTGGTGACCTAATTGTGCATAGAAAAAATATCCAGTCTCAGACCAATTGACATCTGTTTTTCTGCATTAGATATTTTACCTTTGTTTGATGCCTGAAGAACACAGGGAGATCTGGGTCATGGTCCAGACTTCACCACTGATGAGCTTTATGAACCTCAACAAGCCAATAATTTTATATTCCAGTACTTCTAAACACAAACCTTCCCTTCCTCTATAGCTATTCTGATGTTTCTCACAAGCCACAATTGTTCTTTCCTTGTCTTTGCTTATGTTGATTTA
Organism: Macrotis lagotis; assembly: GCF_037893015.1. Lineage (NCBI taxonomy): Eukaryota > Metazoa > Chordata > Mammalia > Peramelemorphia > Peramelidae > Macrotis > Macrotis lagotis. Next base: position 13,800,366 of record NC_133665.1, on the reverse strand, counting down.
CTATTTCCCTTTCCAAATCTTAACCATCCTTTGAGGTTCCAATTGAGGTTCCTCAAGGATTCCTTTCAAGTCACTCTAGTATACAAGGATCCCCCTCTGCTTTCTAAACTCCTGTTAGTATTCTCATTTTGGTACTGGTACTTCCTCAAACATCACCTTGTACTAGACCCTAAATGTTAAAGTGTGATATTTAACAACCTTCTCAACAATATTTCATGAGCAGATATTTCTTTTTCTTCTTCAGTTTTTAGCATGGTGCCATATTCACCATTCATATTCATCATATGATTTGGTTTCCTTCATCTGTAAAAGAAGGGTGATAACATTTATCATATTTACCTCACTTTCAGGAACTTATCCTCTTAATTATACCTTTGTCTTATAATTTCAATCAGAAAAATCCCACTGCTCCTCAGGAGTACCCCTTGAGCCCTAAGGGTAAAATGTAATCAGCTAGCAATACTGTGGGGGATGCTAACACTCATATGAATTGGGAGTGTAAGCCCAGAGACTTGGTACATATATTTGGGCTGACATCAACATTAACATTTTGGGTCTTGTTAGACCACCAAATAGAACCATTATCCATCTATCTTGTCCACAAAAATATCATGAGAAAACATGCCAAGTGTTTTAGTAATTAATGTATACAACATCAACAAGATTTCCATGACCTTCAGTCTTATAATCTTGTCAAAAAAGGGGAAATGAGTTTAGTCTAATGTAACCTGTACTTTATGAATCTGTAATAGCTCATGAGATACTTTCCTTTATTATTCCTCAATCTAGAATTTTGTTGAAGGAACAATGTAAAAATCTCACTAGGTCATAAATTCTGAAATTTAACTTAACCCTTTGGAAAAGAAAGACATTTACCTATATCCTGTTGGGCATTTAAAGTCATTCACTATCTTTCTCCAACCCATATTTCTAAACTTATTTTACATTACTCTACATCATCTATACCATTTCCCCAAGAAACTTGTTTGTCCACTCTTTTCCGTATGTAACACCTTATTTCTTGCCTCTCTGCAAGACAACTGTCCCATGGCTTTCTCTCCCTCCTCATTCTTTGCCTTTGGCATCCCTTAGCCCCATTCAAAACTCAGGTCAAGTGTTCAGTCTTATATGAGGTGTTTCATGATCCCCCTAGTTAGAGTTTCCCTTCTAATACCATCAAAATCACTTTATATTGTAGCTTCAATGGATACAATGTTCAATGGATACAAGTCAGAAAGACTCCTCCTCCTGAGTAAATAACTGGTCTCAGACAACTTATTGATTTTGTGACAAGGTTTCCTCAGTAGAATTTAGGCTCCCTGAGGACTGTTTTAATTTTTGTCTAATGCTTAAAAAAATGTTAGTTGAATAGAACCCCTAGTCTTTCTTGTTTTTGTTTTGACAAGACAATAGGGATAAGTGACTTGCCCAAGGTCATAGTTAAGTAAGTATTAAGTATCTGGGGTAGAATTTAGGTTCTTCTGTCTCCAAGGCCAGTGCTCTATCCACTGTGCCACCTACCTGCCCTGATGATCTCACCTGTATAATAGGTGATTTCACAAAGAAAATTGATTCAGCAACCACATCTTTAAGCTCTTTCAGCACTACTGGATACTGTTTGTCCAGGTTAAGTGACTTTAATGCAGAGTAGCTAGGTGCTCTCTTACTGATCTTAATTTTTCAGTTCCCTCTTTTTTTCTTTCTTTTTCTTTTAAAAATTCTTTTTTTTAAAAAAAGAGCTAGTGTTTCTTCTTAACCTTTTTGTTTTATTATACATCTGAAAATAATTCTTCTTGACGAAGAAAACAGAAGCTCCTCCTCCTTTGCCTGGATAATTCTATCCTGTTTCTCCTCTTTGCCCCCTTTCTGAATAATGCCTCCTTTAGTTTGGTTGCTTTCAAAGATTGGTCTTTAGCCCTCTCTTCTCCTTTCTTTCGGAGATCTCATCCATTTATATTGGTATAACTCTTTACAGTCCTCAAACTCTCCCCAGTATATAGATGATTCCCAAATACCTAGCTCTCATTTGTTTCTTGATTCTAGCATTTCCTGCATTTCCAATTGTTTGCTGGTTCCCTTGTACCTTAAAGTCCAAATGATCCTCCCAACTCAGTGTGTCTAAAATCAAACTCACCAGTCTTACCCCAAGTCATCTCATTTCCCCAACCTCACTTTTTTCATTAATGCTGCCATCATTCTACCAGTTGTCAAAGCTCAAATATTTAGATTTTACCAAGAGACACTTCCCTCTCCCCCATATCCAAGTAGCTATCAATTCTAGTCAATTCTATTTCCACTGTCTCTAATCTCTAGTATTTTTCTTTCCTATTTTCCTAGCTCAGGTACAATGATTTCATGCCTAGACAACTGAAATAGCTTCCTAATAAGTCTCCCTAGCTTCCCTCACCCTCAGATTCCAACTCTCCAAAAATTTACCCTGCATACCAAGAGAAGGGGAAGGGAATAAGTATCTCCTATAAGCCAGACACTGTTCTGAGTATTTTGCAAATATTATCTCATTTGCTCCTTACAATAATGTTGATAAATGGAGTAAATACCATTATTATCCCCATTTTACAGTTGAAGAAACTGAGGCAAATAGAGGTTAATTGACTTGCACTTGGTTACACAGCTACTAAGTGTCTGAGGTTGAACTTAATTCAGGCTCAGTGCTTTATACACCACACAACCTAGCTACTTCACTAATGACAGCTTTATCTCCCTGACAATGATCTGATCAAGTGCTTCAAAGATCTAAAACCCCAAAGAGTATTCAGTTATTTACTGAGTTCAAACTCATTAGCCTAAGATCAAAGACTATGCATAATGTGGTCCCTAATAGCAAACTTTGAACCTCTTCTTCCACTACTACTTTAAAAAAACTTATAATATTTGCCATTCCTCAGACACATTCTCTGATTTCTTTCCTCAAATCCTTTCATCATTTCAGATCTTCAGCCCAAAATTTCATTCCTAATTCATTTCAAACTATTGAAATTCTGCCTCCTAGTATTTGAAATACCATCTCTTCCATGAAGTCTTTTCTGAGAGGGGATTTCTGTCTCGTCTGAATTGCTAAATCTCTTTATGGTACATATTGCTGTATCTGGTTGTTGTTTGTGATGGCAGAAATCATGCCATTATACACCTTTGTATTCCCCCACACAGTGTTTTTAAAAAATACCTTATATATATATATTTATCAGATGCTGAATAAAGGTTAGTAGAATGGACCCAGAGGATCAACCAATTTGATGTCCAGTAAGGAAACAATCTCTGACTGCAAGGAGCTTCCATTCTATCAGAGAAGACAATATACATACCTAATACGATGTATGTACAAATACAGATCAATGTTGGAGGACAGAGGTTCTAGCTGGGAGATCAGGAGAAGCATCATGTAGGAGATGGCTTCTGAGCTATGCTTTGAAAGAAACTAGGGATTCTAAGAGGTAGGAGTGGGGAGGGAACAAATTCCGGGCAGTCTGTGGAAAGGCACTAAGACAGGAGAACAAATGTCATGTGAGGAATAGCAAGGACAGTTGGATAGCATCAAAGAGTTCATAATTAGAAATAATGAATAATAAAGCTAGATGATTATTTTGGAGTTGGGTTGTAAAGCATATTTAATTCCAAGAGAAGAATTTTGCATTTGATTTTAGAGGTACTTTGTACCAATTGATATCAACTGATTGAGGTATTTCAAGAAGGATTTCTCTCTTTAATCCAACTATCAATCAGCAAATATATATATATTAAGTATCTAAGTGGATAGAGCACTGAACTTGACTTGTCTTTCTGGATTCAATTACTAGCTGTGTGACCCTGGTCAAGTCACTTAACCCTATTTGCCTTAGTTTCCTCATCTATAAAATTAGCTGAAGGAAATGGTAAACCAAGCCAGTATTTCTGCTAAGACAACCCCAAATGGGGTCATGAAGAGTCAGACACAACTGAAATGCCTGAGCAATAGCCATTAACAATAGCCAGTAAGTACTACATTAGGCTCTGGGCATATGAAGACAAAAATGAAACAGTTCTTGGTCTCAAAAAGTTTTAGTTTGGGAGGAGAGGGGACAATACGTGCACCAAAAATATTAAGGCATGCCAAGACCTCTTGTGGTACTTGAGTGAAACTTTGAAGCAAGTTAGGAAAAGAGAGAGTATTCCAGGAATGGGTGGGAACAACCTATGTAAAACGATGTTGATGTGAGAGAGGGTGGCACATAGGAATAACAGCATGGCTATTGAAAAGGAACCATATGAATAAGCCTGGGGGAGACTGGAGCTATATCATGAAGGATTTTAAGTGAGAAGGGAGGAGTTTCTATGTTATGAAGCCACAGAGACCTACTAGCTTTCTGATTGGAAAAATAAATATGGTGAAATTTAGTCTTTAGAATTATAGTTCTGGAAGATTTGGAGAGAGACAGACTGTTGGTGGGGATACCAAAATCACAGAACAATTACAGACTTGTCTCAGTGGTCACCTAGTCTAATTCATACCTGAAAAGAAATGTAATTATTTCCAGGTGAGAGATAATGAGGGCCAGAACTGGTGTGATGGTGGGAAGGGGACCAGTGTCTGGACTTCATACCATGTCTGAGTCACAGTCTTGGGCTGGAATCTCCCTTAGCACCTGAGGCTTCTGCCTGGAACACCCATCTTCTCTTTCTACTTTCTCACCCTGGCACATCCATCCCCCACCTTATTCTGATTGTTGAATTGTTCCCAGTTCCTCCATTTTAGGGAAAAGTATGTACGAGGCTGGCCCATTTTCATTGCTTTGCCACCTAGGCTTCAATACCATGCTCTGTAACAGGTACTTTTATACTCATTTTTACTTCTCACTTAGTATTTCACCTCTCTTTTTTTGTGTATTATCTCCCTCTATTAGGATAATACAAAAAAAAATGGGGTAGCTAGGTGGCGCAGTGGATAGAGCACTGGCCTTGGAGTCAGGAGTACCTGAGTTCAAATCCGGCCTCACTTAATAATTACCTAGCTGTGTGGCCTTGGGCAAGCTGCTTAACCCCACTGCCTTGCAAAAACTAAAAAAAAAAAAAAAAAAAAAAAAAAAGAATAATACATGTTCTTTGAAAATTGAAAATTGGGGCAGATCTCATAATTTTATCCTCAATATTTTGGCATAGTCAGAGTGGCTATCACATTTGTTGTTCAGTCATGTTCATCTCTTTGTGATCTCATGGACCACAGCACCCCAATGTTGTCCATGGGGTTTTTTGGTAAAAGGATACTAGAGCAGTTTGCCATTTCTTTCTCCAGAGAATTAAGGCAAGCAGATTAAGTGACTTGCCCAAGGTCACACAGCTAGTTTCTCAGGTCACATTTGAACTCAGGTCTTCCTTACTCTAGACCCAGCACTCTAATCCACTGAATCATCTAGTTGCCTGGGCTATTACATATTAAGTGCTTAACATGTATTCCTTGTCTGCCTGCCTGATGTGAAAGGTTATGGAGAGTTAACTTGAATAAGACATGACAATTTTTAGACAGAAATAAATGGAAGTTTTGAGGATGACCAAGTACTCCTACATGAGTCAAGTATTTGAGGTACTTAAACCCTCTGCTCCTGCCTCTTGATCCACTGTTTTTCAACTTATCCTGTCAATCTGTATCACCAGGCTTCCATCCTTCCAACCCTTTATGTCTCTTACCCTCAGTGCTTGTTCCTATGCACTTGTACAATCTGTCTTGGTTTTTATTCCTAACATTTTTTTTTGTTTGTTTCTTTACTTTCCCCTTAGTCTTCAGATCTTAACCACAATTTCCATTTCAATTCCATTTTGGTAACCTAATATTCACTCTAGATTGGTTGCATCCTTGTCCCAGGAGTTTATTTTGGTATTCTTTATTTAACTTTATTTACATTTAACTTTGTTATTTCTGTTAATGGCTCCACCAGTCACATTGTTGCCCATGCTCAGAACCATTAACTTTTCCTTTTCATTTATCTGTCATATCCAATTGTGTTGATTGGACTGCCTCAAAAATCTCTTGAATTTGTGTCCTCTCCTCTTCAGAGTCATGACATGAATGGAGGCCTTCATTACAGTTCCTTCAGAACTCTCTCCTACCAAGTCTTTCTCCATTTTTTTCACCCCCAGCCCCCCACCAGTGATGAAAAGAAACTAAGTCGTCTGAGAGGATGAGATGGGGTAGGGGTAAATTCAATCACTGGGATATGACAAATATACAGAGGTGGGGTTACAGTTCACTTCAGGAATAGCTGGTAGTCCAGTTTGGCTGAATTTTATTACACAAAGAGGAGTAACTTAGGTTCTTTTAGGTTCTTTTAAATTAGGTTCTTTTCTAGGCTTAATTGTTTCATCCAAGCCTCCTATGATTTGGGCTCTAAGATTTTCACCATTCTGGATGAGAAAATGGTGAGAAGCTCGAGGAGCTTCTCAAAGTCCTTTTTGAAGGCTGGTTAGACTTGAACACAGTTGTGTGCCCAGGGCTCAGTACAAAGGGATTATTTCCTCATTACTGGAAAGAATGCCTTTTCTTCATGCCTGTGCTAGAAAACTGACCTTCAAGAAGACCTTGGTAATTCTACCTCAGAGGTCCTAGTCAAGTCATTTAATCTAGGTAACTCTCAGAGAGTTGCTGAATGGCTGCCAGTCTACATTGGTTGAAAGGATTTCCTCATTTGGGAGATCCCTACATCAATGAAATCATAGATTTTGGTTTCTTTTGGGGTTTTTAAAAAAATATTCCTGTTATATTGTTTTTGTAGTCTGCTAAAGTTTTCCTATCTTTTTAAAACTGCTACCTAATCATACTTTTTTGACCCTGAGCTTGGAAACACTATTTTTTTTTAGTATTTACATTATTTCAGATATGCCATTTACACACATATTATCATGCACAAATAAAAGATATAATAAGCATTATCAAATAACATAACTGGCATTAATATTATAAGCATATTAATGCTTATAAGGAAGAATCATGGAAAAGTAGTACAGTCTTTGACATTTTTCTTTTTAAACAAACCAAAAGTTTCAGTAGCACCATAATGATAATACTTATAAAAAACACAGAAAATAGAACATTTATATTACTATTTTTTAGAATCACTTGCTTTGCATTTTAGTGAATCAGCAGAAAAGTAAACAATATTTACATTTTGCCAAGGTCAACCACTTTTGCAAGCAAAAATTAAAAGGAATAAGCTGGCCAGACTGAGAAATCTGTCTTTGTACCTGTGCAAATCCTGCACTGTGTTCTGATTCAATGACTGGAGATGGGCATCTATTTTATATGTTACGTAAAGATTGTCTTACAAAGCCCAAGTGAGTCTTTGGTAGGCTAATATTTCTTTAGGAGCAGCAGCAATAAGAATTATGTGTTTCCCTATCTATCACAGTCACTTTAGATTTTGCAATTTTTCTTTATAATCTAAGGTGGCCACAGAGAAATTTCTGGAAAACAGGACAGTAAACAAAAACAACCAGGTACTTAAAACCCAGTCAGTTCTTCTTACCCTTGATGGAAAAAAGTAACAGGGAAACATGATTTTTTGAACCTAATTAGACTTTATATTTTTCCTATTGTATCACATAAGTCACCCTAAAGTTTTTATATTCTAGGGAACCAATCTTTCAGATGATTAAGGAACATGGCAATCATTGACCAAATAGTACTTGAGGGACATGGATGAACTAGGGGAAGTGTCCTTTTCCAAGTTGTTTTTTATTTCCTCAAAAAGCTTTTCTCTAGGATATTCTACTATATGTAAACTGATGGCAAATTCATCACCCTTCCTCTAGGCCTTGCTCCTGAAAGGGAACATAGGATGGGACAATAAAGTATAAGCTCCTCCAGGGAAGATTTTTTTTTCCCTCTCCAAATTCCCAGAACCCTGATCATAGGACAGGCCTAATAAATGCTGATTGACACAAATCAGGAGATAAGCTAAAAAAAAGAGTTAACTTTGGACAAATCATGAAGGAAATGGGGGAGGGCTTACTTAAAGGTGAGACACTGGGTAAAAACCTTTTTAACAAATATTTCATTCACACTTAATAACAATTCTGTTAAGTGGCTATCATTATTTAATCCCAATGACAATAAGGTAGTGATTAAATGACTTTCTCTTAAGTGGTTGAGGCTGGACTTTGCTCTGATGTTCAGTGAGACACTCCCTACCTACATCTATCTCCTGCTTAGGACTGGGTCCTCACTGTGAACCAACCTAGAAATATACCTCAGGATCATCTTGCCACTTTGCTATGCTCCAGACACTGCACTGGGGTCAACAAGCTAAGCAGAAGTGGGACTGTTTCCACACAGTTTCTGGTAACAGTCTTGAAAGAGAAAGAGAGAGAGAGAGAGAGAGAGAGAGAGAGAGAGAGAGAGAGAGAGAGAGAGAGAAAGTCTGCCACATACTCAAGGCTTTCACAGGAAAAACCTTGATCGGATTAACTACCAGTGATAAACAAGTTCAAGAGAAGACAAGAGAGATAGAGAAGAAGCAAAACAGTTCCTATGAATTCTTCTGTCAAAGGTACACAGCTGATAACACCAATGAAACCTACTTCCTACCACCTCTCACCTCATTTGCAGGAGAGGCAGTAGTTGTAGGAGAACCAAGTTTCTCCTGTCCTTATCTGACTGGAGATCAGAAGTGAGACCTCCAAAGCTGGAGGCAGACTAGAGCCTGGGGAGTGGGCTGGAGCACAGAGCACGATGATTCTGATTTGGATCTTTCTGCAAGAGGATTTCTAGTTTTGGGTTAAGCTTCTAGAGGATCCTTTCTCTTCCTCCATTAGAGACAAAAGTTACCTTTTTCTTCATCCCTCCCCTCTTCTGGGCAGGTTCAGAAAACTTTACCTTGATTTTACCAACTAAAGGCCTAAATGATCAAAATTTAACTAAGGGTCATGTTTCTTCTCTGCAAGTTTTGTTTGACAATGAGCCAAAAACCTCTGACCCTGTTTAAAGATGGGCAAATGGAAGAGGTGTGGGACATCCTGGGAGCAGGAGATTTTGAGTGTGGATAGAGCTTTCAAATATCCCTACCCTTAACCATTTTCCTTCTCCATCTAATAAGTGAGGGGAGCTAGAATTCATCTCCAGCAAACTATGTACCTCTATCTCACCACTCACTTCATCCATAGATCAGGGCCAACTTGGACTACATCTGGATAGCACTTAGTTAAAAAGGCATCTAAAACCAACTTTCTCATTACACAGGGCTATCTATATACATTTTGATACCTCCAGGATTTTGCAAGGATGATACAGGAGGCCACCTCTCAAAAGAGCTGGGTTTCTAAAAAGACAACAGAAGGTGGGAGGAGTAAGGAATGTTCCAGGGTGATGAAAAGATAGGATGCAGAAGTAAAGCAATTTATTATAATTTTAAAAAAATTGTTTTAGTCATTCAAGATCTGGTTATTCAATCAAATTCTAATTGAGAATATAAGAAAAAATCCATTCATATAATCAAATTTCTACATTAGCCATGTTAAAAAATAGTTGTGTCATCTGCATTGTGTCCTTTATTTCTCTATCAGGAGGTGGATAGCATGTCTCATCATTAGTCCTCTGGAATCCCTAGTTAGTTTTTATTTTTTGGGGGGGATATTAACATTTTATTTGTTTTCCAATTATATAAAATTTTCCAATTGTATACAATAGTAATATGTACCTATCATTTTTTGTAAGGTTTTGAATTTTACAATTTTCCCCCCACCCTTCCTTCCCTCCCTCCCAGTAGAAGGCTGTCTGATAGTCTCTACAGTGTTTCCATGCTATACATTGATGTAAATTAAATGTGTTATAAGAGTAAACATAACCCCCCCCCCCAAGAAGATGAGAAACTTCAAGAATAGAGAGAGAGAAAAAAATGTACTTCAGTCTGTGTTCAGATTCCAGTGACTCTGTCTCTGGGGTGAGTTGCTTTCTTTATCTTAAGTCCACCAGAGAAGTTGCTTCAGTATTTTTCCCACAATTGCTATTACTAGCTGTACCTCCATTCTATTCCTCCCCACTCTCATTTATTCTATTCTCTCTCTCTCCGTTCATCCTGACCCTGTCCAAAAGTGTGTTAAATCTGAGTACCCTCTCCCTCAATCTTCCCTCTCTTCTGTCACCTATTCCCCTTTCCCTTCCCCCATTCCCCCTTATCCTGTCCCTTTCTTCTCATTTTTCTCTAGGGTAAGATAGATTTCCTCACCCTATTAAGTGTGGATGTTATTTCCTCTCTGAGCCATTTCTGATGAGAATGAAGGCTCACTCATTCCCCCTTGCCTTCCCCCTTTCCACTCCCTTGAAAAAGCTTTTTCTTGACTCTTATTGTGAAATTTCTTCATCTCCTTTTCCTTCCTCCCAGTACTTTCCTCTATCATCCCTTGACTCTATCTTTTTACTATATTATACCATTATATTCCACTCCTTCCTATGTCCTGTCTATATATACTCCTTCTAGCAACAGCTCTTATGAGAAAGTTCATATGAGTTATCAATATCTTCTTCTCATGCAGAAATACAAACAGTTCAATATCATTAAGTTCCTCATAGTCGGGGTGGCTAGGTGGCTTGGTGGAAAAAGCACCGGGGCCTTGAAGTCAGGAGTACCTGGGTTTCAATCTGGTCTCAGACACTTAATAATTACCTAGCTGTGTGGCCTTGGGCAAGCCACTTAACCCCATTTGCCTTGCAAAAACGTAAAAAAAAAAGTTCCTCATAGTTAGTTCTTCCCTTCTCCCTCTATGGTTCATCAGAGTCCTATACTTGGAGATCAGCTCTGGTTGTTTCAATAGGAAAGTTTGAAAGTCCCTTGTTTCATTGAAAGTCCATCTTTTCCCCTGAAAGAGGATGTTCAGTTTTGCTGGGTAGTCGATTCTCTGTTGTAAACCAAGATCTTTTGCCTTCCGGAATATCATATACCAATCCCTACGAGCCCTTAATGTAGATGCTGCCAGATCCTTGTAATCCTGACTATGGAGCCTTGGTAGTTGAATTTTTTGTTTCTGGCAGCTTTTAGAGTTTTCTCTTTGATTTGGGAGTTTCAGAATTTCGCTATAATATTCCTGGAAGTTTTTCTTTTAGGATCTTTTTTTTTTTTAGGTTTTTGCAAGGCAGATGGGGTTAAGTGACTTGCCCAAGGCCACACAGCTAGGTAATTATTAAGTGTCTGAGGCCAGATTTGAACTCAGGTACTCCTGACTCCAGGGCTGGTGCTCTATCCACTGCACTACCTCTTTTGGGATCTCTTTCAGGAGGTGACTGGTGAATTCTCTTGATTTCTATTTTACCCTCTGCTTCGAGGATCTCGGGGCAATTTTGCTGTATTATTTCTTGAAAAATGAAGCCTAGGTTCTTCTGGTTGTGTCTTTTAGATGGCCCAATAATTTTAAAATTATTTCTTCTGGATCTGTTTTTGAGGTCGGTTGTTTTTCCAATGAGATATTTCACATTTTCTTCTAATTTTTGGCTTTTTTTGGAAGAGTTTTATTTCTTTATGATTTCTTGCAAAGTCATCAGCTTCCTTTATAAAATTCCATTCTGCATTTGAAGGAGTTATTTTCTTCAGAGAGCTTTTTTTAAATCTCCTTTTCCAACTGGCCAATTCTGCTTTTTAAGGCATTCTTCTCATTTGCCTTTTGTTTTGCTTTTTCCATTAGGCCTAAACTGGTTTTTAATATATTATTTTCTTCATTATTTTTTGAATATCTTTCACCAAGTTTTTGATTTGGTTTTCATGATTTATCTGCATTGCTCTCATTTCTCCTCCAAATTTTTCCTTCATCTCCCTTAATTGCTTTTCAAAGTCTTTTTTTTTTTTAGCTCATCCATAGTCTGAGCCCATTTTCTGTTTCTCTGGGAGGTTTTAGATATGGAAGCTTTGATTTTGTCATCATCTGAGTGTTTTGATCTTCCATGGGACTCTATGGTCAGATTCTTCTTTTTCCTGTTGTTTACTCATTTCCTCAGTCCAAGACAAATTTACAGCACTTCCAAGGTTTGGGTTTTATTTTTGGGGGGGCACACTCCACTGGGACCTTTATTCCTCCAAGGTCTTATGCTCTCTTGTCTGTGCTTTGATATGTAGATGACCCCCCTTACTTCCCTCTGCCCTGGGGCTATAAGGAGGGATCCAGCTTGGCTGCTTAGTATAGAAGCCTAAACTGCAACCTGGATCTGAGTATAAGCTAGCAGCAGAGTCCTACCCCAAGGGAGAGCAGAGAAATCTCTGCAGACTTCCCTTACCGTCTCTGGGGGTGCAGGCTGCTTTCTCCAGATTCTTGCTGCAGATTCTGTGGCCAGTGCTCCTCACTCCACATTCATTCTGGTGTAGCCGAGTTCTCTCACTGCCCCTTCAAGATGTTGCTAGTGATCTCTGGGCTGGGCTGCGCTGGGCTGGGCTGCACTACAGCCACAGCTTTTTTTCCAACGCCCAGTCCTGGTGAAACACACCTTTCCTGCAGAACTTCTAAGTTAACTTGGACTGGGAAAATGTATCACTCAGTCTTTCTATGGGTTCTGCCCCTCCAAATTTTGGTTAAAAATCATCATTTGTTTGCTTTTTGGAGTTTGTGGGGGAAGGAGTTCCCAAGAAATGCTTCCTTCATGCAGCTATCTTGCCCCCCCCACCCCGTTAGTTTTTATGCATCAGGCACAATAGTATTCCATCACACTGATATGCCATAACTTGTCTATCTATTCTCCAGTTTATGGGCATTCCCTCAGATTCTCATTTTTTGCCACTTCAAAAATCAGTCTAAATAATTTTATATATTCTTAGAATATCTTGCTTAGGATTAATAATGCTGCCTCCCTTTCCTCCTATTTAGTTTTTCTCTAATTCCGCCTCACCCTTTCTCCCTTTCTCCTCCTATGTCCTTTCAGAGTGAGATTTATTTCTGTGCCCAGCTATGTGTGTGTCCTTCTTTTGGTTAGTTCAGGTGAGAGTGAAGTTCACATGTCAGCCTCTCCCTTGCCCCATGCCCTCCTCCTCGTTTGTATAGATATCTAATTGTACAGTCTGATTAAGTGAAGTCATTTCCTAACCTTCTTCCCTCTTCTCTCCGTGTATTTCTCTTTTCTTTCCATTCTTAAGATTGTCAAGATATCATCATCACCATCATCATGATATTTATTTAGCACTTCCAATATGCCAGGCATTATGCAAAATGCTTTATGATCACCTTAACTGACCCTCAAAAAAATTCTTGAAGATGGTTGCTATGATTATCCTCATTTTGCAACTGAAGAAACTGAGGCAAACATAAGTGACTTGGCTAAGGTCATACAACTATGTGGTATCTGAGCTGGATTTGAAGTTGTCTTCTTGACTCTAGACCCAGCACTGTACCACCTGGCTACCCCAAGTCATATATTTCTTCTATGTATTTCAATGATGATAAGGGTTCAGAGGAGACACATGAATCATCTCCCCATATCTATATGTAAACAGTTCATCCCTGTTTTAGTATTTTGTTTTGTTTTTTATTTTTTAGGTTTTTAAGGCAAATGGGGTTAAGTGGCTTGCCCAAGGTCATACAGCTAGGTAATTATTAAATGTTTTAGTCTTTTATCATTGTTCATGTTTATCTTTTTATTTTTAATCTTGTGCTTGAACTGCAAAGTTTCTCTTCGGTTCTTGTCTTTTCACCAAGATATGTTTTTTCCCTTGTAGCCTTTACTCAGTTTTGCTGAATAAGTTATTCTTGGTTTGTCTTCTGGAATATCATATTCCAAGCTCTTGCTTGTTACCTCAGTCAACAAAGATCTGGGAAAGACCTTAGCTTAAAAAAGTCACAGTCTTTCAGTGCATCCAGGGTCATCTCCAGTTCTCTATATCTTGTCACTGATCCCAGATGACTGTGGAAGAGTGAGAGAGACTGGTGACTTTGCACAGGTTTTTCCTCATTTAAATCTAATTTATTTGCAAATTATGGCATCACCTTCCTGATATCATACCCCTCTTTTGAGAATGAAAAACAATTTTTGTTTTAGGGCCTGCTAACTTTTACATCAGCCTTAATGTGGTTTTCTGAATTCTTTCTTTCTGACTCCTGGAGTATTTTATTTTATTTTTAACTTGTAAACTTTGATTTTAGTTATGATGTTTCCAGGAACTTTCACTTTGGGATTTCTTTCAGAAGGTGACTGATGGATTCTTTCTATTTCTATTTTGTAATTTAGTTCTAAGAGTTCTAGGCAACTTTAAGATTTCTTGAAAAGATGTCTAGATTTTTTGATCAAGATGTTCAGATAGTCAAATAACTCTTAAATGTTTTCTCTTTGATCTGTTTTCCAAGTCAATTGTTTTTGTCAAGAGATAGCTTACATTTTCTTCTATTTTTTCTGTCTCATGACTCAAGAAGTTATTGGTTTTTATTTGATCTATTTTAATTTTCAGGCAAAGCCCTTGTCCATCTTTTATTTTCAAAAGATGACCAATGATATCATAATATCTTGGTGCATGAACTAAATACTTTCACTGTATCTGCTCCCGCTGCTCTTATGGTCCTTGGAACAAATCGTTCTCATCTGCCCATTTCATCAGAGAAAGTCTTCATGTTCTTAGGATAAACAATGGGTTTGAGGCCTTCCAGTTACTCTCAACCTGCTAAGATAGCATTTGTGACATATAGCTTTTTTACCTTTTGGGTCAAGTTGTTAACTCCCTGTTCAGTTTTTTTCTTTTAAAGATCTCAATCCTTTTCCAGTTTTTTTCTACTAATGTTCTCATCTCATTTATAAAAAACATTTGAAACTTTTAAAAAATCTTGCTTCATCCCTTTTGGGAGTTCTAATTGATTTGAAGCCCAAACTGCATTTTTCTTTGGGGGGGGGAGCAGTTTTGCTTGTAGATGGTTTGGAGTCATTCTTTTCTGTGTTTATGTCTTGAGTTTTCTTGAATCATAATAACTTATAATAATAATAATAATAATATTAATAGTTTTTTGTTTGATATTACAGCTAGGTTCTGTCTACTTGTGGAGGTAAGGTTTGGGCTGCTTCTGTTGCAACTTTTGGGGGCTTTTGGGTATTATGTTATTCTAGGATCTCAGAAATAAGCTTTCAATGTTCCTGAGGTGGTCTGATCCAGGGAAAAATCTGTTTCCTTCCCGATTTGAACTCTGCAAGTTTCTGACCTGGGTTTGGAACTGAGCAAAAATAGGCTGCTGTTGAACACTGCCAGCTAGAAAGTTGTTGGTTTAGAGTGGCAGAATTATAGACTCCCCTTTGGTTTGACATTTCTACCTTGGTTAATCCTTTATGGGATGGGCTAGTTATTTGGAGGTTCTTCATTTTGGGTCTGAGCTATAGTGCTACCACTTTTGACTTCTAAAAAATAGTTCAACACCTTCCTACCCAGTATGCCATTCCTCTCTGCAGTTCTCCATTTCAATCAATCCTGAATTTGTTTTTTTTCCCCTCAAATTCTCCACCAGGATTCAGTTTGTAGTATTTTCTCTATTTGTTTGAAGGAGTTTGTGGAGGGGAACTCTCTACTTTGTTTCCTAACAATCTGCCATCTTGGCTTTATTATCTTAGGGCAATTGGAAAACTTTTCCTAAAAGCATTTTCCATACTCTCAATTCAGTCCCTTTTTTCCTTTTGGCAAGGCAACTGGGTTAAGTAACTTGTCCAAGGTCACACAGCTAGGTAATTATTAAGTGTCTGAGACAGGATTTGAACTCAAGTCATCTTGACTCCAGGGCTAATGCTCTATCTACTGTGTCACTTAGCTGTCCCCTCAATTCAGTCTCAATCACTGAAAACCTACTATGTGCAAAACACTATCCTATGTACAAAACACTATTCTATGTACTGAGAGAGGAAAGAAAGAATAGAAATAATAGATTAATCCTGCACTTCCAAGAAGTTCACAGGCCAATAGAGAAGACAATGTCCAGTAGAAGAAGTGAGAAAAATTTGCAGACTATTTGAGGATGTAGTATTGAGAGTTTGGAGTATATTTTATGACTAGGGAGGGCGACTAAATTTGAGGAAGAGAAGTAGCCATGGCAGAGAAGAGTTTTAAAGTTGGGAGAAAAACATCTTGATGGAGAGAAAAGAGCATGGGTATTTTTGATGTCTAAGAGGAGTAGTATGGAGAAGACACAAAGAGAAAATATAACAAGTTGGTTTCTCTCAATATATTACATACTATTTGTTGAATTTCAAAAAGCAGAGAAATTCTTTTTGACATAACCCTTTTCTTCCAAATATTAATACTCCATACTGGGGAAGCTCATTCTTGAGTGAAATACAAGAAGAGTCAGGCAAAAGGCCAGATGGGGCTGGTCTGGCACAGTTTACCAGCTGGTCACTTAAGGGATGAAACTGAATTAAATTTAATTCAATAAATTTTTATTAAGTACCTATCATGGGTAAGGCACTGTTGTAGTGACTAGAGCTACCATGACAGAGAAAAATTGGCACAGGCCCCTAGAGAGTCCACTTATTACTAGGATTGAAGGGATAAAAGTGCAGATAGGGAGTGATGATGGCAAAGGAGATGGGGGGTGGAGTAGGGAAAGATTAAAGAAGGCTACCAGGGAAAGTGCCACCTGAGCTGAATCTTAAAGAAAAAGTACTCTGAAAAGTAGAGATGAGAATGGAGTGCATTTCAGTCATGGTTGTTTATCCATAGTTTATGAAGAGGACCACTGACATTATAGGGTGATGTCTTCACTTGCGCAAGAACTGGATTTAAGTGAGGCAGTGTTGCACAAGTCCAGGGGCAAGACAAAAATCAAGACAATTTATGATGGTCTGAGATGCAGTGAATGATCTTGGCAGCTTTGATGTATGATCAAGCTCTAAGTGAACCTGCTAATGCAGCCTTCATGGTTATTGAAACTTCACATGCTTGAAGTAGACACCCTCTAAATCACCACTGGGTTTGAGGCCTGTTGGTCAACCTCAACCGGGTTTTAGCCTGTCTGCCAAGACAGTTTTACTGGAGTGTGACTCCTGAGCATTCTATAGCTTCTTGGAGGCACAGGTGAGAAGTGGGTGACAGACACCAAAGATCAGCAGCCCTGAAAAGGACTCAGCAAGTCCTCACATCAGAGGTGCTAGTCCTGCTTGAACACCTCATGCACTCCATGCCATGGAAGATGGCTGTAGAGGTGGTGAATGAAATGTCTAATTTAGTTGGAATTCTGACTTAGATGAAATAGGGCTCAAAGGGTAGGTTGGAACTAGACTGGAGGGCCTCAAATGCCAGGTTTGGAAGGTGGTGATGCTTTCTGTCTTATCTTTGAGGCAAAGGAGAGCCAAGAGAGGTCTTAGAATAAGGGAGTGACAAAGATAAACCCATTTCTTTGAAATATCATTTATTAAGCACTCAATATATGGAAATCACTGAGCTAAGTGCTGGCATACATAAAGGCAAAAACTCAGTGCCTAACTTCAAGGGGACCATATTCTAATGGAGGATATAATATGCAAACAACTAAATACATATTAAGATGTAAACAGAGTCAATAGAAAGTAATCTCATAAGGGAAGTCAGGGGAGAAATGAGAAAAGCTCAGGGAAATTAAGAAATAGCAGTAGGTAAGGAGGGAGAACTGGAGGGTATGGAAGACAGCTAGGGCAAAAGTATAGAGATGAGAATATCATTTTTGAGGAACAGTTTGTGGCTTGATCAGTTTGTGGAAAGAAATAATGTATACAAAACTGGAAAGGAAAGAAGGGTTCATTATGAAGAGATTTAAATGCCAGAAGACATTATATTTCATCCTAGAGGTAAAAGGGAGCCATTGGAGGTGTGTGTGTGTGTGCGCACGCGCACACATGCATGCAGGAATATGATGGGATATATTGGAGAAGGGAAAGAAGATGCTTGGAGATCAATGAAAACTTTTGTAGTCTAAGAGACAAATATATAAATGACTGAATTAAGATAGTTTTTTTTGGGGGGGGAAGAGAAGGGGAGTATAAAAGAGATGCTGTGAAAAACAATAAGATTTAGCAATGGACCGAATATATGGGATAAGAATGAGGAGTCAAGACACTGAAGTTGCAAACCTGGGTCAGACATGGTGGTGCCCTATTCAATAAGAGGGAACATTGGAGGATTTTTAGGAAAATAGTGAGTTCTGGACATGTTGTATCTACAGTATCATCCAGGCCAAAACGTCCCCCAAAGCCGTTGGTGATTTGAGATTGGAATCCAGGACAGGGACTAGGGTGGGATTAAACAGACCTAGGGACAAGACCTATGTGATAGACACCTTGTCGATCAGGTGATTGAATAGAATGCCCCAGAGTAAGTGTCCCTCAACTCCTGCTTGGCAAAGCTGTAGTACTTGCTGAATTGACTGACATTCCTATCGTTTTAGCATTTCAATAGTACTTTAATATTTGTGAAGTGTTTTACATATATCATCTCATTTGATCCTTATAACTTCCATTTTACAGATGAAGAAAGGGAGGCTGATACCTGCTCAGGATCACAGGAAGTGTCTTAGACACGATTTGAATTCAGTCCTTCTGTGACAATCTGGATAAATAAGGCCATTTTGTATCTTGAAGGTGTTCCTTTAGGGAACCTTTAGTCCAGTGTTGCAGTCATGCACTGAATCAGAACCACTTGGCCACCTTAAACGTTCATACTTTTCTGCCTTCTCATGATACAGTGCTAGGTACTGGTTGCTTGCCTCTGGTACTCTACTGAGACAGCCTTTTGTTTGATTCCCTAGAGAATTCTTAGAGAAATTTCCAAGACTAACTGGCAACAGATAGGGCTGACTTAAAAGCTCATGAGCATTAAGCACTTAAGAAAAATTTACATTTTACATTCAATGTGGAGGCTGATTGGAGTTAGAAAGGCCAGGTCATGGGGTCATACCAAGCGGGGGTAGGGCACGGTCATCGGGGCAGGACAGGGCTGTAATTCTGCGGAAGACCCTTTTTCAGGAAGGCAGCTTTTCTGGGGAACTGTTATTGCCTAACTACGTGACCAGCAAGCAACTCATCATTTTTCCTAAATCATTTTGGACAGGAACTCTAAACATTCTGACCAGGCTAGAGCTACAAGCCCAGGAACAAAGAACAGTTGCTAGGGATTCAGGGAATAAGTTATGGGTTGGATTAGGTGACTATCAAATTTCCTTCCAACTCTGAGATTCTGAGGAATAATAAATGTTAAGTGCCTACCATGTGAAGAGCACTCAGCTAGGTATGGGGATACAAAGTTTAGATTTGACACAGACCTTGTTTACACAAGAATCAGCATTGTTGTAGTGGGAAGAAAGCCAAATTTTAAGACTTAGGAGTTCTGGTTTCCAGTTCCAGTTCTGTTTACTAGGAGTGTGGTCATGGGTAAATAACTTAACCTCTCAGTTTCCTTATCTTTAAAATGGCATGAAGACTTATACTACCTACTTCACAGAGTTGTTTCAAGCAAAGTGTTTTATGAACCTTAAGGAGTCATATAGATAGGAATTTTTATTATTATTCCACTCTAATTGAGCAAAGGGAAAAAGGGAAAGCATAGAAAAGTAAGAGGGAAGAGATCATTGAGGAAAAGTAACCCTCTTCTTGCTAAGGCTTGTCCACACTTAACCATAATCTCCTTTGTTAATGAAGTTTAACAGTTTAATAGTACTTCCAGGGAATAACACTTTTATTTAGGCCACAAAATTCAATGGGGGAAATGGTATATGTAAATATATATATATATACATACATACATATTTATTTATTTATTTATAGATATGCAATTAGCAAATGATCCTAAGAGTCAGGTTGTGAAGAAGTTACCAGGAAAATAGTACCAAGATAATGGCACTTAGTGTTCACTGGGTCACTAGTTAGCCAATGCAAAGTCTCTTATTTATATCTGTTATCTGGACTGGATTAATCTACATGAATATAACTGAAGCTGAAGCCATCTTAGGTCAAAGTTGGAATAGCCCAGAAAAACAAGACTGAAAATGGGAAGAATCCCATTCTTGATTCTTTCCTGGATCATAAAGTCATACAATTATGGCTGGAATGGAGGTCAAGAGCCATCTCCATTTTAGAGATGAAAAAACTGTGATCTAGAGAGGTGATTATGGAGTATAAAAAATTCTTAAAGCTCTATCAGACTTCTGTAAAGATACAACACAACTGCATGGATTCTAAGAGTGTAAATAGTTGAATAAGGAAGGTAATTTTCTTCAGAATACCATTATTTCCTTGTCTTTATCATCAAAAATTATTTGCATTATTTATTAAAATTAAATATAATTTAGATATTATATAGTACACTCCAAGATCAAGTTGATATAACTTTTCAAATATCTGTTGTTTTTCCTAATCCATACTATTGCTCTTGATTAAGAGTCAAGATTTTCAAATGAAGAAATAGGACACTTTTTGCAAGCATGACTGCAACACTGGACTTAAGGTTCCCTAAAGGAACACCTTCAAGATACAAGATGGCCTTGTTTATCCAGATTATCACAATATAGGGTTCTATATATCTTATATTGAGGGAAAGGAGAGAGGGGTTTCTTGTTTCAGGACATTGTCCTGATGAAAATGAACATATAACCAGCAATGATCACTGATCACAGATCATATCATGCACAGCTTAGGGAAACACCCTCAGTTATTCTACCTCTGCAGAAAAATGGGATTGAGATGACTTCTTCCCATAGAAGGAAGCTGAGAGTGTAGTCTCATGGTCACAGCTTCAGAGAAAAGGTACTGGCCATGGGCTACTGTATACCTGGCCAAGGGCCAGGTTCCATCCAGGTGAACCTGACACCAGAGTTCAATCTCCATCATGGGCCACTTCCACCTGACCCACTTAATCATTTTCTCTTTTGGCTTCAGAACTCAACAGGGTGAATGATACATGTACTTTAAAAAATGCAAATGTGCCTTACTATCATCTAAGGCACAGTGCAAAAGCCCTGCCACTGAAGACATCTTCTTTCCTGGAATGACTTCTACTAATTTCTATTAAGTCCAGAATGGTTGTCAAAAGATGTAGCTGCCATGAACCTGCCCAGAAAAAAACCACTTCCCAATTAGGAGGCAAAGATATGAGGGATGTTCCGTGTCACATTCAAGTAGCACACTATCAAAGTTGCCCCTGCTATGAAATATCTTTATCACTTCTCTTACCCATGTGCCAGGGGTATCATGGGTATCTCTGACAAAAAGAGAGTATAGAGTGGTAGAAAATCTGGGTATAATTAGCTTTGATACTTCTAGCCAGCAAACCATAGAAAGGAAATCTCAGCCTCACTTTCCTCATCTAGAAAATAGATATAATACAATTTGGTATGAATTGTTTCTTCTCCCTTATCCAAGAGCTTTCTAATCAATGGAACACAAGTTCTTATCCTCTTCTGAAAGCTTCAACTAGGAAAACTATTTTTAAAATGAAAGTAAACACAATCTTCTATAGTAAGGCTGTCCAAAATGCAGCTGTGGGCTGCATGCAATCAGCAGGAAGATTTTATGTGGCCCACCTGTGGGTTTACTGAATGCTTTAGTAAATGAAGATGAGCTACCACAGAGCTCTCACTAAAATGGCAAATCAAAATATATTGTCTTTTGTTTCAATAAAAACTTTTAAAAGGTTGGACAGCCTTATTCTATACCAAGTCTTTGATAATATGGATCACAATTCATTTTGAAGTTGTGATTTTGTGCCTGCCCTTCATTCCCTTCTATTGTCCTTCCTTGTCCAGAATTTATAGGTTCATAAAGCAGGAAAATTGCTGTGTTACTGGAACATAGAGGGAAAAAACGAACCTCCTGCACCATCCATCTGATCTGAGCTAAAAGAAGCAAAAGCACAGGCACTGGAAGACAAGTTATCCCTTCTTTTAGAGGAAAAAAGTGATGAGCTCAAGACTTTTTCTTTACCACTGAAACCTGTGTTTATTGCATCTGGACAGAAAATTCCTCTATATGTGCAAAACCAATTAAAATGCTTTAGGCCTCTAAAGCAGATTCCTACACAACTTGGTAATTTTCTTGGTATTACTTGGAAATTTTTTATACCAACTTAGAGACAGAGGGATGAAAAGCCATTATGGTTTCCCCCATTGCTTAAACAAAAAAGACCCATTATATTTACTCCAAGTGGAATTTTTCATGATTTTAGCATCTCATTTGGGGGGGAGGGGGTGGATTTAGTCTCAGATGCCCGTAAACAGCTAAATGGCAATATTAACACTCACTGTGGAAGAAAACAACTTAAATTCCCAAGATTGAATTGGAATTATTTTGGGAAGCCTAGGGTCAGGACCATGGTTCATTTCTTCTTTATAGCAAACATAACTCATTTTACTGGAAATTTGGGGGTATTAAAATAAATGCTTTATATATTTCTCACCTCTAGGGGAGAGGTGAGGGGCTATAGATATAAAATGTGCCACATTTCAGAACCAACAGGTATTTGTTTGCTTGAGAGACATCGTGTGTGTGTGTGTGTGTGTGTGTGTGTGTGTGTGTGTGCGTGTGTATCTGCATGTGTGCTAGGAGTAGAAGAAAATAATGAACAATTAAAAAAGTTATCAGTGATTTATGTAAAAATACACATGAGAGCTAAAGGAAATTCAGTTGAGGAGAAATGGAGACAAGAAAGGAAGTGTGCAATTACATCTTAAATTGGATATTACAGTCAAAAAAATTAACAAACTATACATGATAGATTCAGTTTTGCATATAATCTTCTTTCTTCCCTTCTCCGTATAGTGAAATGTTTATATTTATTGATGACTGCCAAAAGAATTATTAAAAATACTTCAATATATTTTCTTTTTTACAATGCTAAAGAAAACTCTTTAAAAACAGTTGCAATAACTATGATGGACTGAGAAACCCAAAGTTGAGAAAATGTAAGGTTGTGAACAAATTTGTAAAATCAGAATCCCCCCTTTACTTCCAAACTACCCTACCTCTGCACCCCTGCCCTGCATCCCCTCCCCTCTCTTCCCCCTCATTTCCTTAGTTTAGATTCCCAGGTTCTGACTGTTCTTAAGGTCCCATTTGCTCCTTATTCTTAACTAATAGGACTATAGTCCCTTTAAGAGTATGGG
This sequence comes from Macrotis lagotis, assembly GCF_037893015.1. Classification (NCBI taxonomy): domain Eukaryota; kingdom Metazoa; phylum Chordata; class Mammalia; order Peramelemorphia; family Peramelidae; genus Macrotis; species Macrotis lagotis. Next base: position 13,777,317 of record NC_133665.1, on the reverse strand, counting down.
GTATGGAATTTGTAAGACTTAAGTTTAACTCCTGCCTCACACACTTAATAGCCCTGTGACTCTGGGTAATTCACTTAACTGCTCTGAGCCTCAAGTTTCCTTAACTGTAAGATGAGAGATTTGGTGAGATGTCCTCTGTTACCTTTTAGTTTTAAATCTATGATCTTATGAATGTAATACAAATTGCAGGACTTGGGGTAATGCTTCATATTGGCCTCTTAGTTTTCTGTATGAATTCCTAAATTAAAAGTATGCAATAACCATCCCATCTTAAAATGTTTTTAAAGAAGAGGGTATGGAGTGAGGAAGGGGAAGACATCTTCAGCAGATTGATGTGGAGCAGTACATACACATTTTGCATGTAAACCATCAGGGCATACTATATATCAATTCTAGTCTGTATGAGACTGTTTTATGAAATGGTGCAAAGTGAATAAACAGTGGCAAGAGATCAATATAAATAACTACAACATTGTACATAAGTATATACTGAGGCAAAGAAACCTGTGGCAAGTGCAACAATGAATTTTATTTCTATTACTCTAAATCAGCAGTTTTCAAAGTGTGGCCAAGGACTACCCTGAAGATCTGAGATTCAAAAATGTTTTGATGTCAAAATTGTTTTCATCTAGATCAAGGTATTCTAATTCCAAATATCATAAATATTCTGGCACATAGCACACAATAAATGTTTACTGATTGATAATAGAAATAAATCATAAACGAAAGCATTTTGGAGGTCCTCAATTTTTTTCTTTTTTTAGTTTTCTTGCAAGGCAATGGGGTTAAGTGGCTTGCCCAAGGCCACACAGAGGCCAGATTTGAACTCAGGTACTCCAGACTCCAGGGCTGGTGCTCTATCCACTGCACCACCTAGCTGTGAAGGGGTTCTGTGAACAAAAAATATGAGAAATATTGCTCTAAAAGTTAGATACAAAATCCTAGGCCCTTAGATTTAGAGCTGGCAGAGAAGTCAAAGGTCATAAACTGAGAAAACTAAGGCATAGAAAAGTTATATGTTACATTCTTTTTTTATGTTAACAATCCATAAACTACTCAGTACAAAGTGAAATGCATCATCAGTCAAAAATTATGCTATTCGATAATTTTCTTTAAAAGTGAGTGTATTGGTGCAACCAGAGCACCAACCCTGGAGTCAGGACCTGAGTTCTAATCCAGCCTCAGACACATAATTGCTTAGCTGTGTGACCTTGGGCAAGTCACTTAACCCCATTGCCTTGTAAAAACAAAAACAAAAAAATGAGTACTTTTAAAGTTTTTTTGTGGGGGGGTATATTTAATGGGAAGGGCATTTTGGCAAAACAAAATTAATTTAAAAAACATGGGGGAAGGGAAGAAGAGAAGAAAGAATTTTTCCCCCCTCTTTTTCATGGCTTTGGCTTTCTCTCCCTTCACTTCCTTTCAGAAATTCCCTGTTCCAGCAAAACTGGATTACTGTTCTCTGAACTGTCTACTCAACCTCTCTTATGCTCTCCTGACCTCCCTCATTCCCCAGTCTCAGACCTGGGTAAGAATGTCTCTCCTGTAGGAAACCTTTCCTATCATAGTTGTAATTATTCCCTCCCTCCTCAATTTACTTTGCATTTACTTATTTGTCAATATGTTGAATTCCTCTAGGATGTAGAAATAATTTAGGTTTTGACTCTGTATTCCTAGCACCTAGAATAGTTTTATATTTAATAATTACTTAAAAAATGTTTAAAGAAAACATCCCCTTCTACATCTTCTCCTAGGATCTTCTGAAATCCCAAATCTAGAATAGAATTTTCAAGCTTTGTTGAAGAGTGAATTTAAAAAACACTTTGTGAACCAAAGTCTCAATTAAGTTGCCCTGCACCTTGAGATAGTCCTGAATGGGAAGGAGAACTGAGCTGCAAAGTTCAGTTAAAATTTCCAACAATAGCTCAAAATCTCTAAAGAAGAGACCCAATTCCAAAACAATGGGAATCCTGCTCCCAGTTCAGTCTGTTACTACTTTAAACTAAATCCACACTTGAGACTTCTTAGTACTCTTAGGGAGGCTTAAAAGTTGGATCTGTACAGGCCAAATTACAGGGAAATGAACAGAGATAAACCAGCTCAGAAGAATGTGAGGAAAGAAGTACCAATGCTGACTCACCATTCACAGGGTGCAGGAATAAGAATGATATAGAAGAATTCAATTCAAACAATATTTTTTTAAAGTGCCCATGTACAAAATATTGGAGACTCCAAGTGCTGGAAGAGACTATTTATTTAGTCTAAACCCTCATTTTACAGATGAGTAAACAAGAGGCATAGATAAAGTGACTTGCCCAACATTACATAATGAATGGCAGAGTCAGAATTTTAGGTTTTGTGACTCATTCATTACTCTTTCCACTATTTTTTATAGCTCCTATTGTTAAGTGGCTCGCATTTTAGAAGAAGTGATTAACCCCATGTACACAAAAAAGGTATATGAGACTATATGATAAAAGGTAAAAGAGATGCAAAATAAATTTAGAATATTTATTTCCAGATGGAGGAATGAAGGCTTCACTAGGTGGAACCTGAGATGTGGCTTGAAGAGAATTTCAACAATTTGCAATATGGAGAGTACACAGGCAAGCATGTACAAACTGGCTTGTACAAAACACATGGGCAGAATAATGTAGGATGCTTGAAACTGGAGAATAGCTATTAATACAGTTTGGCTGGAGTTTGTGAAACAAAAAGTATACAACAAGATTGGAAATTTAGGTTACAATTTTGGAAGGCTTTAACTGCCAGGCTGAAATTTGCATTTTATCAAATATGCAATGGATTGCATCCAATTTTTGAGCAGAAAAATTATATGGTTTAAATCTAATAAAAATAAGGAAGGTTAATATGGCAACTTTGTGAAAAATGGATTAGGAAGGCAAACTCAAGTCAGGGAGAACCATTAAGAGACTATTATAATTGTGCAGGTTTACAGAATGCCAAACTTTTTGATGCTACACCTATCTCAATAGTTTTTGAGCACAACCCTAAATATGAGTCTAATGGGGGACTGGTGCATGTGCAGAGTGCCTCAAGTCTACTTCTATTCTGTAATGTCCCTCACATGAGGAGAGGCTAAGGAGTCCATTTTCAAACAAGAAATGATGACATGGTCTGAAATAATAAGAGCTAATAATTTAGTGTTATGTGCCAGGTACTATGTTAAGCACTTTAAAGTTATTACCTCATTTGATATAACAATCCTGAAACATTATTATGCTTATTTTACAGATGAGGAAACCGAGGTAGACTTTAAGTGACTTGCCCAGGGTTTCACAAATAATTGTCTGAGGTTGTATTTGAACACAGGGCCTTGATTCCTGGTTCCACCTTGTTGGAAGTCTTGGGACAGACTTGGGACACACATATGTTCCATAACTGGTTCTAGTCTGTTCATATGACTAGCAGCTTTTTTAAAAAATGGCTTAACTAGACCTGAGATTATCTATGGTTTATTAATCTCTTTGGTCATGTTATCTTCAGTGGCTTGGTAGATCTTCTGGACCTCTTTTTTTGGGGGGGCGGTTTGCAAGGCAGTAGGGTTAAATGACTTGCCCAAGGTCACACAGCTACATAATTATTAAGTCTCTGAGGCCAGAGTTGAACTCAGGTACTCCTGACTCCAGGGCTGGTGCTCTATCTACTTCACCACCTAGCTGCCCTCTTCTGGAGTTCTTAAACAACAGCATCCAGTGACCGTTAATCTTGCTTAAAGGGAGAGGCCTTGGGCCTTCCCCACCAAGGCTTCCATGTGGTCCTGGGACTAGAGGCCTAGATTCTTTGCTTATCTTGATGTTCTTTCATTTAAGGTGAAGAGAGGATCATCTCAGCATCCCCAGGGAATTGGCCCCAGAGCCCTGAGAAGCAAAGCCTGGTCTACAGTAGAAAAGATGAGGAACTCATCTGGTAGTCACTTTGCAGCTAGGTATGAACTTGATAGGACCACTGTTATGTGGGAACTGTGCTAAGAGAAAGACTACTCTCCAAAGTCTGAGATAGGATGGAGAGAACTACCTCTGAGGTGTTGAGGGAGGCATATGGGGGAATGCTTGTTCTTTTGTTCTGGTTACATCTTTGAAGTAAATATTCCTCTGTAAAAGCTAATTGATAACAAGTGGCCAAATGGAACTGGCACACAAGCCCCTGTTACCTAAGGTGGGGACAGAGATAGTAGGTAGGGGCTCGAGTTGATAGTAGTAGAGAAGATACAAGTCTCCTAAGGTACCCTAGAACTCTGAAGGTAAGGTGGAGTTGGCTTTGTTTTAGGAAACTAAGTCAGAACTACATATCCAAATACATGTATATTTACAAATATATAAACTTCATGTATGGATGACCCCTCTAATAATTTGTACTTTATAAGGTTTATACAAAAATATAAATGAAAGGCTGAAATGTTAGAGTTTATAATTAACAGGGAGGTAGTGGAGTTTATTGAGTATGGGAGTAGTATGGAAGATCTGCACTCTAGGAAACAACTATCAGCAGGGTGGAAAGACTTGAAGCAGGGAAATCAATTAGAAAGATATTAAAAGTCCTGGCAAGAAATGGCAAGGACCTAAAATAGGGTAGTAACTGAATAGAAGAAATAGATGCAAAAGATGCTATGAAGAAAATAATAAAAATTTGGCAATGAGATATGAAGGATGAGGAAAAATGAGGAATTTGAGGTGCCCCCCAGGTGACTAGAAGGATGTCCTATAATAAGGGAGAAATTTGAAAGAGGGATGGGTTTGGGGGAGAAGATGATGAATGAGATCTGCAATGCAAATCATAATCTATCTAAGCCTGTTTATCCCATTTGACTCACCAGTCCCACCCAAAATGTAAGGGATGGTGGATGATGGGGCTCTTACTCACTGGTCACTGCCCCAGATCTGAAATAAGGGGCACTGCAGTCAAAAAGTGATCTGAGAAGAGGGTGGACATAAGGGAAAATCATTACATGGGTTGTTGGGTAGTGGCTGGGTTATAAGTTCCTTGAGAAAAGGATGCCAGGATCAGAAAGAACAAGATGAGAGCAAATCAAAGGAAGGGGAAGAGTCGGGGAGGGATTACCAAAAGATAAGAGGTGTGATTGTGTTAGAAATCTCACCCTCCTGGCAGATAGAGCACCAGCCCTGGAGTCAGGAGTACCTGAGTTCAAATTCGGCCTTGGACACTTAATAATTACCTAGCTGGGTGGCCTTGGGCAAGCCACTTAACCCCATTGCCTTGCAAAAATCTAAAAGAAGGATCTAAAGACCAACATTCAATTTCAGGCTCTGATATTTCCTAGTTGTATAACTAAGTAAATTAACAGTACCCCCTAAACTAGTTTCCTTATTTACTAGATTTAAATTGCCTGAGGGTAAGGATTATCATCTTTAGATGGCTAGCACCTTTCCCAAAGTTTTGAATATAAATCAAATAAATAAATGTTTGAGCAAAACTGAACAATGAAGATTGAGGAAGGAGCACCAGAAGACAGCTTCATAGAAGCTAAGATTAAAATGATGGGTCAAAAAATTAAATGTTGCAGAAAAATTAAGGAAATTAAGAAATTAAATAGGTCATTTGGAAATTTGATATGAGATGGAATTCAGGTTGAGGCAATCATTCTATCCCTAAACCAACCAGATCAGGCTGAATCCACACCACTTCAGACCATTTTCAGCTCAAAGTGAGAGGCCATTAGGTTGTAGGTGGAAGTTTTCTCTGCTTCTGAATTAGTACCTTTCATTCTAAAGGGTTCAAAGTAGCTTTTTAGCTATTTTGTCCCTCTCTGGTTCTAAGCAAGAAAAAAAATGACTAAAAATTGAAGTCTGAAAGCTCTAATGGTCTTAAATAAAGCTAACATCATATCTACCATACTCCATTTTATAACTATCTCTAAAAAGTGATGTAATTCAATCTATGCCCTCTTACTTACCTATACTAGAGATGGAAAATAAATCAGCTCTAAAATATCTTTCTGTTTGCATTTTCAGACCTCCTTCTTAAAAAGAAAAAAATCCACCCCCCCCCCATAAAACAAAACATTTTGCTCTGAACCTAATTGGTAAACTTGAGGTGATACTTGTCTCTGGTCAAGAGCCTGAAACCTAAAAGGATAATTTTTCAAATAATTCCATTTTACCAGCTCCACCCTTCTAAGAAATAATTGATAAAGAATTGCCTGAAGAAAAGGGATGGGTTTCCTCCAATTCTACCCAACCTGGAATGACTCAGCATGATGAGGAACTGATGGGGGACTGGTTCCTAGCCCTCTACCTTCCTGAGGAAGCCTCCTGTTAACACATTAAGAAGCCTCCATTATGACACAGTATAGTAACAGACCAGATTCTCCATAATACCATTTTTATTATCAAGTTAAATTTACAAGGAAGTTCCAGTTTTCATTTCCACCCTCATGCTTAGTACACATGAATTGTGACTCATGCCAGCAAATGCAGGTACTTCCCTAGAATGGGCCACATTTTCAGTAACATCTACTGTACCAAGATTTCCCAAATATGCTCCTTTCCTATATCTAGTATTTACATCTATTATTTAAAGGAACATAATGTATTATTACATTCACTCCAAATATTTAACATGACTTAAATATATTTATTGCCTCTAGAAAAAGATCAGAATTAAATTCTCCCTGTATTTTCATTTTTACAGTGCATCTTCAGAACTATGTGTTATCAAGTATTGTACATCACTTTACTTAAATATGTGCAACCTACTACTTACCTGATCCTTTTTTTTCTTGGTGAATGTTTGCTTATAGTATATAAATGTTTGTCACCCTCTTTGAAAAAAAAAGATGTCCCCCTCCCCCACCCCAATGTCATTGCAGTGAAAAGCAAATAAAATGAGACAATAAAATACAGTGTTTTTAAGTGAAAAGTTAAATGAAATTAGTTTCAATTTCTGCCCTATCTGCAGGAATTAGCTCTACCAAATCTGATTCTCTTTAAATTACATTTCTTTAAAAAGACTATCATTTCACGATATCATAGCCACTAAAACATAAAAGCAACAAGTTTGACATAGGAGTCACTATTGGTATAATAAAAGTCAATTTGATTTGCCAATTTCCCAAAGATGCCCTGAGGCATTTTCCTTTCATTCCCATTCCTTCTCTCCCCATTTCTCTAAAGAACTCAAAGCAATAAAAGCACAGGTCCCTTCACCCAACATGCTTCAGAAGACCATTCAAAAGGAATTTATTACATTTGCTATCAACTTGAGGTTAGGTTTGCTTGTTTTTAGCTACACTTTAAAATTTTACATAATATAATTTGGCTGCACACCAAAGCCTGGAATTAAGCCTAACTCAGGACCTGTGCTACTTAGATTACATGCTCCATGTGGAATTAAATTCAAAGTGTCTAAAGTGACTAACAAACTTATCCTCCTATTTTTGGCAAATTAACTTCTGTTTCCTAGGTCTGGGAACAAAAGAACTGCAATAGGGATGAATTCAGGGCTGTACCTGAATTTCCTTCAAGTGAAAGAAAGTGAGGTTAAAAAGATTTTCTGAACTGAATTTCAAAGATTTGGGTCTAGCAGTCAAACTTCTGAGGGGTCAAATGACAATTTCAGTTTTTCCTAAGACTAATCCAACTGACTGGTGCAAAAAGATCATGAAGATTTGGTCTAACTTAGATTTGGCTACATGCTCAAGTATGGTATTGCATTACTTTGCATTAAAAAAATTCACACTAATTAAAAATGTAAAGTGATGTGGGAAGCAAAGATTCATTTCTATAGCAAGATAGAATCCTTCTTGGCAGCAACTGTGTTAAGTTCTGCCTCCTCAACTTTAACTTCTTGTTTTTGGTGTAAAGTCTGCAACTATTCTTCCAGTTTAAAACAAATGAAATATATTATGGTTCAAAGGGTCCCACAAGTATTCAAATGTTCTATAGAGTATCATTTGGACAGTCTGCAAAAGTTTAGAGTACTAGGATTATTCAAGTTTATTAGAGAAGAATAATCATGCTCACTCCTTTTGGTATGTGCAACATTCTGATGAAATTATGTCCCAAGGTTCTTTAATTTCTATTACTATGCAATCAAATAAGTGAGATAGTTCTTTTAAATATTGCTTTGAGAACTTATTTCTTAATAAAAATCTGGGTTCTAATTTTTTTATTACTTCAAATTGTCTGTTAATAGGGAAGATGGCCTATGATTCCACCAATACTTTGTTAAACAAATATCTTGGGAAGAAAAAAACTGGAGGAAATACTAAGAATGACAAAAACTGCTTAATTCAATCCAACCTTAATTTCTTAGAAGTTATTCCCTGAAAAGAAGGAATTTTGGGCCTTCAATAAAAGGATACAATTTGCATTTGATAAAGAATCAAAACATTACCATCAGTCTCATTACAAATACTTAAGGGTATACTCCACCAGACTGAAAATACTTAAAAATAAAAGCCCCACCCCCATCCCAAGACCAAAGATCCTGTAATTTGCAATTTCTTTCACAGTGCTCTGATAAGGAAACCAGTGAAACCATATTACTTCACTAAATGTGGTTCTATAGAATTTCTGGTATGGACCTCTTTCATTTTTTATTTCTGGTAAAGTATTATTCTTTTTCAATAACAATGGCCTGGGAAAGTAGCTGTGCTTCTCTATTTTCTGTTGCTAGAAAAAAAAAGTGAAAATAATTTCAGAAACAGAAGTTGCATTACTTCTCAGAGGTATACTGGCTTCCAAGAGGGGTAGGAGGGAAACTCCATGTGTATGAAATATATGAAATGTTGCCCTCCCCTGATATATACTCATGCTGCTGTAAGAAGAAAATAAGTAAACACTGAATAATTAGCTGTTTGAAGGGGGAGGGTCACCCATTCCTTTATTCATTTATTTCCATCAATCATCTTTTGCCCTATTCTACCTGCCATTCCTTCCTCTATAGGGAAGCACATGATAACTCCAATATCTATGATTTTTTTTACTGTCTTTGCAAGGGCCTTATTCACTTCTGCTCAAACAGCATGTGTTTATGATTTGTTGTTTTCTTTATCAATATGAGGGTCCATCTGTTGTCATGTTTCTGATTGGAGAGCTGAAGGATGAAACTAAGTGGGAGATCTATTTGGAATGACTTGGTACCCATACTTAATTTTTTTTTTACTTCTTTCTCCACTGTTTACAACTCTTTTAGACCATTTCTATTCCACTGATGTAAAATCTGAATTTTAACAAGTCAGTAGGCTATAGCATAAAACTAGTTTGAAAGATGTTGCAAGGACATTGCTCCTCTAATTGATCATATCTTCAAAGATGTACCTGGGATAGTCTTTGATAATTTCACCAACAGTTCAAAGTCAATAGCAGTATGAAAATAACTATTGACACATATGATGGATAGATTCTTCACCAAAAAAGAAAGTAGTCTTTCGGTTTTACAGTTGAATGGATTGAGATGAATAATATATTAACTATTTGTGAATGGTAAACAATTTTGCTTTGTAAAAAGGTATGTATAATCTTTAGTTACCTTTTAAATATACCATTGTGTTCATCCAAACTAATCATCTACAACAAAATGTGATGCTGAAAGGATGAAAGAGGAGATATAGTCTTATTTTACAGACATTTGTATGATGGTTGAAAAAGGGGAGGGGGAAGAGAACAACTGAGTCAAATCTCCCAAGACTGCAAAAGTCTTGAATGTTATAACCATTGAGATCATTAGCTGGCTCTTGGATTTTTACCTCTGTGAATGAGTGTATAAAACTGATTTTATGGGCAAATTCAGTAGACAAATCTTATTTCATTTGTGTAAAATTTTAGGAAGTCTGTTATGCAGTCCTCATGGTTTTTCCACATTTCTTTCTTTGCCCCATGGAGAGATGGGAATAACTAAAAGGGATGCTCAAAACACAGTTCACATTTGGTTACAGAAAAAAGCCTGAGTAGAAGATTTCTTTGAACTTTTTATCTTTTCAAAAAAGATGTCCTCCGAGAATAAACAGTCCTTGGCTTTGACAAAGAAACATGATATCTTCAAATTCCTTGTCTGTTTGAAAAAAGAAAGTCAGCTTTCTAGGAAGGTGTTTTTTCATTCAATAGGCATGCAGAGTTGGGTTGGTGAGTAATGAAGTCATAAATGTCACTTAAGACAATGTAGCATACCATACCTTCTCTATGGACAGCTCTGCAAAGACAGGTAAGCTCAAGATAAAAAAACAAAACATACTCTTAGCATTATAAGAAACTTCAGGAATGAGGTGGTGGTGGCTTTTCTTTTTTTTAAAATAAATGTTTCTACTCTTGATATCAAATGCTGAAATAAATATTATACCAATGAGACATTACTGTAGTTCATCTTGTATTGAATATCTTTTGAAATGACCTCATCCATTGCTGTTAGATAATTCTGTTGAGTCAACCCAAAATGAACAAAATGAAAACAGAATTACTTCAGCTGAATGGAAACAGTTTTCTGGTGATGAGTTTGACATAGCTACAAGACTTTTTAAATTTTTGTTTTTTGTCTCTTTCAGGACAAGTTTTTTTGTGTCTGAAGTCTAATGAAAAGAATAACAAGACTATCACATAGAAGTTTCTTCTTTTGGCTGCAAATATGGAACAGAATCAGGCAGGTATAATTATGGTAATTTGGAGAAATTCTGTTTTCATCAATTTCTATGATGTCTGGGTCTTTCTTACACACAAGACAAGAAATGTGAATTTGAACAGAAAACTGGGTTTCTTTCATTTCAAGAAACAGAAACAATATTTGTTGGGATAGGCAATGGCCCTGTCTTAAAATTCTGGCTGCTTCAAGAGTATCCTTCACATAGCCACCATTTCATGCCTACAGGTTTGAAGGGGCCACAAATGAAAACAGAGCAAAATCAACTGCATCACTGTTCTGACTGATCTGCTGGCTCATGAAGGGCAATCTCATCCTCTGTCACTTTATAAGTTTCCGTTTGTGTGGAAGACTGAGGGGTGCAGGTAAAAGAGCGGAGGCTGTTTGGGTCAACTGGAGGAACCAGAGTCAAGGATTCCACACTTAGTGCATCTGTAGTGTCATCAGAAATGAGAGAGATGGTGGGTTGCTGGGCAGGAATCAGGCTGGGGGACAGGTTTGCTGTTTCCACTTCTGAACCCTTTCCAAGGCTCTTACTTGACTTACTGGAGATTTCATTAACAATCACCACTTGATCAGGAAAGCTCAGCTGGAGCTGCTGGGGTGCCATAGAATCATCTAGTAGAGAAAACAAAGACATATTTAACATGATATTATTTTTTTCTAGTTGAGGACCTGAAGACTCTACATTCTCTCTTGAAAATGATTCCCTAAAGATTACTTGAGTCATATGAAAAAATATGCCAAGTAGCCAAATATCTGGCAAGCAACTTGCCTCTAACAATCTTTCTATATGCATACAAATGAGCAAATCAAAATTCTATGTCTAAGGTGCAATACAAATCTGCACTATGACTAGTAAATATTTCTGAATACATAATTATAGGTGGATAATGACATTATAACAACATTGCAGTGCAGAAACATGGATGTGGACATGCTTTATGTGTAGCTGGATCCTGGCAATACCATCCAGAGCACATTAATAAGGAAGCAAACTAGTGCTAATTAACTTACAGATATATTTCAAATCTGTATAATGACCATTTCCAGAAACTAAATTTGTTGAAATTTGCTCAGGGTTGGTGTGGGAGGTCAAACTGTGAAATTACTGGGGGAAAAAAGGTCTAATTCTGGAGAACTTTTCAGTTTATAAAAACCCTGGGCTGTGGTTAGTTTCACACTGTATACAGAAGTGCTGAGTTAGCAATCAGAGAGGGACTTCTAATAGTCAAACTCCATTACTAGAGTGATCATTCTCCACTGGGACTATGGAAGAGAGCCATTTCAGGGGAAAGGAGAGGCTTTCCACCTAATGAAGTTATTTTAGGAGCTGCAATTTCTTTTTTGGTACTTTTTGGTACTTTTTCAAAATGTTGATTAAATTATAGACAAATTACCTATTTGCCTTCCAATGAGTGATGTGTATATATATATATATATATATATATATATATATATATATATATATACACATACTCTCAATAAGGCTGGAATTCATTTTAAATACATCTTCTAAGATGCCTGATGATGGTAACTTAAAAAACTATTATAATGATGCAGACATTCTGCTAGGAGAAATAATTTTTATTTAAATAGATCTTCATTTTGTGGATACCATTTAATTACAATGGCCATCAGTAGAAGACCCATTAATGAGTTTTAGTTCTGATGATACACTGGGATCTTCCTGATGATTGCAAATGGGGTTAAGTGGCTTGCCCAAGGCCACACAGCTAGGTAATTATTAAGTGTCTGAGACTGGATTTGAACTCAGGTACTGGTGACTCCAGGGCCGGTGCTTTATCCACTGTGCCACCTAGCCGCCCCGATTCCTGTTAGTTTTAATCAAACAAAACTAAAACAAAATAAAAGCAAAAACTAAAGCTCTAGAAAAGGACAGAAAACAAAATTGTGTACAGAATGGAAACAGGAAAATCCTGATTAATGCTCCTCATTTCAAAGAGAAAAAAATAAATATAAATTTATTTCTGGATGTACAAATATACATTTCTTCTTTTTTTTTTATGTTTTTGTAAGGCAATGGGGTTAAGTGGCTTGCCCAAGACCACATAGCTAGGTAATTATTAAGTGTCTGAGGCAGGATCTGAACTCAGGTACTCCTGACTCCAGGGCTGGTGCTTTATTCACTATGCCACCTAGCCACCCCAATACATTTCTTCTAATAAGACTACTAATCAAAGTGTGCTCACAACTTGATTCTTTTTTAAGTTTAGTCTTAAAAAAAAAAAGGAAAAATAAGTCTCTTGACTTTAGATTTTTATCCTAAGTAGATTCAAGAGGCAGTGGGGCAGTGATTAACAACAATAGAAAAAGTGATTCAAAGCAAAAAATCAGATCAAGAAATGCTGAGTAAACACAGAACATGAATTCTGTTCATTTCAATTAACTCATTTTATTTGGAAAGAGGGATTTATGGTGGTTCCTTGATATGAAATATCTAGGTATATATTCCAAGCTAGTATAGGTGTACCAACTCTTCATTTCATTTTATTTCCTTCTATTTCAGGCTAATTTTCTCCTGCAGTAAATACGAAGGCTAATATATGTATAATTCAGGGCTGATAAAGCAGTTTGCAAATGACAAAGAGTCAAACTACGCATTTAGGTAAACTCAATAGCATATTGCATGTACCCTTCACAGGTGAATGTCTCAAAATTCTTTTTCAATGGTTTTCCACTTGTTGAATTTTGTGTTTTAATGTAGCTTTTAGTTATACAGAAGAAAGCTACTTAAATGTGGCAAATATCACAGAGAAGATTTTTGAATAGTCATAAAGGGAGGGTCTTTGGTGATAGGAACAATGAACAATCTTAGAAATTTGCAACAAGAAATGTAATCGTATTGTAAAAACCAGCTTAATCTGGAAACTATAATTTAGGTTTTTTTTAACCTAAAAAAATCATTTCAGTAATTTTTCAAAGAAATATTTTTTTTATTCTTCCCTTCCTATTTTTAAACCAAATACCTTCTTGATTGTGATATAATTTACTAATGCAAGGGCAAAGTAGAAGAGGAGACCTTTGTTATATTTTTGTAAAGGAGAATGAGACCTAAATAGGGAATAATTTTCCTGTCATATAAATATATGAAGGTCACTTCTGTAATTACTGCTCCATTCGAATATTCCTGACAGCCAGTCACCATGATGGCTTAAGGCTTTTTCCTCAGGCTAACAAATATTAGGATTATGTCCAAGGAAACACTAAATTTGAGGAAAATACCAACCATACGAGCAAAGGGGTATTGAGGCTAAGGTGTTTAGAAGTCTTAGATAAAGAAATGAATTTTTAATTAGTTTTATCAGGTACTTAGGACCTACATACTACAGATATGCCTCCTATGAACAATTACTAAATGCATGTTGCCTGAAGGTCTGGAATAAAAGACTTTGATTTATTGTCTTATGACAGAAAGACACAGAGTAAAGTTACATAAAGTAAATCAAGAAAACTGCAAAGTAAGCAAGAGTGAAAAACCCAAAGGGAAAAAGCTTTTAAATGAAAGGAAGTCAAAATACTACCAACAGACAAAAGAAATCATAAACTACTAGAACACAACTTAGAAACCAAAGAAGAAATGTAATTTGCAAAAGTTAAAATGTTTAAATCCACAACAAAAGCATTAGCAAAGATTCTTGTCAATGGTCCATAATCAATCTAAATGTCTAGTATTATGTGAAAAGGGGAAAATGATAAGCATATTAATATTTATAAGAGAAATTATTGTTGTGGTAGACTCTTGCTATTTTAATTATATTTATTACTTCAAGTAGTATCAAAAAAAGTTCCATAATAACATTTGGCTACTTGATTAATTCTTCATTTTCTTTATCCCTTGACTTTCCCTTCTCCCAACCCAAAACTTCAAAATAAAACCTCCACTCCAAACTTGAATTGGGGTAACCCTGAAGAAATTCCATTTGGAAATTTGTCTCTATTTCACAGCACGTGGAATAAGCCTGCTGGTGGATAAGTTGTGCCAATCTTGACTTTGACATTGTATTTCATAGAAATGGGCATCATTCCAGGTCTGCACAAATTTGGCTTAGAACTGAGCTTGAAGTATCTTATTGTTCTCTAAGTATTTTATCCTCCAACTAGACAAGAGCCAAAAAGATAATTTGAAGAAAAGTTTCTACATGAAAGCTTATAAAGAGTCAATTATGATGAATTGTATTGAAGTTTTAGAATGATGGTCTTAAGTCACATAGACAAATGCTTTCAAAGTTCTGCTGGTTGATGCTTTTTTAGACAGTGTGCCCCACCTGTTCCTGATCGAGTCATGGTTGTTAGTATGAAAATACAGCAAGGCTTTTAAAGGCTGTGAGCTTGTGAAGTCTAATGGAGGAACCTGCCTGAATTGATTTTGCGTGAGTTGCCGTGGCAGCTGCTGCTTGAAGACCTAAACCCAGTGTCCACCATGACTGTCAGCCTCCGACAGACTGAACACTCGCCGTCGTCCTTTCCTGCCAGACCTTACTAAAGGAAAACACAGCGACAGATCATAGGAAGCCTTTAACAATGGAACAGAGAAAAAGGGAAGTGGGAATGGACACAGGATAAATGCTACAATACCAACAACAAAACAGTAAGAGATGCCGTGTAACATTTGCTTATAACCGCTGGGGTCTACTGCTATTTATGACATCATGCTTAAGCGTGCAAACTAGGCTAAAGCTACTGAAGAGCAAAATGGCATCTAAGAAGGAACATCTCCCCCTCCAATAATATTTCTCAAAAGTAAAGATAATGAAGCATCAGGCCTGTTGGAAAGGAAACAAGATTTTGGTTCAACAATATCCAGCCTAGGTTACTGGATAGTTCAACAGTTTCAAGAATAAAACATCAGGATTTTAGATGTGAATCAGCAGTTAAGAAATGATAGTTTTATATAAGGGAAGGAGTGGGGAGGTGGAGTTAAGGGAGTGGAGGGGAAGGTGTAAGGGAGGGGCCAGTCACATCAACTAAGTGAAACAAGCATATTTTTGACACTGATTAATGAAGCAGAAGTCCATCAGTGCCCCATTAAGAAAGGGATGACACTGTTCTCTGATGAGTGTCAGAGCCAGAGGACAGAGTTTATATGAAGGCCTTTAGGTATTACAGAAGACTAACTTAATAAAATGTAAGGGCTGGAAGGAGATCACCTTAGAGATCACCTAGTGCAACCCCTTCATTGACTCAGATGTGTGAAGTGATTTGCCCCAGATGACAGAGTTTGTTAGCAGCAAAGTAAGGATTAGAATTGAGATTGTCTCTTAGTCTGAGTTCTTTCTAGTTTACATAATGTTTATGGGTACCAGCATTCCCTTAAAGAATACTCAAATTAATATCTTTTTAAAAGGCCAAAATACTTCAACACGAATGGTCTATAGGGAAATATTGTGCTATTCTAATTGTTTTACAAGAAAAGGTTAGTGACATATCTTGTGGCAAAGGAAAATTTCATCTCCTTTGAAAGAAAAAGACTAAGATTTTGAACCTTAAATTAATGAAATTAAGAACTGTGAAAAGAAGGATTCTTTATCTGGGTGATTTGTACTTAAAAATGAAATGAAATTATATTCATCTTCACTTAGCAGTAAGTAGTCTGAGTTTTTGTTATTTTTTAAATGAAAATTTGGACTATATTGAAACTGAGTCCCATTGTATGGATAGAGAAACCATAGACAGTCTGCAGGCATATGTCTACCAAGAATAGCCAGTGCTAACTGTCTATATTAAGTCAAAATCATTCCAATATATAACTTTTTTTTAAAGGATTAGTTCTTTCTTCCTATGTCCATGTCATTCCTTTCATTATTTTTTTTCCTATGAAAACTTGGAGAAATTCAAATGAAGTTGCATTTTGTAGCTTGACATCTTTAAAATGAACATAAGCTACACTCCATAAACTATTTCAGTTTCATTATAAAATAGACTTCTCCCTCACACCACTAAGTACCACATCTAAAAACACATTTAAAAAAAATCTCAAAATATCAGAAGTTACAGGTACAGCTTGAACAGTTAGAGAAACCAAAATGTTTTACAGAATGCTAAGCCAAATCACAAATACTAACAAAAGAAAAAAACCCAGTGAAGTAACTTAAGTATATTTCTAAAGGCTTTATATTTATTTCTGCTATTAGGTCAGTTTCCTTCTTTCTCACTCTATCATGTTTGCTACTTAGGTTTCTCACTTGTAAAAAGGGAAAGATACATTGAATTCCATACTTGTCTAAAAAGGAATCAAATTAAAGACTAGTAGACTACTTATATTAGGTCTGTTACGGACATGATTCTTGGCTTTCTGTTTCTCTAATAGTCAAAATATTTAATTTCTTGAATAAGAAAATGTTTTGCTAACCACTGACTTTTTTTTTTTTAGGGATCTCAAAGCACTCAGTTTAAAAGGCATGGAAATGATAAGATAATATTATCTTGGTCAATTGCCTTTTTTTTTTTTAGGTTTTTGCAAGGCAAATGGGGTTAAGTGGCTTGCCCAAGGCCACATAGCTAGGTAATTATTAAGTGTCTGAGACCGGATTTGAACCCAGGTACTCCTGACTCCAGGGCCGGTGCTTTATCCACTGTGCCACCTAGCCGCCCCTCAATTGCTTTTAACATATAAAAATTTTATAATTAGATTCTTTGATCCTAAACAGTTGTTTCAGTGTTTAATCCTTCTAAGAAGAAGTAACTTCTATCTCCTAATTTCATTTTAACATTAGCTTCCCTTAAATGAGGAAATATTCAATATTATATACAATATCACTCTATGATGTAATAAAAAAATGAAACTGAAAAGATTGCTATTGGACTAAAGGAATATAAAAGTTGAAAGGACAATTTTCCAAAAGAAATTTTTCTTTAGCTCTAAATACTGAACTTAGGAATTGGCAAACCACCAGTTTATTCACAGAAGATGACATGAATAAGTCCCAATATATCTCAAGCAGGAATTTTCAACCTTTTCAGTTTCTGAAACTCTTTTTAAGACTAAAGAATCACATGGACCATTCATTAAGCATTTTTTTTAAAGAGGAAAGGAGAATACATGACCACAACAATACATTATTCTGAGAACAGAAAAACAGCAAATAACATGACCAAGGTGGGCTAAAGGAGAGTGACACTGTATGAGAGCAAACATTAGAAGGCAGACATCAAAGTTTCTAAAATCATAATGTGTAGAAAAGGATGAAAAATGAACTTATTTTCCAAATCCTAAAATTCTAGAGCAAGTGGTCCCCTATAAAGTTTGAAGGAATTAAATTTAGGCTATCCTCCCAAAAGTACTACTTCAAACAGCAAACAGTAGAGGTAAAAAAAAAATATGTCAGAAATGTATAATCAGTAGTGACAAATTGATAATGGGTTATCAGATAATTCTGAATCTTTGAGGTTGAGCAATGGCAATCATATACTTTCATAACACATGCTTTGGTCATAAATAGATAGGACCATGAGTTTTATTCGTGGAGGCATTTGGTACACTATATTTGTGGAATTTTTGCTTAAGATTATCAATAACATTAATGCCTTCTAAATTTTTTAGTGTCTTTAAATCTACAATGAAAAAATATACTTTGAAAACTTCACTAAATGTCATTCTTTTGTGCTAAACCTAAATGGAAAACCACTTGAGGGATTACTGATGGTCATTGTCACTAACATAAAGCTGATTTTCAACTTGAAGAGATAATGATGAATGATGACCCTGATTATTTTCTATGTGTATAGTTCAACTGTAAGGGACTGTTCAAGAGAAGGATATATGTATGAATAACCAGCATCCTGTTTGGGACACCACTGAAATGAACAATCCTAAAACATCTTATAAGATTTTCAAGATCAGGGAAATCTAGTTCGATAATTCAGTAAGTGCTTTGAGTATAACAAGCAAATGTTCAACACAAATGGAAGGTTACTGACTCTAGGAGGCTACATAAACAGCAACAAAATCCATCTGATTCAGCACTGCTGCCCTCAAAAACCTTTCCAACAGCAACATTGTCTGGGTAGAGCATTTTTCTACTCTAGAAAATGATTCTAGTAAATGATGGACTGGTAGGGTTGACTGAGGTGGCGCTCTATTTGGTTTGTTACAAACTAGGTCTGACTAACAATGTTGAGAAAATCACAAAACTCTTCTTCAGAGGGTAGAAAGTATGGTGGCAAAGTGTTGTCATAGCTGTGGCTAAAGGTCAGAAAGCTGTGCCTCTGGCAAGGATCCCAAGGACAAACTCCCTAGAAGCCAATGTGATGTTAAACAACTGGTAGAAGGTCAACTATGCCAAGAACAACTGCTTCTTTCTTTTTGGTTGGTGGCTGTGTATTTCACCTCTGCTGTGGTTCAGCATAATCCAAAGCAGATGTTGGAAACATCTTGCAGAAAAAAAGAGACATCTCTCCCCTCTCCCCATCTACATAAAGAATCTGGAAAACCAATACCCTATTTTCTAAATATAATTGAATATACCACAAGTTTAGGCCAGAACTTCTACATCTTAACACAAATGTAGGCTTTCAACTTGAGTTGTTGCCAGATTTCAGGATTAAGTTTTTACCTAATTCAGAAATAGTCTGGCTCCCTTGAATTAATTTACTTACTTTACAGAGCTGCTATATGCACAACATTTTGTAATCCATGAGGTGACTTCTAAACAGGAGCTACCTGCTATTCTTTGCTCCTGTGCTTCCAGTGATCACTGGAGAGTGAGTGGCCTGCCTGCCACCTGCCACTCTTCATCATGTGGGTGAGACACTGCCAATTTGGGAGAGTTAAGCAGACAGGCTTACTTCATGCACTTGCACTGTCAGGCCACAAAAAAATGGTGACAGACAAGATTTCTTCCAGAATCAGTGGGATGCACAGAATTAAAGTACAGACTTACAATGTTATGACCATCACTTACTGACTCAGCACTAAACTAGCAGAACTGTTCAGTTCCTTTCACTGTCAGTTAGCTTATTAGTTCCTTACTTTCTAACATGAGAAAACATGCCATTGACATTATATGCAGAAGTAAAAAGATATGAGGGTCAAGGGGCTGGGAAAGACTGAGGAAAAAACAATGCTGGGCATCTGAGGGAAGAGGTGAAACATACATGCTATGGTTAAGTTGAACATTTTATATATTCTGAAACATAATAAAATATTACATTTTTTTTTGCAAGGCAATGGGGTTAAGTGGCTTGCCCAAGGCCACAAAGCTAGGTAATTATTGTCTGAGGCCGCATTTGAACTCAGGTACTCCTGACTCCAGGGCTGGTGCTCTATCCCCTGCACCGCCTAGCTGCCTCCTAAATATTACATATTTTAATAGACTTGAGAGAGTTTAGTAGCAAAAGATCATTCATTGAGTTTGGGGGTTCTTAACTATTTTTTTATGTCACAGCCCCCTCAGCAGTTTGTTGAAACCTACTTCTCAGAATTAGTCTTTAAATGTATAAACTAAATATATCGGATAACAAAGGAAATCAATTATATTGAAATACAGTCATCAAAATAATAAAAATTTAAAAAAGAAACAGTTCATTAAAAATTAACTCCAGGTTAAGAACCTTAATAATTCAAACTACTTTTATAAAATATTATATATATATATGTATTAGAAAGAGTTTTCTATTTGCAGTATAATTATATTTATACATTTGAATATATTAAAAATAAACAGACTATAGTATGTCTGTGAAAATAAAATACTATAATTCTAATATAAAAAGAAAGCATTATTATAAAGCTTTACAAAGCCTAAGGTCTGTCTTTGGATTCTTGATAAAATCAACAAATTTCTAAGATATAAGTAGAGAAAACCTGGCAACATCAGGGTTTTAGAGTCCATGGATGTTCTCAAAAGACGGTCAGTCACCTCAATTTTCAAGACCAAATTGGGCCAGGAGGGATCAGGTGCTGAATGGAAGAATATCTAAGTGAAATGGCTTCAAGTATGACCTTCCTGCTTGGCCCTACACTTCAATTCCCAGCAGCTCTCTCAGGCTTATGAATGTCAATAGAAGATCAAGGTAATGGATGCTCGGTAAATGCTGTGTGAGGGACTCTTGACAGGATAGAGATACTATGAGCCAAACAAATGGTTGAATGAAAAATCATGGCACATTAACTCTTTACTGAGGTTCTGAAAACTTAAAACAATTTTAGAGAGATAAATCTAGAAACATTAATACATCATTTTCCTAAACACAAAAAATGCAGCAAACTCATGTGGCTAGACATGAAAATGCTATAGAGAGAAGACATCTTCACTGTCCCAACAGTGAAACACAGCTTAGAATTTTGTCAAATCTATTTCATTAGGATAACTAATAGCAAGTAACTCAGAGTCTAAACAAGCTGCATGGTGTCTCTGGGATATAATTCTTTGGTGATGATGGTGTTAAGTCATCAACTATAATATAAGTTTAATAATAAATATATTATATTATAATATATAATAATAATAAATATAACATAAGTTTAAAATTTAAGCACAGTATTTTTAAAACAGAAAATATTTATGGTGAAAAAATTTATCAAAATTCTAAATAAGTGAACTTAATCTACTTTTATCCTTTTAGATCCCCCCCCCCCAAATTTTATAATAATAATTGGGACTAATCAAGGAAGAACAAACCTGACAAACTTCATTTCCCTGGAGCTCTCTAGTCAGTGAAGAGTTGAATATGGTCCAATAATAAGCAGTAGAAAAGATTTAATCAAACTAGGTCAATCTGAAAGCGGGAGCAGGCAAGTCAGCAAGCACCATTCAAATTACCATGAGCAGAAAACAGATCAATGGAAAAAGCAATCTAGAAAGCTAAAACTATATCTTCTAGTGTCTATGATGATGAACACTTCAAGATACCATCTAATCTGGGGATGGGAAGGGTTCAGGGGAGAAGGGCACATTATGTATAAACTGGCCAGTTTCCCAAACAAGATTGAAAATCACTGCTTCACGTTTTTCCCCTCCTGGCTGCTACACATCCCTCATCTAGCCCATAAAAAGTAGTCAATACCTGATGGACTTTGTGCTGTGGAAGGAGTGGAAGTGGAGCTGGGTGCAAGGGAGTCACAGCGCCCTGTACTCCCACTCCCACTGGAACTGCCACTGGAAGGAGGAGATGATGAAGAACCATGCTGATTTATACACTGGGCCACAGCAAAACCTGCAAGAGAAGACCCTGAAATTCACAAACTGGGAAAAAAAATCATCCAATTTTAACAGGCAAAAATGGTCTTAAGATGGATGGGTAAGGTTAAAGGATGAGTGTTCATTTCAGCAAATGTACAATTCTACAGGTCAAATAAACAACAAAAACATTAATTATATCAAAAAAAACAATTTCTAAATTTGAACTAGTGGTCCACTTCATTCAAAGAATATTTGCCATAACAAAATTAAAGTGCAATTAAAAAATCTGGACAGTCCTATGAGAGTTTGTTGTTATCGTTTTAACATGCTTTTTTCTTTTTTTGGCAGGGCAATGGGATTAGGTGACTTGCCCAATGTAATGCAGATAGAGAATTATTAAATGTCTGAGACTGGATTTGAACTCAGGTACTCTTGACTCCAGGGTCGGTGCTCTATCCACTACACCAACTAGCTGCCTTTCTCAATATCCTTTTTTTTTAAGGATTTTTTTGCAAGGCAAACGGGGTTAAGTGGCTTGCCCAAAGCCACAGAACTAGGTAATTATTAAGTGTTTGAGGCCGGATTTGAACCCAGGTACTCCTGACTCCAGGGCCGGTGCTTTATCCACTGTGCCACCTAGCCGCTCCAACATCCTTTTTTTTAAAAAAAAATTCTTTTCTTTTTTTTTAGATTTTTTGCAAGGTGAATGGGGTTAAGTGACTTGCCCAAGACTACATAGCTAGGTAATTATTAAGTGTCTGAGGCTAGATTTGAACCCAGGTATTCCTGACTCCAGGTAGCCGCTCCTAAAAAAATAATTTCAAATGAAAACTTCATAAAGCAAAGATTTGGCAGCAAGCGAGAGAAAAGAGATGGTTGATAAGAGGAACGGGAATCAAAAATCTAAGTTCTTGTTGTTGGCTCAGCAATGAATTTAGTAAGTGGGGTGCTCAAATTACTGTTTCAGAACAATCTTAATATATTGTACTTTCTGATGTGTAAAATAATTGCATTGGTGGTAACTCCTTAATGAGGAGAGTTCTAAAGTACTTTACAAATGTGTACCATCATATGGAAGCTTAAAGACATTTATAGGATACACACAAACCATAGGAATGAACAAGGATTGAGGACTTGCCCTGCTGATGAGTTTTCAGAGATTCACTAACCTGGTTAATTTTTCCCCCAAATGCTTCTTGGGGTACAAAGAAAGATTTCTATCAAAAACCATAAAAAAAATAGCTGCAGAAAACTCTTCATAACAAGTGTGAAATTTGGAATTTTAGCAGATCTAATGTTTTCCTTGGCTTGTTACTTTCACACAGCCTAAATAAAATCAATACTTGATCCTTCCCTTTTAGTTGGGATATACTTTTATGCATGAATTAAGTGCTTGTTTTCTTAAAAACAATAGCTTTCAGTTAAGTGAATGTAGTAAATACAAATAGTAAATCTCATATGTGGAAAAAGTAATTTGTAAAGAAACAGAACATGAATGATCATCTGTGGGTAACAAACAAGCTTTTATTTAGATTCCTAACAATTTCAAAGTTCACTTTAATGACATCAAACGGCTCAACTCTTAATTTGGTATATGACACTAAAGCAAGAACATTATCAGTAGTCACCAGCACTTCTTCATATGATAACTATGCAGGAGCCTTTTGTTTTCCCTTCTGCCTACCAGACCATTCTCCTTGTTATGTTTACCTTGTTCAGTCCTATTCATTCTCCAGGGTTGGCCTCCTCCATAAAGTCAGACTTTTCTAACGATTTTGTACCACAGTGACCTTTTTCTTTTCTGGACTTACAGCACTAACTATTAGAACCATTTTTAGCACACTTAATACATTTGTTCATATGTATGTGTCCTGATCCCATCACTGCAATGTAAACTTGTGGTGGGAAGGGATCATATGACTTTCTTTTCCTTTACATACTCCTTAGCTCTGGCTTGGTGCTATACTTGACTGTATTGAGAACAAATCTTGCTCACATTCTTAATATGGCTGAACATATCAATAACAAATAAAGCAGGAAAAATTTTACAATACCTTCACAGACTGACAGTGAAAATTATAAAAAAAAATTGACCAATAGTCAGCAATAGCTAAATCATGCAGAGAATTAGTTAATGGACCTGGAGTCTGAATGACCTGAGTTCATATCCAACCTCAGACACTTATTAGCTGTGTGATCTTGGGCAAGTCACTTAACACTGTTTGCCTCAGTTTCTTCAAGTATAAAATGAGCTGGAGAAGAAAATTGCAAACCATTTCTGTATCATTGCCAAGAAAACCCCAAAGGGGGTTACAAAGAGTTGGACATGACTGAAATGACTGAAAAACAAGCTATATTTAATCCTAAAAAATATGTTTCAAGAAAGTTTGTAGAACTTAATTATAAGCATTTATGAAATGTTTATCAAATGTCTACCAATATCTCCTTCTACCTTTTACCTCCTTCCCATTGTTTATGTGAGGCTAAAGAAGTTTATTATGATTGTATAGAGATTTGATAACAATGACGAAGTGCAACAAATATTTAAGGCATTCTATCATTTGCAAATGAGAAGGTTGGAGTACACCAGAAGATCAACAACAAAAACAACAGCTAACATTTATACAGTATTTTAAGGTTTACAAAGTTGCTTACATGTATAATCTCATATGATCCTCACAATAATCTAGTGAAGTAGATGTTATTATTGTCCCTATTTTCAGACGAGGTAACTGAAGCTAAGAAAATTTAAGTGATTTGTCCAAGATCACACAGCTAATAAGTGTCTGAGGTTGGATTTGAATTCAGATCTTCTTGATGCTCAGTCTAGCACTCTATCCATCTAGCTTCCTAATTGTTAAGACCAAAAACAATATATTTGGTGAAATTAGCTCAAAAACCAAATGGAAATGAAAATCATATGAAATTGTTATAAATAAGTGGTATCACATTCAAATAGAAAGGATCCCTGCTGACAAAATATTGACTTGGAAACTTAATATTGGTTTGTATTGTCAATTTTTATTATTTAACATTTGTTTTGTTAAACATTTTCCAATTATATATTAATTTAGCTCAGACTAGTTGTCCCCATTCAACTCTTCTGGAGTTTGATATCATTTGTATAAATCATCACAACTCAAAGGACAATCCTGGAAATTCAGCATAAAAATGGGTTCCACTAAATCAATATCTGGTAAACATATTGAGATAATGAAACATAGCATTCCAACATTACTACAGAAAGCGCAATTATGATGGGTTGGATACGTTGTTAGAATGCCAAAAAAACTATTTCATGGAGAGCTTATATAGGGCAAGTGCTTACAAGGGGGTCAGAAGAAGCTAGATCAAAACATCCTGAAGGTCTTATTGAAGAATTTTAGAACTGATTGTACAGCATAGGAGACACTGGCACAGGACTGCCCAGCATGGCATGTCCTCATCAGTGAGAGTGCTGCCCTCTATGAGGAAGGCAGAATAGAAGCAGCTCAAAGGAAACATAACGTGTAAGTTTTGAGTATCCACC
Organism: Macrotis lagotis; assembly: GCF_037893015.1. Taxonomy (NCBI): domain Eukaryota; kingdom Metazoa; phylum Chordata; class Mammalia; order Peramelemorphia; family Peramelidae; genus Macrotis; species Macrotis lagotis. Next base: position 13,752,030 of record NC_133665.1, on the reverse strand, counting down.
CCAGATGTTCACATGGACTATTTGTGCCCGATCTGTGGTAGAGCATTCTGAGCTCATATTGGTCTGATCAGCCACAGTCAGACACACCGCAATTTGTCTCAAACATGGTGATGTTGTTTTGGTCTTCTTCAATAATGAAGGAGAACCAACCAATCAAACAACCAACTGACCAAGTATCTGTAAATAGTATTCCTCTCTGATGTGGCTAAACTCTTTCTGGTAAATCCAACAGACTAAGGTGACTAAAACATGTTTAAACTAATTATTCAAAATTCAGGTAAAAGAGAAAAGAGTGAAAATCTTTGTGAAATCAAAGAATTGGGCTCAAAGGATTCTTCTGACACTGAGATCCTAAGTTTTGAAGATTGTATCTCTGGACCCCAAAAACTATCTGCCAAAGACAAAACTGGGAAAATGTTTCTTTTGGTCTAGTCTCAGGAACCTTCTGCATGGCTTCAAGTTCTTTCCCTTAACATTGCTTTCCATCTCAGAGATCTTCCCTTGTATTATAAGTTATAAGCAGAAGCAGCTTCTCTTACATTTCTAGTTGGAGGATACAAAAAGTTACAAAAGCTCTTTCTCATACATTCTTTGATCCTTAGATCCACCCTGCGAATTAAGAGAACTATTATCAGGTTCAATTTATAAGTTGGGAAACTGGAGGGGTGGGGGAGGGAAGAACGAGAAGGAAATAAGCATGTAATAAGCACTGTGTGCTAGACCCGATCCTAAGCACTTTGGAAGGTAGGGCTATTATTCCCCACTTTTTAGTTGAGAAAATTGAGGTAGAGAGGTCAAGTGCCTTGCTCAAAGTCAACCATAACTGATAAGTGTTTGAGGATAGAATTAAGCTCAGGACCACCTGCCTCTTAAGAATGACTGTCCATTATTACTAGACAAAGGCAGCAGAGTTGTAATTTGAAGCTGGGTTTTCTGATTTCTCACCAAATGTTATTTCCAATATGATAGTGCTTTTTTTTTTTAGATTTTTCAAGGCAATGGGGTTAAGTGGCTTGCCCAAGGTCACATGGCTAGGTAATTATTAAGTGTCTGAGGCCAGATTTGAACTCAGGTACTCCTGACTCCAAGGCCAGTGCTCTATCCACTGCGCCACCTAGCCGCCCCTATGATAGTGCTTCTAAAAATGCCCCCCATTAAGCTAAGCAAAAAGGATTTCAGTAAGATGAGATGGGGGAAAAATGCAATTAGAGGTGATAGCTGGTTCCAATATAGAGAGAGAGGAGAAGTTGGGACAAAAATCAGGAAAAGTTGTCCAGCTTCTGAAAAGGTGGTAACCTTTGTTGCGTGAAAAGTGCTCCCTGAGGTTGTAGGGTAATCTGAGTTATAGTGAAAAAAAATGATTTCCGAGTGCTGTGAGTAAATGAAAATTGTTAAATTTAGAAAGGTAGGCTGCAGCCAGGCTGGGGAAGTCTTAAATACCAGGTTTAGCAGTTTGTGATTTCTTATTCCTCAGGTAAAAGAGTCATTGAAGGCTTTGGAGTTGGGAAGTAACATGCTGAGACCTGAGTTATAGAAAGAATAATTTGGCAGTTGTGTGAAGAATGGATTATAAAGGGAAGATATTGAAGTTAGTGATTTCAGTTAGAAGGTTATTAAAATACTGCTATTGAGCATGCAGGGTGTCCTAGGACTAGATTAATGGAGGTCAGAGGGCCTGCCACTATTTGTTAAAGTGTTTGCAAAACAATCTCTGTATTTGATTTATCTTTAAGATGGGAATGATTCCTGCCCAAAAGATTGGGCACACAAAATTCTTTCTAGGATAAAAGGATTAAAGAATTTTGAGTCACTTGGAAAGGTATAGTGTGTGTGTGTGTGTGTGTGTGTGTGTGTGTATGTATGTGAAAATCCACATATCCATACAGTCATATAGAAAAGGTCTTTCCTCAAAAGAATAATGACAAATTGTATAGTTAGGCATAAATATTTATATGTCTACTGTCTATTTTTTGGAAATTTCAGATTTAATTTTGCAAATACCTCAGGCAAAACCAAAGTCAGGAAAATCCCCAGAAAGCAATTTAACCACAATTACATATAACCAAGTTTTACAGTTGTTTTCTTCTTAATCATTTAAAGTGGTAAACCCCTAAGTTTACAAGCTTGTTTTCTTGTTTCAAAAATGAATTTACCTCTTAACAAATCAAAATGTCAACATGGTTTTTGAAGAGGGGTTTATTCACCATAAAAGATTTAAAATGAAATACCATTTGTGTTATGTTTGAGCTAAGTCTTCGACATTCCAGATGATGATGTACATGATGCATAGATGGTCTCAGGTGTTACTTCTTAGGGTCATTTCCCCTTTCCTTTTTCCTTCACATTCCATTTACTGCATTGTAAAAGGGTGTGAGCTGAACATCAGTGTCTGAGATGTGGAAACTACAGTCTAAAAGCAGTTTAGGATGCTAATGCTTTTTAGTTTATGAACGGATTAAGAGTCTTGCTATATAGATTAGCTAATAAATATTGTTCATCATCATATGCTTTGAAAGTGGAGTGGAAAAATCATCAATCTCAGATATTATTCTTAACAAGGAATGCTCAAATGGGCAAAGTATTAGGTGTACCCATATACACACTCTCTCTCCTTCTCTCTCTTGCACTTTCCTGATACTATTCAATCCCACCTCATCTCCCAGCCCTCTCCTCTCTCTTAATGGCATTATGCACTCAGGAGTACACTTGACTGGGCTACCTTCTCCTGTAACTCAAGACCACTCTACAACCTCAAGGAACACTTTCATGAATCAAAGGTTGCCATCTTTTCAGAATACAGTTAGAGAGTCAGATTGGTGCTGAGCAGAGTGTATGACAAATCACCTGCAGCTAGAGTATTTCCCTTTCTTTCTTGTCTATTGTCTAAGGCAGGATGAATTAACCTTGGTTGAGATACTGGAGTGTTTTTGGAAACTAATCAAACAGATCTCAAATAACAAAAAAAAACAATGAATATCTAAGTCTTCTTCAGAAACATCTCCAGAAAATAATGAGAGATTCATTTGCTTAAGTGACAAAAGCCTTAATATACCCTTAGAATCTTTTTTGGGGCATAAAGAATTTCTTCAGATTCAGCAATTGCCCTTCTGGATTTCTTCAATGTTGAGAATGACCATGGTGTGGAAACCATTCTCATATAAAATGAAATTTTGTTATGAAATTATAGAATTTTGAAAAGACCTAGAAAGAGATTTACTGATGAATTTGTTTTTTACAAGTGTTGTTTTATGCAAGGAATGCTCTTCCTCTACTTTTGGGATCACCATTTTTTTCCCCAAGATGCAGATCAAGGATATCTTCAGTAGGTCTTTCCTTGTTCCCCAGTTAGCAGGAGGTCTTTCCTTGTCTCCCCCCAACCCCAGCTACTAGTGCCTATTCTATAAGATTACCTTCTTTGTATCTAGAATGAACCTTTATATACATGCTGTCTCCTCAGTTAGAATATAAGCTCCTTGACAGTAGAGACTATGTCATCTTTCTTTGTCTCCCTAGCATCTCACATAATGCCTGACACTAATTTAAAAAAATATTTGCTGACAGACTAATTTTCATCTTACAGAAGAGGCAACTAATGGTAAAATAACAATATACAGATGGTAGTAAGAGGTTGGACTAGATTCTGGTTTTCTTGATATCTATTCTTTCCCTATACATCTTTACGACATGAACGTAGGTTATATGTAGTTTCATATTCACATATTTAAAAACAAAACAATCTCAGACTGGCCAATAAGACCAGAAAAGACAATGATCAATGCTGGAAGGGATGTGGGAAATCTGGGACACTAATGCACTGTTGGTGGAGGTGTGAACTCATCCAACCTTTCTGGAGAGCAATCTGGAATTATGCCCAAAGGGCAATAAAAATGTGCATACCCTTTGGTTCAGTAATACCACTATTGGATCTATACTCTGAAGAGATTATGAAAAAGGGTAAAAACATCACTTGTACAAAAATATTCATAGCAGCCCTGTTTGTCGTGGCAAAGAATTGGAAATTGAGTGAATATCCATCAATTGGGGAATGGCTGAACAAATTGTGGTATATGTATGTTATGGAACACTATTGTTCTATTAGAAACTAAGAGGGATAGGAATTCAGAGAAGCCTAGAAGGATTGGCATGAGCTGATGCTGAGTGAGATGAGCAGAACCATAAAAACACTGTACACCTTAATAGCAACATGGGGTTGGTGATCAGTCTTGATGGACTTGCTCATTACATCAGTGCAACAATGAGGGACAATTCTGGGGTATCTGTGATGAAGAATACCATCTGTATCCAAAAAAGGAATTGTAGAATTTCAACAAAGACCAAAGACTATTACTTTTAATTTAAAAAAAAATAAAAGGTATCTTATTATGTAATTTTGCTTTTATAATTTACTTTTTCCTTAAGGATATAATTTCTCTCTCAACACATTCAATTTTGAGCATGTATATAAAATGGAAACAATCTAAGATTATCAGTCTGCCTTCTGGTGCCTGAGGGGAGGGAAGTGAGATGGGGGGGGGAAATTATAAAATTCAAAAAAACAATTAAAAAAAACCCCAAACATCTTCAGGACCTGGATGTCTAGGAACCTGGTTTAAGACAGGCACACTTGGTTCCTTGTGTGAGCCTTTGACTCCTCCCTATCAAGAATATCTAGAAAGATAATTCATGAAAAATATTATTAGGAAATTGGCCAAAAAGCATTATTTAGATACATTATTTCCAACCTGGGAGCTGTAGTCTGACCCCCAAGAGTTCATAGAAGATCAACTAAATGGAGAGTTAGAAGATGAATAACATCCCCACTTCTCTGCAAGAACAAATAGATTTGTCTTCATTATCCCCCTTTACCTCTTACAGCTCAATATTTTCCCACTCCTTCCCCAGGGCACTGATTCCTCATGGAATTGAGAACCAAAATATGACCCAGGCTTTCCAAAGAGCTGCACTGGCATCCTTTCCTGTTTCTCTTTCCACTGAGCATGTTCATTCTGAGGCTGTTGCAGGTGCCACTCAGCAGGTGTGATCTGAGCTTGGGGGGAGTTGAACAGTAACTTGTACCATTTGATCCATCTTCCTCTTACTCCAGACCACTTCTTTTTTCCCCCCAATGAGAAAAGCAGGTAGCATACAATAAGCAGATATCGATGGATTGCACTGTAGAACTCAATATGCTCTCTTTCTCTTACAAACTTCCCTATTTCTATTTGAGCACATCACTATCCTTTTATCAAATTCCTCATTATTCTTAATTCCTTACTCAACTGAAACTACTAGCCAAGATACCAATGATCTCTTAATTACCAAACCAAAAAAACTTTTCTTAATCCTTTGTGATCTCAACTTTGGAAACTGCTGACTATTATCTCTTTCTGGATAATTACTTTCTCCTTTTATGGACTGCCGGAAGTGCTTTCACCTATAAAAATTCTCATATTGGCATATTTAAAAAATTTGGAGACAAAATTTTCTAAACTGTTGAAAAAAATCTTATAAATGAAGTGTTTCAGTAGGGTTTGAACCCATTTGTCAAAAATGCAATACGAAACTGCTTAATTTGCAGACAAATGGTTTGATAAATACCAGGAAAGAAATTTACTCATTGAAATTCAATAAAAACTTTTGTTGAATTGGTGGATGAGACTGAAAAGTAAGTATTGATTTAGTAAGTGGAGATAATATATTCTTCATTTATCGATTTATCTTTGTGAGGCATCTTTTCCAACTATAACAAACTTAAAACTGAGTTTTGAAAAAAAAATGAATTTAGAACAGATCCTTTGAATTGCCATGTCCAAAATGATAAACCAAGAGTTCAAAAATAATGATGACTATTCCATTATATAGTTTCATTAAAATATCATTAATAACATTTTTAGTAAAAGCAAAATGATCTATTTTTGATGTTTGACAGTTGTTAGATAATATATGAACATAACATATATAAGTAAATAAGCATATATTGGGCATAGATACTAACAAATTTTTACTGCTAGGATCAAAACATCAATGATTCTACATTGATATAGATTTTATGCCCTTTGGATGTAATGGCCTACTTGACAAAACTCTGAACTGAGAATCAAAATTTGCAGTTAAAGTTGCAGGTCTTCACTTCCTGGCTTTTTTAGATTCCCTCAAGTCCCATCTAAAATTCCACATTCTATGTCCCTGACCTCCCTTAATGCTTATGTTTTCTCTCTGTGGATATCCCTATTTATCCTGTATACAGTTTGCTTGTACCCAAGTTGTTTGAGTACTGTTTTCCCCATAAGACTGTAAACTCCCTGAGAACAGGACCTATCTTTTATCTTTCTTAGAGCTTACTGCATAATAGGTAAGCACTTCATAAATGTTTATTAAGTGACTGACTGACTTTAACTCCATGTCCATGTTCCTTGGGAAGAAGTTAGGAACAGTGGAAAAAAAGTAATGGATTTGGGAGTCTGAGGTTATAGGTTGAAATCCTTCCTTTGCCCTTTTAATAGTTTTGTGGAGTTAACTTTTTTGGACCCTAGTTTCCTCATTTGAATTAAATGACCTCTAAAGTTCCTTCAGCATCCTATGAACTTTATTAAATCTCAGTCAGACTTTTATTTCTGGCTTTGCTACTTGTCATTTAATTAAACTGGACTTCACTTTTCCTCTGAGATCACTTCTAGACTGAACATTCTATGATTTCAATCCTTTTCTAAAAACTTGAACTCTTAATATCTGTGCTTTTTTTTTTCTTTTGGAATAGTAAGGGAAGAAGAAGAAGGTAGGAAGCAGAAAGAAGGCAGTAGAAAAAGGAAAAGGAGCTGTAAAGTGTATGAGAAAATAGGTTGTTTTTAAAAACTTATTAAAAAGTTAGTCATTTGGAGAACCAGGATCTTGTATTATTTGTTTAGATTCTTGATAAGATCAATGAGACTTATCGAAATAGTACTAGAGTATCAGTACCTTTGATGCTACAAAAAGAAATCATGAGTAACATTTTAAAGCACATATTCTAAAAGAATGTGTTGATGGAAAACTTTGACACCCAACACATAACAGAGATCTTCCACTGGACAGACCTGCTTTAGAAGCTTCCAAATGCATTGTACCCATAAGTTAAAGGATCAGGCCATATATCCAAGGAAAAGGGCATTTTTTTGGCTTTCTGGAACAGATGGCAAGTGACTTTATAAAAGCAGAACACATATCAGTAAGTCAATCACAACACTATTTATCCTTTATGATTAGTGTACACACACACACACACACACACACACACACACACACACACACACATATCTCAGTTGGAAGAAGCTCAGTCTAGCAAATAGGTAACTTTTCTTTGAAACAGAGCACTATTGCTTGATAACTGCTCAAGTCATTTGAGGGTAGGTTACCTCAGAATGGGCAGCCAACTAGAAAATGGCGGGGAAGATATAAGAAAAACTACTTTTAAGTATTTTTAAAATTCCATCTTTTGGAATTTTAAATTGAGGTGAAAAGATGACTTGAAATAGGTTTCAATGGATTTCTCTCCTTACTAAATTTGGTATAATGCATATTTCAAAACTTCATCTAATTTGGGCCTGGTTTTTCATCATTTAAAAAAAAGACTATGCTACACACTAAAGTGATATCTGGAAGACCCCTCTGAGAAAGGTAACTTGAAGTCCTAATTATAATCATCAAGTATCATATAAATGCCATAGTTCACTGATTCAGGAAATTATGGCAAAACACTTTTCAGAATGATAAGGCCTATTTATGAATCTAAGATAAATGTATTACAAAAGGTATAAGACCCATTTTGCCACGGCCTTATTTTAGAAATCAACTTCAACGAGAAGAGTGCTTTCTGTCTCATAAAATCTAAGTATTTATTCATCCTTATACTAGAAACTAACATCATTGATGAGTTGTGATCATTAAACAAATGAAATAACACTGTCTACATGAAAACACCAATTTGGTTCAAGAAAAACAATCCACTGATTCTATAGTCTCCAGCATGAATAATTCCTTAAAACTCATGATGGGACAGCTTGCCTTTCATTAATAAATTCATTCAGACAGACTGAATATCAGGTTTCTGCTGCAGTATTTATATTTTAACAACAACCCCAGCTATGCTGGGAAACAGTGAATAATCAATTGGCCTTCTGACCTCACATGCACAGCATTAGACAAGGAATGAGGCCGTGACTTTTAGTTTCTAACAAATACTAGCTTCTTTTGCTATGCATTTTCACTCCAAAAAAAATTCACTAAATCATTCACAGGGAAGGTGAATATGGAAAGAGAGCCCTGGATGAGATTAAGTTGAAATTTTATGTTTAAAACTTCTCTGAATTAGGGTTACAAAGTATGGAGAGATGTAAAGAGGGAAAAGATGAAGGAGTGGCAAGCTTGGATCTCAGCAGATTTCACCATCATACTAAATTAAAGATTTGCAATTCAACCTTTTCTTTCTGGGAGATATAAGAACATAGTCATGAATTTATTCAACATACATTTATTATGAACCTTCAGTGAGCAGAGGGCTGTCTTAAGCACTGAGTGACATAAAAAGCTTCATATTAATTAGGGACTAAGACAAAAGTTGAGAAAACTAATATACGATAGATATTACTTAAATGTATGAGACAGCTGTAAACAAAGGACCACTATGAAGACTTTATAGAAGGACATCTGGTTTTAAAGGATGGGCAGGGATTTAAGATGGGGAAAGAAGGAACAATGTGAACAAGGTTTGGAGATAGAAAAGCACAGGGCATGCTCAGCGGAGATGATCAACCAGTATGATTGTGGCATAGAAATATGAAGGAAGGCTGGGGAAGGGTAGATTGTAGGAAGACTTAAAGGCTGAGCAAAAGAATTTTAAACTGAATTTTGGAGAAAACAGGGAGTCAGTGAATTTTATTTTTGGCAGAAGAATGGCATGTTACAGATTTGCTTGTAACAGTTTTCCTTATGGAAAGACAACAGGAGATGGAATCTACAAACTTGGTAAATGACTATGAGGAGGACAAAAAAAATTCAACAGTTCTGAGAGACTGAGTAAGTGGTGGTGTCACAGACAGAAATAATGAAGACAAAAGAAATAACAAGTTTTGAGGGAAAGATAAACTTAGTTTTGATCATGTTGAGTGAGTTTTCACTGGGATAAACAGGTAGTATTATAATGTAGACAACTTAAGATATAGTCCTAGGGCACCAAAGAGAGGTACATATCTAGATTTAAAAGTCTATGCCTGTATACAGGTAGTAGCCGAAATTGTTGGAGTTAATGGATTGGTGAAAGACATAGAAACACACACACATATACACAAAATTATTCCATTAATCATCAAACATTTAAAAAAGTGTATATCTACTACATGCCAAGTAGAAATGAAACTCCCTTCCCTTAAGGAGTTTATAACCAACTCACTCTTCTCTGTTGATCCCCCATCCCCTAATCTTCCTCCCTATTTCAAGAATGGACTCTTGGGAAATATCTCTACTGAATATTTGAAGAAAGGATGAGGAACGATAAAAAGGGAGAGAACAGAAAGAGAAGAACTCAGAGAATATAATAGTTGAGGCATCAGCACTTCATGGGAGTGAGATAATATACACAATATAAATAAATCAAATCTTTAATTTAGCAAGGCATTTAACCCAGAACTAGCTAACTTTCTTTTTTTAAGATATTGTAAAGAATACTTTCATTGTTTTTAAATAATAAGAGATAGAGTCTAACTTTATATATGCACTATTGATTCCAGGTATGTATTACTTATTGTGTGTATTATTATTATCATTATTATTGTTTCAGAAGGGAATTTCTGATTGGAGTTATTATGAGATGATATTAATTGAATACATTCAAAATGTTTTTTAAGTTGGGAAGAGAAGAAAGGATACAAGAAGGGGTTTGGAATAATATCAAAAGCTTAAGACGAGGACAGCTAGTGACCTATTATCTATAAGAGCAGTTTTACAGAAGAATGGTGGGGAAGCTAAACTGCAAGAGCTTTATGAAAGAGAGTATTAAGGAAAGATGCAGTATTAGCAGTGGTGGGATTCAGGAAGTTCACACCGGTTTGGTAGAACCGATAACCTAATTCTATGTCAAGTTTGGCGAACTGGTTGTTAATTTGTTTGAATCCCATCACTAAGTATCAGGTAGACTTTTCTAATTAATGGGAAAGAAAGAAGTGAGATGGCAACTGGACTGAAAAGAAAGTGAAAAGGAAGTGTTTTTTTTAAAACTACAGAGATATGAATATATTTATTATCAGTAGGGAATGAGAAACTGGAGACAAAAGAGAAAACAGAAGGACTGTGAAAACAAGCAGTGGGATTAAGGGTACAAGCAAAACAATCTTCATTAGGAAAAGAAGTTATACCTTTTGTGACTTGAAAGAAGAAGGAAAGGTGATGGTGTTGAGAAGTTTTGAACAACAGGAGAAGGCAGCTAGGAAAGCTCATGCCAGATAGCTTCAGTCTTCTCAATGAATAAAATGCTGTCATCTATTCCTAAGAATGATAAAAGGGGATGTGCTTGTTCTTCATTCTGTTTTTTGATTTTTTTTTTTGGCAAGGCAAATGGGGTTAAGTGGCTTGCCCAAGGCCACACAGCTAGGTAATTATTAAGTGTCTGAGTGTGGATTTGAACTCAGGTCCTCCTGACTCCAGGGTCAGTGCTCTATCCACTGTGCCACCTAGCTGCCCCTTGTTCTTCATTCTGGAAGAAGACCATGACATCAGGGAGATGATCCCATGATATCACATGAACTGGATTTGAGGCAAGGGGGTGCTGTGCAAAGTTACTAGCCTCATTTTCTCCTCCAGTGTCATCTGGGTCCAGTGGACTGGATATGAGTCAAGATGACCCTGGATGTGAAGCAATGAGGGTTAAGTGACTTGCCCAAGGTCACATAAGGTAGTGTCAAGATTGAGTCTAAATTTGAACTCAGAACCCCTTGACTTCAAGGTCAGTGCTTTTGTGGCAAGAATAAAATCAAAAGATTTGAAATGGTCATTCAATTGTGGGGGGAAATGAGAAAAGGATTTGATAAAGGATTAGGTAGGAAGATTGTGGAGAAGAGGCAAGAGTCTGACTGAGAGGGTCATATAATTATTGTGGTTGAAATCAACTTTCTATACAATGGCTACATTTGCTGAACCTCAAAATAAGATGCCATACCAAACCCATTATTAAAATCCTCACTCTTTTGGAAGAATCCAGAGCACTTAAAGTACATATGAGCGATACTTGACCATTAACGCTTTTATATACTCACATACATATATGTGTATATGCATGTATGTCCTGTATATTGTATATATGTACAAACACACATTTCCCTACACATATGCTTTTAAAATACTTTCTGGGAGCTGTCAAAGTAATAGCTTGTCCAAAATATTGCAAATTCACAAAATCTTTTAGCCTATAGATTTGTTTACTATGCTGCTACCTCTTGGAATTTTATTTTTTAAGTATGTCAGCCTCCTGAAGATAAAAAAATTAATATTCATTATCTTCATTATCCTTAAAATGCTTCTCTCAACTGTGCTCTTTTCTGACTCCTCCTGTAATGGCCCTCCAAATAGAGGTTGCTATTCACAGACAAGATCCAAGCTCAGAATGCCCAATTCAGTAGTAAGGTAAAGTCTAAGTTTCATACTGAACTTGTACAAACAAGCTAGTGTTCTGACATCTCTATGAATATGTAACAATTTACCTACTACTCAGAGATTCAGATAGTATTAGATCATTATCACTGGAGTGGAGATCTTTTAGTTCTCAAAATGGCATGTCAGAGCAAAATTTTTCTGAATTTAAGGGTTGCCAAGAATTAGCTTAGATTGAGGCATTTTCAATCTTTCCTGACTTATCCTTCTTAGATCTTATTATATCTATAAACTAGAAATCGCTCAGTAACAGTCTCTCAAGAATGTATTTAGAACTTATTCTAAACCTGCTATCTGTATCTTCTTAGTCTTTACTGAGGACAAAAGGAAATAGGGCTTTCACTATGGAAATGGGTAGATATCAGAAAGGACTTCCAGATAATAAGGGGTAAAAAAAACCTTATAAGAATGCATTTCCTATTCTCTATTATAGGGGTTGGCAAACTACAGCCTGCCTGAGATTCAAATAAAAATGTAAAAACAATTCTTTGCTCGCAATCTGTACAAAAAAGGGTTGTGAGCCATATTTGGCCTGTAGTCTATAGTTTGTTGACCCCTTGCTCTATGAAAATTAGACTGATAAATCCATTTGACAGAGGTGTACTGTGTACTAGGTATAGCCCTGTTTGAAACAAAGTCCTAGTCATTTCAATGATTTCTTAATTTTTTTCTTATACTTCTATATCACTAGCTCAACTTTTTACTTTGGGATGAAAGCAACATGAGAAAATTATAAGGAGAGCATTCATAATATTTCTACTTTATAAATAGGTGATCATGAATAGAGAAATATATAAGATTATTTTCAAAGGTATTAATTTCTATCAATATTTGAAATATTCCCAAATTAGGTCATTCACTGATACTATTTTACATTTGACTATAACATGAATATATTGTTTAGGATCTTGATTTCATGCTGTTGAGTGGGAAACTTAAGTTTTGGATGTGTTTATGGAATTCTTGTATTCCACATTTATATTTGAAAGGTCATGTTTGGCCTGATATAGTAAGTGACATTCAATCATAAATGATGTAAGAAAATGAATAATAATAATAATAATTTATTGAACTCTACACATGCCAGAGTGAGTTTAGAAATCTATACAATACAATACAAAAAATCTAGAAGTATAAACAACCCAATCAAGTTTTAAAATTTTCTATGTGAGATCCATAAGTGGACTTATTACTTTTTAAATTTAGGTCTTGACATACATTGTGAGGGGAAAAAAAACAAACCAGGAATTCTATTCCTTCTCATTTCTTTGAGGTAGGTGGTTCCCAATTTTTTGTCCACAGTCTTGTCTCTTGACACTTGTTCTCATGACAAACAATCACTTGAATAGCTTCAATTATTACCTTTGCACAGATGTCACAATCATTAATATTATGAGTAGAAGTTTTTGGAATATTGTAAATGTTTTGATTTGTAGAAATAAATATTGTATTTTTCTGTCTTATTACATCAATATTAACAAAATGACCCAAAAAAGTGGCAGATAACATTCAAAGTAAATGCTTAGAGTTTAGTCAATAAATCTAGCACCTTAAATGTAAGGAAACATAAAACACAAGTGGAGTTTTATTTGAGTAAAGTAAGTATACAATCACATAGCGGTTTAGAACTCTGGATGACTTCATGCTTTAAAAAAAGTGCTTTTCTTAAAAACAGCAATTGAATACTTCAAGAGCAAATAAGATTATAGATTTAGAGTTGAAAAGGTCTTAGAGCTCTAAAACAATTCCTCATTTTATAAATGGGAAAAGTAAGGGCTAGAGAAGTTAAATGATTTGCCAAAAGTTAGGCTACTAAGAATAGTAAGGACAGAATTCAAATTAGATTCTTTGACTTGAAATTCAATGTTTTTTTCCTACATTGTGAGATGATAAATTTGAGAACTTAAGGTTGCTTTTAGAAGTAAAAATCTTGTATATGTCAATTTAGGAATAAGTTCATAAAGTATGATAAGAAAACACAAGTCTCGTCTCTTCTCTTGAAACTAGATCCCCTTAATCTTAATCACTATGGCTACAATGAATCTATACTATACATGTACTCTTTCTTTTTTTGGGTACTTATTTTTTAGATTCAATACAATATGGGTATCCTGTATTAAGAATAACTCAAGGGGTGGCTAGGTGGCGCAGTGGACAGAGCACAAGCCCTGGATTCAGGAGTACCCGCCGAGTTCAAATCCGGCCTCAGACACTTAATAATTACCTAGCTGTGTGGCCTTGGGCAAGCCACTTAACCCCACTGCCTTGCAAAAATCTTAAAAAAAAAGAGTAACTCAATATAAAAACCTTGGTTATAGTACATTATAAAGTAGAGAACAATTTTGATGTATTACACCTACATTTTAAAAAAAAATCTGTACATTTATAGATCCTCTAAGGCAGTGTGCTTCAGCAAAATGTGTTTTCCCCATTAGTTATTTCCTGCTGTATTTTGAATTGATGTCATTGCGGAGGTTTTTTCTTCTCTTTTTTTCAACAAAGTTCCATCTCTTAATGTTAACAAGTTGACAACTTCCATGGTTATAAGAAAGAGTCTCAGCAAACTAAGTAAGCTATATATGTTCTCTCTTTTTTAGTTAGTTTTTTTTGCAAGGCAAACGGGGTTAAGTAACTTGGCCCAAGGTCACACAGCTAGGTAATTATTAAGTGTCTGAGACCGGATTTGAACCCGGGTACTCCTGACTCCAGGGCCGGTGCTCTATCCACTACGCTACCTAGCCACCCCATTACATATGTTCTCTTACAAGGACATGGCAACAGGAGCTTGTAGAACCTTAGAGAAATTTCAATTTAGAATGTTCTAGTCAATTAAGATTTCCTTGTCTTTCCTTCCTTTCCATCACAGCACCAAACATTAAAATAACCCCAATTACTTTGCATTGTTTGATTATTTTTAGTATTATTAATATTTAGAAAAAATTGATTTCCTCTTCTCAACATGAAATTTTAAACTTTGCCACTTTCTTAGGTGTACCTTGTTTTAATGAATCCTGAAGTTCTCTCCTAAGCTTTTTTTTTAACTCTGATTATGAACATGGGCAATTTTCCTAGTCCTAATAACATGTTAATTCTCTCTTCCTCTTCACATCCAAACTTATCAAAAAAATTTTGGGGCATCTAGGTGGTGCAGTGGATAGAGCACTGGCCCTGGAGTCAGTATGACTCCCATTGCCCTGCAAAAAACCAAAAAGAAAAAAAACCCTTTCTTCAGCCCAGGGCTCTACTTCTCATTTCTCTTGTTACCCTTTCATTCCCCACCCCCCCAAAGTTAGGGTCACCACCCAAGTGAAATTTCTTTTCCAAAGATTCAATTCAACAAACATTTATTAAGTGTTTATTATATGCACTGTACTGTTCCTGGTGCTAGAGATAAAAAAAAGGCAAAAAAGGAAACAGTTTCTATCCTCAAGGAACTCAATCTTTACTTAGGAGATACAAAGTAAGAATCACCCACATTTGAATAGCCTTTTAGGATTTGCAAAGTGAATTTTTCCTACCAACCCTAGGAGTTGAACAGTGAAACTATGATCCTTCATAATTCACAAATGAGAAAGCCTCTGAAGAGTTGCAGCAACTTGCCCATGATCAAAAGCAAGATATGAACCCTGGACCCCTGACTAAATGATCAATCAACTATCCATTAATTCATTATACTACAAAGAGATAACACACATTTTTATTTTAATAAGTCAGTACAACCTCTTCAATGAGTACTAGGCTAACAAAAATTTTAAAAAATCAATGATTTAGAGAAAACATTTGAAAACAATTTTAGAAAAAATAGGATTTAAACAAATGAGTCTCAAAGGAGAAAACCAGACACCTAGCATTTCTATAGTTCTTTAAAATCTATTCCATCATTCCATGGTTTACAAATTTTGTTTCTTTACTATTTTCTCTCTTCCTTTGTTTAAAAAAAAGGCAACATAAAAGTCACTGTGATTTTGTGTGGTTTAGAAACAAGTTTCCTTCTCTATTCATTCATTTCAAATGCTTAGGGGGGAAAAACATACATTTTACTGAGTAGCTCATCCAGGAATAGGCAGGGATACTAACTGGCAAAATGACCTAAGTGTTTTGAATTTGGTTTTAATTTTGACATCCTTTCCACTTCCTCCACACAATATAAACAAATGTTCAAATCATTTTATGTATTAAACTAATTTCCTCTAAAGAAATTAAAGTTCAATATAGGTTGCTCTGTAGTCTAGGGATAAAGTGGGACAGGTAAGATTTTAATCTGTTTCAATTCCTCTGTGCAAATTTTTTTATATTTGGAATTAAAGTTGATTAAAGGAATTCTTATTCTTGTTTTGTTTTGTTTTTTAGGTTTTTGCAAGACAAACGGGGTAAGTGGCTTGCCCAAGGCCACACAGCTAGGTAATTATTAAGAGTCCAAGACCGGATTTGAACCCAGGTACTCCTGACTCCAAGGCCAGTGCTTTATCCACTATGCCACCTAGCCGCCCCAGGAATTCTTATTCTTTAGGAATAACTTTTATTTTTTGGCAAGGCAGTGGGGTTAAGTGGCTTGCCCAAGGCCACACAGCTAGGTAATTATTAAGTGTCTGAGGTCACATTTGAACTCAGGTACTCCTGACTCCAGGGCTGATGCTCTATCCACTGTGCCACCTAACTGCCCCAGGAACATCTTTATTTAAATTAACCTTGATGCCAAGTTCAGGTGGTTAGTTCCCAAAAATATTAAATTTTAAGTTTTCCCAGGACCAAAAAAATAGTATCGAAGTTCTTTGCTTTGAGGAAAATTTAGTGAAGAACTCTTATGCCATTGGACAACTGTGCACATGGAAACATGAAGAAAAAATTTACACACACACACACACACACACACACACACACACACACACACATATATTACTTTTCTACCTATAGTCAATAATATTAATAATGGTATTTTTCTCACTTAAACACAGGTTATATATATATATATATATATATATATATATGTATATATATATTATATATATATATATAAATTATATATATAAATAAAACTAGTAAACTCCATTTGCTATGTTTTAATACAAAATTGGGATTATTGCCAGAAGACTCCTATGCAAATATATAATACATTCAACCAAGAGCTATCTAAAAATGTTGGTCCAAGGTTAACCAAACACCCAGGAAAAGGTTGTATTCCTCCCCCTCCTAATCACTACACAAGGGAAAGATTTAGCATTGAAAATAAAAGTCTAAAATCTTTGTTGGGAAAAAAGAGCAGCAATAAGGAAGAGTCTTACTAGACTTCCTAACAGAACAAGATGGTTACAATCAATTTTTCCTAGGCTTTCATCCATTCAAGTAAAAATGTCCCAAATGACTGCCCTTGCTTCCAGTTTCTGTTAAAAGGCAGTACCATATTTGAGATCAATGTTTTCCTTTGAAGTGAAGTCTAAATTTATCCTTCCCTTCATTTTGCCATTCTCTTTTACCACCAGACTGAACCCAGCAAGCTAATCTATCCCCTTCCTTGATGATTCCACTCTTCACATTCTGTACACTGTTATCTGGTCAGGATGTATAGATATACATATACATATACATATACATATACATATACATATACATATACATACACATATACATACATATGTGTGTGTCCTTTAACTTTCTCTGTGTGTGTGTGTGTGTGTGTGTGTGTGTGTGTGTATGTCCTTTAACTTTCAAAATCTTCAATTCCCTTAATGATTTTTTATGGTGCTGCTTTGCTATAGTCCCCTTTAATCAAAGTATTCCATTTACAGTGTATCTTCATTCACAGATCTGAAATTCTATCCATGAAAGTAATCAAGTTTGCTTGCTATGATTTGCTTTTTATAAGTCTTCTACCCCCTCTTCCCCCCAACAAAAGTGGCTCATTGTTCATTATTTGATTGCCTTTCAGTAGTGGAATGATGTAGACTACTGTGCTTTATTGACTGAACTAAATCACACAACTTACTTCTTTCTTGGTATAACTTGGCAAGTTGCCCTGTGAGTGAAATTTCAGTGATTGATTTAATGCCTGACATCCAACAGCTAGCATTCCTAAAATCTTTACACTTGTATGCTGTTTCATAAAAATCATTCTTAATAGGAATTCAAACTATGATATCTTTTTTTCTTGTTGTCCTTGCACCATATATACATTTAGCAAGAATAAAATAAAAATACCAGTGCTCTTCTTTTAAAAACTGTAGTTTGTATGGGAAAGCCAAGACAAAGGTAACTCTTGATTTAAAACAAAACAAAACAATATAAATCCTAAAACTGAAACTAAACCTTTACATTTGGTAGTCTGCTATTATAGACAAAGAGCAACCCAAGATAGTCAGAAACTTTAAAATGTATCCAAGATATAGAGTCTAGGTAGATCAATTTTCTGAGAAGAAATGGTAGTATATCAGTAAATTGAGCCATGAAGTCAAAAGTGTTTGATATTCCTCAAGTACCCAGAGTCATCTAAATATTAATAAATTTGCTATCACAAACCCTTGGTACCAGATCTACTACCAAGTTTTAGTCACTAGGCTGCATTTCAGGAAATAGAGAATACAGGAGAAAACGTTCCTACTTTTAGAGTTCTCCTTCATTATGATGGTGCTTAGCCATTTAGCAGCAAAAATCCTGGGGGCTTAAACAAAAAGCCTATGGGTATTCTAACTGCTTTTGTCACTGTCAGCTCATCCACAGCTTCTGGCCTTTAAAACCTCTCATGCTCCAATTACTTTTGGCTGCTTTTACACATAAAATGTGATCAAGCTAACTCATCTAAACAGAATTCCATCCTCCAGTACCTTAATCAGGAAGAAATATTGCTGCTTACCATGCCTCTGGTAATACACTTGCCACTTTGATAAATCATCTTTTTTACTCTTGTCTTTTATTTTTCTGAGCTCCTTGGCCTTTTATTGCTTTTCAGGAGTTTATCATATTGAACCTTTATCCTTTTCCAGGAAATCTTTTTTTTTCTTTTACAATTAATAAATAATAATGAAAGCTTCCTTTGACATAAAGGCCCAAATAGAACCTGCTGCAGCTTCTTTTTAAAACAGTTGTTTGGCTTTTGCTTAAAAATGTACCACCTGGGTGGCTAGGTGGCATAGTGGATAAAGCACCTGCCCTGGAGTCAGGAGTACCTGGGTTCAAATCCACACTCAGACACTTAATAATTACCTAGCTGGGTGGCCTTGGGCAAGCCACTTAACCCCATTTGCCTTGCAAAAACCTTAAAAAAAAAAGTAGTACCTGCCTCACTCTAAATCTCCCCCTCCCCCACTAAATAAAATGGGATAGTTTGGATATGCCATTGGTCTTAAAGAAAAGCTCCATATCTTAGCCCACTGTATGTCACTGGGGCTACAAAACTGCTCCAACCGAGTAACCTTAAGAGAGGTAATATGGAATAAAGAATAATGGTCCAGGAACATCACTTCACTGGGAATTTGGTAATCCTTCTTCACTAGCTTCCCCATTTACAAAATGTAGAAATCACAATCCACTTACCTAGTAATAGAGTAAGGAATTCTGGATTATACTTTTTTTCTTTCTTTCTTTTTTTGCAAGGCAATGGGGTTAAGTGACTTGCCCAAAGTCACCCAGCCAGGTACTTATTAAGTGCCTGAGGCCGGATTTGAACTCAGGTCCTCTTAATTCCAGGGCCGGTGCTCCATCCACTGTGCCATCTAGATGCCTCTGGATTATATTTATAAAAAAAAATTGCTAAATATCTCAGAGAAAGTTTCTATTGGAAATCAAAATATTTTCTTGTCTGTGATAGATGGGATAAAGTTATAGACAAAGTGGTGCTTTTCCTCTGTTTTTCCATCTCAATTTCACAACACAAAATGCAAACTACTTTAGAGGTTCTCAATAAATGCCCACAGAAGTAATTCTAATGACTGACTTTCCTTTTCATAAGTCATGATTCTGAGGTCAGACCACAATCAAAGCAGATTTCTGGAAAGGTATGAAATGAGAACTTATCTCATAACTTACAGGAAAGAAAAGGGAACAAATGTTACTCTACCAGTAATAAGGGTTTCTCCTTCAAAATAACAGTAACAAAAAAAAAAAAAAGGAATGGAAGAGTAATGGTTTTAGGAAAAAGCAGGGCTGCCAGGTGTTTCTGGATGTCATTGAGATTTCCAAATTAATATGGAATGTATTAAAAGATTCCAGTTTTTTTTTTTTTAGATTTGGAGCACTGTTAGGAAAATGCTACAAAAAAATTGGCTTTGACTAATGTGGACTGCAAATCAGATAATATGGTAACATAACTTCTGAAACAGATCAGGGGCTTAATGTAGTCCTGACAAATTGATAATGAGTTATGATTAATAGGCAATAATATTGACTTGAAGAATTACAAAAGAATATAATTAAACATAGTTTAGTTTTAAAAAATGAAATTTCTTATCATGCAGTTCTCCAACCATAGCTGAAAAACTATTTTCCTCTTTCTAAAGAAATACTAATAGAAATACTGTTTTATGACACATCCACCTTGAGGGGAGCCCTTGTACTAAAATATAGAAAATGCTATGAACCTTAATCTAAATCTCTGGATTATACACCATATTAGGGATTTTTCTTTCCATCTCTTTGGCCTTTGCAGAAACTTTGAACCAAGGGGTTCAGGAGAGTTCTGGATCTAACAAGAAATACTATATTTCCCATCAAGTGTAGGCTTAATGAAGCTGATGTGAAATGCTGTTTCATTGGTGATTGTTTTGTGTTTGTTTGGTGTTTTTTTTTTAACCTAGAGCTTTCAAGTTATATTAGGAGCATTTTTGTAAGTTCTAGAGACATAGGGATATTATTATAGTCTGAATGCTTATAGCATACGGCACTACAAAGTTCTTCCAGTTGATTTGTTCTCCAGCTGTTAGATGCATGGATGTGTTATCAGCCACACTCTTCTTTGCCAGGTAAATATGGGTCATTAGATTTCACATGCAGGATAACTTGGGACTTGATCCTCTTAACAATTGTTTTCTTACTCCGGAGGGACACGATAAGATTAAAATATCCTGAATTTCATTTTTTGTTATTTTATATTTTTGTGTGTGCTTAGTATTGTATTTTCCCCCAAATACTTGTAAAAATAATTTTTAAAACTTTGGATTCAAAATATTCTCCCTTCCACACCACTGAGAAAGTAAACAATGCAATATAGGTTGTTCATGTGTTATCATGAAAAAACATTTCCATAACAGTCATGGTGAGAAAGAAAATATAGACAAAAAAATTCCTCAAGAAAAACAGTAAAAAAAAAAAAAACTATGGAATTTCATTTTTTTTGTTTGTTTTTAGATTTTTCAAGGCAATGAGGTTAAGTGGCTTGCCCAAGGCCACACGGCTAGGTAATTATTAAGTGTCTGAGACCGGATTTGAACCCAGGTACTCCTGACTCCAATGGAATTTCATTTTTAAATTATGTAGAAATGATCTTTTTCTAAGCACAGATATAGCTCTCAGGGCAAAATCATTTTCTTGACATAGTGAAAAAGCCTATTCTTTAGGACAGATTTGGTATCTTTCCATTTCACTTCTCTGGAATAGCTTTTTTTTTTTTGCAAGGCAAATGGGGTTAAGTGGCTTGCCCAAGGCCACACAGCCAGGTAATTATTAAGTGTCTGAGGTCATATTTGAACTCAGGGCTGGTGCCCTATCCACTGTGCCACCTAGCTGCCCCTGGCATAGCTTTTTGAAGCACTAAAATAATCTAAATTAGAATTTTAGCAAGGATTCCATATATTTATTTGGTCAATCAAAAGACTTCCAATGAGAATGATTTGGTGCAGATCTTACTGCTATGTGTTCAGAAAAATATATTTTAGGTGGTCTATATTGTTATTATCATTAAAGTGCAGTGTATTTTTGGAAATTTGTTAGTTACCAAGAGTTTTGTCTGTGTTTGTTTCTCAAACATCTAGTTACAGTTATATAGGTACCATGAAAATATACAAACTTCAGTAGTTTGCATTTTGTATTGTGCAACTGAGATAGAAAAACAGATGAAAAGTACTTCTTTGTATATAACTTGATTCTATCAAAATATATCCTTCAGATATATATGCATATACCAAAAAAAGGTGTTTCTAGCTTATTCAAGTATTACTATCAACTTTCTAGAACTCTTTACTAAGTTGGGTAAAAGCTATATAAATGTGTATAACCTAGCAATCACCATCAAACATCAAAAAGCTCTCCAACATAAATGAAATGACATCCTTCAAGGATAAGGAAGCAATTTCTTCAATTCCTATGTAATTATGAAGTTATTCCAATAATCTTTAATATTTTTATTTAGATACCATGACACATTTCCTTGTTGAATTAAAGTGAATCTCTTATTTGAATATGGTGCTAAGAGGTAAGTAAATCAACAAACATGTACTGAGCAACAAATAGGGACTATTGCATAGAGGAGAGCACTAGACTAGAAGTCAGGCTTTGAGGCTCCATTTTGCCACTAACTGGATGTGACCAAGAATAACTCATTTCCCTTTAACTGTTCTGTTCAGTTAACTCTTAAACAGTTAACAGTTAACTGTTTATGCAGTTTTAAAGGTTCCTTCTAGTTCTAGTAGTCTATGAACTCATATCTATCACTGTACCAGATCTTGAAACACAGCTACTGGACTTGGATTTCTAAATTTTATAGATTTAAAGACAGGGCAAGAACTGAGAAGAATTTAGAATGTGAGCTCCTTGAAAGCAGGAATTATTTCACTTAGTGCATTTGTGTATCATTTAACATAGAGCCTATCATATATATTAGGCACTTAACAAATGTGTTGATTGATTTGGCAATTTTGCAGTAATCACTTTCAAAGAAATTAAAATCAATTCATTATTCACTTCTTCCTTTCTCAGTTTTTTGGTAGCTTCTGTGCCATAAAAAGGTTTTTTCAACTTTGCTTTTACAGAAAACTCCTTTTTTAGTTTCCTGAATTATAGTAGGATTAAAAAGGTCCATTCACCTACATCAATCCAAGACCTACCCAGATTCTGGCTAAATGTATTTCTATTACTGCTCTTGAAAGCCCTATGCCTAAATTCATCACTGACCAGCAGCAGATTTCGAATTTAAAGTTAAAAGAGTGCTAGTCTTCTACAGAACTTAAGCTTTTTTCATTGTATGTCAATGATTTTTTTTTTAAATTAAGAATTTTAGCCAACAGCCAAACTGGATTTCAAATAGTGCAAGACATAGCTGTTGATGAATCTCACCTACTGGGCAAAAGTCAATTGGTCTAGGGAAGCACAGTTCTGGGTCAAGAGCAAGGCTTTTTGCTACTTGATTTATGAGTTAACATTCAAAGTACTTCAGAAAATCGTTTATACAGCTCCCCAGCACACAACACATTTCAAATTTGGTTCTGACTTATAAGGAAGAATTGCTCAGCTGGGTCCAGGGTATGAATCAAGGTTTCCTTGAGGCACAGGTCCAGAATTCCTTTAGATTTCCAGGATCTCTGTGGACTGACTGGCTCTGAAGAAAAAGTACTATGGAACTAAACACATTTGAGTTTTTAAAATCAATATTCAATGATATTTTATAAATCAGTTAAACCTAGAAATAGACTATTAATGTTGATTGACTATAATTATTAACATTTATTTAACTTTTTAGGATTTGTAAAATGTCTTTCTCGTAAGCAATCCGTGACAGTTCATAATATACCTGGCAACAGAGACTATAAAACATTTGTCAGAAGAACAAGGAAAGTAAACGTCAAATTTTGCATTCTTTAGTTTTCTCCATTCTATTCTTGATCTCTAGAGTACTTAATCTTCAAACCCAACAAGTTGGTTCAGTCAGAGTCTAGAAAACTCCTTGACAACAAATCTTTTGAGTTTTTTCCTCTCCTAAAATTAAACACTTCTAACAAATTCCTCTGTGCTGAGACTTCTATAATGATGTAAGTATTTCCCTTTTAGGGCAACACTGTGATAGTTGCAAATTGTGGATGGTTTCTAAATAAAGAAAGTGTACTTAAGTGTTTTTTCTCCCTTTGTTCTTTTGGTCATGGGAAGAGAGAGAGAAAAGATAAATGAAAGATTCTTTAAAAACTTTGCTCAATGTTTCATGAAAACTAGAACATTAAGAGTTGGGGGGGGAGGAAAGGTTACAATGGAAGTTAAACTGGAAATCTGAAAAAAAATACACACCTTTTATACTATTCTAAACTTTCAAGAATTAATAAACAACAGGAGGCAGACTAGTTTTATTAGAAAAACAAAACTGGGGCAGCTAAGTGGTGCAGTGGATAGGGTACTGGCCCTGGAGTCATGAGTACCTGATTTCAAATCCAGACACTTACTAATTACCTAGCTGTGTGACCTTGGGCAAATTACTTAACCCCATTGCCTTGCAAAAACCAAAAGAAAAAAAAGAATTAAAAAACATTAAATGTTATAATCATGAGCTACTGTCACCAGCTAAGATTATGAGTTTAAACCTTATGCTTTCCAGATATTGTATTATTTTCCTATCAATTTGACTATGGCTCAGGAATATGCATATGTATACACACACACACACACACACACACACACACACACACACACACACACTCTATGGACTTCAGAATTCCCACAAAATGTGAATGGAGTTCGTAGTATCATAGCTAGGAGGAACTATCACAATGACCTAGTCCAACTCCCTTTTCAGATGAGGATACTGACCCTAAAGACCATACAGGTAAGTATCATAGTCAGGACTAGAACTCAGATCAGCTAATGACATCTTTCCACTATACTGCTGCTTCAATCCTTTACATTTTTCTTACAAGGCTTTGGAAAGACTTGCATGAGCTGATGCTGAGTGAAGTGAGCAGAACCAGAAGAACATTGTAATATTAACAGCAATATTGGGTAATGATCAACTATTATGGACTTGTTCAATTCTGGAGTATAATAATCAAAGACAATTCTAAAAGAGCTGTGATAGGAAAAAAACATTCATATCCAGAGAAGGAACTAAGGAGTCAAAATGCAGACCAAAGTTTACTATCTTCAATTTTTAAAAGTTGTCTTATGTATGTTTTGATTTGATTCTTCTTTCATAACATGATTAATATGGATCTATGTATAGCATAGTTATACATGTATAGTGTATAGATTAGATTATTTTCTGTCAGAGGGAAGGGAGGAAAAGTGAGATGAATGTGAAACTCAAAACCTTCCAAAAAATAGACTGTTGAAAACCACTGTTGCATGTAATTGGAAAAATAAATAGAATATTTTTTAAAAAGAAAATTACAAGGTTAACAATATTAAATTAGTCATGAAACAATGAAAAAGTTCACTAGAATACTACCTCTAGTTTGCTCTCTAATTTCTAAGTCCTTTCTCCTTAATACTGGGGATGGTTCCATATCCTTGGATCACAAATAGGGATACTTTCAATATAGTTCAAAACCCAAAGTCATTTGAAGAGAAAGAAGAGCTCTGGATCTGGGGACAGGAAAACCTGAGTTAAAATTCAGTCTCAGACTCTTAGATATATGATCCTGGACAAGTCACTGAACCTTGATCAACTTCAATTTCCTCATCTATAAAATGGGTAATATAATAGCGCCTACTTCCCAGGATAGTTGTAAAGATTAAATGAAAAAATATTTGTAAAGCACTTTGTAATCTTAAAGTTCTACATAAAAGATTGTTATTATTGTTGATATTGGCATTATTATGAATACAAAGTGAATTTAACCCACTGAAAAATGTAAAGCAGGTAGGAAAAAATTCACCTCTAAGTTTTTTTTATTCTTTTAAGAAAAAGCATAATTATGATATTAAAACTGAAGCATATTGTATTATCTGATAACTTGTGATTTTAAAATGATGAACAACTTGTAGAAAAATGACAGAAACAAAAATTCTTGTACATTACAACACAAGAATTTGTTGCCCCAAACTTCTGAAAATATTCAGTAAACTTCCAATAATTTATACTAATGAAAGGTAGGAGTAGGGTGAACAATTATTTATCATAATAAATAATTTTAAAATGGGTTTTTATCTTTGGAGTGTATTTCAGAATACACAAAGGCCTTGTATTCTGGGAATTCTCAATGCTTGAAACAAAGGAATGATGTCACATGTTTAGAAATGTTTTAGGATGAAAAGTTGTCCATTCAACCCTCCCTATTTCCTTCCTGGTTCTTCATTCAAAGTTCCAGAAAGACATTGTCACTTCTCAGCCTTATGGCAAAGCAACAGCCTAAATTAAATTCTCCATTATCTACAGACCAGCTTTGTAATTTCTGACTCACATCTTTCCAGATTTTGGAAAAAAAAAAAAAGCTTTATTTTGAAAGTGATTTTTATAGGACTTCAATTGTACTGGGTGAGGGTAGGAGGGTAAGTAAAAGCAAACAAATGATGAATGATGGGGAAAAAAAGGCTTTCCTTACTTTATGGCTTGACATCAATAAAGAAAAAATATACAAATATTTGGATGGATCATAATACAAAAGCTAACTTTATGTAATTTTGTTCTAGTTATTTAAGCCAAAATACATACATACATATATATATATATATATATATATATATATATATATATATATATAAATGTAATAATAATAAAAAATCACAGAACTTTGCAAACTTTAAAAACCCTAGATAAATTAAGTATTTTATGATCCATCATTTTTCATTATGGGTTGTACTTTTTTTTCCCAAGCTAACCTCTACTTGAGACTATGGCAAACAATATTATTAGAAAAATAGAAAAAAATGAGAAAAATATTTATTGTGCATACAGAAAAGGATTTTGAGTTATATCCTCAAAACAATTTCCAAAATGGGAAAATTATCATACTTTTGGTCATAGAAGGCCTTTTGAAAGGTTAAATTAGAGATGTCCAAATAGCAGGTGTATGCTGGAAGAAAATAAAGAAATCATTCATTCAAAATACCATAGCTTTATAGCTATGGTTAAAGAAAATGATACTTCAGCTGTGAGGATTCTCTTAGATAAAAGAAAGTCACTATTAGTAAAAGTAAAATGAGGTAGAAACTCTTGGTGCATATCTGTTAATCAGGTCACTCTGATGGTGATGAGAACCAAACCACTTTCTTTGAAATAAACATGACCACTATACTTCTGACAGACTAAAAAGGGCTGAATTAACATTGCAGTCAGAATTATTGAACAGACAGGGCAAAAAATGTTCTAATCTGCATGTAAACTGAGTTTTCTTTAATACCGGTTGACTTGAAACTTTTTTAAAAAACTGATTTTGCATATGATCTTAAAAAAAATTCCTTTTTCAGAGATCTAAATCCATCCAATGATTGTTTCCTCTTCTTCCTTTTCTAGGAAAACTGTCTAAAGTGCCACTCACCTATTCTACCTAAGAGTTCCAAATGATTTTTTGGGGGGCAAGGCAAAGGGGTTACGTGACTTGCCCAAGGTCACACGGCTAGGTAATTATTAAGTGTCTGAGGCTGGATTTGAACTCTGGTCCTCCTGACACTAGGGCCAATGTTTTATCCACTGTGCCACCTAGCTGCCCCTCAAACGATTTTTAAAAAGAAGCCCAGGGGGCAGCTAGGTGGCACAGTGGATAGAGCACCAGCACTGGAGTGAGGAGGACTTGAGTTCAAATCCAACTTTATACACTTAATAATGACCTAGCTGTGTGATTTTGGGCAAGTCACTTAATCCTACTGCCTTGCAAAAAAAAAAAAAGAAGCCCAGGGGGATAGCTAGATGGTATGGATGGATAGAGCACTGGCCTTGGAGTCAAGAGGATCTGAGTTCATAGCTGGTCTCAGACACTCAATAATTGCCTAGCTGTATGACCTTGGGCAAGCCACTTAACCCCTTTGCCTTAAATAAATAAAATTTTTAAAAAAGAGGCCCAGGGATAAAGAGAAGCAACACTTGCATAGGCAAGTGAATTTTTAACTGTAAACTTTAAGTTAGGTCAGCTTGACTATTCTATTCCATACAATAAAATCTTTTCTTTCTTATTTAATATCTTTTTGCTACATGAGAATCCTCATTAAGGCTTATTTTCAATAGAGAAATATGTTTATTTGCTCCTTCATTCTAATGTGTCCATTTGAACTTATTAAACTTAATTCATGGATAGTACAGCATGATATTGTGGAAGGAACATTAGATTAGGAGGCTTAAGGAGATTCTAAATCAAATTTTAGAGCTGTCATTGATTAGTTGTGTGATTTTTCTTTCAAATCAATGAATCTCTCTGTGACTTTGTTTTCTAATTTGTAAAAAGGTGATACCAACACTTACCCAAAACTTTTATTATTAGGTTTCAGTGAAGATTAAATGAGAATATTTTGTGATAACACTATGAAAAGTATAAAATGCAGTATAAAGAAGAGTAATAAGGGGACTTTTTTTATGCTTCCCTTTTGAGACTGGGTTGCAGAGGTCATTTAAAAACTTAATCCCAGGGGCAGATAGGTGATGCGGTGGATAGAGCACCAGCCCTGGAGTCAGGAGATTGACTAAGTTCAAATCTGACCTCAGACATTTATTAATTGCCTAGCTGTGTGACCTTGGGAAAGTCACTTGACCCCACTGTCTTAAAAACAGTGTTTAAAAACTCAATCTCACCATTGATCAGAATAGGAGCTTTGCTCTGTTTTGTTTCCAATGGGGACTGGTTCATCCCTTCTTAGGGAACCTGCTAGGTCCCTGACTCCTAGAGGTTCAGCATATTAGTATATGACTTCAATAAAGACACTAGACTGACTTAGCCTACTTCAGCTCAGAAGTAATGAGTGCAAGAGATCCATTATCTTTAGTATCCTGGAAAGCATGGGTCAGAGATGTGTGATACCATGCTAGGCAAATGGATCACTATTTACAATAGAATGTAATAACTTCATAAAGAGCTTGGTTGGTACTAAGTTCAAATGAACAGCTCTTAAAGCACAAGAGAAAAGGAATAAAATAGGTCAGATTTTTGGGTGAACACTTCAAAAAAATAGGGGGATTATTCAGATACTCTATTGATGCAAATTACACCTACTTTATAGGTTGCTCTGGTTCCCAAAACTGAGTCATCTAAATGTTAACCTTCTATGATGGAATCCCTTCAAACTTACGTAGCTGAACTTAGATAAAATGAAAGAATCTAAGATATGGTTTACACATAAAGACCTTCTCAATTGTGAGGACCTCTGCTAGACAGCTGGACCTTGCTCTCTTTGAGAACCTATGGTCATATTATTATTACTACTATCAGGCAACTGAACAGTACTTTACTAGAAGTCTGGAAGGAAAACTAGAAGCAAAAATCCAAGTTATAAATTCTGTTGGGAAGATGCTATAATTTTGTTTTTTTTTCTTTCTAAAATTTATTTAAAGGCAATGGGGTTAAATGACTTGCCCAAGGTCACACAGCTAGGCAATTATTAATTGTTTGAAGCTGGTTCCAAACTCAGGTCCTCCTCACTCCAGGGCCGATGTTCATTGCACCACCTAGCTGCCCCAATTTTGTTTTTCTAATAAAACTATATCACAAGTTTTTCCTCACTACTGTGCCCTGGCCTGTTTCAAGAATGTTCCAAGAGAGAGTGAATGTCAAATGGTAGGTGATTTCTGTTTATTTACTGAATGCTCTGTTAATAATCCTTTGATTATTTAAAATGCATTTACGTCCCAAACACAATTCAAAAAAAATATCTACTAAGTCTTCCAAATTATTTGATTAATTACTACAGTGGAAAGCAACAACTTGAATACCATTCTAAACAAGAGTAAGAAGTTACATTTGGTAACAAATGGACTTGCCCTTGAACATGAAGCAATACTTCTACAGAAATGTTTTTTTCTTTCTTCCTCCTCCACCTAAGAAAATCTGGTTTAGGAAATAACTCCATTTGCATATGAACATTTTCAAAGGGGAGGGCTATATACACAGTTAAACAAGTGCTACAGTGGTCTACTGTGAAAATGGGTGTCTAGGTATCCAAATAGAGAAACAGTGTCGGAAGTGTTCTCCCCTTCTCTAAAGTCACTTCTTGGTCATAAATTAAACAACCTCCAAAACCCCATTCCTTTTTTTTTTAGACTAGAATACTATCGATTAAGTGCTGTGATGTTATACCTTCCCCTTAGTGATCTGAAAAGTGTCTGACAATCAAAGAGCAGTTTAGACACACTGTGATTATTTGGGTTACTTAGATTTGTTTTAAAATGGGATCTGAATGATACTTTTATTGGTTTGCTTTCATTCAATTACATGTTATACACTACCAAGTACATGGCCTTATTTGAGCAGATGAAAGATACCATGTACATGGGAACTGTTTGGGAACATGAAGGATAGATATAGCTACATTCAAGACACTTATTAAGGATTCAGAAAATGATCCAAATTCAGGTGTTTCCATTTTGGCATGTTTAATATGGCAGTTCAAAAACTTTTGTAAGGATTGACCAGTCTATTCTGTAAATTTGTAAACCCTCCCTTTTTTGGGGGGGGGGGCGGTTAATTGACTTGTTAAAGTAAGTGTCAAGTATCTGAGGCTGGATTTCTGACTCTAGGAAGGTACTCTATCCATGGGTCCACCTAACAGACCCCTATTATATAAGCTGTGAAGCAGCTTATTTTCAAATCAGTGAATAGTTAATTCTTTAAAAGAATCATTTCTAAAGTGGGTCTCATGACATGAATTCTAATAGTAACTTGTAGGAGGGTGGGAAGAGGACTTGTTTGGGTCAGTAATCAATTATGGCACTTGTCTCCAACACAATTATACTAAAGGCTTCATCCACTGACAAATAGTTTTTCTCACTCTAATCCCTCCACCTGGCTTTCAGGGACTGTAGAAGATTTTCCGCTTCTCCCATTCTCTACAGGATGTTAGTTCCGTGGGGATGGCTATAACTTTTTTTTTTTTTAGGTTTTTGCAAGGCAAATGGGGTTAAGTGGCTTGCCCAAGGCCACACAGCTAAGTGTCTGAGACTGGATTTGAACCCAGGTACTCCTGACTCCAGGACCAGTGCTTTATCCACCATGCCACCTAGCTGCCCCTGGGATGGCTATAACTTAATGCTACCTAAACACATATCCCAGGTAGTGAAAGTTAAGGATTTTTCCTCATCCTCCCCCATCTTCTCTCTTTTGTATTTCATTAGACAAGTTGAGTAACATATGATTAGAAGACATTGTCAGGTTACAATCAGATTCTATTACATTGCTCCCTCTTCCCCCAATCCACTTCTTTTATAAACTTCCCTATTTCTGTCAAAGATACTACTGTTCTTCCAGTCTCATAGGTCCTCAAACTTCTTGTTACCTTGACTTCTTTCTCAAACAAAACTGCCAAATCTGAAGCTAATTCTCAGTCCTCATACTTTTGAACTCTCTGATGCAACTGATAATGATGACCACTCTGAAGCAGTATGAGCTAATGAAGTCCATACATATCACCTGTAGAACTTATATAGCTACATATGTGAAAAATTTGAAGGCAGAATTTTCTAACTTGTTTAAAAATTCTTCAAAAGAGTTGCAGTGAATTTTAGACTCATTTGTTAAAAATATAAAAATGTTAATACCTCCTAATCTGAAAGACAAATGACTGACATTAGGGAAAATGAAAATGTATATTCAAAAATTTCAACAAAAATCTTTGTATAACTGGTGGATTGGATTTTAAAATAAATATAATTATTTTGTAAGCACAACCAGTGATTCCATTTGTGAAATGTCTTTTTAAACTATGAAAACCACTAAGTATAGAAATAAACCAAACTTTGAATTTTCAAATTACTATATAATGATATTAAGCCAAGATTTTAAAAAATAATGAAGCATATTCAATCACATCACTAACATATTAGCAATAATATTTTTAGTGAGGGCAAAATGAACCATTACAAACGAATAAAATTTGATTTTCAAGATCTATTATCTTTATCTTGTCCTTTATTAAAAATAAAAAAAAAATCAATCAAAATTTACAATTGTGATCTCCCAAGTATGATCCCAAGAAGTATGTGATCAATCAATCTGGGAGTAGAAAAATGAATTAATCTCAAAAGTCCTTGCCTCCAACACAAACACCTAACCTTTACTTATTAAAAACAAGCACACCTCTAATTCCATTCCACTGCTGTGCAAGTTCCAAAATTTCTCCCTTCCTTGGGTACCATCTCTTTAGGGCTATACAATTTAACTTCCAACTTGGGTACTTACAGCAGTAGCTGTTCAAGTACCACAAAGAAAATTATAACTACCCCCTCTCCATCCCCACAAAGTATCTACTTCTTAATCTCCAAATCTATTTTGAGTGTGATAGATGCCCTTGGAGGACTGGCAATGCACTGAGGGGCTAGGAAAGGTTAGAGACCAGGCCCTTTCCTTTTAGTTTGGGTGGAACAGAGTGAATTAGTTACATAGGATGAAGCAGGCATGAATGGGTTGAAATCTACAATGCATCTCATATCTTTTCCCCTTGTGATAAGTACAATATCAATCAATCTTTTTGAGACTCATGGTAGTAGACTCTTATATGCCACACAAAATCTAAGAAGACTTCAATGTTCTTGTGTATAAAGGCAGGTTTTCCTCTAAAATAGCAATGAAACTCTTCAACAATCTATTGGTTTAGGGTGACTAACAATAACAGAACTTCCCAGTTGTCTGATAAAAATCCAGTGTACCAGCAGTTTGAGGATCTTAGGTCTAGGAGAAATTCCATTGCTTGTTAATCAACTTGTCTTTGTGACTGAGTAGGTTACTGTAACAAATTTAGAGGTGAGAGGACCAACTGAACTAATACTGTACTGGGCACAATGGATAGAACACCAGACCTAGAATCAGAAAGACCTGAGTTCAGGTGTGGGCAAGTTGCTTGTCTGCTGTATACCTCAATTTCCTCATCTGTAAAACAGAGGTAAAAGGAGCACCTACTTCCCAGGGTTGTTGTTAGGATTGAATGAGATAACAATGATAAAGTGCTTAGTGTCGTGTCTGGCACACAGTAAGTGCTACATAAATGTTAGTTTTTATTACTGTTGCTGCCATTATTATTATTATTATTATTATTATTACCTTTGCTGCATATCTTTTCAGTAGTGTTTTTGAATAAATTTCCTTTTGTTAAAGGTATATATATATATATATACATATATATATATATGTATATATATATATATGTATGTATATTCTCATTTATTTCCATTCCTGGGCCTAAACTAGATTGGCTTAGGTTAGGTTTACCAAGAACACACCTGGATCCACTCCACTTTAGAACTTCCCTATTTCTTGCAAGGACAAAGTAATCCTTCTAGACATCAAAGTTCACAACCTTAGTGTTACTCTCAACATCTTCCCTTTTATTCAACCCATATACCCAAGCAGTTAACAAATTTTTATTACCTATCTCTTTTCCACCTTCATGTCACAACTCTAGTTGAGGCCCTATCACATCTTGCCTTGCCTTGACTATTGTAATGATTTTTTCTTTGGTCTCCCAGGACTCTGTTCTAATCTATCCTCCACACAGCTGCCAAAGTACAGGTGTGATTATGTTACTCTGGGGCAGGGGAGCTCCTCCCAAACTAATGAACTCCAGTGGCTCCCAACTACTTTGAAGATGAAAAAAGAACATGTTCTGTTTGGTTTTTGAAGTACTTGTTCACAACACGATGCCTTCTAACATTTTTCTGCAGTCCATAGACACCATACAGTTCAACAACAATGGCCTTCTCACTATTCCTCTGATCAGCTCAGAATATGTACACTATCATTTTTACATGTTTACTCTGTTGCTCAGCTGCCCAAAATATTTCTTTCCTGCTTTTCTATAGACCTATTAAATACATCAATATCAAGAGGCTGATACAACTGAAAAAAGATACTCCTTTTATTCAATGATGGGAGCAGGTCCATGCCATTACTTACGATTGTTCTAGGAAACTGAGTGTACACACACACACACACACACACACACACACACAAACAGCTTCGAACTATACATAAAAGGAGCTATCTTGGAATTTATGAGGCTCGGTTATGATCAGCATCTAGGTGAATTAAGCCTTTAAACTCAAAAGTTAAAAGAAATATAAGACATTTAAGTATGTTGCCTATCACTCTTTTAAAACAACTATTAATGCTTTCAGTTAACACTAAATAGAAATTGCCACTAAACATGGACATTTTAATAGGAATTATATGGTTCTAGACATCTATGGCATTATATACTTTTCAAAGTTATAATGCTCTCCCCCCAAGAAAGTACCTTAAACACACAAGTAAAGCTATATTAAGTAATTTACTTACATCCTTTCCTTCCCCCAATATCAGCTAAATACATAAAAATATCTACTGAAACTAATAAATCAATAAGCATTTATTATCTACCAAGAATTGGACTAGGCATTCAAAGACAAAAATGAAACAAGTTTGGCCCCCAAAACATAAATACTATCATGGGAGAAAACATGTCTATGTATACGTCGCTTTGTATGCACATACACAAGGACAAACATCGTGTCCCCCAAATCATAAAGCAATTTTAAGATTTAATAGCTTAAATTTGGAACTATGCCCCAAAAGCTATTAAATTGTGCATATCCTTTGATCCAGCAATCCCACTAATAGGTCTATGCCCCATAGAGATCAAAGAAAGAGAAAAAGGATCCACATGTGCAACTCTTTTTGTGATGGATAAGAATTAGAAACTGAAGGGGTGCCTAATAATTGAGGAATAGCTGATGTGATAGAATTTCATTGAGCTGTAAGAAATTATGAAGAGAACGGCTGCAGAGAAATCTGGGAGGATCTGTAGAAACTGATACAAAATGAAGCAAGCAGAACCAGGAGAACAATTTACAACAATGCTGTAAAAGATGCACAACTTTGAAAGATTCTGAAAACTTTATCAACATGCCGACTAACCATAATTTCAGAGGATTCATAACGAAACATTCTACCCACTTAAAGAAATAATAGCCACAGTAAAGACTGAGATGGGTATATGTGTGTGTGTATATGCATATATATATATATATATATATATATATATATGTATATATATATATGATATATATGAACATTAAATGTTTATATATAAAATACATGTAATATATTATATCTAAAATATTTAGCATATGTACATTTACATATACATATATGAATTAATTTTGCTTGACTATACATGCTTGTAACAGATTTTGCTTTTTCTTTCTTTTCCAGTGAAGGGTGGAAGGAGAAAATGTGAATCTGGAAATATAATAAAAATGAATAAAAAATTAAAATTAACAAAAAATTTTAATATCTTATGAGACAATGCTAAAGACTAGTTAAAGACTAAGATTTTGGAACACCCAGTACAATAAAGAGTAACTTATTATTACTATTTTTTTTGGTGTAGGTAGTGGTAGAAAAGAACTACTAGAAGCAAAGGTGGGAGGTGGATCAGGAAAAGCTTTACATAGAAAGAAGCACCTTGAAGGAAACAAAGGATTCCAAGAGGGGACTGTGGTGATAGTCAGAACTCAGAAATGGGGGATGGCTAATGTTAGAAGGGAAATAATATAAGGTTGGTATACTGAAACAGATTTTTCTCAGTATAAACAGATCCTAGGGAAGGGTAGGTGCCTCTAAGAAACTTTTAGTCTCTAGGTAAGCAAAGACTAAATTTTAACTCTGGTTCCCTAATTGATTAAGAGAAAATACAACTATTCAAAGTAATTTACTCCTTAGAGCTTACTTTTGCTTTGAGGCCTCTAGTTCATTCAGCTTTTATATAGAAGACTGCCACTTTAATTAACTGGGTCCCTTAGGTTCTTAGATACAAACTGTAAATTATGTCTAAACTGAGTGTGAGGCATAGGATCTTTGTCTCTGGCATTAAACATAGATAGGCTAAACTTCTAAATAACCTTTCACCTTTCCTCAAGAGTCTTAATTTAATCACATCAGGTACATTATCTTCAAATTCATACTATTCTAACAGGAAAAGAAAATAAACTGTCTACATATAAAAACCAAGATGTTACATGACTAGTTACCTAATTAATCCCCATCAAAATTCTGGCTCAGCTACTTCTCAAACGAAATATAAAGGATGTAATTTTAGTTAAGGAATGATTTTTATCCTAGTGGAAAGAGATAAAAAATGATATATAATTTATGTACTAGTATAACTGGGATACTCTATAATAATAAACACTACCTATATATTCCATATGTCATCTTTTTTATAAATTATTCTGAAGGAGCAGCAAAAAAATTACTCATTATTCAGTGGACTTCTTTTCAAAATTGGTATGGAAAGGGACCTTTGTGGAATGTCTACAAGGGAATAAACAACTAGTTGAAACAATTAAAATGCAGCATCAGCAGCAGATTTCAGTTAAAAAAGTCTTGCTTTTTTATGCATATTATCCACCCACCATCCAGCTCCCACATTTCTTCTTTGGAGATTCTACTTAATGGAAATAACAGTTGGAGTTTAAATACTTGTTGACTCCCTAAGGTCTTTTCATGGTTGGTTGGTTAGTTGTTGTTCTTCATTATCGAAGATGTAAAATGACATCACTATGTAAGAGACAAATTACAGGGTGTCTGACTGTGGCAGATCAGACCTTTATGAGCTCAGGATGCTCTTCCACTGGTGAGGCAGAAAGAGTCCCTGGGAACTGGGGTGTTTACTCTAAACTTTCATATCTCACATATCCTTTGAGCTGCTTCAATTCTTTCTTCCTCATAAAGCACAGCACCCTTTCTGATGAGGGCATGTTATGTTTAGTGGTCCTCTGCCTGTATCTCCAATGCTGTGCAATTAATTTCTAAGCTCTTAAAAGAGACTTCAATATTGCTCCTTCTGACCCCTTATGAAGGTTTGGCCTATGTAAGTTCTGTATAAAATAGTTTTTTTTGGCAAGCATATGTTTGGCATCCTAACAATGTGCCCAGTCCATCATAAATGAACTCTCTGTAATAATGTTTGAATGCTTGGCAGATTAGCTCCAGAAAAGACTTAAGTGTCTGGCATCTTCTCCTGCCAGGTGATCTTCAGAATCTTCCTAAGAAAATTTAATGGAAGTGATTCAGTTTCCATACTTTGTTGCATCTCAGTTTCAGAGACTGAATTGAGTGCACAATCATCTGCAATCAAAAATCATGCTCCTATTTTGGTCTTGGTTTTGTAGTCTTTTCAAGTTGAAGAGTTTACCATCAATTAAGTAGATGACTTGATGTTATGTTCATCCTCAGGAAAGGCATTTGATAACATGGATGAAAACATCATGCTTTTAAAAAGCATGGGAACAAGGACACAGCTTTGTTTCACTCCATTGGTGACCAGGAAATCACAAGAGAATCGCCTACTATCTGGAACTGGGCAAGTATGCCTTGAAACTAACATACAGTACTGATGAACTTCTCCAGGCAAACAAATTTTGACTCAATTTTCCATAAGCCCTCACAATTGATGGTAACCTGTACTGCCCTTGACATTTTTCCAGGAGTTGTAGGGCAGCAAAAACCATATCATCTGTTCCTTGATATTTTCTCAAGTCACAGTGGCTTTCAGGGAGGTAACCATTTTTTCAGGTAAAGGATCAGCCTATTGAGAAGGAGCTCTGGCAAGAATCTTACCAGCAATGGATTCCCCTCTCTGTAAATCTCAGCTAGAATAGAAACAGCACCAGGTGCTTTGCCACATGAAAGAATTCTAATAGCATTCAAAACTTCTTCAGCTACAATTTCAGCTAAGGATGGATTGATTTCAACTTGAGGTAAATGGTCAATGGCTTCTGCATCGATTGATGAAGACTATGGAAGTGTTTGGCCCATCTCTATAGAGGAACAGGTCCCTATCACTAATCAATGTGGCTTCATCTGAACTGAGTAGTTAAGATGCATCATATGACTTTGGCTCATAAACAGCCTTCAGCATGTCATAAAAGCACTTTGAATTGTTATTGCATAAAACTGAATTTTAACTGCCTTCTTACTGAGCCAGAAGTCCTGCAAATTTTAACTTGTACTTTACTTTGATGTAATTAAATGGTGCCTTCTTAGAAATGGAGGAACTATCCTGCTGGTAAATGGTGGATTTCTCATTTTTCATTTAGCAGCTTCTGTATTTCCCCATCAATTTCTTCAAACCAGTCTTGATGTTTGCAAGTGTTCTGATTCAAGTTAGCAAATGACAGTGCTGTATACCAGATTTTGGAAAGTTATCCACTCCTTTTCTGCCAACTACGTGTTGATTCAACTTTCTCTCCAAGTTAGCTATAAGCTGTTCCCGCTTAGACAAGCACAGTGCCCTCTCTGATGAGGGCACACCTTGAGGTTCTGCTTACATTTGACACTAATTCCTCTGGTTGTCACTTACCTTGGGGACACTGCTTCAGTTGAATGTAAATATTTAGCTTGGAGAGGATGAGTCTATGATCAGTCCAACACTCTGCACCACACATTGCCTTTGTCACTCTCATATCCTGTTGTTTCTTCTCCTTACAATCACATAGTCTATTAGATGTCAATGTTTGCTGAAAGGGTGTACCTAGTAAGTTTTACCATGTTTTAAGTAAACTGGAAGACATTGTGATGAAGTCATGAGATATACAGGCCTTCAGTAGTAGGTGACCATTGTTGTTGCTTATTTCCAAGCTGCAATCCTCCCAAGGATTCTCTGTCATATCTGGTGATCTAACCATAAAGTCACCCAAAATCATAAACTTGTCCCCTTATGTTACACTGATGATAAGGATCTCCAGGTCTTCATGATCCCATCAGGGCTCGACATGGCAGGAGTATAAGCATTGATGATATGGCATGGTGCTCATTGCCATGAGCCTATTCTTCACTCCTTTTGGTAGGCATCTAAGTTTTTTGACTAGATTAGTTCACGGCACTCCCCTTCACTGTGACCACTCCAGAAAAACATCCAGCTTTCACTTTCCTAATCTGATCTTCATTTGCCAACCTTGTTTCACTCAGGACTGCTATTTGGATGTGATTCCTGCCTAATTCTTTTGCAACAAGAGCTGTTCATTTTTCAGATCTATTGGACCTTGTGCTTTCTATGAATGTTCACACATTCCATGTACTAATAATGGGAGTGGAATCTTCTTTGAAGAAGTTTTTTTACACATTTTTGTGTTTCAGTCACAGGGTGGGATCCCCAACCTTTGTGAGGGTTAGTTAAGCAGACAAATTTTAGGATACCTTTTCCAGTCCCTTCCTCATACCAGGAGGTGAGCAGTGAGATCCTTAAAAGGCTAATCAGACACACAGCAGACTGCTGAATTCCACTGTTGCTTCCAACAAAGAGATGATCCTATGACCTGGGCCAACTGTGTGCAGGGTTGTGACTACAGTTCCTAGTGTATCTGCACCTGCTGCTTCATCACTTGCCTGCCATGATAGAACTTTGAAATAGGATGGGTAAAATGTTATGGGTGATGTCTTTTGATAAACTGTATTAAAGTGAGGCCTGGCTGCTCAAAGTCATTGGCCTTGTTCTCTCTTTCAAAGTCATCGTTGTCCACTGGCAAGACAAGAGTCAAGACAATTGGTGATAACTCTAGATACAGTGGATGATCTTGGTGTCTTTGATGTCTAACCAAGCTCTAAGCACTCCACAGCGCTTGCTTTAGTTGTCTTCATGGCCATTGGAATGAATTGGCTCTCATCTATCCATTTTGCCAGCAGAAGACTTCACATGCTGAGAGAGGCACCCTCTAACTCACCAACTGTTTGAAACCCCTTAGTTACTTCAACCTGATTTAACCCCTCTGCCAAAACAATTTACTAGGGTGTGGTTGATGTGTATGCTAAGCTTCTTAGAGCTATATGCAAGAATTAGATGGCCCTGATGGACATCAAAGGTGAAAAGCAGATCTGAAAAGGTCTTGGCAGCTCTCACACCAGAAGTACTTAGCCTTTCTTGAACACACCTAAATAAACTATTTACAGCAACCAGTTTATTACCTTAATCTTGCTGCTGACCCTCTGTCTAATGACCTAAGTAGCAAATCAATATTTAAACTCATAAGATTATTTTTTTCTTCAGACTTCTCTTGTTTTCCATTCTGGATCAAATCAGTGGTCAAATTTGGAATTTCTTGATTTTCCTATAGATATTTTAACAAATGAAAGAAAGACGCATATGATCTGATTGGCTCACATGATGATGATGTTTGCCCTTGTTCTTGAAGAAGACCATAACATCAGGGAAGTGAAGACATGACAAGAATGTCATTTGGATTTGAGTGAGGGGGTGCTGTGCTAAGTCAAGAGTTGCATTTTTTTCTCCAGAGTCACCTGAGTCCAGTGGTCAGATATGAATCAGGACAACTGGAGTTGGTCCTGGATATGAAGCAATCATGATTAAGTGACTTCAAAGGGAGTGTCAAGTATCTGAGGCCAGATTTGACTCCAAGGTCATTTGCTCTAGCCAATGAACCACCTATATTTATCCTTAATGTAATATTATAGTCACTAATTGGGATTTATCTCATTTAATAGCTTTTGTTATTTTTAACAGCCAACATCCTGAGCCAAGGATCAGTCAAAAAACTTGAGACTTGTAACAGAGGAAGTGTACAGTTTTTTTTTCCAGGATGAAAATCAGAAAACCTGATCAACTATCCCCAATTGATAAAATCTAATTTTTAATTTTTCTTCAGAAACCCCTAACAAAGGAGGGATTATAGTCAAGAACCTGTACATGCACTGAAGAGAAGAGGATGAGGGGATAGAGAGGGCCTAGGGTGCTTTACAAACATTAATCTCATTTACAATTCATGGAGGTAGGCACTATCATTTCCATTTTACAGATGAGGGAACTGAGGCAGAGAGGTGAAGTGACTTGCCCTGGATCACACAGCTCTTAAAGTGTCTGAGGCTAGTTTTGAATTAAGGTCTTACTGATTCCAGGTCCACCACCTAGTGGTTTGGCAAGGCAACAAATGAAAGAAGTAAGATGGTTTTCTTCTCTCTCCATGGGCAGACAGTCTCAATACTTAGCAGAAATCTAAGCAGAGTAAGAGAGAAACTAAGAAGCTATTATAAAGCACTTCACAAATATATAAAAAAAAGCATATCATCTAAATGAAAAAAAAAAGTAATACATTTTCTTTGAGCTAAAAGAAGTTCCAACGGATTAAAAGTAATTTACAAATTCTTTGATCTTTTCTTTTTTCCTGTGTCAGTCATGTTACATGCTGAGGGAAGCTAAACCTAAGCTATACTGTGCCAAACTCTGCTAAACATAGTTTAGTTAGGCAAGAATTGATTTTCATTTGTTGTGAATCTCTATAAAAGATTTTGTGATTTCTTTTCAAAATAATAGTCCAGACTTACAAATGGTAAATGGAATGAATAGTTAAAGGGAAAACTGATACCTCTATTTGATACCTGAGAAAGGGATATAGTCATAAATAACAA
This sequence comes from Macrotis lagotis, assembly GCF_037893015.1. NCBI lineage: Eukaryota > Metazoa > Chordata > Mammalia > Peramelemorphia > Peramelidae > Macrotis > Macrotis lagotis. Next base: position 13,710,916 of record NC_133665.1, on the reverse strand, counting down.
GTCCAAGATCGGGTCAATACTGGATCCTCTTTATTACCAACTTGTGAAAGAGACTGAGAGGACAGGAGATAGTTGGGAGGTAGAGAAAGGATAATTTTTTTCAAAGGTTTTTGCAAGGCAAATGGGGTTAAGTGGCTTGCCCAAGGCCACACAGCTAGGTAATTATTAAGTGTTTGAGATGGGATTTGAACCCAGGTACTTCTGACTCCAGGGCCGGGGCTTTATCCACTGTGCCACCTAGTTGCCCTGAGAAAGGATAATCTTGAAAAAACACATAAAAATTTAAGCTGTCTTAAATAAAATACACTTTAGAACAAGTTTTGAAATTATAATAGATATTCATAGGACCATAGATTTTTTCAGCTAAAAAGTACCCTAGATCACATACTCCAACCTCCTATTTTTCAAGAGAAAATTTAGACCCAAAGAAATTACTTAACTTGTCCACAGTCACATAGATAGTAAGGAGTAGAGTCAAGGATTTGAACCTAGTTCTAATTCCACATGAAGTATTTTTTCCCCCCACCATTCTACATCTTCTCTCCAGTTCACTGTGTCTGGGTGTTTGGCTTAGTTTTAAGGAAAAGTACTTTGACTAAGAATCTTATCTATTTATGGATTTATTTGAAGTTAAAATAGATTACAGAGCCTAAGTTACTTTCTCAGTTAAGCCTTCTAAACACACAAGCATATACATCATGTGTATCACAAAACCTCAAGAGTTGGAAGGGCCCTCAAAGGTTATTCAATAAAATCTATTTTTGAACAGTAAGCTATAACCGTGACAAGTGACCATTCAATATTGATTCAAGACCTCCAATGAAGGGTACTCTTATACTGCAGGCCAGATCATTACTTGGGAATGCCTCTGGTAGTAGTCAAGCTTAAAGTTGTCTCTACAATTTCCATCTACAACTCCTAGTTCTTCTCTCTAGGGTATGGCAAAATAAGTTTTAATCTCTGTACCATATAACAGTCTTTTATAACTCTTGAAGATAGTAATCATGATCCATATCTTCCTTCCATTGCCTCTTCTTACTCTAAACATTCTGAAATAAATATACTTTGATGAAAGTGGAAAAAGATTTTCAAAGGTACACACACACACACACACAATCTCATTCAAGTCATCTTGCACTGGGAGACAGAAACTCCTCTACCACAAAATTATTAGTACTAATTTAAGTATTTCCAAGAAATTTCCAAGAAATCTCTTGGTCTTAATTCTTAGAATTTTTCTACATATCCTAGAAATTCTCTAGAAAACTAAACTAAAAATAAAGCCAAGATTTATTTTTGTTTCTTGAGTTGAACATAGCATTGTACCTTCATGGATTTTAAAGAAAGAATACTGCAAGGTCAGTTCCATTTTTGACTTGAACAATTTAAGGCGTTCAAAAATCTGCAGCTTATAAATGTGGAAGGGAAAAGTTAGGGGGAAGGGGGACATAGGAAAGAAGGAAGACAAATAATATTCCACATATGAAATGTAGGTTAGGCTTACCTGGTACCTTGTCAACAGATGCAAAAACAGAACGCTGCACAGTTGGATCACTGCTACCACGGCGAGATTGTTCATAGAATCGGAAAGGCAGGTGCTGGTTTGAAGTTGAAGTATTAAGTGCAAACCCCATGACTTCTGTTGAAGGCTGAATTGGAAGGTCCAGGAGTGCTAGATTTAAATAATATGATTAGTTAAATTATAGACAGTGAAGATAAGAGACTTTGGGTAGTTAAGTCAAGTCCATGGAGTCATAATGCTAATACTTGATCACAGCTGAAGTGGACAATCTAATAACCAAGGCACATTCTAGGCATTTGGATATATCACACATACTTCCAATTAACATAGTTTTACTATTATAAAGCTTACTCTTTCTTGTAATAGCAGAAATAGATCACATTTTAATAGTGTTTCAAAGTTTACAAACCACTTTTCCCCCTATAACCTTTCCTCACTATAACAAAATCAAAGAAATTTTTTGAGGTATGGAGAAAATAAATCAATTGTCCAGGATCACACAACTCTGACTCCAGTTGACTTTCCATTATAAAAGGTTACATAATGCTACAAATGAATGGCTCAATGGTCTGAGAATTTGGAGACCTGGGTGTTAAACCAGGCATTACTACCTCCTTTTCTTGAACTGTGAAAATAAAAGGCCTTATTTCTCAAGATTCAGGTACTTTTTCATTTCAATCCCAAAGGTATAGACCACATATTCAGCTCTAAAATTACATATGCCAAAGTTGCTAATCTCCATAAATAAATCTAACTGTAAATCAAAGGTGTTAGAATTTTAAAAATCAATTTTTAAAATACCCTATGGTATAAGTTCTAACAGCCACTTTACAGTATAATTTCCAATTTTAAAATGAAATATTTTTACCATTAATCAGCTATAAGAAATTACTTTAAAGAGAAAATTCTTCCAGAATAAATCATAAAAGAACTGAATGATTAAAGTAATTTCTTGCATTACAAAATGCTTCTGCAATGATTTTATAAGCCAACTTTTAGTTAAATGCAAAATAAGATGACAGAAGCACTCAACAGACCAGCGGATTAATAAATTAGTAGAGATGATAGTGAACCTAGTAAATAACTAAATCCATGAATATTTATAAACCTAGACTCTAAAAAGTCTTTTTATTTTCAGGGAATTAACTAGAGAAAGCACTGCCTGGTAGCTTAAAGCAATCTAACAATTGCTCTACAAACTCATTTGCTTTTGAATTGAAAGATTGGACAATTTGAAAAAAATTGAAGTTAGAGTCTGAAAGACTTTTATCAAAATTTATATTGTGTTACTAGGAATCACCAAATGTCTCTATTTTTGAAAAAAAGTTTCTTTTTAAACATAAAAAAAGTATACTTTCTTTACAGAATGTTAGGAATTTACCTACTTCTCAAATTCTCTTAGTTCCCCCATAGTAGTATCTAATTTTACTTCTTTAGAAAGTGAGTTGGTACCTTTCTGAGAAGGAAGGGAATCAAGGAGGAGAACCAGGTCTGTGATCTTTACAATGTAAGGAACAGTTTAAAGAAAAATCCTCTCTTCCCAGACACATTTCTGAATTCTTCTGTAACCTATAGTCTTAGAAGGAAGCCTGGGACATTGAGAAATCAAGTGGCTTATTTTGATTCAGAAGCAATGTGATCCAAAGGAAAAAGCACTGGGCTCTAGTCAGATGACCAGGGTTCAAAATCAGCTTTGATATTTTTCAGTTGAGCAATTATGAACAAGTTCCTGGGGTTCAGCTTCCTGATCTGTAAAATGAGGAGCTTGGACTAGATGGTCTCTAAGGCCCTTTCATCTTTTGTGTCAGAGGCAGATATTGAACTAGGTCTTCTGACTTCTGAGACTAGTTCTGTATCCATTAAGCAATACTGTCTCTTATTTATTCATTTACTTATTTACTTATTCATTCATTCATTCATTCATTTTTTTAGGGGTTTTTTTTGCAAGGCAATGGGATTAAGTGGCTTGCCCAAGGCCACACAGCTAGGTACTATACTGTCTCTTAACAAAGAACTTTATAAACAGGGAGAACATCCCCTTACTAAGAATTTCTTTCACTGGTTTTGATAAGAAAGCTATTTTCTCTATCCTAGCCAGATAAAAACTAATTTTTAACCAATTTATATTTACAAATCAATGTTCCAACTGTTCATGTTGGGCCTAAGCATGGAGGAAGTGTCTGCTTCACCTTCATGTTTCAGGGAGACCATCTATGCAATAGAAATTTATTGGAAATTCTGATTGTCATCTCCCTATTTTCGAAATAAGGAGAAATAAAAAATTTACCACTAACTTCAATTTGTGGCCTTATCAAAAAATACATTATCTTCAACTAGAATTGATCAGTAGTTTCAATACATCACAGTTCTTTGCTGTATTAGGAGTGGGAAATCATTCTATTACCAAAAACAAACAAGAAAAATCTGCAAGTGATGAATCTACTCACCAGCTATTCGCTGCATCTTCATACGCCGGGCCTGGATGCGACCTTTTGCTAAGCGTTGTTTTGCAATAATACAGCGGATATGATCAGAAAATACAAATGTGGCTTGGAGAATAGGGAAAGGTTTAGAATGGGGGCTAGAAGCAGGCTTGTGAATGATAATGTTCAGAGCTCTACTATCTTCTTCTACTCCAGTTACCTGCATATCCTATAGAAAAAAGTAATCCAATTAACTTCATAATGTAGTAGTATTTCAAAGGACCCTAATGCCTAATCAACTCTTAGGAAACAATTCTGAAAAATGTCAAAAATATGAATGATTACTCAACTAGTAAAAGACAAGGTACTTACCTTTCCAAATCTAAAGAACTTCTGGATACAATGTAAAAACAGATGTAATAAAATAATAAAGACAAATTCTACTTAAAAAGTTATAGTACACAATACAATTATCACAATACTTAAGAAAATATAGTACACAAAACTGCATGAGTTTTTTCACAAAATACCAATTGCAAAATAGGGCTATTCTGTCCCACCTCCCCCATTCCTTAATTAAAACAAAGACAAAATCCTTCCAACTGACTTTCAACTGGTTGACTGATGCAACAAATAAATATAAGGAAGTAAAGCAAGAGAGAAACTAATCTGAAAACAGTTCTCTTTTTCTTTTATAGGGAGCACAATTTTTAGAACAAGAAGGGACTTTAGAGACCATCAAATTAAAACCTTTTATTCGACAGATAAGAAAGCAAAAGCTTAGAGAGTATAGAATGAAATTTTACACAGGTCACATAAATGGCAGAGCAAAAGTCAGAACCTACAGGTGCTCTTTCTATATTCTGGCAGGACCTCCTTCCAGAAAACAAGGTTCTGTAGAGAGGTGGTGAGAAGAAAATAGAGTCTCATATTTTGTGAAGAATTTTTCTCACATTTCTGTGAGGTTGGTAATGCAAGTATTGTTATTACCATTAAAACAGATGAGTTAAATGAAGTTCAAGTAGGTCAAAGGACTTTCCAAGGTTACAAAGCTAGTAAAGTGAGAATCTGACCTCAAACTTGGATCTAGATGCCAAATTCAGCATCATTTTTACTTCCTGGAACAAGATTATGTCCAATGGAAGCTCGCTGATCTAAGTCAAAGGTTTAGATTCCACATAAAAGTAGAATGGTAACATTAGAAAATCTGATGATTCTAAAGGCAAAGAGTGGCAGATAACAATACAAGCATGATGATCAACCATAAAAGCCTGATATAAACCTTTTTTTAAGTTTTGATTTTCTTTTTTTTTGCCAAGAAAATGGGGTTAAGTGCCCAAGGCCACACAGCTAGGTAATTATTAAGTGTCTGAGGCTGGATTTGAACTCAGGTACTCCTGACTCCAGGGCTGGTGCTCTATCCACTGTGCCACCTAGCTGCCCCCTGATATAAACTTTAATGTGTGTAAAGTGCTTGGAAAACATTAAAGGCTAGGCAGATGCAAGCTAAATATATATCTATATATACCTATCTATATCTGTAATCATATACCTATCTATATCTATCTATACATATGCATACACAATCTTTTATCAGAAAAGCTTTGCTTCAAAGTTTCTTTCATATAGCGAAACCAGAGATAATCAACAGAAGTCCAAATTGTGAATTATCATAGATTGTATCACACCTACTCAAACATTTTAACCTATTTATTAAGAATGATGGACCAGAGGTGGCTATTTGCATGGTAAATTGTGAAATCTGAAAAGTGAACAAAAAATTGCTTAGAACAAATTAAACAAACAACCTGGAAGTTGTTCAACTGCAAAATTTCAGCCATTTTCTTGTTTTGCTTTTTGCAAGGCAATAGGGTTATATGATTTGAGGCTGAATTTGAACTCAGGTCCTCCTGACTCCAGGCTATCTATCTATCTCCTTTGCCACTTAGATGTCTGATTTTTGCCATTTTCAGAAGAAAAAAAAGATTTAGTTTCAGAAAAAACTGAGGTTTGATATTGATCTTCAAATATCCAAAGTGCTATTGTGTGTAATACTTATTTTTTACCACTTCAGAGCACAAAACTGGAATCAATGGGTAGCAGTTAAAAAGAGCCAAATTTTGGTTAATAACTAAAGCTGTTTGAAGTACAAGAACTGCCTTCTAAGTTATTAAGAACACTGCATGTATTCCAACAAAGATTATGAAGATGTTCTAAGAGGTATTTCCATATTGAATGGAAGGTTAAATTAGATCACCTTTTAGATCCCTCCTAATTTTGAGAGTCACAAGAATGTAAGAGTATTTTCAGAATTTTCTGACAACTTACCTGCAAGAGACCTGCAAACTTGACTACTCCCCATCCTAGTCTTGCAACATCTGGCTCCACCAAACTCATTTGATAAATATCCACAGCTAGAAAGCGCTGAACAAGACCCCCATCTTTAGTCATTACTGTACAAGCAATTAAATCACTGTTATCTGAAAAGAATAAGAAATGGAGATTAGAATGATATGATCTATGGTTAGCCCATCACAGCTTGCACTGTACAACACAACTGATATTTGAATGAGTGTCTAACTTTTTAGAATCATGGAACAGTTTCTTTTTAAAGCACAATCTTTTTCTAGAGAAACAGAAATGACAGAAGAGAGCTATCTATCTATCTATCTATCTATCTATCTATCTATCTATCTACTTAGCTATCCATCAATTGATCTAACATACATATATAAACATTTTTAGTTAATCTAGGCTCCAAGCACTTTTCAAACTTACCTTATTTACTCCAGATGGACTAGAGATATCTTTATTTATAGTATTATTGAATTCACTGCAATGGTATCATTTTTTTAGGGATATTCTTTACAAAAGAAATATGAACAAGAAAGAAACTCAGCTTTCTTCCATTGTTGTAAAATGGGTCAATCTAAATGCTTTTACTGTGGGAAAATGTAGTTATACAATATCAGTCACTGTGGCATTTGTCTATACTGGCCCTAACTCCTCCAATTTTTGAATATGGTTAGTCTCTGTATGTCAAAAATCTGGTTAAGGAGTTAAAAACTCTGTAAGTACAGAGACATAAACTCATTAGAAAACTAAAAAGGAGCCACTAGTTAAGAAAATAGGAAGTTAACTCATTGATGGACCTTTCTCTTTTTTGGAAATCTTGAGGCTTCAGCTTATATTTGATGAACTCAATCACTGAATTATGCTTCTTTATTTTTTTTTGCTTTTTTTATTTATTAAAGATTTTACAATTCCCCCCCAAATCTTATTTCCCTCCCCCACCCCCCATAGAAAGCAATTTGTCAGTCTTTACTTTGTTTCCATGTTGTACATTGATCCAAATTGAGTGTGATGAGAGAGAAATCATATCCTTAAGGAAGAAACAAAAAGTATAAGAGATAACAAGATCAGACAATAAGATACCTGATTTTGTTTTTCTAAATTAAAGGGAATAGTCCTTGAACTTTGTTCAAACTCCATGGTTCTTTATCTGGATACAGATGGTATTCTCCATTGCAGACAGTCCCTGATTGTTGCACTGAGGAAATGAGTGAGTCCATCAAGGTTGATCATCACCCCCATGTTGCTGTTAAGGGTGTACAGTGTTTTTCTGGTTCTCCTCATCTCACTCAGCATCAGTTCATGAAAATCCCTCCAGGCTTGCCTGAATTCCCATCCCTCCTGGTTTCTAATAGAACAATAGTGTTCCATGACATACATATACCACAGTTTGTTAAGCGATTCCCCAATTGAAGGACATTTACTTGATTTCCAATTCTTTGCCACCACAAACAGGGCTGCTATGAACATTTTTGTACAAGTGATGTTTTTACCCTTTTTCATGATCTCTTCAGGGTATAGACTTAGTAGTGGTATTGCTGGATCAAAGGGTATGTATTTTTGTTGCCCTTTGGGTGTAGTTCCAAATTTCTCTCCAGAAAGGTTGGATGAGTTCGCAGCTCCACCAACAGTGTAATAGTGTCCCAGCTTTTCCACAACCCTTCCAACAATGATCATTATCCTTTGTGGTCATATTGGCCAGTCTGAGAAGAGTGAGGTGGTACCTCAGAGAATATGCTTCTTTATTGTTAAAAAAAAAAAAAATAGGATGATTTCCTTTCTGGAAACTCAAGAGGAGGCACTGGTTCCACATTATAGAACCAAAATCATTCTAATGTTCATTTCAGTTATGACCTGTTAATAATCTGATGTCTTTCAGTTATTAGCTACTACCCTTCCCCTGATATTTATATAAACTGGATTATTTGAAGAGTGTATTCAATTTTTGAATTATATTTTTCTGGTCAGAAGGGAACTTAAGTTCAAGAATAACACTGATGAATTGGAGAGGTAGATAACAAATAATATGAAATGTCAATTCTATTAACAATTTTGAGTTAAAAAAAATCACACATGATCAGCTCAGTGACAAATATGAAGAGATAACATGGGTATAATGTCTGATGGAAGGAAAAATTATTCAGAGGTATGATAATAAGAATTTTACTTCTCTGATATAGTCTTTGGATATTCATGGGGGAAAAACAGCATATTTTTAAATGGTAATTAATACAAAACTTAGGGTAGCCAGGTGGTGCACTGGATAGAGTATCAGCCCTGAAGTCAGGAGGACCTGAGTTCAAATCCAGTCTCAGACACTTAATTATCTATCTGTGTGACCTTGGGCAAGTCACTTAACCCCATTGCCTTGCAAAAATTTAAAAAAAGCACAATTAATGCAAAGCTTGATTTCAAATATGTAAAATTTTAAAAATAAAGCACAATCTAAAAATATTATTTTAGGTTAGTCAATATCCTTTTTGATCTTCAGAATACCATTCTGTGTGTTAAAAGAAAAAAAGATGAAAAACAGAAAATATAGAACCTTCTTTAAATAACGTTAATGCAAAGAGAGAAAAAGGAAAGTAAGGTACCACTGAATTGAAACTGTTATTTCAAATAATAAAAAAGGGAAGCATAATTTTCAGTCATTGTCTAAGAATGTACATTCAGGTAACAAGTAAGAGGGCTCACAGTGTCCTTTTTCTTACTAATACCTGGTTGGCAGCCTCACATTAGGAGATGAACAGCTTCTTGGGATCCTTAGTAAACACCCTGGTCCAAAGTTACACCCCAAACACAAACATACACACTTACACACAAGATGCCCAGATATATTGCAGCTCTATCAATAATAAGAATGTTACATTTTAATTTATACTTTAATAAAATATGGATGTCAATATTATAGTTCTGATCATAGCATTGTATCTTCAAATACATTTAAGATGTATACCTAGTAGTCTCGACAGTTCTATTGAATTAAAATTCTTTGAAATCAAATATCTAGGAGTGTATATATATATATTTCTTGAACACATGAATACTGAATGTAAATATTCTATTACAACTACAAAGACTTTAAGATATCTGATATTAATCAGAGGTCAGAAAGTCAATAGCAATATATCAAATCCTTATTACTAAGCAAGGTTCATTTTGAATTCTCAATTCTTTAGGACTCAAAGTAAAGCTTGACAGTGAATAGGAAGCCATGATTACTCCTATGAATACAAAGAGAGAGTATTCATTGTCTTTTGGAAATAGTACAGTGGAATTTTCATAGAAGCATTTCCATTCCACTTCTGTTTTTAAAAAACATTACCTGACAAAGAGGAAACAAAATGCTCAATTTTTGAAATAACATGATTAACTTAGAGAACCTTCCTTAAGTAAATCAACTAAAAAGTTAACTGAAATAATAACTTTAGGAAAGGAGCAAGATATAAAATAAATTAACAAAAATCATCAATTTTTTATATTATAAAAAACACTCAGCAACAAAAATGGAAAAAGAAATTCCAATCAAGTTAACTACACAAGCTAGGAATCTAGTTACCAAGATACACATAGGGATCATAGTTGGACTATGTTCATGTAATAAAAATGACAGTACTATCTAAAATCAACTTACAGATGCAGTGTCATTTCAGACCACAAAATAACTTTACTGAACTAGAAAAACAATAATAAATTCATCTGGGGAAACAAAAAAGACAAGAATTTAAAAGAAAATATTGAGTACTTTTTACTAATATTGCCTCATCTGATCTTCACAATAACCCTGCAAGGACGATGTTATTATCATTGCTATTTTACAGATTAGAAACCTGAGGCAAACAGGTTAAGTGATTTGCCCAGAATCACATACAAGGGTCTGAGAGTTTTATGACTTCATGCCCATTTGTCATTGGAACAGATTTGGTATACCAAATCCAGGAGTAATCAATAAACATAGAAGCATAATGTTCAATAATTCCAAGGATTCCAATTACTGGGATAAAGACTTAGTAATTCACAAAAAAATTCTGGGAAAACTGAGAAGCAGTCTGGTTTATTGCATAGTACAATAAATTCCAAATAGATACTAGTCTTTGATATAAAAGCACACATCAGAAACACAGATGAACAGGAACTTCAGGAATTTCAGAAATAAGGATAAAGGAAGAATTCTTAGCCAATTAATTCTTAGCCAATTAACACACAAGATACATTATATATATATATATATATATAATATATATACATATATATGTATATATATAGTTATCTCACAAAAAATAAAGGATTATATAAAATTGAATTTTTTTGCACAACTAAAATCAATACACTTAAAATTAGAAGGGACAGAGTCAAATGAGGGGAAAATATTTGTAGCAAATTTATCGAAGATTTGATGTGCATGATATGAAGAGAATTGATGCAAATATGTGAGAAGAAAAGCAGATACTTGGTCAAAGTAAAATCTTGGTTTAGCACAGATAAAGCTCAAGGAAAGAAAGATAAGTTATCAAAAAACATGAAAAAATGTTCCAAATCACTAATAATATGAGAAATTCATATTAAATAACCCTGAGGTTCCATCTCACTCATAAGATTAGGAAAGATGATAAAAAAGGAAAATGACCATTGTGAGAGGGAGATTTAGAAGAATAGTCATAATGATATACTATTGGTGAAAATATGAAGTAGCTCAACCATTATTGAAAAGAATTTAGAATTCTACCCAAAAAAATCTGTTATAAAAATACTTTTTGCTGTAGCAAAGGACTAGAAACAAAATATCTTTATTAATTTAAGGAATGTCTGAACAAATAGTGGTATATGAATATAATAAGAATTTTTATGATGCATATATGAAATGACAAAAGTGATAAATTCAGAGAAACCTGGAATGACTTTAACTGATAGAGAGTGAAGTGAGCAGAACTAGGAGAGCAACTTATACAAGGACCATAATGTTGCAAAGAAAAACAATTATGAAATTAAAAACTACGATGAATGGAATAGCCAGTCATGACTTAAGAAGACTTCCTAATAACTCTTGCAGAAAAGTATAGAGGTGTAGAATGTTTTTGTTTAGAGGTATAGAATGAGACATACTTTTAAGATATTGTCTATATGTGAGATATTTTTGTATGACTACACTTAGTTATTACAAAGGACAGCTTTAATTTTTTTTTTGGAAAAGGAGCAGTAGTGAATAGTAAGAAACTAAAATAAGAAAATAGTAACAATGACTCATTAAAAAACAGAAAAGAGCAGACAAATTCAGAAGTAAATCTGGTTTAGCAGGATAGTATTGAGCATTTGTATTAAATTTGAAATATATTAAGAAAATTCTAAGTTGTAAGAAGTGGAAAGTCATATTTTTATATATGGTCTTTTTCCATTGTTGAATTGTTTTTATTTTATATAGGGAAATATTCACATTCTTGATGCTTATTAAACTCATAATACTAAAAAAGGAGATATATGCACATTATAACCTGTTTCAGTGACTAAGAAAAACACAAAATGTGCTGCATCAAAGTGGGCACCAACTTGGGTTACAGCCATTGAGTATAGCAGTAAAGATAAACCTGTGGTATGGGTTCATTAAATAATTTCATTTATAGCGATAAAACTCAAAACTAATTTAATTACTAAAGACAAAGTGCTATTTAATATGCAGGGTTTTGAATTTATCCATTCATCTGAAACCATTCATTAGCACAAACTGTGTAGAGAAATTTAGATAAGACAGGATATTCTTATTCTTAGGAAACTTAATAGGATGAAATATGCATATTTTATTAAAAGGTTTAGTTTATATCAAGTTTATATATCTAATTTATATCAATGAGCTGAAATTTTAGTTTCTCACATAGTATCTTGAATTACTGACTTTACTAATAAAGGTAATACCAAGTTGTAATGATTAGAGTATTGGACATGGAATTAAGATCTGAGTTTGCATCTTTCCTCAGACATTTTACTAGCTGTGTGATCCTAAACATGCCACTTACCTGCTCTCAGTCTCATCTTCCTCATTTTCAAAAGGGTAAATAGCTGTTACACTCATTTTGCAGGGTATGAGGATTAAATGAGATAATGTATGTAAAGTAATTTTCTATACATAAATATAAAGCTACATAATTGTTAATTATTATTGTTGCTGTTCTTGACAAGAACAGGTATCTTAGTATTAATTATTTAGGTAAATCAAACAGTATTTTCTCATCTAGAATTTGAACCATCATGACCTAAATTCATCTTCCCAGCTCCATATCTGGCATTGTTCTTATATTAAATTTACTTTAGTGGAATTATTTAACATGGTCACATTTTTTTTTTTGAAATTTTAAGTTACAAAGATAGCATTGTCAGGATCTATAAAGCCCTCTATAGAAAAATCTAACCAATAAAAAATATTTTGGCTGTGGCACTAAATAAAGCTTTGAGTTTTACACCAGGGAAAGTGAGCAACCACAAATCTAAACACTTCTCACTGACTTAAGTAAGAAGAAGCCTTTAATCAAAGCAATAATGCACTTATATAAAATACACTTATGAATCATCAGGCTAACAGCTAGGTCATAAAAAACTGTGCAAATCAGTGTATCAGAAAGGAAAGATCATGTGAGAAAGTCATCCGTCACCCAAATGCCACCACTCTATCAAAATCCATTATCAAAATGAAAACAGTACCTGTCAATAGGTATAAAAAAGTTACTAACATCACATTTACTCGGAAGCACCTGACTTCTTTGAAAATAAGTGTCTTCTAGTAGTACACAACTGGGATAAAAAAAAAGAGAGATCCTTTGCACTGATCTATTCTAGAGCACTATGCACTCAATTTTCAAAGTGCTTTTCTTAAAGCACAGGTCTGATCATATGGCCATTCCCCACTCCAATATTCTCCAGTGGTTTTCTATTATCTCTAGAATCAAATATAAAAGTCTATTGTTATTTAAAGTTTAACCAATACTTGTTAACTTAGTGACAATGCACATGTTCTAATGAGGGCAAGCAGTTTGTGGAAATAACAGATGAAAAGAAACAGCTCAGTGGTCTGGTATAACTAGGATATGAGAGAAATATAATTTTTACTTGCTTACATAATATCTTACATTTATAGTACTTCACAGCTTGCATAGCCAGAATTAGAAAAGAAGTCCTTCTTCTCTTCTCCCTCTCAAGGTTTTCACTATCTTAAAACTGTCCTAAAACTTTCAGATACAGCAGTAAGTATGTGATCTTTCACAGTTAGGATGTAAAGGACTATGCAGAATCAATTTTGCTGACAGTCAATCCTTTGAAGAAAATTAAATAACTATTTTCCCATTAACCCAGCAAAAGTTTATGCATCATTTGCTGCAAGTAATAATCAATTACTTTGTCTTCTTTGAAAAATATCTTAATGTATTGGTTTTACCAGCATGCTAAGATGGTGCTATAAATCATAACTTTTTTTTTTAGTTTTTGCAAGGCAAATGGAGTTAAGTGGCTTGCCCAAGGCCATACAGCTAGGTAATTATTAAGTGTCTGAGGCTGGATTTGAACTCAGGTACTCCTGACTCCAGGGCCGGTGCTCTATCTACTGTGCCACCTAGCCACCCTAAATCATAACATTTCAATGACCAAATATTGAATAACAATGGAATTATTGTCTTTTGTTCAATGACATAAGCCACTATTCCAAAAAAAAAAAAATTGGGGAAAAAAATGTGAAATTTGTAAAGGATAATGCCAATTAAGCAGTTTGTAATAATACTGTGTTTATAATATAAAGTAGGGTTGGCATTATCTAGGGAAGTTCATCTATTGGTCTATTCTAGACTTAAATTATCGAATTCAATTCATGACAGCTGACTGCTGACTTTCCATTTAGCTAATTCTTTTGCCAATCTACCCTATACATAGCGTTGAAATCATCTTTCTAAAGAAATTGCTTAAGTATTTTGATACCCCCCCAATATTTCATATCCCTCATTCATCTCTTCCCTACTAGCTAGATTCTAATAAACATTATTCATCATTCCTGCTAATCTTTGATCATTTATTAATTTTGTAGATTCTGAATGAGGTAGTTCTTTCAAAAAGATATGAAATTTTACTAGAGCTTCACCTTTGGCACTGGCTCAGTGCTTCAAAATTTTTATCAATAACATGGATAAAGACATATACCATGTCTAGCACACCTGTAGATATAAAGACATATACCATGTCTAGCACACCTGTAGACAGCACAAAGCTGAGTCAGTAAACATAATCGATGATAGAATCAGGATTCAAAAAGGTTTCAGTCTACTATATAATACTGGGCTAATCTAAGAATTACACACACACACACACACACACACACACACACACACACACACACACAAACATATATAGTACAAAAACAAGGAATAGATATCAGCTCAGCTCAAAAAGATCTGAGGATTTTAATAGACTGCAAGTCCAGAATGAATCAATAGTGCCACATGAAAGCCAAGAAAACAAATGCAATTTCAAGCTTCATTAAGAAAACTACAGTGACTAAAACTAGAGGGGTGACAGTGATGCTCCACTCCCCTCTACATATCTGGAGGACACACTATGCTCAGTTTAGGGTATATCATTTTAAGAACATTGAAAAGCTGGATCAGGAGGGCAACTAAAATGAAGAAGTGCTCCAAGTTCATTCTATATGATCAACTGAAAGAAGATTTATCTGGCCTGGAGAAGACTTGAGGAGAAGCAGCTAAAGAAACATTATGCCTTCTTGATTCTGCCAAAACACAAAATTAGGAAGATGGCGCAAAGAGGAAAACCTGAACAAAGGAAAAACTAATTAGAGCTAAATAAAAAGTTTAATAGGCTGCCTAGGGAAGTAGTGGCTTCCTCCTCTATGGAACACTTTTGCCAACTATGACATAGGTGGGACTTTTTTAGGCAGATTGGAGTATAATGGTATATGAGAATCCTTCCAACTCTGAACATCTATAGAAATAATGCCTTTCAGAAGCCATACTAAAATTATCTTGATCTTTTACAATCATGTATGTAATTACAAATTAATTAATTCTTGCAATATAGATTCCCTTTCTACTTCATTACATCTCTAATAGAACTGTAAGTAGGGTTTTAAATACATACGATCATGGACTTCAGAGTTGGACTAATAACAAGTATTTGTATGATACTTAAAGGTTTGCAAACACTCTACATGCTATCTTATTTGATATACAAAAATTATCTCAAATCTATTTAATTTAATAAAGTAGTACAAATCTGTTACTAAGAACTACAAAGGGCTCACATCTTGATGATACACAGTGGTTACATATCTTCAGATCTGCTCTCAGGAATTCTGAATTTGCATAATAAATTGCATAACTTCCTTTCAAAAGCACTGTAAACAAATTGCCTAATTTAGTAAAGAACCAAAATGGGAAACAGGTGATTTCCTAGAAAATATTTGAATATTACTGCCTGCTGTAAAATCCTAAGGTCAGTTAATATGCTTTAATATTTGCTTAATTTACTTCAGATAAATTTATACTTTATGTAACTTCTTTCTTTCACCCAAATTCTCATGTAATACTTTATGCAACACTGAGTTTACCCTTCAAAACTCAATCACATTCTGATTGCTCTTTTGTTATGTGTCCTTTAAAATATACATTATTAATATTCTACCTTGCTTTATTTTGAGTTTGCACTCTCACTGTTCTTTACACATATATGGTGTAGAACTCCAATGAGAGTGAACACATCCTCTATTGTCACTGTATTCCTCTTTGGGCCTTTTGGAGCATTTGGGCTATTGTGACTTTTAACTTGAAGAGAGAATATGATGACGTTTGTCCTCCATTCTCAAAAAAGACCATGATATCAGGTAGGTGATACTAAAACACGCCGGTGAATTGGATGTGAGGAAGGGGGTATAGTACTAAGTCACCAGTCTCACTTTTTCCTCCAGTAATCTGGTGGCCAGATATGTATCAGGTTGATTTGGAGACAGTCCTGGACTTGAGGCAATCATGGTTGAAACTTTTTTAAGTACAAGTATGAATTTGTATCCCCAAAATATATGCTATTGACTTTTTCTGGGTTGAGATGGCCCAAGTAGGAGCAGCTGAATACAGTTGTCTGAGCAGTCCAGTACTGGTTTTAGACTTACATTTTTAAATATTCTTTTCACATATATTTTACTTAAGCATATTTTTAAGCCAGAACACACAAAAAATTTCCAACCCCTTCAAACTGTGTATGTTGTGGTCTTAATCTTTAATGCTACATTTATTGAGAAATGTGCAAAGCATTAATAAATAGAAGTTAATAAATCTGACATTTCCTTCATGACCTAAAGAAATCTAACCTATATCCAACAAACTTTGGGTTTTAAACCTAATACTAAACAATCCTTTAAAAAAATTTAATTTCCAAAATAGCAATCAATTTGGAGTACAAAGTTATACAATTTGTTATATAATACTTTAAAAATGTTTAAAAATCTCCTGACTTCAATGCCAACATTTTATTTTATTTTATTTCATTTTATTTTAGATTTTTGCAAGGCAAATGGGGTTAAGTGGCTTGCCCAAGGCCACACAGCTAGGTAATTATTAAGTATTTAAGACTGGATTTGAACCCAGGTACTCCTGACTCCAGGGCCAGTGCTTTATCCACTGTGCCACCTAGCTGCCTCCTGCTACCTATATTTTAAGAACCTCAAAAGGCAAAAGCCACATTTTCCACTTTTTCTGTAATGTTCCCAAAGCATAAGTGCTGCATAAAGTACATGGTGGAGGCACAGTAAGGGTAGAATTACATGGACTTGAGTGATCAGAAAGAAGTGAATATTATAGTTAAAATTAATAGCACAAGACACATACATATACACAAACACATACCACACAAGTTCATATTCTGAATGTTTATCAGCACAATAATCAACTAGTTAAATAAACTTTTGAGAACAAGAATACATTTAACAATTCTCTTATTTAAGGCCATATAGTAAATATAAATGTAATTATTTAATATTTTATCAAACATTACAAAGTAAATTTAAGAAACTTCTGGTCAAGAAAATTATAAGTGAATTTAAACAAGTTATATATATAATATATATAACATACACATATATATATATACATTATATAAGACACCCTATACATTATAGGGTGAATTATCTGTCTTATATTTTATATGTATGGTAGTACAACTGTTGAGGGTCAGCTCCTAGGAGTGATTTACACATATCCTTGGTGACCTTTTCCATCAGAGATATGTATGTATTTTTGCTCATTAAATGGATTTGTTGGCTCTCCAGGGAACCCTGACCTGGGACAATCTGTGGCTCTGAGGGTGGTTGAAAAAGGCTTTTCCTCATAAAGAAGTATGTAGATTTCTAAGAATAACTATTGTAAATTTACTCAGGCAATTGTGAAATGGGTCTCCTTTAATTGGTCATTCCTCAGATAAGTTTTTGTTATAAAAAGTCTGAGTTTCTGAAAATAAATCAGTAGATGTTGTATCATGACCTTGCATGTATGTTTCTACTAGACCTGACTCTTGTTCAATGTTTAGATCCACACCGGAGCTATCACAGATGATATACAAAATAATAATAATAATAATAACAATAATAACAATAATAATAATCTTCTGATCACAGAAGAAAACATGTGTCCTTATAACGTGTGATGTCATATATTTACATTTATATAACAGTATATTCTGTGTAATGCATATAAATTTCAACGAAAATAAATTAAATGCTACATATAGATAATATTTATAATTTAGCCCATTATCATTAATATAGAATTACATCTTAGTGAAATGATTTTAATTCCAATACTATAAATCCTGTCATTCATTTGCAAGTTAGCAACTGCTTGCACACAATGCTTTTTCAGTCATCACATAAAATGTCTTTGTCAACAATCTCTTGAATTTTTGTTCATTTTTTAAATAATGAAAACAAAATTTAAAAATAGAAGGCAAACATCTTTACATTAATGCCTAGAAATTGGAGAAGCATGTAAAGATGGTTACTGTAGTGTTTTTGGGAAATTGTTACTCAAACAAATAACATTAATTCATACCCTATTAATTTCAAATCCATAAAGGGCATTTAAGAAATACCAATTTATAAATATTTAGCAAAATTTTAACTCATTCATATTTTTGCAACAAAGCTACTGTTCTTGGACCTCTTCTGGGTAACATTAAGTTAGGTTAAAACAAGTCACTGTAGATTTAATAAAATTGTCTCTGTAAAAGTATTACATGATTCTGACTTGACACAATTATTTGGATTGAGTGTCCCACAATCAGTTGGAATTAATAAGGCAAAATTATGCTAACAAATGAATAAAGCACAGAGAAATATCACTGAGGACAAAGTTAACTGGGACATGGTATCAGGTATCCAAGTTCAGACTTGGACAGAGACATTTATGAGATATGTAAATCTGGAAAAACTATTTGACCTTTGTCTACTTTTCTTCATCTGTACAATGGGGATAATAACAGCATTTTCCTCACAGGGTTGTTAAAAGATAAAATGACTGAATGTTTATAAAGCATTTTGCAAATTTTAAAGAACTATATGTGTTAGCTATTATTATCATAATTCCTGATAAAATAAATCTAAAATCTTCTATTTCAACTTTTCCTGCAAAATTCCTAGCCCAGTAAGCCACTGAGTTTATAGAGAAAGAAATCATAAATAGAAATGGAGGTTTGTCACTAAGATATCCAGATGTTTCCAATATTACTTTCAGAGCTCAAGTTTAGAGTAAGTTGAACTTTTCACACTTTACTAAAATGTATAAATGTGGAAAACTTCCCTGGCATTTGCATACAGAAATCCTCAATATTGCTAAGATTTCTGAATCAGTTTTGGTTGTAAAAATGAACTTTTCCAGAAACAGTTTATAAGAGTTCTGGCTTAAAAATATGCTTAAGTAAAATATATGTGAAAAGAATATTTAAAAATCTAAGTCTAAAACCAGTACTGGACTGCTCAGACAACTGTATTCAGCTGCTCCTACTTGGGCTATCTCAACCCAGAAAAAGTCAACAGCATATATTTTGGGGATACAAATTCATACTTGTTGTACTTAAAAAAAAGTTTCAACTAAAAGTTAAAATTCAGATATAATGACTGCAAGAGCAAGTCATTATCTACTCAGAATTTATTTGATAATAGCACAATTTCAGGAAAGGAAAAATATACTCAGTAGAGCCACCAAAGACTTTAAGAATGTAATGGCATAAAGGTAGCATGACCTAATGTTCTAGAACTACTTGACCTGTAAAAACTGAAAGCTTTGGCAAAATTCAATCTTGGTTACTCACCAAAATAAATACAAATGAGAAATGTGTCACTGTAGGAAACTCAGCAAATAACCCCCCCCCCCCAATTAAACCAATCAGGAAAATACCAATTAGACAACAAAAGAAGATTGACAGGTCTTCAATTGTCAAGAAGAGTTTTTAAAGGCTATCTTGCAAATAAGTATAAAAATTTCCAAGTCCAAAAGTTTTTAAAGGAAAGGAAATCTTAAATTCTTTTCACATTCAATTATATAAAAACTTTGGGGGAAAGTGACTATTTTCATGACTGCCTTAAATTAGTCTATTTTATTTCTCTCACTTTACTCAAGGAGGGAATATTGCTGACAGTTTACAGACACTCTAGAGAGATTAAAGTTCACAGTGCCAACATAAAAGCAAATAGCATGATGCTAAGTAACTGAATGTGCTCTCTCAGCTCCATGGTTTTTTAAAAATTGGTTTGAAAACAAGACCTTGAATATACTAGGTAGCATCTGACTGACTGTTCTTGGAATATACTGAGTGCACCCAATTATAAGTTTGTAATGCTTTCTTTTAAAAAAGGATTTTTTTATGTCACCTTCATTTGCTAGCATGTGTTGTTCCCCTTTCCTCTCCCAAAGAGACATCTCTTATAATAAAAAAAGAGAGAAAAGAAAAAAAAAATCCAGTTCTGCAAAAACTAATAAATCAACCAAATCTGGTATTAAATGCAATATTCCACATCCATAGCCATCTACTCATGCAAAGAATTGTGAAAGGGTCATTTTTTTCATATTTCTTCTTTGGGGCCCAGCTAAGTCATTAAAATTTCATAACATTAAGTTTTTTCTTTGCCTTTGTTCTTTTCATTTACATTGTTGCAGGGATTTTACTTTCTTTGTTTTGTTAACTTCACTCTGTATCAATTCATAAGTTGTACTATATATTTATATAATCTTCAGTAATCGCGTATTACATTCATACAACACAGGTTGTTTAGCTAATTCCCAAACAACAGATATCACTATGTAGTGCTATGAATATTTTGGTATTTAGGTATCTTCCTTTTTTTTTAAAAATCAACTTTCTCCTTAAGGTATGTCTAATAGCAGGATCTTTGAAGCATAGTCATTTTGGTCACTTTATAAGCATAAATCCAAATTGCTTTTCACTGTGATACCTTATGCATTAAGTATTTCAGTAAATGAACGCATGAAAGAATTGCCTAAAAAAACAACAAAAACCAGAGGAATAGTTAAGGCTTTTATTTTATTTTTTTAGGTTTTTGCAAGGCAAATGGGGTTAAGTGGCTTGCCCAAGGCCACACAGGTAATTACTAAGTGTCTGAGACCGGATTTGAACCCAGGTACTCCTGACTCCAAGGCTGGTGCTTTATCCACTACACCACCTAGCCACCCCTAGTTAAGGCTTTTTCTAAGATGTCAAATTAGAATTCATAATTAACACATTCTTACCATACAGTTAATGGAAGTATTAAAGTATTACATTTACAGAAGCACTAAAAAAATTAATAACTGGCAAACAGTCACAGTCAGGTTATGTGAATAAATCCTTAGTGTTCAGGAATTCATAAGTATTATGATTAATTTGCTTAGAGTTATCCATTTAATTTACTTCAATGAGCTTGTGACTTTAGCTGATGTTGGAAAGTGGAAAGAGTGGTAGATCTGAAGTCAAATAACATTTCAGTCACTTATTATAAGACCTTAGGCAAGTTAGTTAATCTCATCTATAAAATGAAGGGGTTGGACCACCCAGTCTTTTTTTGTTTTGTATTTTTGCAAGGCAATGGGGTTAAGGCCATACAGCTAGGTAAAATTAAGTGACTGAGATCCGATTTGGACTCCAGGGCCAGTGTTCTATCCATTGAGCCCCCTAGCAGCCCTGTGGACCACTCAATCTATAAGGTCTCTATGGAATCCTATGGTATTATAATATGGGGGTACCTTTCAGGCATGCCTTCTTATCCTGTGTGCCATGGGTCCATATTGTCCTACAGCTTTTTCACACAGGATTCATTCAATTTGTTGGAGTCTCAATGTTAGATTTTTTAACTTTCTGTAAGCAACTGAGAAGCATCAGGCTATCCATCCTTGCTCTCATTTTATGACTCCTATTTCTTCCAAGCATATGTAAGCTAGATAATATTATGCCATTCTTAAAAAAAAATCATCTATGGTAGTATGTTATTCACTATTGGTGTCTATAAAATTTTTAAGGGTAACTAATTCTGAGTCTTCTGAAATTTGGTGATCCATGAGTCACAGCCACATCATTAGAAGAAAATTGGTCATAAAAAGATGGGTTCTTGTGGAAGGAACAATCCCTGAAAGTTCTAAACTATTTTCAAATGCAATCTAGTCTACCCTCTCTTATTCAATTCTGGGTCCTAGATCACAGTCCATTTGCATTTCCTATCCAAGACAAATATACTGGTAAACTAATTCAAATCTATCCATTTGAATACCATAGTCTGAGGAATACATATTCCTTTTTTCTGGCACTACCTTGCTTTTCTCCAAAGTCCAGCAAATGCAGACAACTAGTGAGTGCCTCTGCCTCTTCAAACACTAGCAGCCCCTTCTGGCAATTCTTGGTTTACATACTGCTGCAACTTTGCATCCTTAATTTTAAACATAACTTTACTGGCATGTGAAATGAGCACAATTGCTTGGTAATTTGAACATTCTTTGGTACTGCCCTTCTTTAGGATTGGGGTGTAAACTGATCTTTTCCAATCTAGGGACAATTATTGAGTTTTCCAAATTTATTGGCATACTAAGTGCAGTACTTCAAATAGCTTAATTAGAATTCCACCCATCTCCATTAGTCTTATTGCTAGCAATGCTTCCTAAGACAGAATGGCTACAGAATGACTTTAGATCTGGCTCTAGGTCATTATGGTTATTGATGCTGTTAAGATCTTTCTTATATTGTGTGTGTGTGTGTGTGTGTGTATATAATATATATATATATATAAATAATATATGACTTCTAATTGCTCCTCTTCTTTTTCTTCTCCTCTTCTTTTTTTCCTCTTCTTCCTTCTTTAAAGGAAGCAATGGGGGGGGGGGGATAAATGATTTGCCTAGGGTGATATAGCTACTAAGTATCTAAAGCCACATTTGAACTCAGGTCTTCTGACTTCAGGGTCAGTGTACTTGCCATCTCTTCTTAATCTCTTCCACTTCTGTTAAGTCCCTAACATTTTTTGCCTTTTATCATGCCCAATTTTGCATGAAACAGTCCTTGATATCTTTAATTTTCTGAAGAGCTCCCTAGTCTTCCCCATTCTATTGTTTTCTTTGGATTGCTCATTTAAGAAAGCTTTCTTATCTTTCCCTTGTTATTCTCTGGAATTCTGTAATCAACTGGTTATATCCACTTTTTCCATTACTATTTCCATTCCTTTCTTTCCTCAGTCTAGTCAGATAGTCATTTTGTCTTTACAAAGACATCTTTCCAGATGTTTTTGTTGCTGCTTCCTGTATGATATTGCAGACCTCTGTCTTCAGCTCTTCAGTTCCTTAAATTTATTACTTCCATTTCAGATTCATAAGTAGTGTTATTTATGTCATTCCTATATGGTCTGATGGTTTTGCCTTCTTTCTTCAATTTAAGTCTGAATTTTACAATAAGAAACTTATGATCTGAAAACAAAGTTAGTTTTCAGATCTTGTTTTAATTGATTGAATCAAATTTTACCTTTAGCTGCAAAGTGTATAATCAGTCTAATTTCAATAGGGACCATCTGATGATGCCCATGTGGAAGTTGCTTTTTGGTTTATTGAAAAAGAGAACCTGCCATGACTTGAATTATTCTGACAAAACTCCTTTATTAGTCTGAATGCTTCATTTTGGACTCCAAACCAAACTTGCCTGTTATTCTAATTATTTTTTGATTTCATACTTTAGCATTCCAATCCCCTTTGATGAATGTGGCATTTTTTTAAAATGTTATTTCTAGAAGATACTGCAAGCCTCTGATCTCTTCAGCTTTAGTGTGTGTGGAACAGACTAAATATGGTTTGCTTTGGATCTGAATAGACGTTTCTGTCATTTTTAAGATTTTGCCCTACTACTACTTTTCTCACCTTTTTATTGACTATGAGGGTCACTTCATTTCTCCTAAGGGATTCTTGACCACAGATGTATATGTAATGATTACCTGAATTAAACTCACTAATTCCTATTCATTTAAGTTCAGTGACACATGAAATATCAGTGTTTAATCTTTCCATATCCTGTTTGATCACAAGCAGCTTACATATCAGGTTCCTCTGCATATGGATCCTTACAGCATTGGACTTTCCTTTCATCATCAGATATATCTGCAGCTGAGCTTCATTCTGGCTTTGGCATTAATTCTGGAGCAGCTTATAAATGTCCTCTTCTGTCCTCTGCATATTGGACACTTCCACTGAGGGATTCATCTTCCAGTGTCAAAACTTTTATCATTTTAATACTATATGTGGAATTTTGCTGAGAAAGCTACTGGAGTGGTTTGCCATTTTTTTCTGCAGTAGATCACCTTTTGTCAGAACTCTCTACTATAACTTGGACTAATGATTTTTCTTTTTTGAATTACCACCAGTTCTAGACCCATCCCATCTTTCCAAACCTATAAAGTCTCCTTTGCAACAACAACAACAAAAATAACCGAACTGACCAATCCAAAGACTGCTTCTATAGTACATGTAAGATTCCAATACCTACTCACAAAGAATAAGGAATTAAAAACTGCTTAGTCTGTGCAATTAATTGATTTGGTAGCCATTACTGAAGTCCTGGTGCATGCTAATTTTTGACTCTGATTGTTTCACTCTACCTCAAAGTTCACATAAATCTTCTCCATGCTTCTTTGAATTCCTCATATTAGTGGGTTTTTATGGAGCAACACTATCCTATTAAATTTAAATACCACAATTTGTTCAGATGTTCTCTGATAAGACCTTACTTTGTTTCCAGTTTTTTGTTTTCTATTATAAAAAAATGTTGATATGTTTTGATATACATACAACTTTTCTTTTATGCATTGACATCTTTGGGGTGTGTGGTCAGTAGCGAGGTGGCACAAAGGATAAAGCACTGACCTTGGAGTCAGGAGGACAGGAATTCAAAGCCAACTCAGTCACTTGACACTTGCTTGCTGTGTGACCTTGGGTAAGTCACTTAACCCTTGACTGTGTCATCACATCCAGGGTCATCTCTAGTCATTCTGATTGAATTTGGCCACTTACCCAGATGGTAGTGGTGGAAAAAGTAAGGCTGGTGACTTAAGTCACTAAAATACGATTCATGTGCTTGCCATGGCATCTCCTGCCTGATGTCTTGGTCTTCTTGGATAATAAATAACAAAAACATGAAAAAAACATAACCACCATTTTAAACACTATCAGTTAACAGAAATTTTCTTGATCATTATTTATGCTCACAATTACCAAACCACTAAAACATTTTGCAATGATTTTAAATCTGTCTCAGAACTTTAGGACTGAATCTATTCCTATTATAGGACTGAAATAATAATCAAGTAAATTATCAAGAAACTAAATACAAATCAAATCAAATACAAATACAAGAATCCAAATCAAGAAACCAATATAATAAAAATTTAAGTAATATACTTAAGGCCACCAAGTAAGACATGTTACAGCTAGAATCAGAATTCTTAGCATAATTCACAACTCTTTTTTTTCTCAAAGCTTAATTTACAATTCCTTTTAATTAAGATAAGTTGAATAACTGAAGCAACAAGATTTCTACTTTGCATAACATAAATGACCACTTTTTAAATTATTTACGTTAAAGATCTCAATCTTAAACACAGAGTAGGAATTTTAAATAGAATGCCAAATAAAGGTTTTGTGATACTAATTACTGTTCAATGAGACAGCGGGCAATGGAAAGTCTGACAAACTTATTCTGGTCATAATTACAGACATCACAGTAACAAAATTAAAAACTATACTACTCATACTTAAAATTTGACTCCAGTTTAAGAGGGCTGGGGAATACAAAAGAAGGTTAAGTGGGTAAAGACTTGCCATGCAAAAGAGAGATCTTATCACAACTGAGCATTTAATCACTGGTAGAATACTTTTTCCACCATAGAGAAGAAATATCAAATAAACTAAAATAAAAGCACTTTAAATCCCTCAATATTTCTTTGTAACATTATTCTTTCAATCTACAGATTATGTATTTAAATATATCATGCAAAATTTACTGAAATTATGCAAATCTAAGTTTATATTTTCATGATAGTATAAAATATATAATAGCTCTTGTGAAGAAAAGAGAAGGATTATCAACCTGATTTTGGCAGCAAGGTGGAGGCATATGAAAGGAGAAGCTCTCAGAAATACTCTCAAAAAGAGAGGTATGAGTATATTATCATTTGTGCATTTCAGCTGGGGGGGGCAACTGGGAGATGATGCCACAAGCACATGAATTGGATTTGAGAAGGGGGATGTTGTGCTAAATCACCAGCCTCACTTTCTCCTCCAGAGTCAAATATGCATTATAATGACTGGAGATGGTCCTGGTTATGAGGCAGTCAGGATTAAGTGACTTGCCCAGGGTCACACAGCTAGCAAGAGTCAAGTATTTAAGGCTGGATTTGAACTCCAATCCACCTGACTCCAAGGCCAGGACTTTATTCACTGTGCCAACTAGTTTCCCATAGACCAACCTAAATTCAGGCCACTGTGACTTCCTTGAATTTTATAAAGACTGCATATTTTAAAACTTCATTTAAATTTCAACACAGTGATTTAGGATTCCTACAAATGAAGTCAGTCACAAAAAGAAAACCAGTAAAAATAGTCTGCTTATATATTAAATCACAAATGAACTTTTGTATAAAGGTTGTTAGCTGCACAAGATAAAAGACTCTTCCTATGTGAAACAACTACCAATCTTGCACATCTCATCTTAAACTCGACCCACGTTTTCACTGAATCTGTAAGAAGATACACTTCAGACTGTCTACTGCAATAAGGCATTGCTGGAAACATTGGTGTATATTGTCTGCAACAAAGTGATTGAGGCTCTATGTAAATTTTCTGGAACACTTGACTCACAGCTTTCAATTTCACTTTGAACCTGTTAAATCTAAATTTACTTTTTTCCATAACTCAGTATAATTCTGCAAAATGACTAATTACTACACTGATCTGGATATAATACAGCCAAATCATGTTCTACAAAGGAAATAAGAGGTAGCTTACCCTTTTATTTGGGTGATTTTTAAAATAAAATGCCTCACCAAGTGGAACCCTAGGAAATATTCAGGAATTGTTCACATGTATTATATAAAAACTATCAAGAATTTTTAAAAAATCAGTTCTGTGATTACACAAGTATAGGGCATTCCTTTCTTTCTTTCTCTTTCTTTCTTTCTTTCTTTCTTTCTTTCTTTTCTTTCTTTCTTTCTTTCTTTTTTTCTTTTTAAGGTTTTTGCAAGGCAAATGGGGTTAAGTGGCTTGCCCAAGGCCACACAGCTAGGTAATTATTAAGTGTCTGAGACTGGATTTGAACCCAAGTACTCTAGGGTACTCCTTTCAATGTAAATGCTTTATAATTTATAATTTTTAGAGTATTGCCAAGGGCATGGAGGGATGGCTTGCTCAGAATCACAAGAGCAGCATGTGTCAGAAGCAGGAACTGAATTCAGGTTTTCTTGTCTCCGAGATTGGTCTATCTGTGATGCCAGGCTGCTAAAACATCAAAAACATTATAATACATTTATAGTACACACACACACACACACACACACACACACACACACACACACACATCAAATGTGGTCAAATCATTGCTTATAAAACAACTGCAAGAATAGACAGTATGACCATAATCAAAGTTGACCCTAAGAATAAGCTGCAAACAAGCAGGAAAGATTTACAACATTTTTTTTTTTAACTATTTAGGTCAACATAAAACAGCCCATGATGAAATGCAAAAGCTCACTTTGTAGTTTCAGTAGCATACTAGTAATGAGAATTTGGAAAACAATAATACAGATGAAGCTTTTCTTCATAGGGAAACAGGGTGATTGCTAGATTAGCTTAGAACTTTGGCTGTGCTTTATAATTTACTACAATAAATATTTATGTTTATATTATATATAAAATCAATAACCTGTTCCTATATATAAAAAGCTTATGTGTTTGTGTAAATTACTAAAGATAAGTTATTTTACTTCTTTGCCTCAATTACTCAAGTTTAAGAAGTAGACAGAAGCATCTGCCATAGACATGGTGGCTCCTTTATAAAAACAATAGGCTTTTTATAGAAGATAAAGATTTTTAATCAATATTTAGGAACAATTTTTATTTTAAACTTAATACAGGCTTTCGCAACATTAGTTATCAGAGTTTTTTATTTGTTTATTTTAAACACATACAGCTCAATTGTGTGAGGGAACTACAAAAGAACAAAAGAAGTGTGGTCTTCTAACTTCACAGACAAAAAGGAAACTTCAAAGCCAAATGTATAGAGCCTTGTTAGAATCCTAAATTTATTAAATGATAGATCCCTTCTGGGGGAATTTTATATTTTTTTTCCTAGAATAAACTCAATAAAACAGTCTCCTCTACATAGATCAAAAGATAATGCTATGAGGTATCATACAATTTAAGATGATCATTATAATTTCTTTTCTGCATGTTTTTCACCGAAAGAGCTAAGTTTTGTTGCCCATAAATCTCAAAAAGAGACATTAGAATAATTTGTTTTTATCTTCTCAAAATTAAATATCAAATGCAATTATCAATTATCATGAAATTTTGATTTTACAAAAGTGGGTGTCTCCTATGTAGTTCTCCTAACAGATGTATACAAAATCTTATTTCATGGACCAATTAATTACAAAAGGAATAAAGAAGAAAGCTTGAACATTTTGGGTTTGATTTAAAAATAAAGTGAGTGTTCAAAGAATAAAAAAAAATCTAAGCACATTATTAGTAGTTCTGTGATGAACAGTAGAGGGTTAGAAAGAATACAATGATGCAAATGTGAAATATGAATAAATGCTGCTTGAATCCAAATGGAAGGAAATCAACTATCTTGATTACCTTTTCTGATTACCAAAGAGATAGCAACATTTGATGAAAACAGAGGTCAGTTGTCTTTTACTCACAGAGTGTCTAAGTAAGCATTTTGTTTAAAGGTAGATTGACTCTAGTAATGAACTGTCAGTAATTTCTAATACAAAGATGCCATGTTATACATAAAAAAATTATAAAACCTTCTCTCCTGATTCAGAAGAAAGTTCTTCAGTCAACTGATTTTAATGGAAGGTAGAATCTCATACACTACTATCTAGGCACACATATCTCTGTGACAAGGTTGTCTAAATACAGCACGTCACTCCAACTGGTCTCTACTCTAGACAGTCCAGTCACTTATTAAAGGGAAAAAGTAGAAATTACAATAAAAATACAAGTCACTTTTTCTGTCTCTCTGTCACAGTTGAAATATTTAAAAGAAAAATGAGAGTTAGAAGATCTGACCACAGTATTTAGTCAAGTCCTGTCCCTGAGATATATCACATGCTGATTTATGCCTTGATGATAGTCTTCCAATCATTCTGGGGAATGGGACAATGGAGCAAAGTAATAAACCTTAAAGCTATAGTATCCAAGTCTTCACTTTCTATGCCTGACCATGTGCTACATACAAAATTTCTCAGGATTGCTAATTCCTTGACAGAAGACGTCTATGACACTTCTTTAAAGGTTTTATATCACCATTAACCTCTTGTTTCTAATATCCCACAAAAAGACAAAAAGGACCTTAACCCAGACTAATAAAGAATTATCTTGATAAAGTGTTATATGATACTGTCACTAGAGAGGTCCTCTGGTTGAAGGAAGATATTTCACTAATAGCTTGCCATAATAAAGAATTGCTCTAGTAGACACTGAAAATGATGAGGTTACATGTGGAACTCTTAAGAAATGGGTCTCAGATCATAAGATTTTAGAGATCACTCTGAATTACACTAAAGTTAACAAGTAATCTATGCAGACTGTGAAACACAGCTGCAAGATATTTGATGTAATTACCCTTTAAAAATATGAAGTTCCCAAGTAGTCCTCAAGAATAACTACATTTACAGCAGAATGCTATAATCAAACTTCTTTGAACCTATCCAGTTCTTAACTTCCCAACCCTTACTAAAATTTTAATAACCTAAAAAACTAGATAGTACAAGTGATTGAATGACTTTGAGTAAGGCACTTACCCACTTTTTACCTGTTTCCTCATCTACAACATGAGGGATTTGAGCAAGATGTTTGTTAAGGTCTATTTTAGTTATAAAATGCTCAGAACCTAAACTCAAGTAATTTCTCATTTTTATTAAGCTTATTTAATTCTCAGGAGATGCATTCATTTTAAGGTTCAACTATTGCTTTAGATTTGGGGGGCTCATCAACTTCATGATAAACTAACATTTATATAGCATTTATATAGCAGATGTGAAGACAGGCATGTGAGATAGACAGTCTATGTAAAGGCAAAGAAGCAAGGAAATGGGATGCTGAGGTCAGGGAATGGTTTAAAGGGGTTGAACAAAATGACTTCTGAGGACCCTTCTAGTCGTAGATCCATATCCTTCTATCAGCCTCTTCCTTTGTCTTTCATGGCAGAATGTCAAAGAGAGATAAAGCTGAGCTTTCTACCATCAATTTTTCTATACATATATAGAAAATCTATCAAACCAGTACTGATGGAATGGCTCAAGAAAAAAAATTTACGAGTTATTTTTTCAGTCCAGGGTAACAAAGGAAGACAAAGAGATCTTTGCACACTCGGTAGGGAACTAGCTGGCAACAGTCATGTGGAGAATTCAAGTTCTGAGAAAGACTACATACCAGGGCAAGGAGAAAACTCTGATCCTATATAGAGGGACCTGCCCTATAGGATGCAGGAACAAAAACCAACCTGCAGTTCTGCTGTCCTTATTCAGCTGCAAGTCACTGATACAGGAAAGACCCATGCCTTGGGGTGGCATTCCAAGGGCAAGTGCAATCAAGGGTTCCAGACTGTGTTCTGAGCTAAAAGCAAGTTCAGAAGCAAGGAATCACTAGATAGCTCTCTTCTCAGGAGAGTAACAAGTTCTCATTTTGAGCTCTGATCTAGTCTGAAACTTCCTGAATTGTCAGGGAAAGATCAAAGGGAAATCTACAATTTTGTCATTCTGAATCAGGAGAGCTTTCTAGTTGAGGAAGAGTGGCTAAGTCAAGTAGCAATATATTGGAATAAGCCCAAAGGTACGTTGGTTACACCCAACCAAATACATGGCAGATAACTGAAAAGCTCAGACCAGGGGACAGCATACTTTGTCCTGGATCATCCTACTTCAGACCACTGAAAGTTTATAGGTTCCCAGTTTGAGTTGACTCTGAGATCCTAGAATAATACAACACTCTATACTTCAAGAAAGCCAATCAAAACATTTACTGCAGAAGTACATAGAGCCCTTCCCTAATATAAATACTACAATCAGGTAGTAGCCTGGGAGGATAAACAAATAAAAAAGAATAGAAACATAAAAAGTTATTATGGTGATAGGGATACTCAAGACATAAGCCCAGAAGAGAATGACTCTAAAATATCTACAAGCAAAATCTTAAAGGAAAACAAAAAACAAAAAAAAAAAAACACTTCCCTTACCCCATCCCCCAACATAGTTGGGTACAGAAATACATTCCACACACAACAGGGAAAGAGGAAGGAAAGGGGTAAAGAGACAATAAGAGGAAGAGTAAATCAAGGGAGGAATTACTTTAAAGCAAGGGTGGATCTTAAGGAGAAGCTTAAAAGAAAAGAAAGGACTCATGATGACACTTGTCCCTGGAAAGTGGCTTGATGGATTCAAGAGTGCAGAATGAAACTTTCCCTCCCCTTCCCCCCTTTTTTGACCTGACAATGTGGAAATTTCTTTTCCTTGAATGTGTATGTTTATATCAGTGCTAGATTTAGAATAAGACTTTGTCAAAGAAAAGATTCCTTATGTACAAAAAATATTTAGAGCAAATTTTTGAAAAAGAACTAGAAACTATGGAAATGCCTGTCATTTGGGGAAGGAGTTTACATATGTATATGAATGTAATAAAATGTTATTGTGGTTTGAGAAATGAGGAAAAATATGATTTCAAAGCAGCATGGAAAGACTTATGAACTGATTCAGAGTGAAGTGTATAGAACTAGAACAATTTATACAATAATAATGATAATAATAATCTATAACCAAATAACTTTGAATCTGATTGTCACAATAACCATCCATTCATTATTTCATTAAAATTATGATGAAGCACACTATCTACCTGAAAGATAATAGACATAGAGGGCAGAATGAGATGTATATTTTTTGGATGCAACCCACAAGGAATATTTTTTTTTAATTGCTTTGTTTGATTATGAGTATTCTTTTATCTTTTTTGCAAGGCAATAGGGTTAAGTGACTTGCCAAGGTCATACAGCTAGGTAATTATTAAGTGTCTGAGGCCAAATTTGAATTCAGGTCTTCTTGACTCCAGAACCAGTGCTCTATCCACTTCAACACTTAGCTGTCCCAATTATGGATATTTTCAATCAGGATTTTGCTTTTGCTTAGCCCCACCCCCCAAACAATGAGATAATATAGGAGAGAGAAAACAGATGATTTTTTAAAAGCCAGGTTGAGGAGTTTATATTTTATCCTAAAAGCAGTAAGGCAGGGACAGCTATGTGATGCAGTGGACAGAGCACCAGCCCTGGAGTTGACCTTAAACACTTATTACTTACATAGCTGTGTGACCTTGGGCAAGTCACTTAATCCCATTGCCTTGCCAAAAAAAAGGAAGAGAGAAAGAAAAAAATTTAAAAAGCAATAGGGCATAATTGCAGACTTTTGAGTAGGGAAGTGGCAAGATCAGATCTTTGTTCAGGAATAACAAGTTTACAGTTATAATAAAGATGAACTGGAAGAGGGGTAAGATTTGAGGTAGAACGACAAATTAAGACAACTACATTAGCCCAGGAGAGAAGTGATAAGACATGAACTAGATGGCAATACTATCAACATAAACAGGGAAATTTGGAAAAATTATGGGTTTTTTTTTGGGGGGGAAGGTCAGGGTGGGGGGGAATTTGGTTTTATAAGTGTTGAGTCTGAAATGCCTATAGGACATCTAGGTGGAGATGAAGACAGACAGTAGTAGATAATACAAGTCTGGAATTCAGAAAGAGATGAAGTTTGAAAATATAAATTTCAAAGTAATCTACATAGAAATGATAATTGAATCCATGAGAGCCAATGAGATCACTGAAAAAAGCCTGTGCTTTTCAAAAAATAGAACTATGTGGGGGACACCCACACCTAATGGGTGGGAAGATAATGATGACCTATCAAAGAGACTGAAAATGTCAGACTAGTGGGAAGGGAATCTAGAGCACTGTCACAGAAGTAAAGGGAGGAGACAATGTCCAGGAAGAGGAATTAGGGGACCATGCAGAGGTCAAGTAGTACTATGAAAAGGCTATAGGATTTGGTGGTAAAGAGATTATTACTAATCCTGGAGGGAACAGACAGTCTCAGTCAAATGGTAGGGTCACAAGTTAGATTTTATGAGGCCTGAGAAATAAGTGAGAGGTGAACCAATGATGAGTATAGATGGCCTTTACTAGGAGTTTGGCTATAGTAGGAGGACAGCTTGAGAGAATACCAGAGACAAATAAAGGGTTTTTTGATTAGTTTTGCTTTGTAAAGGTGAAGGACTAGGATATGTGCATAGGTGGCAAGGGAGAAGATAGTGGAAAAGGAGAGAAAAGATGACAGAAGGAGAGGTAATAATCCAAGGAGTAAATTCTTGGAAGAGACAGAAGGGGATGAGATTAAGAGCACAAGTCAAAGGTTTAGTTTTTGCAAAGAGATCTTCTCCTTCAGTAGAAGTTGGAGCAAATGAGAAGATGGTTAATGCTAAGGAGATATTTTACAGTGAGGAGTAGGGAAAAAAGAGGAAGGTCACAATGGCTTCTTCTTTCTTACTAATATAAAGGCAAGGTCAAGTAGAAGATAGTATGGAAAACCTAAAAAGAGAAGATCTGTACTATCACCATAGAAAGTAACAGGAAGGGTACTTAGGTGGTGCAGTGGATAGAGCACCGGCCCTGGAGTCAGGAGTACCTGAGTTCAAATCCGGACTCAGACACTTAATAATTACCTAGCTGTGTGGCCTTGGGCAAGCCACTTAACTCCATTTGCCTTATGAAAAAAAAAAGTAATAGGAAATAAGTCAAGTTGGAATCAGCTTGTGAAGGACTTTAATACCATTGATGAGCTTCTCAGAACTTAGTTAATCCTCAAAAAGCAGATCTTTTCTATTGCTGGTATCATTTTCAAAGTCACTCACATGATAGAATTTGACAAAGTTTATGAGGCACTAGCACTGGCTTCAAAAACCCCAGTTATCTGCATGCCACAATGACAGATAACAAAAAGCATGCAGAATGCCTGACCTGCTTTCCTAATTTATATGGATTATATAAGTACACTGTAAAGTTTAAATTTGAACTATAGTTGTTCCTATAATCTTCTGAACTACTATAGTTTTATCTGAACAAAAACTCCATTTTGATCCAAAGTTCCCTGTGGGAGAATCAATTCCTGAAGTTTCAAAAATAATTCTTTATTTCTTTTAGAGACTAGCAGAAGGTGATCCAAAGTATGCTTAGGAGGCCAATTCTTACTATATCCTGCCTCTGCATCTTAACTTCCCTCATTCATACTCCCCCAATAGCCTTTTAATTTGTTTATGGCATGATCAATGTAATTTTCTTCTACAAATTTTCTTCAAATGTGCCATATTCTTTTTCCTTGCCTTTGTTTACGCCATATCTCCACTTTCTAGATTTCTACCTAGATAGTGGGCTCTTTTTTTTTTAGCCTTCAATAAGTAAATGTCTTAGGAAAAGGAACTCCAGCTAACAGTTAATTACCAACATGGAGCTCTCACAGAGATGAAGCAATTTAATAAAGGTCAAAATGTGAGGCCACAGAGAAGCCAGCTAGAAGGCAGACTTAACCCCTTGTCAATTACTTCCCTCTTCACCAGACAAGAAACGTAGTTACCACAAAACACACACACACACACGCACACACACACACACACACACACACACACACACACAAACACCCAGAAAGAAACTCAGGCTTCAGATAACAACTGACCAATCAATCAGTCAATCTATCAATCAATTAATAAGAATCTATTAACTATCTGCTACATGCTAGGCATAGTGTTATTCTCTGGGATGCAAGTATAAAAAATGAAATGGGGGAGGAGGGATCAGCTAGGTGGTACAGTAGAAAAAGCACCAGTCCTGGAGTCAGAGTTCAAATCTGACCTCAGACACTTAATACTCACTTAACTATGTGACCTTGGGCAAATCACTTGACTCTGCTGCCTTGCCCCCCCCCAAAAAAAGAATGAAACAATTTCTCCCTGCAAGGATTTTAATTGGAGAGACAAGAAGAAATTAAAATATATACAGTATAAGTATTAAGTAAAATCAACACAAACACATACTAAGTAATTAAAAATAAGGTAGTTTGAGAGGGCATTAGCAGTTGTAGAAATTAGTGCAGATGTTGACTGAACTGCATCTTAAAGGAAGAGGGACTTTACAATTCAGGAATAAGGAAAGAATTTTAGGCACAGGGAATGGTCTGTGCAAGGGGAGGAGTGCCTAGTGTGATGAGCAAAGAGAAGGTCAATTTGGTTGGATTGAAGAATATGAATGAGGGAATAATACTGGACAAGACTGAAAAAGAAAAATCACAGCTAGGCTAAGCCTAATACTCTTTAACGCAGCAATAAGACTACTAGCTTTGTATCCAAAGAGATTTAAAAAAAAGGGAAAGGATTTATATGTATAAAAAAATTTATAATAGCTCTTTTAGTGATAGCAAAGAATTTGCAATTGAAGGGATGTTCATCAGTTGGGAAATGGTTAACAAGCTGTGGCATATGATTACAATGATTACATATTACATTACATATGATTACAATACTATTGTGCTCTAATACATGATGAGCAAGATACTTTCAGAAAAATCTGTAAAGACTGAAAAGCAGAACCAGAAGAACATTATAACAGTAATATTGTATTATGATGATCAACTGTGAATGACTTTGCTATTCTCAGCAATATGAAGATCTAAGACAATTATGAAGGACTTATGATGAAAAATGCTACCCACTTATAGAGAAAGAACTGATAGAGTCTGAATGCAGATTGAAGCATACTATTTTTAATTTATTTCATTTTTGATCTTTCTTTCACAATATGACTAATTATGGAAATGTTTTGTGTGACTGCACATATCAACCCTATATCAAATTGTTTGCCTTCTCATTGAAGGTAAGGAGAGGAGGGAAGGAGGCAGAGATTTTGAAACACAAGAATTTTTTTAAATGAATGCTAAAAACTGTTTTTACATGTAATTGGAAAAAATATTCTTAAAAAAGGTAAGCCAAGAAGTTTACATTTTCTTCTTAAAGCAGCAGGAAGTCCAATGAGTAGGAGAATAATATGGTCAGATATGAGCTCAAGGAAAATTGCTATGGCAACATTTTGGAGGACAGATTATGGTGGTGACAGTCTTGAGGCAAAGACACTAACTAGGAGGTTGTTGTAAAATATATATGAGAAATGATAATGTTCTAAACTAAGGGGATAGCTGTGTGAGAGGAGACAGGTGGTCAGATATATTTCAAATTCCATTCAAATTTAGACATACCTTAATAAAAACAAGTTAGTTTTAGCCACAAAATAGGTAAAGATTTTTCCTTACCATGATTCTACCAAGAAATGTGCATTTTATATACATTTTATTAGTATAAATATTCACACTTTACCATTTTTACACTGAAACTGAAAACATGTACCAAAGGAACCTGATAAACCATTCTGGACAACAAGAAAGTACCATAAGAGGATCCAGAAAGATTTTTTTCCCTTCCCTCAACATAAAGTTTCTAAAATCAATTTTAATGAAAGCAATGGCAAGTTGGAAAAAAGGCAAATGCAGAAACTATTAAAAACAGAGGGGATAAATAGTAAATGCCTTCTCACACACAATAAAAAAATAATAAACTGACCCTGAACTTTTCATCATTTCAAAAATGATGACGTAAATAATTTTTTCCAATTAATCACCTTTTCTGATCAGTTTCCATCTTTTATGATAGAATCTAAAAGACATCTAAATAAGTACCAACTGCCAAAAGAGTTTTCAAAGGGACATTGATCTTTATTTCCCATACAATTGTATATATGTGATTTTTTTTTAAAGTTTAAAAATATCCTCTCCTAAAATGGAGTTGATTTATATTTACAAATTATAAAATAAATAAAATCTTAGTATTGGTCCAACTTCTGATTAGCAAAAGCAGATTAAATTGAAATGTAGAAGAAAGTCTAAAAATCAAAGGACACATGAGAGAGTAAGACCTGATTCCCTTGAATAACTGCTATGTAAACATCTCAAAAGATTATATATAATCTTGAGTGTGCCTCTGTGGACTCTTGGGGATGATTTATTACTGTAGAGCTAAGAAATATCTGTGTCAGTTAACAGAGGAATCTGCAAATTAGTGAAAGCAAGACCTGAATTTAAATCTTCCTGCTCTTTCTTTTTTATTCCCCCTGCCTAAGGTATAATTACACACTTTTATTTGAAAGTCAGAATATGGGAGCAAGAAATTATTTAAAACCTGAATAGGATACATTCCCTATTTACTCACAAAGCACACTACAAAGGATCACTATAACCACTATAACACCCCAATATTTCCTGCTCTTTCTTGATACTGGTACTGGTATCTTTATCTCAGTGATAAATTGGTAAAGTGCTTAACCCAGTGCCTGGCACATAGATACTTAGCAAATACTTGTTCTACCCCTGTCATCCCCCAATAATGAGGTTATTCTTAGTTTAGAGAAACAGCTTTAACAATTTACTTTCTGTTCTGCTCTCACTCCAATAAATTCTCCAGCCAGCTGTCAGAATAATTTTTCTAAAACACAGATCTGACCATATCACATAAGCTGCCCCCCCCCCCCACTTCTAGTCTTGTTATACTTTGCCTTCCTCTACATTTTCTGGCCTCACACTGGCAGAGCATTTTCTCTGGCTGTTGCCATGTCAAGAACATATTCTCTCTTCACTACAATGCCTGGTTTGCCTGGCTTCTTTCAAGTTTCAGTTAAAGTTCCAGTTTCTGCAAGAAGCCTTTCCTAGTCCTACTTAAAATTAGAGCTTGCCCACTGAGATTATTCCCAATTTATTTCTTGTTCTTGTTTGTTCATAGTTGCTTGTAGATTGAGCCCTCCACCCCCAAATGTGAGCTATTTGTTCTTTGCTTTTTTTTTTTTTTTTAAGATTTTTCAAGGCAATGGGGTTAAGTGGCTTGCCCAAGGCCACATAGCTAGGTAATTATTAAGTGTCTGAGGCCAGATTTGAACCCAGGTAACTCCTGACTCCAGAGCCAGTGCTCTATCCACTGCGCCACCTAGCCGCCCCTGTTCTTTGCTTTTCTTAATTGTATTTTCAAGTAGGATCTTGCAATAAAACAGGGGCTTAATAATTGCTGATTTTTCCATTAACTAACACTTTATCAACTCACTTTTCCAGGTGAAGAAGCTTGAAACAGAGTGAATAAGTGACTTGCCCAAAAGTCCAATA
The DNA here is from genome assembly GCF_037893015.1 of Macrotis lagotis. NCBI lineage: Eukaryota > Metazoa > Chordata > Mammalia > Peramelemorphia > Peramelidae > Macrotis > Macrotis lagotis. The sequence continues at coordinate 13,672,548 of NC_133665.1, read as the reverse complement.
ACTTGGCTAGAAATGGGATTTAATCTGGATCTTCTGATATCAGGACCAGTGCTCTTTCCATTACATTACACTCCCTGTTTGTTCAACTTTATTAGAGAATTCAGTGAAGATAGGTTTCCTTCATCATCACTTCTGCTGAATGTTTCCAATAGTCTATTCATTGGTCTTTCTTGCCTCAAGACTCTCCCCACTCCAAACCATTTTTCACACGGTCAGTAAAGCAATTTTCCTAAAGGGGAAAGTATGTCAGCCTCCTACCCAATAAACTAATGACTTCTTTATTTTTTTAAATTTTCATCTATTTGTACATGCATATTTCCAAGTTACAAAATTTCCCTCCACCCTTCCTTCTCACCCCACCCCCCTTAAGTAGAGAACAGTCAGGTTAGTATTCTACACACATATAAACTTATTTACAAATTAGTAATTTTTGGCATGAGGAATTAGAATTAAGGGAAAGAGATTCTTTTTATAAAATGTTCATCAAATTCAGTAGGGGTGTTTTTTTTTTAACTGTGTGTTTTGTTTTGGTTTGGTTTTCTTCCTCTGGATTGGGATAATTTAGTCCATAACCAGTCTGATACAGTTGTCCAAGGTCTCTGGACTAGCAAGAGGAGTTGTGTCTATCAATGATGTTCATCTCATAATGTTGTTGATATATATACGTTGTTCTCTTGACTCTACTCCCTTCACTCAGCATCAGATCCCATGTCATTCCATGCTTCTCTAGAGTCCAACCATTTATGGTTCTTTTGGCATCAGATCCCATGTTATTCCATGCTTCTCTAGAGTCCGCGACCATTTATAGTTTTTCACAGAACAATAATATTCCATAGTATTCATGTACCATAATTTGTTTAGCCACTCCCCAATTGATGGGCATCTCTTCAATTTCCAAATCTTTGGCACTACAAAAAGAGCTGCTATAAATATTTTGGAACATGTAGGTCTTTTCCTATTTTTTACAATTTCTTCTGGATATAGTCCTAGAACTGGAATTGCTGGGTCAAAGAGTATGAACAGTTTTATTGCTCTTTGGGCATAATTCCATAATGCTCTCCAGAAAGGTTGAATCTGTTCACAACTTCACCAGCAATGCATCAATGTCCCAATCCTCCCACAACCTCTCCAACATTGATCATCTTCCCTTTTTCTCATCTTCGCCAATCTGATAGGTGTGAGATGATACCTCATTGTTCTTTTAATTTGCATCTCTCTAATCAATAGTGATTTCACTCTTTGCAGATGATATGATGGTATACCTAGAGAACCCGAGAAAATCATCTAAAAAACTCCTTGAAAGAATTAACAAATTCAGCAAAGTAGCAGAATATAAAATAAACCCACATAAATCATCAGCATTCATATATATATATATGTATATATGAACAACAAAGCCCAAGAACAAGATATAGAAAGAGAAATTCCATTTAAAATAACTGCAGACAACCCTAAGACAATCCTAGAAACTATATGAACGCAGTTATAAAGCCCTCCTCACCCAAATAAAGTCAGATCTAAATAATTGGGAAAATGTCAAATCAAGCTAATATAATAAAAATAATAATTCTATCCAAATTAAATTATTTATTCAGTGCCAAACCAATCAAACCAATCAAATAACTACTTTACTGAGCTAGGAAAAAAATAGTGACAAAATTCATCTGGAGCAACAAATGGGCAAGAATAGCAAGGAACTGCTAAAAAAAAAAATGTAAAGGAAGCTCTACCAGATCTCAAACTGTACTATAAAGCAGCATTCACCAAAACTGCCTGTTACTGGTTAAGAAATAGCATGGATCAGTGGATTAGGATAGGTTCAAAAGAAACTACAGTAAATGACTACAGCAATCTACTATTTGACAAACCCAAAGACATCAGCCTCTGTAATAAGAACTCACTATCTGACAAAAATTGTTGGGAAAACTGGAAAACAGTATGGCAAAAATTTGGCATAGATCCACATCTCACACCCTATACCAAAATAAAGTCAAAATGGGTACATAAAGAGCAATACCATAGATAAATTAATAGACCAAAAATATACTATCTTATCTATGGAAAAGGGATGAATTTATGACTAAAGAAGAATTAGAGCACATTATAAACTACAAAATGAATAATTTTGACTATATTAAATTAAAAAGGTTTTGCACTAATAAAATCAATGCTGCCAAAATTAGAAGAAAAGCAGAAAGTTGGAAAACAATCTTCACAACTAGGAGTTCTGATAAAGGGCTCATTTCTAAAATATATAGAGAATTGCATCAAATTTATAAGGTTACAAGTCATTCCCCAATTGATAAATAGTCAAAGACTATGGACAGTTTTCAATGAAGAAGTTAAAGCTATATATAATCATATGGAAAAAAATGCTCCAAAACTAATGACTTCTTGTCATCTCTAGGATCAAAATATAAATTCTTATTTTGCTTTTACAGTCCTTCACAACCTAGCTTTTTCCTACCTTTTCAGTTTTCTTTGTTTATATAAGCCTTTGAGAAGTAGGCTCTTGACCCTCCCATTTCCTGTGTCTGTGCCTTTTTACAAAGTGTCCCTCTTGCTTGGAGTGTTTCTTCCTCTTCTTCCCCTCAGTCTCTTGGTAGTCTTGATTTTCCCAAGCCTTAACTCAAATATTATCTGTGGGAAGCCTTTCCTAGTTCCTCCCAGTTGCCGATGCTGCCTCCTCTAAGGTATTTATTTTGTATAGTATCTTATAAATATCTACATATATACATCTCTCTTCTCTTAGACTTTATGTTCACTGAGTGCAGCACCTATTTTAGCTTAGGGCCTGACACAATGCAGGCACTTAAAAAAAAGTTAAAGGAAAAAAAAATGATGGTCTTAAGGACCAGAGAATTGAATTGTAGTCCTCTTCAGCTCAATAGGGTTGTATTCTGTACTAGCTAAATCCCATTCTCCAAAGAAATCAGGGTACTAGGACTCTGGATACTTAGATTTAAACTGGGATGCATGATTATATCAGAAAGATTTCTAAGGTTCTTAAATAATATCAAGTGGTAAATCAAATGATCAGATTGAAAAGGAATATTTTAAGTGGAAAATTCTATCACCAACACACATTAGATTTAATTCAAGTGTAAAATTGGTACATCTGCAAAATAATTTTGCATAATAAAATATAAAACTCTAGAAAATACAGTGACTAATATTTTTATTAAAAATCTATAACAGAAACTATTATTTAGTCCAAACTGTTAAGCAAGAAACTTTATAGTTAGGAATAAACACTTATTTCTTCTTGGTCAAAGAGAAAAATAGATGGTGAGACTTTATATTTCTACAAGTGAGTATATTACAAGGAACAGTAAAAAACAGGTTATTTAAATAACACACTACTACTACTACAGTGATAATGAGAACTAATGAGTACCTCCACTTTCACTTTTAACTCCAGTAAAGTAGTATGTTAATTAAGGTGATTTTCAAGGAGGTCCATCTATTTTCAATAAAGTCTTTAAACAGCTACAAAACTGAAAGAAGGGACTTGAGTGTTCTGGGGGAAGTGAGAATAGGGTACCCCCACAGAGAAGTTCCAAATGGTTTGCTTCTGAATATTTTAGTAATTGTATATAGGTACAATTGAGTCATTCTGATTTCCCATTACACACACTCACACCAACTTTATCAAAGCTTACTATGGGGCTTTTGCATTGATCTTTAAACTTCATGAAACATTTACAGACACATACTTTTAAAAGCACTGAGCAAGACATATTTTCTCATCATATCAGAAGTGATATAATTGCTTCAAGGAAATTTCTGAAAATGAGTCCCTTCATGAAAAAGAACCAATATTTTATAAAAGGTTATTTAGCATCAAGAACTCTTTGCCCAATTCCTAAGGGAAAAAAAAAAACCATAACTGAACTTAGTGCTTAATAAAAACTTCCCTTTTCAAAATCATCTGTGAATTTTAGATTGTCTCTATTCCGGCAGAAGTCAGACGAACTGAAAAGTTAACTGGGTAACAGTGTACTATTCTGGCTGTATATTAGTGTTGTCTAAGAAGAGAAAATAATGAAGAAGAAAAGCTTGGAAACTTCCAGAGAGGGTACTGATAGTGAAGTTTTAGAAAAGGGAATGAAGGACTTCTGGCCAAGATGGCAGAGAGAAGACATGCACAGTACCAAAGTCTCCTAACCTTTTCCCATCTATGATATGAAACAAACCTCTTAACAGAAATCCTACCCACAAAACCCAGAAAGAAAAGCCAAGAGAAAGAACATCTACCTCAGGATTTGTCTTCTGCAGCTTTGGGTGAGTCCAGGAGCAGAGGGAGGATGAACCCTGGATCAACCAGATTAGCACTGAATTGGAGCCGGGGAGCCTGAGGGCCTGAGAGCCAGACCCACTTGATCAGTGGTGGGGCTAGACCCCAGGGGCTTGAGTCAACTAGGGAGCAGAGGTACTGGTGTTGGTGCTGACCCTCTGGAGTTTGCCCACAGGGCTGGTGGGGAGAGTTTTGGTGCAGGAGAGCTGCGGACACCATCCCTGGACTCCTCAGGTCTGAGGAAATCTGAGTCCATGCCTCCATGGCAGCTGAGGTCTCTTCCCAAAACAAACAATAGCAGACTACTTCTGCCTCAGGCACAGGTGTGGGAGCAGAAGAACCAGCCCAGCTGACAATAGGGAGAGGAATGACTTCAGCCCAGGGCAAAGCACACCATTGACTGAAGGCAAAAAGATTCAATAGCTTCAACCCCTCCCCTTCAAGCTAAAGAAGGCCTTAATCAAAGTCACAGACACTCCAGAGAAAACAACCATCACCTCCTACTGGCCAGCCGGAGAAATTGCACGCAGTGAGTAAAGCCTCTAGCAATTCCAAGCCCCTGTGAACCAGCCCCTCCCCAACTCAAGGTCTTAGCAAAATGAAGAAAGGTCAGCAGAAAGGTGGATCCATAGAAAAGTTCTTGGAAGGAAAAGACCCTAACTCAGAGAGTCCTAGAACCTCTGAGAATATGCTCTGGTCTCCAGCACAGAAAGACTCCCTTGAAGAAATAAGGTAGGAGTATAAAAATCAACTGGAAAATTTGGGAGAGACAACTAATACCTTGCAACAAGAAAACAAAGCCTAAGAAAATAAAATTAGTCAAATACAAAATGAGAATAAATCTCTCTGATCGTTATTTGGACAAATACAAAATGAGAATAATTCTCTCAGATCCTCAATTGGGCAAATGCAAAAGGAAAATAATTCTCGCAAAGCCTCAACTGGTCAAATGGAAAGCTCTTTCAAAAGTAGAATTGACAAACTGTTAAAGGAGTTGCACAAGGTTAAGGAAGAAAACTCCTCCCTAAAAAAAAGAATGGAGTCTTCAGAAACTAATGACTTCATGAGACAGCAAGAGCCTGTTAAACAAAATCAAAAAGTAGAAAAATTAGTAAAATATCTCATCAGCAAAACCACTGACCTCAAGAATAGGTTGAGGAGGGGCAACCTGCGAATTATTGGACTTCCTGAAAATACTGAAGAAAAAAAAAGCCTGGACTTAATGTTACAGGATTTAGTGATGGAAAAGTACCCTGATATCATGGAACCAGAGGGCAAAGTAGTTATTGAAAGAATACATTGATCCCCTCCAGAAAAAGATCCTAAAATGAAAACATCAAGGAATGTTGTGGTCAAATTCCAGAACTATCAGATAAAAGAGAAAATCCTGCAAGCAGCCAGAAAGAAACAATTTAATATCAAGGAGCCACAGTAAGGATTACGCAGGATCTGGCTGCATTAAGGGATTGAGAACGAGATATTTCGAAGAGCAAGAGAGCTTGGAATGCAGCCAAGAATCTACTATCCTGCAAAGCTGAGCTTTCTCTTCCAGGTAAAAAAGATGGACATTTAATGAAATGGAAGAATTCCAAACATTCCTGATGAAAAGACCAGAGCTAAATAGAAAATCTGGACATCAAACAGGAGGTTCAAGAGACAAATGGAAAGGTTAAAAAAAAGGGTGAGGGCAGTAAAAGGGGAAAAAAAAGTGCTATCCAATAAGTTGAAACTGGCTATACCTCAGCATGGGGAAAAAGATTCTCATAACTCTTGAGAAATGTAACTCTAACAGAGAGAATATACATAGCCGGAAGTGATGGACATTCATGACCTATCCATGAGACTGCTGGGCAATGGGATGTAATTGGCTATAACCCCACTTGGGAGAAAGAGTCTAATAACTCTCAAGAATTTTAACTCTATTGGATAGAATGTACTTAGCTAGAAGTGATGGATACTCAGAATTTTCTATGATTCAGATAGAATGATTTTAAAAACACTACTTCCTTAAAAAGGGGGGGAGGGGATTGAATGGGGTGAATCTCATTACACTAAGAGGTACAAAATACCTATGGTAATAGAGGGAGGACCTGAGAAACACCTGAATCTTCTTCTCATCAGACTTGGCTTAAAGTCAACTTACACAAATACTCAACTTAAAAAACATCTAACCTTTCAAATACTAAAAGAGGAAAAGGGAAGGGGGGGACGGAGAAAGGGAGGGGGAGGAGGGAAAGGGGAACTAACAAAAGGAAGGGAAGGGAAAAAGGGAAAAGGTAAAGAAAGGGGAGGGGATGATATAGGAGGGCAAACACACTGCAGGGGGTGGTATTCAGAAACAAAATACTGAAGAATACAGATAAGGGGGGGAAGGGGGAAAATACAAACAGACGGAAGATAGCATGGAAGGCAATAAAAAATTAATAATCACAACTTTGAATGTGAATGGGATGAACTCTCCCTTAAAATGTAAGTGAATAGCAGAGTGGATTAAAAACCAGAATCCTACAATATGCTGCTTACAAGAAACTCATTTTAAGCAAAGAGATACATACAGAGTAAAGGTAAAAGGTTGGAGCAAAATATATTTTGCTTTAGCTGAAGTGAAAAAAGCAGGGGTAGCAATCCTTATCTCAGACAAAGCAGCAGCAAAAATAGACAGCATTAAAAGAGATAAGGAAGGAAACTTTATCCTCCTAAAAGATACCATGGATAATAAAGTTATTTCAATACTGAATATATATGCACCCAATGGGATAGCATCCAAATTCTTAGAGAAGCTGAAAGAACTACAGGAAGACATAGACAGCAAACTCTACTAGTGGGAGACCTCAACCTCCTGCTCTCAGATCTCAAATCATAAAATAAACAACAAAGAAGTTAAGGAGGTAAATAGATTGTTAGAAAAACTAGATATGGTAGACTTATGGAGGAATCTGAATGGGGATAGAGGGGAATATACCTTTTTCTCTGCAGTACATGGAACTTATACAAAAATTGACCAGGTGCTAGGACATAAAAACCTAATAATCAACTGCAGAAAGGCAGAAACAGTGAATACATCTTTTTCAGATCACAATGCAATAAAAGTTATATGCAATATTGGGCCAATGAGATATAGACCCAGAACCAATTGGAAACTAAATAACCTCATTTTAAAGAATGAGTGGACCAAAAAACAAATTATAGAAAGAATTAACCATTTTATCCTAGATAATGACAATAATGAAACAACGTATCAAAGCCTATGGGATTCATTCAAAGTGGCTCTCAGGGGATATATTATATTTTTAAATGCTTACATAAATAAATTAGAGAGAGAGAAAATCAATGAACTAAACATGCAACTAAAAAAATTAGAGAAGGAACAAATCAAAAATCCCCAATTAAATACCAAATTAGAAATTCTAAAAATTAAAGGAGAAATTAATAAAATCAAAAGCAAAAAAAAAACCTATTAAATTAATAAATAAAACCAAATGTTGGTTTTATGAAAAAAAAACAATAAAATTGATAAACCTCTGGTCAATTTGATTAAAAAAAAAGAAAGAAGAAAACCAAATTGCTAGCATCATAAATGAAAAAGGTGAACTCACCACCAATGAGGAGGAAATTAAAGTAATAATTTGAAATTATTTTGCCCAAATCTATGCCAATAAATTTTATAATCTAAGTGAAATGGATGGATATTTACAAAAATAAAAGTTGCCCAGGTTAAATGGAGAGGAGATTAAATACCTAAACAACCCTATCTCAGAAAAAGAAATTCAACAAGTCATCATGGAGCTCCCTAAGAAAAAATCTCCAGGGCCTGATGGATTCACAAGTGAATTCTACCAAACATTTAAGGGACAATTGGTTCCAATTCTATATAAACTCTTCAGAAAAATAGGCAAAGATGGAACTCTGCCTAACTCTTTCTATGAAACCAATATGGTGCTGATAACTAAACCAGGAAGAGTTAAAACAGAGAAAGAAAATTATAGACCTATCTCCCTAATGAATATAGATGCAAAAAATCTTAAATAAAATCTTAGCAAATCGATTACAGCAAGTTATCACTGGGATAATACATTATGATCAAGTAGGATTTATCCCAGGAATGCAGGGTTGGTTCAATATTAGGAAAACTGTTAGTATACTAAATTATATCAACAACAGACCTATCAGAAATTATATGATCATATCAATAGATGCTGAAAAAGCTTTTGACAAAATACAGCACCCATTCCTATTAAAAACACTACAGAGTGTAGGAATAAATGGACTGTTCCTTAGAATTAGCAGTATCTATCTAAAACCATCAACAAGTGTTATATTCAATGGGGAGAGGCTAGAGGCATTCCCAATAAGATCAAGTGTGAAACAAGGGTGCCCATTATCACCATTACTATTCAATATCATATTAGAAATGTTAGCTTCAGCAATTAGAGAAGAAAAAGAAATTGAAGGAATTAGAATTGGGAAGGAAGAGACAAAACTCTCACCCTTTGCAGATGACATGATGGTCTACCTAGAGAATCCCAAGAAATCATCCAAAAAACTACTGGAAATAATTAGCAATTTTAGCAAAGTTGCAGATTATAAAATAGCCTCATAAATCTTCAACTTTTCTATATATGTCTAGCAAGATACAACAGGAAGAGCTAGAAAGAGAAATACCATTCAAAGTAACCTCAGACAATATAAAATACCTGGGAGGCTATTTGCCAAGACAGAGTCAGAAACTTTTTGAAAACAATTCTAAAACACTTCTTACACAAATTAAATCAGATTTAAATCTCAGTAAATATCAACTGCTCATGGATAGGTAGAGGTAATATAATGAAATTGACAATTCTACCAAAACTAAACTACCTGTTCAGTGCCCTACCAATAAAAATTCCAAAAAATTACTTTAATGAGTTAGAAAAAGTTGTAAGTAAATTCATATGGAGAAATAAAAAGTCAAGAATTTCCAGGAATTTAATGAAAACGAGTGCAAAAGAAGGTGGCTTAGCCCCACCTGATCTAAAATTATATTATAAAGCATCAGTCATCAAAATTGTTTGGTATTGAATAAGAAATAGAGTAGTGGACCAGTGGAATAGACTAGGTGCATTAGCAGGCAATAATTATAGTACTATGCTGTTTGATAAACCCAAAGAGTCCAGCTATTGGGATAAAGACTCTCTCTGATAAAAACTGCTGGGAAAATTGGAAGTTAGTATGGAAGAAACTTAGATTAGACTAACACCTCACACCCTTTACCAAGATAAGATCCAAATTGTTACAGGACTTAGACATAAAAAAACAATACTATAAGCAAATTAGAAGATCAAGGACTAGTTTATCTGTCAGATCTATGGAAAGGGGAGCAGTTTATGACTAAGGAAGAGATGGAGAACATCACCAAAAACCAACTAGATGATTTCAATTACATTAAATTAAAAAGTTTTTGCACAGATAAAACCACTGTAACCCAGATCAAAAGAAATGCAGTAAATTGGGAAACAATCTTTACAACTAATGATTCTGACAAAGGACTCATTTCTAAAATATACAGAGAACTGGGTCATATCTTTAAAACAAAAAGCCATTCCCCAATTGACAAATGGTCAAAGGATATGCAAAGGCAATTTACAGATGAGGAGATCAAAGCAATCCATAGCCATATGAAAAAATGCTCTAAATCATTAATTATTAGAGAAATGCAAATTAAAGCTTCTCTGAGGTACCAAACTCATACCTCTCAGACTGGCCAATATGACCAGAAAGGATAATGATCATTGTTGGAAGGTTTGTGGAAAATCTGGGACACTATTACACTGTTGGTAGAGCTGTGAACTCATCCAACCTTTCTGGAGAGAAACTTGGAGCTACGCCTAAAGGGCAACAAAAATGAGCATACCCTTTGACCCAGCAATACCACTACTGGGTCTATACCCTGAAGAGATGATGAAAAAGGGTAAAAACATCACTTGTACAAAAATATTCATAGCAGCCCTGTTTGTGGTGGCAAAAAATTGGAAATCAAGTCAATGTCCTTCAATTGGGGAATGGCTTAGCAAACTGTGGTATATGTATGTCATGGAACACTATTGTTCCATTAGAAACCAGGAGGGACGGGATTTCAGAGAAGCCTGGAGGGATTTGCATGAACTGATGCTGAGTGAGATGAGCCCAACCAGAAAAAACACTGTACACCCTAAAAGCAACATGGGGGTGATGTTCAGCCTTGAAGGACTCGCTCATTCCATCAGTGCAACAATCAGGGACAATTTTGGGCTGTCTGCAATGGAGAGTGCCATCTGTATCCAGATAAAGAGCTGTGGAGTTTGAACAAAGTTCAAGGACTATTCCCTTTAATTTAGGAAAAAAAAACAGATATCTTATTGTCTGATCTTGTTATCTCTTAGGCTTTTTGTCTCCTTAAGGATATGATTTCTCTCTCAGCATACTCAATTTGGATCAATGTACAACATGGAAACAAAGTAAAGACTGACCGATTGCTTTCTGTGGGGGGGTGGGGAGAGGGAAGTAAGACTGGGGGAAAAAGTAAAACTCAAATAATATTTTTAATAATAAAAAAAGAAAGTTACCAAAAAAGGGGGGGGATGAAGTGGGCTGGTGAGGGAGCTGCTATAAAGGATGCCTGAACATTTTAGAACCAAACAAAGTAGAGCTAATCGAGACTAGATGGTCTAGAGGTAAGCATAATTTTAAGGAGAGCTAAGAGGCTCTGAGAGACTTTTCCAAAGTCACAGAGTCAGAGTAAAGAAAAGCCTCTCCCTTTGAGAGAGTTGGTCAAGATATGAGGGAAAATTCAGGTACTTTGTTAAGCTCTCCTGGCTTTCCCTCAGAATGACATTGAACCAAGCTCTTCACAGATTCTGGATTGAAAGAACCCCACAAAAGAACAGAGGGGAACATCTTCCAGCAAGACCTGTCACAGGGAGAGAGGGGGCAGGCCCGGGGCAGAGAGTAGACACCCAAAGCACCAGCAGCAGGGTGAGATAAAAGATTTCTCTGAGCAGGGGGGGAACTGAAGCCTTGGCACCAAGTGCAGTGGGCAGCCTGGGAGAGCTCCACTGGGCTTGCCCAAGACACTCAACTTGGCGGGTATGGACAGGTGACCCGAATCTTGAACCCCAGATTCCAGTGGAGCCCCCAGTGTTCCTAGGGAGCCCCTGATATTCATGAGGGAGGGCCTGACTTTCTCCAGTATAAACACAAAAAACCCCTCTCCCTTTCCCCCACATGCAGGTGATAGGACTTCCCCAGCAATGATTACACAAAGAGACCCTCAGGTGTTTCTAACCCAGACAGCCTAGCCCAATGACTGGGTTGTGGGACAGCCCCAGACAAAGGGAGTAAGGAGGCTGACAACCCCAGCACAGACAATTCAGATAAAGATCCTGTCATTCCTTATTCCGTCTACTTATTAACTCCCTAAATTTTCTAACTTCAATGAGCAAGGCATCTGGGGTTCTCAACACAGCAGATCTACAAACCAAACCCTCCCCCTACACAAGACACTAGGGAAAGCTAACATCCTAAAATGAAGAAAGGCCAGTATAGAGTAGGTTGAATACTACCTTAGAGATAAGTATACTAGCTCAGAAAAGGAGGACAGAATGGCACTTTTGTGAAGCTTCAAAGAATATGAATTGGGTCTCCAGTCCAGAAAGACATCTTAAAAGAGATCAGAAAGGAGTTTAAAAATCAAATGGGAAAAATGGGAAAAGAAATGCAAGAGAAAAGTAATACTATGCAAGAGAAAATTAACACCTTACAACAAAAAATGACAAGGAAAAAAATAGATAAATATAAGAAGAAAATAATTCCCTCAAAAATATAATTTGGTAAATGGAAAAAAAATAACTCCCTTAAAAATGGAATTGACCAAATGGAAAGAGAGATGCAAAATCTAAAATGTAGAAAATTCCTCTGTGAAAAATAGCCGGGATCTGTAGAAAACAATGACTTCATGAGACACCAAAAAAATGTTAAACAAAAATTGAAAAAAATGAAAAAAAAATAGAAGAAAGTGTAAAATATCTTATTGGTATAAAACAACCAACTGGAGAATAAATCCAAGAGAGACAATTTAAGAATTGCAGGACTGCCTGAAAACCTTGATAGAGAAAAAAAGCCTGGACTCCATACCCAGGATATAGTTAAAGCAGAACTGCTCTGATATCCTGGAACCAGAGGGCAAAATAATTATTGAAAGAATCCATCAATCCCCTCCTGAAAGGGATCCCAAAATGAATATATATATCCTCCTGAAAGGTACCATTGATAATGAAGTAATTTCAATATTAAATGTGCATTCACCAAGCAATTATAGCATCCAAATACTTAGAGGCAAAGCTACATGAGTCACCAGAAGATATAGCCAGTGAAATTATACTGGTGGGGAATCTCAACCTCCATCTCTCAGAATTAGATAAATCTAACCATAAAATAAACAAGAAATTAAGGAGGTGAATAGATTTTTGAAAATTTAGATATGATAGACCTCTGAAGAAAACTGAATGGGGATAGAAAGGGAATACTCCTTTTTTTTCTTAAGTACACGGTACCTACACAAAAACTGACCATGTATTAGGGCATAAAAACCTCATAATCAAATGCAGAAAGGCGGAAATATTGAATGCATCCTTCTCAGACCATGATGCAATAAAAATCACTTGTAATAAAGGGCCATGGAAAGATAAGACTTAAAACCAATTGGAAATTCACCTAATTTTAAAGAATGAGTGGATCAAACAACAAATCATAGAAAGAATTAATGATTTCACCCAAGACAATGATGAGACATAAACCAAAACTTATGGGATACTGTCAAAGCACTTATTAGGAGATACGTTATATCTCTAAGTGCTTACATGAATAAAATAAAGAAAGAGATCAATTAACTGAGCATGCAACTAAAAAAGTTAGAGAAAGAACAAATTAAAAATTCCCAATTAAATACCAAATTGGAAATTCTGAAATTAATAAAATTGAAAGCAATGAAACTACTGAACCAAATAAAACTAAGAGTTGGTTTTATGAAAAAAACAATAAGAGATAAACCTTTGTTTAATTTGATTAAAAAAATAAGAGAACCACATTACTAGCAACAAAAATTAAAAAGGTAAATTCACCAATAAGAAGGAAATTAAAGCAACAATTTGGAACTGTTTTGTCTAACTATATGCCAATAAATTTGATAATCTAAGTGAAATGGATAAATATTTAGAAAAATATAAATTGTCCAGTTAAAGAAGATGAAATTAAATACAAATAACCCCATCTCAGGAAAAGGAATTTAACAAAGCATCAATGACCACCCTAAGAAAAAATCTCCAGACTCAAGATGAATCCACAAATGAATTCTGCCAAATATTCAAGGAATGGTTCCAATTATATATGAACCAATTGAAAAAACAGTGAAGAAGGAGGTCTGCAAAACTCCTTTTATGACACCAAAAAATACTGATCCAAACCAGGAAGAGTCAAAACAGGGGAAAAAATCATGGACCAATTTCACTAATGAATATGGATGCAACAATTTTAAATAAAGATTAGAAAAGTGCTTCCAGCAAGTCACTAGGATACACTATGCTCAAACTAGATTTATAGCAGGAAAGTAGGGTTGGTTCAATATTAGGAAAATTATCAATATAATTGACCATATCAGTAAGAAACCTAACAGAAATCATATGATTATCTCCATAGATGCTGGAAAAGCTTTTGACAAAATACAGCACCCATATTCTTACTAAAAACACTAGAAAACATAGGAATAAATGGAATGTTCCTTAAAATTAGATTTATCTAAAACCATCAACTAGCATTCTATGTAATATATAGGCTAGAAATCTTCCCAATAAAATCAGGACTGTCACAAGGATGCCCATTATCACCACTATTATTCAATATGTATTAGAACTATTAGCTTTAGCACTAAGAGAAGAACAAGATGTTGAAGTAATCAGAATTAGTAAAGAAGAAACAAAACTCTCACTCTTTGCAGATGATGAGATACCTAGAGAACCCTAGAAAAATCACCTAAAAAACTACTGAAAACAATTAGCAACTTTAGCAAAGTTGCAGGATATAAACTAAACTCACATAAATCCTCAGTATTTCTATATCATAGTAAGGAGATAAAGCAGCAGGAAATAAAAATGGAAGTCTCATTTAAAATAACACCAGAAAACATAAAATATTTGTGAGTAGACCTGCCAAGGCCGACTCAGAAACTATGAAAATAAAGATAAAAGACTTGTCACACAAAATCATATCTAAATAAGTGGGCAATAGGTCATGCTAATATAATGAAAAATGACAATACTACTAAATTAAATTACTTACTTAGGGCCAAACCGATTATACTTCCAAAAAATTACTTTAGTGAGCTAGAAAAAATAGTAACTAAATTCATATGGAGGAACACAAGGTTAAGAATATCGAAGGAATGATTTAAAAAATGCAAAGGAAGGTGGGCCCAGACATACTAGATTTAAAATTTTATTATAAAGCATTAGTCATCAAAACTGTTTGTTACTGGCCAGGAAATGGAGTAATGGATTAGTGGAATAGATTAAGTATAAAAGAAACAGCAGTATATGACTATAGTAATCTACTGCTTGATAAACCTAAAGATTCCAGCTTATGGGATAAAAACTCACTTTTGATAAAAACTGCTGGGAAAACTGGAAGACAGTATGGCAAAAGTTAGGCATGGGCCAACATCTCACACCTATACCAAGATAAGGCCAAAATAGGTACAGGAGGGGCAGCTAGGTGGTGGAATAGAGCACCAGCCCTGGTGTGAGGAGGATTGAGTTCAAATCTAGACTCAGACACTAATTACCTAGCTTTATGACCTTGGGCAAGTCACTTAATCCCATTGCTTTGCAAAAACAAACAACCCCCCTCTCCAACCCAAAAGCAGCATGTGCAGATACAATGGGAGTTGTAGTCACAACCCTACACACAGGTGACCCAGATCAAAGGATTGTGTCCTCACTGGAAGCAGCAGTGGGATTTGGCAGCCCCTGGGTGTCTAAGCAGCCTTGGCCTGATTTCCACAACAGGCAGAGATCCTACCCTGCCATCAAAACAAAAAATTGTACAAAAAGTTCTTTAAAATTGATTCCACTCACTAACAGTGCATGAAATGTCTGCATATTCATAGACAACACAAGATCCAATAGACCTGAAAGACAAACAAACTCTTGTTGCAAAAGAACTCAGAAGAGATCACATCCAGATAGCAGCCCTGGGTGAAACAAAGTTGGCAAATGAAGGTCAGCTTACTGAAGTCGGAGCTGGATGTTTTTCTGGAGTGACTGTAGTAAAAGAGAAACACCATAAAGCTGGGGTATGTTTTGCAATCAGAACCAATCTAGTCAACAAACTTGAGTGTCTGCCAAATGGAGAGAAAAACAGGCTCATAACAATGAGGTTTCCACTTGAAGGAAAACATCATGCCACCATAATCAGCATCTATACTCCCACCATGACAAACCCTGATGAAATCAAAGAAAAATTTTATGAAGACCTAGAGATCCTTATCGTCAATGCACCAAATGAGGACAAGCTTATAATTCTGGGTAATTCTTTAATGCTAGTGGGCTCAAACTAACAGGCATGTTCTTAGGAGTTCTTAGGAGGAATGGAGTTGGAAAGAGCAACAGCAGTGGTCACCCACTAACTGAAGACTCATGCATTTCTTAACCTTCTCATCAAAAAACACTGTCTTCCATTTATCTAAAGACAATAAAACTTCCTGTATGCAACCTTGTAGCAAACATTGGCATCTAACAGCCTACATGATAAGAAGGAAAAAAGACAAACAGGATGTGAGAGTGCTGAACTTAATGAGGGGTACAGAGTGCTGGACTGAGCACAGACTCAGCTTCTCTAAGCTAAATAGTCACATCCAACTGAAGCAGTGGCCTCAAGGCAAAGTGATTACCAGAAAAAATTGACGTCAAGAGATTAGAGTGTCTTTCTGAGTGGGAACAATTTATTGTAATGGAGGAAAAAAGGAGAGGGCAGCTTTCAGAGATTTGGTGTACAGCACTGCATTTGCTCATTGGGGTCAAAACATTCACAAACATCAGGGTGGGTTTGATGAAATGATGGGGAAATACAGAAGCTGTGAAATGAAACCTCCAAATGAAAGGAGCCTAATGGCAAAAAGTTTACCAGCAGAATGGTTCATTCACTTCTAAGAAGGTAGCATTTATTTCCATCAAAAGTAAAGTATCCATAAAGCTTAGAGAGATTCTTGGTTCATTAAGAAGGCAGATGAAATTCAGTTTTATGTAATAATAATAATCCAAAGAGCTTTTATGATGCCCTGAAGGCTACTTATGGGCCAAAGACATATGGTATGTCTCAATTACTCAGTGTTGATGGAGCCACATTGATTAGTGATAGGGACAAGAACAGAGATGATGACAAGAAAGATGGGCAGAACATTTCCATAGTGTTCTTAACAGACTGTAATCAATCAATGTAGAAGCCATTGACCATTTATCTCAAAAGTCAATCCATTCTAAACTGAATCTCCAACTGAAGAAGAGGTTTTGCCTGCCATTAGGCTCCTGTCATTTGGCAAAACACCTGATGCTAATTCTATTCTAGCTGAGATTTACAATGTGGGGGCTGACCAAAATTTTCCAGCTTATTTAACATGAAGAGATTATCTTCATACCCAGGGATTCAAGGATGTTTCTGTTGTTCATCTCTGTAAAGTTAAAGGGAATAGTTTATCATGTGACAATCATGGAGGTTTTTCTCTTTTAGTCATTGTTGGTAAGATTCTTGCAGAATTCTCCTCAATGAGCTGATCACCTCCCTGGGAGCCAGTATGATTTCAAAAAGGGTTGTTAAGACTGTCATTTTCTAGATAAGAAAACTGAAGCCTGAAATGTGGCACAGTCTTTAGTGACAGGAACCAAGGTTCCAGCTCAGGTTTCCTGATTTCTAGGTGAGAAGTTCTTTTACTTTTGATCATATTGCCTTCAAAGATATTACAAATATGCCAGTATTCGAGATCTGTCTATAGGATTTTTTTTAAATGGTCTTAGGAACAAAAGCCATAAAACTTGCTACTCGGTTTCTTTATCCACCTAAAAGATAGATAAGAAACTTTTGCCTTATTATAGAACATATTTGTCAGGTGTTAATAGCCTGAGGTCAATTCCTCTGATGTATAGTTAATACAGAAGGATAGATATGAAAACCAAATTTCATTTCTTATTTCTGTTCAAGTCAAAGTGAAAATGACAACCTTGGTTCCAAATTTAGAAAATTTAGCTATTTCTTAAAAGACAGATAAAACTAGAGGGGGTAAAGGAAAGAGAATTGGGAGAAGAAAGCAATAATTAGCACAAAACTCTTAAAAGGAAAAAGCACTGATGCTCATTCAATCTTTTAGTGGCAAGACCAATTAAAAGAAAAATATTTCAAAACACAGATATGGTTAAAGAGTTCACATAAGGTGAGCTCTAATTATATACTATACTATATACTATAATTATATACTATGAAAAATATTAAATTGGTCAGAAACAAATGAATACAGGTGAGTGTTTATAGGAAATTACTTCTGCCTCAGTAAAATTTTTAAATAACTAAGAACAATAAAAACTGAACAAATATAAAGTCAACAAACCCATCTTAGGGAAAATTATCACATGGCCTTTGACTGATAGTAAACATAACTCAAAAAAAGTTTAACACTTTCTTTCCAAATTCCTTTTTTTTTAAGGTTTTTGCAAGGCAAATAGGGTTAAGTGGCTTGCCCAAGGCCACACAGCTAGGTAATTATTAAGTGTCTTGAGGCCATATTTGAACTCAGGTATTCCTGACTCCAGGGCTGGTGCTCTATCCACTGTACCACCTAGCTGCCCCCAAATGCTTTTTTAAAAGTTCCCAAACACAAACTAAATATAGTAAGTCAGTTAGAGGAAAAAAATGGTTTTTTATCTTTTCTCAGTGAAATGTTCTAGGCTTACTCTAGTACATAAAAAAAGGGATACATGTGACCATATTATTTCAATTAGAACACATCCTTAAAGTACCTCAATTATGATAATAAGTTTGTAAAAATGTGGAAAGATTACAGGAATATACATTAAAGCACATCAATGAGCATTACTGAAAAAAAGTTGCAGCAGACAGGTACCAATCAAATAATCAATAAGCAGGAAACAACTACATCATCCTGCTTTAAAAGTACAAACTAATACATTTGATTTACTTTAAGAAAATCCATTTAAACAAAACTGGCAGCTGTATTATAATCACATTTCCAGTCAGTTTATAAGACAAAATTTCATTTCTCCATATTTCTACTTCATTTCTGAAAAAGGGCCAGCAATATTATGCATCAAACACTCTGAGAAGTGTCATTCATAGAGAGAGGGGAAATGATGTTAATTTCATGTTATCATTCCCTTAGAGAATTGGCAGCTTAATTCAAACATGATCCTCTTTCTGATTAGAATAGCATATAGCCCTAGTTTCAAGGAAGGAGAAGAAAGAACATATGCAGGCAGAACAGTAATAATATAAAAATTAATTAATATTAGAATGGTTAATTGGCAAAAATTAAAATAGAATCTATATTCTATATATTCTATGTGAATTTTAAAAAATCTTTGTGCAATATTCCATTTGAACAAAAACAAAATTTTAAAAATTATTTCAAATTTTGTGGGAACTATGTTAGTAGAATTTGTGAATGACAACAATATAACAAAACACAAGTGTATGTAAAAATTCATTTTAGTCATAATTAGGCCTCCTTAAAAAGTCTGGCCAATACAATTGTCTCGAACTCTAAAGCTTTTTTATTTTTTTAAAGTTTTTGCAAGGCAATGGGGTTAAAGTGGCTTGCCCAAGGTCACACAGCTGGGTAATTAAGTGTCTGAGACCAGATTTGAACTCAGGTACTCCTGACTCCAGGGCCCGTGCTCTATCCATTGTCACCTAGCTGCCCCTTCAAACACTAAAGCTTTAATACTTTAAAAGGTCAATTTTATGTTAATGAAATCTTGTTAAGTGTGTATGAATAATTAAAGTGGCTGTTATATCTTGTTATTTTAATGCTATTTCCCCAGCTGAATATATTTTAAAACAGACGAATCAAACTGCATTGTATTATCTTCAAAGAGAAAACAACAAAATGGGGAAAATATTATCCACAAAAGCCACAATGGCCACATGCACTTGCACTGCAAATGCCACATATACATTTGCCTCTCAAATTTCATTTTAACTAACCCAGCTTACTCTTCTATTACTTAAGCAACTCTCTTTTTAGTTCTCGAACCTGAATGCTCCAAAAGGTCCATTTTATTTGGAACTGTCTTACTTTCACCTTCATTTTCTAAGAGGTTTGATTATATTTAGTATTACAGTATATTTATATAGAATATTATATTTAATTCATAATGTAGTTGGATAAAATATTTGACTCACACCTTTCATCAATCAACTCTTTACTCCATCAAAACTAAAAAAAAATTAACTAATGGGATGGAGATGAAAACAAGAAAATGTATGAAAAAATTATCTGTTGCAATGTACTATGGTTATCATGTGCTATTTAGTGTATTCATATTGAATGATCACCAAGTTGCACAATTTTCAGCACTAAGATCACTAAGAAGTTAAAAAATGTGGTAAGAAACTGGGAAGGGAAGGGGGAAGGACATCTTAAGGGATGATTTAAAATTTGTCAGTCTTACTCAAAATTATATTCAAGGTTAAGGAATCAGAACTAAATTGTACATTTATTTTATGGTTAATCAAGAAAAGTCTTTTTCTACTTCTTACTTTCAAACTGCTTCAAGTAATTATTTGAGAAGAACATAGTACCAAACAGACTGTAGTCTCCCTGAATCTTGCCACAACCCTCGTTTTTGTTTTTATTGCCTTAACAAACTTTCATTCAGTAGATCATTTGGAAAAATTGGGAGAATATAACAAAAAGCTCAGTGAAATGATTCCAACTAGCCAGCTAATCAATTAAAAGTAGTAAACAAAATATTTTGAACATTTATTTCAGTAAAGTTGAAGAAAAAGTGTATTTGCCAGTATGTTTTCTGACATGTAATGACTTTACTGTCACAACACAGTCAAACTAAGCAACATAATCCATCCATATTTACTAATTCCCTTGAAGAAATCTAAATTATCATCTATTAGAGATGAAAATAGTGAAAAGGTAAAGGGAAAAGACAAGAGGATTGAATTGTCCAAGTTTCTAAGAAAAGGAAAAAAGAACAGATATAAGCAAAGAAAATAAAAATAGTTAACAAGTTGAAAACAGAAATATGAATCAGAGAAACTAATTGGCATTATTAGTTGATGTTCTACTCTGCAGTATATAAAAAAGAATAAACTACTGAAATATTCAGGAGTTAAAAATAAAAGGAAGCATTACAACATGATCTCAAAATAGAGAAAAATTCAGTAAACTTTCTTCAAATTAAAGTAACCATCATATAGATGTAGTATGATTATTAAAATTACCATATAGAAAGACAAAGTTCAAATGTTTATTTATTTAGCACCTGTAAAGCATGTAGTCAGGTTTCTCCACAGTTATTATTAATAAAGAAGAGTTACTTACTCAGATCCAGGACATCATCTGTTTTTATTAGGTCCTCTTCTCTTGTCAGTGGTAACTGAGTCTCTGGTTCATCTCGAAGTTGTAGTGATAGCGAGCGATACATGAAAAAAACTCGAATTGCCTAAAGAAATATGCAAGAAAATAGAAACACTAAAACTGCACTGTCATTCATTTAAAATTACATATAAAAGTAATGCAGAAAGACCAAATATTATAACTTGATACATCATCCACCCACTATCCCTTTTATCTCACTTTTCTGACATAGGTTATATCTGGATAACCAGGGTTTTCATGGCAAGAGGAAATAATCTTTGCTCAACATGGATGCAAAGTGAGAACACTCTCAACTGCGCTTTTAAAAATATATTTCAATTTTTCAGTGAACAAAATTCAAATTTTCTCCCCCTCTTACATCCATTGAAAAACTCCAAAAAATCTTATAAACAAATATGCATAGCCTTAAAGCAGCACTTTTTGTGATAGCAAAGCATTAGAAACAGACTGAATATACATCAACTGGAGAATGACTAAACAAATTATAGCTCCTGAATACATGAATTATTATAGTACATGGAATATTTATATGCTATAAGAAATGATATAGGTAATGAAATGAATACAGAGAAGCAGGTAAAGTTGTACATGAACTGATGCAGAGCAAAGTAAGCAGAGTAAAGAAAACAACATATATATATATAAAATATATATTATATATATATATATATATACCACAATATAAATGGAAAGAACAATAATAAATGTAAATATAGCAAAATTATAAGATCAAGCAGGACTCAGATGAAGAAATAACAAAAGATACCCTTGACTAACTCTTTTGTGGAAGTAAGAAGCCTAAAGGCATTAGAAATTGCATATATTTTTGGACTTTTTCAATGTATTGATGACATATGCTGATTTTTTTTTCTCTTTAAAAAATACTATTTGTAGGGGTGGCTAAGTGGTGCAGTGGATAAAGCACCGGTCCTGGAGTCAGGAGTACCTGGGTTCAAATCTGGTCTCAGACACTTAATAATGTGTGGCCTTGGGCAAGACACTTAACCCCATTTGCCTTGCAAAAACCTAAAAAAATAAAAAATAAAAAAAATAAAATATGGAATGGCTTTCTGGGAGAAGAAAGAATACTTGGGGAAACTAAGACAAAGTCAGAAACTGAGGACATCAATTAAAACTTTAAAAAATAAAAACAAAAACAGTCAACCAAAGCAAATTTCTGAATTAGCTATATCTAAAAATAGATGACTCATTCTGCAACTTGAGTCCATCTTCTTTCCTTACTTTTTTTTTGCAAGGTAATGGGGTTAAGTGACTTGCTAAAGGTCACACAGCTAGGTAATTAAGTATCTGAGTTGGATTTGAACTCAGGTCCAACTTACTCCAGGGCCAGTACTCTATCCACTGTGACATTTAGCTGCCCTCCTTTGTTTACTTTCAATCGACCAGAATTAACACATGAGAATATTAAAGGAGGACAAAGTAAGGATAAAAAATAAATTAATTCTATTTGGGCAAGATTTTTAACTTTCTACCTCATATCATTTCCTTTGGGGGTGTTGAATGATTTCAGTTTACTTTTCTTTCCATTGTTTGGTCAATTCTCTAGCACAGCATTAAAATAGCCAAGAAGAGTCACAGAATTTGCTCCTGGAAAGGAATTGAGTAGCCATCTAGTTCAACCTATACCTGAAAAGAATGTATTTGGCCAGCAGTCATTCAGTCTCAGGAAGGAAAACAGTAAGAACAGAGAAAAAGCTGTAAGTGGTCTGCTATCCACAATTAAGATAAGCAGTAAACAGGAGGTGACTATGTATAAAATAATTAATTTTTATACAGGCCAAAGGTTTTTTAGGCTCCTCTTGCTATCCTCATCCATATTCACCCCCAAAAAATCACATCCTAGATTTTACTTTTATAGTCAACAAAAACTTTTAATGAAGGAAAAAGGCATTAAAGTTCTTTAGCAGTGAAGCTTTATTTTTACCTCCTTAAAAAAAAAAGTTGTTCATATGGAAATCCTGCTCTTTTCATATGCAGAGTTCTCAGCAGTTAATAATGGTCTTCTAGTATTAATGATCATAGTTAATGTTCATGCAGATAATCTCTTCTCCAAAACTAAAAATCAATGGACTTGGGGGCGGAGTCAAGATGGAGGGATGAGAACAGCCTTTCCCAGAAGCTCTCTCAAAAATAATCCAAAAAACCCTTAAAATTATGGCCCTAGCTAAATTTTCAAGAGACAGAACCCACAGAAAGATCCTGTGAGGCAAATCTTGGGGGTGGAGGGGGTGGCAGCACAACCAGGATTATTGCACCCGAGTGAAGGAGCTCCAGTCTTCCCAGAACAGTCCACTGGGTGCCTAGATGCCTGGGTCATGGTGAGCACCAGCTCCTGGCGGCAGAAGCAGTTTCCTAACTCGGCAACCCAGCACAACTTCAAAGATCATCAGGGAAACCTCTGCCAGAGTGAGAGTGAGTCAGTATGTCTCTCAGCACAGTCACAGCCATCAGCATAGATGCAGCCCTTAGTGCAGCCCAGTTCCCAGAAACAGAAGCAGGTGCACAGAGCCACCCTCCAGCGAGCGGCCTGGCAGCTGCGACCAGAGTGCTCAGTCCGTTAGCTAAGGGGGTGGGGGGGAGACTGTCAAGGTCTCTCCTCTGGCCCTGGGACAGGACTCTTGTGCTTTTTCCATAATCAGACCCTGGTTGCAGTCTGGGAGCCCCCCCCCCCCCCATAGCCATCCACAAAGCAGAGGCAGGAATGCAGTCAGTCTCACATACTGAGGTCCTTGCAGGGGTCTCAAAAGTTCAGGAAGCACCCCAAACCAGGCACAGGCTGGAGAAATGAGTAAACAGAAAAAAAAAGGAACCTGACCATAGATAATTACTTTGGTCTCCTGGAGGACCATTACACACACTCAGAAGATGAGAAAGTTCCAGCTTCTGCATCTAAATCCTCCAAGAAATATAGAAGTTGGGCTCAGGCTATTGCAGAAATCAAAAAAGATTTTGAAAATCAAGTGAGGGAGGTAGAGGAAAACTTGGGAAGAGAAATAAGGGAGACACAGGAAAAGCATGAAAACTAAGTTAACAGCTTAGTCAAGGAGATCCGAAAAAATGCTGAAGAAAATAACATTAAAAACTAGTTTAGGGGGCGGCTAGGTGGCGCAGTGGATAAAGCACCAGACCTGGAGTCAGGAGTACCTGGGTTCAAATCCGGCCTCAGACATTTAATAATTACCTAGCTGTGTGGCCTTGGGCAAGTCACTTAACCCCATTTGCCTTGCAAAAACCTAAAAACAAAAACAAAAAAACAAAACTAGTTTAGTCAAATGAAAAAAACAAAAAAGTTAATGAGCAGAAAAATACCTTGAAAAGCAGAATTGGCCAGATGGAAAAGGAGATAAGAAAACTTTGTTTTTTTTGTTTGTTTTTTTGTTTTTTTAGGTTTTTTTCAAGGCAAATGGGGTTAAGTGGCTTGCCCAAGGCCACACAGCTAGGTAATTATTAAATGTCTGAGGCCGGAATTGAACTCAGGTACTCCTGACTCCAGGGCTGGTGCTCTATCCACTGCGCCACCTAACCACCCCAAAAGCTCTCTGAAGAAAACAAATCTTTCAAATGTAGAATGGAGCTAAAGGAAGCTGATGACTTCAAGAGGAATCAAGACACAATAAAATAATATCAAAAGAATGAAAAACTAGAAGAAAATGTGAAATATCTTATTGAAAAAAACAACAGATCTGGAAAACAGATCCAGGAGGGATAATTTAAAATTTATTGGGCTATCTGTAAGTCATGATAAGGAAAAAAGCCTTGACTTAATTTTTAAAGAATTTCTACAGGAAAATTGCCCTAATATCCTAGAAGCAGAGGGAAAAATAGAAATTGAGAGAATCTACCAATATCCTCCTGAAAGAGATCCCAAAAAAACAACTCCCAGGAATATTATAGGCAAGTTCCAGAACTCCCAAGTCTAAGAGAAAATATTACAAGCAGTCAAAACAAAACAATTCAAATATTATGGTGCTGCAGTCAGGATTACTCAGGACTTAGCAGCATCCACATTAAGGGCTCATAGGGCTTGGAATATATCATATTCTGGAAGGCAAAAGAGCTTGGAATGCAACCAAGAATCATCTACTCAGCAAAACTGAACATCTTCTTCCAGGGGAAAAGATGGACATTCCATGAAACAGGGGAATTTTAAATGTTCCTGTTGAAACAATCCAGCTGAACAGAAAGTTTGATCTTCAAGTGCAGGACTCAGTGAAGTACAGAAAGTGGACGAGAAGGGTAAATTATGAGAGATTTAATGATGATGTACTGTATGTATTCCTGCATGGGAAGATGATACTGATTATACCCATATAAACCTTCTCATTTATTAGAGCAGTTAGAAGAAGCATATGTAGACAATGCACAGGAGAGAGCTGAAGTTGAAGGTTTAATAGGAAATGTACTGGGAGAAAGGAAAGGAGAGGTAGAATAGACTAAGATATTTCATATAAAAGAGTCAAGAAATAACTTTTGCAATGGAATGGAAGGGGGGAAGATGAAGGGGAATGATGGCTCCATCATTCTCATTGGAAATAGCTTAGAAACAACACACACACACACACACACACACACACACACACACACACACACACACAATTAATAGGGCACAGAACTCCAGAAAAAGAGAAAGGGGATGGGGAGGGGAAGGGAAGGAGGAGATAGGGGATTAGAGGAGAGGGTCATGGGAGAGGATAGTCAGATATCATACATTTTCTTTTTTTTACTTTTTGCAAGGTGCTGGGATTGGGTAGTCTGTCTGAGACCATAGGGCTGGGTGGTCGCTGCTCTGGGGTGGGATGTTGACTTGGGGCCTCTTGGCTCCAGGACTGGTGCTATGTCTACTATGCCACTCAGCTGTCCCACAGCACACTTTTGATGAGGGACAGAGTGAAAGGAGAGAGAAAATATAATAATTGGTAGTGGGGAGAAATGGATGGAGGGAATTACAATCAGCAACATCAACTGTGGAAGTAACTTCTCTGATGGACTTATGATAAAGAATGTGACCCACCACAAGACAGAGCTGATGGTATCAGAACACAAAGTACATTTCTTTTCTCTTTCTTTTACCTTATTTCTCGTGAGATTTTTTTTTTGTGGGGGGAAGGAGGATTGTTTACTCTTACAAGACTATTTTAGTAATGTATAAAATTTTTTAAAAAGTAAATAAAAAAAAACAATGGGCTCACCAATCCCATTTTGCCCCCATTATCATATTAGAGGTTTATCAAGAGTAAGAATATGAGGGCATTGTAATCCATTTCACTATACTTCTGTGGTAAAAAGATTTTAAAATTCAAATTAATAGCACTCTAAAATGAGAGATTTGGTCATGTAGACTTCATAGTCTCTTCTAGTTCTAACATTATAAATAATAAAAGTTCTCATTTAAATATTGGTATAATTTTTCTCATGAACCCTTGCTTGAGGTAGACAGTACAAATATTATTATGTCTAATTTATAACTGAAATTGAGGCCTGAAGAAGTTAAATGGCTACAGACACAGCTAGGAAATAGGGGGGTCAGAATTTGAAATCTAATCATTTGATTTTTCTATACTATGCTAAAAGGATAGACAAGAAAATATTTTTCTCCAATATTCTCTGGTTTGCAGAAAGATAAATCCCATTAGCTAATTTCCTAAGTGAGTATCAAGAAGTTTAAAAGAAATTTAAAAGGTCAACCTTGTGTTTTGAGCTCTTCTAAGGAAAGGCTTAAGTAGTACTGTTGCTTTTTTTTTTAGAGGTTTAAAATGTACCTACATAAAGATGTTCAAGAAACAGAGAAAATAACATAATCCCATCAAGCAATTATCACTC
Source organism: Macrotis lagotis (assembly GCF_037893015.1). NCBI lineage: Eukaryota > Metazoa > Chordata > Mammalia > Peramelemorphia > Peramelidae > Macrotis > Macrotis lagotis. The sequence continues at coordinate 13,645,723 of NC_133665.1, read as the reverse complement.
CCAAAAGTTCTAATGGAACCTATGCATTTATGGTTGGTAAAGAGTGATCTTTTTTTTAAAATTTATTTATTTTGAATTTTACAATTTTCCCCCCCTAATCTTGCTTCCCTCCCCCCACCCCCCACAGAAGGCAGTCTATTAGTCTGGTAAAGACTGATCTTGACAGAGCTGCCTTAGTATGTTACAGAGTACAAGATGTGGGTGGCCCCTGACAAGTTATTTCAGTTTAAGAATGCAGAAAAAATATTCGGCCTTTGTATGTAATGGAGGAAAAACTCTATCAAATTTTCATAAAACAGAAACCTCATTTTCAAGTCAACAGCATAATAATCCAGAAGTATAAAAGGAGAAACTTAAGTGAAAAACTTAAGCAAGATACTGGCCTGAATATGTGAAAATAGAATCCTATATGTTTTATTACAAGCCATTTCTTTAAAAAGTGAAAACTCAAAATGCAAAATGTGTGCTGAATTTGGCTCAAAATGTGATCTTTTGGGTAAAACATCTGGTTTCACTATTAACAACAAACGGGAATTATTTCCAGGAATATTTAAAAAAAATAAAATATCTCATTACACTTCCTGTTTCTTACACAAACTCTTAAAAGAAAGAATCAAATTTAAGGATATCAGATAATATGAATATTAAAAAGCACAAATATGAGGACAGCAGACTGCTAACCAGTGCTGGTGAAGTTTTCTATGATCAACAATATACACTATGAACATGTGCCTTTGAAGTTTGCCTATGTACCCAGTCATTCCCTCATGAGGGATCAAGGCAAATTCTTTTGTCTTTTTCCCTTTGAACTCACCTAGAAAAAAAAAAGTTAAAGTCCTGACGCAAGATGCTTCTTTTTTTAAACTATGTTTTATTTTATTATTTTATTTTTCCCAATTACATGTAAAAATTTTTTTAACATTCATTTTTTTATAATTTTGCGTTCCAATTTCTTTAACCCTCCCTTCTCGTCTCCCATTATTGAGAAGGCAAGCAATTTGATAAAGGTTATAAATGTGGAGTCATCCAAAATATAATTTCATAGTAGTCATGTTGTAAAAGGAAATACAACCCCCCCCAAAAAACAAAAATGAAGAAATAAAATGACAGTTTACTTTATCTGCTTTTTGATTTCATCATTCTTTCTCTCGAGGTCATTTTTCAGAATTGTACTGGGTCCATGTCTTGCTGGAAATAGCTAAGTCATGTAGTTTACAATATAGCAGTTACTGTTACAATGTTCTCCTAGTTTTTCTCACTTTACTTTGTTATCAGTTCATTTAAAGTCTTTCCAGGTTTTCCTGAAAGCATCCTTCTCATCATTTTAATAATATTCTCACAATTGCATATTACAATTTGTTCAGTAATTCCTCAATTAATGGGCATCCCTTCAATTTCAAATTATTTGCTACCACACAAACAAAACAAAACAAAACAAAACTATTTAAAAAAAAATCTCTTTGAAACAGACCTAGGAATGGTATTGTCGGGACAAAAGTCAGTTTTTTTGGTTCTTTGGGAATAGTTCCAAATTTCACAGAAAGGAGAGATTAGTTGACAACTCCATCAACCATGTTTTAGTGTTCTAATTTTCCCACAGTTCCTCCAACATTTGTTATTTTTCTTTTTTTTATCCTAGTGGTCAATCTAATAGGGGTGAGGAAGTACCTCAGAGTTGTTTTAATTTGCATTTGTATTAATATAAATTTGACTCAGTTATCTGTATATTTGAAAGATAAAGCTTTTTATCAGAGAAACTTGCCTACAAAATTTTGCACCAGTTTTCTGCTTTCTGTTTATCTTGGTTGCATTAGTTTTATTTGTACAAAAACATTTTAATTTAATGTAATCAAAATCATCTATTTTATATCTGGTAATGCTCTCTATTTCATTTGGTAATAAATCCCTCCCTTATCTATAGATCTGACTATAGTAAACTATTTCAAGCTTCCTTAATTTGCTTGTATCACCTTTTGTGTCTAAATCATGTACTCATTTTGACCGTATCTTAGTATACCTAGTTTCTGCCAAACTGTTTTTCAGTTTTTTTCAGCAGTTTTTGCCAAATACGAGTTCTTGTCCCAAAAGCTTGGATTTTGTGGTTTATCAAACACTATAGATAACTATGGTCCTTTTCCTACTGTTGTACCTAATCTATTCTAACACTTTTTTTAACCACTCTATTTCTTAGACAGTTCTTGATTGTATTAATGATTATTGCTTTGTAATAATAAGATATGGTAGTCTAAGCCACCTTCCTTCAAATTTTTTTCCATTAATTCCCTTGATTGATATTTTGTTCTTCCAGATTGTTATTATTTTTTCTAGTTCTATAAAATAATTTTTGTCATTTTGGTGTGGTAGGCACAATTGTCACTTTTTCATATTCTAGATATCTACCCATGAACTATTAATATTCTTCCAGTTGTTTGGATCTGACTTTATTTGTGTGAAAAGTATTTTTTAACTATATTCATATAGTTCCTGGGTTTATTCTGGCAACTAGTCTTCCCAATATTTTATATTGTCTACAGTTATTTTAAATAGAATTTCTCTGTCTTGCTGCTGGAGTTGGTATAGTATATAGAAATGTTAATGATTTATGTGGGTTTGTTTTATATCCTCCAACTTTGCTAAAATTATTATTTCTGACTCTCTAAAATTCTTCAAGAATAATATCACATCATCTGAAAAGAGTAATAGTTTTGTTTTCTTATTGCTATTCCTTCAATTTCTTTTTCTTCATTGCCATAGCTAACATTTCCAGTATGGTACTGAATAATACTGATGATAATGGGCATCCATGCTTCACCCCTGATCTTACTGGGAAGGATTCTAGCCTAGCCCCATCACAGATAATACTTGCTGATGGTTTTAGATAAATACCATTTATCATTTTAAGTAAAGTTCCCTTTATTCCTTGACGTTCTAGTCTTTTTAATGGGAATGAGTTCTATAGTTTGTTAAAGGTCACTCCAAATAATAGCAGAGCAGGTATGTACATGTAGGTCCTCTGTTTCCAAATCTACTACTTTTTCCTCTATACTATGCCGCCTTCCCAAATAGACTGCATAAGGAACACATATGATGTTTTACCCAAAGTTTGGATATAATGTGGTGTGAATAAGGACATGGTTCTGTTATCCAGCTTGAGAATGGTAAAATGTTATTATCAAATCTCAATAATAGTAATATTAGTATTATATATTATAGCAATATAACTATATACTATAAAAATACTTTAAAATTCTGAAATCACCCTTGGTATTTTTGATATCTAGCAGAAAAATGTAAAGAAAAAAATTTGATTTTGGTGCTATATGCCATATCTTTATTGATAAATGCTTTTAAACTTTCTTGATAACCTTTAAATTAGTTGACATCCTAAGAGTTAAAGAAATACTGAGTAAATATAACTAAAGGTCAATATAGTTCTTTGACAAATACCTGCAATATCCCTTGAACATACCAAAAAAAAAATTCCCAAACTTTCAAACACTAATAAGCAAAAATAAGTTTACTACCAGCATTAAATACATATACTACCTTGGCCCTAAACCAAAGCATATTATTCCAAGGCATTTTGACATTTATAAGGAATTTTATAAATGTCTTATAAAATAAACTTATTAGGAATGTTTGTCATATTTTAAAAAGCCTTAAAAAAATTAAAAAGAATGAGGAATACTATGGAAATATTCCAATAATTTAATTTTGCCATTTAAACAATAAAAGAAACTTTTCCAAACTTAGCTAAAGAGCACTATGAAAGACTTTGCTACTATGATCATAACAACAATCCAAGACAATTTCAAAGGACCCATGATAAAAAATGCTATCCTCCTCCAAAGGCAGAGAATTGATGAACTCTGGGTACAGATTGATGCATAATTTTTTTTTTACCTTTTCCTTGCTTTTTCCCCCAACATGGCTAGGATGCTTTGAATGACTTCATATATAAAACTGATATATTTCCTGCCTTACCAATGAGTAGGGGAAAGAAAGAAGAAAGGGAGAGAATTTGGACTTCAAAAATTTTTTAAAACAAAAACAAAACAAAATATAAATTTCTTAAGGGCACAAGGGTTATTTTTACCTTTTTTTTATATCCTTATTGCTTGGGAGAGTGGTTGGGACACAGTAGGCATGTAATAATTGCTTACTTACTTGAAGAAACAACAGCAGCAATAAAAATATTAATTCATTAGGTTCAATCTTGCCCTCTAGACACACAGAGCTCTTTATACTACATTAGTTGCTTTTTGTGATTCCAGCTACTATTTTGCTTCCCTGGGTCAACACTAATTTATTAGCATACCTCTTTCTTACTGTTAGTGGGCTTCCAATCGACTTTTGTACAATTCTAAGGTGGAATTTGGGTGCTAGGCAAATACAGACATTTCACATCTAACAGTAGCAAAAATTTTTAAAGCAAGCAAGATAAAAATGATCAAGAAATCCAATGATACTCTACGGTAAATGACTTCTTCCACCTTAGAATTGCAAAAAAATTCCAAAACCAATCAGAAATCCAAAGGTAGTAAAAAAAAAAATAGGACTGGCAGTAACATCAATGTGGGCCTTAGGGAAATAAAAATGTTGATTTCAAATTATGATTCTAGGGATGAAAGAAGCTTGAAGGTCTCTTGGATGCTGAAGGGCAACAGGTATAGAGAACCAGTGCCATCAGAAACCCACAGCAAGGACCATGGAAGCTACTAGAAACTGCCACAACCAATGCTGAGTAGTAGTGCTAAGAAGAAAGAAACCCCAGAGCTTGAAGATCACTAGCAGTCTGTGGTGAGATATCATAAAGGGCTCTAAAGATTAAACTGTCTGAACTTCAAAGATCTAACCTTCAGTCAGCATAAAAATCCAGGTCATTCTGGCTAAGACCAAGTAGAGCCAAATAGCAAACCCAGGAATACAGCACAAAGACTCAGTTCAGGAACTAAGTCTGAAGTGGAAGGGTGAGATAATAAATGCCTGAAAAATTAACTAATTATTAAAATAATTGGCTTCCTTTGGGCATAAACCTAGTAGCAGAATCTTTGAGTCAAAGGTTATGGTCATTTTGGCCTCTTAATTTGCATAATTCCAAACGGTTTTCCAAAATAGTCAAACCATTTCACGTCCATAACAATGCAATTCAGGTATTTTCTGCCTGGGAAAAAAAACTCAAAAACAAAAAGCCCAAACCACCCACTACCATAAAGTATTATTGTAGATCCAGAGATGGCCAAAATCCATCTTAGGAAGAACTACAGAGATTAAAAAATGAAATGAAAGTTAAGAATGGGAATAGTTTAGAACAGAAAGTGTTAAACCTTCCCCAAGGAATGAGGTCCTTGATAATTAGAATAAATTAAAAACAGAAATCAACAACTTGACAAGATAGAAGAAATGTCAGAACAAGAGAGCATAGTAAAGACAGAAAGAAATGAGTTATAGAAAGAAGCTTCAATAGAAATAGCCCCATAAATGTTATAGCCAAAATTCCGAACTCCTACCTCAAAGCAAAAATACAAGCATTGAGAATGAAGCAGTTCAAGTACAAAAGTCCAACAGATTAAGATCAATAACACCTAGCAGCTTTTATCATATGTAAAAGATGATCTTTTAATACAATACAATATCCCCAAAGACAAAAGATAGAGGCTTATAACCAAGAACAACTTACCCTGAAAAGCTGAGAATATTCCTACAGGGGAGAAAAATGGATCTTTAATGCAAAAGCCTTTCTTTTAAAAAAAGATATTTTTATTTTTTGTTTTCATATAGCCTAAATTCCCCTGTATGCCTCTCGCTTCTCTCTCAGATAGTCATATCATATAACAAATAATTTTTAAGAGGAAGAAATAAACTAAGCAAAACTGATCCATATAGCAAAAAAATATGATTTCACACACACACACACGCACACATGCACGCGCGCATGCGCGAAAATCCAATATTCAATGAATCTCTGACCTCTGCAAAAAAGTAGGCACAGTAGTCTTCTTTGGGGACAAAGGACTATTCTTATAATTTTATAATATTTCTCTGAAAGACTTAAGAACTCTGGTTAAAGTCTCTGGTAGACCTATGAAGAAGCCCTTAACCTCAGCTGACTGAGAGGTGCTGGATTCAAAGAGAGAACTGACATACATTTGCAAAACCCTGTCACTGTGTAGATTTGTTTTCTTTGATTATAGATATTTGTTAACAGTTCTTTTCGCCCATGTTTTTAATTAGGCAGGACAAGAGGAAGGGGAAGTTTAATAATACTAATGTAAAAAACAGAGCCACTGAAATATTTTTCAAAATGAAAAAGAGAACAGGAACATATGGAAATTAGTCCAGTTTTTTTTTTTATTAAGAACAAAGGGTATGAAATGGCTACCAAGTTTTATATGCAACTCACTTTTTGTGTTCTGTTGTATATTTGGAAATGGTATTGTTTTGGTGTTCAACTTCAGAATAAAAATATTTTTTAAAAAATCAATGCTACCCTGTGAACTCATCCAACCTTTCTGGAGAGCTATTTGGAACTATGCCCAAGGGGCAACAAAAATGTGCATACCCTTTGACCCAGCAATACCACTACTAGGTCTATACCCTGAAGAGATGATGAAAAAGGGAAAAAACATCACTTGTACAAAAATATTCATAACAGCCCTGTTTGTGGTGGCAAAGAATTGGAAATCAAGTAAATGTCCTTCAATTGGGGAATGGCTTAGCAAACTGGTATATGTATGTCATGGAACACTATTGTTCTATTAGAAACCAGGAGGGATGGGAATTCAGGGAAGCCTGGAGGGATTTGCATGAATTGATGCTGAGTGAGATGAGCAGAACCAGAAAAACACTGTACACCCTAACAGCAACATGGGGGTGATGTTCAGCCTTGAAGGACTCGCTCATTCCATCAGTGCAACAATCAGGGACAATTTGGGGCTGTCTGCAAAGGAGAGTGCCACCTGTATCCAGATAAAGAGCTGTGGAGTTTGAACAAAGTTCAAGGACTATTCCCTTTAATTTTGAAAAAAAAACCAGATCTTATTGTCTGAGCTTGTTACCTCTTGGACTTCTTATCTCTTCCTTAAGGATATGATTTCTCTCTCATCACACTCAATTTGGATCAATGTACAACACGGAAACAAAGTAAAGACTGACAAACTGCTTTCCGTGGGGGGGGGGGGAGAGTAAGATGGGGGGGAATGTAAAACTCAAATAATATCTTTAATAAAAAAAATTTTAAAAATTAAAAAAAATCAATGTTACCTGTCCACAACCAAAATTACTGTACTACATTTCACTTTAAGAGTCCTTTCTGCTGTGGAAACAGATTGCAACCTTTAAATACTTTAAAATTTCCCCCAAATGGTGATGTGAAGGAACCCCAAAGCTTAGGGTAATGCTTAATATTAATGGAAGAGCACCACTCTCAGAAAGAAATTTATGAGTATACAAAAGAAAGAGGAACTTAAGAAACTTATAACTGTCTAGAACTCTCAAGTATATTTTAGAACAGGATAACAGGAGGTACTTAGATATTAGCTAACTCCAGTCTATTTTCCAGACTATCTGAGAAATCCCATCTTTTTCTCCTTCCTACTTTCCATCTTCAATGCCCTCCAATGCTGGAGTTGTCTCAATTCCCATGTGGGTTCTGATACAAAAACCTATTTAAAAAACCCAACTGCTTCTTTTCACAAATAGTTAAATACACTGTGGTCATTTAGTAATTGACCAAGTGATAAAGCAGAATAGCAGACTCCTAAATTTTATGTTAATATTTTGCTTTGTGAATGAATGAAAAGGCATTTGTTAAATCATTTACTATATTATATAAGTGCTTGATTATAAAATCAACACCTCTGGCTCACAGTCTTATGAGGGGGTACCACATAAAGAAGAGGTCACTGCAGAGCAGAGAACAAAGCTCTGTGGTCCTTAGGGTACATCAGCAGATCAGATGAAAATGCCAGGGGTCCTTTAAGGTATTATAGCAGGACAAATAGGAAAGCCTTTATAGGATGGAAGGTGCTGTGTCAAGGCAGAAAAGAATGCCCAATATCTTGCCAGAAGGAGTGCAATGGTGTGAAAAGCTATATCTGCTCTGGGTGGACACAATGAAGGGGCCTGGCCCTTCCTATAGGAAAGTACTGGCAGGAATCTGATGGAGAAAGGTTCCAATAAGGGGTCTATTCCACTTGTGTCCTCCAGTTAAGGATCTTATTAAATAAAGGATGTTTGGGCAAGTGTTGAGGAGAAACTTGTTAAAAATAAACTAAAAGGAGGTTTCAAAGAGTTTAACTCAGAGTAGCAATCCTAAATGTCCATGATTTCCTGAACCACTCTGGTCAAAAACAGTAATGATACTACACCAATTAACTTTTTGTAAAGGCAATAATATTTCCCAATTACTTCCCTGGCAGCTGGATGTTAAGGAAAACAACCAAGTTAAAAGTAAATCCCTCCCTCCTCTCCAATTTCATTAAAATATTTAGTGAGTAAAAAAAGAAAAATCAGTATAGTAGATCAGAAGCAGTCATTCAATGCCAGATAGATTTTTGTCTCACCTAAACTGAAATCTGATTGAAACGAAATAAACTCTACCAGGTAATTTTTTTTCATACATTGCAGACCTCTAAAGGGCTCATTCAAAGTAGATGAAAGAGACCTACCCAGGGGCAGAAGTTCATAAAATGGCTGAATCTTCTGTTAAGATCTGTGGGTTTGGGGGTAGCTAGGTGGTATAGTGGCTAGAGCAATGGCTCTGGAGTCAGGAGGACTTGAGTTCAAATTCAACTTCAGACACTTAATAACTGCCTAGCTGTGTGACCTTGGGCAAGTCATTTAACCCCACTGTCTTAAATAAATTAAAAAAAGAAAAAGAGATTTGTGGGTTTGACTAGACAATAATGAAGAAAGCTATAGCAAGAAAGATGTTTTTAATATTACTTCCACATTTTACTGAAGGAGAAGATAATAAAATTATAGGAATAAGGAAAATGAGGAAATATTTTGGTCCACACAATGAAAAAGAAATAATGAGGATAGCAACAGATTTATTCTGTTGAATTCTTAGGGAAAGGCTATTACCTTTTTAGAAAACATTAAGTAAACCAATGGCTCTTTGGTTATACATATGGATTAAGTTAAAAGAAACATACATCCTGATGATAGATGCTTATTCAATGAATTTCTCTAAAATATCCATTAATATTAATTGCCTCCATGGAATGATTTTCTAGGAAAAGATTTGAGTGCTTTCTAAGAAAAGAAACCATGATATTACAAAGTAAGATAAAATATTATGAACAGTGCAGAGGCAGTTTCCTAAACCAAATGCTTTAGAATAAGTGCTGATAAGGAAAGAACACTTTACAGAGTGTTCTAGGAATTAATCTACTTTCTTACACATTTTCTCCTGCAGATAAACATGAATCACAATGACATATGACTGTGCTTAAACCAAGACAAAATATATTTCTTATCAACAAATCATCAAAGAATATGGGAGTTTATTTAGGCTTCATCTGACACTGGTATTCATCTTCTCCTTATTCCACACAATGCTTAGGTTCTCTGCACTTTATTTTAGATCAGTCAAGTCAACTCTTCTTTTAATTAATACTCAGTGCCAAAGAAAATGAATTCAAATCTTAATTTAATTTAATCATTCTACAGAAAGCTGAGATTGTCAATGGGGAATTTGTGGTGTCTTTTCATAGTATCACAACAAATGTTAGGGAAAAGGAAAGAACAAGCAATTTAATTATTAAGCACCTACTATATTCCTGATACTGTGCTAAGTGCTCTACAATATCTGATTCTCACATTAACCCAAGAGTTAGGTAATTAGAATCCCCATTTCACAAGTGAAGAAACTGAAGACTAACTGACTAGCCCATGGTCATACAGTTAACAAGTATCTGAGGTTGGATTTAAACTCAGATCTTCCTAAGCATCCTATCCATAGCAATATCTAGCTGTCTAGACTAAAATTTACTATAACTACCTTATATTCAAAAGTTATTCTGTATAATTGAAGTTTGGGGAGAAAAATTAAGGTATACTTACTCTACGGGTTCTTTCCACATCACCACATGGCAATCGCTTTACAAAGTCAATCCCAGTTAGAGGTGTTCCAGTTGGAGGTAGCAAGATAGAGGCATCCATCATTAAATATTCCACATTCATGGGTTTAATCTATTAAAGAGAAATTCAAGTTAAAACATGAAAGTAGGAAGCTGCTTGGCATATTATGCATGTCTTACTATATTAAACAATACAAATCAAGATTAAAACTAATATTAAACCAAAATTCAATAAATATGATGCCTTGATCCAACTCAATAAAGAGTAGGTTATTCAAAAAAAAGTTCCTTGTGTTAAATTCAACTGCAAAGATAATCTATCAGTTATTTGCCATCTTTTCAATAAAGAGTATGCTATTAAAAAAAGTTCCTTGTGTTATATTCAATTGCAAAGACAATCTATTGGTTATTTGTCTCTACAGTCAGAAAAAAGTTTCATCTTCTCCAGAAGCTTACCCTTTCCTCCCATGACTCCTAACCTAAACTGGTCTTTTCCTTCTTTCTATCAAAGCTGTTCCTCCATCTTTGACAACAATTTGAACCATCTAAATTCATGGCTTTCTCTTAGCACCATACACTTAAGTGTTTAATTTTTCCATGTGTGTGCTACCCAAAAAGACTCTAGGTTACTTAAGGGTAGGTTCAATTAAAAAAATAATGCAGCAACACTTAAGTTTATTCAGCATTGTTAAGAGCCTAACAGATTCCACATAAGTGAATGTTTTTGATGGAAATTTATGTAAATTGTACTGTATATTCCTTGCCTTCCTATAAGCAAATGCTACAAAGCATCATTTAAATTTTGATGATGTGAAGGTTATCATTCTGAAACCTGTTACTATAAACTGTGTAGAAATACAGTTTTTAATTTTTTGCTTGAATCTTCCCTAAATATCAGAATGTCAGCTATTCTTTTTTCTGCTGTCACTGCCTGCCTCTAGAAAATAAGGTGTGCCTTTCCTTGTCTTTCCTTTCCCATATCCTTCTCATTCCACTCTATCCTAATTAATTGGGTATTGCCTCAGTCAAACTGAGAGTTGTTAAAGACCTAGCCTAAAAAGACCAAAGTCTCCTATGGCATCCAGAGACCATCTCCAGTCATCTTGATCTATATCTTGCTACTGGACCCAGATGGCTCCAGAAGACAGAGTGAGGCTAACAACTCTGTACAGTCCTCTCTCACTTAAATCTAATTCATTACCTTCCTGATATCTTTGAGAATGAAGGACAAACAACAATAGCATTTATCCATAGACTGGAAAAACTAGATATGCAAGCTCACCAAGAATTATATAGTCATCAAGAGTTTTGCATTCTAAATGACAAGGTTCTTGAGTGATGGGACTTTGGGGTAATAATTTTGGAATACAGTGGAGCCTTGAGTCAGGAAGACATTTTCAAATTCAGTCTCAAATAGTTTCAAGCTCTGTAATACTAGGCAATGTACTTAACTTCTACTATATACCCTCCCAAGATTGTAGTAAGGATCAATGGGATCACAGTTTTCAGATTCAACCCTCCATTTTTTGCCTCCCAAACTTCCAGGTGAGAGTTTCCTTTGGGGTTCAAAATTACCACAAGGCTAACTACTAAAAAATTGTGGGTCAGATTAAAAATTTCAATCTGAAACACATTTGATTAAGTGGTTTTTTTGGGGTTTTTTTTTTTTGCAAGGCAAATCAGGTTAAGTGGCTTGCCCAAGGCCACACAGCTAGGTAATTATAAGTATCTGAGACTGGATTTGAACCCAGGTACTCCTGACTCCAAAGCCAATGCTTTATCCACTACTCCACCTAGCCGCCCCTGGTTAAGTGTTTAATAGTTTGTGAGACAATGAGTTACATAAGGAGATACAAGATATAAGGAGTTCCTAACTGGCCAGCTTCATGGAGAATTGGGAATCTGAAGGGGAGGTGTTATTTATATGCATGCACACCTACACATTATATTAAATGGATTATAACAGATGAATATTCAAGATGACTCAGTTGAAGAGTTAGTAGTCCTGTTTGGCTAGAAGGTATGGTGAATGAAGAATAATATGATACAGGGCACATCAGGCAGGTGAAGTCAGACTGCAAATAATTCCAAATGACCAACTGTAGTCTCTATTCTGTCATATAGGCAATGAGAAGTTGCTGTAGGGGTTTAGTTTTGAATTAAAAGTAAATCAGGGGGCAGCTAGGTGGCACAGTGGATATAGCACTGACCCTATAGCCAGGAGGACCTGAGTTCAAATCCGGCCTCAGACACTTAATTGACTAGTTGTGTGACCTTGGGCAAGTCACTTATCCCCACTGCCTCAAATAAAAATAAAAAAGTAAGAAAAAAAAGTAAACCAGACCTTACAGATATGGGTTTTCACTTCAACAACAGTGATCATATATATATGCTTACTGAGTAACTTGTTTAGGTCCTCCCCTAAATTTCCTGGTATGCTAGAGACCTCCCTCAACTTCTTTTTACATTACAAGGATACCTACTACTGGCTATCCTTTTCTGTGGTTTAATCATGCTAAAGAGGTGACCCTTGTTTCCAAGAGTTATGCTAGAAGAATGAAGGCTTTGAGTGCAGTGCTAATATAAGACTACTTCTGCTTTCCAAAAATCAACTTAGTCAAGAATGGAAAAACTCATCACCAGTAGGCTGAGCATTCAGTGATGAATTTTCTAGTCAGAATAACCCAGGAAACAGAAATATAAAATAGCTCAAAGTATGAAGATCAATGTGGAGACTGTAAAATAAAATGGATGGAGGCATAGAAACCATTTCAAAGATTATCACAATATCATAGAAGAGAAAAAATAAAGGCTTGATTTACGGTTAGAAACAGTGGTAGACAAAGCAGAGAAGGGGTAGATTCAAGAGATACTTTGGAAAGATCTTACTTTTTCCCCACTCCAACATGTGAAGTAGCCAGTCATTTATCAGATTTTATGAATTTTGCCTCCAAAGTTTTGAGTCAGGTAATGGAAAGAAATAATAACAAAAGAAATATGGAAGTAAGGAGAGAAGATAAGTTCAGTAAGACCATGAGTTTGAGGAGCTAGCAGGACATTCAGGTGGATATATCTAGCACACACATAAAAATGTAGGACAGGAGCTCAGGAAACTCATAAAGACTGACTATATAGCTATGAGAGTCATCTTTTTTTATATATAAATATTTTATTTGTTTTCCAATTATATGCAGTAGTAGTTTCTACCTATCTTTTTTTTTTTAAGGTTTGAATTTTACAGTTCCCCACCTTCCCCCTTTCCTCCCCCACAGAAGGCAATTTGATAATTTTTACATTGTTTCCATGGTATGCATTGATCAAAATTGGATATGTTGAGAGAAAAAAACATATCTTTGAGAAAGAAATAAAATTATGTAGTACATAAAACAAGTTCTTTAAAAATTGAAGGTAATAATCTTTGGTCTCTGTTTAAACTCCACAGTTCTTTCTCTGGATACAGATGGTATTCTCCATTAGAGATACCCTAAAATTGTCCCTGATTATTGCATTTATGGAATGAGCAAGTCTATTAAGATAGATCAACACTGTGTTGCTGTTAGGGTATGCAATGTTCTTCTAATTCTGCTCATCTTGGAGAGTCATCTTTCAAAGGCTATATTTCCACTACATACTCCAAAGTACTTATCACTAATTTGAACAAACAGTAGGTATTCAACAAATATTTGATTGTTGTAGGAAGGACTGAAGTCAATTGTAATACATATAAGAACAGATAACCCATAATTACAGAAGCAAATAAATGATCATCAGACGAATAACCTCAAGTTTTCAAAAAGTAAAACTGATTGGTAGAATTTTATTAGAGAAGGGACTGTCATAGGGTAAGATAAAATGTCAAATATTCACTAAACACACTTCACTTTGATTGTCAGGATATAAGAGTAAAATTCCTCTAAGGTATTAGAAGGAACAATGAACTGATGTGGCCATCAATGAAAACTATGAACAGAAATACACAAACAATATACAACGCTATTAAGATGACATGAAATGAGTTTGGCTTCTCCAGAGCTGTTCATGGAAGGCATTGTAGAAAATGAGCTATATTAATTTACACTTTTTCTTAAGATAACTCCATTAAAAAATATGAGGCAGTAACCAAAATTGCTCCAGAGGAATTTTTTAATAATGATATAGTAATAACATAGTTAATACAGCTGATTGAAACAGAATGTTTTTGGAGCTTAAAGAATACCTTAGAAGAACAAGACCAGATAGCAATACAAAGCAATAGGGTCCTTTATTTGGTATGTGATGTGACTTAGTGGAAACACTGAAGGGGATAAGGCACGTGGGGGCAAGAATTTGTAAGGGTAGGAGATAGGTCAGAGTTAGTAATGAGATAAGTAAGCTATATCCAGAATCTAGAGGGTACTGCCCAATTCCCACACCAGTCTTGGCATATTACACAAACTCTTAACCATTTTTTCTCTTATCACTTCTAAGTACTGGGGAAGGTCAGAGATTTTGAAGAGAAGCAGATGTTTTCTAGGGAAGGTTTCTCGCAAGAACATGTTTTTCACCTTTAATGTGACAGGATAAGTAGTGTCATTTGTACCATTCAATGATATTTCAAATTAGAAGTTTCATAATTTCAAGACTAGTGGATAAGGGAGGTAGTGTCAAGAAGCAGAAGGACATGTATCTAGTGGTAGTCCCCAAAACCATCATACCCTTAGCATGTTTGGAAAAAATGTATTTATTTATTGTGGGCATTTCCAACAGTCCTACTTGCAAAAACCTACTCTCAGTAATAGGATAAAATCTGCAACATCAGTAGCACCAGGAATAAATGATAAGGAGGTAAATTAAATTTCCTAAAGGATTAATAAAAAAAGAATTAAACTTCTCTACTAATCTATAACATAATGTAAAAAAGTATAATTTAAACAAAGTTCTCTTTTTTGTTGCACAACTACTAAACTTTAAAGGAAATCAACCAGTATTCTAACATATGTGTATTTCTTTATACAATTGGTTATTTTTAACTAGTCACTTACTGTCATGCTCCTATATTCATCTTCAAACATATCCAAAAAAATTTCTTCTCCCTTAAAAGAAAAAGGGCAAGATTGCTCATTTTTTTCCATAAACAAGAAAAGTATTATAAACTCTAGTTCATGGCTGTTAAGCCATCTGTTTTTCATTTCCAAGTTCTCGTAAATCATCAGGAACTAAAATACACACACACACACACACACACACACACACACACACACACACACACAATCAAATGATATATGAAACCTCACATTCACCAGTCAACAATTTTTAAAATCCTTAAAGCCAAACTACAACAGAAATGAAGTATTTATATTAATTACTCTAAGGTGATAGTATTGCACTATCTTTTATATGCTTTTACATTGATGTGGGAAAAGTGGAAAGGGAAAGGGAAACAGTGTTAAATTCTTTCTTTTGTGTAAGTGGTTAGTAGAAAAATAAATACAAATAATTCAAATAAAGTTAATATTAAAATGTTTTCAAAATATACTGATTCTAAAATTTGCCAAATTAAACATAGTAAATTCATGTTTATTCATAATGGTTGAGGAATGGCACATTTTGGTTAACTGAAAGTTACAATTTGACCACATATGGTTTACCAATCCTTAAAGAATTCTAATATGATCCTAAAATGATAAACATTATTTTAGATTTTGCTTAGTTCTAAATCTTTCTTAAGATGATTCAGAAGGCACTTTGGAATTTTGTACTTTTTTTTTTTTTAGGTTTTTGCAAGGCAAATGGGGTTAAGTGGCTTGCCCAAGGCCACACAGCTAGGTAATTATTAAGTGTCTGAGACCAGATTTGAACCCAGGTACTCCTGACTCCAAGGCCAGTGCTTTATCCACTACGCCACCTAGCCGCCCCATGAATTTTGTACTTCTTCAAGGCCATCATTCTGAATAGAAATTCCCAGTGTTAGACTTTTTAACTACAAAAGGGTTAGAATACAGTGATCATGTGCTCTGATATAATATACTGTCTTCATTGCCTTTTGGAAAAAAAAATCAAATAAGTTGGATGGGACCTCAGAGGCAATCTAATACATCAAAAATTCTCTGGTCTCAGTAGTTTGCCTGAAGAACTCTAATGAAGGAGAATTTATTACTTCCCCAAGCAGCATATTCCACTTTTGGATAACTATTAATTGTTAGAAGTTTTCCTGATATTAAGTCATATTTGTCTCTTAACAATTTCCAACCATCTCTCCTACTTCTGCCTGGTGAGGCAGGATAAACCATTTTCCATATGCCTTAAATACCTGCAGGTAATTATGGTGTCTATGTTTTCTCTTCATGAAAAAATACTAGCTCTTTACAATCATGATTTCCTTTTCCAGAGGTTCAATGATCACTCCTTTACAATTAACCATCAAAAACTCTACAAGGAATCATGTCAATGTCAATATTTTTAAGACTTAATTCTCTTAATATTTAAAAAAAAGAATCAGGCATTTGGTGCTGTCTTTCCTGTTCATCATGACCTTTCAAGAATCACTGGCAGTAGATCAACAATCATATTTCCACTGTTTTAAGTTCTCTAAGATACTGATGGCTTGAACACAGTAACAGTAATTATTTTTTATTTTTATTTATTGATTTATTTTTGAGGTTTTTTGCAAGGCAAATGTGGTTAAGTGACTTGCCCAAGATCACACAGCTAGGTAATTATTAAGTGTCTGAGGCCGGATTTGAACTCAGGTACTCCTGAATCCAGAGCTGGTGCTCTATCCACTGTGATACCTAGCTGTCCTGACAGTAAAGGTAATTAGATTCTCATTTATTCTCTCTCTCTCTCTCTCTCTCTCTCATCCATCCATCCATCTCCTAGAACTGAGTGCTATCTTGACACTGGGTCATAATGACAGGGAGAGTGAGGCAACTCTACCTCACCTACATCCAATTTACAAAAGCATCAAAAGATATCCTTCAAACTTAATGACATCATTTTGTAACCAAGCTTTTGATTTGGCTTTCATGATTTTTCTGCATCCTCCCAATTTTTCCTCCACCTCCCTTAATTGCTTTTCAATGTCTTTTTTGAGCTCATCCATAATCTGAGCCCATTTTCTATTTTTCTTGGAGGTTTTGGATATGGAAACTTTGATTTTGTCATCATCTGAGTATGTGTTTTGATCGTCCGTGGGACTAAAGTAATTCTCTATGGTCAGATTCTTCTTTTTCTGTTGTTTACTCATTTCCTCATCCCAAGACTAATTTACAGCACTTCCAAGAATTTGGGTTTTTTTTTGGGGGGGGGCACCCCACTGGGACCTTTATTCTTCCAAGGTCTTATGCTCTCTTGCCTGTGCTTCGATATGTAGATGGTCCCTGTACTTCCCTCTGCCCTGGGGCTATAAGGAGGGATCCAGCTATCTTAGTATGGAAGTCCAAACTGCAACCTGGATCTGAGTGTAGGCTCACAGCTGAGTCCTACCCCAGGGAAAGCAGAGGAATCTCTGCAGACTTCCTTAACTGTCTCTGGGGGTGCTGGCTGCTTTCTCCGGATTCTCGCTGCAGATTCTGCTGCCATAATCTTTGCTCCACACTCACCCAGGTGCAGGAGAGTTCTCTCCTCGCCCCTTCAAGCTGTTGCAGGTGATCTCTGGGCTGGGCTGCACAGGGGCTTTTTTTCCAACCCCCAGTCCTGGTGAAACACACCTTTCCTGTGGAACTTCTAAGTTATCTTGGACTGGGAAAATGTATCACTCAGTCTTTCTGTGGGTTCTGCTCCTCTAAATTTTGGCTAGAGCCATCCTTTGTTTTTTGGGGATTTGGGGGTTGGAGTTCTTGGGAATGCTGCCCTTGGTGGCCATCTTGACTCCACCCCTCCAACTCTGTTTTTTTTAAGGAGTTATTATTTTCTATGGATTTTTGTATCTCTTACCATTTTATTTTTTCTATTTTTTTAAGATTTTATCTTTTTCAGTTTTGGGGTTTTTTTTGGTTCCTTCTTTAGCAAACTGTGACACTTGATGAGCTGTGACACTTGCATCACTCTTTCTTTTTTGCTCTACCTCTCTTATTTGCATTCTGAAATCCCTTTTGAGATTTTTCTAGGAATTCTTTTTCAGTCTAAGACCAAATCACATTCTTTTTAAGGCTTTGGATGTAACACTTTGACTTCGTTGTCTTATTCTGAGTTTGTTTTGCTCTTCCCCGTCAGATTCTTCTTTTTATGATGTTTGCTTATTTTTCTAGTCTACTGCTTCACTTTTGACTTTACATTAAAGTCGGGGTTTGCTCCATCCCAAGCTTCTAGTTTTTCAGTTGCTGCTTTCAGAATATGGTTGATTATCGAAGAAGGCCAAAATGACATCGTGTTAGAGACAAGTTATAGTGTGTCTTTGACTGAACTGAACAATACAATCTCAGAATGTTCTACCACAGGTCAAGCACAAATAGTCCATGTGAATACCTGGGGTGAGTTCTTTAAGCTTGTTTATCTCATGTTTCCTCTGAGCTGCTTCAAGTCTGTCTTGCTTATAGAGCACAGAACTCTCTCTGATAAGGGCATACTATGCTGGTCAGTCTTGTGCCAGTGTAGCATGCCCTTATCAGAGAGAGAGTTCATTCAATTCCAAAGTTCTTAAGAGAGACTTTCAGAGTGTCCTTGTATAATCTTTTCTTATCGCTTTGAGCATTTGGCCTGTGTGAATTTCCATGAAATAGTTTTTTGGCAAGTATGTTTGGTTTTTGAGCAATATGACAGCCTATTGAAGTTGCCCTCTCTGTTTACTATGTTTGAATGCTTGTCAGTTTAGTTTAAGAACCTTGTTGCCTGATATTTTATGCTGACAGGAAATCTTCAAAGTTGTCTTAAGACTATTTAAATGGAAGCAATTCAATTTCTGGTGTGGCACTGGTAGACTTTCCAGGTTTCACAGGCAGAGAACAATGAATTAACACAACTGCTCTATAGATCTTCAGTTTGGTAATCAGTCTCACACCTCTACTCTCCCACACTTGCTTTTGGTGTTTCTGAAACATTGAGCTAGCTCTGGCAATATAAGTATTATCAATGTATACCTCCCTGGAAAATATACTGGCAAGATAAGTGAACTTATCCAGTTTTCAAAATTTCTATATTTGCTATAACCAATGGATCCACAAATGGATGGTGTGGTGCTACCTGATGGAATGTGTTTTCATGGTGTTTATTGTTAGACCAAAATTACCACAAGCAGCAGAGAATCAATTCATACATTGTGCATCTCAATTTCAGAGGCTACGCTGAGTGCACAGTCATTTGCAAACAGAAAAAAATGCACCAACATTTCCTCCACTTTGGTCTTGTCTCATAGACTTTTCAAGTTGAAGAATTTACCATCTTGATGCAGTGTTCATCCTTGGTGAATGCATTGGATAATGTGTCTGAAAATATCATGCTAAAAAGCAGGAGAGAAAGGACATAGCCTTGTTTCACTCCAATGGTGACCTGGAAATCATGAGAGTGATTGTCCACTATCCAGAACCTGGGCAAGCATGCTATCAGTAAACTGATATACAATACTGATGAACTTCTCCGAACAGCCAAATTTTGACATAATTTTCCATAAGTGTTCCCAAGGTATCAAAGACCTTGGTCAGATCTACAAATGTATGTAGATCTCTGTTCTACGCTCCTGGCATTTTTCCTGGAGTTGTTGGGCAACAAACACCATATCAACTGTTCCTTGATCCTTTCTGAAGGTACACCTCAGTAAGGTGACCATCTTTACCATCAGGGAAGGATTGGTCTATTAAGAAGGACAATGGGAAGAATCTTTCCAGCAATGACCAATAGGAAAATATCCCTGTGATTATCACAGGATAAGCTATTTCTTGAACTTTATATAGATGGACAATGGAAGTATCCTTGAAACTCCTGGGCTTTCTCATGCCACATAACCTGGAAAATTTCAGTCAGCTTTTGTATGATCAATGGAACCCCCATCTTGAAAATCTCAGCTGGAATAGAATTAGCACCAGATGTTTTGCCACATGAAAGGAGCATGATGACATTCAAAACCTCTTCTTCAGTTGTAACTTCAGCTAGGGACAGAATGACTTCAACTTGAAATAGTCATTGGTTTCTGTATTGTTCCAAGATAGTCTGACAAGAACAATATGGAAGTGTTCAACCATCTCTTTAGGATCATGTCCCTACAATCAATGTGGCTCTATCACCACTGAATAGCTGAGATGTACCATATTATGTTTGACCTATAATTAACTTTCAGGGCATCATAACAGTGCTTTGGATTATTACTATCAATATAAAACTGAATTCTATCAGCCTTCTTACTGAGTCAAGAATCCTGCATCTCTCTAAGTTTCATGTATACTTTACTTTGCTGAAATTAAATGCTACCTTCTTAGAAATAAATGAAATTTCCTCCTAGTAAACTATATGGAGTTCTCATGTTTCATTTAGCAACTTTTCTATTTCCCCATCATTTTCATCAAACTAGTCTTCATGCTTGTGATTATCTGATCCAGATGAACAAATGCAAAGCTATACATCAAATATATGAAAGCTGCCCATTCCTTTTCTGCTCCACTGTTGCCTATTGTGTGTGTGGGCTCAACTTTCCCTCCAAGTTAGTAACAAACTGTTCTTGTTTAGAGAAGCAGCATTTTAATTTCTTGAAATTAATTTTCCTTATTGTCATTTTGCCTTGAGGCTGCTTTGGTTGAAAGTGAATATTTAGCTTGGACAGGATGAGTCTATGATCAGTCCAGCATTCTGTACCACATATTACCCTTATCACTCTCACATCTTGTTTGTCTCTTCTCCTAAAAATCATTTAGTCTATTAGATGCCAATATTTGCTACAAGGGTGCATCCAAGTAGTTTTACTGAATTTAGATAAACGGAAGATAGTGATTGTGATGAAAAGATCACGAGATGCATAAGTCTTCAGTATTAAGTGACCATTGCTCTTGCTGTTTCCAATTCCATTACTCTTGAGGACTCTGCCATTTCTTGGAATCTGAGCTTACTCTAGCATGAAAGTCACCCTGAATTACAAGCTTTTCCTCTTTAGGTACATTGATGATAAGGGTCTCCATATTTTCATAAAATTTTTCTTTGATGTCATCAGGGTTCATCATGGTAGGAGTATAGGCACTGATGATAGTGGTATAGTGCTTTTCTGCAAATGGCAATCACATTGTCATGAGCCTGTCCTTCATTCTTTTTGGTAGGCATACAAGTTTGCTGACCAGATTAGCTTTTGATCACAAAACCTTCGCTTACCAGCCTTGTTATACTCAAGAGCATTTTGGATGTGATACCTGCTGAGTTCCCTCATAACAAGAGTTATTTGTCTTTCAGGTATATTGGAACTTGTGTTGTCTATGAGTGTGCACACATTCCATGCACCAATGGTGAGTGCCACATGAAAGGAGCATAATGACATTTAAAACCTCTTCTTCAGTTGGAACTTCAGCTAGAAACAGATTGACTTCAACTTGAGGTAAATGGTCTGAACAAGATTTTGCCTTGATTGAAGATGCCCTCTTAAGAACAGTATGGAAGTGTTCAATCCATCTCTCTAGGATCACAGCCCTAGATGTGTTTGTACACTTTATTTTTGACCACAGGGTTGGATCCTTGCCGGCTGCAGTAATTAGGCAGGATTGGATAAGCAGAAAAATTTTTAGGGTATCTTTTCTATCCCCTTCATCACACCAGGAGCTAAGCAGTGCTATCTTTAAAAGGATGCTCAGATACCCAGGGGATTGCCAAATGCCACTGCTTCTTTCAATGAGAAAATGATCCTAAGGTCTGGGCTGCCTATGTGCAGGATTCTGACTACAGTTTCCAATATATCCTCACCACTGTTTCATCATTACAGGACTTTAATATAGGGAAAAATGGCAAAATGGTATGGGTGATGTCTTTTGATTTGTAGGAAAACTGGATTTAAGTAAGGCAGAGTTGTATGAAGTCATCACCCTCATTCTTTCTTCTAAAGTCATCACAATCCAGTGGCAAGACAAAATAAAAGCAACTGGTGATGCAATGGTTGACCTAGGTATCTTCAATGTCTATACAAGCTCTAAGTACTCCACAGCATCTGCTTCAGTTGCCTTCACTTTCACTGGAATTAATTTTTCTCATCTGCCCATTTCAACAGGGAAAGTCTTCACATGCTTGGGACAGAAACCCCACTAACTCATCAAAGGATGAGACTCTCTCAGTTATCCTCAACCTACTTTAGCCCATCTGCATAAACAGTTTACTGGCACTGTACAGGCTTTACAGTAGCTTCTTGGAGCCACAGATGAGTTAGGTAGCTCAGGTGGACATCAACAGTGGAAAGCGTCCCTGAAAAGGGTTTCACAGTTCTTCAACCAGAGGTACTAGTCTTCTTTGAATACATCCTACACCCAGTCACTTGAGATGTCTCAGTTTTCAGTTCTTCAAAGATGATATACTCTAAGAAGAGATATGGCCACTGTTCTCCCAGATAGTGCTCTGGTCTATGAAGGACCACAAACATTTTTTTTCACCCTGAAACTGTGACCAGGGTTCTTGCTCCCCTGTGATAAGACTCCAGTGTGCTAGTGTTCCTCCTTGTGCTGGAACTGTAACTGAGAACCAAGCATGGGCAATGCTACAGAATTCTGAACATAGGAACAGCAAAAAGTCTTCTGTAATCTTCTTCTGACCAACTATCTAATCATTCCCATACCTTTGCCTGCCCCTTATTATCTGTGGGTTAAGAGTTTCAGAAGCTGATGCTGCCAATTCAGTTGCTGCCCAAGGTCTGCAGCTGGCTTGACAAAACCTAGTCTGTGCTCCACCCTCATCTCAGTAAATCAGACCTTTCTTGTTAATTTCCTAAACTGTCTTAGACTGGAAAATTGTTTTACTCCATCCTTTTGTTGGTTCTGCTGCTACAGATCTCATGTGGAGATGGATTTTACAGTTACTTGGAGGGAAGTTTGGGAGGGCTCAGGAAGTTCATTAACTTACCTGGCTATCTTGGTTCCACCTTTTCTGGATCATTCTTCATATTTCTTTTACTTGAAAATTACTGCATAAGTTTAAATGAGGAATCAATGGAGTGTTATATATTTATCTATATGTATATATATATATATAATATACATATATATTTACCTTATAAAAATGCCTCACAAGGTGAACACTTTCCTCTCTTGCACCCTATAAAAGAAAGAAAAAACACAGAAGAATAAACTCTTATATGGGAAAGAGCTCAGAAAATTGATTTAAAAATCTTAAAAAACATAGGAATCAAATAATTGCAGAAAAAAATACTAGTATCTAATTATGAGATTTTTTTTTCCATTTAGATTCAGGAAAGAACATATATTTCCCTGAGATCAGGAATTTAAAATCCTGCCTTTCCTTGTTAACATTATCCACTGAATGAGGTGGGTAACAATGTTGGTAGGAAGTTATCCCTCTATGGAAGAAGAAAGAGTCTTACCTCAAGGCAGGCAAGGTGAACATCTTTTATAATGCTGCCGTTGTTTGTCATGACTTGCTGTTTTAATAACAAGCAGCTAAGTTCCAAAGTGGCCAGTCTGATTTTTCCATCTATAGAAAATAAGAGATAACTTGGTAAATAGCGTCAAAGCCTAAGCTCAGCTGAACATAAGATCATTTCTTTTCCATAAAGATCTTAATTGTGTAATGTACTTTTTTCCTTTTTTCTCTTCATTTTCCCTCAGTTACATGCAAAAAACACTCTTCAACATTCATTCTTAAAACCTTGAGTTCCAAATTCTCTCCCTTTCTCCTACTCCACTCCCTGTCATTGAGAAAGCAAATTATTTGATATGTTAAAATGTATAGTCATAAGAATTACCATAATAATAGTCATGTTGTGAAAGTAAACATAACACCCCCCAAAGATACCCCAAGAAAAATTTTTAAAAAACTGAATTCAGGCACCATCAGCTCTGTTTTTGGGATGGAAAATTCTTCAGAGTTCTCTTGGGTCATAGCATTACTAACAAAAGAAAAGTCATTCACAGCTGATCCTACAACATTGCTCTTATTTTGTATAGAGCACACCTCACATTGCATCTACTCATGCAAGTTTCTTACTGAGTGTCCTGTTCATAATTTCTTCTTTTCTTTTTTTTAAATTTATTTTTATTAAAGATATTATTTGAGTTTTATATTTTCCCCCCAATCTTGCTTCCCTTCCCCCTCCCCCCCACAGAATGCACTCTGTCAGTCTTTACTTTGTTTCCATGATGTACCTTGATCCAAATTGGGGTGTGATGAAAGAGAAATCATATCCTTAAAGAGAAGTCTAAGAGGTAACAAGATCAGACAATAAGATATATGTTTTTTCCTAAATTAAAGGGAATAGTCCTTGAACTTTGTTCAAACTCCACAGCTCCTTAACTGGATACAGATGGCACTCTCCTTTGCAGACAGCCCCAAATTGCTCCCGATTGTTGCACTGATGGAATGAGCAAGTCCTTCAAGGTTGATCATAACTCCCATGTTGCTGTTAGGGTGTACAGTGTTTTTCTGGTTCTGCTCATCTCACTCAGCATCAGTTCATGCAAATCCCTCCAGTTTTCCCTGAAATCCTGTCCCTCCTGGTTTCTAATAGAACAATAGTGTTCCATGACATACACATACCACAGTTTGCTAAGCCATTCCCCAATTGAAGGACATTTACTTGATTTCCAATTCTTTGCCACCACAAACAGGGCTACTATAAATATTTTTGTACAAGTAATGTTTTTACCCTTTTTCCTCATCTCTTCAGGGTATAGACCCAATAGTGGTATTGCTGGGTCAAAGGGTATGCACATTTTTGTTGCCCTTTGGGCATAGTTCCAAATAGCTCTCCAGAAGGGTTGGATGAGTTCACAGCTCCACCAACAGTGTAATAGTGTCCCAGATTTCCCACATCCCTTCCAACAATGGTCATTATCCTTCCTGGTCATACTGGCCAATCTGAGAGGTGTGAGGTGGTACCTCAGAGAAGCTTTAATTTGCATTTCTCTAATAATTAATGATTTAGAAGATTTTTTCATAGGGCTATGGATTACTTTGATCTCCTCATCTGTAAATTGCCTTTGCATATCCTTTGACCATTTGTCAATTGGGGAATGGCTTTTTGTTTTAAAAATGTCTCAGTTCTCTGTATATTTTAGAAATGAGTCCTTTGTCAGAATCATTAGTTGTAAAGATTGTTTCCCAATTTACTACATTTCTTTTGATCTTGGTTACATTGGTTTCATCTGTGCAAAAGCTTTTTAATTTAATGTAATTGAAATCATCTAATTGGTTTTTGGTGATATTCTCCAACTCTTCCTTAGTCATAAACTGTTTCCCTTTCCATAGATCTGACAGGTAGACTAGTCCTTGATCTTCTAATTTGCTTATAGTATTGTTTTTTATGACTATGTCCTGTAACCATTTGGATCTTATCTTGGTAAAGGGTGTGAGGTGTTGGTCTAATCTAAGTTTCTTCCATACTAACTTCCAATTTTCCCAGCAATTTTTATCAAAGAGGGAGTTTTTATCCCAATGGCCTGACTCTTTGGGTTTATCAAACAGCAGATTACTATAATCATCTCCTGCTTTTACACCTAGTCTATTCCACTGGTCCACCACTCTATTTCTTAGCCAATACCAAACAGTTTTCATGACTGATGCTTTATAATATAATTTTAGATCGGGTAGGGCTAAGCCACCTTCTTTTGCACTTTTTTTTTCATCAAGCTCCTGGCAATTCTTGACTTTTTATTTCTCCATATGAATTTACTTACAATTTTTTCTAACTCGTTAGTAATTTTTTGGAATTTTCATTGGTAGGGCACTAAACAGATAGTTTAGTTTTGGTACAATTGTCATTTTTATTATATTAGCTCTACCTATCCATGAGCAGTTGATATTTGCCCAGTTATTTAAATCTGATTTAATTTGTGTGAGAAGTGTTTTATAATTGTTTTCAAAAAAGATTCTGAGTCTGTCTTGGCAAATAGATTCCCAAATATTTTATATTGTCTGAGGTTACTTTGAATGGGATTTCTCTTTCTAGCTCTTCCTGCTGTATCTTGCTAGACATATATAGAAAAGTTGAGGATTTATGAGGGTTTATTTTATAACCTGCAACTTTGCTAAAATTGCTAATTGTTTCCAGTAGTTTTTTAGATGATTTCTTGGGATTTTCTAGGTAGAGCATCATGTCATCTGCAAAGAGTGAGAGTTTTGTCTCTTCCTTCCCAATTTTAATTCCTTTCTTTTTCTTCTCTAATTGCTGATGCTAACATTTCTAATACAATATTGAATAGTAGTGGTGATAATGGGCACCCTTGTTTCACCCCTGATCTTATTGAGAATGCCTCTAGCCTCTCCCCATTGAGTATAATGCTTGTTGATGGTTTCAGATAGATACTGCTAATTATTTTAAGGAACAGTCCATTTATTCCTATACTCTCTAGTGTTTTTAATAGGAATGGATGCTGTATTTTGTCAAAAGCTTTTTCAGCATCTATTGATATGATCATATGATTTCTGATAGGTTTGTTGTTGATATAATTAAGTATACTAACAATTTTCCTAATATTGAACCAACCCTGCATTCCTGGAATAAATCCTACTTGATCATAATGTATTATCCTAGTGATGACTTATAATCACTTTGCTTTTATTTAGGATTTTTGCGTCTATATTCATCAGGGAGACAGGTCTATAATTTTCTTTCTCTGTTTTAACTCTTCCTGGTTTAGTTAACAGTACCATATTGGTTTCATAGAAAGAGTTAGGCAGAGTTCTATCTTCCCCTATTTTTCCTAAGAGTTTATATAGGATTGGGACCGATTGTTCCTTAAATGTTTAGTAGAATTCACTTGTGAATCCATCAGGCCCTGGAGATTTTTTTTTTTTAGGGAGTTCAGTAATGGCTTTGTTGAATTTCTTTTTCTGAGATAGGGTTGTTTAGGTATTTAATCTCTCCTTCATTTAACCTGGGCAACTTATATTTTTGTAAATATTCATCCATTTCACTTAGATTATCATATTTATTGGCATAGATTTGGGCAAAATAATTTCAAATTTTACTTTAATTTCTTCCTCATTGGTGGTGAGTTCACCTTTTTCATTTATGATACTGGCTATTTGGTTTTCTTCTTTCTTTTTTTAAATCAAATTGACCAGAGGTTTATCAATTTTATTGGTTTTTTCATAATACCAACTTTTGGTTTTATTTATTAATTCAATAGTTTTTTGCTTTCAATTTTATTAATTCTCCTTTAATTTTTAGAATTTCTAATTTGGTACTTAATTGGGGATTTTTGATTTGTTCTTTCTCTAATTTTTTTAGTTGCATATTTAGTTCATTGATTTCCTCTTTCTCCAATTTATTCATATAAGCATTTAGAGCTACAATATATCCCCTGAGAGTTGCTTTGAATGGATCCCATAGGTTTTGGTATGTTGTTTCATTATTATCATTATCTATGATAAAATGGTTAATTCTATAATTTGTTTTTTGGTCCACTCATTTTTTAAAATGAGGTTATTCAGTTTCCAATATGTTCTGGGTCTATATCTCCTGTTCATTATTTCTTATAATAAATAGTACTTCATTTTAATCATACACCACAATTTTTCAGTCATTCTCCAACTAATGGGCATCTCCTCAATTTCCAGTTCCTTGACACCTGAAAAGGGCTGCTATAAATATACTTACATATATAGGTCCTTTTCCTTTCTGTTTTTAACTCTTCAGGAACATAGACCTGGAAGTGGCATTGCTAGATCAAAGGGTAGGCATGGTTTTATAGTCCTTTGGGCATAGTTCCAAATTGCTCTATAGAATTGTTGGTTCTATAACTCCTCCAAAAATGTATTCATTTTTCCTTTATCACCTCTAACATTTCTCATTTTCTCTTTCTATCCTGAGTCAATTCAATAGGTATAATACTTCAGAATTGTTCTAACCCATATTTCTTCTGTCAATATTGAGATAGGACATTTAAAAAAAAATAAGTGAAATAGATAGCATTGCCAGCCTCATCTGAAACCTATTCAAATCTTCTGATTATTTATTAATTGGGGAATGGTTCATTATTTTTTCTAAACTTGACTGTATATAGAAATGAGGTCTTTATCAGAAACTTGTTTCAATATTTTTCCCCCCGCAGTTGCTATTGCTAATGATATTTCCTTCTGTCCTTTTCCCCAACTCCCATTTATTCTATTCTCTCTCTCCTCACCCATTCTCTTCTCAAGTGTTTAGCATCTGACTATCCCCTCCCTCAACTTCCCTCCCTTATATCACCTACCCACCACCACCACTCCCACCCCCTTTCTCCCATCCCTTTCCTCTCCTACTTTCCTCTTGGATAAGACAGATTTCTTTACCCAACTGAGTGTGCATATTATTCCCTCTCTGCATCAATTTCAATGAAAGTGTCACTTACTCCTCCTCTTCCATTCCACTGCAAAATTTTTTTCTTGCCTCTTTTATGTGAAATAACTTATCTCATTCTACCTATTTCCTTTTCTCCCAGTATTCTCTCTCCCATTAACTCCATTTTTTTCTTTTTTTAGTTTTTGCAAGGCAGTGGGGCTAAATGGCTTGTCCAAGGCCACACAGCTAGGTAATTACTAAGTGTCTGAGGCCAGATTTGAACTCAGGTACTCCTGACTCCAGGGCCAGTGCTCTATCCACTGCGCCACCTAGTCACCTGTAACTTCCATCTTTTTAATATATTATTCTTTCAAATTCAATTTCCACCTATGCCCTATCTATATATCTTCTCTAATTGCCCTAATAAATGAGTTCATTTGAGTTGTCAATAACTATAGGAATACAAGCAGTTCAACATCAAGTCCCTTACGATTTGGCTTAGCTGTTAACTTTTTTGTGTTTCCCTTGAGTCTTTGAAGATCTATTCAGCTCAGTTGTTTCATCAGGGAAGTTTGAAAATTCATTATTTCATTGAATATCCATTTTCAATTTTGCTGGGGAATTGATTCTTGGTTATAATCCAAGTTCTTTTGTCTTCTGGAAAATCATAATCCAAGCTCTACAATCCCTTAATGTAGAAGCTGCTAAATCTTGTGTCAGCCTAACTGTAATTCCATATTTGAATTGTTTCTTTCTGGTTATTTGTAATATTTCCTCCTTGATCTGAAATTAGGCTACAAAATTCCTAGCAATTTCCATTCTTTCATGAGGTGATTAGTAGTTTCTTTCAATTTCTATTTTACCCTCTGCTTCCGTAGGATCAGGGCAATTTTCCTCAATTATTATTATTTTTTTTTTTGCAAGGCAAACGGGGTTAAGTGGCTTGCCCAAGGCTGCACAGCTAGGTAATTATTAAGTGTCTGAGACTGGATTTGAACCCAGGTATTCCTGACTCCAGGGCCGGTGCTTTATCCACTGTGCCACCTAGATGCCCCAAAATAGACCCCTTTTTTTTTTTAGTTTTTTGCTAGGCAATGGGGTTAAAGTGGCTTGCCCGAGGCCACACAGCTAGGTAATTATTGTCTGAGGCCGGATTTGAACCCAGGTATTCCTGACTCCAGGGCCAGTGCTCTATCCACTGTGCCACCTAGCTGTCCCTATGCTGACTTGATTTTCATGATTTTCCTGCATTCCTCTCATTTCTCTTCAAAATTTTTCCTCAACCTCCTTTACCTGATTTTCAAAATTCTTTTTGAGGTCTTCTATAGCCTGAGCCTAATTCATATTTTTCGTGGAGACTTTGGATATAGAAGCCTTGACTTTGCTACCTTTTTCTGAGTGTGTAATTTGATTTCCAATTTTTTTTTCTTCTGTTGCTTGGTCATTTCCCTAGTCAGTAACTTGATTTTAACTCTTTATTAGGGTGGGGCTCTGCTTCCAGGAGGGAGGATACACTGTTCCAAACAAACAAGATACTTCTGTTTTCAGAGATACTTCTAGGGACCTACAAATTTTCAATGTTTCCAAGGTCTAAAAAGGGTAGGTTATGACTACTTTCTTTGTCTGTGCTCTGGTCTGAGTGACCAGAAGCACTAATTTCTGCCCTGGAACTGTGAGGGGAGCCCCTGCTCTGCTACAGCAGTAAGCCCTGTTGTGCTTCTGCTCCTCTTCCTGGGACCAGGGACCCAGACTGAAACTAAACTAAACTAAAAAGTTTGTTCTCCCCATCCATGCAATGATCCAGCAACACTAGAGTTTCTCACACACAAATCTCTTCTCTTCTCTTCAAGTCTCCTCTCTGTACCTTTGACACTGGCTGAATAAACCCTATGCCAGGAATGCTCTCCCTCTTTACCTTTACTTCTTGGTTTCTCTGGCTTACTTCGTGACTTTAATTCCCACCTTTCACAGGAAGCCTTTTACCAGCTCCTAATTTTACTTAAGATACCTCTAAGATTGCTTACCACCTTCTTTGTATATATCCTCTATTTATATCTAGTTATTAACATTTTTGTCTCCCCCTTAGATTTTGAAGTCCTTGAGGTTAAGTTGTAGAAAGATTATAAAGACTGCTGTTCTTTGTATCCTCAATGATTACGTCAGGGCCTGGTCAATGTAAGCTCTTAATAAGTATATGTTGACTGATTTGGGCCACTAAGAGAAACAGTCCTACCCCAAGGCATGAGCTCCTTTTCCACTAATAAATTATGGATCTGTAAATTACAACTCTGGACAAATTCAAAAAGAGTACCATGTTCCTCCACTGAGGGCTATAAAGCATAAGTCCTCTAGGATATTTCAAACCAAACATGAAAATGGCTATGATTAGAACAAAATATTTACGATTGGACTATGAAGCACTTTGCTCTTCCACATTGTCACTATTATGATTGGTAATAAGTTATTTCTTATTCCCAATTTTAAAGTTTTCATTAAATATATAATTGCAAACAGTGTGGTTTCCCTTGGTGCTACAATTGGTCTCATTTAACATTTTTTGCAAATTTTTTAGGAGAGCGTACTCAGTGAAATTGTCCAAGTTTATAGTTGGCTTGAAGATCTTCCAAATTGTCAAATGTCAATAGGAATAGTTTAAAGAGAAAGTTGGGAAAGAAGTTTTTACAGCTAGCATTTTTGATAAAGAACTCATTTCTAAAATATATAGAGAACTGAGTCAAATTCATAAGACTACAAAAGTCATTCCCCAATTGATAACTGTTCATAGGATATGAAAAGGGAGTTTTCAAATTAAGAAATCAAAGCTATCTACAGTTATGAAAATATCATTTTTAATTGGAAAAATGTAAATTAAAACAACTCTGATACACTCACACCTATCAGATTGGTCATATGACAAAAAAGGAAAATATCAATGTTGGAGGGAATGTGCATTGTTGGTGGAATTATGAACTGATCCAAGCATTCTGGAGAGCAATCTGAAACTATGTCCAAAAGGCAATAAAACTGTGCATACCCTTTGATTCAATAATGCCATTAACTAGGGTCTATATGCCAGAGAGATCAGAAAAAGGGGGAAGGACACAAATGTACAAATATATTCATAGCAGCTCTTTTTATAGTGGCAAAGACTGAAATTTGAGGGGATGGCCATCAACTGGAGAATGGCTGAACAAACTGTGGTATATAAATAAGATGGAGTACTACTGTACTACTGTTCAAGAAAAAATCATGAACAGACAGACTTCATAGAAAGACTTACATGAAATTGATGCTGAGTGAAGTGAGCAGAACAGGAAAATATTGTACACATTAACAGCAACACTGGGTAATGATTAACTATCCTCAGCAGTACAATGATTTAAGGCAATTTTAAATGGCTTGTGATGGAAAATACCATCCACATCCAGAAAAAGAATGATGGAACCTGAATATAAACCAAAACCTACTATTTTCCATTTAAAAATTCTGTTTTATGCACTGATTTTCTCTCCCATGGTTTTTTCCCTTTACCACCCTTGTTTTTCCAAGTCTGAAAAACGATTCCTCATAAGCAGACCCGAACTCAAGTAGTCAGTGGCTACAAGAAAAATCTATAAGGTTTTCTGAATGAGAGAAATAATGGTAACTGAGATTTAATTTGGGCAGTATAAGGTAATGTGTCAGATTAAAAAAAAACTTGAAGCTATTTTTATGAAAATATAATTTAAAAAACTTGAAGTTATTTTTATGAAATTATAAACTCAGGTCAATTAAATTGGAAAAAGACTTAGGAGTCAGTAGGAAAAAATCACATAATTTTGTTGATGTAAGAGATTTCAGAAATAAACCAATCATCTTTTTCATTTTTACAGATGATGAAACTGAAATTTAGAGAAGTAGTGACTAACAAGGGTCAAGAAAATAAATTGATCCCAAAGCCAAGGTCAAAATCCTGCTCTCTTGTTACTATTCCAATCTATCTCATTGAATCTTGCCACACAGCAGCCGATTGTGCTAACCTTATCTAGGGTGGTATCAAAACAGAAAGAATATTATCCTATTGCAAGCATCTTCTACTAAAACTGGACTAAGCAAGAAGAGCAAGTCAAATGAAAG
Organism: Macrotis lagotis; assembly: GCF_037893015.1. Classification (NCBI taxonomy): domain Eukaryota; kingdom Metazoa; phylum Chordata; class Mammalia; order Peramelemorphia; family Peramelidae; genus Macrotis; species Macrotis lagotis. The sequence goes on along the minus strand of NC_133665.1, from coordinate 13,613,152 downwards.
GTGCCTTCAGGGGAACCAACAAACAGCTTTCCTGGCAAAAGATCAATTGGTCTTACTTATAAGGAAACTTTCTTCTAATAAAAGGGAATTTTTTTCAACAACCAATGCTCCTGGGATTCATGGTCTTTCAATTTTAATTTCTTCTCTGCACTGTGTACATCAGTGGTGTCAAATTCAAATAGAAAAGATCCTATAGTCTGCATACTGGTTTAGAAAATCACAAATTAACATTATCTGTGTTGTATTATATTTTTATTTATTTTGTTAAGTATTTCCCAATTACAGTTTGATATATCTGCTGTACGCTGTAGCATAACACAGTCATCAGATGTTTTAAAATACACAAATATTTTACTTAACTACAAGAGAATTTTGGAGAATCTATAACTAAGAATTGGCTAATTAGAGGTAAAAAGTTATTCAGGGTGAGAAATGTAGGGTGTTGGTCCTCACAGGGTGTGGAGGGGAGCCCTTAGGGAATCTAGACAGGGGGAATAGCCCAGCCAATCACAAGACTGGAAGAGTTTTCCTAATCCCATTGCAGGGATACCAAAGCCCAAATCGGTTCTCAACCAGTCAAAAGTGACCTAGAGATCTTGAACTAATACACAATTGGGTAATTGAATATTAACCCACACACCCCCTGTGACAATTGGGGTTCTTTAGCATATCATGCATCATATGACATGGGGGGGCATCAAATTAGGGGCATGTCATAGAATGGGTGTAGATTAGATTGTAACTCAAACTCTGAGAGTCTATGAACATCCAAGAGGGAGGGGAAAGAGTTTCTGAAGACCATAAATTACCTGACCTTGAAGACTAATTCATGCTTCACGCCTAGGTGAAGTACCGGTACCTTGTAAGGTGTATCTTGCAAGGTTTGTGAATAAAATGTACAATTTTCTTTCACTCTAGCAGGTTTTTCTTTTCATTCATTTATAACAATTTGGGGGCTCATGCCGATATCTTCAGAAGCCCTTGAGGAAACCCCAGAAGAGACCAGGGGAAGGAGTGCTTATAGCTTGATTTCAAGCCAGATCCTTGTTTCTTTTCCAGGGTTCCCTTGGGTGGATCTCTGAATGGACCTGAAACCCTGCCATTGACAGGGAGAGTGATGAAAAATTGTGGAAACGACTCAGAAAGGTAGGAAAATTTCAATTTTTATCTTTCGAGGCTGATTCTAGACAATTCCCAGGAAAGGAAGTCCTAGATGGGAGGCCAGGGGTTGAAAGGCGCCTCAGGGAGGGGAGGAAGAGACCCCCCCCCATCCAATACCCAAGGAGAGGCCTTTGGGTAGGAAATGAGCTAGCTGGGACAGCGAGGATGCTGTCCAGGGTCAAGAGAAGAACAAGTTCATCAGATACTGCTGTTCTGAATGGCCACAAATCCCCATCCAAGGACAGTCTGTCTGGTGGCCAAGGTTTGGGTCTAATGAACAGTGAACCATAAGGTACTATTAAATAAAGAGAAGGTGAAATATGCAGCATGCTGGATAATTGGGGATGCTAAATTATTTCTAAGCAAGTTAGAAAATAATAAAAAAAAAATAGGTAGGATCCCCTGGCTGCTCCTAGGGATCATGCTAACAGCGGGGTCCAAGAGGAAAGGGAAAATCTGGAGAGAGGAGAAAAAGAATTGCTTTCTAAATTAAGGAAGGTGATTGGATCCAATGCTGTGTGAGTGAGTTTGAATGTTTCCCCCGGAGTGTGTGTATTTGTTCTATGTCCTGTCTTGTGAAAGTGTCTATTTTAGGCATTTCTGGGTCTGAGGACCCAGCTTAAGTTTTTAAAAGAGGGCTAGCTGGGAGTGGGGCCTAGGAGTTTCAGAAGGTGGGGGAGAAGGAAGTAGTGTGCAGTGGCCTGCACGTGGAAATCAGCCCTTCCCTCACTGAGCCAGTGATAGCTATGCAAGGTGTGTAGAGTTAAGGGAAGGGTGGGGGTAAATTCTTAAAGAGGAAAAAGCTGTACTTTGGGGAGAGTTTAGAAGAGTTTAAGAGAAGGGAGAGATTGAGAAGTTCTAGGAGGAAAGACTTTATTGAATGCCTGGGAAAGATCTCATGATTTCTCCCTGGGTTGGGGGAAGGGGTGGTGGGTTGGACATGTGGTGGTCTTGATCCCATCCACCACCTTGTTAAGACTTGAACCCTAGACTGAGTCTACCTAAGTGCCCCACCTGTGGAGGGAGGGAGGGGAGAGACAGGGCCCAAGTGCTTAAATCTTAAAGGGAAAGAGACCCCTCCACAGGTGGGGTATGTGATTGGAAAAAAAAATGTATAAAATCCCGGGGTTAAAAGACTCCTTTATTGAAAGGAAATCACATTTAATGAATATCTGCTGGCCATGTGGCTCAAGAGATGACTTTCATTGTTTTTAAAGTTTTTAGAGCTTTAGAAAGCGTGCTGAGGGTTTTAAAAGAGGGATACTAGTGTTGTAACATTCTGACAAAATTTGTACAGAATGGGAGGAATTAAATAACCTAGATTGTTAAAATAGTTTGGGATTAAACTATTTTAACACTATTGAACTTTTGCAAGGAGTCATGTGGTTTGGGATTTTAAACTATTGTAACACCTTTGGGTTAAAGAAAAGTTATGTTATCAGGGATGTTTACTGATTTCTTTTGGTTTTAATGTTAAGTTTAATAATGCTAACAATTGTACTGTTATTTTGGATAGAGCTTTTGAAATGTGAGTGCTGTATTCTCTGTACAAGGTACTCTAAAGCTTTTATCAAAAAACTTTGGGAAGTTAGTTGAATTGTAATTACATTGGGGTTTTAAATGTCTCATGTATGAGACTGGATTCTGAGAACTTGGGTGAAGAGACAAAAGTGTAAAGAACATGGGATATTCATTTTCCTCTTGTTCTAAGGGAAATGAGATGTTTAAATAGGAATCTTAATATTTAATGTATATTAACAATGCATGTCTATTTTTAAAGAAGTCAAGAATGTGGACTTCTCTCTTGGTAACTGCAGACAGCTGATGGGGGGGCTCTGAACAAATTGCAATTGTGGGCCCTATTGTAAGGTAACATTGATGAATAAGATGTTTTTATCAGTTATGTGATTCTTTTGTAACTACAAAGAGACTATATTTGCAATATTTAGTTATCTATTGTGGATATGTTATTTAAATACTGCATTGTTAAAGCCGGGACTTAATGTGATTGATTTGAAGAGCAATAAGGAAAATGTGAAAAAGTATGACCCTTTCTGGGATAGATCTGTGGGTTCATGAATAATGTAATAATGGAAGGATTGCTTAGTCCAATCTAGTAATTTGTATGTTACTTTTATTGCTGTTCTGTTATAATGAAATTAATAATACATGTTGGAAATTTAAGGCTACCTAAAATGCTTTAATGGTTTTAAAGATTTCTGAAAAGTAATTTGTATGTTAGGGGGCAGCTAGGTGGCTCAGTGGATAGAGCACCGGCCCCGGAGTCAGGAAACCTGGGTTCAGGTTAGGCTACAGATACTTAGTGAGTGTTTAGCTGTGTGACCTTGGACAAGTCACTTAACCCAATTGCCTTGGGAAAAATAACCATTTGTATGTTGAGGGTGGCTAGTAGGTAAACAAGTTTGTGTGTAGAAGTTTCTAGCTATGTATGTGAATTGGGAATATTTTGGATCTATATATGTATATTCCAAAGCAGTGGTTGTTTGCTTTCAAGTAAAAGCACTATATAATATAGGAAAGATAAACACAAGATAATTTGATATTCCTCTGTGCAATCTCCTTAACAAATGAGGCATTTATTTGTTGTAAGATACAATAGGCTAGAAGGAGGTTTCTCTAGCTGAGGGGAATCTGATATGTCATCTTTATATAGAGATGGAGTAGATATGATTTCAGACAAAGGGATGTGTCTAGTAAGAAGTAGGAGACAGGCCTGTAGGGCTAGTCATAGTTAGAATACCAGGTTTTAGGCAAAGACACAGGAAGGATAATCGAGCTTTAGGTAGGGGTTTCATTAATTGAGACTCCATTAAGAATATAATTGGAAATTACTGAATTGCATTCACTGGAAGTTCTAATTAGGTAAATCAACTATTTTAGATGACGGGACTTTTAATCTATTTTCTCTTGTGTCAGATACCAGGATGATCAACAAAAAAGAAATGCTACTGGGTAAATGTCATGTTCTTGGAGCCAAGGAAGCCAATGGGCCAAGGATGTCAGGTGACAGGGATGGGCAGCCGAAGGGGCAGCTTCTCAGTATGGCTGAGGTTGGACCCCTTTGACTTGATTTCCCCAAAATGACATCTGGATAATATCGCACCTGGAAGAATAACTCTGGCCTAAGACATTTGACTTACCCATGTGACCTCTACCTGGACACTGACATTCAATACTCATAAAGGAAATTTCCTTTAATGTCCTAGAAAGTTTTAGGTAAATTAGATCTAATAGCCAGAGATGGGTTAAGGTGTCTGGCTCTGACACCTGCTATCAGTTACATGCTAAGATAGGAATTAGGTTTCCTTAGTTTTTATGTTAGAAGGAATATTTAGGTAAGAAGAATGGGAAATTCTTAGAATAATTACAGTTCCAATTTCTAGTTTTAAGGAAAGGAGTGTGAGTTAGATAAGTATACCAAGAAAAGGAAAATATTGGAATTTTTTTGGTAAAAAATTCATTTTGGTTAAGGATGTTTGAGTCGTTATTGTAATGAGAGCAAAGGTTAAAACTGTTTTATTTTAATCCAGATGCTGGGTACTCTTAGAACAAAGACAACTGTTGAATATATGTGTATGGAGCAAACTCCCAATGAGAATGATCTCAAGCTTGTGAGTTTGCTCATATAGTAAGATACTAATGGAAGTTTGTGTTAAAAGTGAACTATGTGTGTCAATATGGCAATAAGGCAAAATGAAAATTGCAATAAGCTCCAGAATCTCATTGTTTAGTGATGGAAGCATGTGTTTTGATCTGAATAAGATGTTAAGCAGTTTTTCTCTACCAGAAGACAAGGTCTCAAGGAGTCACCAGAGCTGAAGAGGACTTTTTTGGAAAAGATTCAGAAGATGCTGAAGGACATTGGATGTCTCCAAGGGAGAAGAGAAGAGAGGAGTGATGAGACACTGGACCAGTTATCTCCACCATCTCTCACCTATGTGTACATTGCTTATCTGTAACTTCCCCTTGATTCTGTAAGTGCAACACCCCTACTTATGCCCTTCTCCTTATGGAAAGGAGGAGGGAAGGAGGGGAGGAGGGGAGGAGGGGAGGAAAGGTGAAAATGTTCTCCACTGAGAAAGAAAGAGGGAGATTATTGGGTAAGTCTGTGTATCCTATCTAGGGAGTGAGTCCTATATATCTGATTTAGACTACAGGGTGTTAGCAAAGGTGGGAAGAGAGTCTAGCTGGCAGAAGTCAATGCCCGGTCTTTTGTTGTGGCTGTTGGACTTGCCATAGTTCACAGCAGTTTGAGAATTGGCCTTGGGTACCCCTAGGTCTGGCCTAGATTCTCAGTCCTTGGTCAGAGGTGCACGGTGGCACAGAATTTTGATCCAGAGGAGAGAGAGATACCAGTGGCATGTGACTAAGTCAGTTCAGGGTGACTACTGTTTATAAGTGACTGGCCAGGATATTTGCCTGAGCAATAGCAAATGTCTGGACATGTCCAGAAGCAGGGTACATATATTCAGGACTCAACAACAAGATAGGTGGCCTCAGACTCCTGTGAGATTAATGATGGTACCTGGATCCCTTGTAAAGATGCACAAACTGGGGCATTTGTTAATGGAAATTGATTATGAGTTAGTATGGACTTTCAAGCAGTGTTGAAATGGCCATTTGCAAGAAAGATAGTTTAAGGAACATCACCAGGTATATTAGTTATTCTTGGGGTTGACCCAATGGCACAAAATCAGGAATTTAGTTTGGATTTTGGAGCCAGGAAGACCTTTCTAAAACCACTGGTATAAAAACTTGCAGTGGAAGGAGGTACAGCAACTTTGGAAATGTACCTATCATCATGATGATTATGTGGCCTATTTAAGAGGGCCCCTTGGAAGTAAAGAGGAGGAACAGTATTATCCATTTGTTGGAAACTATTCCTGGAAGACCAACTAGTACTAGAAGGACATTATTGGATTTGCATTATTGGATTTACTACTGCCTAGACCCAATTGTCCAAAGAGTTGGTCAGGGAATTATCTAGACTTAAGGGCAAAGGATGGGTGTTGGGGCTATGGAATCCCAATTTATATCCTGAATAGGCTAATAAGACTCCAAGCTATAGTTGAAATAATTACCCATCAAACAGCTAGGGTCTTGGAATTACTGGCTACCCAAGTCATGCAAACAAGAGAGGCGAGTATTTAACATAGATTGGTACTAGACTACCTATTGGCCAAGGAAGGAGTAGTCTGTGGTAAACTGAACTTGTCAAGCTGCTGCCTAAAGATAGATGACAATGGACAGGTGGTAAAGAAGATAGCCAGGGATATTAGAAAGTTGGCACTTGTTCCAGTCCAAACCCAGACAAGCCCATTTAGTACCACTTGAATGAACTGGTTTACTGGTTCATGGTGGAAACAGTAACTGGGTATCCTACTATTGGCCCTAAGTGGGAGAATCCTATTAGCCATGTGCATCTCCCATGTATGATCCAGTTAATAACTCAAACAGTACAAGATTTTTATCAGCAAATTAGGACTAGTGTATGACTCTAATAAGGAAGAGGTAAAGATATTGATAGGGAAAGTCAATAGTCCTATCAAGGATGAGGATTGTGAATTAATTTGAGGAAGACACTGCTGGTGAAGTGTGAAGACCAAGTTGTTATTAAAAAGAAAAAAAAGAAAAGGGGGGAGTTGTGAGAAATGTAGGGTGTTGGTCTTCACAGGGTGTGGAGGGGAGCCCTTAGGGAATCCATTAGATGGGGGAATGACCGAGCCAATCACAAGACTGGAAGAGTTTTCCTTAATCCCATTCCAGGGATATCAAACCCCAAATCGGTTCTCAACCGGTCAAGAGTGACCTAGAGATCTTGACGCAATGCTACTGAGTTTGCACAATTGGGTAACTGCATATTAACCCACACACCCCCTGTGACAATTGGGGTTCTTTACCATGTCATGCATTGTATAATGTGTGTGGGGGGATCAAATTAGGGGCATGTCATGGAATGGGTGGACCATAAATTACCTGACTTTGAAGACTAATTCGTGCTTCACGCCTAAGTGAAGTATCAGTACCTTGTAAGTTGTATTTTGCAAGGTTCATGAATAAAATGTACAATTTTCTCTCACTCTAGCAGGTTTTTCCTTTTCATTCATTTATAACATTCAGTTACCTCAACTTGATTTAAAATATTACTAAGTCTTGGAAGCAGCCAAGTGGCATATGGATAGAGCACCAGCCCTAGAGTCAGGAGGACCTGAGTTCAATTAATAAGCACCCAGCTGTGTGATCTTGGGCAAGTCACTTTAAGTCCATTGCCTTGTAACCCCCCCCCCCAAAAAAAAACTAAGTCTCTTATTTCCTATGTCTTATCATTTATCTCTATTTTTCTATGGAGAAATAAGAAACATTCCTTACTAGCTCCTATTAGTTCTTTCTTTCCACACAGCATGAAGTGGGAAAAGTAATGTCAGTCCATTTTGACTCTAGAGACCAAAATCCTATGACCTAGGTCGACCCCCCAGCTTTTGTTTGAAACTTTTCTTGCAATAGCCTAAACCCCTGAATTTGCTTCTCTTTTGCAGATAGTACACAGTCTACTTATAGCTTTCCATTTCTTCAGTCTACAAGTATTCACAAAATTGTGAGGGGAATACAATAAAACACTAACATAAATAAAGCTATGTTCCCCTTTCCCTTTAGTTTCTTCTAACTATCCATTGTGTAAATGATCAATGCATCAAGGTATTTTCAAAGGTTTTTGAGTGAAGTTATCCTATTGCTTCCTATCTCAGCCTGAGTTTTCTCCAAATTTTCTGTTCTCCTTGGTTCTAAAAGTTCCAAACTCTACTCTAAGTCACATTTAAGGGAAAAATTGAGAAGTTATAGGAGGGGAGATTTCTATCCTTATGAGTACCTGGAAAAGGTTCCATACTTTCTCCCTGGGTTGGGGGAAGGGTGTAGTGGGTTGACAAGTGGTGGTCTTGATCCCATCCACCACCTTATTAAGACTAGAACCCTAGGCTGAGAGGAAGGGAGGGAGATAGGAAGGGGAGGGGGAGACAGGAGACTTCAAGTACTTAAGTCTTTGTTTTTTTTTTAGGTTTTTGCAAGGCAAATGGAGTTAAGTGGCTTGCCCAAGGCCACACAGCTAGGTAATTAAGTGTCTGAGACCAGATTTAAACCCAGGTACTCCTGACTCCCAAGGTGCTTTATCCATTGCCACCTAGCCGCCCCTCAAGTACTTAAGTCTTAAAGGGAAAGAGATCCCTCCACAAGTGGGATATGTGATTGGGAAAGAAAGAAAAAATAAAATCCAGGGGTTAGGAGACTCATTTATTGTAACACCTCTGAGTTAAAGAAAAGTGGTATTGTGTTACTAAGAGGAGAAATACCTATGTTATCAGGGATATTTACTGATTTCTTCTGAGAAAATGCCCTAAAACATTTTAATGTTAAGCCTAATAATGCTAACAATTGCATTTTTATTTTGGATACAGCTTTTGGAATGTGAGTGCTGGATTCTCTGTATAAAATACAGATTGGGGTTTTAAATGTATGATATATACGAGATTGGATTCTGAAGTTCTGGGTAAAGAGACAAAAGTATAAAGATCGTGTGATATTCATTTTGCTCTTGTTCTAAGTGACATGTGATATTTAAATTAGAATCTTATGACTACTATATATTAACAATGTATGTTTAATTTTAAGGAGTTCAAGGATGTGGACTTCTCTCTTGATAACTTCAGATAGCTGATGGAGGGGCTCTGAACAAATAGCAATTGTGTGGGCCCCACTGTAAGATAACTTTTTGATGAATAAGATGTATTTATCATTTATGTGATATACTTTTGTAACTGCAAAGAGATTATCTTTGCAATATTTATCTCTTGTGAATGTTATTTAAATATTGTATTATTAAAGCCTGGGATTAACATGTGATTGCTTTGAAGGGCAATAAGGGAAATGTCAAAAAGTATGATGCTTTCTGGGATAGAACTGTGGGTTCATGAATAATGTAATAATGGAACGACTGCTTTGTACAATCTAGTAATGTGTGTATTATGCTTATTACTGTTCTGTTATATTGAAATTAATAACGCATGTTGGAAATTTAAAGCCACCTAAGATGATCTAATGGTTTTAAAGAATTCTGAAAAGTAATTCATATGTTAAGGGGCACCTAGGTGGTGCAGAGGATAGGCCCTGGAATCAAGAGACCTGAGTTCAAATCGGATCTCAGACACTTAGATCATGATTACCTAGCTGTGCAACCCTGGACAAGTCATTTAACCCCAACTGCCTTCCAAAAACAAAAATAACCATTTGTATGTTGAGGATGGCTAATAGCCAAACAAGTTTATGTATAGAAATGTCTAGTTTTATAAGTGAATTGGGAATATTTTATATATAAAATACTCTAAAGCTGTGGTTATTATAAAATACAACAGGCTAGAAGGAAGTTTCTCTAGCCAATGGGAATCTGATACACCATCTTTATATAGAGATGGAGTAGATATGATTTCAGATGAAGGGATGTCTCTAGTAAAAGGTAGATGAAGTCTGTAGGGTCAGTCATAGTTAGGATACCTGATTTTAGACAAAGACCCATGAAGGACACTCAGAGCTTTAGGTAGGGGTTTCATTAATTGTGACCCCATTAAGATTATAATTGGAATTTAGCAAACTGTATTCACTGGAAGTTTTAATTAGGTAAAACAACTATTTTAGATGATGAGATTTTTAATCAGTTTTCTCTTGTCAGATACCAGGATGGTCACGAAAGAAAATGCTACTGGGTAAATGTCATGTTCTTGGAGCCAAGGAAGCCAATGGGCTAAAGATGTCAGGACAGGGATATGTGAGGAAGGGATGGCTTTTCAGTATGGCTGAGGTTGGACCCCTTTGACTTGATTTCCTCAAAATGACATTTGGATAATGTCTCACCTGGAAGAATAAATCTGACCTAAGACAGACTTGCCCACATGAGTTCTACCTGGACACTGATATTCAATACTTATATCTGTAAAGAAATTTTCCTTTAATGTCCTGGACCTTTTATAGTTAGTTACTAAGCAACCAGAGAAAGAAGTTTTAGGTGAATTGGATCTCATAGCCAAAGATAGGTTAGATGTCTGACTCAGTCACCTGCTAGCAGCTACTACATGCTACAATAGGAATTAAGTTTCCTTAGTTTTTGCATTAGAGGGGATATTTGGGTAAGAAGAAGAATGAGAAATTCTTAGGATAATTACAGTTCCAAATTCTAGTTTAAGGAAAGGACTGTGAGATAAGTACACCAGGAAAAGGAAAATATGGGAATATTTTAGAAAAAAATTCATTTTGGTTAAGGGTGTTTAAGTCATTACTGTAATGAGAGCAAAGGTTAAAATAGCTTTATTTTAAGCCAGATGCTGGGTACTCTTAGAACAAAGATGACTGTAGAATATGTTATAAGCTTGAGTCAATGTGATAATTCTCATTGGGAGTTTGCTCATGTAGTAAAACACTAATGTGTTAAAAGTGAAGTATGGCAATAAGACAAAATGTAATAAGTTCCAAAATCTCATTGTTTTGTGGTGGAAACTTGTATTTTGATCTGAGTAAGATGTTAGGCAGTTTCTTTACCAGAAGACAAAGTCTCAACTAGTCACTAGAACTGGAGAGGACTTTTTAGAACAGATTCAGAAGATGAAGAAAGGGCATTGGATGTCTCCAGGGGAGAAGAGGAGACAGGAGAGATACTGGACCAACTCATCTTCATCATCTCTTGCCTATGTATACATTGTTTATCTGTAACTTCCCCTTGACTCTGTAAGTGTGACACCCCTACTTATGCCCTTCTCCTTATGGAAAGGAAGAGGAGAGGCAGGGTAAAAATGTTCTCCTTTGAGAGAGAAGGAGGAGAGAAACACCAGTGGCATATGACTCAGTTCAGGGTGATTATATATATATATATATATATATATATATATATATACACATACATATAACTGATAGAGCAGGATATTTGTCTGAGGAGTAGCAAATGTCTAGACATGTCCAGAAACAGGGTACATATTTTCTGGACTTTACAACTTAAGAGATAGGTGGCCTCAGACCCATGTGAGATTAATGATGGTACCTGGATCCCGTGTAAAGATGTGCAAACTGTGGAATAGACTAGGTGTAAAAGCAGGCGATGATTATAGTAATCTGCTGTTTGATAAACCCAAAGAGTCCAGCCATTGGGATAAAAACTCCCTCTTTGATAAAAACTGCTGGGATAATTGGAAATTAGTATGGAAGAAACTTAGATTAGACCAACACCTAACACCTTTTACCAAAATAAGATCCAAATGGTTACAGGACTTAGACATAAAAAAACAATACTATAAGCAAATTAGAAGATCAAGGACTAGTTTACCTGTCAGATCTATGGAAAGGGGAGAGTTTATGACTAAGGAAGAGATGGAGAACATCACCAAAAACCAATGAGATGATTTCAATTACATTAAATTAAAAAGCTTTTGCCCAGATAAAACCAATGTAACCAAGATCAAAAGAAATGTAGTAAACTGGGAAACAATCTTTACAACTAATGATTCTGACAAAGGACTCATTTCTAAAATATACAGAGAACTGAGACATTTTTAAAACAAAAAGCCATTCCCCAATTGACAAATGGTCAAAGGATATGCAAAGGCAATTTACAGATGAGATCAAAGCGATTCATAGCCATAGGAAAAAATGCTCTAAATCATTAATTATTAGAGAAATGCAAATTAAAGCTTCTCTGAGGTACCACCTCACACCTCTCAGATTGTCCAATATGACCAGAAAGGATAATGATCATTGTTGGAAGGGTTGTGGGAAATCTGGGACACTATTACACTGTTGGTGGAGCTGTGAACTCATCCAACCCTTCTGGAGAGAAATTTGGAACTATGCCCAAAGGGCAACAGAAATGTACGTACCCTTTAACCCAGCAATACCATTACTGGGTCTATATACTGAAGAGATGAGGAAAAAAGGTAAAAACATTACTTGTACAAAAATATTTACAGCAGCCCTGTTTGTGGTGGCAAAGAATTGGAAATCAAGTAAATGCCCTTCAATTGGGGAATGGCTTAGCAAACTGTGGTATATGTATGTCATGGAACACTATTGTTCTATTAGAAACCAGGAGGGATGGGATTTCAAGGAAGCCTGGAGGGATTTTCATGAACTGATGCTGAGTGGGATGAGCAGAACAAGAAAAACACTGTATACCCTAAAAGCAACATGGGGGTGATGATCAACCTTGAAGGACTCGCTCATTCCATCAGTGCAACAATCAGGAGCAATTTTGGCCTGTTTGCAAAGGAGAGTACCATCTGTATCCAGATAAGGATCTGTGGAGTTTGAACAAAGTTCAAGGACTATTCCCTTCAATTTAGGAAAAAAATATATTATCTTATTGTCTGATCTTGTTACCTCTTAGACTTCTTGTCTCTTCTCTAAGGATATGATTTCTCTCTCATCACACCCAATTTGGATCAAGGTACAACATGGAAACAAAGTAAAGACTGACAGATTGCTTTCTGTGGGGGGGGAGTAAGATTGGGGGGAAAATTGTAAAACTCAAATAATATCTTTAATAAAAATCAATTTAAAAAAAAGATGTGCAAACTGGGGCATTTGTTAAGGGAAACTGATTATGAGTTAGTATGGACTTGCAAGGAAAGTGCTGAAATGGACATTTGCAAGAAAAATAACTTAAGGAACATCACTAGCTATATTAGTTATTCTTGGAATTGGTCCAGTGGCAAAAAACAGTTTTTATTTTGATCAATTTTAGAGCCACAAAGACCTTTCTAAAGACATTGGTATAAAAACTTGCCAGTGGAAGGAGGTACAGCAACTTTGGAAATGTACCTATTATCATGATGATTATATGACCTATTTAAGAGGGCCCCTTGGAAGTAAGGAGGAATAGTATTATCCATTTGTTGGAAACTACATTCCTGGAAGACCAATTAGCACTAGAGGGACATTATTGGATTTGTAGGACTACTGCCTACACCCAGTTGTCCAAAGAGTTGGTCAGAGTTGCTATACAGGGTTGATCAGGGAATTGTTATCTAGACTTAAGGGTCTACTACCTCGGCACAGGATGGAAGCTGGGGATATAGGACCCATGTTTAAGCTGAAGAGAATAATTAGTCTCCAGGCAGTTGTAGAAATTATTACTAATCAAACATCTAGGGCCCTAGATCTTTTGGCCCATCAAGCCACCCAAACCAGAGAGGCAGTCTTACAACACAGATTAGTACTGTTCTACTTATTAGCTGAGGAGGGAGAAGTATGTGGGGAAACTGAATCTATATTAGAAAGTTAGTCCATGTTTCTGTGCAAATTTGGAACTCTCCCTTTGGTAATTCTTGGTGCTCCTGGAGTTGGTGGAAGCAGATTCTTTTGTTTGCCTTAATAGCACTTAGTGGAATTATCTTACTGCCAATTGGTCTGCCCTGTTTAATTCAATTGATAACACAAGTGGTTCAGAATAGTCTTAATAAATGGTGACAATCACTTCCAATTAAACAAAAAATACTGATCCTAAAGGGACAGGGAGAGATTCCTCTTAACAACATAACTTATGAGGATGAAGACCAGATGGACCAACAATGTGAGTTTATATTACAGAAATCTGAAGAAATCTCATCAAAATAAAGAGGAGGGATTGAGTGGGATAAGGCCTGAGATTTTTTCAGAAGGATATTATAGAATAGAAATAGTTGAACTACTGCGTTGTATCTCTTCTGCCCCTCCTCCCCTGACAAGCAACTTCTGGGGTATTATGACTGAAATATAAAGAGTCAACTGACCCTGTCTTATCTGCTAAAATATGGATATCTGTCCATGCGTTCCTATATCCATTCCTCAGGGTAATCCTGTCTCTGAATTATATACTTTTTTCTTTAGATTAGTTTAGATTGGGAAGACCATATACCTCACTAATGAGGATGGGTCAGTGGGGGGTGGGGGGAATTAAGTTACGAGATATGATCCTTAGGGTCTTTTGTCTCTTTGCCTCATTCTCTGTCTTTAAGGCTGAGTGGGGTCTGCTTTTTCTCTTCATACCCTGAGAAATCTCCAAAATTAATTTAAATGGTTACATTTGTCCTACACACTTATGTATGTGAGCAACAGAAAAGCAAGGAATAGAAAAAAAAACTTGACCTTAAATTCCTATTCCTGTTAAAGGTTATGTAACCATAACGCTGACAAATGAATTTTAGGAATTACTAGAATTTCATTTGAGATCACTTACCAGGCTGAGCAGCATAGTTCATTATCCTGATGAGTCTTTCAGCAAGTAAGTGGTTATAGGATGTCTTCTCAACTTCAGTCCGCACTGGAAGCTGAATTCTATCTAATTTTTCTGGATCAATTCCTAAAATTAAAACACACAAACCAACACCACCAAAAAACATGGAAAAAGTTTTTTTTTTTAATCAGGAGATGTGTTTACCTAAGAAAGAGAAAGCAATAGAAACAATCAAAGGATGTATCTAATGAAATTTTTCACCATCTCATAAAGTCTCACATCTTCATTATTAGAAATACACAACTTCAACAAACTTTTTATAGGAATTTAGAGGGCAGGGAGGAAGTATATATTTACTATAAAACCAACAACACTAAACACTTACTGTTTTTGTGCCAATGAAATATTTAAGTAAATAGCTATTTAAATCTTAAAATTGTAGAAAGAAGGATAGAACAAAAGGGAAAGAAGGGAGAAATGTCATTGCTTGGAGCATCTGAGAACTAGGTGATGTTTCTTTTTTGTTTGTTTTATTTTATTTTTAATTCTCATTTTGTATAAATGTTTTTTTACATTAATAAAATATTCTTGTTTAAGAGTAAACAAAATCCCCCTCCCCCCCATGAATATAGACTTGCTTGGGCGATAAAGTAAAAGGGAGAGAGAAAAAATAAAAATTAAAAAAAAATAGTAATAATTGTAGGCATGGCCAGGTGGCTCAGTGGACGAAGCACCAGCCCTGGAGCCAGAAGCACCCGAGCCCATATCCAGCCCTGTAGACCCAACAATCACCCAGCCGTGTGACATGCAAGCCACCGGATCCCCAATGCCCTGCAAAAACCAAAAAGAAGAAAAAAAAAGACACAAAAGAAAATAAAATAGTAATCATAGTAGGGGTGGCTGGGTGCCAGAGCGAGCATTGGCCCTTGAGCCAGGAGCACCTGGGTCCAAATCCGGCCTCAGACACCCAAAGATCACCCTGCTATGCAGCCCCAGGCAGGCCACCCAGCCCCATTTGCCCTGCACCCTCCCCCAAATAATAATAATAAAAAATGTGCTTCAGTCTTTGTTCCAACACCAACAACTCTGTCAATGGGTGGATTGCATTCTTTATGGTAAGTCCATCACAAAAGTTGCTTCCATATTTTTCCAACATTGCCATTGCTGATCGCAACTCCCTCCTTTCTTATTTTTCCACTACCATGTACTATATTTTCTCTCTCCTTTCACTCTGACTCTGCTGTAGGGTCGCTGAGTGACGCAGCAGACAGATCCCTGGTCCTGGGGCCAAGAAGCCCTGAGCCCCCATACCACCCCTTAGGCCCAGAATCCACCTGGCCCTATGGTCCTGGGCAGGCCATCCAATCCCAGCCTCTTGCAAGAAGTAAAAAAGAAAATGTGTTATATCTGACCACACTCCCCCCATGGTCCATGCTCTCCTCCTTTATTCACATCCCCACCCCTTCCCCCTGCTCCCCCCTTCCTTCTTACTCCAGATGTCTCTACCCCATTGAGTATATATGCTGTTTCCTCTCCTAGACACCTCTGATGAGAGCAAAGTTTCCCTCATTCCCCCTTGCCTCCCCCCTTCCATATCATTGCAATAGCTCGTTGTAATAAAAAAAAAACTTATGTGAAATATCTTGGACTATTCCCCCCTCTCCTTTTTTCTTTCTCCCATTCCATTTCCCTTTTTTTCTATTGACTCCATTTTTACACCATATTTTATCTTCGAATTCAGCTTTCTCCTGTGCTTCAACTATAAAAGCTCTCTCTACCTGCTCTATTAACTGAGAAGGTTCATATGAGTATTATCAGTGTCATTTTTCTATGCAGGAATACATGCAGTTCATCCTCATTAAGTCTCTCATATTTCCCCCTCTCCTCCAATCTCCATGCTTCACCTGAGTCCTGTATCTGAAGATCAAACCTTCTGTTCAGCTCTGGCCATTCCAAAAGGAGCATATGAAATTCCCCTGGTTCATTGAAAATCCATCTTTTCCCCAGGAAGAGGACATTCAGCCTTGCTGGGTAGTTCATTCTTGGCTGCATTCTAAGCTCTTTTACTTTCCGGTATATTGTATTCTAAGCCCTACGAGCTTCCAATGTAGTTGCTGCTAAATTCTGTGTGATACTGACTGCAGCTCCACAATATTTGATCTGTGTTCTTCTGGCTGCTTGTAATATTTTCTCTTTGACTTGGGAGTTCTGGAACTTGGCTATAATATTCCTAGGAGTTGGTTTTTTGGGATCTCTTTCTCTGGGGGATCGGTGGATTCTCTCCATTTCCATTTTGCCCTCTGCTTCTAGAATATCAGGGCAATTTTCCTGTAGCAATTCTTTGAAAATGATGTCAAGGCTCTTTTCCTGATCATGACTTTCAGGTATTCCAATAATTTTTAAATTATCTTTCCTAAGTCTGTTTTCCATATCAGTTGTTTTTTCAATGAGATATTTCACATTTTCTTCTAATTTTTCATTTTTTTGGTTTTGAAGTATTGATTCCTGATTTCTGGTAAATTCAGCAATCTCCCTGAATTCTATTCTTTGTCTGAAGGATTTGTTCTCAGAGAGTTTTCTTATCTCTTTTTCCATCTGGCCAATTTTGCTTTTTGAGGCATTCTTCTCCTCCATAACTTTTTGAACTGTTTTATCCATTTGACCTAAGCTGGTTTTTAGCATGCTGTTTTCTTCAGCATTTTTTTGGATTTCCTTGACTAAGCTGCAGACTTCATTTTCATGTTTTTCCTGCATCTCTCTCCTTTCTTTTCCCAGTTTTTCTTCCAACTCCCTCATTTGATTTTCAAAAGTCTTTTTTGAGCTGTCATAGCCTGAGCCCAATTTCTGTTTTTCTTGGAGTCTAGATGTAGGAGTCTGTGCTTCCTCATCTTCAGACTAAGTATTTTGATCCTTCTTTGGCTCATATGCAAAATATTTCTCAATGGTCTTCCTCTTATTTCTTTGCTTGCTCATTTTCCCAGCCTGGCCCTGGTTTTGGGGTGCTTCCTGAGCTTTTGGGACACTCCCACAAGGGTCTCAGTGTGTGAGGCTCTGTCCTTCCTCCTGGTCTGTGAATGACCATATGAGCCCCCCCTCTGCCACGGGGCTGAGGTGGGGGGGGCCCTGCTGTTCTATGGGGGGGGCCTAGACTGTGATCAGTATCTAAATGTGTTCAGAGCCCCAGAGTCCTGTTCCAGGGGCAGAGCTCTGCAGTCTCTCCTTCAGCTCAATGGGCTCATGCCCTGGAGACTCCTGCTTACTGGCTCCGCCTGCTTCTGTTCCTGTATCTGGGCTGCCAAAAGACCACATTGCTTGTTGTGTGCCCTGAGGGCTGGGCTCCATGTGCTAGCTCTGGCAGAGGTCCCTCAGCTGTTCCACTTTGTGCCTGGTACTCCCCGGGGTGCAGCTCAGGAGACTCCCCCACTGCTGTGAGCCTCGGCTCCCAATGCCCTGGGGCTGCCTCCGGGAGGCTGAAGTTCCTTTGCTCTGGCGGGCCACCCCTCTGGCAGGCCGCCCCTCCAACCCCAGGGAGCAGAGCCTTTCTGCTCTTTTCCAGGTTACCTTGAGTAGGAGAACTGCCTCATTGGGTCCCTCTATGGGTTCTGTTTCTGGAAAGTTTAGTTAGAGTCCTTAGTTTCATGTTTTATCAGAGAGCACCTAAGACTGGATCCCTTCTTGTCGCCATCTTGGCTCTGCCCTAGGTGATGTTTCTTAAGAAACCTGACAAGTGGGCAGCTAGGTGGCACAGTGGATAAAGCACCGGCCCTGGAGTCAGGAGTAACTGGGTTCAAATCCAGGCTCAGACACTTAATAATGACCTAGCTGTGTGGCCTTGGGCAAGCCACTTAACCCTATTTACCTTGCAAAAACCTAAAAAAAAAAAAAAAGAAACCTGACAAGAGTTGAAAATTGCATCAAACATCTCATGGTCTGGATTGTAAGTAAATGCAAAACATACTAACGCAATAAACCATAAGAATTTATCTTATTTTATTGAATTTCTTCCAACAATGAACTTAAGTGTTATAATAATTCTAAAGAGATGACATTTTTTGACACATACCTCCAAATACACTTAACTCCTATCAAGTACAACAATAAAAATCTATTCTTCAAGAACTATTCCAATGAAAATTAATCTTGTTTAGAATACATCTTTTTTATGTGAACTATGTGATTACATACTATAATGGAAAAATACTGATGCTGTATAGTTTGTAAAAAATCTAAAAAATAATTTTGATTGTGATTTTTATTTGGTTATCTAAAGATTTCAACATTATACTCTTTCTTTTTTCACTTTGAAATAGTAATTTTTGAAAAAGAAAAGAGTACCTTGTTCCTAAACTCACCATACAACTTTATGATTCTTTAATCAAACATATGACATTAAAAAAGAGGTCACACAGAGCATAGGTAGTTGGTATGCTCTAGAATTCAGTGGCAGGTCATAAACTGAAAACATAAATTTAGGTAAATTTCTCCATTTACTTGTACATGTTCAATATTTCTTTTTCCTTCTCCCATCCTAATATGGAGAAGTTTCTTATCACAAGAAAAGAACACTTTAAGTAGCTTTTCTGATCTTCCTGAAACTGATATTTTACTTTTTTAATGGAATATACCCAACCTCAAAGACAGACAAAATCTAAAAATAAAAGAATAGGGAGAGAAAAGGAAAACAGAAATATTAATTCAAATGCTGTAACCTACTATAACTAACTGCTTGGCATTTTATGTTTGTCTTTCTGTTACATACCCTTTAAAATTTTTTTTATTCATTATTTTTCCAACTATATAACTATATGCAACAGTAGTTTTCAAAAATTATTATTATTTTTTTTTTAGATTTTTCAAGGCAATGAGCTTAAGTGGCTTGCCCAAGGCCACACAGCTAGGTCATTATTAAGTGTCTGAGGTCGGATTTGAACCCAAGTACTCCTGACTCCAAGGCTGGTGCTCTATTCACTGCGCCATCTAGCCGCCCCCAACAATTATTTTTTGACCAGGTTTCGAGTTACACATTTTTCTCCTTCCCTCCTCCCTCTCCCTGACAGAAAGCAATTGCTTCAAACCCTTTTAAAAGAATTTACAGATATTCATCAAATTTCATAGCTATATTCAAAAGTTGAATTATAGTTCAGTCTAGGGTCCTGAAATAATATTAGTTGACAAAATCTTCATATAGCATCTTAAGTAATTTTCAGAAATTTCAATGAAATTTGTTCACAGATATATGGCAATTGCTGAATGAGAGCCACAGTTCTCAAAACACCAAAAGGCTATAATACTAATAACATTTAAATGATAAGGAAGACATTTTATTTGGTGCTAAATGTCAAATACTTGCAAAAAAAGTTTAAAATGCATTTTAGAAATAGTAACTGGAAAAGTTTTTAGATAGATTAAAAAAATCTAAGACAAACTCAGAAGAAAAGAAAGATAATGTCCCCAAATCAAAGCTTCTCACTCCCTTGAGTTTTTGTATACATTCAGAAATCAAAGTGATTTTTTAAAATGTCTAAAATTTCATTATTTCCAGTAACTACAACATTGATTTTATGATAAGACAGTTGAAACTTTCCAATACATAAGTCTGTCTTCTAGGTAAAAAACCATAATTTATCTAATGTTTATCACAATTATCATTTGTTCTGAGGCTACTGTGTGTCTCTAGCTCCAGATGGTGAGGAACAAAATCTTAATTCTTGTATATCCTCCAAAGTGAAGACTAGTGATTTTCAGAAAAACAGGTCAGTTGCAAGAGAATTTAGCTTCTTTGCAGGGAAGTATTTTTATCTTTTGAAACAGGTATCAGTGCCAAATACACAAAAAAGCACTTAAAAGCTGTTTGATGACAAATTTTGGAGAAATAATCTTGTACTTTATATACTTCCTATGACTAGGGCAGGGGGAAAGGGTGGGGGAGGGGGAATGAGTAGGCAAGCAAATGAGAGGGGGCAGTGTTAACAAAAGCTAGGAAGAAGGGAGGAAACTGCTGTAATATTCAAAACATGTGGCATGGCAGGTCTTTTCCTCTGCCATCTGTCAGATGCTGACTTGAAAAGGAAGTCAGCATATGTTTTGCCTCATCCCTATCTATAACCACCAACACCATGAGTGAAAAGAGACTAATTTAATGAACTGGAGATAGTATTATTACTCTGTGGGAGACTTCCTAATCAGTTAATCTCAGTTAGTGATAATTAAGCAGACTTTTTTTATTCTTGGATTCCCTCCCACAACAGTGACTGGAAGTAGAACTACTGTAGCCCTTACTCTTGGGGGAACAATCCATTTTCTGAAAATGGATTGAAATAGACTCCTGGACAGAAGAGTCAACAAAAATCTCCCTTCATTCCTCAAAAAAAGTCATTTTTCTTGCCAGAGTAGAATAAATGTGGGAGAAAGACTGAACAAGTAACACTCAAGATCACATCTTCAATTAAGCTGACTTTTATAGTTATTTTAAAAAAGCCTGCTTCAGAATCTAATCCATGTTGGACTTTTAGCTATACTTAATCAAAACTAGAAGGGATTGCCCTAGGCAGTAGTGAGAGAAAGTAGCATGACATTATGCACGTACATACATGTTATCTTGGGCAAGTTACTGAACTTTTCCAAGCTTGCTTCTTCATTTGGAAAATTAAGAGAATAACAATATCTACCTCACAAGACTGCTGTGATGATGAAATTAGATAAAATAAGTAAGGCTCTAAAAACTTTAAAGTACTATATAAGTGGAAGCTATTATTATGTGTAATAATAATATAATTCCCAATTTTGGAAGTATTTAAACAAAGTTTAGATAATCAACTAGCAGGAATACTGTAAAAGAAATTCCTATATGAGATATGTTTGGATTACACTAAGCTTTCTTCTCATTCTGAACAATTTGTACCTGAAAAAATGGTTTTCTAAATCTCTGAAAAACCAAAGTTCAATTTCATTCTGATGTCTATCTACTTTTTTTTTAATTGTCCCAACCTTTCCCAGTAATATCGCTCCATGAAAAAAGATTTCTCTTCTCTTAGGTAGTATTTCCCACAAAGAGAGAGAGAGAGAGAGAGAGAGAGAGAGAGAGAGTGTGTGTGTGTGTGTGTGGTCAGGGGATGAGGGAGAGGAAAGGGAGTTGAATAGGAGGCTGCCTTAAGATAGAAATGTAAAAACTACTAGGATGGTTTATATAGAGAAGGTTTTTTCCATCAGCCACTGCTTTTAGGAGACTCAAAAAAGGAATGAAAGAACAAATTTTCTATTATGGTCATGAACCAGAATTCATTATGTCACCCTAGTGAATCATAATTGGCAAAGCTCTTTTATTCCATTCAATCCTTTCCACTGTTGTATGTTCATTTTGATGTAGCCTTTAATCTATTGTTATTTACTGGAAGTCCCAAGTTTTTTTTTATCATTGCTTTTATGTTTAAATTATCTCAGGATGAAAAACTCCAACTGAATGAGAAACCACCTCATTAGGAGAGCTGTGATGGTGTTAAGAATCTAGAATAAAAATCCAGGAGATTAAGTAGAAATGACTTTCTGCTGCGTCAAAGAAAAAAAAAATACCTAACCAAAACTCTGAGAAATAAATAAATAAAAAAAAAGTGAACAACAGATTCTATGGGTAAGATGACCTGTTCTTTTGTGCAAAATTCTATTTCAGTAATATTAACACAAAACTTTCCTCAAAGAAAACAGTGTTTCAAGTAAATTATTAGTAGGAAAGTAAAGAAGGAAACAATATGATTATTTTTGACCTCTGCACTGGCAAATGTTTCTTTTTGTTGCAAAAAAGTTTTTAACTGACGGTCACTTTGATGGGACTTACCATCCACAATATTCAGCTTTATTTTTTAAAGTTAAAATTTTGGTCACAGAAAAGAATGACTACTAACATATGACCCTATACTCATATAAGAAATATTGCAATGAAGTCATTCAGCAGATGCTGGTCTATCACATTTAAAACTTCAGTGTTAATTATTTTCATATATAATCAATCACTAGATCTTATCAATTCTATCTCCATTGGAGCTTTTGAATAGATCTCTTTTTTTGTTGGTACAGGGGCTCATTACTACTTGCCTCTACTACTACAACAACTAACAGGTCTTCCTGTCTCCAGTTCTCTTGCCCTTCCCCAAGCCAAATCCATATTCCACAAGGCTGAATAGCAATCTTTACACACAGATCAGATTAAGATGTCATTCCTTTGCCCTAAATCCTTCATTAGATTTTCCCCAAATTACTAAATCTTACAACTTTGAAGGAACCTGAGAGATCAGATAGACCTAACATTACAAGAATGGGTATCCTTTCCTACAATATCTAGCTGCCATTTAATGACCACCAGAGATGGAAAACATAAGACAGTGCACTCTACTTTTGAGCAGCTCTAATTATAAGATAGTTTTTTTTTCTTTTATGAAGCAAAAAATCTTCCCTTCTCTGGCTTCTACTTACTATTTTTAGTTCTATTCTCTGGAACAGAGCAAAATAAATCTAAAAATTTCCTCACTACCCACCAAATAAAATCCACTCTTTACCCTGACATTCATGGCCCATTATAATCTAGTGTTATTCTTATTCCAATTTTTATTACTCTCTTCCATATTCACTATATTCTAATTAAACTGGAATAGTCACTTCCCTTCAGAGGTATCCTGTTACTTTTTCACCTGTGTCTTTACTCTTCCTAAATGTGGAAATCTCTAACTTCCTACCCATCCTACAAGAGCAACTCAAATGTCATTTCTTCAAAGAAATCTTCCCTAGTCCCTCAAGCTGGGAATGCTATTTATATAGCACTTTAAATTTAAAGTGTTTTCCTCACAACAATTCTAATGTGTAAAATATAATTCTCATCATTACCTCCAGTTCATAGATGAGGAAGTTGAAGTTGACAGTGAAGTGACTTGCAACTTGAGTCTACTGATTTCAGAATTTTTCAGTATTTAATATTTCTTTTTTTATTTTGCTATCCTACTTCTTGGATTTCATCCAACACTTTCATATACTTATTCTTTTTTTTGATCTAGCTATTAGTACAAATAATGTGTTTCTCTCTAAATTTCTTGAGGGTAGAGGATATCTTGCCCAAATTTTCTCTCTTACTTGGATCCCAATACAATACTTTTCCAATAATGAGGGATGATCAATCTCAGCGATTAAAATATTGGTATCTCTATTCAGGATAGATGACTTGGGTAACTAAGAGAATCTTATTTTGTTACTATTACAAATTGAATTATCACAAATATTATTTTGTTTCTGTTTTCTATGTGAAGGACAATGTGATTGATTGAAAATTTTTAAAAAGGCTAAGAAAAGCTGATATATAGTAAAAACTTATATTCAAGGGTATAGAAAAGATTAAGAGATGTCATTCCTGACATACTAGTGTCATTCAGACATACTAGTGATGTCTGAAAAACTGTGGATGACAAAGAGATACCACAAACTTGGAGAAGGGCAAATAAAGAGATGTGGAGACTGGAAGAACTGTAAAGAGCAATCGTGACTTTGATTCCTTGAAAAATTCTAGAAGGTCTTGTTAAATAAATGGTTAGCAGTCATCATGAGGAGGTAGCATGGTCATTTGAACAGAACAGAAGACAACAGAAGGAAGTATGAACACGTGGGACACTTTTGAAAGTAACATACATGAGTTTACTATATAATTTTTAAGTAACAAGGAGTATGGAAAATTCAGGAGTTCATAAACAATCTTCCTTTTATTCCATTTTGTATCTGGAAATGCTTCTAGGTTGGATCTGCTAAATCATACCATTAGCTTTATACTGAACTTACCCAGTACACTAAAACCCTGTTGTAAGTCATGCCTCTTCCATATTGTAATAGTGAAATTATTTTTAAACTCAAAACTGTAAGATTCTAAATTTGTCACTATTAAATGTTATCTCAGTGTCAGTTCAACATTCTAGCTTGTCAAGATTTTTTCTATCTACTGAAGAAATTTAGAGAGAAACACATTATTTGCACAAATAGCTATATCCCCCCCCAAAAAAAGAATAAGTATATCAAAGTGTTGGATGAAATCCAAGAAGTAGTACAGCAAAATAAAAAAAGAAATATTAAATACTGAAAAATGCTGAAATCAGTAGATATAAAAATCCAATGTGCTAGTCATTCTCAGTTTTGTGTCATCTGAAAATGCAATATATATTCCATTGAACCTTGATATCTCTTCTTCTTACAATGCAGTTGTTTAAAGTATTTCTATGTTATAAACTACAAAGGGAATTTTCAAATGAACAAAGACCATTTGTTCCCAGGTATCATCGATGAATAGGATGAGAGACAGGAATTATTAGATCTGTGTAGTATGAACAGGAAAATCCCTCTAGCAAGGCAGCTTTGTATCTAGTTTGCAACTTAAGTATAGAAAGCTGCCTGGAACTCCAGGAGACTAAGTGACTTGTCTTAGTCATGTCTTTCTGGCTTTAAGATTCTCTCTCTCTAACTCCTATGCCAAGTGAATGAAAGAATGTAATCATATTTAAATAGGAACCCTTCTAATTATAGAAGACTATAGACTTCGATAGTGGCTACTTGATCAGAATAGAAGTAATACTGATCTTCTGAAAGAAAGAAATCTCAATTTCAATCCTATATGCATATTTTTTATACACATCAGAAATATAAATTAAATATATATGGATATATATATATATATATAAAAGACCAAAATTATAAAATCAACTGATTGGGCATAACTACTAGGAAAAACACATTAAAACTACTATAAGTTTTATTTTATAGTCAAATGCTAGGAAAATACCAAAATACTACATGAACCCAGTTAAAAGGCAGCATGGTGTATTGGCCATGAAGTCAAGAAGTCTAGGGTTCAAATCTTGCTTCTAATATATGTCTAGAATACCTCCAAAAAAACCATATTTTAAATTTAATTTCAATGTTGATTTTTTTCTGGCATGGTGTATGAAAAAACAAGCTTTACATTACATCTATCGTGAAGTAGAATTCTAGAAATTATAATAATGTTAATTATGAAAGAAATATTTAATAAAAGTATCTTTTATTTCTTTTAAAAATGGAGAGATACAATATTTGAAAGCACTCATAGTTATCATTAGGATAATCTAAAAATCTTACCTTTGTTATGAGACATGGCATATAGAAGACAAAGCACAAAAAGAGCGTGATAATCATCTTCAGGACTGTCCAATGCATTATATACCATATCAAGGAAAGGCCTATGAGAGAATTATTATAAAGGTTAGCATTTGATGATTATTATCAGCTGATTCCATAAAAGTCTCAATCCAATGCCTCTTTGGAGTATAGAAGTGACCTCAAGCTTTCTCAAATGCTATACCAACAGAGAACAAGTTGTGGCATTTTCTAAGAGATAAAACCAAAACTCCAGTGGGTCTCTACTGCTTCCAGGATAAAATAAAGACTCTTGGCATTTAGAACTCTCTATTTTCTGGCTTCCATCTATCTTTTCCCATCCTTATTAATTACAACATTCCCTTTTCCACACTCCTATGGTCTAACTAAATTGGCTTTCTCAATATTTACTCATGCATATACTCTACTTTACTCATACTCCATCTCCCCAGCTCCATGCCTTGGTATAGATTGCCTCCATCCTCAAAATGTACTCCTTCTCTACTTCTTTGAATTCCTTGTTTCCTTCAAGATTTAATTCAAGCACCAGAGTCTAGAAGTTTTTCCTGATCTTGCCTGCTCTCCCTCTCAAAGTTCCTTTTTTAAAGTGTTCTGAATATACTTATTTATATACATTTTTTTCTCCAATAGAATGTTAGCTCCTTGAAAGCAGGAATTATTGCATTTCCAAAATTTAGGCTCAGGGCCCAATACATATTGGGTACTTAATTCATGTTTGTTGATTGATTTCTTGAATGTAAGACTAATTCCCAGATATAACAGAACCAACACTAACATTACAGATGAAAAATATCCTCTTACTATTCAGTTTCTAATTTTTAGTGTTTTATATATATATACATATATGTATGTATGTATGTATATGACTGTCCTTTAAAAATGTATCAGTTAACTAACTTATTAGTTTTTAAGTTAATAAAAGTAACCCCAGACTAAAGTGGGCTTTTTAGCAAAAGTGTGCTAATTGATTGTTTGGTGCTTTACTTTTTTTTGAGAAAATGTAATATCACTTGGTGGTTATGTTCTCAAATCAGCCTTGAAAGGATTAATTTATAATGTAATTGAAGTAAAGCTCTTAAATGTACTACTTCAACTACACTGAACCAATATTTACATATAAATACATAAGTCAAAGATTCAAAATTTCATCAGGGCATGTTTTATTCTCACTAATGAATACTATACACCTTCTAAGACACAGTAGATGCTCTTCATGAGTTCCTAAGGAAAAATCAATTGAAGTCTCAAGTTCTGATGATAAGCCTCTTCTTAAACTAAGTTTGACAGATATGTCTTAGACAACAAAAAAGCACTCTGTCAACTGCTATAATCTTTTAAACTTATCAGAATCTTCTAAAGCTTTCACTCTACTAGAATAGCCTTTCAGAGGTCACCTTTACCTACATAACCGAATGAGGCCTCAGACTAGGATCTAAGTGTAAGAGATACTATTTATAATATTAAAAATTATTTTTAGGAAATTTAAATTATGAATTTAGCAATCTCATTAAACACAAACCAAATAAGAAGGGAAACAAAAAAATTCAGAACTATTTACATTTAAAAAATACATTTAACAATAATCTATTTCCTTTTATGTTCCTTTCATATGTCTTTTCTGCCTAGGTACTTCATTTATAACATTGCTTCCAAAAGAAAATACATTATTAATTTCAACTCAAGATAGTAAGAACATTCTATTTTTAATGGTGGCTACATTTTCTCACAAGAAGTACTTCTGTAAAGAGGGGCTGGTTTAGAGATGAGAGAGAGGATTCTATCATGGATACTGGAAACAGTTTCCTTCATTAAGAAAAAGTTCCTCTTTACCTGTTGGAAAAAAGAAGGTAATTCTCTAGGTCATTATTTCTCAAGTATACTAAACTGGGAGGTAGACATTTAGGTCTCAGGCTCCATCATTCACACTTATCTTTTTGTAAGACTCATCTTTTGTAAGACAAGGTTTTATAAATCTTGTACTATTTCCCACTGTCAAGTCAGTTAAGTGGTAAGATGCCAATTATTACATATGACAATCACATAAAATTCTAAGAAACTCACCAATAATAACATCATCTTAGCTCCATCAGAATTCTAAAAAAGGCACTCACTTCATTAGTTTTAAAATTATATATGAAAATAAATGTATGTCTGCATATATATGTATATGCAGTATCTACTAGACTGCTCAAAAATACCAAACAAAATTATAAAAAGTATTCACAGGTTATAGCAATAAAGAGCTGTATTTTGTTCAAATATATGCTTTTTAGTTAACTCAGTCTAGAAATAAATCCCTCATTCAACTCATAAAAATTAATCCATTCTGATAAATAACTTTTGACTTTTGCAGAACAAAGATATAAAAAATAAGGTTGAGGAAAAGGAAAAGAAGGAAAGTCAGTGTCTCCCAAATACTTATTAATTCAAATCCATAGGCAGGTCAGGTATATTTTTTTTTCAAGAAATAATACTTTCCCAGAGTACGTACGTAAGACAATGGAGACCCATCATAAACATAAATGCATTAATTTTTTAACTGTCTTCTGGATCCACTATAACAATGAAATCAAATGTAATGAGATCCTTTGGTTATTTTACTAACTAAACACTTAAATGGAGTCAATCTTATACCTTTTTCTACATCATATGATACTACTGTGAGAGAAGCCCTATTTTGTACCCTGAAAATTTCAAATTTTTTGGGTGAATCAGGAAAATTCAGGTTCATCTGACCATCACTATCCACTCCCACCATAAGATAACCTCTAGTTTTAATCAGTACTAGTAAATTATGGTGGAAAAGTTAATTAGGCCAAGTATGTAAAACAGAAAACAAGAAAGATAGTGATGCACATACAAAAGGATGAATGACTAAATATTCCTTCATATACAGACTAAATATAGTATTTTTCAAAATTTATGACAGTGCCAAGAGCTGACTAATTCTCAGGGTGATACATACTCTTTAGGATTCGCTCCAAAATCTAAGTGCATCAGGGGAAGCAAACATTTCATTTTCCAGTCAATTTCCCTAAGAAGTAAAAAAGCACAACAGTGTAGTTGGTAGTCATTACACTGGTCTCTTCTAAGTATCATGCCCCAAAACATAATCATTCTACTATCTAATGATAAAGTATAAGAGTAGTTTGCCTTGAAATACTAAGACAAGGAAATAAAATGTGGAAACACGATCCTCCTGTGGGAGAACCTACCTGTTCCACTGTGTGTTCTCACTCCCAGAGGCAGCAGCACTCTTCTCTTCATCCGTTGTATTCTGTTCTGTCACTACAGAAATGGCTAATTCGGTTAGTTTGCTTCGCTCCATGATTACCATCTCTATTTCTTAAAGAGAATAAAATTCATTTTATTTGATGAAGAATCTACCGAAATATTTCTGATGTAACCAGTGTGAATTTTATAAATACTTACAATAACACAGGTAAGTAATTGTTCCCAATGTAATGGCAATATTTAATAGTAACAATTTAGGCAATACTGTTCACACATATGCGCAAAACAAAATTATACAACCAGGTCCTATTTTTTTAAATGATGTCAAAAACACATTTCTGATTTTAATTAGGCAACCTGAATTTTATCAATTGTTCTATGTCAGCAAATTATCATATTTAATGTATTCATTTAAAAGCTTAAGAATATTTTAAAGTTTTCATTGTTTCGAAGACTGCTTTGTTTGCCCTTTTTCTTCATACCCAGTTTGCTCAAAGAAACTTAAAAAATATTGTTTATTTCTGATCAAATAAATAAATCATTGCCTTAAACTTAAACATTTGAAAGTGGTCTAGTTTTCTGGAAAACTACAGAAAATCTTTTGAATTGATGCTATGTAACCAATTGTTCATATTTTATGCCCAAGACAAGTTATCTATTCAAATGGAAAACACATGTTCATGAGCTATGGGAAGACAAAAAAAAATGCCCCTTTTATCCAATGCTTCAAACTCTCTCCATTTCCCTTCACTTAAATCACTTCTCAATTAGCTTCCTATCATCTATGAATCAAATTCAAATGAAACATTGAATTTCAAGCTCTTCCAAAATATCCATACCCTAATTTTCCAAGCTAAGTGATCTATTTCTCTACCCCTCAGTTTCATTCCAAAATTCTCAGTTCTCTAACCTAATCCTTTCTACTTGACTCATCTATTCACATTCTTTCATACTGTCACTTAAAAGTTTTCCCCTTCACCTAATTTTAAGTTAAGATTTCTTCCAAGCTTTCTTCCTCCAGAAAATCTAGTTTGTCTAAATAAGAAAGAGCAGTGCAACTCATTCTTTAATACAGAATCAAACTTTTTCAACCTCTCTCCCAATCTGACCTTATTTATGTATCTGTCCTCTTTTGGTGAATGACTACTCTGCTAGTTCATTAGAATTGAAGCTGTGATGATCACAGACTCAATTGTCTTTCTGAAGTCAATGGCCAGGGGCAGGGTAGTTCTCCCAGAGAAAAGACTTTGCATATCTAAGAGGATAAATCAAAGACAGCCTTTCATTTACCAACTATTTTTGCCTTTTGACTCCATAGACCAACAGTGGGGAACCTTTTTTCTTCCAAAGGTCATTTGGATATTTATACTATCACACTAACAGGCTATATTTGGTCAAACATTTAATTAATTCACCCCTAAAAAGCTCTTAGATTTATTGAATTTTGAGTTCTCACCTTCAGCCCTCAGTTGCCTTGACAACATCCAGATCAATGCAATCTGAGGGACAGAGGTTCCCCACTCCTGCCCTAGTCTAGTGCCTAGTATAGTACCTAACACACAGCAGGCACTTAATAATACCTGTCGATTAACTAATTGATCTACAAATCTCTGAAAAAAAAGTAACACCACATATTACTTAATATTTCTACCAGATGATTTCTACAATTAATATTAGTAATAGCAAAGGAGGGAAGTGAGATATGAACATCTATAATTCCTCATAACTCCCATTCAACTCCTACTGTTGCCTTTTATTTATTATATCTATGCATCATTACTGTTAATAAATTACAATCCATCAGTTTCACATATACCTGGTTTAAAGTAGAAAGTTACTTTTTACATCAAGGTAAGGACCTTGCAGGCCCATTTCGAAACAATAACAGTGGTATGAGGGTGGGACAAATAACTGTGGTCTGGTTACTCATTCATTACAAGAAGATTTTTCTTGAATTTGGTAAATGTATTTTAAGAGATTGCAATTTAACCTTTGTTAATCACAATGGGGCTGATTTATGATATATCAAAATTCATACTATAATAAACCATCTTGTAACAGATTTCTACATTTTTATAATTTTATGAATGGTCAAATTTGTTTAGTATATTGACATGAGAGGCAGCATGACATAATGGATAGATGTTAAGAGTCAGTGAGACCTGAGTTTGAAGACCAACTCCAACATGAACTAGTTGTGTAACACTGGCAAGTTACAACTTCTCAGTGCTGATCTGTATTTGTGGTGGGAGTTTCCTCATCTTTGCCAATGAAATCCCAAATTCAATTTTAAAAATCAATCATTATTTATGGATCATGTATTCAGTGAAGTTTTGCTATTATTTTATTACCATCATCATCAATAATATCTTATATTTTTCACACTGCACTGTCATATCAAAACCAGAAACTTATTAGTGTAATAGATTCTTTTGATATGACCAATAGTTAAAACTCAAGAGAATAAGTAAATTTCATTATAAGGCAAATAAAACAGCATAAATTCTCTAACTTGGCTTTTTCCCTATCCCTAAAGATTAATCTAGAGGCCTCTTTCTTATGGTTATAATTTATATGGGGTTCCTCAGGCTACTCTGCCCCCTGATCCAAAATCAACTAAATTACTAGAGTCACCCATCCCTAGGAGGCTTTCTGATGGCAAAAATTAGTTCTCAGAACTTTTCAAGGGCAGGACAAATCCTCCTTTATTGTAGAAACACCTTGCCTAAACTGAAAACTAAGAAGGTGCCCATCAATTGGGAAAGAATGGTTAAAATATTTTTTTTAGAATATGATTGTTTTCAAACTCTCTCCATTCCTTCTCACCTAATATCATTTCTCCATTAGTTTCCTATCATCTCTGCATCAAATTCAAATGACATACTGAATTTCAAGCTTCTTGAAACTTATTCATATTCTAGTTTTCCACCTTAAGAGATGTTTCCCAACCCACCATCTCTTGTCCACTTAACTGTATTATCTGAACTTGGAAAACATGTCAGTCTGGCACAATTGTGTGGACGATGAGGTATAGTACTAGGAGAGACTAGAAGAATGAACTATTAGGAGGCTATATAAAAGTCAAGGTAAAAAGTGATAAAGGCCTGAATTAAGATGAAAGCAATGAGAATAGAAAAAAGGGAATAGAAGCAAGAGAAGTAGAACTAGAATCAACAACATTTGGCAAATGACTGGAAAGGAAAGTGAGATTAACAAGTGAAGGATAATTCACAATCTGAGTTGACAACATTCAATTTCAGACATGTTGCCCCAGTGAGACATGAGACATTGAAGTATAGGTGTCAATAGGCAATTGGGAATGTGGGACAGGAACTCAGGAGAGGATTATGGCTCCATCTGAAGACCTGGAAATCATTTGCTTTAAATATCTTTTAAAAGGTAGAGAACTTGTGGAAGTATATGATCAAGAGTCACATAGGAGAGGTAGACATGGATGAGTTAAAATCTACATCATCTGAAGGAGCAATATTTCATATTTTTGTTTAAGAATGTATTTTTATTTACTTATTCATATAGCAAGGTCTCTCTGGTGATCAACAACACACATCTGTAATACAGATGGTCAGAGTTAGAAACCTGGTATGTGGCCATGGAACAAGAAAAACTTTACTGTCCCACATGGGACTGAAACATGACTTTGGATTCATTTGCGATGCTTTAATCAACAGATCTAACCAGACACAAATGAGAAAAGAGGGAGGAAAAAAAGCGAAGCATATGGTAGAGAGAATTTGTGTGCTACCAATAACTGTCTTGGATTAAACTTATAGCATCCATGGCAATGACTGCCTGCTTTACATTAAACCACAAGTTGAATCTATTTCTACATGGCTTTAAAAGATGTGAGAAGTTCAAATCTCTATCTGTTGTAAAGAAGACTATTGTTGCTGTAAAAGACATTCTAGTTCTAGATTAATAAGTGAAGTACTGGATAATGTGGGCTGGAGAGAAAAGAAAGAACCCAAATCAGTTACACTTAGTAAATTTACTGAATTTCTATTATCTCCATTTCACTAATTTTATAAATTTAAAAT
Organism: Macrotis lagotis; assembly: GCF_037893015.1. NCBI lineage: Eukaryota > Metazoa > Chordata > Mammalia > Peramelemorphia > Peramelidae > Macrotis > Macrotis lagotis. The sequence goes on along the minus strand of NC_133665.1, from coordinate 13,580,260 downwards.
TATTTTTTCAAAAATTGCAATAATTTATCCACTTTATAAGGATAACATAATGTTAATCTGTTACATGCGAAATAAAACACTTTTCAGGGAAAGAGAACTAATAATCACTAAATATCTTTTGGTTGAAAAAATGTAAGGATTCCATATCTTGCGACCTTTCAACTACTTTCCATCAATTATAATTAGGGATAAAAAAAATATGCTACAACATAATGAATTGAGTAATTAATTATTTAAGATGAAGAGGATAAGAAAAAGATCCCAAAATAAAAGTTACACTGCTGTGGAAAAAAGCATTTTTAGGTTCCTAGGAAACCAGAAAAAGACAGAACTGGGTTGGCCCACTGTAAACAGAATTTCAAGAGGCAATAGTACTTGAAGTACATATCACATATGGATGGGCTATTTTGTGTGTGTTTGAATACTGAGTTCCCTTTCCCCTCACCAATCAGTTCATATACGTGTATATATACATATATGTAAATATGTATATACAGATGCACATATATATGCATTTGAATAGAAATAAGATGAATTCCAAATAATTTTATTAGGAAATTACTTACTAAAAGATGTATCCCCTCCTCCAAAAAAAAAAACACCCAAACATACTATATGTGTCAATCATTCTCTCAAGATTGAAAAATTATCTTTCCCAATTCTTTCCACAAGTGCTTTAAAACATTCTCTCCTTACCACAATCTCAATGAAATTATTAGAACATGACCACAACTGGTTTGGTGGATAGCCAGAAAAAAGAAAAAGGAGCCCTGACAAATATAGCTACATATTTCATATCAACAGAAATTATTACATTCCATATTGTGGATTGTCCTGCCAAACATAGACATATCTCTATCAAGAAAACTGGTACATTCACCCCCATTTTATGATCTGATGCAGTCATAGGTAAGGCAATATGATAACTCAAAGATAATCCTCTTTGCAGGATCCAAGAAGGAACTTCCTGTTTTCTTTGTTAGAGTAACTATAAATTTTGCTAGTTTCAATGCAAATCAAGCATGGCTTTAACTCAGGATGTACTAATGAGTAAAAGCAAGAAGGTTTGGGCCATTTATTTTACAGGATATTTTTCAGTTCCTCTAATTCAGGAGTTTTTAATCTGGAGTCCAAACTTTTTCAAAAATAGATTTTGATAACAGTATTTCTATATAATTGGTTTTTTAAAAAAAATATTATTCTGAGAAGAGGTCCATAGGCTTCACTTGACTGCCAGAGGAGTCCTTGACATATAAAGAATCCTTGCTCTATATCAGTCATCAAAACTGTCTGGTATTGGCTAAGAAATAGAGTGGTGGATCAGTGGACTAGGCTAGGTGCAAAAGAGATAGAAGAAATGATTATAGTAATGTTTGATAAACCCAAAGAGTCCAGCTTCTAGGGTATGAACTCTCTCTTTGATAAAAACTGTTGGGAAAATTGGAAGATAGTATGGCAGAAACTTGTATTAGACAAACATCTCATACCCTGCCAAGATACGATCAAAATGGGTACAGGTTTTAGACATAAAAGAAAATATTATAAGCAAACCAGGAGATCAAGGAATAGTGTATCTGTCAGATCTATGGAAAGGGAAGCAGTTTATGACCAAGGAAGAGATGGAGATCATTAAAAACAAACTAGATAATTTTGATTACATTAAATTAAAAGGCTTTTGCAAAAACAAAATGTAACCAAGATCAAAAGAAATGTAGTAAATTGGGAAACAATTTTTACAACTAGTATTTCTGACAAATGATTCATTTCTAAAATATACAGAAAACTGAGTCAAATTAAAAAAAAAAAGCCATTCCCCAATTGACAAATGGTCAAGGATATGCAAAGGCAATTTACAGATGAGGAAATCAAAGCGATCCATAGTCCTATGAAAAATTACTCTAAATCATTACTGATTAGAGAAATGCAAATTAAAGCATCTCTGAGGTACCACCTCACACCTCTCAGACTGGCCAATATGAACAGAAAGAACAATGATCAATGTTGGAAGGGATGTGGGAAAGAGCTGTGAACTCATCCAACCTTTTCTGGAGAGCAATTTGGAATTTTGCCCACAGGGCAATAAAAGCCTGCAATACCCTTTGATCCAGCAATACCATTACTGGGTCTATACCCTGAAGAGATCATGAAAAAGGGTAAAAACATCACTTGTACAAAAATATTCATAGCAGCTCTGTGGTGGCAAAGAATTGGAAATTGAGTGAATGACAATTAGGGAATGGCTGAACAAATTGTGGTATATACGTCATGGAGCATTATTGTTCTCCAGGAGGGAGGGAATTCGGAGAGGCCTGGAAGGATCTGCACGAACTGATGTTGAGCTCGATGAGCAGAACCAGAAGAACATTGTTACACCCTAACAGTAACATGGGGCTGATGATCAATCTTGATGGACTTGCTCATTTTATCAGTGCAACAATCAGGGACAATTTGGGGGTACCTGCGATGGAGAATATCATCTTTATCCAAAGAGGAAATTGTAGAGTTTGAACAAAAACTATTACCTCTAATTTTTTTTAAAAAAAGATATCTTATTATGTAATTTTGCTATCTCTTTTATTTTATTTTTTTCTTTAAGGATATGATTTCTCTCTCAACACATTCAATTTTGATCAAAGTATAGCATGGAAACAATGTAAAGACTATCAGACTGAGTTCTGTGAAGATTGGAAGGGAGGGAAGCAAGATTTGGGGAAAAATTATAAAATTCAAAAAACAGTAAAAAAAAAAAAGAAAAGATTCCCTGCTATAGTTTGATCTATAGAGAGCAAATTGTACATAAAAGATAACATTAAAATGAAGATGTCATTGTTTCCATGAGCAAATAAATGGAACTAGCTAGTATTCTAAGCCAAAAAATAAAGTTTATTCCCATTGTTCATAACTTTTTTCTCTTATTACATTTATAAAAATTATCTAATAAAGACTGTTAACACACACACAAGTTAACCTTCTGGAAAAGTGATTATCATTTCTTCAGTTATTTGATCAAATGACAGAACTTGGGGGGGGTTGTGTATATGTCTTCTAAAATATCAAGTGTCTACAAAATTAGATGCACTTCTTTAATGGTTTCAAAATGAGTAGTCAAGGGAAATCAAGATAACTTTCTCATGCCAACCAATATATACCATGCAGTTCTTTTTTCCTGGGCTTTAATGTGAAAAAGGTTTGAGTAAAAAGACAATATTTGGCCTAATCTAACAGTTAATTATTTTAGTTATACAAGTTCAGATGATAAAAGTTAAATTAGATCAGGGTAGTGTTTGACCTTAAAAATGAGGTCAAGAAACTTCTATGAAGTACTTTGCTCCCTGGCAAGAATTGGAGAAATCCCAGCCCTGGCAGGAAAGGATTAAGTCTTTGAGTTACTGTACCTATTCCCATTCCATTGTCTAATTTACAGATAACCACTTGAAGACACTAAATTGATCCCTCAGGACATGTATAGTCTAGGTGACAAGGCAATCTAGGTCACTAATTCCTTAATTCCTTTTTAGCACTATCCCATTTAAGTCTTTCCAAGCATATACCCTCCATAACCCTGGTCTTATTCCCGGTTGGCTACTGTCAAAAACTGGATTGCAATGCCCCAGGGCAATAGTCCTTAATTTCTCTTTTGGCTTTGCTACTTTCTTAGGAAACTCAAATGACTTTCCTAAGAAATGTAGCCTGAGTTACTGCTTAATTTCCTGGTTACTTTGATATCCACACTAATATGTAAATAAATTTCTTTTGTCCCTAAATTCTTCTGGGTTAGAATTGATCTTATAAGAGAATTCTTTCACATTTGCTAGAACCCCTATAACTTTTAACCAGACATATTTTCCAACAACATTATATTTACATATTAGCCTACTTAGGTGGGTAAACATAAAAGGGTTGCAAGTGGGCTGTCACAAAACTAATGATGTGAACAGAGCCCAGGGGCAGCAGCAGAAGCTTAACTGTCCCCTCCAAAACAAACAAACAAAAAACCTTAGGGGCAGAAAGTACTTCCTTTTTTGTCTTTGTATCCTCCTTTCCTACTTCAACTCCTCTGAAGCTCTTCCCCACCAATTGCTTCACATATACAAGTAGGTATTGGTTGGAATCATTCAGTTAATAATCTCTTTTTAATTTTTTAAACATTTAGAAAATAGGATTGACTAATGTTTCTAATTAAGCAAAATCTGTCCCCTGTAACCTAAATCAACCTGCCAGGACAGAAATAAGATGGAAAGGGAGAAAGTGTTAAGAAAATTAGGAAAGAATTAAATGCACTGAATGTACAGATACCAGAGGGTGGAGGTAATATGAATAAAAGGAGGTTATTATGGCATATCCTGAGGAAAGTATTACTATCCTCTCCTAACACTAAAATCTACAGGTGAGACAACTGAAGTTCAGTGATCTTGAGGGAATTGACTAAAATAATATAATGAATCTGTAACTAAATCAAGACTACAAATTATACACAGGCATAGAACTAAATGCCTTTAAAGTTTACCTAGTATAACTGGCTCATTTTATAGATTTAGGTAAGTAGGGCAAAGAAAGATAAGATGACTTGCCCAAGACCACAAATCTACCAAGATACTGAAAATGAACTAGGAACTGAACCCAAGTCTTCAGACTTAATCTTTGTACTTTAATATAATAACTCTTTTAAATCAGATTTCATATTTTATAATCCATTTTGTTTTTCTGTATATTGCTAGGAACACAAAGAACTATGCCTTCTCCCTATTTTACAAAAATTTCTGGAAAATAAGGTAAAAATTAGCTTTAGACCAACAAATTACTTCTTATATCATAATGAACATATCATAATGGACACTTATCTAAATTTGTTTTCTAAATAAATTAGAAGATGATGAAAACAAAGACAGGGGAAGAATTCTTAACTTAAAAAGAGAGAAAAATCATAATAAAAAAATAAAATAGACAATTTGAATTATAAAAAGTTAAAAAGATTTTGGAAACAAAATCAAAGCACCCAGAATAAAAGGGAGTCTTGAATGAAAAAAAAAATCTTTGCAGCAAATTTCTCCAAAAGAGGTCTAGTTGTATGTATGTATGTGTATGTATGTATATATATTACATATGTGTATATATGTAACTAATATAAATAGGTAAGAACTCAGAATAAGATATTCAAAGGTACTTTTCAAAAGATAAAATGTAGACTATCAATAATGTGAAAGAATGCTTCAAATCAGTAATAAGAAAAATGCAAAGTAAAACAACTTGGAGGATTCACCTCACATCCATCAGACTAGCAAAAATGAAAATGGTATATGCTATAGAGGCTTTGAGAAGACAGGAATACTAATGTACTATTGACAGAGCTGTAAATTAGTCCAATTATTCTGAAAAACAATCTGAAATTATACAGTATATATCTTTTAATCCACTAAAAGTCACTAGTGAACATTCAAAGATTTTCCCAAGACTTCAAAAATAGTAGACAAGGTAAATGGCAGCACAACTGACAGAAATAAGGAAAGGAGCAGGTTTTGGAGAAAGGTAAACCTGGTTTTAGACTTTGGAAACATTCATTTGGCAAATAATCATCTACCAGTTCTAAGAGACATTTCTTAGGATTGTTGCAATGACATTATATTTAAGTCTTGTATCATTATTTAGTTTTTTTCTTACTTTTTTTTCCAAAAAAAGAGAAGACACTAGGGGCAGACACCAAGGTTTAGACTACTTTTAATCCTTTACAAGTTACAATGTCTAGTTCAGAGCCTCCAATACAAATGTTTGTAGAAAAATGCTTTTTAACTAGTTAGAATTTTTTTTTCACAAGCTATTGAACCAAAGGGGAAAATAAATTGCAGGCCAAAATACAAGTAAAAGAGTAACAACTGAGAATCACAAATGATTAATGCCAAACTGTCAGCTCAAGAACAGCCCAATCAACCTTATTAATATGGTGAAATTCAACAACAGTCTGCTGGTTTTTACAAAAGGTATTTTTTTTTTTATAAACTTGATCAGGCCAGAGTTAGCTTTCAAATAAGTAGTAGAAAGCAGTGATAAATGAGGCTTTGGAAATGAAGAACCTAGGTTCAAATTCAAATTTATTTAAATTATCTACTTATTAATACAACTAAGTTATATTTTATAATTTTTAAATTATCTACTTATTACCTATATGACTTTGTGTAAATAATGTAAGCACTCTATGTCTTAAATTTCCTTTCCTAGAAAATGAGGTCTAGATGATTTCTAAGGATCCTTTCAGATTACAATCTTTGAAGTTTCCCACACCAGTAACAACTTAACTGAGGGCTTCCATTAAAAAAGGGTGAAATTCTATCAAATGATGTTATGTTTTATTTTGGGGGAGGCATCAAATTTTCTTTGTTCCTGACTATCTACCCAACAGGCGACTAAAACATTTCTAGGTCTGAGGACATTTAATCACAATTTCACAGAAGCAAGAAGAATTTGATGCACTGTGGGACTTAATACTAGCAATCTATTCTGACAGGTAAACAAAGAGTCTTTAACTCTTTTGCAAAGTTCTATTTATTCAGCTGGAGTACAAATTCTCTTCCAAGTCACATGGATTAAGTTCAATGTTATTTCACCCTAATATAGATACAGCCTAAAAGAGAAACATACTCAGATCCCTCCCTCAATACTTGAATATGAGAAACAAAAAAAATTTAAGAATGTAGTAATATTTGCCAAATCAGATTTTTCTTTGCATAATGGGTTTGTGATATTTATTGTCATATTTTCTCAAAATTAGTCAGATGGGACGATGACCTGTATATCATATTTAGGAAAAACTAACTTGTTAAAGAAAATATTAGGGCACCAAAAATGCTGACAGGTCAATGAAAGTTATGTCTGTATGAGTTTTGAAATAAATATCAGCTGTACAAGCAAAGCCACTAGTGGGAAACTCCTATGCCCTGCTTATCCTGGTAGAAAATTAATAGCTTTCCAAATACTATTTTCAGATGGCTATAAAAATGCCCACTGCATATCCATAAACATCATCCTCCAAGCCAGGGCTAACTGGTGCAATGGACTTAAGAGTTCTTCAAAGAAAGGTTTTCCTATAGCTCCAAGTCCTCCCACTAATTCAAGGAACCTGAGCAGAACTAGTGTCTTAAGAGTAGCTTAAGTTCTTAATTTCAACTTGTTTGCTTTGGGATGGTTTATGAATATTGATTAACTTGATTTTGATTCCATAGCAAACCTGTAAGGCTCTGTCCATACCACAGTTAATCATGGCCAGTGCAATATTAAAGATTATCCCTTAAAAGGGATGGAACAGGGAACAGCTAAGTAGCACAGTGGATAGTGCACTGACCCTGGAGTCAGGAGGACCTGAATTCAAATCCAACCTCAGACACTTAAAAATTACCTAGCTGTGTGACCTTGAGCAACTTACTTAACTCCATTAACTTGTAAAAACCAAAAGAAAAAAAAAAGAAAATATTTTTAAAAAGGTACAGAACAAAGGTATTACATTTCCCCAAAAGAAACAGACATGAATAAATAGAGCATTTAAAACATCTTTTTGAAAAGGACATTTTCTCAGACAATCATTATATAATCTAACCTATTATTTAAGCACCAAATTTTCTCCAGTTAGAAAAAACAATCCAGACACTTAAAATAAACCTTTACTCTGTACGGTGCTCTCTTATTTGTCTATTTCTTTATTTCTCCCAAGTCAACTTCACAGAATTTTGTACAGTTTATGAAAAAGAAAACCCAAGCTCATGTCACCTCCCTCATTGAACAAAAAAGTCTAATTTATATTTTGCTCTAAAAATACATGTTGCTGAGGATTAGATTATTGAACACAATAATACCAATGAATCAATGAAAGAAACACTTCTCAAATATTTAATGAAAATGTAATCACTAAATTAATTACAAACGTATAAATGCCAAGAAAATCCTAACATAGGAAGATAGAGGCTTGGTTGGAGGTTGCAGTGGGTATTTTCCAAAAAATGACTTCTAATTCTCTGATTTACTGTTCAAGATATTGTGAGAAATATACTGACTACCCTGCCAGAATACTAAAATAGCTGGTTGAAGAGCATCCCCTAATGGTGCATCAATATAAAAAGACAACTATAAGAAGATAATGCTCCCTAAAGCTTCTGAAAAAAGGCTCTCATGTCTTTCACAAGATCTCTGTTTTTGAGCTCATCTGTAAAGAACCATCACTACTCCCAAAATCACCACTCAGAAAGAACAGACTTATCGGGAATGTTGCAGAAGGCATTCTTGGATTGGGTATGGTTTGGATCAGATCACTTCTGAGATTCCTTCCAAATTTAAGATTCTATAAGATCTAAAAGCACATATGCTTAAAACACACCATAAGGAATTATATAATATTTATAATATTCCATAAACAAGAATACTACTATCTGAATGGTTGATTACATAGATAAGGGAAATTAAAAAAAAAACAGAAGCATCAAAAGGAAAAAGGAATTTAAGATTCTACTTAAGTAAATGTACATACAGGACTGGTATATCTCATTTTAAACACATTGCTTACTGAAAATCTGAATTTACAAAGAAATTATAATTTGATTTACAAAAAAATTTTCTTAAGATAACTAAAGAAATTTAATTTAAAAAAAAAATCCAATTTCGGGGCAGCTAGGTGGTGCAGTGGATAGAGCGCCGGCCCTGGAGTCAGGAGTACCTGAGTTCAAATCTGACCTCAGACACTTAATAATTACCTAGCTGTGTGGCCTTGGGCAAGCCACTTAACCCCACTGCCTAGCAAAAACTAAAAAAAAAAAAAAAAAAAAAAAAAAAAAATCCAATTTATGAAGTATTTTAAGAAGCATAATTTGCATTTTATATAAAACAGGGTAAAAAGTATTAAAATTGAATTAAAAGTTTTATATATATATATATTACATACAAGAAACTTATTTTGACAGATACAATATTTCTAAATAAATATCAGCATTTTTTAAATTCATTGATTTACTCACCTTCACTCTCCCCACTACTTGTCTTGATGCCTTTTGAACCTCCTTCTATACCTTTAGCCTTATCAGCATCTTCCTGGGTTTCTTCAGGGCCTTTCTCCTCCTCTTCTTCCTCACCAACATTTTTATAATTAGGTCTCTTTTGCAGTCTTTTCTTTCCCTTTTGCTTATTTATTTCAAGAGACCTTTCCAGTGACTCAGTTGGTTTAATGAAACACCTAATGCTGGACTTTGCCTAGAAGAGTAAAGCATTTTAATATGTGTTTTACTCTAATTTGTAATGTAGAAACTTTTATCCACATGAAAAGATTCACCAGAATAGCAAAGGTTAACTTAATATTTTATAAAATCACTTGACCTATATGAATTAAATTAGTTCAATAAATTTCTCAATAAAACTTTCAGTTTACTGTTACATGAATTATTCAAACAAATTTTTCAGCACCAGGAAAGTAAATCTACTTTCAGGCTTTCTTAATGTATCAAAAATATGACTATGTAAGATAAGTACTAATTTTAATATTGATTAAAGTAAAATATATTTAGAAAGTTAAATGTGTCAAATCTATTTAAACTCCAAAGTCTATTATAGATATACTCCTAGAGATGTCAAACTATGAGTTTAAAATCCAAAGACAATTATGAATTTTTATTTATCTCATCTAAGATTATTCATTCTCCACTACTCACAAATTCCGAGTTGAAAATTTCCCTATACACAAAGCCATATATAATACTAGTTTTCAGTTATTAAAAGAACATTGAGCACAAAAGCCTTCCTAACATATTTTAGGACAGGAAACATCTGTCAGCATCTGATTTATACTATTATTTTATTAAAAGATAGATCAATACACCATTCTTCTTTTGAAGAACTTTAACAGGGAAAAATCAAACACTTTTTGTTTACTTGCCTAACAACAAGTAGAGGAGACAAGAACAGATCTTCAAAAACTGTTTATTTCAGTACCTATTCCCAGTTGAATACAAGTTAGTTTTACATCAGATAACAGTAAAATCAAAATATTTCCAAAAATATGCTAAAAGATTATATCTAGAGCTTTAGCAAAACTCATAGGGATTAATTTAGAAAATTCTATCCATAGTGTTAACTCTAAAGTCAATGATAATGTTACAGCATAGAATGCATATTTTTCACTATGTAAGAGACCAATTACAAAAATAAAGTACTTATATATCATACAAAGGGTAGAGTAAATTAATATTAATGACTTGTATGCAAAAAAGTACATAAGAAATGTCGAAAGGATATATGACCAGAAAAGAAGGTGAGTCTCTTGTATGGCTCGAGTGAAGAATAACCAATAGAGAATTTTGCTATACTGGTCTCTAAATAATATTTGGAAATCTAAAGAAAGGCATTCACATTTTGGATGGACTCCCTGTGGAAGCTTTGTAGGAGGACTTGGACAAGAGTTTCATGAAGTTTGAAACCATGGAGAGGTTTACATCTACACTACTGGTAAGGTGGGAAATAGCAGCAACATAAAGAATAGGAAGAACAGTTAACATTTAAATAGCATTCTATGCTTTGCAAAGTGCTTTACATACAGTGTCTTACTCGATCCTTCTTACAATCCTGTGAAGCAGCTATTTATCATCACATAGATAGGGAAACTGAGGCTAAGAGAGATTCAATGACTTGCCTGGGGTCACATAGCTGTTAAATATCTGAGTCAGGATTCAAGTCTGGGTGTTCCTGACTCCTAATCACTGTTGTATCCCAAGTCACCAGTAGCTGCTTGGGAGCAAGAGGATTACAGATATACTCTAGTAGAGATGTCAAATTCTAGGCAGTGGCTCATACTGCTAAATCATACAAAAAAAGTAATCAGGAAGTAGCTAACAAATTAAATAAAAATACAACATAAATGATATTAATTTGTGTTTTTTTGAGTGATTATGTGATATGAGGAATCATTTCTGTTTAAACTTAATTCCACTGCATTAATACTGAACTGCAGTACCTGAAATTCAAAACATGGACTTCTTGTTGTCATTCTATTATTTCCTATACACCAAGCTTTAACTAGGATGCAATATTTAAGTGCTTTAAACTTTTAAAACACATCTATCATGGAAAAGTTGAATCAACTTTAACCCTTGATATAAGGTCATAGGTAGCATTTGTAATCATTCATTATGACACCTTTCTTAAAACCAGAAATAGTACATCTCTTAAGAAGTCAAATTTTGTTTCAGATTTGACTTAACCCAGGATCAGTAGCACTTGTATAGGTCCCCTTCTATCCACTCACTCAGCAGCTAGCTTAGTTCAGGTATTCATCTCCTGATCTATTACAAGACTGTTTTAATCAGCTGACTTGTCTTTGCCTTCTCCACACAGATGCCAAAGTGATTATCTTAAAGCACATGCCTGATCATGTTTCATCCCTCCCTCCCCAATAAACTCTTGTACTTCTAGGATGAAGAACAAAAATCTTTATTTGGCATTTAAAGTCCTTCAAAACGTTAACTCCACTTACCTTAGCTATCAGATTATATATATGTCACTCCTGCCTGGACTTTGCATTCAGTCACACCAGCCTTCTTGGATTCTCCTCTATAGCTGCTCATATCTGGGTAGAATGTACTCCCAAATCACCTTTGCTTCTCCTCTCTGAATCCCTAGCTTTGTTCCAAGTTCAACTCAAGTTATCACCTTCTCTAGGAATTATTTTCTTATCCATCATTCTTCCCTTTAGCTATTAATCCCCTCCCCCAATTAATTATATTTATTTTATTTGCATGTAAACACATACATACATTGTCTCCCCACCAGAGAGTGAGTTTCTTATGGGCCAAGGATTTTAATTTTTGAATTTGTATCTCCAAGGTCTAACACAATGGACACCCAATGCATGCAGACTATCTATATTATATCTATAATGATATACTAACAAAAAATCTAAATTACAAGGTTAAATAGTAAAATAACAACTTTGCTAAGTATGTTACTTTATCTTATTTAAACAAGTTAAACTAAATTAATAACAGATAAAGGGTTTTTTTTAAGGTTTTGTTCTTAGGCTTTTAGGGGGTTTTTTTAGGTTTCTTTTTTTTTTGCAAGGCAAATGGGGCTAAGTGGCTTGCCCAAGGCCACACAGCTAGGTAATTATTAAGTGTCTGAGACCGGATTTGAACCCAGGTACTCCTGACTCCAAGGCCAGTGTTTTATCCACTACGCCACCTAGCCGCCCCTTGGCTTTGTTCTTAAAAAGAAAATTCAGAACCCATTAATAGAATAATGCACATGAGGCACTCCCTACATGTTCAAAAAATTTTTTTAAATTCCCTTATTCATCCATAACTTATTGGTTTTTCAACCCTCCATCTGCCTTTCCTTTTTAAACCTTATTTTTCATATACTGTGACTTCAATACCTTGATCACTCAATTCTCTTCCAGACTTCTGTCTTGCACTAACCATTTACTCCTCTTCCCCATCTTGACTCTTTGGTGAACTAATTCAATTCTATACAATCATCCTCTCTCGAATCCCTATTTTCCTTATTATATTACCAATTAAGGCTTGCCAAACCTGGATCATTCCTATCATTTGTTGCCTTTGCAATGAATGAAAGATGAGAAAATCATACAATCATTCTGACTGGATTCACTACAAATTTAAAATCTCAACTAGGCCTTCACTGATGCTAGGCAATCCTACTATACTTTCCTTATAAACTCATGATCCCATTCGCCACAGTGGCTCTTTCAAACTTTTTTCATCTCTCTTTGTAGCTCCCTCTGCCCCATCCTCTCAGTTCTCAATTTAATACCTCTGTGAATTTTGACAATGAGGAAGCTGAACTAGATTTATGTTTTCATAACACATATTCACAATCTTTTCTTCTCTAAGTCACACATCTCAAATTCTTTCAGTCAATCCTTATACAGCAGTTTTGAGTCCCTTTATCATTCTGAATATGGTCTAAAATCTTAACTGTTGAGAAATGTTCTCATCTGATTAGGATATCAGGGTACTTCATTGTCACTTATTCTAAGTGGCATGGGGTAAATGACTGAACTTTTAATAGTGAAATGTGGTATCCATAAAGCAATATAATAATCCAAGTGTTCTGACCTAGGTAAAGTATAGTAGGACTCGAACAGATTCTTTTGTTCTGCATACAATGACTCTAGTAATGCAGCCTAAGAATATATTTATTTTTTACTGTGTCATTCTTTACACTGAATCTGAAGCCTACTGAAAACTCTAGATATTTTTTATATGAATGATGTCTAGTCACACTAACCCTAATCAGAATTGTTCATTTTTGTAAACCAAGTGCATGCTTTTAGATTTATCTTTATTAAATTTCATGTTCTTAGATTTAGTTTATCATCCTGAATCATGTCTATATATGCCTAGAGTTCACCCCCTTTATTTTCATTTCTAGTCTAGCTCAGTGACTCCTTTACAATGAAGTTTTCCCTAATTCTCGCAACAGAAAGTTATCGCTCCTTTCTCAGATTTTTCTGAAACAGACTGCCTGATCATTCTTCTTCTCACATTCTACCTTGTATAACACTTATTTTGGAAATGTTTTATCCTTTCATTAATATTGAAGCAGTTTTTGATAGCAGTAAATGTAGAATCAAAAGACTAGGCTGAAAACTCCAGCTTTTTCACTTACTGGTGGGATAACCTTGGACATTTACCTTCACAATGCTTCAATTTTCTATTCCACAAAATAGGGAAAATAATAGCTCAGAAGATTAGTTACTATAAAAGTAAATCAACAAATATGTCAACAAACATTTATTAAGGATATCCTAAGTGCTGGGGATACAAAGAAAGGCAAAAAACAGGCCCTGTCTTCAAGGAGCTCAGATTTTAATGGTAGATACAACATAGAAATAATTAGATATACAAGGTATGTAGAGAGGAAATGGAAAGTAATCTAGGAGAGAATTTGCTCTATGAATCAGTGATATGACACTTCTTCATCTGGCTTTTTCATTGGCTGTTCACTATCTCTGAAATGTTGTCCTTCATCTCTATTTCCTAGATGCCTTAGCTTCTGCCAGGATTTTAAAAAAAAATCAAACTGATGGGGAAGTGTTGAGTCCCACTTCTGGACTCTCTCAATCTTCCCCAGGTGAGCATTGGAGGGGTGGGAGACAAGAATGACAAAGGAGACAAGAGACAAGAATGACAAAGGAGACAAGTACTCCATCAAGATCTCCAAGTACTCCATTTATTCACCAAAACACCAGTGCCTAAATACCTTTCCAGTCTCTAATCCACTCCCACTCCAGTGGCATTTAGCAAGACAAGACACTGGTGTTCAAGGACACTAGATGAAGATAATTCACAATACTCCCATACACAATGGTTCCCAATAGGGAAGGAAAGACCCTCAGTGATTAAAGCAAGTAAAATAACCTCTTATACATAGTCAAAAGAAAATCAGTCTGGGAGGGGAATCTCAGGGTTTCTAGCCAAAAAGCAAACAGTAAACCCTTAATAAATGCTTTGGACTAGATTGTAGGAGTGTATATCTTGTTTTTACATATTACTTTCCTTGCAGGCTTTTCCATTAGAAGGTGAGTTCCTTGAGGGCAGGGTCTGGCCTCTGCCCACCTTTGTGGTTCCCATTCATATTATACTTTCCTCAATACATTCTAGAATCCAGTGACCCTGGCCTCCTAGCTATTTCTCAAATAACTTCATCTTCCTCCTCAGAGCATCTCAGTGCCTTCCCTCTGAGACAACCTACAATTAATCCTGCATCTCTTGTTTGAACATAGTTGTTTACATGCTGTCTCCCCCATTCACAATGAGTGCCATGCCAGCCAGGATTGTTTTTGCCTTCTTTGTATATGCTTGGTACATGTAGTTGCAGAGCACATAATAATAAGCACCTAAGAACTGCTTACTAACTGACTGAATATAAGGATTCAAAGAGTTCTAAAAAGTTTGTGTGATGATGTTTGTCTTTTGTTCTCAAAGAAGACCATTACATTAGGGGGATAATGCCATGACAAGCACATAAACTGGATCTGAGTGAGGGGAGCTGTGCTAAGTCACCAGTCTCACTTTCTCCTCCAGAGTCGTCTAAGGCCAGTGGCCAGATATGAACCAGGACAACTGAAGATGGTCCTGGATGCAAGGTAATCAGGATTACATACTTATACAAAATCACACAGCTAGCAAGTGTCAAGTGTCGTATGCAGGTCACTTAACTGTGCCTCAGTTTCCTCATCTGTAAAATAAGTTGCAGAAGGAAACAGCAAACTATTACAGTATCTTTTTACGAGGAAAAAAATGAGGTTACAAAGAGTTGAATGTGACTAAACAATATCCACCTATGCTGTAATTAGGATACTCTGAGACATCATCTCTTTAGCTTAATTTTGATTGAGGTTAAAATAAATCTGAAGGGTAAAATAAACTAGCCTTCAGATAAATATATCTCAATGTGAACAGAGAATCTGAGAACAGATGTTGACATTGTTAGGCTACTTCCTTAGCAACAACCAAAGATTTGGAGGCTTTAAAGAAACTATTCTAACACCCAAAGACATTGCCCTGGAATGAACTAGGCAATTTTGAAGTTACAGATTAGCATTAATGTTCACTAAAATTCTATTTGAGTCTATAAAAACAGAAAGTATAAATCATAAGTCAAACTGAGTAAGTGGAACATGAAATGAGATTAATACTCTTAACAAAAAGAAAATTCCTTTTGCTTGGCTATTAGAACTATAGGCTCCTCCAGGCTACTAAGATCATTACTGAACTTCATCATGAGAGAATATTTTTTCTGAAAAAGATACACGTAATTTGGCAAGCATTCCTTCCCACTAGTGTTATCATATCTCAATAAGGTCATACTAAGGGGAACTAATCAGTTTCATATGCTACCTTCCCAAAACACAGGAAGTTACACAAGTTCAGGATTTAGAAACTTATATGTTCAATACATTTAGTACAATGTAGGGTATGTTGTAGAAATTCAATATTTTATGACTGATATTGGATTAGTATCCAGAAAAAGTAATAGAACAACAATAATAACAACAGTAATAGCTGAGATTTATATAGTGCACTCTGTGCTAGGCACTGTATGAAGCATTTTATTAATATTATCTCATTTGATCCTCATAAAACTCTGAAAAGTGCCATTATTATTCTGATATTATAAATGAAGCATTTTCCAAGTATTATCTCATTTGATCCTCATAATAACTCTGGTAAATAAGTGCCATCATTATCCCAATATTACAGATTATGAAACTGAGGTAAATAGAAATTAAGTGACTTGCTCAGAGTTATGGAGCTAGACTAAGGCTAAATCTGAACTTGAGTCTTCCTGATTCCAGAGTCTCCTGCTCTTTCCACTGTATCATCTAGCCTCTCAGCAATCCCTGTTCATTTTAATAAACCAAGCAGAGAGCTTTCTAAACCAATAGGTTTGTTTTTAGGCAATTATCTAATGTATGTTCTTTAGACCTTTAGATTAAGTCTGTATACAACATGGAAAGATGTGTTCTCAGCTGAAGTATACATACATTATCACATTATTCAAAAGCAACAATAATCAAAGCACTACAAAATGAAACAAATTACAAACGATGGTATTGGCTTACACGGCTTTAAAACAGATTATGGAGGCAGCTAGGTGGCGCAGTGGATAGAGCACCGGCCCTGGAGTCAGGAGTACCTGAGTTCAAATATGGCCTTAGACACTTAATAATTACCTAGCTGTGTGGCCTTGGGCAAGCCACTTAACCCCACTGCCTTTCAAAAAAAAAAAAACCTTTAAAAAAAACAGGCTACGAATTGTAGGCAAATGATATTATCCCTGGAAAGAATGCATATTTTCATTCTAGAATGAAATGATCAAATAAATCTCACACTGAATATAAGAGGATGTATAAATACGCAGATGTTGTTTGCCAGACCTTGAGTAACATATGATTCTTGTACTAAAGCACAAAAGTACATCCAAAATACAAAGTGTCAGCAAGGGGATCTGATAATGCAATTAAAGCTAATGTTAAAAAAAAGCTTAAATGGATGCTACTGTTGACATGAAAATGGCAGCCCTCTAAGGGAATAAGTTATAGTTAAATGAACATTATAGTATAAAGATATAAATACAATGAACTTTCAACTATCTGAAAATCCAAAATCCAAAAGTCAAACAATAAAAGTTCAAATAATTACTACATGTAAGAATGCTCCAAATCTCTAATTAAAATGCAAATTAAAGCAGTTCTGCAGTAACACCTTCCATCCTTCAGACTGGCAAAGATGATAAAAAGTCAGTTATTTGGAAAGGATGTGGGAGAATAGGCACACTAATGCACTGCTGGTGGAGTTGTGAATTATTCCAATCACTCTGTAAAACAAATTGGCACTATACCCAAAATGCACAGAACTATACCTGTTCTGATCCCATAATATCATATATCTCATAACATGAGATATATATTGCATATAACTCAAAGAAGTAAAGGGACAGAGGGAAAGGAGTGAGATATAAAAAAAAATTATAGGTACTTTTTGTTATAACAAATAACTGAAAAAAGTGGATTTGGCTGCAAAAAAATATCAAATATGTAGGAGTCAGTGAAATTCAGAAAAATCTGTTGTCAACTAACACAAAATATAATGAATAGAACCAGAAGAATCTATAGGATGACTTAAATAATATGAATGGATAAAAAACTTTATTGTTGCTTCCTATAAATGCAAAGTTCTGTACTGAGTACTGAAGATAAAGATAGAAAAATTAGAGTCGGGGTGGCTAGGTGGCGTAGTGGATAAAGCACCGGCCCTGGAGTCAGGAGTACCTGGGTTCAAATCCGGTCTCAGACACTTAATAATTACCTAGCTGTGTGGCCTTGGGCAAGCCACTTAACCCCACTGCCTTTCAAAAAAAAAAAAAACCTTTAAAAAAAACAGGCTACGAATTGTAGGCAAATGATATTATCCCTGGAAAGAATGCATATTTTCATTCTAGAATGAAATGATCAAATAAATCTCACACTGAATATAAGAGGATGTATAAATACGCAGATGTTGTTTGCCAGACCTTGAGTAACATATGATTCTTGTACTAAAGCACAAAAGTACATCCAAAATACAAAGTGTCAGCAAGGGGATCTGATAATGCAATTAAAGCTAATGTTAAAAAAAAGCTTAAATGGATGCTACTGTTGACATGAAAATGGCAGCCCTCTAAGGGAATAAGTTATAGTTAAATGAACATTATAGTATAAAGATATAAATACAATGAACTTTCAACTATCTGAAAATCCAAAATCCAAAAGTCAAACAATAAAAGTTCAAATAATTACTACATGTAAGAATGCTCCAAATCTCTAATTAAAATGCAAATTAAAGCAGTTCTGCAGTAACACCTTCCATCCTTCAGACTGGCAAAGATGATAAAAAGTCAGTTATTTGGAAAGGATGTGGGAGAATAGGCACACTAATGCACTGCTGGTGGAGTTGTGAATTATTCCAATCACTCTGTAAAACAAATTGGCACTATACCCAAAATGCACAGAACTATACCTGTTCTGATCCCATAATATCATATATCTCATAACATGAGATATATATTGCATATAACTCAAAGAAGTAAAGGGACAGAGGGAAAGGAGTGAGATATAAAAAAAAATTATAGGTACTTTTTGTTATAACAAATAACTGAAAAAAGTGGATTTGGCTGCAAAAAAATATCAAATATGTAGGAGTCAGTGAAATTCAGAAAAATCTGTTGTCAACTAACACAAAATATAATGAATAGAACCAGAAGAATCTATAGGATGACTTAAATAATATGAATGGATAAAAAACTTTATTGTTGCTTCCTATAAATGCAAAGTTCTGTACTGAGTACTGAAGATAAAGATAGAAAAATTAGAGTCGGGGTGGCTAGGTGGCGTAGTGGATAAAGCACCGGCCCTGGAGTCAGGAGTACCTGGGTTCAAATCCGGTCTCAGACACTTAATAATTACCTAGCTGTGTGGCCTTGGGCAAGCCACTTAACCCCGTTTGCCTTCAAAAAAAAAAAAGAAAGAAAAATTAGAGTCATTGATATCAAGAAATTCACATCTAATAAGGAAGACATTACACAAAGGAAGCTTTAACTAAAGGCAAATGTTAGGGTCCCACGGTTATTATCAAAGTGGATGATGATACTGTCTCCTTTAATATCACTTCAATTAATAAATCTATATCTATTGCTGATGATGAACCATCTGAGACTTCCCAGAACCTTAGTGGTCAGAAATTTAGTTTTTGGAAATGATTATAGTGATCTCTGTTTGATAATCCCAAAGAGTCCAGCTCTCCAATAAAAACTGTTGGGAAAATTGGAAGTTGGTATGGCAGAGCCTTGGATTGGACCAGCACCTCACACCTAACACAAAGATAAGATCAAGATGGATAATAGGATTTAGACATAGAGGACAATATTGTAGGAGATCAGGGAATGATTTACCTGTCAGATCTATGGAAAGGGTGGCAGTTGGAGATGCAGAACATCACTGAAAACTAGAAAATTTTGATTACATTAAATTAAAGAGCTTTTGCACAGACAGAACCACTATAACCAAGATCAAAAGAAGTGTGGTAAACAGGGAAACAATTTTTTGCAACTGGTGTTTCTGACAGGGGATTCATTTCTAAAATATAAAGAGAACTGAGTCAAATTTATAAAAAAAAAAAACCAAGCCATTCCCCAATTGACAAATGGTTAAGGGATATGCAAAGGCAATTTGTGGATGAGTAAATCAGAGCAATCCATAGTCATATGAAAAATTGCTCTTATTAGAGAAATGCAAATTGAAACATCTCTGAGGTACCACCTCACACCTCTCAGACTGGCCAATAAGACCAGAAAGAACAATGATCAATGTTGGAAGGGGTGTGGGAAATCTGGGACACTAATGCATTGTTGGTGAAGCTGTGAACTCATCCAACCTTTCTGGAGAACAATCTGGAATTATGCCCAAAGCGCAATAAAAATGTGCATACCCTTTGATCTAGCAATACCCCAACTGGGTCTACACCTGAAGAGATCATGAAAAAGGGTAAGAACATCACTTGTATAAAAATATTCATAGCAGCCCTGTTTGTGGTGGCAAAGAATTGGAAATTGAGTGAATGTCCATCAACTGGGGAATGCCTGAACAAATTGTGGTATATGTATGTTATGGAACACTACTGTTCTATTAGAAACCAAGAGGGATGGGAATTCAGAGAAGCCTGGAAGGATTTGCATGAACTGATGCTGAGCAAGATGATCAGAACCAGAAGAACACTGTACACCATAAAAGCAACATGGGGTTGATGATCATTATTAATGGACTTGCTCATTTCATCAGTGCAACAATCAGGGACAATTTTGGGGTATCTGCGATGGAGAATACCATCTATATACAGAGAAGGAATTATGGAATTTGAACAAAGACCAAAGACTATTACTTTTAATGAAAAAAAACAAACATCATATTATGTAATTTTGCTATCTCTTATATTTTATTTTTTTCCTTAAGGATATGATTTCTCTCTCATCACATTCAACTTAGATCAATGCATATATGGAAACAATGTAAAGACTAACAGACTGCCTTATATGGGAGGTTGGGGGGAGGGAAGAGAGATTAGGGGAAATTGTAAAATTCAAAATAAATAAAGGAATTAAAAAAGGAATTAAAGTTATATATAATAAAAAAAAAACAACCGTTTGCATAGGCAGAATCACTGTAACCAAGATCAAAAGAAGTGTAGTAAATTGGGAAACAATTTTTGCAACTGGTATTTCTGATGGGGGACTCATTTCTAAAATAAATAGAGAACTGAGTGAAATTTATCAAAAACAAAATCAAGCCATTCCCCAATTGACAAATGGTCAAGGATATGCAGAGGCAATTTACGGATGAGGAAATCAAAGCAATCCATAGTCATATAAAAACTGCTCTAGATAATTACTTATTAGAGAAAGGGTAATTGAAGCATCTCTGAGGTACCATCTTGTACATCTCAGACTGGCCAATATGACCAGAAAGGATAATGATCAATGTTGGAAGGAATGTGGGAAATTGGGGACACTAATATATTGTGAACTCATCCAATCTTTCTGGAGAACAATCCAGAATTATGCCAAAAGGGCAATAAAAATGTGCATACTCTTTGATCCAGCAATACTACTACTGGGTCTATACACTGAAGAGATTATGAAAAAGGGTAAAACATTACTTGTACAAAAATATTCATAGCAGCCCTGTTTGTGGTGGCAAAGAATTGGAAATTAAGTGAATGCCCATCAATTGGGGAATAGCTGAACAAATTGTGGTATATGTATGTTATGGAACACTATGAGAAACCCGGAGGGAGGTTAATTCAGAGACCTGGAAGGGTTTGCATGAACTGATGCTGAGTAAGATGAGCAGAACCAGAAGAACATTGTACAACATAAGAGCAACATGGGGTTGATGAACAGTCTTAATGGACTTGCTCATTCCATCAGTGCAACAATCAGGGACAATTTTGGGGTATCTGCGATGGAAAATACCATCTATATCTAGAGAAGGAATTGTGGAATTTGAACAAAGACCAAAGACTATTACCTTTAATTTAAAAAAAAATTATCTTATTATGTAATTTTGCTATCTCTTATACTTTATTTTTTTTTCCTTAGGGATATGGTTTCTCTCTCAACACATTTGGTTTGGGTCGGTGTACGGCATGGAAACAGTGTGTAGAACTATCAGAGCTGGGGGGGGGAAGCAAGATGTAAAAAAAATTCTAAAATTAAAAAATAAATAAAAAAAGAACTTTATTTCCTGAGTTTTAAGTATCTATGCATGCTAAGGAGGCAGGGGATACAACATCTACAGAAATAGATCCATCTCCAGAGGGTTAAACTTCCCTGGATGGTTAATGAAACTGGGTTGTAAGCAGAATCAATGGCCTGGGGTATTCTGTTATTTCTAGGGCTTCTGGGTTCAGGGTCTTGACTCACCTACCAATCTCTTCTGTCTATCCCTAAGATGCCTTGCTATTTCATTTAGGATTAAACCAAGCAAGACCTTTGGACACACAATCATTCATTTATTTCCAAGACAAGGCATAGTTTAATCTTCAATAGAAATGAAAAGATCTATATAAAATGGTATAATGGAAAGAGTATTTATCTGACTTAGATTTGAAACCTAACTCTTCTACTCACAACCTGAGTGACTTTGGCAAGTGACTCAGTTCCTTTGATCCTTGGCTCCTCTAATTCACAAATTAAGATCCTTTTCAGTTCAAAAATTCTGTGTCTGAATATCTCCATATTTAATGTTTAAGTAAGTATTGTGTACAAAGCAATGTGCTGGGGATGGAGGAGAGACACAAGTTTAAAAACAAGATGTGTATGACCCCTGCCTTCATGGGGCTTATACTGTAACAGGAGTGTAAGCACTTGACAGAGAGTTAATGTAGGTCATTCAAAAAACATTTATTAAGTGCTTACTGTGGGCCAGGGAACAACATGTGTAGAAGTAGCACTATCTTGGCCATGACTCCTGATGTTTGTCCTTCATTCTCGAAGATGACCATGACATTGATGCATGACAAGCACATGAACTGAATTTGAGTGAGGGGGGCGAGGGCTGTGCTAAGTCACCAGCCTCACTTTCCCCATCTGGGTCCAATGGTCAGATTTAGCTCAGGACCTGGATGTGAGGCAATCAGGGTTAAGCATCTTGTCTATAATCAATCACACAGCTAAGTGTCAGTAGTCTGAGGTAGAATTTGAACTCCCATCCTCCTTTTATGGTTATCTTCTCCTTTTAATAATGCCTACATTTTCCTGTGTTCCCCTCTCCCAGAATTATCTCATGATAAGGAATGTTTAAAGACTAAAAAAATTCAACAAAACTAATCAAGACATCAAAAAAAATCTGATGTTATATGCAATGTTCTATACTCAGACTCCTAATTCAGCAAAGGTCAAACTTGGGCTTTATAATTTCACAAGTCAATTTCAATTGTTTTGTGGTTGTTCTTCATTTACATCACTGCCATCATTGGCTATATTTTCTTGTCTCTACTTAGCTTATTTGGCATTATTTCCATCTTTTTGAGCTTCTCTGTTACTTATCACATTTGTCTTAGTAATATTAATTACTGAAAGTACTGAAGTTATTTTCCATTACATTTATGGACCACAACTTGTTTAGCTATTTGATGGGCATCTTCATAGTTTCTAGTTCTTTGATCCATCCAAAAATGCTGCTATAAATAATTTAGTGTATATGAATACTTTCTTTTATAGTCAATGACATCTAGAGTATATGTCTGAGTGGAATCTCTAGGTGAAAGGGCAGAGAAACATTTCAGTGACCTTATTTGCCTAATTTCAAATTACTTTACAGACTGCTGAACCAACCGACAGTTCCACTACAATGCTTTTTGTTTGCCTGTATTTCCACAATTCCTCTAATATTGATAATTCCCATCTTCAGTTTGCTAATAAAAGATCAGTTGTTTCGATTTACATTTTTCTTATTATTAGTTCTTTTTTTATATAGTTGTTAAGTTTTTAATTCATCTTTTGGGAACTATGTGTTCATCCCCCTTTGATCACTAATCTATTAACAGCTTCTGGTATATCTTTTTAATATATATAATATTTGCCTGTTCCCTCACCCCCGCCATCTAAGCCTATTACCTATCTTGCTTCTTTTAGAATAGATATCCCTTCCTAAAGTCACATTCTAGTCATGAGTCTCATTGCACTAACTCTCAATATTATCTTTGAGGACAAATTTGATGCACTATATAAAGAACTATAGCTCATTTTGCATGTTACTGAACGTTTTGTGTGTTTATTTTGTGAGGACTAACCTAGTTAAATGCTTATTACCAAGCTGGCAACAAGGAGATAATTATTTTGGCCATAGCAATTCTCAGAGACTCATCCCCTGAGTTATGCAGTTTGTTTTCTGCTCTAGAGGTATCTATAGAAAATCAAAGATTCTGAAGCATTGTGTAAAATGTCCTCATATTAAGAGTTGCATTGTGTTCTAATTCTTCAAGAATGTAACCTTTTAAGGAATACACATATTAATTCTGAGTTAAAAAGGATAGAGTCTATACCTTTGTTTTCAAATTCCCAGTTAAGGAAACTTCTTCTACAACTGCAAATTGGCACTTTCTTTCCATTTATAGGCCAAGGGTCACTCAGTCAGTATGTGTCAGAGGAAGAACTTGTACCCAAGACTTTCTATTCACTAAGCATATTCAATAATTAACTACAATGTACTATTTCTTAATCATTGATTAAAAAGTAATTTAACCTCTCTGTGATTCAAGTTACTAAAATGAGGGTGTTAAGGCTGGATGATTTCTCAACACCTAGAGAAAAGGAATTGTTTCATTTTTTTATGAATACCTAGAACAGTGTCTGGCACAAAAAGACACTCAAATGCTGTTAACTGATTGGATCTGCATTGGTAGAGGGAATTTCCTCATTTAAAATTTGTAATATCAAAGAAATCATGACTCCATACTAAAAAACACATACAACATAATTATAGTTAGCAATTACATAATATTTTAAATGTTATCTCATTGGTCCTCATAAAAATCCTATGAAATAGGGTAATCCCCCTACTTTGAGGAAATTGAAGGTCAGAGAAGAACTTGCCCAAGGTCACAAAGCCTTCGGGTATCTGAGGGAGGTTTTTGAATTCCAAGGTTTATACTGACCATTATAGACATAGCAACGATAGCTCTAATGATTTTATAAGTTTAAACCTATTGTATGGACTATGGCATATTCCAAGTAAGAAGCTTACACTGAATTTTCTTTGAATCTACTTAAATATTCTTATTTAACCAGAATAACACACTGAATGCTTCAGGAGATAACCGGCATTATAGAGCTACAAATCCATTGAGGGGATTACTGTGAAAAACCACAATAACCATATGAAAATGGAAAAAACAAACTGAGTTCTAATTATTTGTGGAAACATTTTATAACTAACAATTAAGGAACTTGATTTAAGGACATCTACTTTTTTTCCCCTCCTCAATCACTATTAACTACTTCCCAGAAGTCTATAACTACTCTCAGAATCAAGGATATACATGCTTAACACCAACACTAATTCTTAGTTCATTCATGAGGTCAGGGGTTTTACTAGAATACATAGTGAAATTATAATCATGATTTGAAGTTAAGACAATTTGATGTGTAGAATATTTAATATCTGATTTAATCACATATTATAAAGACAACATGACAGCATCTTACAATAGGTATTAATGCCTGAGAAAACTAAAATAGATTAACAGTACTCTAAATTAACAAACTTATAAGAAAAGCAAAGAGCTTATTTATCCCATGGAACATGCCTGTGATTATTCTCTGAGAATAATACTATCAGTAATACTAAGTCTTCTTGCAGAGGAAAATGGGACATGTTTTATCAATGGGACATGTTTCAGATCTCTTAGGGTATCTGTCATCCAGTGACCACCCCAATTTATTAAAGTAGATTTTATGGAGCAGCTAGGTGGCAGAGAGGATAAAGCATCGGCCCTGGAGTCAGTAATACCTGGGTTCAAATTCAGTCTCAGACGCTTAATAATTGCCTAGCTGTGTGGCCTTGGGCAAGCCACTTAACCCCGTTTGCCTTGCAAAAAAAAAAAAACCTAAAAAAAAAAAGATCTTAAGCATGAGCCAGTAAGATACCCAGAAGTATCTAATTTTAACAATGTTGTAACTCATTACACTTCTACAATTAATCCGACCCTGTCAATTAATCTGTGGTGAGCAAATGTCTGCTATGGGTTACCCTTCTGCCAAGTCCCCCAAATGAATAAATTTTCTATGATTCTATACTTAGTCCCTTCTGATTCTCATGAGGCATGGTCTATCAATACCCCTATTCAGCCTCCTCCAGGTACACTCCTATTAAGTAATGTCCTTCCTAAAATGTGGTACCCTGAATTAAACTTAATTCTCTATATGTGGCCTGACCAGAGCAAAGACGAGGATTACCATTGTCCTTGTTCTGGACACTAACCTCTAGTAATGTAGCCAAAGATGACTTAGGTTTTTTGGCTGCCATCACATAGTGTTGCAGTCCAATGAAATCCCCGAAACCTCTTACAGTGAACTGTAGTTTAACCTGGCTTTTTTACTTAGGATTAACTAGTAGATCCAATATGTAAGTGACAGAACCTGAGAATAGATTGACTTTCTACAATCAAGGTATTAGATCCATTTTCTTGCCTGGAAACCCTGTTGCCTCTAATTTAAAGGAAAAGGTAGATAAAATTCTCTACGTTCAACAGACATTACCAAATTCTTTCAAGTTTTGATAGTCTAAGTCTAATGAAGTTTCATTATTCCTGCCCAGCCTTACTCCCACCAAACACTAGTGATATCAAGACCTCTCTTAATTTCTTGTTTTAAACCAAAGTATATTAGCACTAATTTAGCTCTGGGAATAAAGAAGGGCAAAACATTTAAAGATAACTGAAGAAAATCTTATTTAACAAAAAGCAGTTATGCAAATCCTACAAACAACAAGGAATCTGTAGCAATAAAATACAACCAGTTCCAGGCTTAGGGCATTTCCTTAAACTAGAAGCCCCTATTTTGTCTTTGCAAGAGAACTAGTATAGTAAAAGTTACTTTTACTCACCTATCTTCAGTTCTAAACAACATACTTCAACACATAAATTTCAATTGAATATTTATCTTACTATGCTGCTATATTTGAATTTAATGCTAAATTATATATTCTTCAAATAATTTCTTTCACCAACCAATTTTGGTTTTATTTTGTAACAGGTCTTCTGGTAACATGAAACAGTACCAGTAACTTATCTACATGTTACAGGAAGGAGAAAGTAGGTTAAAAAAAGACCAAGACACTTAAAACAAGTGTGATAAAACCCCATCCGATTTGTACAGGAAACAGAAGAGGCAGTTCTCACTTATCAGGAAGGAAGATAACCTTCCCATGACCATCATACTATACTAACCTTGAACTCTTCCCAAATTTAAATTGTGGTCACCAGAAGACCACTATGTGACTTCTAATTCAGACATCAGGATAAATAATTTGACACTTTTACTCTAAAAGCCATTTTCCCCCCATATTTAGTTCAAGTCTCATTTTCAGTTTAATTGCATACCAAATTGTGAGTTAAATAGAAGTCCTGATGTATACAGTACAAGAGGAGGAGGAGATTATTTAAATAGAAAAAAATTCTGGCTAACAGAGCCAAATTTTTGTTTTACTCCTTTGGATCCTTGTTAGAGTTTTGCTGAAGTATGCATCACAAAAGCCTCCAATTTCTGCATTTATCCTTCACTGAAATAGCAAACCATCAGATCACATTATTGTGATTTCCTGGTTCATTCCTTAAGACATCACATCTTCCAGGAGTTTCTTCATCTTATAAACTAACCAATGAAACAGATATTGAATATAAATGCAATCTTTTATAGAGCATTAATGATGTTTCTTAGACCCTGTCATTTTTGATACCACTGGATTTAGCATTCATTCATTAATTAAATATTTATCAAAGACCTCCATAAAGCACTTGCATAAGAGTATTTATTTTAACCCTATATTTTCAGCTTGGGAGAACTGTTCTCCAGTGTATCTCAGATGATTGATTTTCTAAGCTCTACTTGAAGACCTTCAGTGATGGATAGTTCACCCTCTCTCTACAAATAATCCATTTTACTTTTAAACATATTTAATTTTTTAAAAGTTGTTTCTTAAAATGGAATTTAAACTATCTCTCTGAACCTTCTATCAACTGCATCCAATCTTTCCATCTATAGCTGATCCAAACAAGTCTAATCCCTTTTCCATATCAGAGCTTTTCAAGTATCTAAATACAGCTATTATAGCCCCTAAAATTTTCAGGTAAACATAGCCAATTTCTTTAAAAAATCTTTATTATGACATAGGTTTTGATGCTCACGCCATTCTATTTTTTTTTTTTTAGGTTTTTGCAAGGCAAATGGGGTTAAGTGTTTGCTCAAGGCCACACAGCTAGGTAATTATTAAGTGACTGAGGCCAGATTTGAACTCAAGTACTCCTGACTCCAGGGCCAGTGCTCTATCCACTGCGCCACCTAGCCACCCCCACTCCATTCTAGAGAGGGGCTACCAATCTCTTATTGTGCCCATTTGATTTTGCTAATTCTACAAAGTACAATTATAAAATATTTTCCTTCATTACTACAGCTATATCAGTAATTCAGATAAACTAGGACCTAAAAAAGGTTGTATTGTATTGTATTAAGTCTGTCACATTTCAATATCATGTTAATCATATGATTATATATGACTAAAAGAACCTCAACATCTGATAAGTAATCCTTTTCACTCCAGACATAAAAAGTATTTACAAGCCTACCACTGAAAATACATAAGATCTCACCAGTATAAAAATGGATTTTATAAAATAGAATCTTTAAATCCAGGAATATCATTTTGTATTTCTAAAACAACTTAAATGAAGCATGTAGCTATCTGAAAATGTCCTGTGTATTAATTTTAAGAGAGTAAATAGATCACCTGGGCAACAGATACACTTATATACAACTTTTTCAAGGTTGAGACAGCTTTGTCCCTCACTGGGGTCAGGGACTTCCTGGTAAGAAAGCTCTTCCTATCAATATGGATCAATTCATGCTCAGCAACTTAAAGTCTTAGAGGTTTCCTGGAGCACAAAGGTTTGTTCCAATGTGACCATTGCCCAAGGTCACAATGCTATGATTGGTCAGAGACAGCCTTGAATGAAGATCTTCCTGATTTTAAGGTCTACTGTCTAATTCACTGTGTAACTTATTAATTTCAAATTCCAAAACTTTGATTAAGTCTATTCTGCAAAAGATAATGTGTTTGGCAATCAAATTAACAGAGAAAAAAAAAAATCAAAGACCCTCCTGTCCAAGAGCCAAAATCCTATGAAGGAGTATACAGAATGGATGTAAATAAATATAACAGAAAGTAATTTAAGGAAGAAGAGAAGAAAGAACTGGAACCTGAGGAAATCCAGGAAAGATGCTTTTTGTGCCACAAAAGAAGTCTTTTTTGTGCCCATATTTGTGATTTCATCAGTTTAGGGACCTCGAAGTTTAGGAAATTCTTCATAACAAGGCAGGAGATATCAATGAAAGTTTAAGTGACCTTAAGCTGCTCTGTATGTATTCAAGGAGACGTGAACCCATTTCATTTTAGATCTAAAGTCAGTGCTTTATCCAATAACCCATCTGCCTCTCAAATCTTACTTTTAGATACAAAATACCAATTTTGACCTTATAAAAAAAATTGAACATACTTTTTGATTAATATAGGCAAGGTATATTATGAATGTGAAAGACTTACAGAAGTTCTCTGAACATCTTGTTCAGATCTACAACAGAACATGGATAGATCCCCATTGAGAATGACTTCTGCTAATGAGTTCACCAGTGGTGCATAGTGTATAATTAGGAAAACCTAATGAAAAAGAGAAATGACATATTAGAATGTGGCATTTGTAAATACATACATATTTATGTGTGTGTGTGTGTATGTGTGTGTGTGTGTGTGTATATATATATATATATATATATATATATATATATATATATATATATCTGAAATCATAAGATTAAAGCCATTTTTATTTGGGCAAAGTCAGTCACAAATTCTTAAAATTGAGAGGCTCTCAAGATATCATTCCTTTCCAATCCCCAATTAGAGAAGCAACTTACTCAAGAATATTTAATATCTAAGATTTATAAGAGCATTCATTATTTTCACTGCAAAGAACTAGAAACAAGCTAACTCTCTATAAGCTGAGGAATGGCTGGATAAACTGTAGCATAAAAATGTAATGGAATAAAAATGAGAATAACTTTTTAAATTTTGGAAAAAAGTTATAGTCACAATGAATTGTTAAAAGAAGGGAATAAATAAAAGAGTATCAGAAAAACAATATACACACTGGATTCAACTGGAAGGAAGAAGAGGGGGGAAAAAGATAGAACAAATCAAGGACTTCTCAAAGACAACATAGAGTTCCTATTCTCCTCTCCCAATAACTCATAAACAGAGAAAAGCTGCCTTTAGCATTTGCTATTCTATAGTATTAATGTCTGTTAATGAGCAACCAGTCAAAAAGCATTTGTTAAATAGTCTTCACTCCAATGGGGAAGCAAAGATTTAAATAACTAGATAGATACAAAATATATCAGAGTAAATGGAAGGCAGTTTGAGAGAGGCATTGGCAGTGATAGAACTGGGAAATTTCCTACAGAAAATGAAATTTGAGTGAGTTCTGAAGGAAGTCAAGGAAATTAAGTGACAGAGGTGAGGGGGTAGAGCATGCCAGACATGAAGGAAGACATGTCAGCACAGACATGAGAGATAGTGAGGCATGTTCAAGGAAGTGAAAATAGACTGATTTTAGAGTGCATGAAGGAGAGTTGAGTGTAAAAATAATACTAGATAGCATTTATATATAGTTTTTTCAAGTCTACTAAATTTTTATATTCTCTCATTTATATTAATGTACTCACATCTCATTTGATCCTCACAACAACCTTCTGAGGTAGGGTCTATTATTTATCCCATTTTACAGATGAGGAAACTAAGGTTTAGAAGTCAAGTGACTTCCTTAGTCACCAAACCCATGAGTATGAGAGGCAGAATTTGAACTCAGATCTTAATGGACTTCAGGTCCAGAACTCTAAAAGACTGGAAAGGTACAGAGAATATGCTGCCACTTACCAGACTTCAAAAGGAATAACCTCAAGGTGCTGATGTTTTATTTTTAATTTTCTACCAAGGTTTTCAATGTCATGTGATCAGCAAGAAGAGCCTACTAAACTCTCAAAATACCAAAAAACCTATGTTGGCATACTTTTTCACAAGGTGGGCAGCAACCAGATCTACCTGCTAAAATCAGCTAGGGTTCTATATGCTAAGTACTTGCATTAGCATACATGGGATTAACTTGCATTAACATACATGAGATTAAAGACAATAATCTACAATAAGATGCATGAACATCAAAATTATTCAGGCAGCATCAAAAGTCAAAAATTTACCCATCAAAAGGATGTATGCAGGAAAAATATTAATTCAAAGTTCATACTGAGAAACATGAAACAAACTTTATTCCTATAAATGGCACCAAGCTCAGGAACTGAGATCATAAGCACTCACTTTCAGGAAGATAAATACTTCTATTTTCAGAAATGGAACCAACCTATGGTCAAATGTTTGAATATTTGACAATACAAGTAGATGACTTAAGAATGTGGGTTATTCATAATAAAAACATTTTTAAAAGTTACATAACTAAGTTACCATAGAGTTTTTCCTTTTATGTAAATATTACATAATTATGGGAAGGATGTACAATTCTTGAGGTGGGGAAAAGAAAAAGACAACTTTAACTAAATATACAAACCCATGAAATGAAAATAACGAGAACTGCTACAAGTTTATTTAACAGAAAGAAATATACCAATTTGGCTTCAAAATACAATTATAAAATTAATAGGTTTTTTAAAAAATACAATTCTAGCTTCTAAATGAAAAATTATACTGTGATTCCTCAGTAAATACATGTGCATCCCTGGTCTTGAAGTTAAGGCCTTAATTTTTCCATAAATAAGATTTTTGTATTGTCAAAAAATATTAAAATGAAAAAACATTATATATTTCTAAAATATTATGAGAATCCCGTAATCTTAGAAATCTAATCTATGGATTACTAGGATAGTAAGAACACTTGATTTGGAGTCAGGAAGTCTGAGTTCAAATCTCAATTTTAGCACTTTGCACTTGTATCATCATTGGTAAATGACTTTTAGGGTCTCAGTTTCTCATCTGACAAATTAGAAGGTTGAATTAAATGATCTCCAACTCCCAAAACCTCCCCCAAACTCACAAAGGTAGTTTTGTTTTTCATTTCATTTCAAACTTATTTTCATTGTTATGAAAATGGCAGATATCATTTATTCTATTCCATCACTGGAAAAGTCCTCTTTTCTAATGTGATTTAAAATTTTTATTTTACTATAAATAATTACTAGCAAAAATAATTTAAAAAATATAAACTAAGGAGTGAAATTTTACAGAAAATCCTTAAACAATGTTTTTTGTACTACATACCTTTTTTGTTTGAAGTGTGCTATTTTTAACAGTTTTTGTTGGTTGCTGTTTTAACATAGATAATGTATAGTAATGGTTCTACTGATTTCAATTGCATCACAATGCTTTTCCACAATTTCTTCTATATTTCACATTTACTGATTTTTTTCCGATACCAAGAATATTTCTTTTTTTGTATTAGCCATTAACATGCCATTAATATTGCCACTGTCCATTAACATTAGATATGACATTAATATGCCATAATGTGTTCAGCCATTCTTCAATCACTTATTATATGGGTTTCTAATTTCTGAATGATAAACTAGATTTTTATATTAAGAGCCTGAAGACTCTCATTCACATCCAAATTCTACTACTTACCAGCTATGTGACTATGGGCAAGCCACTTAAACTTTCTGGTTCTCAAGTTTCCTTATATTTTAAATGAGGAACCTAGAATAGGTCTCCAGGTTATTTTTAGGATCACCTAGTCAAAATGCTTAACTGATTTTATGATCCATACCAGAACACTCTTCAAAACATTTCACCAATTGACAGTCCAACCAACTTTTTCCTGGCATTATAGCTAACAGGGAATTTTTTGCTAGTTTTCCAATCTTGGTAAGGTGATAGTCTAAGGATGTCCTGATCTACATTTCTCTGATTATTATAGAAGAGGAATATATTTCATGTGGTTATTAAAAGTGTGCATTTCTTCCTTTGAAAATGTTCTATCATGTACTACCAATTTAATAGAAGTATATAATTCTTTCAGGATTCTGCATTTCACACCTTTATCAGATAAGTTTAAAGCAAATATTTTTCCACAATTTGAATTTTTACTTTTAATTTCATTTCAGAGAGATTGCTAAAGAATAAGGACCAATAAAGGGAGAAGATTATATATATATATATTTGAAATCTGAAGGCAAAGAAGATTCCCTATATGGCATCAGTCAAAAGAAATCAGTAGAAAAGACCTGACATACTCCAGCAACACAATGAAGCTAACAAACATACCTGTGATAGAAGATAGAGAGAAACTGGAAGGCTTATTTTTGGACGCTCTCCTCCCTGGAGGAAAAAAAAAGGGTGGGGATGTTGGATAAAGGGACAAGAAGAAATTATTTTCAAGTTACAAATGCTGAAAACCAAAAAGAGACTATTAAGGTAAAATTATTATTATTACAATCTACAAAACCCTAAATAATTCACTAGTTCTCTCCCAAATTATCCTCCTCCATTCATATAAAACTGTTCATAAATTAAATCATTGCTATAATCTCACAACACTTTAAGTATATCACTTTTATTCTCTTTGATAACAAAAGATTTGAGTCCAAGACCTCAGAAAAAAAGAACATTCAATTTTCTCCTTAAATTCTCTGGAATGTTAATTTCAAACAGCTGCTGTAGCTGAAAAGCAGGCTCATTTGAAAGGACTCTTGTGGTACCCAATTCCTGTAAAGCAACTTACAAAGTAGAAGATGCAAAGATGAATATTTTAGGTAGAAAAATGTGGAAATTCACTCAAACTGGTTTCACCTAGATTTGATTGGTATTTTAATGGTTTTAATTTTCTTTCTGTCTCTCCTATTTAAAATTAAAATCTTTATGATCCTTCCATAAAGGAAAAGTATGGTTATGAGTATACTTAAGAACTTACTTAGGAAAATCATTTATTGACTATTATATCTTAAAATCATGTGCCCTGCTGTTGTCTTTTCTAATGTCACACAATGAAGCAAATGCCCAGTATCTTTGACCTCAACCTCTTTCTCTTCTAACCTTCTTCAACTAATATGATCTAAGTCCCAAGTTTTCAGATCAGAAATAGCCCTAAAAATTTCTTCACATAGATCAGTCATACCTAGTCCAGAAAGGCCCACAATGGTAATGCGTTCTGGCAAATTTCTACACGTAATAAAATTGATTCACAGGTCAATTAGGTTGTATCTAAAACTGACATCAATCCCAGACTAAGCCTTCAGGCTGTCCCTTAAAGCTATTCTGATCTCCTGGGACTAACTATAAAACGGGTAGTTTAAATAGTTAAGGTAGTTTCAGTGAGTTCAAAAATGACCTAAAATCAGACTAACAACAAGCTGGTACGCTATCCATGCCATTTGTCAGGATATTCACTCTACTTCTTCAAACATTAGTGGGTAATTCACACTCCCACTACATTTTCAATACTTAAGAGATTACTTATTCCTTCTACTGAATTGTCTTTAGATCCATTGCTACCTGCAGATATTATAGGTATGCTACAAGTAATCAGAACCTCAAATGAGAAATGCACAAAAGTAAAAAAAAAAAATTAACAATCGAAGGCTTCAAGTTTTCTTTTAATGTCAATGATTTGTTTGCAATTAACTGGTTTGCAGTCATATAAAAATAATCATAAGGAAAGAAGAGAAAAGGGAAATGATCTCAATTTCTATGGTCTATACCAAACACTAGACACCTCTGCCCAAAACAAGGTAGCTGCCCCTTTTGAATACCTATTGGTTTTATTAATATCTTTGGGCTAATGACATCTACATTAAATTCCAAACTCACCTTGTCTTGATTTACCAATGAGTATACATAAAGAGGCAGAAAAAGTCTATTGAGTAAGTGGTCTGTAAGTACATCATTTAGGAATTCACAATTGATAATAAGGATGTCATTGAGGTAATGTAGATGGTCAAGATGTTCTGCTACCAAATCACTCAGTTTTCCTCTATTCCTATGTCTATAAAAAGAAAAAAAGTATTTAAAACAAATTCAATGTCTCTGCAATGAGCGTAAAGTATAAAGTGATGCAACTATTTTGCTAGGCCACACTATGAATTATTGGATTGCCCCTTAAATATTCCATCTCTCCCTCCTTTAACATCCCCTCCTTCCCAGAAGCATTTTTTGCTATAGCAAAAAATTACTACTGTCCTCAGGGATTTCTGATTCCTTAGATAATGATCCAAGGAGGCTACCAAAAAATGGAGACCTTGAAATTAGTATTCTACCAAAAGAATTACGTTTAAGTAAATGCTCCTTCTGACTATGTAGGGAAATTTATTTGCAGTAATCTGCCCTACTTCCACTGAAAACTTAATTGTTCAAGGAAGTGAACAGTTGATGAAAGTACTTACTCTTCATCAGTCTGGACACAGTTATCCAATTCAATCACATGACTTCCAATGAACCAGACCAAATTGGAAAAGTAAGGGACTGCAGTTTTATCTCTGATGTAGTGTAGCATGGCCTGGTTATCCACTGAGAAAGTTTACAAAAGAAATCAACTTTCCAAAGAAAATTTCAAGGAAGGAAAAGTTAACAATATTCTAAATCTTTCTGGGAGTTAGTTGAAAATGTTTATCTTAACTATGTCACTTTTCTTTAAATTATTATGGCATTTTAACATTAACATGACAAATTAATCTGGTGAATAATAATAGTGCATACTAAAGGGCTTATTTCCCTATCAGTCTAAAGGTAGCAAGCTTAGCTAGACTAAAGCAGAAGATATCATTTTCAAGCAATTTTTTTATTTACATGTAAGAATAAAGCAAGAATGCTGAAAACCAAGAGTGGTTAATAACTTACATGACACTGCAATAAGGAACACAGGAATCATCATTGAAGGAAGGGCAAAAAACAGACAACAGTTAACAGGATTAGGAACTGGGATGGTGAAACATCCGCCCAAAGGGATAAATAGCTAAAGCAGGAAGCATCTAAACTAAAAGATACAGGTTAGAAAAGAACAAGTGCAAACCAGAGAGCTAGAAACTACTACCTCAGAACAGACTAATACATTTCTCAAATTCATTATTTGGAGAAATTCTAAAATTTGATACATTTTAAAATAAAAATTATAGTGCAAACTTTAATTAGAATATCATCTTCATTAACAATTTCCAATATGCAATGTTCAAAACCTTTAGATCCTGAAAAAATGCATACCTAACTATAGTATATTAACCTTTTTTTTTTTGTCCTTTCTTGAAGACCACATCAAGGAGATGATGCCATGACAAGCACATGAACTAGATTTGAGTGAGGTGGTACTGTGCTAAGTCATCAACCTCATTTTCTCCTCCAGAACCATTGGATCAGTGGCCAGATATGAAACAGGACAACTGGAGATGACCCTGGATGTGAGGCAGTCAGGGTTAAGCAACTTGCCTGAGGTCACACAGCTAGTAATTGTCAAGTGCCTGAGTCAGGATTCGAACTCCCATCCTCCTGATTGCAAAGCCAGTCCAAGATTCTATTCATTGCACCACCTAGCTCCAATCTCATCTTATCTTGGAAGTTAAGAAGGGTTGGGCCTGGTTAGTTCTTGGATAGGAGACTGACTGGGAATACCAGGTGCTGTAGGAATATATTATCAATGTGACCTCCATTGAAAAATGCAAAAATAACACTATCACATTGAAATGGTACCTTTGAACTAAAAATCCTTTGAGAGTTTTGTCACTGAGATGACACTTTCCGGTTAGGAAATTCGTATACATATATTCAGGTTTTGGGGGCAGTATAAAAAGATTCACAGAAAGCATTAGGCAATCTTAGATGCAATATTTAACA
This sequence comes from Macrotis lagotis, assembly GCF_037893015.1. Classification (NCBI taxonomy): domain Eukaryota; kingdom Metazoa; phylum Chordata; class Mammalia; order Peramelemorphia; family Peramelidae; genus Macrotis; species Macrotis lagotis. Next base: position 13,543,524 of record NC_133665.1, on the reverse strand, counting down.
TGTTACAACACCTTGAAAGAAAAATTAGTGTTGAATGCTGCATGTTCTCACTAATAATATTATGCTGCCCTCTCCTGGTCATGAAGAGGAAAATAATGTTATACATTAAAGAAAGGGGCCCCTATAATTTAGCTTTACATTTTACAAAGGGAAAAGGGACTGGATTGTGACTTTGTTAATTCCCTAATTCAAACCAGCACCTTCCCTGAAACTCAAAGTTTTAGTAGCCTTGAGCACTGACAGGTACAGAGACTTGCCCAAGGTCACAGAGGTAGGATGTGTCAGATGGGACTTGAATCCAGATTTTCTTGGTTCTGAGTGTGGCTCTCTATCCACTATGCGGCACTGCCTCTCACATTTTACATGCAAAAAAAAAAGAATGAATTTAATTTAAAAGGAAAAATAAACTTTCCTGTCCCTCACAGACAAATGTATCCTCAAAATCTTATTTAGTACATATTCTTCCAATATAATTATTTCTAACATAAACTAGCACATCTAAGTCGTCCATTCTTCTAAGTAAAAATAGGTTGTAAATATGCATAAGATGTTAAGTTTGTAATGATTAAAAGTTAATTTAAAAAGACACCTTCATTTAGGTTCATAATCACTGAACTCAGTTTAGAATAAACTGGTAGTTGACTTCAAAATAAAGAAAAGCACAGAAATGTGAGAGTTAGAATCCATTACTAAGTTAGGAAGCAAGTTCAATATAAACAATTACATAACATCTTACCTTTATAAACATTTAAAGTTATGGTTCTTACAGCAATCCTGACCATGCTTTCAGGGTGATTAAAAAATTTGATGGCTTCTGTGTATAGGGCAAAGTCATTTGTGTGCTAAAACATAAATGTCATGGAAAATAAATTACAAAGATTGAAAATAAGTTCTCCCTACCCCCAGCATTTCATTTAAGAATTCAAAAAAGAAAAACACCTGACAAAGCAGTGACTACACCTAAGTCTTGGGAAAAAAAATAACTCCAGAAGGAAACACTACTGATGACCTTACTGCTCTCTTGTGGTCATTTCTGCCCTGCCCCACCAACATAATTCCTTTATATATTAGGGAAAGTGAAAGTCCAAATGTTTCATATTTGTAAAACTTTTAAGTACAGTCTAGAACAATAAATTTGTAAACAAAAGTTCCCCTACTGGAATGTAAGGTCTTTAGGACCAGAAATCATGACTTAATTATAGCAATCACTTAATATTTGCTGAATTAACAAAACATACCACATATTAAAACTGATATTTCTTATGTTACATTTGAGAATAAAGTGATATACTTTAAATCTGTGAGGGAGAGATCATAAGGAAACCTGTGTATTCTGATTCTCTGGCCCCAATTAAGGCTTTAGAGTAAGTATGTTCCACCTCCATCGTTTCACATATCCAGGTATAATATACATGTTTAAAAAAAGATTCTGTACAGTACAATCTATATTTATATGAGTCCATTCTACACTAATTTTAAGGGAAAAAATAAGGCTCAAGATGTCACACTTTCATTTCTACAGAGACTATTTACAATCTGATGTTCAAATTATCCTTACTTGTATAACTTAATCTGTGGCTATTCTCTAACAAATTTTAAATCCAAAGAAGACTTTTCCCTGTCATCTAATATACTTTTTTTTGTGCAAGGCAATGGGGTTAGTGGCTAGGTAATTATTAAGTGTCTGAGGCCAGATATGAACTCAGGCACTTCTGACTCCAGGATCAGTGCTCTATCCACTGTGTCACCTAGCTGTCCCTCACCTAATATACTTTTGAGTATTTACCACAATCAGAATGTGTTCAAGTAATCCAAAGTGATTTTAAATTAAAATAAGAAAGGAAAAATATATTGCAAAAATCAAATGTTTTAAAACCAAATAAAAATAATTCTTTTTTGAAATAGTTTTATGTTACTTATTTAATAATAAACTACAGACTATTTAAAGTAGATGGTAAGCTTACTTAAATAGATATATATCTAGAAACAATACTATATAGGCTGAAGCCAAATATCTTTCAAAAAAAATTGTTTCAATAGCTATTACTTACCTCATTGTAAAAGAAATGAACAGTGTGATTGTTGAGTTTTAATGAAAGTGTTTTTAAGAATGATATGTAATATGCCATAATCTCCTCATCAGAAAAGTCAAATTTATGGACAATGATAGAATTTACGTAGTTATTAGAGAGTAAATAATCTAGGAACAAAAAAGTCAAAAACTATATGTTAATTCACACTGGAAACTATTACATTAAAAGAATATCCAGAAACAAGTAGATAAGTTATAACAGAGCAAGTGAATATTTTAACATTTTAAACAATTTTATTTCTTGGATTCTATTATATATCTTCTATCAAAACCAAAAAAAAACATCTACAAAGAAAAACACGAAATTTTAGCTGAGGGAAGGATAAGGGAGGCTGAGGGTATATTCAGTTGTGAAGATACTCTGGAATATTCATAAATATGAAATTATATATGAGCACCAAATTCTTCAGTTTTTGTGAATAACATTCTTATTTTCTCAACTATAACGAATATATCCCTTTTTAAAATGTCTTAATATTGTCCTAAATCCTATAAACTTTATATAAATAATGTCTAAGTTTGGATTAATGGATTATTTATCATTCCTCATATATGTCCAATGCTTTCCAAAGCAAAGCACTTTGAAACTCTCTTAAACCACCATTATGATGTACTTTGTATTACAGCTATTTGTGAATGGACTGTACTTCCCTCAACTAGATTAGAAATAGAATTAGGGATAGGAAATGTCTTATTTATCTTGAAATCTGTCCCAAAATCAAGCATGGAACTTTGTTAAGGGAAGCAAATTAACAAAAGTTAGATGGTGAAATACAAAGGAAAGAAAATATATTTTCATTTGAGGTTTCCTCACTACTATTTCCCAACAGATTTTTAAAGAACCAAGGAAACTATAACTTAAAGAAGCTAAGTGACTTTTCATGTTTTTTTAAGAGCTAAGGAAACTACAATTTCTAATGCTATCTAATGATTATTAATGGAATTCTAATAATTACCAATGCCATCTGTTAAGACAGTACCCCTTTCTCCAAAGAGAAGAGGGAGCCAAGTAAGCAGATACTACTAACATAATTGATAAGAATGAAGTGAAGCCCCTGATTCACAGTTTATTTTTTAGCAACTTACAAGTTTATCCTTATCTGTCCCCATAATTGTTCTTTTCAAAAGCTTATTATTAGTTATCTATTAAACCTAGCTTGGAACATTTGTAAAAAGATTCAGCTCCCTGTTTAGCTTAGTATAAAGTCCTTAGTATAAAACCCTAATATCCCCCTGATCATCCAAAACACTGGTAATGTTTTGGGCAGAGTTCAGCGTCAAGCAATCTACTTGATCTCTCAAAACTGGAAGCAAAATGAAGAAACTAAAATTAAATGACTTGAGACCAATCCATTCATACAAAATTATTAACAAACCCTACCTACTCTGAGGCCTTCCAGGCAAGCTGTGGCTAGCATAAGACATGATCACATTTTTCTCCATTTCAGGAGAGGCTTTCAAGCAAAATCTGAGTGACTACTCAGGTTATGTTGCAGGGAGATTCTTGTTCATGCAAGGGTTGACTAAATAGCTTGAAATTCTATGATCCTTCTCAGAAGGATAAGGAGACACACCATGTGTTTTTTTTTTCTGTATTTCACTATATATTGTCTGAGGTAGGAAAAAAAATCGACCTATTTCTTTTTCATTTGTACACATACACATACATAAGCACACACATAAGTGCATGTACACATACATATATTCCCCTCACCTTTATACCCTTCCTTCTTTCTTGCCTTCCTATTCTTACTGTTTATATCAGGACACTATCTTTCCCTCTGAAGTTTCCTTGGAGTCAGACTATAAGTGACCTTAAATGTCAGGTCAAGGCATTATATTCTATAGGGAAAAGAAACCATCAAAAGTTTCAGAGTATGGGAACAACATGACCAGACCTGTGATTTTAAAAGAATAACTGGCTGTTCAGAGAGATTTTAGTGAGGAAGTTGCCACAATATCCCAATCAGAAAGTAATGAAGGACCTAAATTAAGGTTCTAACAGTATGCATGGAAAGGAGAGGATAGCTGCAAAAGACTGAGGAGATACCAATAAGACTTGCAATTGACTGGATCCAGAGATCCAAGTTAACAGAAAAGTCAAAGATGCCTGCAAAGTCTATTTAACCAATAATCTAGCTGGAATTTCATTGCAATGAAAATTAACAGAAAACAGTATCATTGCAAAGTTAATAATGATCCCTCCGCCCCCAAAAATACTGTTGACTAAGATAAAGTTTGAAAGTGGTTGGGGGATTGGGAGAAGAAAGGGAGGGAAAGTCCCGTTTTTTTCCCTTCCTTGATGATCGACTCTATTCCCCTTACATAAGTCAAGACCTCTATGAAGGTGAAGTATACACATGTATTTAGCCAGTCCCAATTTTTTTTCCTGACCTGTTCTACATTTCAAAAGATATTTCATTGTCTGCTGGGCAAATATAATTAGATATCTTACTAGCATCTCAAATCAAGGATGTCTTTGTCCCAAAACATACATAACTCTGCTCTCAACTTTCCTTTTTCTCTTGTTGGATACTACTCTCTACTTGGATCACTTTTACAGTCATCTTTGTCTTTTGCAATACAATTCATTTGTAAGCTGGGGACTGTCCATATTACTAAGTCAGCTTATATTCATATAGAATTTACTAGTCAACATCCATACTGTGTAGGTTTCAGTAGATATTTAAATAGAATGCAAAATAATCATTCAGAAGTAATGAATGGCTAATTAGTCCCCTGTAACTTTCCTAGACAATTTTTTGCCTAACTTTAAGAGAGAATCTATTTTAAATTGCAAGACTTGGATTTAAATAGCTTAGTATATAAGAGCCAAATGATTGAAAAAAATAAGCAATCTTACAAAGTGAGGTCTCATGACTGATATTTTCAAAAAGGATGTTCAAGGTTTGTAGCAGTTGAACACAGACATAACGACCAGATTTCTGACGCAGGATGTTCAAGAAGAAAACAAACATATTCTTCTCCAGGAAAAAACTAGGATATAATTAGAGTTAGTGATTCATTTTTCATATTCATACTATTCAATTCAAATCATATATACTTCACAATACACAGTAGAGAATTATGATTCATTCATATCCCAAACCATGAGTACAAAATGAAGAAAAAATGTCTTCTCGTATAAGAGAAATAAATAACATTTGAAAAGTTCTTCAATTTTACCGGAACGAGTACCTACATCTAAGAAGAAGTGCTTAAAAAGTCAATAAAATGTGAGCTTTGTAGCTCACTACAAAGCCCAAGGAAACAAATCATATATTCTAAGAAGCACTGAAGTAGAACTTGGCAGGATAGGACATGTACTTCACCTGCTATGACTGAGAGTGAAGTCATTTTATAATTATAAAACCAATAAATACTACTTTTCACTTAAATTCATCTCCTTAATAGTTTACATTATTATTTGTTTCTAAGATTTTTTTCTTATGTTCCTGACATCTTTTGAAAACTGTAGCTTTTAAGGCTAAAATTGTTGGCAAAATTCAGATGTTAATTAATCTTTAAGTATAATTTACATGTCTGATGGTTGAATAGAAATGGTTTTCCAATTGACCCAGGATCATTTGAATATTTGTTTGCTGAGACATCAACAGAAAGTCAAGAAGTCTGTGTTCTCACCTCTCTTCATATTACATAAATCATTATTAGCTTATTCTTAGATTTTGATTCTTTTAAGATGAGAAAATTTAGCAAAGTAAGTTACAGCTTTTATAATCCTTTCCTTAATAATCTTTCTACAAGTCGAATGATCTTTCTAAAAGGCAGCTAGGTGGTCCAATGGATAGAGCACTGGCCTTGGAGTCAAGAGGACTGCAGTTCAAATTCAGTCTCAGATACTTGATTACTAGCTGTGTAACCTTGGATAAGTCATTTAACCTTAATTGTCTCGCATTCAGAGCCATCCCCAGTCGTTCTGATTCATATTTGGCCACTGGACCCAAGATGGCTCTGGAGGAGAAAGTGTGACTGATGACTTACACAGCATGCTCTCACTCAAATCCAATTCACATGCTTATTTATCATGACATCAACTCCCTGATGTGGTCTTCTTCGAAAATGAAGGATAAGCATTATTCTACAAGTGAGAAATCAAGGGTAACCTTTCACAAGTTCTCTTTTAAAACCCTTTCGAATACATCCCAAAAGAAATATGGTTAATACTTGCAATAGCTCTATCACATTTTTCTCTTGGCACCTAACAACATCATTAACTTGGCAGCAATTTTATCTTTCTCATTTAACCAAAGAGCTGGATAAGTAAATAGGATTTTTCAGAACATTCTTATTTCTCTTAAATATATCATTCAAATTTGCCTTGTTTTAAATCTAAGTGGAAGAGGATTTTCTCACACTTTCAGAAAGATCATTAGACAATGTTAGGGAATAAATTATCCATGATTACATCAGATTTCTGAAAGCTTCAGCTTTAAATCTTTAATATGCTTTATAAGTTTACATGCTAAGCTTTTATATTGTAGCCACAATGATATGAGCCTTATATGAACATGCAAAGAAAAGCTAGGCCTAAGTCTAGTATAATTTTTGAGAAATAATCAAAAGAAAGAAAAAAAATTCTTACTCAAATACAGAACTGTCATTCTGATCCCCCCAAATAAGAATCTCCGTGATGGAACGTATAGTCTCCACAAGTAAGTTCCGATTTTGTTCTGTTACTGTGGTGTTTTTGGTCAAAACATGATACAAATATCTAGGAAGAAGAAAAATGGAAAAGGAAAAAATCAAAGTCTAGTTTAGCTAAAATAATATTATTCCAATAATAATACCATGAACTTTATTATATCTATCTGTTGACTTTATTGTATCTATTTTTATTAAACACAATTCTTCACTAAGCACAGAATGAAAATCTCAGGAGATGATGGAAGGGACCTTGATTAGTCCAGTTCTCTAATTTTTAAGATAAGGAAAGTGAGACTCAGAAGAATTAAGTAACCTGCACAAGGTCACACCGGTCCTATGAGCCAGAGGCCAAAGGCCTAACTCTAAATCTTTTAATTCTATGCCTAATGCTCTCCTTTCTACTAAAATTCAACCTGGTTAATGCCAGCACTAGATGATTGGTCAAAAAGTAATGCCACAATTTATTCCACTGGGTTCTAAGTAACAACTTTTCCATATCATTCTTCAGATCGCTGTAATATTTCTAGTTGCTGTATTCTCTGAACTGATGATTCATGAGGAGCCCCAGATATTATTATTCTCATTGTCAGTGGAATAAGAACATATGGCTTGGAACTTCTTTATTTATTTACTTACCTATTTATCTATCTAGCTATCTAGCTATTTATTTTTAGTTTTTTCAAGGCAATAGGGTTAACTGCCTTGCCCAAGGCCACACAGCTAGGTGATTATTAAGTGTCTGAGGCTGGATTTGAACTCAGGTACTCCTGACTCCAAGGCCAGTGCTCTATCCACTGCGCCACCTAGCCGCCCCTGAAACTTCTTAAATAGAAATCCTCTCCAAAAATCTAAAAGCTCTGGAAGGCATACCTGCAAACTGGAACATTTTTCAAGTAGGGACCTGGCAAAGGTCTTTATTATTGATCCACCCACCTAAGAGTGGGAATTTTCATCATCAGAAGGCTGGTTACCAGGTGATAAATATGCAAGGCTACATTAATTCATGCAGACTGCCTTAATATGGCACAGGAAGATTGCATTGTGAGGGAGTATCCATACTTATCAAACTATGTAGCCTTGATATATTGATGTTTGTAACATAAATAGTTTTATGTCTATGCAAGTGATCCGACAGTATCAGGTAGGATCACAGATCAAGCTGGGGCTAACTTTACTACATTATGTGGCTTCTCTTAGGGAAACGACCTCAGAACACATATATATATATAAGGCTGTGCATTTTAATCACTTTGTGAATTCCATTGTGCCATAAAGTGGCATACTGGTAACTTCACATCTATCTTCCTCTACAACTCTGTCATATATTTTAAACTTTCATATGTAATGTTTAAGAGAAAAATTTCCCAGTATGACTTTTTTTATGAGTTGCTTATTCCCTAAACAATAATGATTTCTCTTACTTTAAGCAAGATTTTGTTTCAGTTTAAAATACTAATACACATTTTGATTCCACACACTAGAAATTGCCATCTAGATACTCGCTACTGGTACTATGTAGGGATATAAAAAAAAGTTGAAGGTAGAAGTTGACATTCTTATTGGGGAAGTAAGAAGGATATGAAACAAAATAATACAGGATAGAAAATAATCCAATACAGAACAATAAGCAATAAAATGGCATAAGAATTTAGGAAAGAGAAAGATAATATAGACCTCTGTTAAGAATCTTCAAAGAGATCAGAATTTGGTAAGATATAATTTTTAAAAATCAGTTTATTTCTTAGATGCTTAAAATTCTTCCATTTGTGTGAAAAGTCACAGTGAAAAAGTAGTCATAAATATTATAATCTTTCAATTAGAATATTTCAGGTAATACTAAAGAAAGGTCCATTTTAAAACTGAAAAAAAGAAAATGCATAGAATATAGCTGGCTCCTTTAGGATCAGAGGCCTGTACTTCTGGCATGTAAGGCTCTTTCTCATCTATCTTCAGCCTACCTTCCCAGTTTTCTTTTTTACATCATTAATTTTCATATTCCCTGGAAACTAACTGTTCATATTAGCCATGTGAGACCTCCCTTTTCTGTCTCTGGGTCTAGAATGCCCTCCTTCCTGACCTGTACTTTTTAGAATTCTTAGTGCCCTTTGTTATTCAGCCACCATCATTAGACATTTATGGAAAGCATTTTGGAAGTAGGGGATCAATGATGCAATTAGAACCAAGAAATACCCTAAAGAATATTCAGCTGAAGTAGTAAATGCCAATGTCAAATCATCAAGAAAACACTGATTTCTTCTATCAAAATCTCCCAACAATTATTATTATTATTATTATTGTTATTGATTTAAGAAGGTAGATCATGAGGGCGGGGGGGGGGGAACCAAAACACTTATTATAATAACTTCTTTCCTGGAATTCAGTATCACTATGGGAATAAAGGTAAACCACTTTGTCAGACTGCATTCCAAATACATACAATTTAAGCAGTCCTTACAGGTTACATAAAAATCTTTTGACACTGCTTTCTGGAATATCAAACCTAAAAGATTCATATTAATAATTTCAACAGTGGGACCTGAAATAAATCTTCTGTGATATAGATTAGCAACCATACATGAAAGCAGAAACCTAAAATTAGGGGGAAAATAGCACAAATAAGACAAATGTTTTAAATATGCCTTCAGTTGAATTAATTTTTTTTTTAAAAAAGGATTCATTTGGAGATAGTACTTAACTAAGTTTTACTTTGAAGCAATTTGCTAAGTGATCTGAAATCAGAGAGATTTAAAAAAAAATCAATTCTATTATCTAAAATCAATACTAGCCAAAGTTTTTTTTTTTTTTTTTAAGGTTTTTGCAAGGCAAATGGGGTTACGAGGCTTGCCCAAGGCCACACTGGCTAGGTAAGTGTCTGAGGCTGGATCTGAACTCAGGTACTAATGATTCCAGGGCCGTGTGCTATCCACTGCGCCACCTAGCTGCCCCCCCAGCCAAAGTTTACTACTGAAAACAGGTGCTTTTGGTTTCACTGTTAACATAAATTATATCTATTCCAAAATTAGAAAACAAGAAAATCTAGCCTTTGACATCCATATTTTAGATAAGACTTTAAAAGCATGGAATTCAAGATCCAAATCTGTGACATACTTTTGAATCATGTTAAATATATCAAAACAAGCTTTGGCCAATTCTCCAAGTCTAGAAACTTCAGTATTATGCATAAATTCAAATCCAAGATCACAAAATACATGCTAACAAACTCTGAAGATGAGTCTATCAAAACTCTAACTTTTGAAAGAACCCTCTATAAAGAAAAAACAAAAGTAACTCCCTCAACTTATTGGTCTTCTGTTTTTTTCCATTAATGGAGAGACAAAACAATATAAAGGAGCATTTAGTCTTTTACGTCTAACTCCAAAGGCACATAAATATAGGCACATATAAAATTTTCTTAATATCAATGTGTTTTAGGAGCTTCTCATCCAGTAACTAAAGTGAACAAATAATACATCAAAAGCTGAGAGAATCCATGCTTTCCAATCCTGAAAGAAACCCATAAAACCAAATACCAGCATTCTATTCTATTAAAATAAAGACATGCACATATATAACACAAACACCTGTTAATTTTCCTAAAGTATAGATCTCATTCTTAGATATCAATAGTTCTCTAAATCTTCAAACTATAAAGTCCTCTGAGTTTTTAACATATCGTAGGTCAACTAGCAGTCTACTAGTGTTATCTAAGGATCTACTATGTGCTAGGCAATATGCTAAGTAAGCACTGAAAATACATAGAAGCAAAAGGCAACCACTGCTCACATGGAGCTCAGTTTGATGAGACAGTTTACAAACAATTATGTACAAGAAAATAAGAGGAGGATGAATTTTGTAAATAAGTAAGACTGGAGGCAAGGAGACAAATCAGCAAGATACTGCAATAGCACAGGCCTAGGATTGTGTGAAGCCAACAATATCTCTTCAATCCTGCTTCTCCCTTCTGTGTAGGATAAAAATCCACTTAAAAATATAAAGACTCCTCTGAGCAAAAAAAATTATATATTCTCAAGAAAACAGCACACTTCAAGTCTCACAAAGGTAGTGAAGATCAAGAAGCTGCCCCAACAGTCAAGCAAGATTATAGGGCTTAACGCAATCTCCTCCTCCTTCCTATCGTCCCTCTCTGTCAACTCATTGGTTAGTCTTCAGAGTTACATTCTACTTGTGAAAATCTACCCCACCAACAAAGAAAAGAATGAAAGGTTTTCATAAAATACTACCCTCACTATCCAGATGGTGAGAATAACCTTCAGGATTATAACTATCTTACTGAAATATTGTAACTTGTATTGGAACACAAGGTCTAGGAACAGTCTACTTATCAAACAAGAGGAGTCTCATGAGCACTGGAATGCAAGGTTTTTTCGATGGGAACAGTCTACTGTTCTTCCAGTTAAGATAGTTGCATCATCAAATAGATGAATAACTAAAAATGCAAGGTCTCTCTCTTTCTTCTAAGAATAGTCTAAGAGTAATAAGTCTGTCTTTTTTAAAATAATTTTTAACCCTGAGAGGACTTCACTAGGAATATTAACTTTTTTTTTTAAGGTTTTTGCAAGGCAAATGGGTTAAGTGGCTCGCCTAAGGTCACACAGATAGGTAATTATTAAGTGTCTGAGACCAGATTTGAACCCAGGTACTCCTGACTCCAGGGCCGGTACTTTATCCACTGCACCACCTAACTGCCCCGTGGAATTTTAACTCTTAAGAGGGAATATTCCACTCACTTCCAACATTACTCCCTTCTGCCACACCATAGTCTACCCAGGATGACTGGTCCATTCACACTTCCTATCCTGTTCTTCCTATCTCTTGGACCTTTGCACTGGCTACCCCACAATGCACAAATGAAATGCACTCCCCTTCCCACTTCTGCGGCTTTGAATCTTATTTCCTTCAAAATTCAGCTAGCCACTTTCAGCATTGGAAGTTCATGGGGTGGCTAGGTGGCGCAATGAATAGAACAGCAGTCCTGGAGTCAGGAGTATCCGGCCTCAGACACTTAATAATTACCTAGCTGTGTGGCCTTGGGCAAGCCACTTAACCCCATTGCCTAACAAAAACTTTAAAAAAAAAAAAGGAAGTTCATAACTTGTAGTCATATGAACTTTAAAAAATTCCAATAACTGCTTTTCAATATAATTGATTTCCTTTGTAAGTCTACGTATATTATTTTATGCATTTAAAAAGAATGATCTTTCCCATAAGCAAAAAGATAGAGTACTAAACATTATCTCTGATCCCCAGGCCCTCTCAAGCACCTCCAAAATAGAAATTATGCACCAAAGATAAAGCAACTTCTGCTGTCTCCATGGTCTGGGACATCCCAAATCCAAAAGAAAGTTAAAAATAAAAATAACCCATGAATTGAAGTTCCCTGACCCTTAAGTTTACTCCTCAACTCTTTCCCACCTGCAGTTGTGTGTGTGATAAAAATACACTAAACAAAATCTTCAGAGACCAGTCTAAGTAAAAGAAAGTTTTTATTTGCTTTTCTCAAGAGAAAGGCAGACTCATGATCACAGAGCTGCACCCAAAGGACAGTCATTTTATGTAGGTCTTAATGCAGGTCCCCCCTCCTTAACCACCTTCTCTTTTAACCCATTGGCTGGGTTTCCAGAGGTACAATCATATTCGAGGAAAATCTACCCCCAGCAACAGGCACAGAGAAAAGAATGAAATATTTTCATATTTTCCCCACCAGATAGTAAGGTAACTTGGGACCTTCATCACTATCTAAATGAAGTAATGACTATGGTTATACTGAGCTTCCAGTTTGCAAACATAGTCTTATCATAAAGCAAGTAGCTAAAGAGCTTCTCTTTTTGGAATGCAAGATCTTTCTAGAAATAGTCCAATAATAATAGTTTGGCTCCTCTTAACATTTCTTAACCCTGAGAGGACTTCACTAGGAATATTAACCCTGTGAAGGTTTTACTGGGAATATTCCACTCACAACTACAGATTTAAGGACACACAGGCTTACAACAAAACTCCAGCTCCAGGCTGTGAAAATCTGCCACAACTCCTAACACTCCCAGCATTGCAGAGTCCTCAACAGCTGATGCCAGAGTAGACAATCCTGCAGTACTGCTCCAAGGGGCAGACAATCTCACCACCTGGGACAACCCCAGACAATAACGTTGGTACAAGAGCCAGAGAACTAGGAAACAAGGATAGCATCAATTGTGTATATGTATGTATGTATGTTGGGGGTGTGGAGGGGGAGATTGCAGCATTCTAAGTCTGGGGAAAAGAATTCAGCATCTAGCTGGGGTCAGTTTTGATACACAAAAGTCACTTGGGACAGAGTCCTCTACTAATGAACTGTAAACTGCCCATCAAGGAAAAAGGCTGAGATGTTTTGAGATCTGGTCCTCAAGGAAACCACCATCAGACACGTCAAGAGTCAGAAACTAAAAAGAGGAAAATTAGGGAGGGGAAGGGGAAAAGATCTATTGAAAAAGAAAGCTCAAAAACCTTGAATAAAACACATGTTATATGACTTTTAAAATTTCCTTTTATTATTCAGGACTCTAGGTCATTCATTCTGCAAATTTTGGTTAACTAAAAGTCTGTCATAATCTTAACCTTACCTGACCAAAATCTCACTCATGAAATAAGGAGAGACTGTCTGGCATTTCTCAGATATAAGTTAAAGAGGAGCCAAAGTATTTAGTTATTTGTTAGCTCCCCAGGATAACTTAACTGATCAAGGAAGGATTTCTCTGCAGCTCCTGTCTTCGTTATTTTGGTGACATGTAAATCTTCCCCCTCAATCAGCTTATTTGGAAACCCTCTAAAATGTAATTTAATCTGTAACCTGATTCAGATTATCTATATTGATGGTGTTTGTTTTCTTAGAGGATGGATGAGACTATGACTGTATTTAACTATATTTGTTCTACTTTTATTACACTGAAGGAAGTATGGAATAAATGTAGCTATGTTTTCTCTTTTTAACTTTTATCATCAAAGAGGAATGTAAAAGATAGCAATATGTAAATGAATTATTTCTCTGTCACTCTGATATAATTTTCCCTAAAAGAAGTCTTGTCAGAATTCTAATGATAGTTCAGGTTATCTCTAAGGCCTGAACCTATGCTTGGGCATAATAATTAAACCTAGATTTTCACCTCTATAATTTCTGCACTGAGGTAAATTTAATTTTGGCATCAGTAACCTATCACACGAACTGAGAGGGGAGATATGTCTCCCATAAAAGACAGAAGGAAATATGGCTTCCAGAGGTAGACAAATGAGTTCAGGCACCTATGTATAATATAAAACAAAAAGAAAATAATCTAGTGCTTGAGAAAACAGAATAAGCAGTAAAGAAAGTAAGGAAAACATGGAACCACACCAAACTATTCCTGAGTGGTTTAAAAATGAAATGAGGATACGAGAACAAAATTGATGACCTGTACTCAAAGAAAAATAAGCAAAATAGAAAAACTAGAATCCTCAATAATAAGTTTCATCAAAGAAACAAAAGACAAAATAATAGATTGACTATGCAACTACAAAGAAATGAAAGGAAGAAAGGAAGAAAAATTTAAAAAATAAAAGAAAACATGCTCATTATGAAAGTAAAAATACTGATCTGGAAGATATGAGAGATAGAAACAACTTAAGGATCATAGATTCTCCCAGAAAAACACATCAGAACAACAACAACCGCCCCAAACCTTAACACCATCATGCAGTAAATAATAGAAGAGAACTGCCCACAGAGTCTAAACATAGAAAAATGTGTTTTGAAAAGCAAAGTTAAGGATGCAGTCCAGGTTGGCCTTCCCTGCAAATCTGAGTTTACCTATCCATTAAAAAAAATGGACATCGAATAATTAGGAACTGCTTGAAATATTTTTAGAAAGAAAACCAGAACTAAAAGAGATTATTTACCTTTCAAATTTTCCAAATGTTAGATACAGGAGTGATTAAATGCAGCAGTCAAGGACAACAGAGGAACAGCAGAGAAATCAGTCAGAAATGTTTTTTTTTCTAAATGTACACAAGGAGGTTAATAGTGAAGAGTAGCTCTAGATTATTATGGGGAGAACTTGGTCACAATCCTTCCTACAGACGAATCAATGTTCTTTCTTGAGATCACATTACAAAACAGAAAAGTACATAAAAGTGGAGAATAGAAAGATAGAGAGGAATATGTGATATGCAAAAACCAAATCAAGGGCTATCAATGAGTGGGAGGAAAAATGATCTCTGAAGTCTTAGAAAAAGAAGAACCTACAGGATTATGTATGTATGGCTGAGGAGAAAGAGGAAGGAATGACAAGAGGGGAAAGGAAGAAGGCTTTATTTTGATGGTGGGAAAGGACTGAATGATGAATGTTCCTATGGATAGAGAGAGATGACCTGTGAAGAAATAAGGACCTTGCATAGGGTATGACTTGGGGGATTTGGTAATTCAAAAGTCTATATGTCTTATATCAGGAAGGAGCAAACTGAAAATCCTGGTAACAACTGGCATCTGAGAGGAGGGGGATAGTTTGAGGAAAATGAGGAAAAAAATGGTAATCAGAAGAGGGCATAGAACAGAGGAGGGTTAATTAGTAAGGGACATGATTAGGGAAGGGTTCAAGATAAATCAACAATTAGTAACTGCATATAAGACTAGTTGCTATTTCCCAAGGTAAGTGGTCAAAGATTAAGAACAAAAGATGTGTTTGCTGGTTATACTGGTTATTATAAAAAAAAAAAAGGTTATGAACAAACAGTTCTCAAAAGAAGAATTGCAAAGTATCTGCAACCCTTGTGAAAGAAAATGCAAATCAAAACAAGCCTGGGATTTTCCATCACACCTGACAATGAGCAAAAAATGGCAATAATCAATGATGGGGCTGGAAATGATAAGCATACTAATATATTATTGCTGGAGGTATGAATGCTGAAAGTAATTTGGAATTAAGCAAATAAAATGATTACAATATCTAAACCCACCTAAACCCCAAGAAAATCATTAAAAAGAAGAAAGGTCCGATATACTCTCAAATATATTTATAGTAGCATTCTTTGATAACTAAGAATTGGAAGTAAAGCACATGCCCATCAACTAAGGAATGATTAAATAAACTGAGGCACAGTATAGACTGGAGAGATGTTGTTAGAAGTGATGTATGCAATAAATACAAAAGTATGAAGATCTATAAGAACTAATGCAGAATAAAAAAGATTCAAAAAAATATACATAGTAACTACAATAAAGAAATTAAGAACTAGATACCAAAAAATAAAAAGTAAATATAACAAAATAATAAAGATAGAGTAGAATTCAAATATAAGATTAGAAAGGACACTCCTAACTTATCCCTTAATCGAGGTAGTAGTAAACAGGTGTTATACACTTCATGTATTTTGGAAATTTTTCTTTTTTCCTTTATTATATATTTTATTTGCTTTCCAATTATATATGTACTTCAGATATAAGTAATTAATTATATCTTAATCAAATACAAACTTTATTGAAATGTAAAGTTTCAAAATCAGACATAATTGAATAGTAATCATTTGACATCACCAGATTTCTAGTCTAGAAAATGGCACCAAGAATATTGCAAATCTACTTCTATTGCACATTAAAGTATTATTTACATATAACTAAGAACTGCAAAGAAATGGTACCCAATGCTATATTTTAAGAGAATTATACAAGTTATAGTAACAAAGGAAAACTAGATTTACCCATTTTAGATATGGAGACACTAAAGCATTGGATAAATAGCATATACTGGAAAAATCACTATCTCTGGAGTTGGAGGATCTGATTTCAAATTTTGTCTTTAATATTTCCAAATGTGACCTTGGCAAGTCATTTATCTTGCAGCCTCAATTTCCTAATTTTTAAAATGAAGGAATTAGACTAGATGACCGATATGCCTTTCAGTTCCAAAGCTAATAAATGTAGACCACAACATTTTCTGTGAAAAACGAAACAAATTCAAAATGTGTTTCTTTCTTTTTAGATTTAATATGTAGGGGCGGCTAGGTGGCGCAGTGGAAAGAGCACCAGCCCTGGAGTCAGGAGTACCTGGGTTCAAATCCAGCCTCAGACACTTAATAATTACCTAGCTGTATGGCTTTGGGCAAGCCACTTAACCCCATTTGCCTTGGGAAAAAAAAAAAAGCAAACAAACCAAAAAAAAAAATTTAATATGTTCCGTTGTTGCTATTATAGAATTTATAATTCTGTTTGCAAATTAAAAAGTTGGAATGATAAATAAAGCAACTAGATACAATAAATGGATCTTAAAAATAGTCCAACAGGGCGGCTAGGTGGCACAGTGGATAAAGCACCAGCCTTGGAGTCAGGAATACCTGGGTTCAAATCCGGTCTCAGACACTTAATAATTACCTAGCTGTGTGGCCTTGGGCAAGCCACTTAACCCCATTTGCCTTGCAAAAAAAAAAAATAGTCCAACCACATCTCAAAAATAAAAATGCTAAGTGGCAGGTTAGAAAAGAAATCCTTCATTTATCTTTCTCCATTACCTTTATCCTAAACTAATCATTGTTTTGTTTTGGGGTTTTTTTTTGGGGGGGGGGTATGTTAGGCAACGCAGGTAAATGATTTGCCCAAAGACACAGTTATTAAGTGTCAAGTATCTGAGGCCAGATTTGACCTGATCCCTGGGGACCAGTGATCTAATTATTCATTGTGCTACCTAGTTGCCCCCTTAAACTAATCATTCTTACTAACTTCTCTCCTTCAAAAAAGCAATATCCTTCCAGTAACCCAGGATGGCAATCTTGGACTCATCCTTTAAGCCACACTTTCCTTCACCTCCTATTATCCATAGAAATTGTCATGCTTTAATTCTAAAAGTCTTGTGATAGAAAATGACATCCATATCCAGAAAAAGAATTATGCAGTCTCAATGCAGATTAGAGAATACTATTTTCATTTTTAAAAATTTGGGGTTTTGGGGGGTGGTGGAGGCAAGATGGTGACAAGAGAGGGCTGTCTCTTAGGTGCTCTCTCTTAAAACTTATAAACTAAGGACTCAACTACATTTTTGAGAGACAGAATCCAGAGGGATCCAGTAAGGTAATTCTTCAAACCAAGGTAACCCGGAAAAGAGTGGAAAGGCTCGACTCCACGGGGTTGGAGGGGTGGCCAGCCAGAGCCAAGGAACTTCAACCTCTTGGAGGCAGCCCCAGGGCGCTGGGAGCTGGCTCACAGTAGAGGAGGCAGTTTCCTGATCTACACCCCAGAGAGCACCAGGCATAACTTGGGGGATTGGTGGGGGACCTATGCTAGAGCGAACACCTGAAGCCCAGCCCTCAGGGCACACAGCAAGCAGCATGGCCAGATCCAGTAACAGGAAGCAGAAGCCTGTAAGCAGGAGCCCCCAGGGCATGAGTGCTGAGCCTAGGAAGGGAGCAGAGAGAGACTGCTGAGCTCTGTCCTCTGTCCTCTGGAACAGGACTCTGGGGTTCTGACCACATTCAAATCCTGATCGCAGTATAGGCCCCCCAATAGAACAGCAGGGCACCCCCCCACCTCAGCCCTGTGGCAGAGGGGGGTGCATAAGGTCATTCACAGACCAGGAGGGAGGACAGAGCCTCACTGAGACCCTTGTGGAGAGGGGTGTCCCCAAAGCTCAGGAAGCACCCCAAAACCAGGCACAGGCTGAAGAAATGAGTAAGCAGAGAAAAAAGCAGAACACCATTGAGAAAGACTTTGCCTGTGATCCCAAGAAGGATCAAAACACTCAATCTGAAGATGGGGAAGCACAAGCTCCTGCATCTAAAGACCAAGAAAAACAGAAACTGAACTCAGGCTATGACAGAGCTCAAAAAAGACTTTGAAAATCAAGTGAGGGAGATAGAAGAAAAATTGGGAAAAGAAATGAGAGAGATACAGGAAAAACATGAAAATGAAGTCAGCAGCTTCCAAAAGAATGCTGAAGAAATAACATGTTAAAAACCAACATAGGTCAAATGGATAATACAGTTAAAAAAGTTTTTGAGGAGAAGAATGCTTTAAAAAGCAGAATTGGCCAGATGGAAAAGGAGATAAGAAAGCTCTCTGAGGAAAACAAATCCTTCAGAAAAAGAACAGAACTGAGGGAGGTTGCTGATTTTATGAGAAATCAGGACACAATACTTCAAAACCAAAAGAATGAAAAATTAGAAGAAAATGTGAAACATCTCATTGAAAAAACAACTGATATGGAAAAGAGATGTGGGAAAAAATTATCGGAATACCTGAAAGTCATGATCAGGAAAAGAGCCTTGACATCATTTTCAAAGAATTACTATAGGGAAATTGCCCTGATATTCTAGAAGCAGAGGGCAAAATAGAAATGGAGAGCACCCACCAATCTCCCCTGACAAGAGATCCAAAAAAAGAAAACCAAACCAAACCCCAGGAATATTATAGCCAAGTTCCAGAACTCCCAAGTCAAAAAGAAAATATTACAAGCAGCCAGAAGGACACAGTTCAAATATTGTGGAGCTGCAGTCAGGATCACACAGGACTTAGCAGCAGCTACATTAAAAGCTTGTAGGGCTTGGAATATAATATTCTGGAAGGCAAAAGAGTTTAGAATACAACCGAGAATCAACTACCCAGAAAAACTGAATGTCCTCTTCCAGGGAAAAAGATGGACTTTCAATGAACCAGGGGAATTTCAAATGTTCCTGTTGGAATGGCCAGAGCTGAACAGAAGGTTTGATCTTCAAAAAAAGGACTCAGGAGAAGCATAGAGAGTGGAGGAGAAGGGGAAAATATAAGGGACTTAATGATGATGAATGTATGTATTCCTGTATAGAAAAATGACACTGACAATACTCATATGAACCTTCTCAGTTAATAGAGCAGGTAGAAGGAGCTTTTATAGATGAAGCACAGGAGAAAGCTGAATCTGAAGATATAATGTGGTGTAAAAATGGAGTCAATAGATAAAAGGGAAATTTAATGAGAGAAAGAAAAAGGAAAGGAGGAATAGGCTAAGAGCTCATATAATAAGATTTTTCTTTATTACAATGAGCTATTAAATGATATGGAAGGGGGAAGGCAAGGCGGAATGAGGGAATCTTTGCTCTCATCAGAGGTGGCTAGGAGAGGAAACAGCATATATACTCAATGTGGTATAGACATCTGGAGTAAGAAGGAGGGGGGGACAGGGGGAAGGTGGGGGGGGTGTGAATGATGGAGGAGAAGATGGATCATGGGGAGAGAGTGGTCAGATATAACACATTTTCTTTTTTACTTCTTGCAAGGGGCTGGGATTGGATGGCCTGTCTGGGACCATAGGGCCGGGTGGATGCTGGGCCTAAGGGGTGGTATGTGGGCTCGGGGCCTCTTGGCCCCAGGGCCGGGGATCTGTCTGCTGGCCACTCAGCTACCCTACAGCAGAAACAGAGTGAAAGGAGAGAGAAAATATAGTACATGGTAGTGGAGAAGTATGAATGGAGGGAGTTGCGATCGGCAAAGGCAACAGTGGAAAAATATGGAAGTAACTTTTGTGATGGACTTATCATAAAGAATGTGATCCACCCATGACAGAGCTAGTGGTGCTGGAACACAGACCGAAGCACATTTTTATTATTATTATTTTTGAGGGGGGAGGGTTGCAGGGCAAATGGGGCTGGGTGGTCTGCCTGGGGCTGCACAGCTGGGTGTTTGTTGGGTGTCTGAGGCCGGATTTGTACCTGGGTGCTCCTGGCTCCAGGGATGGTGCTCTGTCCACCACCTGGCCACCCCTACTATTATTATTACTATTTTATTTGGGGTCTTTTTTATTTTTGGCTTTTGCAGGGCAGTAGGGTTGGGGTAGCTTGCATGGGGTCACACAGTTGGTGATTGTTGGGTGTATGGAGCCAGATTTGGGCTTGGGTGCTCCTGGCTCCAGGGCCAGTGCTCTGTCCACTACGCCACCTGGCCATACCTACAATTATTATTATTATTTTATTATTTTAATTTTATTTTTTTCTCCCCTTTATCACTCATGCAAGTCTATAATTTTGGGGGGAGGGGTATTATGTTTACTCTTAAACAAGAATATTTTAGTAATGTATTAAAAAAATGTTATTTGTACAAAATAAGAACAAATAAATAAATAAATGGGAAAAAAGAAATCCCTTTATAAGAATCAAAAAAAAAATGTGTTTTTCTGTTTTTCCTTTCCCAAGGCTTTGCCCTTTTAGTCTGATTCTTTCATAGCATGACAAAAATGGAAATTGTGTAAAATGATTGTGTATGTTTAACTTATATCAGATTACTTACTATCTTGGGGGGGGGAGTGGGAAAGAAAAAACTTTATAAAAATGAATATTGAAAATTATCTTTACATCTAACTGGAAAAAATAACTTTAAAAAGAAAAAAAAGAAAATGTAAAAGAAAATCTGTCAAACCTTATTAATTCTACCTTCAAAATGAGGTCTTGGGCAAGCCACTTAACCCCATTGCCTTGCAAAAAATAAATAAATAAAAAGATATTCAAAACTGTGATAATAGAAATCCAGGGCAGAGACAAAGGAAAGGAAGTATTCTCTCCAGATGCTTCTATCTGTAGATGTCCTTGTGCTGGCTATAGCAAGTATCAGGACACTGCCAGAACATCTTTAAATGAATCTATAATTATACAAAGGAGTTTGATTTGTCCATCTACATGGGAAATAATCAATTAACATTTATTAACTGCCTACTTAGGAGCAGCTAGGTGGCACAGTGCTAAGCCTGGAATTAAGAAGACCGGAGTTCAGATCTGTCCTCAGACACTAGCTGTACAACTCTGGGTAAGTCACTAAACCCTGTTTTCCTCAGTTTCCTCATCTATAAAATGAGCTGGAGAAGGAAATGACAAACTAAACATGACAATATCTTTGCAAGAAAACCCTAATTGGGTTATGAAGTGTCAGACATGGCTGAAATGATCAAACAGTATCATCAACAAGCACCTACTATATTCTAGGCACAGTGCAAAGCATTAGGAATACAAAAAAAGGCAAGAGGTATTCCCTGCATTCAAGCAGCTCTAATCTAAAGGGGAGACAACACATAGAAAGAAGCTAAAACAGGGAGGAGGGAAGATCAGTGGCCCTACTGTATGAAGACATGCAACTGGATGGGGATTATGATCTGAAAAGAGTGATAAGATGTCCACAGGCCACTCTCTCTGATCAGAGGGAGAGAGGGGTCCTAGGGCCAAGGAGGACTAAGGAGGTGTGAATCTGAGTCAAAGAAACTTTACAGGAAGATGAGTTACTGGAGACTAAGAAAAAGATCCAGATTAGCTGGGCAGGAGATGATAAAGTGGTTACACTGAACATCCTCCTTCAGTGGAAGGCTGAGGAGTTTTCTGATACCCTCCTCCACTCTTTCAAGTAAAAGGGAACGAAGGCTCCCAGTGCCAGGGAAATACCAAGTGTTAGCAGAATGCCCAGGTTTCAATATGCATTTGGATGGACATCCCATAAAGGTTATTCTATATTTTATCTATATCTAAGACAGAAAGCACATGATGGACAATAATCTGACCCCAGAATTGAAAAGGAGAGTAGGCTGGATTGCTTTCAAGAAAATATCAAAGTTTTTTTAATTGACTCTAAGCATCTCATGAAAATGAAGACCTACCTTTTCAATACTAGTATTTTGAAATAAGAAAAGGAATACCACTGAATCCAAGAATTAAATATTAGTATCACACAAGGGCAGATGGGTGGTGTAGTGAATAGAGCACCAGCACCGGAGTCAAGAAGATGGGAGTTCGAATCCAACTTCAGATACTTGCAACCTACTGTGTGACCTTGGGCAAGTCACTTAACCCTGCCTGGCATCCAGGGCCATCTCCAGTCATCCTGATTCCTATCTGTAGACTGATTCATGTCCACTAGACTCTGGAAGAGAAAGTGAAGTTGGATGACTTAAGCACAGCTGCCTCCCCCCGCCCCATTTAAATCCAATTCATGAGTATGTCATGGCCTCAC
Source organism: Macrotis lagotis (assembly GCF_037893015.1). Lineage (NCBI taxonomy): Eukaryota > Metazoa > Chordata > Mammalia > Peramelemorphia > Peramelidae > Macrotis > Macrotis lagotis. The sequence continues at coordinate 13,520,791 of NC_133665.1, read as the reverse complement.
CATATGGGGTCTTCAAGGAGGAAGGACAAACAAAAACAGCATCACACAATGGACAATGGAGCAGGACATGACAGATGAAAATTGAAGTTCATAACCAACAAAGATCTATGAAGGACAGTGGTAAAGTTCATCAATAAGAAATTACATGATAAGGAAAAAAAGGTTATTCAGATGGCAAGAGTAAGGAATGACTGGTAGAAACGTAAAAGGATACCCTAGTTCCCTTCCTCCATGTTAGCAAATAGTAAGATAAGCTTCTGATATACTGAAGAACCAAATAGTAGTGAACTTTTAAGAATCTGAAGGCTTGTACAACAGGACAAGCAAGCGTAAATAGGTCGTAAATGATAAAGTTGAAGACAGCTCTTGAATCAAGATCACAGATCCATCTGAGTATTTTTGACAATCCCCAGGACACAGAAATGCATAATAAATGTTTAGAATAGATTTCCAACCAGCCTCTTTCTAAATCATTCTAAGGAAATGAAGTATTTGAGTAAGAAATACGTGTCACTGTCAAAAGTCAGTGACTTACCTAGGAAAGAGTGCCGTAGTTATGCTACTTCAGAATTATAGACAGGCAAGAAGTCTGGAGCATTTTCCAAATAGTATGCCTTTGCAATCTTCATTTAATAACCTTCCAAATAATGGAGAAATCATAAGAAATTAAAACCATAGCACTACACTATTATATAAAATTAAGTAAAGTGCTTGCACTGTTTCTCCCTATGACTCATATCTAAAAAAGGTAAAACTAGGTCAGTGAGCAAGACAAGGATTGGGACATCACTAAGCCTGTAAGTACCTGGATCCATCTGTTGTCTGTGGAATTGTAATTTTCATACAGAAGAAGGATACAGCTTTGCAGCAAAAGTCTCTAGCAAAGACATTTGGATATATATTTAAGTCATATAACCCTCATGTCAGTCAATCAGGATTTTAAAGAATTATATACTTTAGATTGTGTTAGGGTAGGCTAGCAAAGAATATATCATCTCTTCTCACAAGGAGTTTAGAATCTAAATGGGGAAATGAAATTGAGCAAAACAATATATGATAAAATGTTTATTGTAGAGACAAAAAGTTAAAAGTGTAGTAGGAAAAGAACAAGATAGTTTGGTGGCACTGAAAAATTTTTACAAAATAACTCAGGATAAAGGATAGAGAACAAATGGTTAGACAGTGAGGGCATTTAATGCAGGAAGAATGACACAGTAAATTAACTGAGTCAAGAATTGGGGAACAGATGAATAGGGAGAATTGAATCAGATTATGTAGGGCTTAAAAAGGGAAGCAGAGAGTTTACAGGATCCTAGGATTATAGAACTAAAAGGGACCTTAAAGATTATCTAGTCCAGCTATTTTACAGATAAGAAAACTGAGCCTCAGAGAGGAGGAAATAACTTATCCAAGGTCACCCAGGTCATAAGTGGAAGCTTGTTACAGAAGGAAAAAACAAACACTAAATTGGGAGTCAGAGAATCTGAGTTCAAAGCCTAACTCTCTGCTACTTACAATCTCATTCAATTCCAATCAAGAAGCATTTCTTAAATGCCATTTATGTGTCTAGAACTGGGTTGGATACTGGAGATACAAATATAACAATGAAAAACTCCCTTCTAATGGGGAAGACAAGAAGAAAGTATGTAAGTCAATATAGAATAAGTATAAAGAGAATGAATTCAAACAAGTCACTTGGTTTCACTAGGCTTCAGTTTCTTTATCTGGAGATTGAGGGAGTTGGACTAGATGATCTCTAAGCTACCTTTAACTCTAGATCTATGATTCAGGATTCAAATTCAGGTCTTCTGATTCTAAATCCAGTGTTCTTTCCACTCAGAATAATTCTTATATCTCTCCTTAGGCACCATACTTGGTAATTATAATTATGCGGTATTCTATTTCAATTTTTTGTTATTTTTCTTTTACATTGTCATTGTCATAGTCATTGTATAAACTGTTTTCCTGGCATTGTATATTTCACTTTGTATTAGTTCATATAAGTTTCCCATGCCTCCCTATATTCATAATTTCTTTTTTATTGAAAAATATCTTCATTCAATACACAATTTTAATTATATTTAAACAATAAATTGAAAATATCATTAAACATTACATTTACTGGTAACTGTGGCCATTGGAAATTGAGCATGAGCCAAAAGAAGTGTCTTGTGAGTTATGTCTTAGCTTACATGGAAATTATTCCTGAAGAGTCAAACTCCCACTTCTTATAGTATAGTAATATTTCATTATATTCATGCACACACATCTTGAGTATCCATTCCCAAAATGATAGGCATCTACTTGTTTTTCATGCTTTTCTATTACTAAAAATCATATATATATATATATATATGTATATATACATATATATATATACATACAAATTTTTTGATGTCTATCAGACTTTTCTTGACCTCCTTGGTTTTTATGCTCAGGGGTATGATATCTTGGGATCAAAAGGAAGGAAATTTTAGTTACTTAGAATAATTCCAAATTGCTTTTCAATACACCTTTCACTTTACAGGATATGAAAGTAAGTACAGAATCACTAAACTCATCTAAGGTAACACAGTTAAACAAATCTAACTCCCAAAGAATTCATGTGACAGGCAAGACTGGGTTAAATGCTAGGAATAGAAAAACAAGTAAGCAAGATAGTCCCTGCCCTCATGGAAGTTCACATTCTAATTAAGGAAGACAACACAAATGAGGAGCTAGAACTGGAAAGGAGGGATTGGGGCAAGTGGGCAAAGTTGGGAAATGTAAGGCTATGCAGCATCTCTTGGAGAAATACAAGATAAAGTGAAAACTCACAAGTAAGAACTCTGGTCAGAAGCACAACCTACCAACATACCAAAAATAATTTCCCAATACTTCCTTCAGTTAAGACCAACTATGAAAAAAATCTTAAATTTTAAACTACATGTTCATTTATATTTCAACTATCATTTCTCAGCAGTATGTAAACAAGTAGTCCAAAACTGAAAATATCCCAACTGTTCCTTTAATCTGTACTACTGACTAAACAGATTAATGACGGATAAAGTGATAAAACAACATCTGATGACACAAGCTAAAAATGATCTAGGATACCTCCAGAAAAATCTTAATGTTCACCACATCTCTTCCTCTAGGCACAATCCAAAAGTTCCTAACTTCTCACCTATCCAGTTCTGAGTTCTCAGCAAACAGAAAGAGCCCTGGTAGTGACATCACAGTGTCTGAATTTAAATTCTAGCTCCACTACTGTAGCAACATTGGGCCTCTGTTTCCACATGTCTAAAGGTTGGATCAGATGATTCCTGATCCTTAGTGCCCAACTAGCAAGTCCTTATTAATACTAACTAACCCCTCGCTGGACGCCAGGCCCTGCTAACGGCTGGGGGCGGGGGGGTGGTGCAAAGACAAAAAACTGTCAAGGCTGGGCACCGAAACGGAACCAGGGGGACAAAATGCCAACGAGATTAAGGAAACACACAACAGGACTGGGTGGTGTGTTGGCAGGGGCGGACAGGCGAGAGAAAAGGGCAACGGTGACTGGCAAGGCCATCAGCCCCTTCTCACCTGTCTAAATTCCCCTCTAGCTCCCGCTGCCACTCTCCGTGTCCTTCGAGCCCCCAGGACCAGTCTTCTTTTCACTTTCACCCCTTTTCTCCCGCCCCCCCCCCCAGGGGAGAGACTGCCGTCTCTTCCCAAGTGCCCGGCCCCGCCCCCATGCCCAGGTCCCCAGCTCGTCTTCAGCCCGTAGGCCGACACCCGGGGTGCCCGGGCCCCCTGCCCCCTCGTGCCCATCTTCCACTGTGCCCCCACCCCGGCCTCGGCGTCTAAGGTCCCGATCACCTGCTCGGCCACCTGATGACCGGGACCTCTAGCCCGGAGTCTCCCTCCCCTCCCCCAACAACAACAAACAAGGCCCTCCCCTCCCCCAACTCACTTCAGGTGGTCCAAGGAGTGGATGCTGCGGGAGGACTTCCCATGGCCCCCACCCACCCAGCTCCGCGAGCGGCCAAACATCTCCGCGGCTCCCTCCCTTTGGTTTCCCCTCACCGCTTCATCCCGGGGCCCGCCGAAAACCCGCGGCGGCGGAGGCGGCGACGGCGGCGGCGGCGGCGTCCGCAGACGAACCGCCAACCACCTTCCCCCCAAGCCTTACAGCCCCGTACTGACATTCAGTCCCGGAACCCGGCCGCTCGCCGCTCGCGCTTTACGGCCGCCGCCGAGAATGCCGGGAAGTGGAGTCCTCTCCAGGGGCCCCGGCGGCCGGGACTCGGCGAGGGCCACAGGTTGCTCGTGTCCGGACTACAAGTCCCATAGTGCATAGCGCACGCTGTGCCTAGCCCACGCCCCCACCCCCGATTCTCCCCGCCCCCACTCCCATACCTTCCAACCTCCCTCTCCTAAGGGGCGGGCCTAAAGAGAAATCCGCAGCTTCCTGCGAAGCTGGCCAAAGTTTCCCTCTGGGGGGTGATGGAGAATAATGTTGCTGATAATAAATAATAACACGCTTTCAGTTTTCTCCCTTCGCCTCAAGAACTCGGAGAATTCTCATATCTAAAGCTAACTTATTTTCAATAACTTTTTTTAATAAAACAAAATAAGAATAAAAGTCAATATTTCAGTAGAAAGAATAAAAGTCAATATTTCAGTCAGGATCTTCAAGACAGCCAGCAAGCATTTATGAAGTGTCTGCTACCTTCAAGGCACTGTGCTAAACGCTGGCGATCTGGGCCTCAGTTTCCTCATTTGTAAAATGGGCTTTGACGAGGTAATCTCTAATCCTAAAGCAAAGATACTAATTTATATAGGAGAGCAGTTTAGTATCCTAGAGAGCCAGAAGACTTGATTTTGATGCTAGATTGATATTTATTAGTTCTGTGACTTTGAACAAATCACTTAACCTGTCTAGACCCCTATTTCTTCATAAATTAAAAAAAATGGGGGTGGGGATTGTAATGTTTATGAGAAAACCCTTGGTAAATAATAGCTGACATTTATGCATCACTCTAAGATTTTCAAAGTACATACAAAAATTATTTATTCCTCACAATCAATAACGCTGAGGTGGGCACTGTTATTATCCCTATTTAACAAAAAGAGAAAAATGAGGTTCAAGCCTTTATGGATTTGCCCAAGATTTCACAGTAAGTGTTTGGGGTAGGATTTTTTAATTCTAGTCAAGACTAATCAAAGCATCAAATCAATGGGTCTTGTTATTATTGATAAGTATGGTGAAAACGGCAGCTAGGTGGCGCAGTGGATAGAGCACTAGCCTTGGAGTCAGGAGGACGGAATTCTGAATCCAACCTCAGACACTTGGCACGTACTAGCTCTGTGACCTTGGGCAAGTCACTTAGTCCCTATCGCCTGGCATTCAAGGCCATTTCCAGTCCTCTGGTCACTGGACTCTGATGACTCTGGAGAAGAAAGTGAGACTGATGACATAGCATAGCACCCCCCCACTCAAATCCAACTCATGTGCTTGTCCTGGCATCACCTCCCCGATGAAGAACAAACATCAGGTATGGTGATTTGCCTTCAGAAGTCAGGAGATCTGTATGCTGGCTCTGGCTCTCACCCTCTGTCTTTGGGCAAATTGCTTATATCACATAATTTCAGAAGGTTAGGGGAAAATGAGACTTTAAGCCTCACTTAAACAAGAATCTTTTGTACAATATTCCTAATAAGTGGTCCGGTCTTTGCTGATTAGCAATACTGTGTGATGGAACTTGAGAGACCTCAATTCATATTCCACATCTGATGCTTACTACCTGGGTAACAAACTGCCTGTGCTTCAGTTTTTTTTATCTATACAAGGGAGGAAGAAGGAGTTGAAAATATGTTACAGTCTGCTCATACTCAACATGAGTTTAACCTGTCTCTCCTAGGAAGCATGTGGTGGTACAATAGATAAATTTTTGAACCTGGAATCAAAAAGCCCTGAGTTCAAATTTGACATCAGACATTTTATTTGTTATGCCACTTTCAGCAAGTCACTTAACCTGTTTGTCTCAGCTTCCCCAACCATAATGAAGATAATAATAGTCTCTCACAGGGTTGTTATGAGGATCAATGAGATATTTGTAATAATGTTTAGCAGAGTACCTGACACATGACTCTGGAAGAGAGAGAGGATGAGGACTTTCTGAAACTCTGCCTCACTTAAATCCAGTTTGTGTTGTCTTTAGTCTTCTTTCAAAACTAAGAACAAGGGGGCAGCTAAGTGGCAAAGTGGGTAGAGCAAGGACCCTGGAGTCAGGAGTACCTGAGTTCAAATCCAGCCTCAAACACTTAATAATTACCTAGCTGTGTGACCTTGGGCAAGCCACTTAACCCCATTTGCCTTGCAAAAACTAAAAAAAAAAAAAAACCCTCTAAGAACAAACAAGTGTGATGCTGAAACATAATAGGTGCTTGCTAGAATGCTTATTTTATTCCCCTTTCACGGAAGAAAGCCAAATAGATGAAGAATATCTATTGCCCAGACTTCAACATGCATGTGAGTAGACACCCGCTAGAGCATGTCCAACAATACATATATCTGGGACAGATGATACAGATAGGAAATGAACTGATCAGAGTTGAAAAGAGGGAGAATAAACTGGATTGCTTTCAGAAAATTACCTGAAGCTTTTACTGATTCAAAATTCCCCATGAAAACAAGGTCTCATCTTTTCCATGTTAACATTTTATTGGGCTATATTGGTATGGAGAGGTAAAACATCACCTTATCCGAAGAAACTAATAATAACCAGGGAAGGGTACCTAAATTTCTCCTCCAAGAAATAAATGTAAATCTGGGATGGTTCTTCCAGGATTTTTTTAGATGAAAACTGGCATTTATATGGATGAATAGAACAACCTTTATTAAGTAGCTATTTTGTGACTACCATTTGCTAAGCATTTTAGAAATATAATATATTTTGTGATTCAGAAAACATTTTCCACACAATAATCCCTGTTAGATGGGATAGGCTTGTCTATTTACAGAGAAGAAAAATAAGGCTTAGGTTATGACTTTTCAAAATCACTTAGTTGATGAGTGTCAGACCCATGTCCTGTCTTAAATTCAAAGCTTTTCCTATTTAAACCCCAGTCGGTTCTCACTTAGAGCCCAGGAAGGCTAAGTAAATTGCTTATGATCATATAATGAGTGAGATAGGGACAGAGATTGGAATTCTGTTCTGATATCACTGGAATTCATTATCCCAAACTCTAAGAAGGTAATGAGCAAATAACATTCTATTTCATCTACAGAGCACCATCTTGAGCCTGGGGATAAAGAAAAAAGAAGGAAAAGGTCTAATGTTCTAGGAAATGGAAATACCCCTAAGACTCAATTGAGAAATCCCTCCTACCCTAGTTGCACGAACCATTTTATACTATAAAGTCACATAATACCAAGCTGTTAGAGCTCCTGGGGTGCTAAAAATGGTATCTTCTTACTTTGTTCTCCCAATACTTCCTCAACAGAAAAGTGCAAAAAAGTAATGGTCAGTCTTCCCATGACTGCCTGGTTGCCCTCTGGAGTTGCTCTGTAGTTTCAGTTGAAATTTCTCATTTACCTCATTTATAGGATTATAAATTTAGAGCTGGAAGGAACCTTAAAGATCATCTAGCTCAGCCCCCTCATTTTACAGATGAGAAAACTGAGACCCAGAGATATCAGATAAATTGCCCAAGGTGACAAAAGTCATAAGTTGACAGAGAAAAAATTTAATTCAGTTCAACCTTGATTATGCTGTTGTGATATGCATTGTGCAGCAATGAAAATCACACACAAAAAAGATGCAATCCCTGCTCTGGAATAATTTATATTCTACCCTTATTTTTAGGGTTTTTTTTTTCCAAGGCAATGGGGTTAAGTGGCTTGCCCAAGGCCACACAGCTAGGTAGTTATTAAGTGTCTGAGGCCAAACTTGAACTCAGCTACTCCTGACTCCAGGGTCGGTGCTCTATCCACTGCTCCACCTAGCCGCCCCCAAATGATTTATATTCTAAAGGAAAGATGTAGGTATCTGGAGTCAGGGTACTGAGTTCGAAACAGCCTCTATTGCTTATTACCTGTGTGACCTTGGACTGAACAGCCCTGGGCTTCAAGTCTCCTCCTCTGTGAAGATGAAAGAGGGGGCAAGCTAGGTGATGTTGTGAATAGAGTATTTGGCCCGGAGCCAGGAAAACTCATCTTCCTGAGTTTGAACCTGGCCTCACTCAGGCTTTTACTCACTGGGTGGCTTTGAGCAATTCCCTCAGCTCTGCCTCAGTTTCCTTTTCTCTAAAATGAGCTGTGGAAGGAAAGGGCAAGCTCCTGCAGTATCTTTGCCAAGGAAATCCCTCCACAAAGGATCACGAAGAGTGTCGGATCGGCTGACAAAGAAAGACGGAACAATGCAAAGACGAAGGACGCTTTTAGCTCTAGACCCGCTGCCCGACATGCTAAGACAGAACGTGCCGGAGAGAAAGGAGAGGAAAGTCTGGGCAAGGGGCTTAGTTTCTTTAACTTCACAAAGCTTTGATCCGGGAAAGCTCCGGACGGAGGATCCGAGGACTTCTTCCCCAAGGGCTAGGGGAGGGGCCCGTGTGGACTGACGGGAAATGGCGGGGACTGGTTTTTAATCCTTCTGTTTTTATTTTCCCGAATCGCGGGACTCCAGGCGGGTGGGGCCCGCCGGGTGGAGGCGGGGCGGGGGCGGGGCTCCGGCGGCAGCCACGCCCCCCGGGCCCGGGCCGGCGCGCTGGGGCGGGGCGGAGGCTGCGCTAGAGGCCGAGCCGGGCCCCCGCGGAGGCGGGGAGGGGAGACGCGGCCATGGCAGCGCGGGGCCCGGGCACCTGAGGGGAGCACCGAGCCCGGCCGCGCCCGCAGGAGACAGGCCCCTGGCTGGACGGGCCGGGTCCCCGGAGCCTCGACCTCCCCCTGGACGCTGAGCGCCGCCGGGACCCCGGGGAGCGGCCCTGCCGTGGCCCTCGGACCCGAGGCCCCCGCCCCCAGCTGCCGCAGAGGGGGCGCATCTGGACACCCGGAGACCCTCCCCGCAGCAGCGCGGCCTGGCCCCGGGCTGCCCGTGCCCCAAGCCCCTGCGGTCCTAACACGTCTGGCCTGGAGCCCTGCGGCCCCGACCCCCGCGCCCCTCCGTCGTGCGGGGCCGAGTGCTCCGCGACCCCCGCCCGCCGCACACGCACACACACACGCGCGCCCCCGGACTGCCCCCAGCCCGCCGTGCTCTGCATGCCCACGCCGGGAATCGCTGCCCATCTGGATGCCCTGGGCCCCCTCACGTCCCATGTGCCCCTGCTACCCTATATGTTCTACGTAGGGCTGTTCTTCGTCAACGTCCTGATCCTGTATTATGCCTTCCTGATGGAGTACATCGTCCTCAATGTGGGGCTGGTCTTCCTGCCCGAGGACATGGACCAGGCCCTGGTGGATCTGGGTGTCCTCTCAGACCCAGGCTCTGGGCTCTATGACACGGACAGTGAACTGGACGTCTTCGATGGCTACCTGGAGTAGGGGGATCCTCCTGGGGCTGAGGCCCCCCGCTCAGTCTCCCTCCTTCCCTCGGGCCCTGCAGAGGAAACCTTCAGGCCTATCCCAGCTTGGGCTCCCTGGGCCAGAATGCCTGGGGCAGGTCGAGACTGTGGGAGACACGGGAGTTGCCAAGGATGATGTCTTCCCTCCTTCAAGGGGACCCAGGACAATGCCCTTCCTGGTCCTCAAGACCTGTAAGTGTCCTCCCTCCTTGTTAGAATCGAGTGGGTTTGAATATAAGTAGGCTGGCCAGGGGGGACCTGCCTGATCTGTCCCGTTTCCAGAGGACCCTTTGATCCCTCATACAGGCATTATACCAATGGATTCCCTCAAACATCTTTGCTTACCGCACCACTTGCCTGTTCTGCTCTGGGACTGTTCAGTTTATAATCTGGTTTCTGTAAGGATAGGAATGGAATGATCAGTTCTCCTTTATTGGGTTTTTATGAATCTGGGCTATGGACCATTTCCAGAGGGTAACTAGGAAGTTAAAAACCTTGTTTATGTGACAGCTGTTGTTCATAAGCGCTTACTTGGTACTGATCAGCTACCGCATAGAATTGGAGGGTTAAAGAGGAATAGGGAGAGGCAGAGAGTGAGTGGGTGAAACAGAGAGAGAGAGAGAGACAGAGAGACAGGAGACGATCTTCAACTTTTACGTGACAGATATGGGGTCAATTTGGCACCGAGTGGACTTCTTCAGACTTTTAAGAGGGTCTTTCTGGGCTTAACTTTGAGTCTACACCCTGATTCCCACAGAGAGATGGGGAAAAGCAGCAAATCCATGAGACAAGTATCTTTTCCCCCTTCTAGTTCCTGAATGGGAAGATAGCCAAGGGAGCATAATCATAGGAAATTTTAAGTAAATGTATTAATAAACTACCCAGAAGTGCTTGGTGGTATTCTCCCTGAAAATTTAATTTCCCCCAGGAGATTAAGAGTTAAAATAGAGATGAGAAGGAAGGCTAACAATTCTTGCTGTTTTATTTAGGATTTGCCCAAGTGTCCTAGATGAACAATGAGAGGCCTTAAATATCATCCCTTTGTTGAAGGATTTTGAGAAGAAGAACTGTTGGGAAAATCACTAGCTAGAAGAAAGTACTAAGTACTAAGAAAGAACTTGCAGAGGGAAAGTTAGAAATTACTTATCTTGGGTTTGCTTTTTTTTTTGTCTGCATTCTGGAATCAGATTTCAGGGAGCCCAACATAATTAATATTGCATCTTGTTTCTGTAGAGTAGGCCAAGGCAAGCTGAAAGGAAAATGTTGCAGCCTGGGGCTGCCTTTAACATTAGCATTCACATTGAACTCCATGAGGTGAGAGACCTGCTGGAAACCAGGAGAGAGGCCTACTGAAACATGAGACTTTAAGGTCATGACTCTCAGAAAGTTTCCCTCTTTTGAGGATGACATTGGGGTCTAGGAAGCAAAAGGACTGGCTTAGGCTTATGTTTTTCTGCCAATGAGGGCTTTGGAAACTCAGCTAGATTGCCCTTTGGGGGATTAAGGTTTGTTTGCCTCTTTGGGCAGCTGCTGTTGTTGGCCTCAGTCAGATGACAGCTGGAAGAAGTCCGACAGTCCGAGTCCCTTCTCTGCCAAGACTAAGAACATCCTGCCTGTCATGTCAGCTTTTTGAGTATTTGCTAGGATACTGAGGTCATATCTAGGCATTGTGCCAAATAATTCTACAATAATAAGAGTTTGGCCTGAATTTTTGGGTGGAGATCATCAGAAAAGATAGAACTTTTCTCTGCTTTCCCTCACTCCCCCAAAACTGTAAAACTTTGAACCATTTGTTCCCATCTATAACTGAACACACAATGTACCCAGCTCCATCAAGATAGCAATGGTTGGTGGATTCTTCCGTGGGCATTGTGAGGCCCTGCTTCTTCTTGCTACCATGAGGTGGGGTGGAGGTAGAGGTACACCTTAAAAAAACATCTTTAAGACTTGAAGTCATTGCAATTTTTAAAGATATTGCCTCAACAATACAATTCAGTGAAAGGTCTTATTTTGTCTTTTCAACTTTTCTAGTCATCACTCTCAACTTCAGCAGAAAACTTTCTCATCCAAATAAAAGTGCTGACATTCTAACTAAAAATTTAAAGCCAAATAGTCCCACACAATTTTCAGTAAATGGTGTTTAAGTATAAATACAAGACAACACATTTTTTTCAGGCACATAATTTGCAGAGCTATCAAAATTATTTTTCAATCATGGAAAGTAACAAAGATGTGTTTCTATGTGACAGGGATGTTATTGCCTTGACTTCTTAAAAGAAGACAAACTTTGTAGAGAGGAGAAAAGATTTCCTCCTCTCTACCTTCAATTGTATTGAACTTCAGCTCCACAAACATGACAAAATCAAGATACATGATAATTATAGGGAAGGAAAAACAACCAAAAATAACACAAAGATCTTTTTTAAGTTAAGTCACCAAATGTGGACTGATCATTCTTATAGGTATTTGAACTGTGAGCCACGAATATTTAAGGAAAAAACAGCTCTACCACCACCCTCACCTCTCCAGTCTCTGTGTCTGAGTCTTTGTGTGTGTGTGTGTGTGTGTGTGTGTGTGTGTCCATCTTTGTGTGTGTCTCTCTGTCTCTTTTCTCTCTCTCTCTCTCTCTCTCTCTCTCTCACACACACACACACACACACACACAAATGCATACATTCATGTTGACAGAAAGACTTAAGGTCACATTTCCTCACAACTCCTCAAATGATCCTATAGTATAGCTATACTCCCCATGTTTCCCCAATTTTTGTTCTTCCTCATTCTTTGTTTCCTTTCCCAGAGATCCTCCATTTTCTGAGTAAAAACTAGATCAGAACTATCAGTGGATTGTTCCTATTGTTTCCACTAAAATGTAAATATAGAAAGAAAGGCAAACAAAAATATTCCATCTAGCAGAAAAAAAAGATAGAGTTGCTATTGAGAAAAGAATATTCTTAATGTTCAAGTACTTTTGAGATCAAGTTGGATCTTGGGCCATCTGCCACAATACCCAATTAAAAACTTTAACTCGGGTTCTTAGTAAAGACTTTGAAAGCACTATTCAACCTCCTACTTTCTTTTAGCTTAAGGGTCCCTAAATGATTTTGTCAGTTTGTCAAGCCATGAAGGGTGGCATGGGAAGAGAGAGGATCATAGGAGTTAAGAGGAAATCATCTATGAGACTGAAAGGAAAAGAAATAAAACATTTGTTATTAACCATCTAAATTAGGAGCTCTTAACTTTTTTTCTTTCATGGACCTCTTTGGCAGTCTAGTGAAACCTATGGACTTCTCAAAATAATGTTTTATAATGCATGCAAAAATACATAGAATTACAAAGAAAAACTAATTTATTGAAATAGAGTTATCAACATTTTTCCCCATTCAAGTTCGTCATCTCTAGGTTAAAAATACCTTTCTTAAGTCATCCACATTCTACTGCTTCCCTCCCCAAAAGGACCAAACCCTTCAACAATCTGTAGCTCCTCCTTTTTCTGATGTTGTGCAGGTAGCAGCAGCTTCTGCATTCTCATCTCCTTAAGAGACAAAAATGGTTATAAGCAGGTTCCTGAGAAATTGTTTTCAAGGCTGCCATTTGCCTTCAACCCTTTCCAGTAATTATACAAATTAACCCTCTTGTTTTACCTTTCATATCCAATAATAGAAGAGGGTTCTATCCAAAAGATAAGGAGGGTTTCCCCAGGGGGAAATAGAGCATCTTTTTTTTAAGGTTTTTGCAAGGCAAATGGGGTTAAGTGGCTTGCCCAAGGTCAAGCTAGGTAATTATTAAGTGTTTGAGGTCAGATTTGAACCCAGGTACCCCTGACTCCAGGGCTGGTGCTATATCCACTGCACCACCTAGCCGCCCCAGAAATAGAGCATCTTAACTGGACAAATTTTCATTTAATCAAAACCATTGATACTTTACCAACTCCAGTAAATTTTATTAATGCAGAACATCTTACTTAAATTATTAACCTTTACAGCAGATTAGCAAACACTTGCAATTTCAGAATTTGGTGCAGATTTTTGAGAGGAGGTATTATATAGTGAAAAGATCACTAGATGTAGCAGAAGACTTGGCTTACTCTTTTCTTAACCTGTGTGACTTTGATTCAGTAAGTAAGTTAACTTCTCTGAGCTTCAGTTTCATCTTCTATAAAATGAGGATAAGTATACCTGCTCTACATACCTCTCAAGATTGATGTAGGACTCAGATGGCTAATGGATGGGTAACCCTATGTAAAAATAAGCTCTTAAATCATTCTTTCCTGCTGATGAGTCTTTGATTCTTCCTTTATATCTGTAAACACCATTTTCCCCAGTGACAGCTCTCATTTCCCATCTCCTTCAAGTTAGCGCAAAAGGGCATAAGGGCAAAATAGAACCTCCACACTTTACTACTCATCCCTTGAGACATTGCTTCTCTACTTAAATTGGAAGAAGAGATTTTTCTTCTGTGCCTCTTTGGAGAGGAAAGTCATTCATTGAGAGCTCAGTATAACATCTGATTGCCATTTATCATGACTGTTGAAAATTACTACTTGAGTCTTAGCAGCTTAGATATTTTAGAATAGTCACTAGTAAAATACTTCTTCCAAACTTTGTTCTAGTAGAAAGGAAACAAATATCTAGATAATATCAAGATAAGCTGCTACTATGGTCCAGGCACTATGCTGAGAACTTTATGAATATTATCTCATTTGTTAACAGCAACCCTGGGAGATAGGAGGTAGATGCTATTTTTACATCAATTTTACAGTTGAGGAAACTGAGGCATACAGAGGTTAAGTGATTTGCCAGGGTCATACAGATAAGAAATGTTTAAGGCTAGAATTGAATATAGTTATTTCTGACTCTAGGTCTAATGATTGATCCATTGTTCTGCCTACCTGCTTCACTGGAAACATTTAGATCTTGGGCACTTAATATTAACTTGAAAGATCCAATCTAACAAGAATCTATTAAGCAAGGTACAATGCTAAGTACAAAGACATTATTTAAAAGTCCTTTGCCTCATGGAGATTATATTTCAGTATGGGAAACAACTTGTAAACATATAGGTTTGTATATATTATATATATATGCACGTATTCACACATATGTGTGTTTACATATGTATGTGTATGCATACAAACATATATGTGTATATAGTATATGTGTATATATATATATATATATATATATATATATATATATATATATATATACCATTTAAAGAGGGAGAGCATAGTGACACTGGATTTCAGGGAGTCTATGAACCATGAATAGGAAAAAAGAATTACACCTTTATTTTCACTAAACTCTAACCAAAATATCATATTTCTTTTAGTTATTTAAAAACATTATTCCAAAAATAGTGTATGCTTCAGCAGAATGCTAATGGATAAAGTATGCTCTGAACTAAAATTTGGGAAACTTTATATAGTTAGAAAGGTGTTTATCATCTTTAACAAGTAGTATATGAGCTGAGCCTTGAAAGAAGCCAAGGATGTCAAGAGATCATGTGGAACTACATTTCCCTCATGGGAGACAGCCTGTGCAAAGGTAGAGAGAGGGATAACAAGTTCTCCTGTTTCCCTGAAATGTACAATGTGGGAATGAATTCATGAGTGATAAAAAGTACCTACTAGATTCCAAACACTGATAGCAGGGCTAAGGACAAAAATGTGTAACAAGCCTGGAAAAGATAGGCTAGAGCCAGAATATGAAGCTTTTTCGATGGAAAACTTCATTTTGAGAAATAATGGGAAAGCACTTAGGATAATTAAGTAGGTAATTAAGTGCTCAGGCCTTTGCTTTAGGAATATTCTTTTGACGTCTGTATAGAGGATGAATTGAGGAGGGGAGAATCTCGAAGTTGGGAATATAATTAGTCCAGCTAATCATAGGTGGTGATAACATCCTGAATTATGGTGGTGGTTATATGTATAGAGATAAAGGGATGGATATGAGATACTGCTAGAAGCAGAATCAAGATTTGGTAACTTATTGGATGCAAGGGGATGGAATGGAAAGTTTTCAGACCTAGGTGACTTTATGCATTGTAGTACCCTCATAAAGAAAATTGAGATTAAGGGAAAAGATTTATGTGAAAAAATGAGTTACATGTTGAATTTGAGATACTTGTTGAACCTCCTATTTGAAATGTTCCCAAAGTAGTTGGTGATGGATACCTGTGACTTAGAAGAGACAGCAGGGTTAAATATGTAGATCTGGGAATCATATACATAAAATTCACAGACTCATAGAGGATGGGAAGGGTGTTTTTAACCTGGAATCCTTGAGATTATTTGTAAAAGTATTTTAAGGACTATTTAAGTACAATTGGTTTCCTTTGTAATCTTATGCATTTTATCTTTTTAAAATTTTAATTTATTTCATGTTTAATTTATGGTATAAAACAAACATTTCTACAACATAGTATATAAAAACATAACCACATGAAATAGCAAATCTATGTACCTTTTAAATATACAACAAAGTTATCATGTAATTTTTTCTTCTCTCCCTCCCCCCACCCTAGAATTGGCCACCATCAAGCACAAATAGGTAAAGTTATTCTACACATATTTCTATATCTTTTTATTTATTCATATTGTATTTTTATTTTATACATTTAAAAACAGTACTCTAAGAAAGAGACAATGAACTTCAGACTGCCCAAAGAGTTTATGATACAAAAAAAATTAAGAACCTCTAATCTAGACAGAGAAGAGAGTCTAAGGCAAAGCCTGGGGAACACTCAACTTTAGGGAACTGGGACATAGAAATTACTCCACCAGAGAGGGATGGAGAGGAGTCAAATGACTTGATGAGAACAGGAGAGAGCAGGATCATGACTCAAGGAAGAGAGAGTTTTCAAGAGAAGATGGTGATCAATAGTGTTAAATGCTACAGAGTGATCAGTAGGTTTGAGGAAAAGGCCCTGGAATCTAATAAGTCACAATTTCAGTGATGATGCCATGAGACAGATTACAAAGGTCACAATTACTGTGACCACGGGAAAGTAATTTAAGTTCTTTGAGCATCAGTTTAGTGAAGTGACTCAAATGAAAAAAAAATGCAAATTGAGATTTGAATAGGAGGAGAAGTGGGGGACACAATGTAGACTGCTTTTTCTAGAAATGTGTCTGAAAGGAAGGAGAGATGTAAAGAATGATAAATTGAAGGGATGGTACAGTCAAGTGAAGAATTACTTTTTAAAGGATCAGGGAGATCTGGGCATAGTTATAGCCTTTGAGGAAGCAGCCAAAAGATACTGATAGATTGATGATAAGAAAGGAGAAAATATGTCTGCTATGATTGAAAAGATGCAAAATCTCCAAAGCAATAGAATTGGAGTAAAATTGAAATCAAGAAAAAGAAAAATCAAGGAGACAGGAGGAATTGAGATCCAGGCATAACTAGAGGAATTGCAGTTGATGAGCTCCTTTCCTTAAAGATGAGAGCAAAGGAGGAGAAGACGAGGATGATGGCAAGGAAGTCTGAAGTATAGAAAAGAAAATAAGAGAGATCTAGTAAGATTCTTATCTTTCCTTAAAAATAGCAGGTAAACTCCTCTGTTGAGAAAAAAAAATGAGTGAGGGTAATGTATGAGGCTTGAGGGGAGAAGAACAAATTTGGAACAGCCCCTGTTGTGAGTGAGGCAAAATTAATTAGGGAGAGAAGAAGAGAATTATTAGTAAAGGTTCTGGTGAGATTAGATAAACTTTTTTTCTCTCCATGAAGAGGAGTTTGATAAAATAGTGGTAAAGGCTTTGAACTTGAGTTCATAGAAAATCTGGGTTTAAGTTCTACCTTTACTGTGACCAGGGGCAAGTAACTTAAGTTCTTTGAGCATCAGTTTCTACATCTGTAAAATTTGGATAATAATGAGTGAAATGTTTCAAATGAAAAAATGTAAAGTGAAGCACTTTATAGACCTCAAAAATACTTTTTATTATGCCCTCATATTGCAGATTATAGTATCTCTTGCACACAAATCTATTGGTCATTTGGGAGAATATCTAAATCTCTTCTCTAGAAATTCTTAGGAAAGAAGACTTTTTTCCCTATGAAGCTGTCTTCCTTCCAAAGGTGAGCTATTGTAAAAAATTGTTCAGTTATTTAACAAGCATTTATTCAGAATTTACCCTTGTACAAGGCACTGTGTTAGATATACAAAGATAAAAAATACAATGTCTTTCAAGGAAATTAAAATATACATGAATGCAGATAAATTAATGCCCACATATGCACATGTATGTATGTATTATATTTTATATATTTATATTTTTGTATATATATAAAAGTATATTTATACATATTTATATTCTGTTGTGTATACACATACATTCACCCATCCACACCAAAAAAAAATTACTTTGTATTTACTATCTATCTATATGTATACATATGTAGTAAATACAAAGGAATGTCTATTGTCATATAGATATTGTGTAAGTGTTTGTGTGTGTGTGTGTGTGTGTGTGTGTGTGTGTGTGTAAATAAAATACAAAGTAATTTCTGTTGTTGAGGAGACAGGGTTGGGGGGAAATCAGGAAAGGCCTCCTGTATCTTCAACTGATCCTTGAAGGAAATTAGAGATGTAGAGCATGAAGAACAGCCTGTACAAGGCAATAGAATGTTGAGTTCAGGGAACAAGTAGAATTTGTCTGGAACAAAGTATGTGTGATGTCAGTATGGAAAGATAAGTAGAATACAGATGGTAAAGAACTTTATATGCTAATCATCTGATCACCTGAATGGCAGGAAAAAAAAGGAGGTTTTTTCCCCAGTTTTTATAGCAGTCAAGCTTCCTTCCTTATATCCATCCATCCATGATAAATAGCTGAAAAATCAAAGTGATACTGGTGCATAATTTACTGAAGTAGCTGCATTCCAAATTAGACAGTATATCCACAAAAAAATCAAGCTATATAATTGTATATTGAAGAAGCTAATGTGTTGTTGGGCTATCATTCTGAAAATCCCAATATGTAAGAGCATACTGTCCTCCTTCTTGCCCATGAAATAGCCAGTAATTAAACTGGTATGATCTCAGAATCAAAGTAAATGGTCTAATGAGTTTTTTTTAGTGCTTTAAGGACTTTAGAAGAAAGGAAGTCCTTTGATTCAACTTAATAATTGTTGAGAGAATATCTTATATTATGGATACTATAGAGAATAAGAAAAGTATAAGATACTATCCCTTTCCTCAGAGTGCTTCCAATCTCATTTATGAGACAGGATTTACATTCAAATAAATACACATACAAAGATATATAAAATGCTATATTGATTATGAAAGGCAGTGTAGGTTAGAGTAGAATCAGAAAGACCTCTGACATTTAAAAGTGAGCCATCCTGAGGCAGTCACTTACTCTCTATCAGTTTTCTTATCTATAAAACAGATAGCAATGGAATTATACACTTACCTCTTGGGATAGTTAATAGGATTAAAACCTTTTGAAAACTTAAAGCAGTGTATAAATAGTAGCTATTAGCAATGTGGTATAGTGATAAAGCCTGGGTTCAGATTCTCATTCTGCCTTTAACTGGATTTCTGACAAGTTCCTTCACTTCTCTTGCCATTAGTATCTTCATTTGTGGAAGTGGGGTTGTGCTCTTGCTTCATACTCTCAGATTCTATAGTTATAGGAAATATTACTGGAGCTCAGAGAAAGGGGACCAACCAGTCAGAAAAAGCTTTATGAAGGAGGCAGGACCTGTGGGGTATCTTGAAGGATGGGAAGGATTTGAATTGATTAGGTGGAGGCACAACAGAGCAAAGGTACAAAGACCCTCATTAGGGTATTAGGTGTATCTGCCATTCTGGTAACAGACGGGTATTTATTATAAATTTATTTATTATTTATTTGTTATTACCCTTTATTATGTTCCAGTCACTGTACTTAGTGAAGAGGTCACAAAGAAAGGTAGAAATCAGTTTCTACCCTCATGTTTTAATGGAGACAATATGTAAATTACTAGGTACACTCAATACATACATACATATATGTGAACAGTTTGCTAAAATGGTAGTAAGAGCATTGAACTTGGATTCAGGGGAATTATTATTATAATATAATAATATAATATTATAATAGATTATATAGATATAGATAACTATAGATAAATACACATATATATGATAATTACTATATTATTATTATATATTATTGGAGGAGGGGAGAAAAAGAGAGAAAGACAGAGAGATAGAGCAGAGAGAAACAAGCTAATCTAAAAGCAAATGGGGAGGGTAAAGGGAGGTAGAGGAGAAGGAGAAGTAGGAGACTTTTTGAAGAATGAAGGGATTAGAATTAAATCTTTTTTTTTTTCAGGTTATTTTGCAAGGCAATGGGGCTAAGTGGTTTCCAGAGGCCACACAGCTAGGCAATTATTATGTGTCTGAGGCTGGATTTGAACACAGATACTCCTGACTCCAGGGCTGGTGCTCTATCCACTGCACCACCTAGCCACCCCTAGAATTAAATCTTAAAGGAAGTGACACTAAGAGGCAGAGGGGAAGAAAAAGAATGTTCCAGGCATGGGTTCCCATCCAGGGCAAAGGCATGGAGATGGGAAAGGGAGTGTAGTATTTGAAGAACTGCAAATAGCTCCAGAGTACTAGGAGCTGATGAGACCAGGAAGGCAGAAGCTAGTTTATTAAAAGTTTAAAATCCCAAATAGAAAACTATTTGATCCTGGATATAATAGGGAGCCACTGGAGCTTGATCTATAGTAAAGGATCACAAATGTGTGAGGATTGGGCATATCATATATGAATGAGAAATATATGATTTCAGGAAAAGTCAAACTTTGAAGATTATTTAATTCCATCAGACTTGCAACAGCTGAAATAATCATGGGAGAAAGCCTGGAATCTTGCTGTAGGATTGCAGAGCAGGTTTTCCAAAAGTGTGGGGAATCTGTCAGCCTCAAAAACCAGACAGGTTCTCCACTCCTAAGCTCTGCAATCTGGATGATAGATATTATGGCCACAGGGTCCTAACATCCTTGACCCTCAGAGAAGCAGGGCACTGAGCAGGTAATTCTTTACTCTTCCCAGACTCAGTAAAGAGAACAGAGAGGTTAGTCAAAAAGCTATATTCTTAACCCTCTAGGTCTTTAAAGAGGCAGCTACATTATATTGTAGTTAGCCTCATTTCCTCTTCTTACTTTCCTTCCAGCTGCTTCAGTAGCCACTCTTCCCTTCCACTGGACTCATCCACCATAGAGAGACTGAGGAGGAGACCAGGAGGAGACAACAAGGTCTTGAAATGAACAAACATAACATGTTAGCAAAAGTATCCTGATAAGAGGATAGAATAGCCATGAAGAATCTTGAGATCCAGACTTGGGTCTGCCACTAACTGTGATTTTTCCTCACACAAATCCTCCTCCTCTCCATCCTTTCCATGGCTACCTCAATTTCCTCATTTGTCACATAATGTATTTAGACTAGATAGTCTCTCAGGTCTCTTCAGCTAGGATTAGCTGATGTGATATTTTGTCTTTACTTGATGTGATTACAAAATAATGAGGCTGACTTTCTTAAAAAGTTTGCATGTGGTGAGAGTTGATTAATACTTGAATTTTAGATACATCTAGTTGTCACAGTCGACTTCACTGGGGCCTGGAGTCAGAAAGATGAGTTCAAATCCAACCTTAGAGAGCTGTGTGACTTGGAGCAAGGCACTTAACCTCTGTTTTCCTCAGTTTTTTCAATGTAAAATAGGAATAATTAAAAACAACAATAATACAACAAGATTGTTGTTGTAAAGATCAAATTATAGAGTGCTTAAAGGCAAAATACTTGATACATAGTGGATGCTTAATAAATATATCTTTCCTTCCTTTCTTCCTTCATTTCAAAGAATCCTTCCAGAAATGATCTGGGTAGTAACAACACAGTGCAGCTGTTATTATATAGAAGTTCAGAAATTCCTCAAACAAGTATGCAGTGCCTTACATGCCCAAGGCAGTGTACTGTTTGTGCGTGTGTTTTTAAATCAATCTTATTCTATTCTAGTCTCACCTCATACTTTAAGAATTTGTCATTAAGTACTCATATGGATGCCACAACTATGGGATGTGAGGAATTTCCTCCTCTGGGAGATACTTAAAACAAGAAATGCCCATTGGCTGGGGATACTTTATAAATTGTTATATAAATATAATTGCTGTTATTTTACATATATATATATGTAATTGCTGTTATCATTATATATATATATTATAACTGGGCTAATTAGTCAAGTACAATTATGAAGAGTCAATCTAAAAGCATCAAAGAAACAAGGTAGCTATGGGATTATGAGCAAAACACTTTGCCATGGTTTCTTTATCTGTAAAACAGGAAGAGTATCACCTGTAGTGTCTACCTTGTAGAGTCAGAGTGAGAATCATGAGATCATAGATTTATAATTAAAAAGGAGCTCTAATCTAGCCTCTCATTTTGTATTTGAGGAAACATACCCAGAGATGTTCTCTAATTTTGAAACTAACAGCACCATTGGCTAGCTCTCTCAAATGAGATTATATAGCATAAAATCATTGGAAAAGAATAGCTGGCATTTATTATATAGCATAAAGACATTGGAAAAGAATAGCTGGCATTTATAGATCACTTTAAAGACTTCAAAGTGCTTTGATCCTCACAACTATTTTTTATGATTCCTATTTTACAGATGGGGAAACTAAGGCTGAGTAATACTAAGGGTCACACAGAATTGCATGGCTAGTAAATGTCTGAGGCAAGATTTGAACTCAAATTTTCCTGATTCCAACTTCAGGGTCTATAGTCAATGCCTACCTTAAACTGCTCTATAAATATCAGTTTTCTTTCTTTTAGAAATCAGGCTAGAATGAGGTTAACTATTGACTATTAAGCATTGATCTTCCAGGATTGTTGTGAGGATAAATTGAGATATTTGGAAAGCAGTTGCAAACTTTAAAATGCTATATAAATGTTAGCTATTATTATTAATCATTATTATTATATTGCTAATAATAATAAAAAAATAAAAATTTAAAAGAATTAAAAATGAAAAATAAAATTTCAAATTATACAGTCTTATACAGAGTTGTTAGATCTTATATCTAGTTCAGTGCCCTTACTATATGGATAAGAAAAGTAAGACCTAGAGAGGTCAAATGCTTGTCCGAGGTGACATTACTAGTATAAGCAGCAGAGTCAGGATCCAAACTTAGGTCCTTTGATTCCCAATCAGTGTTTTTTTTTTTAATAGTATAAATTCAACTTGCTATAGGGCTTCAGAGAGGGGGTAGAAAGCCTTTGCCCCTTTGACTGATACTGTCCCTGTTAGTGACTTTAGTATTTGCTTTTCACTAGGTCTGCCCACCTTGAAAGTTCACCATGATGCAAACAAACTTCTGGGATTAACGGGATTGAAAAGTGCTCAGGTTTGGAAAGGCACATGAACTGGAAGAATGGAAAGAAGAGCAACAGAAGGAGCCAGATCACAGATTCTTCCAAACAGATGTTCCCTCAGTGACTGTCCAGCTGCAGTGTTGCACAAGAGGCCAATGCCTTAGTTTAGTACCTTAAACGATCTGTATACATATTTTTATGGAAATCCAAGCCTTTTCTCTTTGGATATTATTTCTGGCATCAGTACCTTGAAGGATCAACTTTGAAGGAAAATGTACTTGAGATTGATAGCATTGAAGAGTAGTCAAAATCAACATTTGTTGTTAGTAAACCCTAAAGTAGTTAATTTGTTTAGAACTTTGTCACCCTTAGTTTTAGAGATGCTTTCAGGTACAGAATCAAAATTGAAAGAATTAGGGGAATGTTCCAGAGATTTGGTTTTGCAAGTTGTCCCTTTTGTTTTCAAACTGCTTGTCTTCCATTGGTTTTGCAGATCTCTCAACTGTTCTTTGGAAGAGAACTGGAAGAACATGTCCAGAGAATGACTTAATTATCTAACCCAATATACTTTGAAAATGATAATGTTATTTAAATTCAACTCCTATAAACCTGTAAAAGCACTCTGTGAAAAGCTAGCCTCTTTTGATTAAAAAAAAAAAGATTTAATCAAGTCTTCTGGAATGTCTTGTCTTTTTCATCCTTGCTTCAATCAGGCTGAGAAAACCAGTTGCAAAGAAATTCAGTATTGACCAAGACTATAAAGAAGAATGATAATGCCATTTAGTATTTAGATTTTGGGCCATGGTGGTTTGGCAAGTCCTCATGACCCTCAACCTTTCCAGTCTTTTGGGTTGATTCAAACCAGAAAACTAGTCATGAACTGGAAACGAAAGAAGCAAGAGTGAAATCTATTAACTCACTCTTTGAGAACTTTGAAAATTAAAGGGCAACTTGTAATCAACTTGAAATTTAAACAATAACTAAAAATAATCTCTTCAAGGTATATATAACACTTTATATTTGTTAAAATTCATTCTGAAACAGAATTATACTTGATTCTTACAAGCCCATCAGATAGGTAGAGCAAGTCTGGGTAAACTATGATAGACAGAGGAATTGAGTTTAAATGGAGTTGAGAAGATAGTTTCTAGATGTACTGAATAAGTTTGCCACTTTTTTTCTTTCCCTTTGATTTCTGGAAATGCAAAATTGCGAGAGAACTCAGTGTAATAGGAAAAAAATAAGAACAGAGGGGAAGATGGAAGGTTAAAAAGCCCATGTCCAAGATTTTATCAGGTTAAGCATGTACACAGAATCAGGAGACCTTGATTCTAGGCCTGATTTTCTTACTAACCAGCTATGGTGATTTTATGGAAGTTACATATCCTTTATTATCTCTGAGATTGGAGGAGCATGTTTTGAGTACAAAATATTATTCAAAAAACCCACTTTGGGCTCCTCCAAAGATAAGACCTGAACAAGTTAGTTTTATTGTCAGAGTGGAACTTATCAGAAGTATTTTGCATTTCTAAGAGATGGTGACTGAGCTATTTTTAAATTGTGTCCTCTTCCTTTTCCCTTCCCCCCAACTATTTTCCAGCATGCTAATGTATTTTATTGCTGAGCCAAGTCAGGAGGCAGGCCACTTGGCGGGGCCTTTCCAACTGTGAGGTTGAAATGCCATCCTCTATGGAGGAGCTTTCCATTAACTGGAAGAGGAGAGGAGATCTAAGGAGAGGAGATTTAATGAATGGGTTAAATCTAAGCTTAAGCTAAAGGGTCCTTAGAGAGAATAACTTGGAGATAAGGTAGCTAACATTGAATTTTTAAAAGAATTTATGATAGAGTCTTTAATAAACAACATCAAATAGGGTTTCCAATATTCTGAGTTTATATTCAAGTTGCAAAATATGTTCTATGAACAGGATTAAAAATCAGAGAAGTGGACAAAATAAGCAGAAAAAATTGTTCCTTTTATATATTTGTAAAGTCCTCAGTCTTTTGATACTAACAAAATTTTATTCTTTTAGGAAAAAATTGCTATTGATAATATTTTTAAATGTACACAAACTAAGGTCAGCTAGGCATGGCCCAAGATGAAGACTGACGGTGAACTTTGCATATATGTTCTCCTTTGATTCTCACAAGCCTGTGAGGTATAATTATCACCATTTTATAAATTAGGGAACTAAGACTCAGAGATGGGGGGGGAGACTTAAAGATCCTCAGAGTCCAGAAATCTTTCCAATTTACCCATGCTGGAATTACCCAGACAGCCTAAGCTCCAACTGTTCAAGGTGAACCAGTA
This sequence comes from Macrotis lagotis, assembly GCF_037893015.1. Classification (NCBI taxonomy): domain Eukaryota; kingdom Metazoa; phylum Chordata; class Mammalia; order Peramelemorphia; family Peramelidae; genus Macrotis; species Macrotis lagotis. Next base: position 13,495,578 of record NC_133665.1, on the reverse strand, counting down.
AAGTCCATCAAGGCATGTTTATTAAGCCTCCAAAAGGGCACCATCTGTACTTTGCCACAGGCATACACGATGTTCATGGCTCACAAATAGAGGATAAAAATACATTAACCCACTTTTGACCCTTTTTTGGGGGATAGTGAATGTAGGGTCAGCCCCAGGCTGAAATCCTCAAAGTCTGTCATGGGTATCCTCCCACCATTTTTTCAGTGCCCTCTTTCCACCTCCTACCTAGGTCCCAGAGTCCTTCCTTTCAGGAGATTATCATTGCTGGGCAGTACCCCATGTTTTGGTTCTTTCTCCCTACCCTCCTAATCAAATTGCTTATTTCATTGTTAATAGTCAATCATAGAGATGACAAACTCACCTAAATCAAGGTGTTAATGATAAGTAACAGTTTAATTCTTTAGAATTTATTTTAATTTTAAAATTAGTTAAATCAATTCCAAATTCTAATAAGTTTTTTTTTTGAAGGTATTTGCATTTTAACTGGGAACAGTGCTTTAACTTGAAGGAATGGCTCTCTCTAATAATAACCCTCTAATTCAGGTGTTAGCTAAATGTCTTAAAAACACTTTCTGGAATCTCTGGAGTCAAAGCATGTAAGAGGCTGTCTCCCTTTATTGAAAATATAACCCTGGTCCTAAAGATGAGATTCATTCAGCCCAATTTTCTTGAAGGTATAGGTGTTCCCAGAAGTTCCATTCCCTTGACTCTTGCCTCACTTGAACAATGCCCTAATTCTTGACTTTACAGTCAAGAGTTTTAACTGAAAGCTTGTCCCATTGTAGTATAATGCTCATAGGACTGACTCATAAAGAAGTGGGCATCTTTGTCATTCTTCTTTGAATAACTAGGGAGAAGGAAAAATGCTTTTCAGTTAGTGGGGGTGGCAATTGAAACTTTTCTTTTTCCCATGGCTATTTACTCACTTTCCTCTAGAAAAATCACCCTTCCACCATTCATATTGATAGTTACAGGTGATGAATTGTTTGAGCTTGGAACTTCTACTCATTATTTGGACTCCCAGTGCCAGACTACTCCAGACTAGACTTCCTCTTTAAGGAGAAAACTTGAAGAAAGGGAAATTCAGGAACCTGTTTCAACTCAGAATTACTGTCAGAATAGTCATGGACCTTGGATCATACTTCCAATCATATCCCTAAATCCTTTATATATTTATATACATATATATGTATATCTGTAACAGGGACTATTGTGCAAAGCAGAACTAAAATGGAGAAAAATAGCAAAACCTAGAGAAACTTGTGCTAGTAAGCTTCTGTCATGTGTTAAATTTAAAAAAAATTATCAACATATTTTAACATCAGTTATTTCCATATATGTCTCTCCTTTACTCTTTTTTCCCACTCTTCTTCTCTACATGAGTCTTCCCCTTGTATTAAAGAAAAAGTTAAGCAAAAACCAACTGACACAAGGATCAAGCAAATATACTATTCCACACCCATATCTTCCCATCTTTTAATGAAAGGAGGGAGGCATGTTTTCTTATCTCTTTTCTGGAACCAAGATTCATCATTATTATTACCTAGCATTAAGTTTCATTTCATTATTCTCTTCCTTTATTGTGGTACTGTATATTGTTTTCCTGTTTTTGTTTATTCATTCTACTTCCATTCTTATGTTTTACCATATTTCTCATTTCTTTGTCACAATATCCCATTAAACTCATATATCAGAATTTGTTCAGTCAGTCCCCAGTTGATCAGACAGATGCCTAGGTGCAAACTAAAATGAATTTGATTCCCTGAGCTGAAAGTCATGAATGGTTGGGGTCTGAGTATCCCAGAAATGCTCCTGAACCTAAGACCTGTCAGGAAGACATTTTGTTTCCAGTGCAGATGTCGTTTACTCTCAGGGCAGCCTCAGGATTTCCATAAGAAAAAGAGAATGTCATTCTCTCTTTGCCATCTTAGCATGTGGCATGGGAAATCCAGTCCACACAATGTGAAAGAGGAAATCATAGATAGCTGTCATCTCTTTTCCTTGCATATCTCTACTTCCCTCAGACTGGTCAAGGGATATAGTGAGAGATATACTTGCCCATGCTTTCTGTCAAAGAGCTGGTAGAAAAGTTAGGCATTTCCCCTCTTTCAGGTCAGAAAAAAGATTTTCACTTCTCCATTCAGCTGCTTATCCTGTGAGTTACAATAAAAATGTCTTTGTTCTTTAAAAAAAATCTTATTTAATATTTTATTTTTCCCAATGACATATAAAAAACAATTTTCACATTTTTTCAAATTTTAAGTTCAAATTCCTTCCCTCTCTCCCCTTCCCCACCTCCATGAGAAAGGAAGCAATTTGACATAGGTAATGCATGTGTAATCATGTAAAATACATTTCCATATAAGTCATTATGTGAAAGAAAACACAGAAAAAAAACAAGAAAAATAAAGAAAAACTACCTTCAATCTGCATTATTGCTCTATCAGTTCTTATTCTGGAGATAGCATCTTTCACACTAAGTCCTATAGAATTGTTTTGCATCACTGTATTACAAAGAATAGCTAAGTCATTCATAGTAGATCATCATACAATTTTGCTGTTACTGTGTACAGTGTTCTCCTGGTTCTGCTCATTTCATCAGTTTCCATGTTTTCCTGAGAGTATCCTGCTAATCACTTCTTAAAGCACAGTAGTATTCATCACAATCACATACAACAACTTGTTCAGCCACTTCCCAATTGATAGACATTCCTTTAATTTCAAATTCTTAGCCACTTTAAAAGAGCTACTATAAATATTTTTGTACATAATTTTTGGTTGTTTGATTTTCTTCTTTGGGACATAGACCTAGTAGAGGTTTTGCTTGGCCTTTTGGGTATAGTTCCAAATTGTTCTCTAGAATGGTTTAATCAGGATACAACTTCACCCTAGTACATTAGTGTTTTCATTTTCTCACATTCCCTTCAACATTTTTCATTTACTTTTCTGTCATATTAGCCAATCTGATAGGTATATGGTAGCATCTAAGATTTGTTTTAATATGCTTTTCTGTAATAAATAGTGATTTAAAGCATTTTTTCATATGACTATAGATAGTTTTGATTACCTTGAAAACTGCCTGTTCATCTCCTTTGACCATTTATCAATTGAGAAGGACTCTTATTTCCATAATTTTGATTAACTTATTCATATGTTTGAGAAATGAAGAGAAATTTACTGTAAAATTTTTTTTCACAGTTTGATTACCAACTATGTATTTCCCTCCAACCTATTTTCTCTATTTATCCTACTCTCTCTTTTTACCCTATCCATTCTCAAAAGTTTTGCTTCTGACTTTTACCTCCTTCAATCTTCCCTCCCTTCCTACTTTCCTGAATGGTAAGATAGATTTCTATACCAAAGTGAGTTAGAAGCTGAGCTCAGCCTTTGCTCTGCTATCTTGGCTCTGCTGACTCCAAAAAAAGCCCTTTCTTACTTGACTCTACAACTTCATTCTTAAGAACTCCTTTATCCCTCCTTGCTTAAGCTGTTCTGAGATCCTCATTTCCCATTTCCATCCTTCCATCTCTGTGTTTTCCTTCCAGATTGAAAAATGGTAATTTGAGTATAAAATATTATCAGCCATCCCTACCCATAACCCATTCCCTAGTTAGTGTAACATTTATCCAGGGCAACTGTTATCTATAATGTTTCATTACTTAAGTGTTTCTTAGTTACCCCAGCATTGGCTTCCAGTCCTCTGCCTTGAACCTCTTCCACTAGGAAAGTCAGTGCAAAAATGTTGTGTCCAATACCCAAAGTGCAGTCACCACAGTGCAACCAACATCTCTGCATCTTTGAGAATCAGAAGTCTGAAATCCAGTTTCCCCTTAGGCTTCTAGGATTTTTTTTTGGGGGGGGGGGTAGAAGCAGACAAGAAATGCCTCATTCTCATTCCCCTTCTCTGCCTTCTCCGGCAACCAAGGGAAAGAAAAAATTCTGCCACCTTTAGTTCACTTTCCAGACCACAGTTGATGAATGAATACATAAGTCAGGAGTTGTATTTCATTGTCACCTTGATGGCCTTTTTCAAAGCCAGGAGATCTTATGCTGGCAACAGATCAGAAGGAACATTAACCAATCTGAGGTATCTGGATAGAAACCAAGGGGGCAACCAAGTTTGACTCTTCCAGCAGAGATCTGGGTCCCTGAGTTGAAGGTCTGATGGACGGACAAAATCTGAGAATCCCAGAAGGCTTCTGAATGTAGGACCTATCAGCAAAAGGAAAAGACTATTTTTGAGAACTAAGCACCCTGAGGAAAGATGACTAGAAAGAAGAGGGTAAGGGAAGTAGGGTATCTACAGGAGTTAGATGCAAGACATTTGAGGAGGAAGGAATTTGTCCATTGAAGATGAGGATGTAACTGAATTGGCTTAAATATCAGCATCATCAATTTATAGATGATAAAAGGAACAGCTTTCTAAATGCAGAACAGATGACCCTTAGAAAGATATGTCCCTCTCTCTGCCTTTATGTCTGATAAAATCTTCAACATCCTAGACTGAGAGGAGGACTTAAAATGTCTAGGGAAAAAGATGCCACAGCTTTCTTTGAGATATTTAAGAACAGGAAAGAAAGAAGGCATGGTGCAGAAGAAAGAGTAATGATCTTGGAGTCATAAGACGTTAAATTCAAGTCATAGTTTTACTGCTTCATACCTGAATGACTTTGGACAAGTCATTCAAAGCCTTTGGATCTCAGTTTCCTCATTCCTGTAGAATGAAGTTAGACTAGTTGGTATCTCAGATCCTATACAGATCTATGATCCTAAGTAGGAAGATCAATGATAGGAGAGGAACTGTGGTGAAGTTCAGAGGTGTCAAACTCATGGTCAGCAAAATTCAGTAGTGGACTGAACCAGATTTTAAGTTGATTCAGAGTAAAATTTGGTCTAGCCAGCACACAAACATTATTACATAATCATTCTTTGTAATTGGGAAATGTCCAATATGTGGCCTGAAGGGAGCCATCTTTTGTTTGAATGTGGGACCACTGATTTAGTGGGAGGAGAAGTGGTTTTAAGAGTTAAGAAGATCAGACATGTACTGACTATATATGCCTGACAACACCACAGATATTCTAGCCAAGATTAAGGCCCAGAACTAAGATGTATATTTCTTTCCATTCCATTTTTTAGGTGGAGTCAGATCTGTTTTTTTATTTATTTAGGGTGCCCCTGATATAGGAACTTCTTTAATGTAGACTGAGACCTTTTTTATCCTTTATTATCTTAGGGAGTTGCCTAGGGTATTGAGAGACTAATTGCTTTCCCAACAGCAAATCAAGTGGCATAGACCTAACTCTCCATGTTGTATATCTATTCAAAATGGATATGAAAAGAATTTTGAATCTGATACTCTTACTTCCCCCTCTCTCCACTTAAAAGGACTCTGACCAGGGGCAGCTAGGTGGCACAGTGGTAGAGCACTGACCCTGGAGTCAGGAGGACCTGAGTTCAATCCAACCTCAGACACTTAATAATTACTTAGCTGTGTGATCTTGGGCAAATCACTTAACCCCATTGCCTTGCCAAAAAACCCTCAACAAAAAAGACTCTGACCACTGCATATTGCACATTTCCACCTTTACCTTAATGATCAACAAATATTTCCCCAATTACCTTTCTGAATAGTCAAAAAGATGCTATTGTAAGCTAATTCTGGAGTCCAGTTGTTGTAGATGCTCCTGGAACCCATGTGGAATGGTGGGGTTCCACATTCTGGAAATAGGAAGGCAGGAGACAATGGTTAGAAAAAGAGAAGAGGCATAGAGGCCATGATACTATCACATTCTTGTTTTCTGCATCATCTCTCAGATGTAAATGAGGAGAATAGAAGCATCTCATCTATTTTTAATTAGTAGAAGTACTAGACTAAGAAGTGAAATTTGCCAAGAAGTACTAGACTAGGAAGTGTAATAATGGATAGAGTGGAGGATTTGACTTCTGGAAGAACTGAGTTCAAATTCAGCCTCAAGCAATTACTAGCTATGTGACTCTGAGCAAGTTACTTGATCCTTGTTTACCTCAGTTTCCTCATTTGTAATCCTAGCACCTACCAAAAAGAGTTACTATGAGGCATTAACATATGTAAAGTATTTTGCAAACCTTAAAGCAAAAAGCCTAGCAATTTTTTTATCTCATTCCTATTCTAAATGAGGAGACTTATATACTAAACCTGGCTTAGCCATATGACTAAGTTGTGACTTTGGGCCAGTTAATTCATCTTGTTGAGCCTTAATTTAATCATCTGTAAAATGGGGATAATAATTCTTATATTATGAATCTCATTGGATTATTAGAATACTGAAGAGAGATTATGTATATGAAAATACTTTTTAAAACGTTTACAAGTGCATCCAGACCTCAGGCTATCAAAACTTACGCCAATGTTTCAATATGTGGACATTTCTTCAGACTGGCTGCAAGCTGCTGGGCTCCTGTCCCTGTGAACTTATTGTACTGGACACTGTGGAGAAAAACCCATTGGTTGCTGATCTGGGAGGCTCAGTGTTATGAAGGCAAAGGATCTTGGGTCTGAGCCAGGGAGTAACTATCTCAACCCTACTTCCTATGAGTAGGAAACAGCTCTTACAGAAGTAAGGAAAAAACCACCAACCCACCCATCAACACTAACACTAACAAATCTAATAGCAATATGAAACAATGGTAAGAATGCTAAATTTGAAGTCAGCAGGTTTGTATTTAAATCCCATCTCTGTCACTTCCAATAGTTAGGAATCTGAGGAAGTCACTCCTCCAACCTTTAGTCATCTTACATTTAAAGTCTCTTTCAGCTCTAAATTGATGACACAATCTCCTCAGATTTGCTGATATGCCAAACTCCCACATTATGGAAGCATTAAGGGCCAATCCAAAGGAGGTAGGATTCTGGGCTGGGGCATTATATAAGTTTGGATGGTTGGAGTCTGAATGTTTATTGCCTGGTAATCAGAGGGATGCTCAAGGTAAGACTCCTATAGGAGAGCTGGTATTATTTTTACTTTCCTTGGGATAGCAATAATTGCCTTATTCCCTTAACACTATGCCAAGCAGCCTGACCTCCAAGGAATCTGTTCATCCTATGCCCTTTCACTCTGTCTCTAGTTCCCTAACCTGGCATTCATTTAATTCCAGAATCCCATGACCCTGAAGATTAAGCACTTCTTGTTCTCCAAACAACTCTACATTTAATGGTCATCAGGTGTGTGGCGGGGGTGGTTCTTAAAGAGTCCTTTTTTAACCTTTCCCATCCTGGGGACAAAAAAGGATTTTTGAATTTGGGCTTGTATCTCTAATTCCTCTGTCTCCTTTCAAAGTTTTCTCTGAGGATTGATGTTCCCTAGAGACTATAGCACAAACATGCCCTTTGCAAAAGGGTCAATTGGAGATACTAAGGTTGCATAGATCAACCCTCCCAAACCCTTCATCTCAGAGACCCCCCCCCCCCCATCTTGATCCTCTCCCAACACCTTCCAGACTTACTCCAGTACCCTCAGGGTCACCATGTTGGGAAGCACACTAGCAAGGTTCTCAGCTCCGGTATCACAGATACAGTTGTTGTACAAGCTGCCAAAAACAGAGGGGGAAGGATTGGATGCTTAGGGACCTAGGATATAGGGGAGGGAACCTCTGATTCTGTCTCACCTGACGACCTCACTATCACACTGACCACCACTGTGGGGAGAAAAGAAAAATATATTGTCTCTTCAGTCACTGGAGTGGCCCATTCAGGTATGAATAGGGTGTGTTAGGATTATTAGGAGTCATTTTTCATATCATCAGAATTACTAACAATGGCCACACACTCATTGTAGAGTATTGCTTTAATAAGATGAGCATTTCTTAGTCATGCTGCCTTACACATTGTGCCCATAATTTATTAATATCAATCACACTCTATTATGTACAAGGTACTGTCATATTGTCAGTGATAAGGCCATTTAAGATTATATTTGCAGCAGGAAGAATTTTGGTATTTTGGTAGGACTTAAGAAAATCTAGCATTAGAAGAAGTAGCAGGGGAGTCACAGGATCTTCTCTGATGGGTGAGAGAGAGATTGCCATTTTTCTGGAGCATTTTTAGGGCTTATTCTCTCAAATAAGGACTTAATCTCCCTGCAAGGCCAATGGATTTTTTTTTTAGTTTTCTAGAATACCCAAAGTATCAAGTAACTGCTGTGACAGGAAGCTCACTGCACCCAAACCATTAAATTTTTCCAAAATTTGTCAGGAAGAGCCCCCTCACTCACCTCAGTGTAACAAGAGATTTTGCCAGTGATGGCAGAGCCTTGGCTAACTCCGTTGCTCCCACATCAGTGATGCTATTCTGAGACAAGCTGGAGGAAACAGAATGGAAGGAAGAAAGTAGAGAGGAAGGTGAGGTAGGACAGAAGTACTGGTTAGTGTGATTCTTCTTCTGGGGACATTTGGAATAGCCCAAATTGATTCTTCATCTCCTTTAAGGCACCTACCACCCCCCTCTCTAGCAACATGGTTCTCTGCTCTACATTTTGAACCAAGCTTGGTTTTATCCCTGAGGCTAGGGATAGAGACAAAGTGATGAAAGGTCTGCCTTGGCACTTACTTTAGGGTTTCCAAAGCCTTTAGTTCTGGAAAGATGGCAGAGAGCTGAGATACACCTTCATCCCCAATCTTGTTCTCACTCAGGCCCTCCAGGCTATAAGAATTAACCAAACATAAAAACCATCAATTTGATTCTGAAAGGAATTTTTTCTAGTTCTCTGTTACATTCTCTCCTATACCTAGACCAAGAAGAGAAATGAAGAGATTTCCTTCTTATAAGTCATTATTCCTTGGAGATTGATAATACTCTTCTCCTACTGCTTCTAGTCCATTTTGTATATCCTACTGGATTAAAGGAAGCTGAAAGTTCACTCAAAAATACAAGGATAAGGGGGTGGCTAGGTGGCACAGTGGACAGAGCAAATCCAGCCTCAGACACTTAGTAATTGCTTAGCTGTGTGGCCTTGGGCAAGCCACTTAACCCCATTGCCTTGCAAAAAAACTTGAAAAAAATACAAGAATAAATTTGGTGATTAACAATAGCAGCATAATAGAAAAATATTAGTCTTGGTGACAGGAAAACTGATGTGAGTTTTGACTCTTCCTTATACTCACTACCTGGTGACCTTGGGCAAGTAGCTTAACCTTTTCGAGGCTCTACTTTTGTATTTTATAAAATAGGATGATAATATCTGCCCTATCTACCTCATAATAATATTGCAGGAATCAAATGTGCCCATGTATTTTATTCTCTTATATATATATATTTTTTACTACCATAAAAAGAGGCAGCCTAATGCCTCAAAGGTAGGAAGTTGGACTCTAGTCCTACTTATGATATTCTAGTTGTGAAACCCTGGACAAATCACATGACCTTTCAATGCCCCAGGCTAACTTTAAGACTAAATATTGTGAGGTCGGTCTATACAGGTAGAGTGAAGTTTCCACACTAGTGAAATCATAGATCTAGTCCAGAGAGAGAGACAGACAGACAGAGAAATAGACAGAAAGAATAGAGAGACAAGAGAGAGACAAAGAAAGACACACACACACACACACACACACACACACACAGAAAGAGAGAGACTATATATATATATATATATATATATTTTAAATATTTGAAAACATAAATGCACATCTGTACATTCAGAGATAAGGTGGCTAAAATTATCAATGGAGAGCAAAGACATATCTTCTTCTCTAGAGTAATCTCTCTTGATGACTTTTGCTACCCTGAGGAACCAGACAGAGAAAAAAGGGAAATGGGAAGCTTCTTATCAGAAATGACACAGGAATAGAATTTCCAAATTTTGGCTGGTTAAAAACCACAAAGAAAGAAATCATAGACCTCCTCTACTAGCCCTTCCCGGAATAAACAAAGCTCTGGGGAGCAGATTTTGGGGTCATTAGAATGGTATTAGACTCCAAGTTGACCTTGGCTGAATTCCTTCCTCAGGTAGAACCAGAAGTGAAAAAGAATTGAAAGTTATCCCCAATCCAAACTGGAATGTCATAGGCTCATAAAGTTAGAAGAGTTTGAAGAGGCCCATTGGTACAATCTCCTCCATTTACAAATGTGAAAACTGAGGTCTAGGGAGGTTAAGAAATTTGCCTGAGGTCATAGAGCTAGTAGGTGGGACATCTAAGATTCAAACTCTAGTCAAACCTTCTAACTCTAAATTTAATATTCTTTGTACTGTGAAGTGTATAGGACAATAGCAATCCATTGACCATGGATCATGTCCTTGTAGTCCTGGTTGGGAGGTGGAAAGATCATTTGGTCATAGATATAGAGATAGAAGGTACCTTAAAGGGCATCTGATATAACGCCCTTATTTTCAGATGAAGGAACCAAGTCCCAGAGGATTCCAGATTTGGCCAAAGTCATACAAGTAGAAAGCTAAAGAGCTAGGATTTAGATTAGTTAAATTAGATTAAATTAGTCTTCTGACTGTAGGCCTAGAATAGTTGTTTGATCAGTTTGTCAGCACTATTGTCATCAGTTATATGAACTCTCATTACTTAGTCTTGGGGTTAAAGAATTGAAGACTTCTGTTGAAATGAAAATCTGAGTGAGTGAGTAAAATGAAAAACAGAGGAAGTATACTAGTTCTAGAGTCAAAGAACCTGGGCTCAAATCCCAGCACCATTACTTAAGACCTGTGTGGCTTTGGGTAAGTCACATAAAAATCTATGGACCTCAGTTTTCTCATCTGTAAAATGAGGTCATTGGACAAGAAATATTCTCTAAATCCTTTCTACTTTTAAATGTATCTTAGGATAAGTGATTAGAGGCAGGGAAGAAAGAATTTCATCTGAGGCACTTTCCTTTCAAAGGATTAGAAAATCAAAGCTCAGAAATGGGAAATGATTTGCCCAAGGTTACACAGGTATTAAGTAGCAGGGCAAGCAGTTTAACCTAAATCCTCTGATTCCAAATCTATGATTTATTTTCTATAGATGCTTCATTGATAGTGCATTAGTTGGACTTTCTGTCATTCAAGATGGAAATGGGAAGTTTGGGCAGGTGAGTATTATGTTCAAAATTGTCTAGTCATATTCTTGGAAATTAGCTCCCACCACAGTCTGTATAGTCAAAATACAACTGGGTTTAGTAAGTTACTCAGTATAAAAATCTGACTAAAAAGAAATCAAAGTGAGGGTGATAAAAATTTTCTAAAAAGAAACCCATTTCTAATGATTCCTTTTGTCAAGCTGATATTAATATCTGTCAATAAACATTTATTATGCAATGACTTTGTGCAAAACATTGAGGATTTAAAAAAAAAGAGGAAAAACCAGTCCTTGCCCTCAAGGAACTTAGTCTAATAGGGGAGACCAACATGCAAACAAATATAAACAAAGCAAGCTATATACAACATAAACATGAATTAATTAAAGGAGAGACAGTACTGGGATTAAGAAGGATTGGGAAAGTTTTCCTGTAAAAGATAGAATGTTAGTAAGGACTAAAAGGAAGCCCAGGGAGATCAGCAGTGAGAGAAAAAGAGAGAGTTCCAGGCATGGGAGAGAGAATGCCTGGAGCAAGAGATGGCAGAAGGCTAATGTCACTGGATTGAGGATTTTGTATTGGAGATTAAGATTATAAGAAAACTGGAAAGGTAGGGGAGGGCTAAATTATCAAGGGCTTTGAATGCAAATAAAGCATTTTGTATTTGTTCCTAGAGACAATAGGAAACTAATAGAATTTATTGGATTGGAGAGTGGAGATGACATGATTGGATCTGTTTTAAGAAAATTACTTCAGGGCGGCTAGGTGGCACAGTGGATACAGCACCCGCCCTGGAGTCAGGAGTACCTGAGTTCAAATCTGACCTCAGACACTTTCTAATTACCTAGCTGTGTGGCCTTGGGCAAGCCACTTAACCCCATTGCCTTGCAAAAAACCTAAAAAAAATTACTTCAATGACTGAATGGAAAATGGATTGGAATAGGGAAAGTTTTGAGATCCATTTGCAGGTTATGGAAATAATATAGGCAAAAGGTAATTAGAGGCTTGTCCTAGAGTATAGGCAATGATAGAGGGAAGAAGAGGGCATATTTGAGAGATGTTACAAAGGTGAAATGGACAGACCTTGGCAAAAGATTGGATATGGGGAGGAGTGAAGATAATGAAGAATCTAGGGTGACTCCTTAGCTCATGAACTTGAGGGAATAGAAAGATGAAGATACCCTGCATAGTAATAGTGGAAATAGAAATTATATATGTGTATGTATGGTATTTATGTGTGTGGTACCATATGGGAGGAAAGATAATGAGTTCAGTTTTGGACATGTAAGTTTAATTTTGTCCTGCATTTTCTTTTTTTAGTTTTTTTTAGTTTTTTTTTGCAAGGCAAACAGGGTTAAGTGGCTTGCCCAAGGCCACACAGCTAGGTAATTATTAAGTATCTGAGACTGGATTTAAACCCAGGTACTCCTAACTCCAGGGCCGGTGCTTTATCCACTGTGCCACCTAGCCACCCCTTGTCCTGCATTTTCAAAGAAGACCATGACATCAGGGAGATGATGCCATGACAAACACATGAATTGGATTTGAGTGAGGTGGTACCATGCTAAGTTACCAGCCTCATTTTCTCCTCCAGAACTATCTGAGTGCAATGGCCAGATATGCATCAGGACGACTGGAGTTGGCCCCGGAGGCAAGGCAATCAAGATTCAGTGACTTGCCCAAGGTTGTACAGCTAGTATAAGTCAAATATCTGAGGCCAGATTCAAACTCTTGTCCTCCTGACTCCAAGGCCAGTTCTCTATCCACTGTACCACCTAGATGACCTTGTATGTAAATTTAAGCTGTCTATGGACATCCAATTAAAGATATCTGAAAGGCAGTTAAAGATGCAAGATTGGAAGTCAACAGAGAGGTTGGCAAAGGAAAGGTAGATTTGAAAATTATCATAGAGATTGTAATTAAATCCATGGGACCTGGTGAGTTCACCAAGTGAAGTAGTATAAAGGCAGAAGAGAAAAAGGGTCAAGACAGAACTCTGAGGGACACCTACAGTGAGAAACCATGATCTGGAGGAGGATCCAGCAAAGATGACAGATAGGAGGAAAATCAGGAGAGACTGGTTCCCAAAAACCTAGAGAGAAAAGTTTCATGGAGAAAGATTAATCACCAGTGACAAAGGTTGCAGAGAGAACAAGGAGGTCAGGGAGAATGCAGATTGTGAAAAGGCTAGTGGATTTGGCAACCAATAGATCATTACTAACTTTGCTGAAAGCAGTTTTGGTGGAATGATAAGATTAGAAGCTAGATTGTAGGGAATTAAGAATGTGTGAGGAAAGAAAGTGGAAACCCCTATCATAGATGACCTTTTCAAGGATGGTAGTTACAAAGCCCAGGAGAGATATAGGATGATAGATATTAGGAATATGACGGATCCAATGAGGGTTTTTTCAGGACAGGGGAGACATGGGCAAGTTTATAGTCAATAGGAAATGAGCCAGTATAGAGGGAAAAAATGTTTCCTTGAACTTGGCTTTCCCCAAACAGTTAATATATTTGATGGTTGTCAGTTTGATTTTTTTTTAATTCCCTAGACTTGAATATCAAGATTATCCTACGATTGCTTTACTGCAAATCAATGTAACATTCTAGCTCCACAAGGGGGCAACAGTGGTCCTGAGAGTTGAAGTTATTTGCTTAAGGATTTAATGGGAATTGAATTAGTTGATGACCCTCAACTCCAGCTCCGAATCTAATCTCTGGTGCCAGACTAGACCATGACCATTTTTCTTAGTACTCCTCTCCTACCCTTCCCCACCATGGAGGTTCTTGCTCATCAATTCTGTCTTTAATGAGGACAGAATAAGAGCAGAATATACTTACTCCAAATGCTGAAGAGATGAAAAAACTGCAAGTATCTTAACCAATTTTGGAAAGCCTTGGGGACCCAACACTGGTCCAAGCCTGGAAGGAAACAGCTTAAGTGAGTTCCCAAAAGAGTCAGTAGCAACATGGTATAGCAACCCAACGATTAGCCCTCAAAGGTCAGTATGACTTGGGTTCAAGTATGGCCTCTGTCATAATTGACTGTGTGACCCTAGGGATGTCACTTAATTTCTAAGTGCTTTAGGCATTTCCCTAAGACTGTAGAGACAGAGCCAATTTGAACTGATAGAGGCAGTTGCTTCAGGTTCTGAGCTATAAGGCTCAGATGAGTTTATTGATCTCTTTGTTCTCAGTCCCATCCTTCCATCTCTAGCCCCCTTCCAAGGTGGAGTTCAGAATGAAACAGAACTATTATCTGTGATATAATTGCCATCCTCATCTCTCCTACCCTTCCTTGCCCCTCTACACTCTATTCTTTCACCTTGCCCTGATCCTGAGTCCTCCATGTTTATACTAGAGACATCCACAGGGACCACAGAACATACTCCCAATGGACTAGACCACAGGCAGAATTGTGGACTCTGCTGCCTTCCCTCCAATGGGAAGGAACATTAAAGTCTCCAACTCTTCTATACCACAGGGCAGTCAAGTCATATTTATATAGCAGTTTAAAAGTTTCCAAAATATTTACTTTATGGCAGCTTGTGAGATTAAGTAAATTGTTAAATGTGCTAATTTTCATATCTTTAAAATGATGAACATAAGTGAAGGGACTTACCCCATGATAAGAAAGCTAGTAATATCAGAAGTAGGGTTTGAACCCAGGTCTTCTGACAACAAGTCACAGAATAAAGAGCTGAAAGGAATCTCAGGGTCTATGGAATCCAATGCTTTCATTTTTACAGGTGAGGAAACTGAGGCCCTAAGAAATTAAAGTGACTTGTTCAGAACTTAGTGCCTTTTTTTAAACTTCTTGACATGCTCCAGTGTTCACTGGGGAACTTTGCCTTTAAATCTTGATAATCTGAAAATATCCTCTTCCCCTCTAACTAGCTTTTATGAGGAAACTGAGTTATCACTCTTGGTCTCCTCCTTATTCTACCTCACCCATAGGGTTTTCTATTTTGCCTAGGACCCTAAATTTTGCATTCTTGATCTGGCATCTGCTGCTCAGATGAGCTGAGTGAGACATCTTAAGAGCAGGGATTTTTTTAATGCTTAAAATAATTCTCAAACAAAAGTGGCACTCAGTGGTTTTTCTCATGAATTTCCTCTTTTCTGTATTATTTCTAGCCCTGTACTAAACATACGTTATCTTCACAGTTCCCCCACCTAAACAGGAACTATTTGTCTTCTAGGTGGAGGAGGAGATTACCTTAATACTTTAATAGATGGTGTTAACAATGTAATGTAGGACCCATCCTATTCTTGCAGAGGCATTTTCCCTTAGAGAAACTCAGGGACAATCGATATAGTCTTTTTTTCTTAGGTAACAAGCTCCTGAACACTGCATTACTGTTTCCTAGGAGTTGGTAGGGAATTATAGTTTAAGTTAGTTGATACAGTTGGGTAGAACATGTGCTAAGGTCATAAAGAGAAAAAAATCAAAGATCAAAGATGGGCACATTAACCTTAGCCAGCTTTGTTACAAATGAGTACTTAGTCAAAAAAGGAAATGGGAGATATGATGTGGATCATCCTCATTAAGAGGAACAATTCAGACTTTAGACCTCTATGGGTTTGGGTGGGAATATATACCCAGGAGGCCACAGATACAAAGACAATCACATGTTACTCACGCAAATTCAAGTTTCTTCAGGTCTTTGATGGCAGGAAGAGGGTCACAGGTCTCAGTAGGGACATTTCCTGAGCTATGAAGAAGATGACATGAGTGGTGTTACAACACTAGAGTTGATCTTAGAAGCAGAGTGTGGTGATTAGTAGGATGATTTGAAAGTAAATGATCTCCTCCTCATTTTTGCCACTGGTGACTCTCTATACCTACATAACTAACACTTTGCTGTTTGAGATTTATTCCATTGAAACAAAAATAGTGACAAATTCCTTTTAAAGTATGAGTCATGGGAATAAAATACATTAATCCATTCACTGGTAGGGCTTAGCTTATCATATAACTTTGTATGAGAATAAATGAGATTGAATGAGGTTGTTTTTGGGGGGAGAAGAAAGAATGAATAAGGGGATGGTTTTGACCCTGGCCAAGGTGAAATGCTGCAGTAGAGGGAAACCTGGGGGTTAGCATGGTGACCCCACGAGCGGTAGAGAGGTAAAGAAAGCATTCAGATAACCTTTGCCTTCTAATTTTGCTAGGCTTTGAAGGTCATATTTACAGAACCTCATGATTATAGAGATCCTCATACATACATACATGCATATATATTCCATGAGAAGCACAGACTACATACATGGAATATCTCTCCATTGGAGAAACCAAAATCCGGTCTTCTCATTTAACAGATAAGGTGGCCACAAGTATTATCATTATTATTGTTTTATTATTGCTATTTTTAAAAGAAGATGTCTACAGGATTTTCTCACTTCTCTGGATGTCATTTTCTAAATTTTGATGGAAAAGTAATTTGACAGGCATGTGTCTGTTATCCTTGGTGTGGCCAGAAGGGGGCATTGAATATTTATCCAAATTAGAGAGAATGAGAATAGAACTTGGCTGTTGGGTTTCCTTTCTCCAACAGTCTTAAAAATGTCTTAAACTTCATTGGTCTTGAAATTTGGAGACTGGGTTCTTACAAGTTCCACCATAGGGCTCTTGCTTTTCTACCCTGTTGTTCTTATTTGGACTTAGGAGATCCCACTTTTCTCTTTCTACTCTTTGGAGGATAATGATTGGGCAAAATCTCATTTTTGTGTTTGTTTCTAGTGGGCTTTTTTTTCCCCAGTGGCAAAGGTACTTGCCTCCAAATGAACCCTCCAACCTGTCCCTAGCCCACCTTTCTCCAAGGCCCTTTTCTCCTTCCCATAAAGAACTATCGAAGTCAATTTTGTGCTAGTGAGTAAGCCACTTACCTCTGGAGATGCACCAGGCTACAAAGATCATCCACATCCTTCATGGACCTGACCTTGAAAGGTTCAATGGTGAACTTCACAGTGGAACTTCGGAATAATTCTTGTTCCCCATTCTGCCGAAGGGATTCCCACAGCCACACTGTGTCACTCAGAGAAGCCCTGTGGATGTAAGTCCTCAGACCCAGGATCTAGGAACTTGCCACAGGGAACAAAACCCTAGAGTGGACCCTAGGTTTCCAAAGTAGCCAGGTCCCAAACCAGGAGGAAAACAATTTTCTGCAAGGAATTGTCTAGCCAAAACTCTCTGTTCTTTATAATTCAGTTCTTCTAGGAATGCCCCTGATTACTCCAGTCCTCATTAATCTTTCTTTCCTCCCTAAGTCTTTGGTATTTATCATATATTAACATAATATTATTATTTCATGGTTGCTTATGTATCCTGTCTCTCCAATATTATTAGACTTTGGAAGGTAAGGACTTCATATGTTGTATAGCATTGGGCCATCAATGCTCAATAAAAACTCATAGAATGAATTATTGGAGTGTAGAAATGAAGAAAGGGAACTTCATATCAGTGAAAGTGTCTCTGGGAAGCTATGAAAAAACTGTGGAATCCAGGAGGAAATATTTTCCTGTTCCAGGGGTTAGTCTGATTAACTAAAAACTATGTTGTTACATCTAACCTGGCTTTCTATATCTAGGGAAAATTATTATTGGTTGAAAAGAAAGATACTTGAATTTGTAGTCTGTACTTATCATGGAATATATATGCATATATGTATGTATGAGGATTTCTGTAATCATGAGGTAATATAAACTATGACCTTCTATAAACATGACCTTGAATATATATATATATATATTAGAAAATCTTGTTAACCAAATTGTGGGTGGTTAACTTAATAGATCTGAAGATGGTATCAAAGAGTTCAAAAGTTCATTCTCTATGACAGCCAGTAAATCTTGAACTGTTCAATATTTATAGGCTATGTCACTAATTCCAGCTAGCCACTGAAAATGTCTTAGGTCATAATGAGGATTAGGTGAGATTGGAGATGGACCCAGGATAACCCATCTTCTCTAATGGAGACACAGCTCAAAGATCATTCCCATAGGAAAAGTGACATTATTTATGGTTGCTTTGGATTGTGGAGAAAGTATGGCATAGAGGAAAGAACTCTTTTACTAGAAAAAAAAGAGAATCTAACTTCTAATGCTAAAATTATTCAACAAACTAGCTGTAGCATCAGCAGCATATCCCTTCACCCTTTAAGGTCTTGTCTAGTTCAAACTCTCTATGTGTATATATGTGTTACATTGGGGGTGGTTTCATGTGGAAGACAAAAGTTATGAAGAGGGATATTGTAAAATGTAGCACGAGATAGGAGACTCATTCTCTGTCACTATATTCTATCTCATAATATTTTCTGAGAAACTGGGTGGTAGGGAGTGATGGGGGGAGGAGGAAAGGCCAGGAAGGTGGTGGGGGCCTGATTTCTTAATGATTGTCAGTTTTCCTCCCATTTCAGTCCATCCCCTGCCCAGGGCCTCACCTGAAGCAAGTGACACAATCAAGTTGGACAAGGATTTCTAGCCCATGGAGGTCAATGGAAGTATTCCTGAGATCTAGGTAGAAGTCTTTGCCAGCTGCTTTCAGGGCCTCAGCCAAAACATACACATCTGGTGGAGCCAGGCGTACGCCCCAGAAGGAAAGGCAGGAGGGTAGCCTAGTTGTTACATGCTGCCACAAGTGGCTGTCAGTCCCCTCGTGGGCACAATGCAGCAGCTCCAGGAGCCTCCCAGGTCCCAGTGTCTCAGGCTGTAGTCGGGTCAGATAACTCAAAAGTACCTTCCGCCTCTTGCATATAAGGCCAACCTGCTCATCCCCTCCAAGAGGTCCAAGACAGGAGGACAAGGGCTGGAAGAGAAGCCCAGTCAGGAAGTGGGGTACTCGCTCTAGCCAGTTGTCATAAGGTTTCTTCTTCCTAGGGGTCAGGGCTAAGTACCTGGAGAGCTCCTTGTCTCTTACTTCCTCACTAAGTGCCAGTCTTAGAGCTCCCAGAAAATTCTGCAGAAGAAAAGTAGAAAAAACCATCTCTGGTTCCTTGGATTTTGGAAGGAGCAATAAAAAGTTGGCAAATTCCTTCATTTCTGTGGAGAGGAACTGATCCTCTCTTAGGACATTGCAGTGTCTCTGGCCTAGTTCCCAAGCGAGCTCTGTCAAACTTGCCAGGCAGTCCCTGGGCCAGGTTTCAGATCGTCCCTTTTCCCTGGCTTTAAGCATTGAGCAGAGGAGGTTGACAAAGAGGCCCGTGAGGGTGGAGGGAAGTTGGGCTGGACCCTCTGAGGCCAGGATCTTCTCACAAAGCTGGCAGAGGTAGAGGCACACAACAGGGTTGTAGCAGTGACTGTGCAGGTAGGGCTGGGCCCGTAAGAGTCTCAGGGCTTTATCCCTGTCTGATGGTGAACTCTGGAAATATTTTTCAAAATAAGACTCTACCTGCTCAGGAGAGAACCCCTGCACCTCCAGGAGGCTATCTACCTTGGCCAAGTACTGAATAAACCTTCCCTTTGGCCTGGCTGTGATCAGTAGCGTGCAACCCCTCAGGAGCTTCCTTTGGAAGAGGCCAGCCAGCAGTCCTTTGATAGACCGGGACTCCCCAGGAGAGGCGCTGGATGGATAATTCAGAAAGCCATCTTGCCCCTCCAGCTCCTCAAAGGAGTCCAGAATAACCAGAATGCGATTTGGGTGCTTCAAAATGTATTTGAAAACTTCATCATTCTCTTCCAGTGAGTGATTACAGAGTCTGAAAAACAGATCCTTCAAACAGTAGTCATTTCCTGGCAAGTTCAGGCTACGACATTTGTAGTGAAAGACAAATTCATACTGGGGAAGCTGGCCCTGAGCCCAGTTCCTACAGACTTCCTGAGTCCAGGCACTTTTGCCCAGACCAGCCTTGCCCAGTACTGCAATCACCTGAGTCTCCCTCTTCTGCCCTCTGGTGCTGGCAAACACCTCTTTCCATCTCACACGGGCCTTTTGTCTCTCTGTCCAGTCCTGGATTGCCAGTTCCTTCTCCTGATACTTGCTATTTTTCTCCACCTGGGTTCTTGTGAGTTCCTGATCAATGTAATAATGACTGGTGGGACCTTCTGGAACATCCTCATAAGTCTTGCGAAGAGCATGACAGAACTGTTCCACAGACTCTGCAAAAGCCCAAAGGGGAGTTGATAACCCAGTCATCTGAATGACTCCCCTACACTGCTATCTTAGTTTAAACAACTCAAGAGTCACCTCTCAACCAACATAGCAGGATGGTTCTTAACCCTTCTCTCCACCTAGTGATATCTTTCAAGGCTCCCTCTCTTTCCATAAAGTCTTCCCTGATTTCTCTGGCCCATCTTTCCCTTCTCTTAAGTTTTACTACTTCTATCACACAATTTAGCCCTTGACTTCATAGAATTTTGTTCCTGAAGAGTTTCCGGTGTGGAATCCTGACTCCCCAACTAGAGTTTAGGATCAGAGCAGGAAAGGTGATGGGATTTTAGATTTATGATCCACCCAAGAGGGAACTTGAAAGGTCATCTGGTAAGAACCCTTCATTCTGCAAATGATGAAACTAAAACCCAAAGGGGTTAAATGCAAGTGTGTATTGGTAAAAGTTTAACAGCTGTCTCTATTTAACAGCTGTGGGGAGGGGGGGGATATATACAATACATACTTTTAAGTTTAATCTACATTGTTAACATTTTGTCCATCCTTTTAAAGTCTAGACCAGTAGTGTTTAAACTCAAATAGAAATGGATTCCTGCAGTCTGCATATTGACTTAGAAAACCACAAATTAATATTATCTATGCTGTGTTGTATTTTTATTTTATTAATCATTTTCCAATTACATTTTAGACTGGTTCAACCACATTCTAGGCTAGTAGTCTTGAGGTTGATACTTCTGTTTTAGACAACCAACAAAACAATAAATAAATTCTAGATTTGTAATTTTTGTTGATTTTTGAGAAGTAAAAGTCACACTGAAAATTGAACAAATGGTCGGTTGGAACTGGCTATACACTCCTCTGTAAATGACACCCAAGGTGAGATAAGTAACAGAAATAGGATGATGGTAATACGGCAACATAAAGGAAACAGTTCAATAGAATCAGTTAAATTCCATTGAGTTCTAATGTTTTGAGAAAGACAAGGTCAAGATATGTAGGATGCTACCTTTCCATTTCTTCCAAATCCTACCTGCCCCTTAATTGGCATGTTATGTCCCTCAAATACATACCTGTTTTTCTGTCTTGTGAGGTTAGAGCTGAAGACTCAGGCATATTGGGCATATCTGCTGCTGATGGAGCAAATGGACTGGTGGAGCCATGCCTGTCTGGGGACACTGGGAGGCTCTGTACGATGGCATCACCCCCTGATGAAGCTTGTGAATCAAAAGTGGTCTTAAGTGAGCTAGTTGGAAAAACTTGAAACACTGAAGCTAAGACTAGCTTTTCCACCTATGTTTATTCTCATACCCACTGCCCCCATACTCTACTTGGATCTATAAGGCTTTAGGAAATTGTGGAAAGTAGAAAGGGAATTTAAAAAATTTCCACAGGGGTTCCCTGTCAATATCACTCCCTCTCCCTGACCAAAGGGCTCAGATTTTTCATGGGTTCCTGTCATCACATCCAGGTGAAGCTGGAAATGGTTAGATTCCTCCATTTTGTAGTTAGAGGAAATAAGGGCTCAAGAAAGTAAAGTATAACAGAGGTGAAAGTCAGATCTCTCTAAACTCAATCTAAGCCTCTTCCTATTAAATTACACTTTTTCTGTTGCTTCAGTTCATTTTTGTCTTTAGGAGTTTTTTGTGGGGGGGGCCACTGATAAGGGAGGAAGATGAAAAGTCTTAGAAAACCAAAAAAGTTTCACCACATAGGCAAATATCCTGAGAAGTGAGAATAGGAGCAGGGAGTAAAGTACCTCATTTTTCATCCAGACTGAGCTGCCTAATATTGGTGTAAGTGAAGGGTAGGATTGACACCTATAATATGCTTACTTGGGTATAGGAAGATGTTGGAGACACTTTTTTCCATTGTGAAGTGGAAGACACCTTGGGGCAGAGTAGGGAAGGTGGGGATGAGTTGAATGGGTCCTCCATTGAAATTCAGACAGGCAAGAACAGAACTGGAAGAGGACACTAAGGAAGATAGGGTAAACATCAACTTTAACAGCTGTGGAGGTGAATTCCCTAGTCCTGAGGGGATTCCCAAATGACTTTTAAAGGATTAAATTTCCTAGAAAGTGTTGACTTATGTAGGACTATACATTTCAAGGGTAGGACTTTCTTTCATCGATTCCATAGGAAGAAGAAATAGGGCAGAGAAGGGAACTTTATTTGGAGTTAGATGATCTAGGTTTGACTTCCAGTTTCCTGCTATTCACAACTTGTGTGACATTGGGCAAGACATTTTTTTCTTTCTGGACCTCAGTTGCAAAATGAAGAGATTGGACTTTAAGGTCCTTTAAGTCCCTTCCGACTTTAAGACCTCTAATATTATAATCAAGTTTTCTCCATCAATCAAGTTTTCTGACCAGCCTATTTATAAATATATGTTTGTATGCTAGACTGAAATATATGACAGGACTTGGTGTGAATTATGTTGATAGGTTATTGGGGTTGGGTATGGGAGGGAGAAAATAAATTTTTGAAATTGAAATATAGATTAAGAATTGAAAGGACTTGAAATCTATCTAGTCAAGATACTCTCTTTTTCTAAATGAGGAATTGAGGCCCAGAGAGATTAAGCCCAGTCACATAGGTAGTGGGATCTCTGACTTCAAATCTAGTACTCTTTCCAAAGCAATTTTTCAAGAAATTCTTTTCATTTCCCATTTCTAATCTCTCTCTGGCTAGAAAACTAAGCTACCACCCAGAAACCACTGCCCCAGGACTCTTTAACTATGACCAACATAAACAGAACTCTTTCCCCAATTCTCCTCACATACCTGGCACCAGGAAGGTTTCTTCTGTGGAAAGCAGGCTGGGCTTGGCAACCTGGCCTGGGAGAGGAGACAGGGAGTCCTTTGGGGTCAAATTGTTGCTGGAAGACACTGTCACTAAATTGCTGGAATATTCCATCCCCATTGGAATAGTTGGGGATGCCTCTGTCAAGAAAGAGGAAAAAAATAATATTTCATGAAGGATAGGCTCATCCATCCCACCCAAACTCAAGGTAGCCTGTCAAAAGTGGGATGTAGGTCAGATGTAGGTGAGGAACTGACTATTATCATCGACTGAAGATTAACTTTCTGAGCAAACTAGAGGTGGTTGTTCTGGATAGAGCAGGAATTTTCTCTATCAATAATCACCAGGAAGCTCAGGTACCTTCCTCTTCCATTCCTGACAAGTCGCATTTGATTCATTCATTTTTTTTAAATTGTATTTTATTTTTCCAATTACATGTAAAGATAGTTTTCAACACTGATTTTTTTGCAAGATTTTGGGTTCCACATTTATTTGTCTCCTTCCCTTCTCTCTCCCCTCCCTATGACATAGGTCTGTCAGAAATAGGTTATTAAAGTACATTCATGTTTAACACATGTCCATTTTAGTCATGTTGTGAAAGAAATGATTCATTCATTTACAACCCTGGCTCCTAAAGTGGGCTTCCAGGAGAGGACTGAGTAAGAATTGGGGATGATTGTCACTTATAAGTCACCACATCCTTAGAAGCCTCTTAGGGGAATTACTATTCAGAGAGCAGAATGATGACTTAAAGACACAGTTGGCTACACTGTGATAACTCACACCTGGCCAAATGTTTCTTTGTCTGTTCCCAGCTACATAGCCTAACTCAACCATTAGAATGGCAGCCTCCTTCCCCCCCCCCCCCCCAGTATAGGGTTTATCTCCTCCCTCAAATGAGGAGATACTTAACCCAGATAAGGGGGCAAGAGATCTGATATCAGTATATTTTATTTTCTCCTTTCTTACAACCTTCCCATTTTGCTCAATCATCTTGCTGCTGCACTCCTCCCTCCCCCCCAATCCTCACCTATCACAGTAGAGATTATGCCCCCAGCCTTGTCTAAATTAATGCTTAGAACTGCACCCTAGAGCTGAACTTGATTGGACAGTGGAAGGTAAACTTTCCTGATTTATAATATCCAGTTGTTCCCAGACAATGTTTCACATTCATTTACCTTGGATATCTTGGGACATGTGCCTTGAAGGTTGACACATAACCCTCATCATTTCAGCTCCTTCTCTTTTTCACCTCTTGTTTTTATGATTGCCTCAGGAAAGGGTATAACAACTGATTGCCCTATTACTCAATCTACTGTTCCTATGATTCTTCAAACAAAAACTCCCTTCCCTGGACACTATTCCTCTAGAAGGGCTGTTCCTCCTTATGAAAGTGTAGGAGCTTGAGGACAAGAATTAAGGCATGCAATTGTTGCTTAGTCAATGCTTGTTCATTCATTAATGCAAGCATACATCCCTATTAGACTCCAAAGAGGGAGCAGATCATTAACTAAGAATCTAACCCTGTTCCCCATGACCCTTGTTGATTTTTAAAGTTCCAGTTCCAGAACTGGTCAAATGTACCACAAACATTTTCTTCAGCTCTTTGGTCAAGTTTAAGTCTCAACATGTATAAAGTGAAAACATTAACTCCTTAAGGAAGAATCTCTAAGACAAAATGGGTAAACAAAGAGAAGGGTGGGTCAATGATATTCTACAGTCCTTCATTCTCCTATTACCTTCTCACAATGGAATTGCTGTGGAGGAGGAGCCTTGTATGACATATCTGATGAAGTGTTTCTGGGGGTTGAGGAATGTGTAGTTGAATGAAGACTTTGGAAATAATAACAGTAACAATAACAATAATAATAATAATACTTTTGTTTATATAGTATTTTATTTTCTACATAATTGTTCACTATAGTCTTTCTTCTGTTCAAAGTAGCTTCAGGTGCCCATGCTATTTTTGAATACCAAAGATGGTCCTTCATAGAAATGGTCCCTGTGGCTCATTTGTAATAATAATAATAATAATAATAATAATAACCCCTTATATTTGCATGGTGATTTATAGTTTACAATGTTGCTTTCATTTTTTATGCCATTTTATTCTCTTTGGAGAGATTATGGATTTCAAGCTCTCCTTGGTCAGAAAGACTCAGGTTCAAGTCCTCTGACTTGATTATGACAAACAATGACTGCATGCTTTTGGGTAAGATGATGACTATCTCATTTGTTCTTTTGGCAATTCTCTAAAATTTAATTTGCAGAATAGGTACTGACCTGCATGGGAGAAGGGAATTTCCTCCTCTGGAAATTCCCTATACCAAATGAAATCACAGGTACAGTGCCTGTTCCTACCCTGTCCTTGAGTCTTTCAAATGATGCTGTGAAGAAAGGCAAGTATTATAATCCCCATTTTAAACACAAGGAAGTAGGCCTAAAATGATTGTTTTATTCAGGGTTGTACAGGTAAGGTTTCATCTACAAAACTGGAAAGCTGAATTGGGTGACTTCTAAGGTCCTATTGATTTCAAAACACTCAACAAAAGGGAGGTCAGAATTGCTTCTGAGTTTTGATTATAGAGGAAGATGGGGGGAGGGTGAAAAGGAGGAAGGTACACTAGATATCCAGAGACCTAGAAAAAAGCTACTTTCAAACCACTGTCAACCACACCAGGAAAGAGTTACTTTCAATCCATTGCCAACCATAAATAGTCAAAAAGAAAGGACTTGTTTTTCCTATCTCCCCCTCCAGAAATCCCAAACCCATGAACCTGTCCCTCAAATATTATAGTCACTTGTCCCTCTGTTCAGAATAATATAAAATTGAATGTCAACATAATTAGATAATAGCAAATAAATAGATTTGCACTATAAACTTAATAGAAACTAGCAGCTTGAGTTTGAAATGACAAACCTATTTCAAAATCTTAGTTAGGGACAACTATGCCCACCTGGCTTTCTGCGTTTGGTCTCCCAACTGTCTGACTGAGGATCAGGATCATCTGGAAACACTGTAGAAAAAAAATCTTTGAGTTAGTGTTCAATGTTAGCCTTGCATGGAATGGAATTAGGCCCATTTGCTTGAAGGAACCATAAATCTATAAAGTCTTGTAGTAGAAAGAATCCATTTTCTTTTGACTCACAAAGACCATTTTCAATATCTCTACCTGGGCCTATCTTGCCTCTACTTTTCTTCTTACTACCTAAGCTAATGAAGTTGCTCCAGAATTACTTGGGTCTTGTGAATTTGTTTTAGGTTCTAAATTTTGAAGATGGCTCATTTTGAAAAGGCAGTCACACACAGTCCAGAGAGATGAACCCAATGGCTTCCCTCCCAAGGTTTTCCATGGACAATGAAGGCTGACATCTCCTAAAGCCAAGAAAACACATTCACATTCCCAGAACTTGATTATGACCTTTACACCTTCCCATTCTGCTTGTCAGCAGAAAACTCAGGAAGGTCTTAGTGCTAACTTTTTATCTTAACTGGGGATCTATCCTATGTTGGAAGACATTCTTTAGCATGAAAACATTAGACCAAAAGATCATATACCTGGAGCTGAAAGACTTCCACAATCAGGTACCAAGTACTGAAGAGAATGTCTAAAGAAACAAAGTCAGGCAAACTAACTTCATAACATCCTCTTATTTTCAAAGATTAAACATCCATTTCTGATTTCTGAGTGAATGAGCTTTAATTATCTAAGAATCTGGATAAGATTATATCAACCAGCAGTACAGACTGAACACCTACTACAGACAAGGCTTTGTTCTGGGAACTGTTGGGGGTAGTTGAAAAGTAGCAGATTGTTGCCCTCATACTTGAGGAGGTTATAATCTAAGGAAAAAAAGAAAGACAACCCAGAAAAATCTAAAGTCTATGGGTAGGGACTATAAACAAAACAGAACCAGTCAACAAAACTGTAAGGTACTATAGTAATCAGTATTTAATGATTGCTGAAGAAAATGCAGAATAGGGAGAATTAGTTCATTCATTAACAATTTTATCAAGTGCTAGCTATGAGAAAGGTTTGGTACTAGATACTGAACAATCTAGAAAATTTTTCATTAGATTGTAAACTTCCCATTAGATTTTAAATTTCTCAAGAGCAAGAACTGTCTTTTGATTCTTTTTTGTATCCTCAGTGCATAGTACCTGGTATAAGGTGGGCACTTAATTGATTGATCTCTAGAGGAAAGGCAAAATTTGGAGATAAAGTTGGGAAGGATAGGAGTTTATAAGGGAGGTGAGGAAGGCAGAAAATGGTGGAATGACTTTGTGTCAAGATGCCAAGTGGTCATAAAAACATTTTTTCTATTTCAGGGTGAAATTATGGGACAGGAAATAGTATTTACTCAAATGAATAATCTTAAATTCAGAGGCTATAATAATGAGTGGAAAAGAAATGACAGAAACCCAAGGAAGGTTCCCATGAGAAAGACAATAAGAAAATGGGTAGCAGAAACATGTGAACTCTTCTATTAGAGAAGAACTGGAACAGCAGAATGAGATATATTTTGGGGGTATGGTCAATGGGGGCATTAGTTTTACTAGACTACTTTTTTACAGTAGTTTTTCTTTTTCTTTTCAATTGGAGAGAGATGGGAGAGAAAATAAACTTGTTAATTGAAAAAAATTTTGAAGAGAAGAAACAGGTAAACTGCTATAAGATAGCAATTCCTCTAGATGTTCAGATTTTGGTTGTCTTGTGAGAGGAAACCAGCAAAAGTATTTAATCTCTTTGTGCCACTGATGGCACAAATTTATAGTACAATGTACTTCAAACTCAATGCAAAGGAACTAAATGGAAGAATCAAGGGGGAGACACAACAAATTTCAGGAGAATGATTTTGATGTTTCAGAAGGATAGAATGGGAGGGGGTGGGGTTTTGGGTGGAAGTGATGGATGGGGAAAAGAAGATGATTGCCATTCCCAGTAGAAACTGCTGGGTCATTCACTTACATCTTTTCTGACATTTCTGTGATTTCTGTGGTATCTCAGTCATTGCATCTATATTCTCGTTGACCACCTCATCTGGACCAATGTTCCCTAATTTTAGAAGAAAATCAGTCAGTCAATAAAAATTTATTAAGTATCTACTCTGTGCCAGGCACTGTGCCAAGCACAAGCAAAGAAACAAAAATAAGAAAGATAAAATTGACTGATCTCTAAGTTGTGTCTCCTTCATACCAATGGCTGGAAATTTCACAAACTCATTAGAGTACAACTTATAATGACCAGATGAAATGGTTTTCCCAGAAAGAATAAGCAAGAATTTAAGGCCTAAATCAACTAAGATATCCCATACTTACCAAAAATGCCTTCTGTCTCTAGATGTCGATCTGAGAACATGTATTCTGCCAGTGCCGCTGCCAAGGAAAGGAAAAAATAATCCATCAATAAGCCCAAAGAATTCTTCTATTTTTCATTGCCATGAAAATTGGCAATTTCATTGCCAATTATTTTCTGTACAAAGAGGCTCTGTGGCCTAGCACCCCCATTCCTTGAGCCAAGTCTTATTTCAGTCTATTACCTGACAGGGACTGCTCAAGAAGCATTTAAGTTTTACATCATCACAAACAGCAAGAAAAAGCAACATGGCAGCTAAACTGTCCATTTATTTACTTGCAATCTATAGTAACTCCCCTAAGCATCTGAGTTCCCCTTCCTTAAAAGTTCCTGTAGAAGTTCCAAGAACTCTGAAGAAGTGATTCCTCACCATCCTGTTCTTCCAAAATCAGTCCTGGGCCATTGGTTAGCAAGCTTCTTCTTGGGTAAGTCAAGTTTTCCATTCTTGACAATGATATTATGATCCCTAGAATGCTCAGGAATTTTCCAAGTTGCTCATCCCTTTCTCTCCCTATTTCCCAGGAACCTGAGAGCAAGAAGCAGGTGACATGCTTCAGCATAAAGATATCTACTACATTTCTTGACATGTTTATAATCCTTGTTTTTTGTAACTGCCAAATGAATCAACCCAGGTACTATACTCCTGTTCCTAACATGCTAACTCCAGTTCTGTAATCCATTGAACAAGGCTCAAAACTCTTACTCAAGTTAGAGACTTGCCATGATACCCAAGAATATCCCAAGAAATACCTATTATAGGAACTACTACTGAAGATCTAAAAATAATAGTGTTGTGGTTCAGGTCCTTGGGGTTTTTATGCCCCAGGATATTAAAAACTCTTTTTCAGGAAGGGAGGTTTCACTTGCAAGAATTTTCCTCATTCTGAAATTTGTTAAACTACTACTTAATTTCTCACACACCTGCCTCTGACCTGATTTGCTTGACTCTGGACATTTATAAGTTAGAGGCCACATAGAGGTCAACAGGAATGATCTGTGACATCAGGGTGGAGGCCTGTGTGGGGACTCACCTGGCCATGGCAATAGTGATCATAGCAGCAACTGTAACTTTGGGAATTCTCAGTCCAGTGAGGATAAGGAATTCTTCTCAGAAAGAGATTATAGAGAATCCTTTGCTGGCCCTGGGTATAGCTAGGATGACTATGGCAACTCTATTATCCATATGCTGTTTTGGGTAGCAGTACCAGGGTAGAGAGGAGTGTTGGGGTAGTCACAAAGGAATAGGGACACTATTCACAGTTTCAAAGTAAAAAGGAATACTAGTCCTTGCAGCTGCAGGGGACCAGGGGTGTTTCTTATGTAAAGATCAGAGGACAGATCAGATCAGTGACCATACCACTCCTAGGATCACACTACCTTGGAGGCACTTGCAGATGATCAGATAACTCTGAAAACAGCAGGAAGCCTGAAGAGAACTTTACCAGCCCCAGGTGAGTAGAGCCTAACTTTAACATAAAGTCCAAAATCAAGAAATAGATTGGGAAAATGAACAAACAACAGCAACAACAAAAAGAGCTTGACAATAAAAAGCTACTATAGTGGCAGGGACAACAAAGTTATAACTCAAAAGAAGACAGTGATGTGAAAAAGCCGCCCAAAAAAGCCTCAAGAAAAATACAAACTGGACCCAAGCACAACAAGAATTCCTGGAAGAGTTAAAGAAAGAGATAAGTATAGTAGAGGAAAAACTGGAAAAATAAATTTGATGCAAGAAAATTATGAAAAGAGAATGAACAGCCCAAACTTTACTGAAGAAACTCCTTTTTTTTAATCAAAGATTTTATTTGAGTTTTACAATTTTTCCCCCAATCTTACTTCCCTCCCCCCACCCACCACGGAAGGCAATCTGTCAGTCTTTACTTTGTTTCCATGTTGTACATTGATCCAAATTGAGTGTGATGAGAGAGAAATCATATCCCTAAAGAAGAAACAAAAAGTCTTAGAGATAAAAAGATCAGACAATAAGATATCTGTTTTCCCCGCTATATTAAAGGGAGTAGTCCTTGAACTTTGTTCAAACTCCATGGTTCTTTATCTGGATACAGATGGTATTCTCCATTGCAGACAGCACAAAATTGTCCCTGATTGTTGCACTGATGGAATGAGTGAGTCCATCAAGGTTGAACATCACCCCCATATTGCTGTTAGGGTATACAGTGTTTTTCTGGTTCTGCACATCTCACTCAGCATCAGTTCATGCAAATCGCTCCAGGCTTGCCTGAATTCCCATACCTCCTGGTTTCTAATAGAACAATAGTGTTCCATGACATACATATACCACAGTTTGCTAAGCCATTCCCCAATTGAAGGACATTTACTTGATTTCCAATTCTTTGCTGCCACAAACAGGGCTGCTATGAATATTTTCGTACAAGTGATGATTTTACCCTTTTTCATCATCTCTTCAGGGTATATACCAGTAGTGGTATTGCTGGGTCAAAGGGTATGCTCATTTTTGTTGCCCTTTGGGCACAGTTCCAAATTTCTCTCCAGAAAAGTTGGATGAGTTCACAGCTCCACCAACAGTATAATAGCGTCCCAGATTTCCCACAACCTTTCCAACAATGATCATTATCCTTTCTGGTCATATTGGTCAGTCTGAGAGGTGTGAGGTGGTGCCTCAGAGAAGCTTTAATTTGCATTTCTCTAATAATTAATGATTTAGAGCAATTTTTCATATGGCTATGGATTGCTTTGATCTCCTCATCTTTAAATTGCCTTTGCATATCCTTTGACCATTTGTCAATTGGGGAATGGCTTTTTGTTTTAAAAATATGACTCAGTTCTCTGTATATTTTAGAAATGAGTCCTTTGTCAGAATCATTAGTTGTAAAGATTGTTTCCCAATTTACTACATTTCTTTTGATCTTGGTTACAGTGGTTTTATCTGTGTGAAAGCTTTTTAATGTAATGTAGTGAAACTCCTTAAAAAAACAGAATTGGCCAAATGGAGAAAGAGATACAATAGCTCAAGAAAGAAAATAATTCCTTAAAGATAAGAGTTGGATAAATGAGAGCTAATAATTCCAGGAGACTAAAACAAAGTCAAAAGAATGAAAAAAGTAGAAAAACAATTTACCTAAAAAAATAGATTGAGAGATAATTTAAGAATTATTAGATTACCTGAAAGTCATGATCAAAGAAAGAACCTAGACATCAAATTTCAAGAAATTATCAAAAAAAAAAAAGCCTGATATCTTAAACCCAGAGAAGGAATTCATCAAGCACCTCCCAAAATGAAATAGTCCTGGGAATATTATAGCCAAATTCCAGAACACCTAGGTCAAAGAGGAAATACTACAAGCAGTCAGAAAGAAACAATTCAAATACTTTGGAGCCATAGTCAAGATCACACAAGATTTAGAGGCTTCTATATTAAAGGAGCAGAGGGTTTAGTAGCAAAATATTCTGAAAGTCAAAGGAGCTAAGATTACAATCAAGAATAATCTATCCAGGGGCAGCTAGGTTGCACAGTGGATAGAGTGCTGGCCCTGGAGTCAGTAGTACCTGAGTTCAAATCCAGCCTCAGACACTTAATAATTACCTAGCTGTGTGGCCTTGGGCAAGCCACTTAACCCCATTGTTTGCAAAAAAAAAACTAAAAAAAGAATAATCCATCCAGAAAAATTGATGATAATCCTTAAAGGGGAAAAGGAATAATGAAAGAAAGGATTTTTCAAGCTTTAAAATGTGACATTTAAACAGAAAATTCCAGAGAAGTGTATATCTATCTATCTATCTATCTAT
Source organism: Macrotis lagotis (assembly GCF_037893015.1). Classification (NCBI taxonomy): domain Eukaryota; kingdom Metazoa; phylum Chordata; class Mammalia; order Peramelemorphia; family Peramelidae; genus Macrotis; species Macrotis lagotis. The sequence continues at coordinate 13,463,502 of NC_133665.1, read as the reverse complement.
CTATCTATCTATCTATCTATCTGAAAAAATAATTGTAAGGATTTCAATAAAATTAAACCATTTCTATCCCTCTATGGGAAGATGATACATATTACTCCTAAGAACTTTATAATATTTAGGGCTGTTCAAAGGAGTTTATATAGATAGAGATCATGGGTGTGAATCAATTATGTTGGAATGGTTTCTAAAAAAATGGAAAGAGTTAAAAGGAATAATGCATTTAGGAAAAGGGAAAGGTAGATTGGGGAAAATTTTCTCTCTTAAAAGAAGCACCAGGGGCGGCTTGCAAAAAATCCTTAAAAAAAAAAGAAGCACCAAAGGAAGAGCAAAGGAGAGGGAATTGGGGGTGATTGTGGCAGGCAATGTTTGAACCTCACTCTCATCAGAATTGGTTCAAAGAAGAAAGATGTATATATATATATATATATATATATATATATATATATATATATATGTATATATATATGTATGTATATATATATGTATGTATGTGTGTAGATGTGTATATGTATAAACTCAGTTGTGTTTTAAAGGAAAGTTGGAGAGAAAGGGTATTAAAGGAAGGGGAGGATGATAAAAATTAGATTAAGGGAGGCAATGGTTTAAAAAAGGGGAGGAAGAGAAATAGAATAAAATAGGATAGAGGAAAACACATAGTAATCATAACTGAATGTGAATGGGATGTACTCATGCATAGAATGGAGTTTTGGATGAATGAGAAATCAGAATCCAATAATATGTCATTTATAAGAGACACACTTGAAATAGGATATATACTCAGAGTTAAAATAAAGGCCTAAAGAAGAAACTTTTGCTCCAGATGAAGTAAAAATGGCAGGGGTAGCAATTTCAAACAAAGCAAAAGCAAAACTAACCTAATTAAAAGGGGGTAATCAGGGAAACTATATTTTGCTAAAGAGTTAGAAAAGGAAATAACAAAAAATTTTATAGCAAGTTTTTCTGATAAAAGTATTATACATACAAACATACATACATACATACATACACAACTTTCCTCTTTGAACCATTCTCTGATGAGAGTGAGATTCAAACATTGCTTAATTTCTCAAATATATACCAAGTATAGAACTGAAACAGTACTTTTTCATGAATTGTCTGCTATGCCTGGAATGCACTCTTCCCTCAACTCAAGTTAATGATTTATGTGGGTTCATTTTATATTATGCAACTTCAATAAAGCTGTTAATTGCTTCAACTAGTTTTTCAGTTAGAGTCTCTAAGATACTATAAGTATACCATCGTATCAGCTACAAAAATGTTTGGTTTCTTCATTGCCTATGTTTATTTCTTCAATTTTTTCTTTTCTTACTACTATAGTTAACATTTCTGATACAATATTGAATAATAATGACTATAATGAATCTTGTTTTTCTTTTGTTCTTATTGGACAGGTTCCAATTTATCCTTATTACAAATAATATATACTCTTAATTTTGGATAGATACTACTAATTTTAATAAAAACTCCATTATACATAAGCTTTCTAGATTTTTTTAAAAATTGGAATGGGTGTAGTATTTTGTCAAAAGTTTTTAATGGGATAGATTATAAATTGGTATAATCAGAAGAGAAAGTCAATTTAGGATGTATGGCAGGAAGTTGGGAGCCTTGGGGCTTTGTGAGTAAGAATAGAATTGGGGAAGTACTGTGTGTGTGTGTGTGTGTGTGTGTGTGTGTGTAAGAGAGAGACAGAGAGACAGAGATAGAGACACAGAGAGAGAAACAGAGAGAGACACAGAGACACAGAGACACAGAGATAGAGACAGCCAGAGACAAGGAGGGAGGGAGGTGGGGGGAGAGAGAGAGAGAGAGAGAGAGAGAGAGAGAGAGAGAGAGAGAGAGAGAGAGAGAGAGAGAAACAGAGAGACAGAGAGGAAAGGAAGGAGGGAGTTTGAGGTACATAGAAGCATGATTCAGTAGAAAGAACATTGGCTCTGGAGTCAGAAAACCTGAGATCAATTCCTCCTCCTTCATATATTCCCTGTGCTGTCTCGGGCAAAGATTTCTCTTAGCCTCAGTTTACTAATCAAATATGAAGGGTCACAGTTGACTTAGAGGGTCTCTTTCAACTCTAGAGCTATATATAATATATAATCTGAAGGGGAATAGAGGAAAGAATTTTACCACAATAGCAGAAGCTGGTATGTTTGGCTTTTTTATTGAATGCTGAGAGACTACATGTGAGATTTTGAGACCTGGTGTCCTCCAATCAATGATATCAGTTTTTGGAGTATCGACACATGACCACTAGTTAAATGTAGTTCAGTAACATTTATCACTTAATCAATGAACATTCATCAATGTGCCAGATCTAGAAACATATGAAAGATTGTAGATAAAAATAAAAACAATGCTGGTGAAATCACAATTATGTTTCCTTTCCCTAAGTAGTTAAATACACATAGGTAAAGGGGGTAAAACACCAGCACAGAAAGATTTCATGAAGCAAGAGAGGAATTCTGTGAAATAAAAGTGAAAAGGACATACATCCCAGACATTGAGGAATGACTAGTACAAAGGCATGAAGATTGGAGATAGAGGATCATGTATGAGGAATAAAAAGAAAGCAAATTTTAATGAATAGTAAAATACTGCAAATAATATAATATATAATGAAGCTGGAAAGGTAAATTGGGGCCAAGTTGTGAAGGAATTTAAAAGTTAAACAGAAGAGTTTATATTTTATCTCAGAGGGAATAGGGAGTCATTAAAATAACATGATCAGATACGTTCACATTTATTTCAATTTTCTGAATTTATACTGGGAAAGAGAGCATTCAGGCATAAAGAGGGGAAAAAAAACAAATAGACCTGGGAAGTAAGGGCATGAGTAAATATAAATGGATCCATGACAGATACAGACAGAAAGTGCTATCCTAAATAAGTCTGGAAAGACCACTGTGTGAAAAACCTTTAATGCCAAAGGACATGGGGTTAGAATCCTGATTTGGTTACTGAATTTTGAGTCCGGAGGCAAGTGGCCACCCCTTTACTGTGGTGTTTGGACTAGTTGATCTCTCTAAGGTCTCTCCCAGCTCTAAATTCAATGATTTTAATGATAACTATCAGATCATGGGATAGGCATTCCATAATAATACAAGAGGGAGAGATTTTCCTGGGAAGGCATATCCTCATAACACCTTATGTAGTAGCTTGGATCTGAATCTGGTTCAAACTTTTTTAGATTGTAGCCTAAAGAAAAGGGCACACTTTTCATATAGGTAGTATAAACAGGATTGTGTGACTTCCTCTCCCATTGAGCTAATTAATGCTTAAAATATTGACTTCCCTTAACTTGGAGTACTGATTTCGCTGGTGTAGGGAGCTCCAAGAGGAGGAAGCCTGACTGACCAAGGTAGTTTATCACCTTTCAACTTAATTATTAGAGTTACCCAAAGTGTTGAAAGGCTAAACAACTTGCCCAGAGTCACATAGCCAGAATATGTCAGATAGGTCTGTAAAATGCTGTAGTTTCCAATAGAATGCAGATGACTTGGAGGGAATATGAATGAATAGCTTAATGTGATGCCTATTTTAGCAAATCTCTTTCTGATAGCAGTTTTGGGTATGGTGTTTGAGGGTAAAAAGACAATATGGCACTGTGACCCTTGGGTGATAGACGAAGCCAAGAGGAAAAAGTAGAGAAACAAAGGTCAGAAATGCATGGAGGAGAGCAAATCTTTCTTATAGCCCTTACCATCAGCTCCCTTCAAACTTCTTCCTTATATTATTTGTCCTTCCCCTCCAACCTTTCTGTCATATTTCTGAACTTGGGTTCACAATAAATAGGTAAATAAGATAGTACAAAGATAAGAAAATTTAAAAAGAGTATGAAGATATCTCTAGTGTTTAGGATCTTATCATTGTTGTTTTAAATTAAAACCCAAAATGAAAAAACCACCACCATCAGCACCCTAACATCCACCCCTGCCCCCTTACCTATCCTGTCATAGGCTTCTCCTGTCCCCTCATCTTCTATGGCATTCCATAGCCTGTTGACCTGATCACAGTTGATTGTATCAGTATCAGGATCTGGAAGGAAAAAAAAATGATTGGATGAAAGAAAAACAACATAGTTCTCTGTCAAAAAAAAAGTCCTGAATCAAGTCAAAAGACTTGAATTTGAATTCCTACTCTTCTACTATCTGTGTGATTTGGGACAAGTCACTTAATCTCTCTAAACCTCCATTTATGTCTCTATAAAATGAAGCTATAGTACCAGGCCTGAGTTCAAATGCAACCTCAGGCATTTACTAGTTATGTGACCCTGGGAACATAACTCTTTACCTCAATTTCCTCAGTTGTAAAATGAGCTAGAGAAGGAATCGACAAACCATTTCAGTGTCTTTGCCAAGAAAACCCTGGATAGAATCACAGAGTTGGATAAGACTGAAAAAGATTGAACAACAACAAAATGAAACTATTGAACTAAATAGTTTTTAACATCAGATTAACATTCTATGAACCTCTGAGCAGCAAAAATCTCTGTAATAGCCAAGTGAAAAGAGGACCAGAGTGAGGTTGAAGTAGAAGCCAATTCCCAGTCAATGGGTGCTGTCCATGGTACAGTCTTGTTTACTGGAATACAAATAGCCCAGCCTCTGAGAAGTATTTTGCTCTTAAAGGCTGAAACATTTTTCTACGCCCTTATGTACCCAAAGTGAGCCCCACTTGGATATGATCTCTAAGGTCATACCAATCAGCAAGTGTTTGGAATAATCGTTTGGAGTCACTCTGCTTAGTGGTGGTTTAGATTGATTGTAAAGTGAGTAGAGTGCTGGACCAAGAATTAGGAAGACCTATTCAAATCTAGCCTCAAATACTTCTTAGCTGTATGACCTCCTCTGTCTACCTCAGTTTCCTTAGTTCAAATGAAGATCATAATAGCACCCATCCTTCAAGCTTGTAAGGATCAAATGAAATCATATCTGTCATAATGTAAAGTTCATAATGCAATGTTTGATGCAAAATAGATACTTATTAAGTACTTATTCTGCTTTCTCTTGCAACAAGAAAGTGAATAATATAAAAAAAATTAAAAAGGAGGGTAATAACATGGTACAGAGAACATAATCAGAAGCTCTCTGGTTCTATTCAAGACCTATCACTTACTAGCTATATGACATTGAGCAAAAAAATTGACACATTTGAGACTTAGCTTCCTTATAAAAATTATTATATGAATTAAATGATTAGGGATTTCTAAGATCCTTGTGGCTCTATCATTCTTGATTCTAAGAAGCAAGGAAGAACTTGTTTCCTAGATACTCCAGAATCTTTAGCAGTTTTATGGATAAAATAGTTTGGAGGTTAAGTTTTTTCAATACAACAGGTACTTTTCAAGTGTATTTCTTATTAATTTCCTTCTCACATCCTTTGTTCCAATCAAATTGACTTACTTGCTTATCCTCTCCCTGCTTTTTGCAGTTTTCCCCCATGGCTCCTGTATAATACTTCCTCTCATCCAATGAAGAACTCAGAATACTTAGTTCTCTTCAAAACTCAAGTACCACCTACTAAGGGAAGTCGATTGTCCTAGTTTTTTAGGGTTCCCTCCTTCCTTAAATTATTATGTATTTACTTACCTTTTTATTCCCTTGGTTGAATGTAAACTACTGGAGAGTATAGACTATTTTTTTCATTTTATTTTTGTATTTCCAGCACCCAGTTAAGTGCCTTGCTTTGCACAAAATAGATATTTAGTAAAGCTTCAATGAACTGAATGAAACTAGTGTGATTTTCTTCTGATTGTAAGAGAACTCATGGAGGATCATATAATCTGGAGATTGTATGACAGAGATCATTATGTTCACCTTATACAACCTCCTCATTTGACAGGTCAGGAAGTGAAAGCACAGATAAGTTGATTGACAGGAACAAAGGTAGTTAGTAGGAAATCTGAAGTTCTTATTTTTTTAGCCAGTTATTTTTTAATTTTATTTTTTGTATATGTGTATATGATTTTATATTCATTTTAAACTTAAATACAAAATAAGAAAAAAAGAATATTTCCATGTACACAGCAAAACATAATAGAGGATTCAATATAAAACAATACAGTTCAAGAAAACCTCTATAATAAATAATACACATTGATTTTCAAAGCTACTTTACTTTTCTTTACTTCCTAAGTTTTCTTTTGTTCTTTGCTGTGCACTTTTAACTTTATTTTTTCCTTCCCTCCTCCCCCACATTAAAGAAGGGTACAACTAAATGTATATATATACATACACACACATATGTAAGATGGCACTATGCATATCTATATGCATATCTATATATGTCAGTTCTTTCTTTAGAGATGGATAGCATTTTCCTTCATAGAGCCAATAATCTTTCCACATTTTTTAAAATCAATTAGCTCTTCATTTCTTATACCACATCAGCATTCCAACACAATTATATACTATCTGTGAAGGTTTCCTCCCATGCTCAATTTTTGCTTTCCTTCTAGTTTTGGCTACACTGGCCACATTATACAAGGGGAAATTGATATTCCAACCAATATCCTCTGATTTCAAAATCAGCGCCTTTCACACTAAACCATTTGAAGACTGAGGGTATAAGGAGGCTATAGGGTGGAATGTGCTTGTGTCCTTTGGAAGCATCACTCACCTGAAGAGAACTCAATCTCTTCTTCTGTAGCCAGGGGCTGGTCATAAAAATGGAAAAGTTGTATTGGGTCAACATCACTTTGCAGTAGTCCCAGGTAGCTTCCTTCTGCCAAAGACCGAGATTCCATGGCTGCACACTGATCAGTAGCTGAAACAAATACATTCTCTTAGAAATATGGCATTGAGTTATCCTGTTTCTCAACAAAATGTTAATAAATTGTTAAATGTTAATAAAAATTACTATGTGAATGTCTGTCACTGTATTAATCACTGGAGATAAAAATAAATAGCAAAAAGCAGGCCCTGATCTTGAGGCATTTCAATTCTAAAGAGGGAGACAACCTGTACATTAATATGAATATATAGTAAAATTGGGTATCCAGATGTGAAGTGCTATAGAAATGTGGTAAAGAAATCAACGGAGGCTGGAGGGAAGGTTTTATGAAGGAGGCAGAAAGTCGTGATCTGTTCCGAAGGATCTCTAGGGTTCCCTCTAGTTCTAATATGTTTTTGGAGTCAATGGGGTTAAGTCACCCTTGACTAGGTTAAACAGCTAATAAGTATCTGAAGCAAAATTTGAAATCAGGTCCTCATGATTTCAGAGCTGGTGTTTTATCCTCTGCCTTACTTAGCTACCCCTAATATTCTAAAACATTCTAGTGTATTTGGTGAAAAAAGAGAAGGGAAACTTTGAGATAAGAGAAGAGCATAAAGGAATTATAATGACTAAGAAATAGTCCTATTCAACAAACTCCTGGATCTCCCTTTAAGACCAAATAGGAACTTCTTTAGTTAGCATTTAGTTAGCATTACAAATCTGGATTCTGTACTTCTTTTCAGTCTTCTTACATACTAATCACTTCCATACAATCTACAATCCAGGCCCTCTGGTCTCTTACACAGAAACTAAATGCCCAACTCTATGCCAATAAATCTGATAATCTAAATGAAATGGATGAATATTTACAAAAATATAAGTTGCCCAGGTTAAATGAAGAAGAGATTAAATACCTAAACAACCCTATCTCAGAAAAAGAAATTCAACAAGCCATCATTGAACTCCCTAAGAAAAAAATCTCCAGGGCCTGATAGATTCACAAGTGAATTCTACCAAACATTTAAGGAACAATTGGTTCCAATTCTATATGAACTTTTTGGAAAAATAGGGAAAGATGGAACTCTGCCTAACTCTTTCTATCAAACCAATATGGTGCCGTTACCTAAACCAGGAAGAGTTAAAACAGAGAAAGAAAATTATAGACCTATTTCCCTGATGAATATAGATGCAAAAATCTTAAATAAAATCTTAGCAAAATGATTACAAGTTATCACTAGGATAATACATTATGATCAAGTAGGATTTATTCCAGGAATGCAGGGTTGGTTCAATATTAGGAAACTGCTAGTATACTCAATTATATCAACAACAAACCTTTCAGAAATCATATGATCATATCAATAGATGCTAAAAAAAGCTTTTGACAAAATACAGCTTTCATTCCTATTAAAACACTAGAGAGTGTAGGAATAAATGGACTGTTCCTTAAAATAATTAGCAGTATCTATCTGAAACCATCAATAAGCATTATTTTCAATGGGGAGAGGCTAGAGGCATACCCAGTAAGATCAAGGGTGAAACAAGGGTACCCATTATCACCACTATTATTCATATTGTATTAGAAATGTTAGCATCAGCAATTAGAGAAGAAAAAAGAAATTGAAGGAATTAGAATTGGGAAGGAAGAGACAAAACTCTCACTCTTGGCAGATGACATGATGGTCTACCTAGAGAATCCCAAGAAATCATCCAAAAAACTACTTGAAACAATTAGCAATTTTAGCAAAGTTGCAAGTTATAAAATAAACCCTCATAAATCCTCAGCTTTTCTATATATGTCTAGCAAGATACAGCAGGAAGAGCTAGAAAGAGAAATCCTATTCAAAGTAACCTCAGACAATATAAAATACTTGGGAGTCTATTTGCCAAGACAGACTCAGAATTTTTTTGAAAACAATTATAAAACACTTCTCACACAAATTAAATCAGATTTAAATAACTGGGCAAATATCAACTGCTCATGGGTAGGGAGAGCTAATATAATAAAAATGACAATTCTACCCAAACTAAACTATCTGTTTAGTGCCCTACCAATCAAAATTCCAAAAAATCACTTTAATGAGTTAGAAAAAAATTGTAAGTAAATTCATATGGAGAAATAAAAAGTCAAGAATTGCCAGGAGCTTAATGAAAAAAAGTTCAAAAGAAGGTGGCTTAGCCCTACCTGATCTAAAATTATATTATAAAGCATCAGTCATCAAAGTGTTTGGTATTGGCTAAGAAATAGAGTGGTGGAACAGTGGAATAGACTAGGTGTAAAAGCCAGAAATGATTATAGTAATCTGCTGTTTGATAAACCCAAAGAGTCTAGCCATTGGGATAAAAACTCCCTCTTTGAAAAAAACTGCTGGTATAATTGGAAGTTAGTATGGAAGAAACTTAGATTAGACCAACACCTCACACCCTTTACCAAGATAAGATCCAAATGGTTACATGGTTTTATGTCTAAGTACATAAAAAACAATACTATAAGCAAATTAGAAGATCAAGGACTACTTTACCTGTCAGATCTATGGAAAGGGGAGCAGTTTATGACTAAGGAAGAGTTGGAGAACATCACTAAAAACCAATTAGATGATTTCAATTACATTAAATTAAAAAGCTTTTGCACAGATAAAACCAATATAACCAAGATCAAAAGAAATGTAGTAAATTGGGAAACAATCTTTACAACTAATGATTCTGACAAAGGGCTCATTTCTAAAATTCACAGAGAAGTGAGTCATTTTTTTAGTTTTTTTTTTATTGTTTTGCAAGGCAATGGAATTAAGTGGCTTGCCCAAGGCCACACAGCTAGGTAATTATTAAGTGTCTGAGACCAGATTTGAACCCAGGTACTCCTGACTCCAGGGCCAGTGCTTTATCCACCTAGCCACCCCTAACTGAGTCGTTTTTAAAACAAAAAGCCATTTCCCCAATTGACAAATGGTCAATGGATATGCAAAGGCAATTTACAGATGAGGAGATCAAAGTAATCCATAGCCATATGAAAAAATGCTCTAAATCATTAATTATTAGAGAAATGCAAATTAAAGCTTCTCTGAGGCACCACCTCACAGCTCTAATTGGCCAATATGACCAGAAAGGATAGTGATCATTGTTGGAAGGGTTGTGGGAAATCTGGGACACTATTACACTGTTGGTGGAGCCGTGAACTCATCCAACTCTTCTGGAGAGCAATTTGGAACTATGCCGAAAGGGCAACAAAAATGTGCATACCCTTTGGCCCAGCAATACCACTACTGGGTCTATATCCTGAAGAAATGATGAAAAAGGGTAAAAACATTACTTGTACAAAAATATTTATAGCAGACCTGTTTGTGGTGGCAAAGAATTGGAAATCAAGTAAATGCCCTTCAATTGGGGAATGGCTTAGCAAACTGTGGTATATGTATGTCATGGAACACTATTGTTCTATTAGAAACCAGGAGGGATGGGAGTTCAGGGAAGCCTGGAGGGATTTGCATGAACTGATGCTGAGTGAGATGAGCAGAACCAGAAAAACACTATATACCCTAACAGCAACATGGGGGTGATGATCAACCTTGAAGGACTCGCTCATTCCATCAATGCAACAATTGGGAACAATTTTGGGCTGTCTGCAAAGGAGAGTGCCATCTGTATCCAGATAAGGATCTGTGGAGTTTGAACAAAGTTCAAGGACTATTCCCTTTAATTTAGAAAGATATCATATTACCTCTTAGACTTCTTGTCTCTTCTTTAAGGATATGATTACTCTCTCATCACACCCAATTTGGATCAAGGTACAGCATGGAAACAAAGTAAAGACTGACAGATTGCTTTCGGTGGGGGGGGAGTAAGATTGGGGGGAAAATTGTAAAACCCAAATAATATCTTTAATAAAAATAAATTTGAAAAAGTGGCCTCGGGTAGTTTTGTTTACTGAGGCATTCAGTCTGTCTCAGCTCCAGTTCCTGTTTCTGTTTCCATCCTCCCCCCACCCCCCAAAAAGGGGAGAGACCAAATAACAAACCAATATATTTTGAAGAGTCAGGTCTACTACTTTCCATACTGAGCTATTTCTCTTCTGAAGGTATCTGCTGATCTCCAAGGTACACACCTGTTTTACCCAAACAAACCCTACCACCAACCTCAACTTTATCTTTCATTTGCAGGAAATACTAGCAGAGTTAATAGAGTACTTACTCCTGTCTCTCCCCGCCCCCATTTCTCCTTTTGAAATGCTTTACAGAAAGTAATGTTGATAGTATTTTTAGAATGTCCTCTTCTAAAAACTCTTTTGCTCTCATCCCCATCTCATCCCCTACCAAATCTAAAGCATTGGTTTAGATTCTTCATTCTTCAGAATCATTTCATTCAGCATATCTAATATCTGAGTAGCTCTACCCCAATCTATGAATGTCTGCTTCACTCTAATCTCCATTCTCCAGCCTACTTCCTGGGCAGGAGTCTTTTTCTAAATAATAAGATTTAAAACTATAAAGGACCATTTAGTACATCTCCTACATTCTGCAGAAGAGAAAACTACAAGATAATAATAATAATAATAATAATAATAATAATAATAATAATAATACTTACCATTGAAATACCTAACTTAAAGCCAGGCACTGTGCTAAGAGATTTTCAATTACTATCTCACTTGATCCTCTGATCAACTGTAGGAGGTATATGCTATTAAAATCCTCATTTAACAGATGAGGAAACTGAGGCAGACAGGGGTTAGGTGACTTGCCCAGCTTCATCTAGTTAGTAAGTGTCTGATGCTGGATTTGAACTCTACTTTTCCAGACTCCAGAATCAGCACTCTGTCCATGTGTCACCTAGCTGCTCACTCCCAAGGTTCTGTCATAAACCCTCTTTTTATTTTTCACTCTGCACTCTTTCTTGATAATCTCACTAGCTCTAATGGATTTGATTATCTCTGTGCAGACCTCATATCTGAAGATCTCTGTATATTCAGCTTTCATCTCTCTTCTAAGCTCCTATCCTGTATCTTTAAACATTTTTTGACATCCCCTCCCAAATATCCTTGAAACTTCTCAAACTCAACATGTCCAAAATGAAATTTATTACTTTTTTCCCCCAAAACCTACAAGAGTATCCATTCCTCTGGCCTTTCAGTTTTGTTATATAGTAATCATTTTTATTCTCTCATTCTCATTTACTCCTCATATTCAATCCTTTGCTGTCTTGATCATCCTACCTCCAAAACATCACCTGAATACATCTCATTTGTATCACTCACATGACTACCAACCCTTCTCTCCACTTTTGTCACAGCCACCCTCATCACTCCTAATTGATTTTCCAATATCTGACCCCTCTGTTCTCCAATCCATTCTCCACCCAGCTGCCAAAATGATATTCCTAAAACACAAATCCAATTGTGTTGTTCCCATGCTTAAGGTGTTTTGGGGGTTCCCCGTTGCTTCCAGAATAAACTAGAACCCCCCCCATTTGTAACAAATAAGATAAAAAGAGCTTTCTAAAACTTAAGGCACCATAGAAAGGTTATCTATTAGTAACCATTTGTTCTATTTTGCATTTATAGCCCTGTACAATTTGGGTAACCTTTCTTTCTAGGTTGACCACACATTACTTTCTTTGACCTTACCTCCTTTACTTCCCAGACAATTTGATAGATTTCCTAGTTTACATTTACAAACATTCCATGTCCTATCTACATCACTATGTAGTTTTTCTTGAGTGCCATCCATCTCCATATAGACTGTTAAAAGTCCTAAGTCCTTTCAAATCTCAGTTCAAATATTACTCTCTTGCAAGACACTTAAACTGATTGAATACTCCAATTGTCTTTGTGTGATGATGATTCCCTTTCCCTCCCCCTCCCATAATAATCTACTCTTTTTTTGTTCCATTGTTTTAAGTCATGTTCAACTCTTCATGACCCCATTTGGGGTTTTCTTGGCAAAGAAACTAGAGTGGTTTGCCATTTCTTTCTCCAGCTCATTTTACATATGAGGAAAATGAGGCAAACATGGGTCAAATGGGAAATATCCGAAGCCAGATTTGAAATACTGAGTTCAAGCTGCACTACACTACGCTGCCTACAAAGTTAATACTTTGCATTTATTTTGTTTTTACTCATTATATTCAACTAATAGCATATAAACACCCTTAAAGACTTTTGTCTTTAACCCTTTTTATCTAGCATAGTGTCTAGCCTTAGAAGATGTTTATTAAATGCTTGTTGAATTGGATCTGACTCATTGTCTTGTATCCTGAATTTGTGTGTTTCCGTGTGTGTTTGTGTGTGTGTGTGTGTGTGTGTGTGTGTGTGTGTGTGTGTGTATTTCCTGGAAGAAGGAAATAGCAATCCTTTGACTAGCTTCTCAACCCTACTTAGAACCTTAATTTAGGCAGCATGGGACATTGGCAAGAATGTTCAATTTAGAGTCAGAGAACTTAAGTTCGAATCCAAACTTTGGCCCTCAGTTTGCTCATCTGCAAAAAAGAGGTAAAATACTTGTTCTAATTTTACAGAGTTTGTGAGGAAAGTGCTTTGTACTATATAAATGTGAATTATTATCTATGATTAAAATGAGTGGGTTGAAGTAAATGTTTTCTGAGATTCTTCCTATATCTAAATCCTATAATCCTAATGTTTCTCAAAATTTCTCCAGTCCTCACACAAAGATCTTCTTCCTTTAATCCAGTGAGTTTACTCAACTATTCCCAGATGGCTTAGCTTAAACCAATCCCCTCTGCCAACCCCTACCCTCAATCCTATAGCCTGATTCTGGAAAGGATTGCTTTCCCTTATGAAGGGACAGTTGCTTTTTCTTTCTCCCTCCATTTAATGATTTAGGGATGTGTCACATTTGAAATTGCACCTGTTTCCTGGGCCCCTAGGCAAGGACAGTTCTGGAGAAGGCTACTAGCTGTTATCTGAGACTGCTAGTTCATTTTAAGAGGAAGGAAGTGTGAGTAAATTAATCAAGTTCCTCTTTTTCCCTTATATTTTTGCCATATATTTGATTAATGATCAAAATTACAGAGTTGGGGATGGAGAAGTATGGGGGTAGGGAACAATGTTAGCTGAATTATCAATCACAGTCTGTGCTTTTTCTTCCTCTCTCTCTCTTTTTTTGGACTATCCACTTTCAGAAAACCAGAAAGATTCAGGAAAATTCATAGACCTGGGAATCTGGTATTAGGTTAATGGAATCTGTCTCATGCTTTATGAAGAGGTGAAAACACATATCTTATGGTTTGAATGAAGATGGGAAAGGCCATGTCACACTGGACTGTTCTTGTGACCAATTCCAATTCCAATTCCACCTTTCCATTCACTCCCTTGAGGCTTAAAGACTTTTCTTTCTTTCTGAGTCTCTTGTATAGAAGCAAATATCTCTGGGAAGGATGTCACCTTAATCTTTAGTTAGCTAATGCCTTTGCCCAAATGAACCAGCTAAGAAAACAACCCAGCAAGAATGGGATAGAGTAGAGAGATCAGGAAGGTGGCAGGAGTCCAGGATTTGAGAAAGGAGGTTACCTTCCACTATTTTCATTCCTTTGAACCCTCCAGTTACCATTATGCTCTCCTGTCTCAAAAATTCCTAGAAAACTTTGAGCTCTCTTTTGCCTTACTTTATTTCATTTATACATATTATATCATATTCCTTCTTCCAAGTAAGTCTCCTGCGGGCAGAGTTGTTTTTTTTTTTTAACTTTGTATCCTAAGCTCTTGGCATAATATCTTGAACAGTTGCTCTTGAAGGGGTGATGTGAGGGTTGCCAAAGAAAGATTTCTCAGTTAATTATTTTTCTTTGAGGTCCTAAGGACCACAAGGCATAATAAATTGAATTGGGAGGAGATAAAGAGGAAGATGATGAGAGAATAGGTTGGGTACCTGGGATTAAAACACAAAATGAATAAACATTTTTTCTTCACCTGAAATGCCCAGGCAATTCCCAGATCATTTATTTTTCCTTCCTTCCCCTTCTACTTCATCCCAGCTCTCCTGACACACTTCAAAAAAATCAGCCTGATCTGCGTCTCATTTTTTTTATGATGTCTTTCTGTCTGTTTGACTTTTCCTATAAGATAGTAATCTCTGCTCTCAGAGCAAACACAGGTATAATGAGGGAAGGAATCTTGTAGACCATGCAATCTACCCTGTCATCATACAGATAAGGAACTGAGTCTAGAGAGTTCAAGTGATTTTCCCAAAGTCACACAGGATTCAAACCCTGATATTCTGTCCAAACAATCAATATCATGTTTCTTATATTTTACAAATAATTAAATGGGGTTAGGTGCTTTCTGGATCCCCTCTGGTTTTAATATCAACAGGGAAAGATGGTATCTGAGAGGTAAAGAGGGTCAAGGTACAATTCACCCTAATATCAAAAGATAAGAACCAGCAAGAATGGGTATCAAGCGTGGAAAGAATGAACCAGACCAGTACCCAATTTTTCCCAAGCTGAGGCAGAAGAAAACTGAGTTACTGACCTTCCTGGAAAAACTGTGTGTCTTTCTTCTGAGAGGGTCTCTAGGGAGGGGGTGGGGAAGCTACACAAACTGAGGTAAATAACTGTGGTTTCTTAAGCAGTGAAGTGAGACCACACCATCTGTAGAAGCAGCACACTGAAAAAAAAAATACCTGTTTCCCTAACTTTTTTTTTTTGCCATGGAAGGTTCTGAGTTTTTTTTTTAAACAGCAGGTTAATACTTTCAAATCCTAGTAAGATAGGAAAATATTAATGACACACCCACACACACACATATCCAGACACACACACACACAGACAGAGAGACAGACAGACACACACACACACACAGAGAGAGAGAGAGAGAGAGAGAGAGAGAGAGAGAGAGAGAGAGAGAGAGAGAGAGAGGAGAGTTGTCTGAAATTGTGGTTTGAGAAGATCTGAGCTCCATGGTTATGATGTACCATTTGCTGGTAAAAATGGAATGTTTCAATTTCCTCTACTTCTTATCCCTTCCTTTTGTTTTTAAACAATGAATCAGGCACTTTTAGGTACTCATTATACCATTGGGATAGTTCCTGCATTCAAGAACTTTATGCTCTATCAAGGAAGGTAACTTGAATTCATTAGAAATAATAAAAAATAAATACAAGGCCTTTTCTGGTGATTATGGGTGTAGGCATTAGCAGCTGAGAGGATCAAGAAAAGCTTACTATAGGTAGCACTTAAAATGAGTTTTAAAGGAAATTAGGGATTCTGTGAGATGGAGATGGGGGCCAGTTTCTGCAAAGGCCAAGAGATGGAATGTTGTTGTTAAAGAATAGCAAGATAAACTTGACTTTACCATATGGTTTTTGAAGATGCACAATACACCTTAAGGTTGAAATAAAGGCAGGGTTTGAAGAGTTTTAAATGTCCCATGAAGGAATCTGCATTGATCTTATTAAGTGATATAGCTAGACTTGTGCTTTAAGAATATTAGTGTCTGAGACTGGATTTGAACCCAGGTACTCCTGACTCCAAGGCCGGTGCTTTATCCACTGTGCCACCTAGCCGCCCGCATGCTTAAGACTCTTGGTGACACTAGGGTGAACCATATACAATCAAGAGGAAAAGAAACAGAACAAACCTATAACTCCAAAGATGCCAGGCAAGAGGTACAATAAAAAGATGAGAGTTAAAGATAAAGACAAGAAGGCTGAAGAAGCTGGTGATGAATGATAAGACCCAGATAGTGGTAGAGACCCTAGATGTGAGGAAGAACAATGAAGTGGAGAACAGATAAAGATTTCCATATCACTGTAAACAAGAATAAAGACAAAGAATCAAAGAAGGATGCAGTGGAAGGCAAAAAGACTTTGAAATCAGAGCCTGAGAAACCAGAGACTGATCCTGATGACAAAGCAATAGAAAGATATGGAGTGTGTGTGTGTGTGTGTGGGGGGTGCGGCTAGGTGTTGCAGTGGATAGAGCACCGGCCCTGGAGTCAGGAGTACCTAGGTTCAAATCTGGCCTCAGACACTTAACAATTACCTAGCTGTGTGGCCTTGGGCAAGCCACTTAACCCCAGTGCCTTGCAAAAAACCTAAAAAAAGAAAAGATATGGAATAGGAAGAGGCTCTTGCCTCTGCTACATCAACTAGGATGCTTCTAAAACTTCAGTCTAGCACTGAGGCAAATGTCTCCTGGTCTTCAGAAACCACCACAACTTTACTGCAACTAGTAAAGTAATTGGCAAGAGCAAAAAAGGAAGGGAAATGAAAAGACATAGGCTTACCCATGCAACTAAAGGGAAGTGGTTCCCATTCAGACTAAAGAGATGAAGAAAGAATAAATGGCATAAATGTTAGACCCCTTCCACACAAAGGCATATAAGCAAAAAATGGTCTTTCATATAAGGAGCAAGTTGCAGGCCAGTTTGAGTAGAACTAAGAATATTTGAAAAGGAGTAATAGAAAATAAGACTAGAAAGATAGATGGAAGCTGGTGTGTTGAGAACCTCTAATATTATATTAAGTATTCTATATTTTATGCTAGAAGCAATAGGTAGCCATTGAAAATTTTTGAGTAGGGTTTAAGGGTGACATAGAGCAAGATTTTAGAAATACCCATTTGACAATTGTGAGGAGGATGCTGGAAGCAAGGGAGGCTAACCAGGAAATTATGATAATAGTTTAAATGAGAGGTGAGATCATCTGAATTAGATTGTATAAGTGGTTGGAAGGAGATTGATGGGAGAGATGTTTTGGAAGTTAAGACCAAAAATGATTAGACATGCTCCCATAGAGCATTGCCCCTCTTGATTCCACATGAAAGCTTTGAGTCCTATTTCCAGTCATGTTTTCTTAAAGGTGAGTTCCTCCTAGGACCTCCATTTTTGGAAGGGGTCCAGGCTGACCAGCTTAAGTTTTCCCTACAAGCTATCCTTCTGACTTCAATACCATTCATCTCATCTTCCCCAACTTTTCAAGTCTTTCCTCATTTTTTTTGTACTGTCTTCCTCTGAACCCCTTCAATACAGAGACTATCTTTCTCTTTTATTGTTTTGTATTTGCTGAGCTTAACCTGGCACCATAACTCTTAATAAAATACCTGTTGTTTTGTTGTCAACAAATAAAAGTTTAACAGCAATAAAACTCAAACAGCAATAAAAAGTTTAAAAGTCAAACAGCATTAAAAAAGGGAACCTAACCCTTTTCATTAGAAGCATGTTCCATAGGACTGAACTGTGTCCAAAATACATGTCTAGGTAAAGGACAGAGTGAGTTTAGTATCTGAGCTTCCTAGGTCCAGTCATGGTTTCCTTATGTAAAGAAGAAAGGAAACCAGAATTGGAAATATAAAAGGAAAGTGAAATGTTCTAAATCTGGAATCGCAGAAAATAATTGTCCCAAACTTTGACCTCTCCTTGGGGTCTTGGGCTGACAGTAGTTCCCTACAGGCTTTCAAGGGTTCATCCTTTAAGGCCCAACTCAAATATACCTCTTCTGAAAAGACTTCCTTGATTTATTTAGTTAAAAGTCTCCTTTTGGAGAACTCTCATAACACTTTATGCCTCTGTCTTGTGATCTCACCACACTCTACTTTTGCTTAATCTTTAGTTTCATTCATGAATCATCTCACTTTCTAAACTGAAAGTTTATTAGAGATTTGGTGACATGTTTTATTTATCTTTGAATCTCTTACTACCTCCCTACCCCCTAATAGATTCATCCCATTAGTTTCAGAAGTTTACAGGGAGGAGATGGGATACATTCTGCTGACCATCCTTGACAAGAAGTCAAATACCATGGATTGATATTTCACTCTTTACTGTTCCCGAAATGCCCTAAAAGTTTGCCCAAGTTAATATGGTGGTTCTTTGACCCTTTGTTTCCCAAGGTGTTCCCCCTGTTCCATTCCCAACACATGGCATTCATTAAGGGCAAATACTTGATATAGTCGAAGAGGTCTAAACCAGAATTCAAAATAACTACTTCCTTATCTCTCTTGCCACTAGCTTGCATATATGTCTTTGAGTAAATCACTTATATCTCTGGACCCATTTACACATCTAAAAAATTAGGGGGGTCCACCTACTTTGATCTCTAAGCTGTCTTCAAGGTCTAACATTACGAAACTTTTAGAAGCAGATTTTCCAGCTTCTGGTTTCTGTGGAATGGGAGCTAAGCCTAAAAAGCATAGCCTTGTTTTTCTTTCTAGGAACTATATATAGACCCCTATTGTAAGGGGAAAAAAAACATAACAAGAGGAGAAACATTTTAAAGTCACTTCATTTTTTATGGGTCTCAAGTTTCCATGTCTAAATGAAGGAGTCAAGATAAGTCCTCAGGCCTAGAGCTAGAATAAACTCAGAGACCATCTAGTCCAACCAGTCTGATTTCACAGTTTAGGAAACAGAGTTGAGGAGTGGTTAAATGATTTCTAAAGGGCAAAAAATTTACAAATCACCAACTTCTCTCAACTCCAGAGTTCTCTCATCCAGCTAAATTTAAAAAAACAATAAAAAAAATCAACAAATCTATCACATTCTCACAGTGGAATGAGCAAGGTCTCTGGAGTCAGAGGGCTTTTAGTTTGAATTATGGCTCTGAAACTTACCGTTGTGATCCTGGGACAAGACTTCATCTGATTGTACCTTAGTATCCCTTCCTCCCCACCATCATGAGGAGCCGACCTTTTAGATTCCTTCTAGTTTGAAATCTATAAATCTATGATGCTAACAGTAGATAATCCCAGGAGTGGTGACATAGTGACTACCACAGAAGATACTTAAAGAGGCAACTAAGTGCCACAATGGATAGAAGAGTCAGATTTGACTGAAAAGGCCAAACAACAACAAAGTGCTTAATAAATCCTTGTTGATTAATAGATTATTTTAGTACCTTAGTATGAATGATTTTATTGGATCCTTTCCAATCAGATTGAAATATTAGAATAGTTTCCTTTGGGGAGAAGAGACTAAACCCAACAAATCATTCTACCTTCATAATTGTGTTACAAGTAAGTCCTGGTTAAATTCTCCAAGTCACTTTTGCTGTTTTTATTGCCACTCCTAAAAATAGGCTGAGAAGCACTATACACACACACATATACATATATATATATATATATATATATATATACACACATATATATAAAACACACATGTATATATAATAACATAATACATGTCTATATATCACGCACATACACATATATATAGTTTAGTTGTTTTCAGTCATGTCCAACTCTGTGACCTCTTTTGGAGTTTTTCTGGCACATATACACACATATAGTTGTTTATATGTATATTCACAGCATGTGTTCCTTCTCATTGAATGTAATTTCCAAGAATGTTTACTTCCCTTTTTTCTTTGTTTTCCTGCTTCTTGTGCTTTGCACTTAATAGGTACTTATTTAAATGCTTGGGGGGAGACAGGTGGTACAGTGGATGGAATGCCAGAATGTGACCCTGGGCAAATCACTTACCCTGTTTGCCTCAGTTCCTTATCTATAAAAAACTAAGCTGGAGAAGGAAACAACAATCACTGTAGCATCTTTGCCTAGAAAAAGGATAAATACTTGTTGGATTGGATTAGAATAGATTAGCAAAACTAGGGGAAGGATTTAAGATGCTGCCATTTTGAAAATCAGAGCAAGGAATTTTAATTGATCATCACAAAAAAGTAATGCATTAAGAACTTTAACACTATTTTCAAAACCTTTACATGTGATACTTCACTGAATACTCAAAATCCTATCAGCAGGAGCAATGTCATTTCTAATTTCTGTACTCTTGTACTTTTAAAGATGAGGAAATTTGAGGCCCAGAGAAATAAAATCAATGACTGTTCAGGGTGACACAAGGAGAAGGGAAACTAGAATCATGGTCCAGGGATTTTTTTTTCCATTAGATCCCAGATTCATTGAAATATATTAGGACTTGAGGTAAAACTAGGAATTTCAGAATTTGGGGCAAATTCAGTTGAGGGAACAGGAAAGAAGACAGGAAATAAATATTTATTAATTACCTACCATGGTGCCAGGCATCTGGGCTGAGCATTTTACATATATTTTCTCATTTGGTCCTCACAACAGCATTAGGAAGTAGGTACTATTATTATTCCCATTTTACAATTAAGGAAACTGAGGCAGACAGAAGTGAAGTGATTTGCCCAGGGTCACACAGCTAGTAATTCTGTTGCTAGATTTGAACTCATGAAGATGAGTTTTTCCCACATCAGGCCAGGCATTCTGACCACTGCACCACCTAGTTGTCCAAATTATAAATATAAGGAGCGTTTTTTGAACCTACCTTCTTCTCCAGAGTCAATTTTAAATCCCATCCATCCGTGGGAAATGAGACCAGAGTTGATGTGGGATTGTCTCTCTTCCTCCTCCTCCGTAGGCACCCCCCACCCCAATTTTTCCACAGTTAGAATTGCAATGGGGCTGTGTGCAGGGAAAGTAGAGAGGAGGAGGATAGACAGAAGTTCAAGTGAGGTAAGATTAACCAAACTGAGAGGTTCAAGCCTCAGTCCTTTTCCTTCCCTTCCCCTCTCACGTGGCTCACTCCCGCCCCATCACCCCCAATCCTACTGTCTCCACCCCTCTCCACCCTAGACTCCAGAAACCCGAACTCCCTCCGGCATCCTTTTCGGGGCCGCTCCACTTAACTCCACTTCACGGATATTCAAAGCATTGGTTGGGTCACTGCCACAGACGGCTTGGCCGTCTCCCAACCCCACTCCAACGGCTTCTCCCAGCTAACCGGGTCTCTAATTTCCCTCGCTCCAATGCACCTTTCTCTTCCCTCTATTCTGACTCTAGAATCCCAAAGTCTAGAGGTCTCTCAGAACTGGAGATTCACCCAAGTAGGATTGGCAATTTCGAATATTAGTAAAAGCGCCTCCCAGCATCGTCCCTCACTCCCTAAAACTCCCAACTCCAGGATCTTCCCACTAGAGGCATTTATCCTATGAGATTCCTTAGAACTAGATGGCTTCTTAGCATGAATTTGCAAAAGGCTGGACCTCGTGTGTCGACTAGATTACAGCAAGGTTATTTGGGGAAGTCTGCAATCCCAGGATTTTATATTCCTTATAGAAGCCTTGATGTATTTTGTCAGAGGACTGGATTTGGAGTCTGGTGACATCAGACTTCGAATCCGGTTACTAAGTAGTCTGTGGGACCGACCCTTCGATTCAATGCAAGGGGAGGGATGAAGACCCCTGAACTTCCAGCTCTGATGCTATGTTTCTAAGACAGTCAGACACACACACACACACACACACACACACACACACACACACACCCTGTATCTCTGACTACAACCTGTAACTGAGATGTGAGAGCTTCAATTGGAAATCATTCCCTATTGCCTTGATCAGCTTCTCCCCACGCCTGCACCTACCACGCAACTGCCTCATCTTCTCTCCAAGTCGCAGCAGGGCTTGAGTTCTGGTTAAGGCAGCGGCTGCCTGTCTTGTGTCCTTTGGTACAGGCTAGGGACAGATTTAGGGCGGGAACTAGCCCCTTTCACTCTTCCTTCCCGTCTCTAGCTCAGTGCCACCCACCTAACCTACCCTCACACTCCGCCCCCCAACCCCTCTTCAGCCGATAGTTTTCGGATTAGATTTACTCAAAATCCTTTCGCTTTCTATTTTAGGATAAAACTTCTTTACTGGAACCCGCAGGATCCTCACCCTCCTGAGCAGGTGCTCCTTCTACTTTAATTGAACCTGCCCTGTCCGGAACTCTGCTCTGCTCACAATAGACGTTTAATTGAATTAGAGTTTAAAGGGAAAATTCCCTCTCAGCCAAAGACCCATTTGTATACACTTTCACCCCAAGTCTTACCTCATTCTTCACATTTGCATGCTCCGTCCCCTCTCCAACAGAGCCAGCGCCAATCCAAGTCTTTCTTATAGTACATCCTTATTCAACTCAATACTTCTGCTATTATTCAGTTTGGAGACACAGTTCGAGGGCATGTGCAAAGTTTAGCTTCTTGACTCTTTTTCCTGGAGCTGTGTGCAGCTTGGAATGGTTACCTTTGTTACTGCCTCAGTGAGTGCCCTCACTACCTTTAGCACCTGTCTAAGGGTAACTATCTCTCACTCTATCCGGCTGTCCCGAACTACCTCACTCCCTTCTCTCCCCAACCCCCAGACACACACATACCCTATCCCTTCGATTCATGGTAGACAGATGTGCCCTGGTATCAGATACCTTAGCCCTAGGAAACCAGGAAGGAGCTAGATCTATGCATCCTCCTAAGAAAATGGGAAGATTTGGGGGAGAGGAGGATTAGATGGGCACAGATACTTGGCATAAGAATTGTCTGGAGTCAGGTCCTTGGGAAGAAGACTTGACATGTTTGTAGTTGGTATAACCCTCACAGTCTCACAAGTGCAAAGTTTCAAAACCTACTTGCCACTGGCTCTTTGTACCCATGCAGACATGCCCTTAACACTGTAACCTAATTAACTAACTTGAAATAATAAAAAGTTTAAGGAAGAAAATAATTCCTTAAAAACTATAATTGGGGAAAAGAAAGATAATAGCATTTTAAGACACCAAGAAATAATGAAACATCAAAAAATGAAAAAAAAAGAAGAGAATGTAAAACATCTAGAAAAACAACTAATCTGAATAAGAGATGGGGGAAATAAAAGAATAGTCAGACAACCTAAAAATATAATAAAAAAAGAATCTTGATACAATATTGCAACAAACTATCAAGGAAAATTGTCCTGAGGTTCTAGAACAAGAAGGCAAAACAGAAATAGAAAATATCTATTCCATCTATAACCAACTGAAAGATATTACAGAAATATCAAGCCAACTTTCAAAGCTCTCATGTTAAAGAGAAAATATTGGAAGCAACAAAAACAATTTAAATATCAAGGAACTACAATAAGGAATATATAGAGTTAGCAGCTGCTATGTTGAAGGACAGTAGGTCTTATTATGTTTTATAGAGCAAAAGAGTTGGGGTTACAAGCAAGGGTAACTCACCTAGCAAAGTTAACTATAATTCTGAATGGGGGAAAAAAGGATATATAAAGAACTAAAAGATTTTCAGGTAGTTGTAAAAAAAAAACCAACTGAACTTAGGGGAATTTTTTTTTTTTAGATTTTTCAAGGCAATGGGGTTAAGTGGCTTGCCCAAGGCCACACAGCTAGGTAATTATTAAGTGTCTGAAGTCAGATTTGAACCCAGGTATTCCTGACTCCAAGGCTGGTGATCTATTCACTGCGCCACCTAGCCACCCCCAGGGAAAATTTTTAAAGACCAATAATAAGGAACTCAATGAGGTTAAATTATTGACTTCTTATATGTGAAAATATAGTCACTGCTTTTATGACTGTCATTATTTGGGTAGTTTGCAAAAATGTCTTGGACTGAGCTGTGTATGATGAAGTGATTCTAAAAAAATCAAAATGTGTAGGGAGCGATAAAAAAGAGTGATTATTTCATACAAATGAGGTATAAAAGAGAAATGATTCAGAAGAAGCTAGTGGGCAAGGGAGGCATGGAATCTTTCTTTCATTATATATATATATACATATATATATACACACACATACATATAGGCATAAAATCTAAATACAGAAAGAACTAAGTGGGCAAGAAGCTAGGGTAAGGGGAGAGCATAAAGGAGGGACTCTTGAGGGGGTGGGCAGTTTTAGGAATAGGAGGACAAAATACAGGTAGAAGTAAAGGGAGGAGGCATAGAACAAATAGGGTGAGAAGAGTAGTAAGGAAAAACAGGGAGGAAAATGTATAAGTAATTATAGCTTAGAATGTGAATGCCATGAATTTCTCCATAAAATGGATTAAAGATTAATGATCTTTCACTCTATGGGGGCAGTCCCACACTACCTCATTCCCCCAATCCTCATCCCTTCGTTTGATGGTGGGCAGAAGATGTGCCCTGAAATCAGACATTTTAGCCCTTGCAGATTAAAAATTTGAATTCAACAATATGTTGCTTTCAAGAAATGCTATAAAAATAAATATCAGAAGTAAAATTTATTATGTAAGAAAAGCAGGGTACTCATCATGATCTCAGGCAAAGTAAAGCTAAAATAGAATTAATCAAAAGAAAAAATAGGGAAAATATGTCCTGTGTCAGCAATGTTATTTAATATTATTTTAGACCATTTAAAATTACTCAACAGTATAAAATGCATGAGAGTGGACCTGCAAGAACTATATGGCCCATCTAGGTGTCACAGTGGATAGAGCACTGGCCTTGGAGTCAGGAGGACAGGAGTTTAAATCTGACTCATCTGAGCCAGGTACTACTTGTCAGGTACTATCTTGTGAGACCCTGGGCAAGTCACTTTACCCTGATTGTCTCACATCCAGGGTCATTTCCTGTCATTCTGATTCATATCTTATCACTGGGTCCAGATGGCTCTAGAGGACAAAGTGAGGCTGGTGACTTAGTAAAGCCCCCTTCACTCAAATCTAATCCATGTGCTTGTTATGGCATCACCTCCCTGATGTCATGGTCTTCTTCAAGAATGAAGGATAAACATTTTTTTTAGGTTTTTTTTTTTTTTTTTTGCAAGGCAGATGGGGTTAAGTGGCTTGCCCAAGGCCACATAGCTAAGGTAATTATTAAGTGTCTGAAACCGGATTTGAACCCAGGTACTCCTGACTCCAGGGCCGGTGCTTTATTCATTGTGCCACCTAGCCGCCCCAGGATAAACATTTTTAAGAACTATATGAACATAAACATTTTTTATACTTTTTATACAAATTAAGTCAGATCTAAATAATTGAAGTAATATTTATTTTTCATGGGTAGGTAAAGCCTATATTCTACAAAAAGAGACAATTGTGCCTAATTTATTCAATGCCATCCCAATAAAATTACTAAAAATTTATCTTATTTAGTTAGAAAAAATTAATAACAAGTTCACATGCGGGAACAAAAAGGTCAGCAACTTCAAAGAAATGAGGGGGAAAAGATGTAAAAGAAGCAGATTCAGTAGAATCCGATCTTAATCTGTATTGTAAGATGAGTCCATTTTTGAAGAATAAAATGAAAAATTTTGATTATTTTAAATTAAATTTTTCTTATATAAATAAAAACCTTGCAACCAAAATATAAGGAATACAAAAAAATTGGAGACAATTTCTCAGATAGGATGTGATTCAGTAGTAATATTGAAGATGGCTGAAATGCATTGTTATAGTTTAGGAAAGACCTGGACTTTGAAGGAAGATGTTATCTACCTTCAGAGAAATGGATAACAAGTGGAAATAAACCTAGCACAGTCATATATGTACATATATAATATATGTGTGTATGAGTATATATATATATATATGCATATTTCTATCTACCTACCTACCTATTTATCTGTCTGTCTGTCTATCTATCTATCTAGCTATCTCCTTGCATTACTGTAGCTTTATTTAGGGTAGAGGTTTGAGGGAGGGAGGGCAAAAATAGAGTAAAAAATGTATAACAAAGAACAAAAGAAAAACTACAAGGAAGAAAGGAGAAGTTGGGTAATTTTGAAAACAATGTGCATTCATTGAATAGATTTTATTATATTATACAGTATTTTATATATAATATATCATCTAGCTATATTGTGTTTTGTTTTGTATTATATAGTATAATGCATATTATTATATTATGTTAGTAAATTCCTGAAATATATAATGTATAGTAATGTGTTTTGCATATTATATATTATGAATATAATATCTAATATTACATAATAATATATATGCTTCATATATTATATAGTATTTATGCTATAGCTTTCTTGAAATGGAAATTTATAGTTTTATGTTGAATCCTCTTTTATGGTCTGCTGGGTACATGGCAATGTTTTTCTTTTCTTTTCTCATTTTTATTTAAGTTTAAAATAATAAAATTTACCCCAAAAGACCCGTAATCTATGAGATGGTCTGTGGTTAACAACAGCAACAAAAAACCAAACCAAACCATGTGATATATAGTATAGAAAGAGAAAAGAAGAAGATAAAGAAGGAGAAAAGAAGATCCAGAAGAGAACCCTTTGGGATATTAACAATTGTAGGGGAGTGACCTGAGAAGATCCCATAAAGGAGAGTGAGGAGAGGTTTGATAGATAGGAAGCTTGTCAGGAAAAGATATAGAGAGAATCTCAAGAGCAAATATGATAACAGTGTCAAAGGCTGAAGAAAAGTAAGAATATGGAGGCCTGAGAAAAACCTTTATATTTGGCAATTAAGAGATCACCACTAACTTTGAAGAGAGTGGTTTCAGTTGAATGATGAGGTCATGAGCCAAAGTGTAGGGGAGTGTGTCCAACCTGCCAACCTGCCACTAGCAAGGGGGATGGAGGTGAGGTTCAAGAGGCCCTCCTAACCCATTTAAACTGACCAATGTTTTTGGTTCAGGTTGGTGGAGTGGATACCCATTCGTTCAATTCTGTTTGCAGCCCTTGGGGTATTTTTTTTGAGACCAATTCAGCCCAGGAGAGCTAAAAGGTTGGACACCCCAATGAGAGTTAAGAAGAGAGTGGGAAGAAAGGAAGTAGAGAGACTTATCAATAAATATAGAATTTCTCCATTCTCAAACTCATATAACATGTTGGTTGTGCAATACATCCTCTCTGTCTCTTCTGAAGTTCTTATTGAAATAGAACTGAAGTTGATATTGAAACAGTGGCTTGACCAGAATTACAAACTAGTTAGCCTAAGGCTATATTTGAACCCACATCTTCCTTATTCCAAGTATAGGGATTTCTCCTAAAATCCTAAAAAGGAATTATCTGTTGACACCAATCATTCCTCAGAACTAATATAACCCTTTTGGAAAGAACTATTCATTTTCACTAGCTTCATATTTGAAAATGAATGCCTTTCAAATTAATGAACATCTTTTGAAGGAAAATATTATGGAAAAATAAAATTCATTCTCTCACAGACCATTTTCCTGAGGTTTCTCCACCTTAATAACAGCACTGTCAAACAATATATATTTAAATATGGTAGTAGACCCTATTTCTATGGACTTAGACCTATGGTAGCCAGGTAATCATTAGGCACCAGCACACAGAAAGCTCTCAAATTCACTGGTACTCAAACAGTTATTTTCCTTTTTCAAAGGAGTTAATTCACATGAGAAAATTCCCTCTTTTTAATAACACAAGTGATAAAAGGCAGAAAAACTAACTGCCACCTCTGTGATCTTGAGCAAATCACCTGCCCCAACTTCCACTTTTTTCGGCTTAAGGATGGGAGTACTGTGGTACTGGTAAGAATTAAGTCCTGAATGTCTCTTCCACTTTTTATATTCTCTGCTTCCAAGTTATTTCACATCAATTTTTTTCATTTTCAAAGTATTTTTTCCTCTGTTAATCTTGTGCAATGCAAAGAGTATGGAGTTGGAGGACTTGGCTTCATTTCCTAACTTTGCATCTTACATATATGACTTTTTCGGAATCTCTTTTTGGGTTCCAATTTTCTCATTTGTAAAATGAAGCAAGTAGGACTTGTTGATCTCTAAGGTTCCTTCCAGCTCAAAAATGCAATGATCCTAAATGAATATTCTTGAAATACATTCATTTCAATTCAATAACCCACCTACTATGTTCCAGATACTTAATATGTACCTGTGTTAGGAACTGGAGAGACAAAGGTGAAAAACAACAAACCTCAAAGTAGCTTACAATATATTGTAGGGTAGGAATAAAGTTAACCTATACTAAATAAATAGAGGGGTAGTTGAAGGACCAAAGAGAAAACTAGGGAAGATGCTAAAGAATTTCTCCAGTTCTTAGTAGTCTATGAGGCAACACCTTTATGACCTGGACAAAATAGCTTAAGTTTGACTCAGTTTCCTGACCTGTAAAAGAGGGGCTATACTATGTGATCTCAAAACTCCATTCTAGGGGCAGCTAGGTGGTGCAGTGGATAGAGCACTGGCCCTAGAGTCAGGAGTGTCTGAATTCAAATCTGACTTCAGACACCTAGCTGTGTGACCTTGGGAAAGTCACTTAACCCCATTGCCTTAAATAAAAAAATAAAGGTATATTAAAAAAACACTCCATTCTAGTTCTAAATGAATAACAATATGACATTCTAAGATGTCTTATCAGTTTTGTTAAAGTTAATAATTTTTACAGCATATGCTATTGGCCAAAGTCTAAATTCTCAATCTGTAACTAAGGATTATGAAGTTGGAATTTCTATCTTTCCTATTGTTCTAACAGTCAAAGGAAGACAAGATGATTAGAATTTGATAAACTTTTTAGTTATCTTTGTGAGAACCACATAAGTTTCTGTTATTTGTCAAATATTAAATAGGTGGGAGATAGCCATTTTCTCTGTGCAATGTAAGAATGACATATTTGTGAGCAAATGCATAACCTGTTTCACCATCCATCAGAAGTTTTAATGATTGCCTTGTTCTTTTAATAAATAAATAATCCTTCTCTCTGTCTACTCATGGTATCATCTTGCATAGATGGCTTTCACTAATGGGTTTCTTGATAAATCCTAGAGAATAAACTGCATATCTAACTTATATTTCTGTCATTTTATTTTAAATCTAAATTTTAAATTTTACAATATTTTTTCTTTTTGAAAGATTTTATTTATTTTGAGTTTTACCAATTTACCCCTATTCTTGCCCCCCCCCCACAGAAGGCAGTCTGTTAGTCTTTGCATGTTTCCATGATATGCATTGATATAAGTTGAATATGATGAGAGAGAAATCATATCCTTAAGGAAGAAAAATAAAGTATAAGAGATAGCAAAATTACATAATGAGACAATGTTTTTTTTTTTCTAACTTGAAGGTAATAGTATTTGGTCTTTGTTCAAACTCCACAGCTCCCTCTCTGGATACAGATGGTATTCTCCATCACAGCCCAAAATTGTCCCTGATTGTTGCACTGATGGAATGAGCAAGTCCATCAAGGATGATGATCGCCCCCATGTTGCTGTTAGGGTGCACAACGTTCTCCTGGTTCCGCTCATCCCACTCAGCATCAGTTCATGCAAATCCTTCCATGCTTCCATGAATTCCCATCCTTCCTGGTTTCTTTCTTCTTTTGTTTTTTGGTTAATATGACTTTATTTATACATTACTAAAATATTCTTGTTTAAGAGTAAACATAATACCTCCTCCCCCACAAAAATATAGAAGCTCATGAGAAATAAAGTAAAAGAAAGAGAAAAAAGATGTGTTTCAGTCTGTGTTCTGATTCCATCATCTCTGTCTCCTGTGGATCACATTCTTTATCATAAGTCCATCACAGAAGTTTACTTCTGTATTTTTCCACGGTTGCTGTTGCTGATTATAATTCCCTCCATCCATTCCTCCCCACTACCATATATTATATTTTCTCTTTCCTTTCACTCTGTCCCTCTTCTAAAATGTGCTGTAGGGTAGATGAGGACAGAGGCATAGCTGATAGAGCACAGGCCCTGGGGCCCCAAGCCCACATACCACCCCAGAGACCCAGCAACCACCTGGCCCCATGGTCCCGGACAGGCCACTCAATCCCAGCACCTTGCAAAAAGTAAAAAAAGAAAATGTGTTATATTTGACTATTCTCTCCTATGATCTATCCTCTCCTCTATCATCCACACCCCCCTCCTTCTCCCTGTCCCTCTTCTCTCCTTTTTACTCTAGATGCCTATACCCTATTGAATGTGTGTGCTGTTTCCTCTCTGAGCCATTTCTGATGAAAGTGAAGGTTCCCTCATTCCCCCTTCCATATCATTACAAAAACTCATTGCAAAAAAAAATACATTTTATATGAAATATCTTAGCCCAACCTACCTATCCTTTCTCATACTCCCAGTATATTTTCCTTTTAGCCATTGACTCCATTTTTACACTATATTATAGTCTTCAAATTCAGCTCTCTTCTGTGCTTCATCTATAAAAGCTCCTTCTACCTGCTCTATTAAATGTGAAGGTTCATATGAGTATTATCAGTATCATTTTTCTATGCAGGAATACATGCAGTTCATCATCATTAAATCCCTCATATTTTACCCTTCTCCTCCACTCTCTATGCTTCTCCTGAATCCTGTATTTGAAGGTCAAATTTTCTGTTTAGCTCTGGTCATTTCAACAGGAACATTTGAAATTCCCCTGTTTCATTCAAAGTCCATCTTTTCCCCTGGAAGAGGATGTTCAGTTTTGCTGGGTAGTAGATTCTCAGTTGCATCCCAAGCTCTTTTGCCTTCCAGAATATTATATTCCAAGCCCTACAAGCCCTTAATGTAGTTGCTGCTAAGTCCTGTATGATCCTGACTGCAGCTCCATGATATTTGAATTGTATACTTTGGCTGCTTGTAATATTTTCTCTTTGACTTGGGAGTACTGGAACTTGCTATAATATTCCTAGGGGTTGGGTTTTTTGGATCTCTTTCTGGGGGAGATCGGTGGATCAATTTCTATTTTGCTCTCTACTTCTAGGATATTAGGGCAATTTTCCTGTAGGAATTCTTTAAAAATGAGATCAAGGCTCTTTTCCTGATCATGACTTTCAGGTAACACAATAATTTTTAAATTATGTCTCCTGGATCTGTTTTCTAGATCAGTTGTTTTTTCAATGAGATATTTCACATTCTCTTCTAATTTTTCATTCTTTTGGTATTGAAGTATTGTGTCTTGATTTCTCATAAAGTCATCAGCTTCCTTTAGCTCCATTCTATATCTGAAGGATATGTTTTCCTCAGAGAGCTTTCTTATTTGCTTTTCCATCTGACCAATTCTGCTTTTTAAAGCACTCTTCTCCTTAATAACTATTTGAACTGTTTTATTCATTTCACCCAAGTTGTTTTATAACATGTTATTTTCTTCAGCATTTTTTTGGATATACTTGACTAAGCTGCTGACTTCATTTTCATGTTTTTCCCTACAACTCTCTTACTTCTTTTCCCAATTTTCTTCTATCTCCCTTACTTGGTTTTCAAATTTTTTTTTGTTCTCTGAGTCCAACTTCTATTTTCTCTTGGAGTCTTTAGATGCAGAAGCTTGTACTTCCTCATCTTCAGATTGAGTATTTTAATCCTCCTTGGGATCATAGACAAAGTATTTGTCGATGGTAAGGTTCCTTTTTTTCTGTTTATTCATTTCCTCAGCCGGTGTCTGGTTTGGGGGGTGCTTCCTGAGCTTTAAGTCTAATTGGGACACTTCCACAAGGACTTCAGTGTGTGAGACTCTGACTGCTCTCTGGGTCTGTGAATGACCACAAGCCCACCCCTCTGCCATGGGGCTGAGGTGGGGGAGGGGCTCTCTGCTCTATGGGGGGGCCTAGACTGAGAACAGGGTCTGAATGTGGTCAAAGTCCCAGAGTCTTGTTCCAGCAAAAGAGGAGGACAGACCTTGAGAGTCTCCCTCTACTCCCTTACCTTTGGTGGTCTGAGCACTCAGGGCACAGCTGCCTAGAGGCTCTTGCTTGCTGGCTCTACAAATCTGCTTCTGTTTCCTGGATCTGGGCACCCTGAGTGCCCCAGCTGCACTGAGTGTCACAACTGGATGAGGGCCTGGGCTTCACCCTCATTCTGGTAGAGGTTTCCCTGCTGATCTTCTAAGTTGTGCTTTGTGCTCCCTAGGGTGCAGGTCAGGAAACTGTTTCTGCTGCTGGAGCCATGGCTTCCAGGTGCCCTGGGGCTGTTCCTGGGAGGCTGAAGTTCCTTTACTCTGGTGGGGCACACCTCTAACCCTGTGGAACAGAGTTTTCCCACTATTTTCCAGGTAACCTTGGGCTGGAGAGTTGTCTCACTGGATCTTTCTGTAGGTTGTGTCTCTCAAAAATTTAGTTAGAGTCATAATTTTAAGATTTTTGAAATATTTTGGAGAGAGCACCCAGGAGAGGCTCTTCTCCTATTGCCATCTTGGCTCTGCTAAATTTTACAATCTTAAGAGCCTCTCTTCATCTCAACTGCCCCATGTCTTCTTTTACTCTGACTTTTTTTCCTCCTAATCATCATCAGGCAGGTCTCCTAAGCACTTGTTTTTCCATATGACTGAGACATGAAATTCAAGGCTGAAAACAAGGTTATTATAGGCAAGGACAGAATAGTACTATTTTGTTTTGGTATATTGGGTCTGGAGAAGTATGCTGCTATCTGTGCTTTTCTCTATGTTCAAATAATACTTGGAAATGTAATTTCCTCCTTAGAGTCAAATCATCTTTTTGCCTCTCCTGAAATGGGAAATTTTCATTTCAAATCCCTCTTCCTCTTTGCTTTTTCTTTTTCTTAATTTTTAACTTCTTATCTAATTTTAAGTGGGTCACCTGAGCACCTGGGACCTGGTAGGAGAGTGTAGTTTGGCTCTCTTGGTGTTTGGTATTCTAATAGTCTGCAAGCTCAGTCTACTTGACTGATGAACTGGAATGTCAAAAGCCAACTTAAGAATCCTCTAAGAGTCATTATTAAAGCACTATTCAGATATTACTGGCTTCCTTTTTCTTTAGTCAGAACCAGAGCAGAGAAACCAATTTTCCAATGAGACAACCAAGGAATCAGTGGATAATTCTACTATTTCAGTGAGCCAAGATTTTCTCAGCCCTGTTGTCTAGACAAGTCTCATTTTGCTGATGTTACTTTAAACTATTGCCTAAGACTAGTATTTACTTCCCTTCACTATTGTGACTCTATGGATGACCACAGAATTTAGTCATCCCTCTTGAGTGTAACTTAAAACTAGAATCATGCAATGACTGAAGCATAGATGCATCCCAAATTGGCATCATTTATCAATGTCTACCTTTATCAGAATGACATATTTGTGAAATAGAAATGAAGAAGTGTTTGGGAGTGGATAACCACAACATGACTACTATAAAGTAATAGATTAAATTGAGGATTTCCAATAAATGAGTTATTTGAAACATATTTCATTTAGCACAATGATAAGTTTTTGTGATATCTACCTTTAGGACAAATTCCATTGAAATTTATTTAAAATACAGACATCTGGGGTCAGTCATTTTATTTTCTGATGGTGGATTGCACTATGAGTTGAGCATCAGGTCTACAATCAGACCCCAGTTAGTATGTTTATTGGGTGAGGAATCAGAAAACTTGAGTTCTAGTCTTGACTCTGCCATTAATTTAACTTACCAGACTTCACTTTCTTCATATGTTAAAAAGGACATGATGTCACCGCTTCTGTATTATATCTGAATTTATTCAAAAGCACTTAAACCCTTCAAATGACATTTGAAGGTGGAGGGATAAATGAGAAATACCTAGCATGTAAGTTGGAAAAAAGTACTTTCTGCTTCAAAATACTCAAGGGAACAAATGTCCAGAGAACAACAACTGAAGGAAAAAACCCCATACTCTGCATTCTCGTTTTGATAGATCCCAAGAATGAATGAAGTGTATATTGTACATAACATTTGGTTTTTACTAATAATAACATCTAACATTTATATAGCACCTTAATATTTGCAAAATATTTTATATAACCTCATTTGATTCTGACAGTAACCCAGTGAGACAGGTGCTATTATTATAGACATTTTACAAATAAGAAACTGAGGCTGAGAAAGGGTGAGTTGATTTGCACAGGTTCATACAGTTAGGAAGTATCTGAGACTAGGTTAGAATGCTTGTCTTTCTGACTCCCTATTTAATCTACAATGGTGATACTGTCATTGTGTTTTAAGGTGGAACTTCCCACACTAGTGGGAATTCATTTTCTGGTATTCATTCTCCTAATTGAAATTATGATTGCTTTTTTTCAAGACTTTTTCTTGCACTTTGTCTTTTGCCTCATTAGCTACCCTATACCTTCATTTCACCTGATTCTCTCTGCTGTTACAGGAATCTACATTGCCCAAATAATGAGGTTATACTTTGTGTGTCCTAATAATAGAGAATAATTTGTAAGTTGAAAGGAATCTCAAAAGTTTCCCTGGTCTATCACTGCTCCCAGGAAGGATTGTTCATTAGCTATCCCATGAAGATAATATTTGACCAATTTATTTGTAATTTCTTCTTATTATTTGTGATTACATAAATTATATTCATGTAATCACAGATAGTAAAAGGCAGATAAGGGGTAATAAGGAATTAACAAGAAAACTAACTGAAAAAATTCTGCTACCCTTTATTATCTTTATTAAAAATGAACAAATTTTTCAACTGGATTACAAGAATCTAGGCAATGGCCAAATAAAAACTGATCATTCTTGACAAGACCTTTAAATAGCAAAGTCTGTCAGTCTTGGAATTTATTGATGTAATCCATCAATTTGAGTCAATTTAGGCTGGGACCAACTTAGTGCAAAGGGGACCCTGTTTTTCAACCAAAGACTAGGTAGAGTGGTAGGATGAAAGGAGGAGAAAGAGATTTTCTTTCCTATACCTTCTCCATCATTGCCCATGATCATTTTTTTTTTAGGTTTTTGCAAGGCAAATGGGATTAAGTGGCTTGCTCAAGGCCACACAGCTAGGTAATTATTAAGTGTCTGAGACTGGATTTGAACCCAGGTACTCCTGACTCCAGTGCTTTATCCACTGCGCCACCTAGCTGCCCTGGCCATGATAATTTAAAGTGGAGCTACATACCCATGAGGAGAAACTGATTTTATCAGGGATCATACACACATCTGCATATATGTATCTAAAGATATATACATATATATTATACACATACATATAAATATATACATACACACAGATCTCCAAAGAGAGAGAGAGAGGTAGTATTCAAACAGCACTAACTGTAGACTTGAGACCATAGAAGGCTAGCCCTGGCCATCAAGAACCCAGTTGTAGAGAGGCTTTGGAACCCCAACTTAAGGATCTAGACAGAGATATTGTTCCCAGAAAGGAATTTTCCAAATCTCAAAGAGGAGAAAAAGAAGATTGAGGTCCTACTTGTTCATATATATGTATATATATATATATATATATATATATATATATATATATATATATGTGTGTGTGTGTGTGTGTGTGTGTGTGTGTATATACAGTTAGGGTTTGCTCATATATGTTATCTGAATCTATGGAAGTGTGCCCAGATTTATAGAGAATATTCTAAAATGATTGATCTTATTACACCATCTTAGAAAATGTTTTTAATTTGTAGTTACTGGCTAATATTAAGGGAAAGGCCCCATTAGAGGGGTTCATGAACTATAATTTCAGAAAAAAAGGAACCCCACAGAATAACTTAGAATTCAAGGTAGCAATCATCTTCTGGGGACTTGACTTGCCAATGGTAATACAAGAAGTACTACTTGAAAATTCTTTCAGATTTTAAAGAACTTTAAGAAAAGAATATTTCAAATTTATAATGTTTAATATCTTCAATAGTCAAAAAAATCTTACTCTTACCTGCAAATGGTCATTATATGTAGTTTCTGATATCTTTTCTCTTGATCTTTCCTCTGTGGAGAAAGGATGAATATCTGTCCTCTAAACAATAGCCCATTTAAGAATCACCTTCAAGTTGCCACCCCAGGCAATTCTTTTTTTAAGCTACAAAGTCCCCACTCTAAAGATATTGGAAGGCTCTATGAAAATTAGGCATAGAATTATAAAATTCAGAGATAGAGGACCTCAGAGACCATCTATTTTATTCATTGTACATATCAGGATATGAGTTCTAGATTCCAAGATCTTCACAGCCTTCACTGCCCTCAGGTATTGGTACTTTGGATAAAGTGTGAATTCTTTGCCAGTTTCATATTTGCTCCTCAGACTTGCCTTCTAATCCAATCTAACCTATATTTATTAATTCCCTCTTTTTTGAAAGGTTCTACGGATCCAAAATACAAAGGAAAAACTGTCCTCACCTCAGGGAGCTTATATTCTACTGACTTTGACCATTGAATCAGGTCAAACGTATCATACCTTTCCTCAAAAATCATGATACTATGGCAGTTTCAGGATGTCTTGACTAGGCTGATTATGTTGCCACATCTACTTTGCTTTGACTAAAGCTTTAGTTGTCTTGACTCTTTTAACTCTGTTTACTACAGACTTGAACCATTGACTGTATACCCATATTGACTGATTACTTGCTGTCACCCTATTTTGTCTCATGGTCCTTGGTTCCTCTCCCTGTGTCTTAACCCAGGTAACTGCAGACCTGATTCCAGAAAACTTTATAGATCTTGGTTTTCATCCTTTTTACTTGCTTCCATGACAGTCCCCTGGCCTTCATGTCTCCCATTATGTGTGAGGTCCAGAGGTGAATACTGTGTTATGGTAAAGATGTGACTAGGTTTATAGAAAATGTGATGTATCGATGAATTTTTCCCATACCATGTTCTTATTGATACTCCCCAGGTTGATTCTTATTTTTATTGTTTAAATCCACCACTGTCTTATTTTCAGAGATTGCAAAGCACAATGGAGAAAGTGCAGGGCTTGGGGTCCAGGGAAACCTGGCTTCAAATTATATTTCTAACATTTATATATGACCATGGGCAAATAAGTAATCCTTTTGAATTTTTTTTTAAATTTTTCAAGGCAATGGGGTTAAGTGGCTTGTCCAAGGCCACATGGCTAGGTAATTATTGTCTGAGGCTGGATTTGAACTCAGGTACTCCTGACTCCAAGGCCAGTGCTCTATCCACTGCTCCACCTAGCCACCCCCTGAATTTTCTTATCTGTAAAATGGGAATAACAATACCTTCATGGGAGAGTTGTAATAGAAATAGAATAATGTATAAAAATGCTTTGTAAACAGTTTTTATAGCTGTCAGTTATCATTATCTCCTTGGATAAAGCCATTCTTCCCTTTGGATTGATAGGTTCTCTCACTTTTGGGAACCTTCCTACTCTTCATTATTAAAACCAATTGTGCTTTACTTCAAGGAATAAGAGAATAAATTAAGGAAGGGAACTGAGGAGAAGGGGTGTGGCCAGAATTATATGGTAATCTTTACTATAACTCTCCTAGTCAAAATAGCTAAATGAGTCTATACCTATGTGTTGGTTCATCTCAGTAGAGAAATGACTAGGAATTGGGCTGACTAATCATGTGAGTGGGGTCATTTTCATACTTTTCCCTATGCTCTTGCCCTCAACCCTCTTGCCCCAATTGCCCCAGATCCAACAATGTGCTGTTTATGAGAGACACACTTGTAACAGAAAGACATATAGAGTTAAAATAAAGGGCTAGAGCAGAATCTATTATGCTTCATTCAAAGACAAGAGTAGTAATCATGATCTCAGACAATGCAAAAGCAAAAATAGACAATTAAAAGAGATAATCCAGGAAACTATATTTTGCTAAAAGGTATCTTAGACAACAAAGTAATATCAAAAATTTTTACAGCAGGTTTTTCTGATAAAGGTCTCATTTTCTCAAATATATATTGATTCAGTACAGAACTGAGTGAAATGTATAAACATGATCCATTCCCAGTTGATAAATGCTTAAAGAATATAAACAGGCAGTTTTCAGAAGAAGTCAAAGCCGGCTATAGTCATATGAAAAAAATGCTCCAAATCACTATCAGTTGGAGGTAGGAAATTGAAAATAATTCTGAAGTTTCAGTTCACACCCATCAGAAATGCTAAATGCTGAAGGTTGAAGGAAAAATAAGTACACTGATGAATTTTGGTGGAATAATAAACTGATCCAATTGTTCTGGAGAATAATTGGAACTAGACCCAAAGGTTATAAAACTGTGTAGACCCTCTGACCTAACAATAGCACTACCAGATCTGTATCCCAAAGATATCAAAGTAAAAGAACCTACATATATATAAAAATATTTATAGCAGCTCTTTCCCTGGTAGTAAAGAATTGGGAATCAAGAAGTTCATCAATTGGGGAATTTGTGGTATGTGCTTGTGATAAAGTATTATACATTCAATAAGACATATCAAGGGAGGGGGTGATTCAGAAAAACATGGCAAGAACTATATGAATTGATACAAAATGAAATGAAAAGATCTGGGAGTTCATTGTGCACAGCAACAGCAATGATGTAATTGTTAGGGACTGTTGTGTGTGGGAATACTGTAAATCTTCATCACCTGTTGCCCTTGAGCACCAGAACGTTGTTTTACTAAGTGCCACAGGAGTGGTAGCTGATTAGGGACTGGAGAGGATATTTAAGCACTTGTATTTTGGTAAATAAACAGAGACCTTGGAGACTTTGTTGTCTTACTTGTCTCCTGCCCTCCAAGACTCACCTGGGGAAGGATAAGGGAGTCCAGAAAGGGACTCAACATATGATGTCCAAACAGGGACTTAACATATGGCACCCAAACAGGAACACAAAGGCAGAGCTATATGAGTGGAGTCCAGGATAAGGACCAGCAGAAACAAGCAACATCCAGGCAACATCCAAAAGCAAAAGACTTTGGAAGAGGTAACAAGTTGGTTACCAAGTTGGTACAAGGAGGTGTGGAGGAAAATGAAGGTAAAGAGAAAGTATATTCACATCCATGGCCTGAGGCAGAAGAAAGGAAGAAAGAAAAGACTAGGATCAGCCCTATAACACCTAGTGAAGAAACTTCAGCATTACAAAAGGTCATTGAAAGGGCAAGAAATCAGAGAGAAAGTTTGGTGGATTTAGGAACTGAATTTCAGTCATATACTGTTATTGAGGAGCCAGATCCTTTTAATACAGGAAACCTTAGGTGAAGACATAAGCCACTAGATATAAAAGCAGTCAGAGGTTTAAAGAAGGCAGTTGGGGAATGTGGGCCAAAATGACCTTTTGTCCGGTTACAATTGGATACTCTTGCATACTCCATATTTGTCCGGTTACAATTGGATACTCTTGCATACTCCATATTAATACCTAATGATTGGAAGCAGATAGTTAGAGTATGTTTGTCACCTGGACAATCTGTTTTTTGGATGATGGGGTTTATAGAACAATGTAGACAGATGGCTTTGAGGCATGCACAAGGCCCCAATACCACCACATATTATGAACAATTAAGTGGCACAGATCAATTTTTCAACAATGCAGACCAACTATATTATGGGTTAGAGACATATGAAAGAATTGTTATCTATGTAAAGAATACTTGGGGACATATTCCAATACAAATGAAAAGAAAGAAACATTTGCACTTATCAAACAAAGAAAAGATGAGGCTTTTGTAAATTTCTTTGCCCGGTTACAGGAGGCAGTAGGAAGAACTTTAGGAGATGCAGCAGGAATAGGTGTATTTAATAAAACAATTAGCATGGGCTAATACAAATGCTGATTGTCAGAAAGTAATGATTGGCTTAAGAAGGGATGCCACCATTGAGGAAATGATTCAAAGATGTGACAGAGTAGAGTCTCAGGTGTATCATGCAGAATTAATGACAGAGGCATTTGCTAAAATGCATATGAGAAATAAAGGGAAAGGGACTTCCTTTGTGGAAAAACTGGACTTTTAAAGAAAAATTGTTGGAGTACCCAAGGAGCTAAACCCAGAAAGGTCAGGGCACATCATCCTTAAACTCCGTGACCAAAGTGTAAAAAGGCAGGACATTGGGCATCAGAATGTAGAAAAGGAAATTTAAATGGAGAAAGGGGCTCTTTCCCATGGAGATGACAGTTCAGGACCATCAGGAGAATGGAATGGAAAAACCAGTATGCAGCTTTGGCAGCAAACCAACCCATATCAAACTATTGATAGTCAAAAGTGCTAGGAAATTTAGGGTACCTCCATATGCTTCTACTGAAGTACCTATTCACCCTTTCCAATTAATGGATAAGGAATTTGCAGTCATTTTGGCTCCACCAAATCCAGAGCATACTCACTTTACACCTTTAGTAAAGCACGTGAATGGGGAAATTTTTTTCTATTGCAATAGTGAATGCTAATGATGATGATAGCTACATAAATGAGAACCAATAGCTTGGTTATGGGTTTTTTTAAAGATCTGGTACAAATAGGAAGGAAAGTGAGTTGGAAAAGGGGCCAAAACAGAGAAAGTACAATGAAATTATGTTTACAACTACAATTTCTTCAGGAAAAACCTCTTTGTGTTATCCAAGTAGAAGGAATTGCTTTTCTAGGCTTTCCTAGACTTGATTGACACTGAGGCAGATCAGACTGTGCTCCCCATACAAAACTGGCCTCAAGCTTGCCTAAGCAGGTTGCTTATACTAATATAATGAGCATTGGAGGTTGACAGGAAACAAATTTCTTGTCAACACTTGAAATGGAGAAAAGAAGATAAAGCAGGGACTGTCACTCCTTTCATAGTTGAAGGACTCCCTACAATATTATGGGGAAGAGATATATTATGTCAATTAAGGGCTAGAATTAGCACAGATTCTTTCATTGGGGCTTCTGTTGAGTTGGGAAGTGGAGGATAGTTAAGCACTTGTATTTTGGTAAATAAACAGAGACCTTGGAGATGTTGGTGTACAAAGGGAGAACTTGTCTTCCATGTCTCTTGTCTTCCAAGACTAGCCTGGGGAAGGATAAGGGAGTCCAGAAAGGGACTCAACATGGAGAAAGTAGGAAGAGATTTAGTACTCAAAATTTTAAAAATAATTTTAAAATTAAATAAATAATATTAAAAAGAAGTGGAATTTTTTTCCAGAAAACCCATTATAAAACACTTTCAGTTTCTTTGTTGTTGTTGATGGTTTTTAAAAATAGGATAAATATGGTTTATTTACATTTATTTACATAATTGTTCCATGGATTTCATTGCTCAAGAAAAAGACAATATGAAGTCATGTGAAAGAGAAGTTAGATAAATGGAATCTATAATTGCACCT
Organism: Macrotis lagotis; assembly: GCF_037893015.1. Lineage (NCBI taxonomy): Eukaryota > Metazoa > Chordata > Mammalia > Peramelemorphia > Peramelidae > Macrotis > Macrotis lagotis. Next base: position 13,422,126 of record NC_133665.1, on the reverse strand, counting down.
ATAATTCCTCAAGCAATTTCCTTGGTTGGAAGCTCAGAGTTTTAAGTTGAGAGAACTGTTTCACTTTTATAACTTCCAAAGTGACAAATGTGTCAGCAGTTTTGAATGTGAGAGTTTGTGGCAAGATGGGACAGGTATGAACAAAGGAGTGATCTTAATACTTTCACCTCCTATATTGTTCTTAATGTGGGTTTGAAAGAGAAACCAAGCCTTACCCAGAGGAAAAGATGAGAGCATTACTAGGAAAGAATAGACCAAACCATGCCCACAAAAGATGGGGGGAGATTGCAATGAGTAGTGACTAATTCTCCCCATGCCAATCAGGATAGCACCACATTACCTTCTATCAGTGCTATACATTTATCAAAGAATCTTGTATGATCTAAAATACATGTAAAAGGCAGGTTCTTGATGGAACATAAATGTTACTAGTTTAAATAAATTTTTGTAAGAACCAAAAAATATTTGAGAGGTTGAGTAACTGTTCCTTTCCCAAATCTAGCTAGCTCTTGGCAACTTGCTCTAAGGCTAACTTTTGAATAGGGATTCAATCTGGGTTCTGTTAACTTAAAATTTTCTTTTTGATAACCATATTTCAATATAATAATTTCTTATCAATCCTATGCATTTTATTTTGTGAGTTAAAGTATTATTCTGAGAAGAGTATTGTTCTGCAGGTTTTTCTAAATGGACCCCAAGAGGGTTCATGTTACAAAAAAGTTAAGAACCCCTGTATTAAAAAGATGCTAATTTGGAGTAGTTTAACAAATGGAAGTTAAGGAGGTAGTTACATCACCTTTATGACTCTAGATCAAGTAATGCCAAAGATGTCTTGTTGCTTTTGATGAGCAGCGAATTGAGTTTGAAAAATAAACTTCAGGCTAAAGTTACAGATAGCTGGATCTCTTGATCTTTGTTTCTAAGACAAAGAAGTGGAACCTTTTCCTGGAAAACCCATTATAAAACAATTACTTTCTATTCATAGCAGCCCTATTTGTGGTGGCAAAGAATTGGAAATCAAGTAAATGTCCTTCATTTGGGGAATGGCTTTGCAAACTGCGGTATATGTATGTATGTCATGGGACACTATTGTTCTATTAGAAAACAGGAGGGATGGGAATTCAGGGAAGCTTGGAGAGATTTGCATGAACTGATGCTGAGTGAGACAAGCAGAACCAGAAAGGGTGATGATCAACATTGATGGACTTGCTCATTCCATCAATGCAACAATCAGGGACAATTTGGGGGCTGTCTGCGATGGAGAATACCATCTAATCTAGAGAAAGAACTGTGGAGTTTGAACAAAGACTAAGGACTATTACCTTTAATTTAGAAAAAAAAAACTAATCTTATTATCTGATCTTACTATCTCTTATACTTTGTTTCTTCCTTAAGGATATGATTTCTCTCTCATCACATTCAATTCGGGTCAATGGAAACAATGTAAAGTCTGGCAAATTGACTTCTGTGGGGAGTGGGGGAGGGAAGTAAGATTAGAGGAAAAATTGTAAAACTCAAAATAAATAAAATATTTAAAAAACATTTAAAAATAAAACAATTACTTTCAGTTTCTTTGTTGTTGGTGATGGTGTTTTAAGAAAAGGATAAATATGGTTAACCATTATATAAATGTTCTATTAATTTCATTGCTCAAGAAAAAAAGGTATGAAATCATGTGAAAGAGGAGAGATAAATGGGTTTCGGATGAGGAATTTCCTTCCAAAGAGGAAACAACCATCACAATCAAGGCTCAGACAGACAGTTCCTTTCTTGGGAACGGCTCTGCCTTTTCTAAATGAATTTCTAAATTTCTAAACATCAGCCTTTAATCTAAAAAAGTAGTAACAGAGTCCATTCCTGGTTATTTACCAAGCAGAGTATAGCTTCAACAAAGTTTGTTGAATTGAATGGAATTATATGATGACCTACTCACAAGTTGCTCAAGATGATTTTCTAGAATATGTGCAATTAAAAGATAAATAAGGCAAGTAATGAATTCAAGGGGCATCTCAGCACTACACTACTATCCACCAAATATAAAAAAAGCAAACAACCCCCTCAAAAAACCTCAAACAAGGAACTTCAAGTAATGTCTCCAGCATACTGGGTGGATTTATAAAAGGATATAAACAAGAATTTTCCAATTTAAGAAAGTAAAGAAGGATTGAAATCTTTCTAATGGAGAGAATACCCATATTGATGAGATCACAGATCCATTGATATATCTAGAATATTTTAAAATTATTTAAGACTCTACAACATTTGGAACTGTGGAATTAATTCTGTTCCACAGTTTAAAGGGCATTAAAATATCAAGTGAAGTGTCATGGAAGTGGTCTTGAATTTAGTATTAGAGGACCTGTCTTTGGGTTGTAGTTCTATTATTCATTACCTCTGTAACCATAAGCAATTCAATTCAATTCAATTTTAAAAAACTGATTTAACATGTAATTTGGGAAAAAAATAAAATAAATTTAAATTTTTTTTAAAAAAAGAAATGGGAGTGGGTTAGGGAGAATATCTTATTAACTGGAATGATCAGAATAGGCTTCCTGAAGAAGGAAGGCTGAGCTTTGAATCTAGGATTCTATTAGATAGAGATAAAGAGGCATTCTTCCAGGCATGGGTCAGTTTGTGTAAAGACCTGAAAATGGAAGATGGAATATTATGAATGAGAAACAGTAGGAGGGAATGGGATGACTAGATTTTATTTTGATTCTGTTGATATTTTTTATTTTTCTTTATTTATGTATTACTAAAATATTTTTGTTTAAGAGTAAAAACAATATTCCCCCCCTACAAAAAATATAAAACCTCATGAGAAATAAAGTAAAAGAAAGAGAAAATAATGTGTTTCAGTCTGTTTTCTGATACTATCAGCTCTGTCTCAGGTAGATCACATTCTTTATCCTAAGTCCATCACAGAAGTTACTTCCATATTTTTCCACAGTTGCTGTTGCTGATTGTAATTCCCTCCATCCATTCCTCCCCACTATCATCTATTATATTTTCTCTCTCCTTTCACTCTGTCCATCTTCTAAAATGTGCTGTGGGGCAGCTGAGTGGTGCAGTGGACAGAGCTCCGGCCCTGGGGCCAAGAGGCCCCAAGCCTACATCCCACCCCAGAGACCCAGCAACCAACCAACCTCATGGTCCCAGACAAACTACCCAATCCCAGCACCTTGCAAAAAGTAAAAAAGAAAATGTGTTATATCTGACTAGCCTCTTCTCTATCACCCACATCCCCCCTCCCCTCTCCCTGTCCCTCTTCTCTCCTTTTTACTCTAGATGTCTATACCCTATTGAGTTTGTATGCTGTTTCCTCTGAGTCATTTCCAATGAGAATGAAGGTTCCCTCATTCCCCCTCACCTCCCCCCCTCCATACCATTGCAAAAGCTACATAAAATATCTTAGCCTATTCTACCTTTCCTTTCTCTTACTCCCAGTACATTTCCCTTCCACCCATTGATTCCATTTACAATATATTATATCTTCAAATTCAGCTCTCTCCTGTGCCTCATCTATAAAAGCTCTTCTACCTGCTCTATTAAATGAGAAGGTTCATATAGGTACTATCAGTTTCATCTTTCCATGCAGTAATACATGCAGTTCATCATCATTAAATCCCTTATAATTTACCTTTCTTGTCTACTCTCTATGCATCACCTGAATCCTGTATTTGAAGGCCAAACTTTCTGTTTAGCTTTGGTCATTTCAACAGGAACATTTGAAATCCCCCTGTTTCATTCAAAGTCCATCTTTTCCCCTGGAAGAGGATGTTCAGTTTTTCTGGGTAGTAGATTCTCAGTTGCATCCCAAGCTCTTTTGCCTTCCAGAATATTATATTCCAAGCCCTACAAGCCCTTGCTGCTAAGTCCTGTGTGATCCTGACTGCAGCTCCATGATATTTGCATTGTGTCCTTCTGGCTGCTTGTAATATTTTCTCTTTGACTTGGGAGTTCTGGAACTTGGTTATAATATTCCTGGGAGTTGGGGGTTTTTTGGGATCTCTTTCTGGGAGAGATTGGTGGATTCTCTCAATTTCTATTTTGCCCTCTGCTTCTAGGATACCAGGGCAATTTTCCTGTAAGAAATTCTTTAAAAATGAAGTCAAGGGGCAGTTAGGTGGCACAGTGGATAGAGCACCACCCTGGAGTCAGGAGTACCTGAGTTCAAATCTGGCCTCAGACACTTAATAATTACCTAGCTGTGTGGCCTTGGGCAAGCCACTTAACCCCATTTGCCTTGCAAAAACCTAACTAACTAACTAACTAAATAAAAATGAGGTTGAGGCTCTTTTCCTGATCATGACCTTCAGGTAACCCAATAATTTTTAAATTATCTCTTTTGGATCTGTTTTCTAGATCAGTTGTTTTTTTCAATGAGATATTTCACATTTTCTTCTAATTTTTCATTCTTTTGGTGTTGAAGTATTCTGTCTTGATTTCTCATAAAGTCATCAGCGTCCTATATCTGAAGGATGTGTTTTCCTCAGTAAGCTTCCTTATCTCCTTTTCCATCTTGCCAATTCTGTTTTTTTAAAGCACTCTTCTCCTCAATAACTATTTGAACTATTTTATCCATTTAACCTAAGTTGGTTTTTAACATGTTTTCTTCAGCATTTTTTTGGATCTCTTTGACTAAGCTGCTGACTTCATTTTCATGTTTTTCCTATATCTCTCTCATTTCTTTTCCCAATTTTTCCTTCTATTTCCCTTACTTGATTTCAAAATCTTTTTTGAGCTCTGTCAGAGGCCTGAGCCCAACTTCTTTATATTTCTTGGAGTCTGTAGATGCAGAAGCTTAGACTTTCTTATCTTCAGATTGAGTATTTTGGTCCTCCATGGGACCAAAGTTATTGTCTATGGTCAGGTTCCTTTTTTTCCCTGTTTACCCATTTCCCCAGCCTGTGCCTAGTTTTGGGATGCTTCCTGAGCTTTTGAGTAGTATTGGGACACCCTGCTGCAAGGACCTCAGTGTATGAGGCTCTGACTGCTCTCAGGAGCTGTGAATGACCACAAGCACATCTCTTTGCCATGGGGCTGAGGTGGGGGGAGGGTCCCCTGCTCTATGGGGGGGCTAGACTGGGACAAGGGTCTGAATGTGGTCAGACTCCTACAGTCTTGTTCCAGGGACAGAGGACAGACCTCGAGAGTCTCCCTCTACTCCCTTACCTTCAGTGGGCTGAGTACTCAGAGTGCAACTTCCTGGAGGCTCCTGCTGGGTGGCTCCATGGGTCTGTTTCCATTTCCTGGGATCTGGGCTGTACTATGTGCCATGGCTGTGCTGAGGGCCTGGGCTTTGCACTCACTCTGTCAGGGTCTCCCTGCTGATCTTTCAAGTTGTGCTTGATGCTCCCTGGGGTGCAGGTTGGGAAACTGCTTCTGCTGCTGGGAACTGGCACTCCCAGGTGCCCTGGGGCTGTTCCTGGGAGCCTGACATTCTTTCACTCTGGTGTGATGCCACCCCTCCAACCCTGTGGAACAGAGTTTTCCCACTATTTTCCAGGTTATCTTGGGCTGGAGAATTGCTTCACTGGATCTTTCTATGTATTTTGTCTCTCAAAAATTTAGAGTCATAATTTTAAGGTTTTTGAAATATTTTGGAGCACCTAAGAGAGGCTCTTCTTCTGCTACCATCTTGGCTCCACACTGGAGATAACTAGATTATATAGAGAATATACTATAGAGTGAATAGGCAATAATCCTGGAAATATAGGTTGCAGAAAGTTAGTGAAAGGTTTTGAAGGCCAAACAGAGGACTTTGTACTATAGCCTAAAGGAATAGGAAACCACTATAATTCTTTGAATAAGGAAGTAACATGAGCTTTAGGAATATCCATTTGGCAGCCATATGATGATGGATTAGAGAAGGAGATATTAGAGGAAGGGAGATAAATTTGGAGGCTATTGAAATAGTTGTAGTGAGAAGTTCTGAACCAGGAAATGGCCATGTAACTGGAAGAAAGAAAATGAATATGAGATGTATTGCCCAGGTAGAACTGGCAAGACTTCCCAGTGAATTGAATGTAAGGAGTGAAGACGAGGGAAGATCTGATCATACTCAGATTGTGAATCTTCCTGATTGAAGAACAATGATGTTCTTAATAGAAATGGGGAAGTTAGAAAGAGGAGAAGGTTTTTTATGAAAGGGCAAGTTACGTCTCTCTGAGGCTCAGTTTCCTCATTTCTAAAATGAAGGAGTTGACTAGATTTCTGAGGTCTCTTTTGTCTTTAAACCCAATGACCTCTGAGGCATTGGCCAGGATAATGGTAGATGTTGTATACTATAGACAGTGTAGACTTCCAAGTATTTACAAATGATTTGTAACTAATTGCATCAAGTCCCCAATACCACAAAGCCACAGCAAAATGCATAATAATGCAAAAAGATATTGTTTTAACCATCCAACTTGGAAATCAAAGTGAATGAAAATCATATGTACCTTAGAATATAACATGCCTTTAAATAATTAGTCCCAATTGTAATACAACTAACTTGCTACATCTTGGACAGACACGAGTTGGATCACCAGTGAAGTGGAAAAATCACTAAATTTGAAGTCATGAGAACTGTATTCAAATTCTGCCTCTTTCCATTAAAGATCATAGTACCTTGGGCAAATCACTCAAGTTCTCCAGGCTTTTCTGGATAGACAATATGATAATATTTAAGAGTCTATCCAGCAATAAACTTTGCTATTGTACAGTAGTTTTAGTGATCCTAAAATGTTTGCTACTTTAAAAGTTTACTTCATGGAATTACTATGATCTTCTGAGTAATTAAAATTACAAATCACCAAAAAAGGGCAATGAACAAATTTATGGGAAATGGAAATAGTCTATAACATATCATCAATGATGCACATAGGAAATGGCATAAAACACACACACTCACAACTATTGAGGTAGTATGGTACAGTCAGAGGATGATAGTTTAAATCCTGCTTTTGATGCTTATTAGCTGTGTGATGTTGGATAAGTCCCTTAACCTTCAGTTTCCTCATATATAAAATGAGTTAGACTAGATTATCTCTGAGATTCTTTTCAGACCTGGATCTATGATTCAATGAAGGATTGGAAAAGGAGTTGAGCTGGTCTTATATAGAGAAGAGACAATCTATCAACCAACCCATCATTTATTAAATGAAAATTTTGTTCCATAAATCAAAGGGATAAGCTTTGAGGATAAAAAGAAAAGAGTGAAAGCAGCCTCTTCCCTCAAGGAGCTTATACTCTAATGAGAAAGTTTATGGATATGTATAGAATAGATAAGAGGTATACTTGAAAAGAAGGTACCTACTAGCAACTGGGAGATCTGGGAAAGATCTCCTGAAGAAGGTAACATTTGAGCTGAGTCTTAAAGGAATCAGATATTCTTAAGAGCATTTGAAACAGCAGATGAGCAGCTTTGTTACTATATTGGCATCCCAGAAATATGTTTAACAAACATTTACTGATATCTTTGTCTTTTCATTGCATATATTTTCTCTTGTATTCTTTCCCTTATCCCTTCCCAATGAACTTTCCTAGTTGGCAAATTATTTAAAAATAAATAAAAATAGGAAGAAAGAAAAAAATTCAGCAAAGTCTGGTCAAAATATTGAAAAAAAATCTGGATTACATACAATATTTTACATTATGGACACAATTTCTCACCTCCCAATTCTCCTAAGGATTGGGGGAGACACCTCAGAAATATTAAAAGGACTAATAGTGAACAGATATCATTTCATGGAATGATGAAGATAAGTCATAGACTAGAATAGCACCAAATAAGACTGCTTGAAAGTGTTGTGATCTCTACCACTAGTATAAATATCCACATAAATGCCTACAAGGCAATAAAATATTATATTATATTAATTTATATATGCCAAAGGTATGTATGTAATTTTATACCTTGAACAAGTGAGATTCCAACTACACTCATGCTTCAGTCATCATTATTTTTAATTAAATTTCTTTTTATCAGCAAAATTTCATCATTTCTCCTTCCTATTCCACTCTCCCTACCTCATACTGAGAAAGCAAGAACAAAAGCCTTTTTAAACAAACAAAACAAATTCCCACATTGTCCATGTTAAAAAAAAAGGTCTCAACTTCATTTGGAATTTATCACCCCTTTTTAGGAGGTGACTATCATGTTTTATTATGAATCTTCTCTGGATGAGCATTACTTTGGTCAGACTCCTAAGTCTTTCAATGTTGTGTTTACAATATTGTTTTCATAGAAAATGTTCTCCTGATTCTGCTCATTTCACTCTGTATCAGTTCCTTCAAGTCTTTCCTGTTTCTCTGAAACTATCTCCTTTATAATTTCTTATAGCACAACAGTATTCAAACATCTTCATGTATCATAACTTGTTCAAGTTATTTCTCAACAGGAATGAGATGTTACCCCTTTTGGTTTCCATTTCTTTACTTCCTCAAAAGTTGTTATAATTTTTTTACACACATAAGTTCTTTTTCTCTTTTTTATCTCTTTGAGGTACAGTAGAATTAATATTGTAGGTATTAGTAGGTACAGTAGAACCAGTGTCACTAGTTGAAAGGATATGTATATTTCAATAACATTTTGAACATAGCTCCAAATTGCTTTCCAAAATTGCTAGTCCAGTCTGTAATTCCATCAACAATGAGACCTATTTTTCCAGTAGTCCCTCAGCATTTGTTATTTTCTATTTTTGTTGTCAACCTTGCTAATCTAGTGGGTATGAGGTAGAAACTCAGAGTTATTTTAATTTGTGTGTCTCTAATTATTAGTGATCTAAAGTATTTGTATATGGCTATTCATAGTTTGGATTTCTTCCTCTGAAAGTTACTTGTTTATAACCTTTAACTATAAATTGGGGGATAGCTCTTAATCTAATAAATTTTAATCAGTTCACTTTATGTCTTAGAAATGAATCTTTTAACCAGAGAAAATTGTAACAAAATTCCTCCTCTCTTTCCCCCCTCCATTATCTACTTATCTTTTAATTTTAGGTGCATTGGTTTTGTTGTGCAAATATATTTGAATTTTACATAATCAAAATTGTGATTATCTCTATCTCTTTTTTGGTCATAAATTCTTCCTCTATACATAGAAATGAAAGATATTTTTTCCTTGCTCCTCTAATTTGTTTATGTTGTCACCCTTTCACTATCATTAGGAGCTGTTTTCTTTAAGACAAACCCTTCCTTTTAATATTTCCTTTCATTTTTCCCCTTTTCTTTCCCCTTCACTATTGAATGAAATGCATTTCTACACTGAGCTGTATGTGTGTAATTCTTCCCTCTCTAAATCAGTTCATGAGAGTAAACTTCAAGTGTTGTTCTCTCTCTCTCTCTCTCTCTCTCTCTCTCTCATTCCTCCTGTTTGTATAGACTTATAGACTTATATAGACTTCTGCTTGAGTTCCAACTACTTGAGATAACTTTCACCATCTTTCTCTCTATCCTTTCTCACTATTTATTCCTTTTTCATTTCCTTTCCTTTCTTCTTTTAAGATTGAAAGATAACAGAAATACTCCCAGGCCTTCAGTCTAATTAGACTTCCCCCATGACTTCTGATGATAAAATTCAGAAGGAACTAATATTAATGATAATGATAATAACTAATATTATATAACAACTACTATGTTGTTATATGACAACAGACACTGTTCTAAGAGCTTTACAATTATAATCTCATTTGATCTTCACAACAACTTTGGGAGGTAAATGCTATTATTTTCTCTGTCTGAGGCAGATAGAAATTTAATGACTCACCTTTAGTCACATAGCTAATATCTGAGACCATATTTGAATTGAGGTCTTCCTGACTCCAGACCTGGTACTGTATTTACTGCATTGCCTGTCTCATATATATGTACATATATACACATACATACACACAAATATAAATATAATTTATTTATTTATAATAAAACATATTTAACATATTCATTAATTATTTAATATTGATATAAAATATATAAATACATCTAAATTTACATATATATTAGAAAACAATCACCTTATCCTTGCTTGATCCCTTATGATTTACTCAGGCATGTTTTCCTTTTTTATGTTTCTTATGATTCTGGTAATTGTATTTCAAAGTTTCTATGAAATTGGTGTTTTCATTACAAATGATTAGAAGTCCCTAGTTTCATTAAAAGTTCACTTCCTGGGGTTGGGAGCCAAGATGGCTGTATGAAAGCAGGAATTCCCATAAACTCGTTCCCCCAAAACCTCCAAAATCCGTCAAATTAGACTCTAGTCAAAATTTAGATGGCCAGAGCCCACAGAAAGACTGAGTGATACAATTTCCCAGTCCAAGACAACTTAGAAGTTCCATGTCACCTGACTAGGGGATTGGGAAAAAAAGCTGCAGCCACAGAGCAGTACAGCCCAGGGATCAACAGGAACACTTGAAGGGGTGGTGAGAGAATTCTCCTGCACCAGAGTGAGTGTGAGGACTCAGAGCAACACTGTGGTGAGAACCTGCTGCAGGAATCAGGGAAGCCAGCCTGCACATACAGAGCACATCCCACAGATGGTAAGGGGGTCAGAGGGAGACTGTGGAAATCTCTCTGCTCGGGGCAGCTAGGTGGCGCAGTGGATAAAGCACCAGACTTGGAGTCAGGAGTACCTGGGTTCAAATCCGACCTCAGACACTTAATAATTACCTAGCCGTGTGGCCTTGGGCAAGCCACTTAACCCCATTGCCTTGAAAAATCTAAAAAAAATCATCTAGAAATCTCTCTGCTCTCCCTGGGACAAGACTCTGTTGTTTGCCCCTACTCAGATCCAGGTTGCAGTTTGGGCTTTCATAGTTTTATAGCTCCAGGGCAGAGGGAAGGACTTGTGGCCATCAACATATCAAAGCACAGGCAAGAAAGCAGCCAGAGCTTCTCATAAGACCTTGGAGGAATTAAAGACCCAGTAGGGTGTGCCAAAAAAACCCCAAAGCCTTGGAAGTGTGATAAATCAGTCATAGACTGAGGAAATGAGCAAGCAAAAGAAAAAGAAGAATCTGACTATAGAAAATACTTTGGTTCTTTGGAAGATTCAGAAGATGACAAACTCAAAGCTTCTGTATCCAAAGCCTCCAAGAAAAAATAGAAAATGGATTTGGGCTATGGATGAGTTCAAAAAAGACTTTGAAAAGCAAGTAAGGGAGGCAGTGGATAAATTGGGAGGAGAAATGAGAACGATGTAGATAAATCATGAAAACCAAGTCAGCAGCTTGATGAAAGTAATACAAAAAATACTGCAGAAAATAACATGTTAAAAACCAGTTTAGGCCAAATAGGAAAAGCAACATAAAAGGCAAATGAGGAGAAGAATGCCTTAAAAAGTAGAATTGGCCAGCTGGAAAAGGAGATAAAAAAGCTCTTTCTGAAGAAAATAACTCCTTCAAATGTAGAATGGAACTAAAGGAAGCTGATGACTTTGCAAGAAATCAGGAAGAAATAAAACTATTACAAAAAAGCCAAAAATTAGAAGAAAATGTGAAATATCTCATTGGAAAAAAGAACCAACCTTGAAAATAGATCTAGAAGAGATAATTTAAAAATTATTGGGCTATCTGAAGGATAGCCTAGACTTCATTTTTCAAGAAATAATACAGCAAAACTGTCCTGAGATCCTAGAAGCAGAGGGTCAAATAGAAATTGAGGGAATTCACTGATCTCTCTTTTTTTAAAGTTTTTGCAAGGCGAATGGGGTTAAGTGACTTGCCCAAGGCCACACGGCTAGATAATTATTAAATGTCTGAGACAGGATTTGAACCCAGGTACTTCTGACTCCAAGGCCAGTGCTTTATCCACTATGCCACCTAGCTGCCTCGACTGATCACCTCTTGAAAGAGATTCTAAAAGATAAACTTCCAGGAATATTCTAGTCAAATTCCAAAACCCCCAAGTCAAAGAGAAAACAGAAACAATGCTGCCAGAAACAAACAATTCAACTACTGTAGCTCTATAGTCAGGATTACACAGGATCTGGCAGCATCTATATTAAGGGCTCAAAGGGCTTGGAATATGATATTCTGGAAGGCAAAAAATCTTGGTTTACAACCAAGAATCAACTACCCAGCAAAACTGAACATCCTCTTTCAAGGGAAAAGATGGATTTTCAATGAAACAGAGGACTTTCAAACTTTCCCATTGAAACAACCAGAACTGAACAGAAAGTTTGATCTTCAAGTACAGGACTCAGGTGAATCATAAAGGGGGTGGATGAGAAGGACTAACTATGAGGAACTTAATGATATTGAACTGTTTATATTCCTTCATGGGAAGAAGATACTGATAACTCATATGAACTTTCTCATTTATAAGAGCAGTTAGAAGGAGCATATATAGACAAGGCACAGGAAGCAGCTGAATATAATGGTATAATATAGTAAAAAGATGGAGTCAATGGGTGATAAAGGAAAGTACTGGGAGGAAGAGAAAGGAGAGGAAGAAGAGGTTAAGATATTTCATGTAAGAGACAAGAAACAATTTTTTTCAATGGAGTGGAATGGGGCCTTCATTCTCATCAGAAGTGGCTCAGAGAGGAAAAAACATACACAGTTAATAGGGTATGGAAATCTATCTTACCCCAGAGAAAAATGAGAAGAAAGGGATGGGAGGAGGGAAAGGATAATAGGTGATAGAAAAGAGGGAAGATCATGGGAGAGAGTACTCAGATACAACACACTTTTGAACAAGGACAGGGTGAAAGGAGAGAGAGAATGAATAAATGAGATTGGGAGGGAATAGAGTGGAGGAAAATACAGCTAGTCATAGCAACTGTGGGAAAAAATAATGAAGCAACTTCTTTGGTGAACTTACGGGAAAGAAGGCAACTCATCCCAGAGACAGAGCCATTGGAATCTGGACACGGACTGAAGTACATTTTTTTTCCTCTCTCACTACTCTTGAGGTTTCTCATCTTCTTGGGGGAAGGGGAGGGTTATGCTTACTCTCACAAGATTATTGTAATAATATAAAATAAATAAACCAAAAAATGTTCACTTTCCTGATTTAGGAATATACCTTTTCCTTCCCCCCAGATGAACTTCTTTTCTAATGACAAATGCTCCTTCCCATTTCAGAAGCATAGCTCATCTCTTTTAAGGAAGCCTAAATGAGCAAAATGGAAAATGAGTCAGTAATTTTCAAGAAATGGCACTTCTGTTCCATCAGCTTAACAAAGTTGAATGAGGAAGGAAGCCTGCATGTCTGACAATGGTAACTCCAACGGCCTTGGTACTTTAACTCTTTCTTTCCTTGTACAAGATTTTTAGAAACATTCTAAGATAGTATTGTCAAAGACATGGAAGATGCCCATTTTGGTTCATGGACAACTTTTCCAAAAATGGTATATCCCATAGACTTCTTTCCCTTTTTCTTACAATCATGCTTACTATGGAAAAAAATATCTCACTCTCTCCATAATGGATGGGAACATTTGATACTTTGAATTGTAGGTCAATGATGAGAATCAAAAATTAATTGTTAAATCATACAAGAAATCATAGTACAGATATTGTCATGTGACCAAAACCCACTGTTTATTCAGAATCTAAACTCTAAATCTCTGCTAATACAAATCATGATAATGAACATTTCTAGAGCACTTTAAAGTTTACAAAATTCTTCCTTCACAACAATTATGTGAGGTAGACATTGAACTTATTATTATCTCTATTTTGTAGATGAGGAATTTGAGATTCAGAAAGAGAAAATGGCTACTTGGGATCACAGGGTTAGTAAACTGTCAGAAGCAGTATTCATAGGATCATAGATTGAGAGCTAGAAGGGATCTTAGCAGTTCTTAGGTCTAGTTCCCTTACTTCATGGATGGAGAAATTTGAATCAGAAAGGTTATATACAGGGTCATATAACTTGTGGAATTTCAACCCATTTGTTACTGACCCTAGTTCCTGCACTCTAGCCACTGCTCTATGTTGTCTCTCAAACATTGTTCTCAACTCCAAAGTTAGCATTTCTTTCCAAAATTCTTTCCAAATTCCAATAAGAATTTCTCTGTTCCAATTATACCACTGTATTCACTAGCCCCACAACTAACCAGGTCATACTAATCTTCCTTCCTCTGAACTCCTATTATCCATCCCATCAGCATGTAAAGTATCAATCATCTGACCTTTTGAAGAATTTATTATTTCACATGTCAAACAACAAGAATCATCCTCATCCTCATTGTCCTAAATTTTGTTCCCTTAATAAGATGGAAAACATTAGACTGTTAACTTTTCTTACCTTTCCTTCAGTTCCTAGGAAGAGTTTGGTCACTTAGTAGGTGCCCAGTAAATGAATTCATTTCACAAATATTTACAGTGAATTTCTTTTAAAAAGATATTGAAAAATATTTATCTATCATCCAATACAATATATATTAAAATTCTAAATAAAATCACAATATAATAAAGATTTTCAGTGGAAATAAGTATCAACATCATTAATACAATGGGATTTTCATATACTTTATGACAAAATGAAATAGTGAATAAACAATGAATTCCACACATAGCTAAAATTCTACTTTATTCTGAACATATAAATATATGTGTCTCTATATTAAGGTTTCACTTTTTTAACTAGTTCTATATGGAAAATATTAGGCTCTTTAATGACAGTAGTGTAAGTATTCATTGCAGGGTTTATGGAGTTGTCAGAAAATAGATTTTATTAAAATCTTGGAATTAATCATATGAAGGATAAAGCCTTTAAAAAGACTATACATTCTTTCATATTAGAAGTAACAATGCTTTTACCTTTCTTCATACTCCCATTGTGCATCACTACCAAAGCAACCGCAGACTAACTATTAACTAGATTAACTTTATCAATTTTATTTTTCATGTCTTAGTAGAAAGTCCTGAAAATAGATATGAACAAAGAGGAAACAATGGTCACCTTCTGGAAACCCATTCTTTCTACTTTAGGACTTGTCCTTTGTCAAAGACGCTATTGAATTGTTGCTTTTGACTGTGCCTTCCTTTATCTAGAAGTCATTAGATGGATTAGGGAGGGGGAGAAATGTGAAAGAAGAATTTCTCTCTTTTTTTCCTTCTCTCCCACTTCCAGACTACCTACTGATTATTGATAAAGAAGGCAGGGTTTGAGGGTATAAAATTAAGGGAAACATTGGTTTGATGTTACAAATTGGAACTAATACAATCAACTAATAGAAGATAGTAAAGATGCTAGATTACCACTAGCAAAAAAGTATAGATATGGGTCAGTCTTGATGAATGAGTTTGAATATTGCAGAATTTGATTTAGTGCAGATTATAAAATGATGCCATATTTCATTTAATGGGAACCAAAATTCAATTAACATTATTAGTGCAAGTTGGTCAAAGGTTTTATACTGTTTCCTCATCATTCTATACCTGCCTATTCTTATTTGTAGAGGTACTGTCCTGCTAAGTACCATATTACCAATGATTATGTAGATTTTTTTTAAAGATCCCCTAACAAAATAGACAAAAAAGGAATCTTTCAGATGGAAACATTCCATCAGTGAAAAAACAAAGAGGCTTATTATTACATCAGTAAAAACTTCATTCCTTGGTCTATATTGGATTGCCTTCTGTCAGGGGAGGAGGGAGGGAAAGGAAGGAGCAAAAAATATAAAATTCAAAATCTTGCAAAAAAAGATTGTGGAAAATTATTGTTCCATATAGCTGGGAAATAAATAAATAAATAATTGATTAAATAAATAAAATATTTTATTTTTAAAAATGCTTTCTTCTTAACATTGTCATTCAGACAAAAGATTCAAGTTTATTTAAGACAGTGAAAGAAAATGAAAATGAAGTGGATAGTGAAGAAACTTACTATATGTGTTGGTTATCCAGCAACTTTAAAAATTGAATTCAATTGTACAATATTGAAATTTCTAAAGAAGTAAACAGTGCAAAATTAAGATACAACAATTAAATATCCGAACATTTTGAAGAAGCTTATAAAGAAGGTAGATACACAACAATTGAATTTAAAGCATTACTGATTTTAGATAATGCCCATATATATGGCAATATAAACATTCAAATTGATTGAGATGTGCATAAAACTCTATAGACCTACCATCATTTGTATGAAGATTTTAAAAAAAGAAGATAATTCAGTCTATGCTGTTAAAATATTTTAAATGATAATAATGATATTTCATCATATTATCATTGTAGGATTCCTTTAAAGTAAAATATTCAATATTTTTTACTTTTTCAAATCTCAATTTCTATATACTTTTTGTCTTTTACTGTTACATTAAATTAATGAATGTTTTTAAATTAAAATATATTTTTCAAAATTTCCATTACATATGGAAAGAAAATAAAGTACTAGTAAAGCAGACAAAGAAGCAGGAGAGTGTAGTATTTTAAAAGGATAAAAGGAGAGAAGATAAGGAAAGAAGAGAGAATGAAGAAGATTCACTTTAATGAAGCAGAGAAGACAGAGAAGAAGGCAACACCTCAAGAGGAAGGAGAAGTGCCAAGAGGTCTTGGAAGACAAGTGAAGATGTCCAGGAGAGAATGGGCACAAATGCCAAATACAGCAGAGAGGTCAAAAAGGATAAAGACTGAGGGAAAATTTTTTTTTTTAACAATCCTATACAATGAGAATTGATTTCCTTAGAATCAATTTTCAGGCAATACCAATCCTGAAATACTTTCCAAATCATTAAAGATTCCATTACAGTGAGCCTATGGTTAGGTATAAAGTATATTTTATTATTTTCTAATTCTTTGAAAATCAGTAATCTACATAAGATATTTTTATAATCTCTCAGTTACAGCTAACTCTTTGATTAAGCATTATTTTTCAAAGAGCATGCTGTTACAGTCTGGACTATCCAATGGGTCACCAATGATTTGTGGTTATACTTTGAAAAGCTGAGCTCCATATTGAATGAGTGGTTGAAAAATGCATTCTAATACAGTGCTGTGATTGTTGTGCAGGTAAGTGTCCATGAGGAAAGACTCTTCTTTCATGAGAAAACTATCATTTGATGTTGCTATAGACTGAAGGAGGACAAAGAGACATAAAAAGAGAGTAGGTAGAATATTCCTTTCCATAGAGTATAGAATCCTAATCACCTAATCAGTTATAGAGAGATGACAATTTCTTTTCTCCTATGAACTTTGGAGAAACAGATGTACTGTTTACTCCTATGTCTATACCTATCCTTATTTATTATTTGGAAGGGTGAACTCAGTGGACTTCTTTGGAAGGAAAAAAGTCAAAAGAATTATAATTATACAATCTGGAGAAGAGAAGATTTAACAGTTACTGAGGGATTAGGGATTAGGATCACATTTCTTCTCTTTCTCTTGAATTTCTGCAGTACCTAGGACTGGGCTAGGCCCCATTATGACTGAACGAATTGTAGGTGTCCAAAAGATATTTTCAGATTAAATGGATGACTCATTGGGTAGACCACCAGGTCAATTCATATAACAAAGAGATCCTGAGAATGTGAGCCCAGGAACAGGGAGTGTGTATACCCCATTCTTTCTTCTTCCTCCTTCCCCTACAAAAGATTACACTTGAATCCAGTTCCACTTTTTGGAGTCTTGTGGATCAAGAAGTCAAGATTGCATCCCAAAGAGGAAACACTATTCACCTTGCAGGAACCATGAAACACAGAGAGGGAGATCAGATTTTATGAGGAAAGGGTGGGGAGCAGAAATGGAGAGATGGCCAACTCCTTTTAGTCTCAGAAGGTTGATTGCTAGAGGTCCAACTTTTCCCACCCACCAAAATCTTCTAATACATAACTATATTCCAAGGTCCCATTTGTGCCTTCCACAAGAACCTTGGTTGATCAGGGATACCTAGGATAAAAAGGAGAGTTTCTCCTCCCTCAATTAGCCATCAGACATAGTCTCCACCTCTAAGATATAATTCTGCCAATTTCCCTCTAGAATGTCTCTAGATGACCTTTATGAGAGACCTATAAGAAGGTCTACATTTCAGGCACTCTCTACCTCCTTCCAAAGTCTCAAACCATTTTCAAGGTCAAAGATGGAGCCTCAAGCTTCTTCCTCCCTGCTTACCATACACATGACTCTTGATTTTTTCTAGATCTTAAGTTCTATAAAATGTCTTAAGTTATTCATTTCAGGGAAAGCAAGAGGAGGAAGAGAGTGAAGCCCCAGAACTACAGATAATTACTGTTTTCTAGGTTCAGGACATTCTAGCTTATTACCTCGGCTTCTTGAGGAGACCCCATCCATCCTTGGAGTCTGGAGCTTGTTCCCAGAGTGCCCCACACGCTGGATCAGGGTTCCTATGCACAGATCCCACTTCTCCAACAAGGACAAGGAAACTTTCCTGGCCAGTGCTTCTCCATCAGACTCTTGGAGCAGAGCATGGTGGTACTCTTTGGAGAGGAGGTTCTTTTCCAGAAGCCCATCCAGAAAGCCCTGTACCTGAGCAGGCCAAGCACTGGAGAGCAGTGCCCTCACCTGGGGCAGGATAGCCTTGAACTGGTCCATGACCATGCAAAGGTAAGGAGGGCTCCTCAACACTGAGCTCAGATCTCTGCTCTCCAGGAGAATTCACCCAAACAACAGCATTCAAAAGATGAAGTGAGAAATTTGACAACCCAACCCACACATTTTATTCATGAAGAGGATTATTTCCTCATTTGATTTCAGGCTGTGGCTACAGTTGGGCAGTGGAAAGAGCACAAGACTTGCAGATAGGAGACATGAGTTGGAGTTCTAGTTCTGATGCTCAGTAGCTATGTTACTTTAGGAAGCTGACTTAATCTCTTTGAGTCTCAGTTTTTCTATCTGTAAAAATGGAGAAAATAATATTTGTGCTCTCTTCTTAACAAGACTGGAGGAAAGTATTTTGTAAACCATAAAATGAAGCTTCCAAAGTTAATGGTATTATTATTCCATCTTGGGGTAAGCTATTTCTTGATTTTAACCAGAGCCTGTATTGGGTCAAACCTGATTCAGGGTAGTGCCCTGGTAGTTTAGGTCTGGTGTTTGATTGCAATGAGACATTTGTAATTCATGCAAATCAGCTAAAGGAGGTTTACTCAGCTTTAGTATGGATAGGATACAGAACTCAAATCTGGCATCCACCTTCCTCAAATGAAAACTTGTCTATTTAGCAGTGTAGAGTATAGTAACTTGGGATAGTGGGGTGTAAGAGTATAGAAGTTTCACCAACTATGAAAAGTGCCAAATTCCATTTAAGGTAAGACTTTCATGTTCTTAGGTAGATGGGAAGTTACAAAATATGTTCTAAGGCCACAAGCAATCTGCTTTCATCAACGAGGTATTTTAAGGTCTAGAAAAACCTTAATGTCTTGAGTCAGTCAAGTCTTAGGTATAATTTGGGTTTTTTTTTTTGAATTTTCAAAAAAGAGGGAAGGGGGTACTCTGGTTTATTCAACACTCTATCTTCCTAGAGAAAATTTGAACCAGTAGAGCTTCTTGAACATAGGTCTGTGATTTAGGAATATAAGCTTGACATCTTACTAAATACTTTAAGAGAACGGGACTCGATCCCATAGGATCATTAACTTTACCTTTCCTACTTTCCTGCTTTGATCTTCAAGCCTTAGACTATGGTCTAACATACTTCACAGTGTGATGGTGGGAACACATGAGATCATTAATGTCTCCTTAGCTTTAGTCTAATTACTTTAAAGTCACTCTTTGTAAATGTCACATATACATGAAAATCATGTATTAATAACAGATTATAAATATAAATTCCACTAAAGAGAAGCTGATCCAGAAATACTTTTTGAATGATTTAACATACCCAGTCACTGTGCTGGCTTCTGAATGGTGGTGGCAACAAGGAAAATAGGCAAAAGTACCTGCCCAACTCTATTCATTCATTCTTCTTTTACTTGCAAAATGAATTCATTGCATCAGGCAGGCTCTGAGATGCTTTCCAATTATTATATTTTAAGATTAGTTTTCTTTGAAGTCCTTTAAAATCCTGCCATAGGGCCTCATGAATGGCAATTTCTATTTATTGAAGGGTGTTGTGAGTAAATGAATGAATCACATATAACAATGTCCTTTATTGAAGAATTATATTTCATCAATACAAAAGATTATAATTTTTTGCAAATAAAATTTTTATAATTATTAATTTTTATGTGATAGTATAAATTTAGGTTTTTATCCTGAATTTAATAGCAAAGAAAATAAGCTTTTCCATATGCAAGCTAGAAAAGAGGATTTTACATGAAATTTTAACTCATTATATACAACTTGTTTTTACTTCTTAAGTATATAATAAATTCAATATGCAATTTTCAGTATTCCGCTTTTCTGTTTCTTGCAGTCTTCTTTTTCTTTTTCTTCTGTGCATTAAAAAGACACTTCAATGACAACTTTCCTTCCCTCCATCCTTCAGTTCTTTCTTTTTTCTTTCCTTTTATTTTTTCTTTCTCTCTCTTTTTTAAAAATTTATTTTATTTTTAAAATATTTTTCCCTTTGGCAGGTAGGTGGTGCAGTAGATAGATCACCAGTCCTGGAGTCAGGAGGACCTGAGTTCAAATTCCACCTCAGATACTTAATAATTACCTAATTGTGTGACTTTGGGAAAGTCACTTAACTCCATTGCCTTGAAAAAAACAAACAAAATATTTCCCTCCAGTTACTTTCAAAAATAAGTTTCAACAGTTTCTTCCAAAACCTTGAGTTCCAAATTCTCTCCCTTTCTCCCACTCCACTATCCCACACTGAGAAAGCAAGTTACCTGACATAAGTTAAGAATGTTTAGCCATCAAAAACATTACTACATAGTCATATTGTAAAAGTAAACATAACCCCCCACCCCAGAAAGAAAGAGAAACCTCAAGAAAAACAAAGAGAACAAAATTATGCTTCAGTCTGAATTCAGACACCATCAGCTCTGTCTTTGGGATGGATAGCATTCTTTATCATAAGTCCATCGGAGAAATTGTTTCAATATTTTTTTCTACAATTGCTATTGCTAATTGTATTTCCCTCCATCCTATTCCTCCCCCATCTCCATTCATTCTATTCTCTCTCTCTCTCTTCACCCCATCCCTCATCAAAAAGATGTTGCATCTGACTACCCTCTCCCATGATCCTCCCTCCCTTTCATTACCTACAACTCCCCACCACCACCTTCTCCCATCTCTTTCTTCTATTTTCCTCTAGGATAAGATAGATTTCTATACCCAATTGAGTGTGTATATTATTCCCCCTCTGAGCCACTTCCCATGAGAACAAGGCTCACTCCCTCCCAACACCTTCCTCTTCTTCCACTCCACTGCAAAAACTTTTTCTTACCTCTTTTATGTAAAATAATCTATCTCATTATTCTACCTTTCCTTTCCATTTCTCTCCCATTAACTCTACCTTTTTAATTCAATTCCCTCCTGTGCCTTGTCTTTATATGCTCCTTCTAAATGTGCTAATAAATAAGAAGGTTCATGAGATTTCAGTATCACCTTCTTACGAAGGAATACAATAGCAGCTCAACATCATTACATCCCTCATAATTTGCCCCTCCTGTCCACCCTCTCTGTGTTTCACCTGAGTCCTCTATCAAATTTTCTATTCATCTCTGGTCATTTCATCAGGAAATGTTGAAAGTCCCCTTTTGAATGTCCATTTTTTCCCCTGAAAGAAGATGTTTAGTTTTGCTGGGTGGTTGATTCTTGGTTATAATCCAAGCTCTTTGCCTTATATCATATTCCAAGCCCTAGGAGCCCTTAATGTAGATGCTGCTAAATCTTGTATTATTCTGACTATAGCTTCATGTTATTCAAATTCATTCATTCTTTCTTTCTTTCTTTCTTTCTTTCTTTCTTTCTTTCTTTCTTTCTTTCTTTCTTTCTTTCTTTTTCTTTCTCTCTCTCTCTTCCTTCCTTCCTTCCTTCCTTCCTTCCTTCCTTCCTTCCTTCCTTCCTTCCTTCCTCCCTCCCTCCCTCTCTCTTTCTTTCTTTCCTTCTTTCTTTCCTTCTTTCTTTTTTCTTTCTTTTTCTTCCTTCCACCTCTCTCTCAATTGAAAAGCACCCTTCCTCCGACTGCAAAAATCCTGTAATAAAAATACCTAGAAAATAGGGAGTGTTTAATGATTGACAGAATCAAACAAAACAAATTCCCACATAATGTATATCTCATTTTCTACTTGAAGCTCAAAGAATTCTAATGTCAATTTTTAGTAACAGGATATGACCTGGGAACAATAACTATCACTTGTGGTTGGATAGGAAATCTCCCATTGACAAATATCTAGATATATTGCTTTCTGAAATATTGAAATTGAAAAGATATAACAATCCTCTAAGTTATTGCGGTTGCAATTTTTTTTAGGTTTTTGCAAGGCAAATGGGGTTAAGTGGCTTGCCCAAGGCCACACAGCTAGGTAAATATTAAATGTCTGAGACCGGATTTGAACCCAGGTACTCCTGACTCCAGGGCCGGTGCTTTATCCACTGCACCACCTAGCCACTCCTGCAATTGGTTTTTGTAGTAACTGTGAACTAATCCTTGTTGCAAATAGGTTGGTTTCAATTTGATGTTGAGTATCTATTCAGTTTATCATGCTTCAGGTGGGGGGAGACAAAAAACATACCACATGATTGAAATATAGCCCTGCTGCTTACTACCTGTGTGACCTTAGGCAACTCACTTATAACCTCTTTGTGCCTTACAATTTCATCTATGAATGATGTGGCTTTTAAAGTCCCTTCTAACTCTGTTATCCACATAATTCTATGGTCTCTGGACTTAAAGAGCTGCTAATTTTGTTTGGGTTATAAGATCATTTATATATTTCATAGGATAAGAAAAATCAGTATATCAATCACAACCAAAGGTTAGTATGATCCCAAAAAAACTTCTGGTAATTTGGGGATACAGTAGAAATCATTATAAACAAAGGATAGGGAATGGGAAAGAAGTGAATGGAGAGATGGGGAGGAAGGAATAGCATGAGCAAAGACCATGAAACAGGAATGGTCAGTGTAAATTCTGAGGACAGGGAGTAGATAATTTGGGTGGAGTAGAGGTTGAATACTATGAGATAAGTAGGAAGGATAAATTGAGGACAGATTATAAAGTCTTGAAAGGTAAGATAAAAAGTATGAATTCTATCCTATAGGTCAGCAATCTTCAAAAAAAATTTATTACTTATTCCTATAAATACATTTTTGAGTATGTATGCATGTATCCCAATATATGTTTATTTATTTACAAAATATATACATGTACTACTTTTACCAGTATGGTATGTACATTATAAGATATATACTCAAAAGACATTTAAAAGCATGAGATAAGAATGAAATATTTTAAAATATTTATTATTTATTGCTTACTAATGTATAATACCTGTTTGTCCCCTCTAAAATTATTAATTTAAGCTCTTTTTAGTGGTAGCAATATGATTGCATATGCTTTGTTATCTTTTTTTTTTTTTTTTTTGAGATTGAGCTTCCTTATCTTGCTTGGCCTGAAAACATATGGCCACTCAGAACCTTGACCTCAAAGAGTATTGCTATGGAACCGTTACCATACTCCATTTTCCAGTTAGTGCTGTTGACCCTTTTTAAAGCAACCTGATAGCCTTCTACTACTGATGGCTCCCTATATTGGTGCTGGATTTAGTGATGGATGTCCTACTGGTTTCATTCTTACCAAACCTCTAAACTCCTACACCCAAGCAATCCACTAGCCTCAATCTTCCCAATAGCAGGAATTGTTATAGTTAGATACTACCATACCTGATTGTTTTTGAAAATCTTAACATATTGTGATATAAGTATCTGCAGTTCTGGTTCTAAGTATAGTTTATTTTAATACTTGTCTTCAATGACTGTCAACTGAAAGAATATCTCTTAGAATTCAAATGGAAGAAATTCACAGTAGACTGTGCTTACTAAATCATGATACTAGTTTTTCCAATCTCATCCAACAGCTATGCAAAGTTTTCTGTTGAAATTAGTCTAGAAAATTTCCATCTTTCTCAAACATTAAACTGCTATTCTTACAAACTAATCATAATTTGTTGAGTTTTAAAATTCTAGCAAATAATTCAAAACATCTTATTTGGATAGTTTTTAAACTGGTTAAAATTCTATTTCCAGGTTTCTAAGTATGCAGAAAAGAGGGTTTTTATAGCTGATATACTGTTTTTTGCCACAAAAACTGAGTTTTTAAAGTGTCATGTAATTGTGGTAACTTCAAACTATCATTAGCTAGCATTCCAAAACACAGTATCTGCTTGGGGGAGGGTAATGGTTTTTTTTAAATCTTATAAGTTGGGAACTTTATTACTATATCACATACTAAACAAGAATTATACCACGTTGCATGAACAAAGTAGTTAACATGGCAGTTTTCTGCTAGTGGCACCATTCATAGCTTTAACTTAATTCACTAAATTACCTTTTACCATCCTAGACAGCATTATATACATTTGGCACAATCAAAATTTAAAAAGTAATGGAAAACTCCAAATAATGAATTTAATTCAATACAAGTGAATTTATCTCAAATAGATGGAAAATTATCAAAAAGAATCTCAAGGCAGTGCCAATTTCCTTAAAAATCCATCTAACTTTATATATGTGTGTGTGTGTGTGTGTGTGTGTGTGTGTGTATATTTATAGCCTTAACCAGATGACTTGCTGGTGTTTAGATGAGATTGTCTAGCTAGAAAAAGTAATGTTACCAAGCCAAAGGCTCTGGAAGGGCATTGAAATTCTATAGCACTTCCCCCCTCAACCTTAAAAAAAGGAATACCATTATTTTGTTTAAGAGGCTAAAGTAAATCCCTAACAGGTCAGGTAACAATTTCTATAAGCTTTGTCCAATTTAAATATTTTTTAAAACAAAAATTTTTATGCCAAGTAAGAGTTCACTTGCCATCATTAGTATTTTTATGCCCAAAAATTATAGCAAAGATTCTGTGGCCAACAGAATTATTTGTGCTTGGTTACTAAATAAATCCTTTCCACCCCAAATTCTATAATTGTTGACCCAAAGAACACACAGGTTTAGCATTAAACTGTTTTAATGGTCTCAAAATTCTTTGACAGATTTTTGGTCATTTCCTTTTAAAAATTACTGATTTTAAAAACTAATAACTTAAAACTGCCATAAAACAAATGGTCCACAAAAACATTCCTTTCCTCCTGAAGCTTTTACGATGCATTGTAATCATTAACCAGTCTTTTACTATTAAACTTAAATGGCCAAGTGAGACAAACAGTTCTGAGACTGTTCTTCCACCACTGGTTAAGACTGGGGTAGCAGGTATTGTACAGAATATTCATTTAGCCTTCTGGGCCTTCTGGGCAGATTTTGTGACCTTGCCAGCTCCAGCAGCCTTCTAGCCAACTGCCTTGCTGACACCAACTGGCAACAGTCTGCCTCATATCACAGATAGCAAAACGACCTAGAGGAGGATAATCAGAGAAGCTCTCCACACACACACGGGCTTGCCTGGTACCATGTCAACAATGGCAGCATCACCAGATTTCAGGAATTTAGGGCCATCTTCCAGCTTCTTACCAGAATGATGATCAATCTCCTTCAGTTCAGCAAACTTGCAAGCAATGTGAGCAGTGTGACAATCCAGAACAGGTGCATGGCCAGCACTGATTTGGCCTGGATGATTCAGGATAATGACCTGTGCAGTGAAGCCAGCAGCTTCTATAGGTGGGTATTTCCTGCTACCACCAGCCACATTACCATGGCGTACATCTTTGACAGACACATTCTTGACATTGAAACCAATATTATCCCCAGGCAGAGCTTTGCTCAAAGCCTCATGGTGCATTTAAACAGACTTTACTTCAGTTGTAACATTGATTGGGGCAAAGGTGACCACAATTCCTGGTTTTAGAACACCAGTTTCCACTCTGACAACAGGTACAGTACCAATACTGCCAATATTGTAGACATCTTGGAGGGGTAGATGGAGGGGCTTGTCAATTGGACGAGTTGGAGGCAGGATGCAATCCAAGGCAGTGTAGTTCCATTAACGTTACCATCCTTGAGTGGCTTTTCATCCCTTGAACCAAGGCATATTAGAGCTTGGTTCCAGAATATTGTCACCATTCCAATCTGAAACTGGCACAAAGCCCTCTTCATATCTCTTCTGGCTGTGGGGGGCTCAGTGGAATCCATTTTGTTTACACCAAAAATCAGTTGTTTTACACCTAGTGTGTAGGCCAGAAGGTCATGCTCACAGGTCTGCCCATTCTTTGAGATACCAGCTTCAAATTCACCAACATGAGCAGCAACAATCAGGACAGCACAGTCAGCCTGAGATGTGCCTGTAATCATGTTCTTGATAAAGTCTCTGTGTCCTGAAGCATTGATAATGGTCATGTAATACTTGCTGGTCTCAAATTTCCACAGGGAGAGATCAATAGTGATACCACATTCATGTTCAGCCTTCAGCTTATCCAAGACCCAGGTGTATTTGAAGGAGCCCTTTCCCATCTCAGAAGCCTCCTTCTTGAATTTCTCAATGGTTCTTTTATCTATTCCACCACATTTATAGATGAGGTGGCCAGTAGTAGTGGACTTGCCAGAGTCTACGTGTCCAATGATGACAATGTTAATGTGAGTCTTTTCCTTGCCCATTTTTGTGGAGGTTTAGCGATGGTTTTCACAACACCTGCTCTGTTCTGGTGGCAAACCCATTGCAAAAAAAGTGGGAGGGTAATTGTTAATGAGAGTGGATGCAAATTCAGATTTTGAAGAATTCTCTTGATAAGAGACTTTGTCAGATCAGGATAGAGCAGTATTGTTATTACCTCATAATTTCACTAAGAGCTTGTATTAGGAGTAAAATTGTCATTCTTCCATTTTCTTATTCACTTAAGTTCACTTCATTTCTTTGTAGGAATCTTTTAAAACTATTTGTTCATCTTGTGAAAATTAGTTTTGTGAAAAATTTATAATATAATCTCTAGGACCATTTACCTGCATGCATATGAACCACAAAATTTCTCCTTGAAAGTGAATAAACAAGTATGGGCATCACTATCAATGCATTCATCTACACTATGAAATTATTACTTTTCTCTCAGGATACCTCTCACACCATTTCTGTCACAATGAATGTCTGATTTATGAATTGAGTGAGCATACCAGTGTCAATTCATTTATTAGGTTAAGCTTCATTTCTTTTTTTTTAGGCAAAAAAGATAAGCTCTAAAATGTTTCCTGCACTCATACATATCATTTTGGTAGTCCCTGTCAGGCATATACCCCCTGAAGATTTTTCAGTTTAATTAATTTCAAGTCTACAAGGATGAAGTATTCATGAAACAAGAATTAAAAAAGAGTCTACTATGTGCCAGGCACTATGTTGAGCACTAGGTAAAAAAACAGTACAAGACAATCTCTGCTGTCAAGGAGCTCTAGTTTAATGGGAAAGAAAGCATGTATACAATTTTGAACAAATAGGATATATACAGAATAAATTGGATTGATCTCAGAGTAAAGTGCTAAGATTCAGGAGGACTGGAAAAGGTTTCTTGAAAAAGGTGAGTTGTTAGCTAAGACTTGAAGAAAAACATAGAAGCAAGAAGGTAGAGATTGGAAGGGAGAGAAGCATGGGGGACAAACAGTGAAATGAACATACCAACTTCTTGAGTTGGGAGATTGGTGTAGGAAGACCATCAAGCAAGCTAATGTTACTGAACTGGAATGTATTTAACAAACATTTATTCAGCTTCTATAATGTTCTAGGTAAAAGGAGGCTATACAAATATAAATGTAATTCCATTCTCTATTTCATTGCGTTCACTGTCTAGGGCAAGAGTGGTGAAATTAAGTAGAACCTTGGAGTGGAAAGGTCCAAATCTCATATTCTATAGATAAAGAAACTCAGACCCTGAGAGGTGAACTTAAGTAAAGTTACACTACAGATAATACTCAGTAGTGGATTCTAGAAAGATCTCACATGAGGCACTTTAGCTCCTTTATCAGAGATACATACTATGTTGATCCAAACATAGATGGAATCCCAGAATGATACCCTTTTGAGAGGAGGGAAAAAAACAGCTTATTGTGAAAAAAAATTTTTGGACTTGTGATTCATTGATAGTCCCTAGGTGGTATAGTGTATTCGATACTGAGACTAGAGACAGGAAGATCTGCTCTCAAATTCAGCCTCAGACAAATGTTAGCACTGTGACCTTGGGCCTATTTCCTTCAGTTGTCTCCTCTGTAAAATGGGAATAATAATAGCCCCTACCTCCCAGTGTTGTGAGGATCAGATGATATATTTATAAAGTGTTTAGCATAATGTCTGGCCCTTAGCAAGTTCTTAATAAATGCTAGTTATTAGTAGTAGTATAAGGAGAACCCTATTTCAAAACAGATTGATAGGAGCATGGAATTATTGGGACATCAAAAGATTATGACTCAGCAAGAATATTTCAGAGGAGAACTTGAACACAGGTCTTCATGACTTGGAGACTGACTCTCTCCACTACCTCACAAGTAACCTGTAGGGTATTTATTTCCTATGTAGTTTTTTCCTTTCAATTGAAGTAAATACTTTACTTATTTTCATCCTTACTCTTTTCAAAAGCAAAAATGATTAAAAACTAATAAAACTGAGAGCATCATTATAAAATACACTCAAGTTTTATACCAGTCAGATTTGGGGGAAGAATGTGGCTTATATTAACAACCATATGATATATAGGCATTGGGGAAGTATTGGATTGGGAATTAGAATATTAGAGTTTAGTCCCAGCTCTGTCATAAGCTTGTTTCATGACTTTGGACAAATCACTTTGCATCTTTAGGTCTCAAGTTCCTTCTCTGTGAAATAAGATGGCTAGATCAATGATGATTGGTCTCTTCCATTTTTAAAATTCTACAGTATGGAGAGTAGGAATCAAGAAAAGTTCATCTTCCAGTCCTTGAGACAGGAGAGGTTGACTTCTTAGAGCAGGCTAAGAAAACCATATTATCAAATCTATAGACTGTATTCATGAGTATAGATCAACTTCTACTTATCTACTACCACAACCTCCTACAAGATGAAAAACAAAATGTGTCATTTACCTCTCCCTAGCTCCTTCTTAAGCCTCTTGCTTGACCCCTGGAGAATTATTGCTTGCCTCCCCCTACTTAACATCATTCAGAAATTATCAACAGAATCATCTCTGCTGCTTTCTCAACTTCTATGGTATTGACTTGACTTGAGCTGCTCTATTGCAGGATAGAAAAGCAGTTTGAAAGACAGATTCTTCTCCCCTTGGGTAGAAAAGGGGAGGGGAAAAGAGTGTTTTCTTTAGGAGGATGGGGGAGCAATAGCTCAATCAAGGGCTCCAGTTTGTATGGAAACTCAGATCCCAAGTTCAAAGTCAGCTTTTCACCAGTCATAAACATCTTACCAGGTCCTATAGGTCTGTTTCTCCCAAATTTTTATACTGTTACTTGCACAATTAGAGAATAGCTTGAAATAAAATCTGTTGTCATTTCTTCCCTCCCACCACCTTTTTGTAGGAGGTGTCCATGGATTTCTGGCTTATCGAGTGAGACAGTACAGCCTCTGAGTCGTCTTGGCCACTGGAGGCAGGTATAACTTGTTGACTTTCACTCCTGGATTTTCCCCAATGGGCACCTGAATTTTTTTCTGGCCTCTATTTTTGGCTAATGACTTATGAATGTTAGTTGAGAGCTCTATTCAGGGAATGAAGGAAGTCAAAGCCTAGTTCAGACCCTGTTGAGAAACTGGGATCAGATCTGGCTTCTATAATATGCTAGCTGTGTGATCTTAGTTACTCTTTCAGTAGCACAGCAAGCCTCTATTGTAGAGCAGATATTTATATGAATTAATAGAGGGAGTTTCCTCACTGGAAGTTCCCATCATCAATAAAAGCACATAGGTCTACCCCCCAAGATTATAGCTATTATTATTATTATTATTATTATTATTATTATTATTTATCCTATAACAATATAATAATCAGCTAAAATTCATCTATGCAACAATATAATGTAATGACCAGTTATATGTCAATAATCTGTTATTTCATATCTATAGAATTATGATATGTCTGACAAGTGGCCATACTGAATTTATGAGATTTCAACAGAGTCCTAAAAAGTAGTTTACTAATAATGGAGAACATGATTTGATCTGGATTTGTTCCCAGATGTCCACCAGGATGAATTTTGGATGCAGCAGTAGAATCATAAGATTTAGAGTTGAAAGAAATTTCAGAGATCATATGATAGTATGTATGACCCCACTCCTACTCCAATTTTTACAGTCATTCAGACTCTTCATGACCCCATGAACCATAGCACACCAGGTCTTTCTAATCTCCATTAACTCTTAAAGTCTGTCCAAGTTCATGTTCATTGTTTCCATGACACTCTCATTCATCTCATCTACTGTCCTCTTCCCTTTTACTTCTCCAATATCAGGATCTTTTTCAATGAGTCCTTTCTTCTCATTATGTAGCCAAAAATATTTAAGGTTCAACTTTAAGAATTTGATTTTCCAGAGAATAACTTGAATTAATTTCTTTAAGTATTGACTAATTTGACCCCCTAGTTACTCAAGGTACTCACAAAAGCCTTTTCTAGCATCACAATTTTGTGGCTCTCAGCTTTCCTTGTAGTCCAACTCTCATGGTCATAAATTGCTTCTGGGAAAAAAATATAGCTTTGATTCTACAGATCTTTACTAGTAAGGTGATGTCTCTGCTTTTTAGTGAGCTGGCTTTTCTTAGTGAGCTGGCTTGCCATAGCTTTCCTTCCAAGGAACAAACATCTTTTAATTTTGTGACTGCATACACTATCTTATCTGCAGTGATCTTTGTGCCCAGGGGGAATATATATATATATATATTTATATATATATTTATATATTTATATTTATATATAATATATATATTTATATATATATATATAAAACATCATTTCCATTTCTTCTCTTGTTTGCCTTGATCTTAGCCAGTTTTTATACTCTCTTCCTGTACCCTCATCAAGAGATTTCTAAATTCTTCTTTACTTTCTCCTATCAGTAATATCATCTGCATATTTGAGAGTGTTGATATTTTTCCTGGAAACCTTAATACCAGCTTTT
The DNA here is from genome assembly GCF_037893015.1 of Macrotis lagotis. NCBI lineage: Eukaryota > Metazoa > Chordata > Mammalia > Peramelemorphia > Peramelidae > Macrotis > Macrotis lagotis. The sequence goes on along the minus strand of NC_133665.1, from coordinate 13,391,048 downwards.
GACTCTGGCATTTTGATTCATGTAATCTGCATAAAAGTTAAATAACTAAGGTGATATAGCCTTATCTTATTTCTTTTTCCATCTTAAACAAAGAGAGCAAAGTAAGATGATATGGTATTTTCATCTTTGAAGATTTGCCACATTTTGTTGTGATCCACAGTCCAAAGTTTTAGTATAGCCATTGTAGCAGAAGTAGATGCTTTTCTGAAATTCCCTTGTTTTCTCCATAATTCAACAATTGTTGGCAGTTTGAGCTCTAGTTCCTCTGACTCTTCAAAAATCTAGTCTGCTTTTCTGAAAATTCTTATTTCACATATTGCTGAAGTTTAATTCCTAGAATCTTAAGTATGACCAGGCTGGTGTGTGCAATTGTTCAGTAATATGAACACTTTTTAGCATTGATCTTTAGGATTGGGAAATAAACTGATCTTTCCCATGCTGGTGTCCACTGTTGAGTTTTCCAACTATACTGCTATACTGAGTATGTTATTTTTATAGCATCATCATTTAGCATTTTAAATAACTCATTTGGAATCTATACCTTCCCTAGCCTTTTGATAAAATGAGACTCAGAAAAGTTAAGGTACTTGTCACAGAAGTGTCACAGAGAGCAGAATAAGTATCTGAACACAGATAATTATGCATCAAGTCCAATATTCTCTTGGTAGACAAAACAAAAGGGGAAATGGTTTGGGTGTATAGTTCTCACTGTCTGACAAATGGGAAACAAAAATTTGTGTTCAAGTGGTTGAAATAACTTGCCCAGGGTCACCTAGTTACTAAGTATCTGAGGTTACATTTGAAGTCAGATCTTTTGTACTCCAAGGTCAGCTATCACACCCAGCTAGCACCTGAGTTTTTTTCAGCTTTCTGCTTTTCCCAACAGTTTTTTGTCAAAAAGTTAATTCTTGTCCCAGCTAGGATGTTGGGTTTATCATATACTAGGGTACAGTATTCATTTGTGTGAAAAGTGGTTTGTAATTGTTTTCAGAGTTCCTGAGTTTATTTTGGTAGGTAGAATCCCAAGTATTTTAAATTATCTACAGTTACTTTAAATGGGATTTCTCTTTCTATCTCTTGCTGCTATGCTTTGCTGGTAATATATAGAAGTGTTGATGTTTTATGTGGGTTTATTTTTTATCTTGTCACTTTGCTAAAGTTGCTAATTGTTTCAAGTAGTTTTTTCATGATGTTCTAGGATTCTCTAAGTACATCATTATATGATCTGCAAAGAATGAGAATTTTGTTTTCACTTTGTCTATATTTCTGCCTTTTTTCATTTTATTGTGAGGTTTTCATGCCAAAATCATGATTAACTTTTGTTTAGGTGCCATGTACTGCTGAGAAAAAGGTATATTCCTTTCTATTCCCATTCTACTAACTTTTCTAAAATTCTATTCACCTCCTTCACTTCCTTCTTGTTTATTTTGTCATTAGATTTTTTTTAATTCTTGAGAGAGGGATATTGAGGCTGTCCACTAGTATAGTTGGTTCAATATTAATCTATGTCTACCTGTAATTCATTTAGCTTCTTCTCTAAGAATATGGATGCTATACCACTTGGTCCATATATATTTTATATTGGTATTACTTCATTGCCTATGGTAACTTTGAGGAAGATGTAGTTTCCTTCCCTATTCCTTTTAATGTGATCTATTTTTGCTTTTGCTTTGTATGAGACAAGGATTGCTACTCCTGCTTTTTTTCACTTCAGCTGAAACATATTCTATTCTAGTCTAACCTTTTATCTTTACTCTGTGTTTCTCTATGCTTTAAAGTGTTTCTTGAAGATGTTGTATTCTAGTTTTTAATCCATTATGCTATCCACCCTCCCTTTTATGGGAGAATTCATCCCATTCACATTCACAATTTTAACTACTACCTCTTTATTGCCTTCCATCCTATCTTTCTTCCTTTATACTTTTCTTTCTCCATTCACCACATCTCTCCTCACCAGTGTTTTGCTTGTGAATACTGCCTTCCTCAATCTACCCCACTTCTATCAGCCCCTCCTTCTCTTCATCCCCTTTCCCCTTCCTAATGCCTGAAGGGTAAGTTAAATTTCTAAACCCTGCTGAGTGTACTTGTTAATCCTTCTTTGAGCCAAATCTGATTGAAAATAAAATTCAAACAGTTCTCATCCCCTCCCTTCTTTCCCTGGAAGAGGTCCTTTGTGCTTTTTCATGTGATGTAATTTACCCATTCTACTTCTCCCTTTCTTCTGTCCTGGGTAGCTAGGTGACACAGTGGATAGAGCACTGACCTTAGAGTCAGGAGGGCAGGAATTCAAATCCAGCCTCAAGCACTTGACTCTTACTAGTTGTGTGACCTTGGGCAAGTAACTTAACCCTGAAGACCTTGCATCCAGGGCCATCTCCAGTCATCCTGATTCATACCTGGTCAAAAATGAAAGACAAACATTCATTCTCCTGTCCCAGTACAATCCCTTTTTTAATGTTTTAATTTGAAAAAAAAATCATTCTATCAGGTGGGTCACTGGAGGCTTTCAGAGTGGGGACATGAACAGACTACCAGAGGGCTCCCTATTTGAAGTCCAAGATGATGTGCACACCTATTATCCTCCTGAAGGAGAGGATAGAAGGGGTCAAAGTATAATAATTACTATAAGTTTTTATAATTATTCCTGGTCAAAGGTTGATGTTTCTTAGCTATTGTGAGGAATGAAATATGTGTCCTTCCTATACTTTGAAAGGAAGACTTATCCTGCTCCCTTTAATTCAGAAAAGAACTGTATCCTTGATGGGGGTGGGAGGTGTGGGGGGGTGGAGCCAAGATGGAGGATTGAGAACAGGCTTTCCCAGGAGTTCTTCTAAAATGTTTCAAAAACCTTACAATTATGACTCTAACTAAATTTTTGAGAGATGGAAGCCACAGAAAGATCCATTGAGGCAACTCTCCAACCCAAGGTAACCTGGAAGATAGTGGGAAGGCTCTGCTCCATGGGTTGGAGGGGGTGGCAGTGCAGTCAGGATCACTGCACCAGAACGAAGGAGCTCCAGCCTTCTAGGAGCAGCCCACAGGGTGCCCTGGGTCCCTGGGAGCACTAGTTCCTGGCACCAAAAGCCATTTCCTGACCTGCCAACCCAGGGAACACCAAGCACAGCTTTAAAGATCAGCAGGGAAACCTCAGCCAGAGTGAGTGGGGAGCCAGCTTGGCCTTCAGTGCAAAGCAGATCCCAGGAAATGGAAGCAGGCTCACAGAGCCACCTAGCAGCCACTTCATTGCAAAGCAGAGGGAGAGACTGTCATGGTCTCTTCTCTGTCCTTAGGACAGGACTATGGTGTTTTGTCCATATTCAGACCCTGATCAAAGTCTGGGCTCCCATATTGCCCTAGCAGAACAGGAACCCTCCTCACAACTTCAGGGCAGAGGAGTATGCTTGTGGCCATCTACAGATCAAAGCACAGGCCAGGAGAGCAGTCAGAGCCTCTCATTAGACCTTAAAAGAACTGAAGTCCTTGCAGGAGTGTTCCAATAATACTCAAAGGCTTGGGAAACCCAAAACCAGGGCACAGGCAGGGGAAATGAATAAATAGAAAAAAAGAAACCTGACCATAGACAATTACTTTGGTCCCATGGAGGATCAAAACACAAACTCAGAAGATGACAAAGTCCAAACTTCTGTATCCTAAGTCTCCAAGAAAAATAGGAGTTGGGCTCAGGCTATGGCAGAGCTGAAAAAAGATTTTGAAAATCACATAAGGGAGGTAGAGAAAAAATTGGGGGGGGAAATGAGAAAGATTCAGGAAAAACTTGAAAATCAAGTCAGCAGCTTGGTCAAAGAGAGTCTAAAAAATTCTGAAGAAAACAACATATTAAAAACCAGATTAGGTCAAATGGAAAAAGCAGTCCAAAAAAATTAATGAGGAGAAGAATACCTTAAAAAAAATAGAATTGGCTAGATGGAAAATGAGATAAGAAAGCTCTCTGAAGAAAACAACTCCTTCAAATGTGAAATAGAGCTAAAGGAAGCTGATGACTTTGTGAGGAATCAAGAAACAATACCAAAAGAATGAAAAACTAGAAGAAAATGTGAAATATCTCATTGAAAAAACAACTGACCTGGAAAACAGATACAGAAGAGATAATTTAGAAATTATTGAGCTACCTGAAAGTCATGATCAAGAAAAGAGCCTTGACTTTATTTTTAAAGAATTTCTACAGAGAAATTGCCCTGATATCCTAGAAGCAGAGGGAAAAATAGAAATTGAGAGAATCCACTGATCTCCTCCTGAAAGAGATAAAAAAAAACCCCACCAGGAATATTATAGCCAAATTCCAGAACCCCCAAGTCAAAGAGAAAATATTACAAGCAGACAGAATGAAACAATTCAAATATTGTGGAGCTGCAGTCAGGAATAACAGGACTTAGCAGCATCCACCTTTAAGAGCTCTTAGGGCTTGGAATATTATGTTCTGGAAGGCAAAAGAGCTTGGAATGCAACCAAGAATCAACTACCCAGAAAAACTGGACATCCTCTTCCAGGGGAAAAGATGGACATTCAATGAAATAGGGAAATCTCAAATGTTCCTATTGAAATGGCCAGAGCTGGCCAGAAAGTTTGACCTTCAAGTACAGGACTCAGGTGAAATATAGAGAGGGTGGATGAGAAGGGTAAATTATGAGGGATTTAACAATAATGAACTGCATGTATTCCTACATGGAAAGAAGATATTGATAATACTCATATGAACCTTCTCATTTAATAGAGCAGTTAGAAGGAGCATATATATAAAGGTACAGGAGGGAACTGAATATGAAAGTATAATACATTGTTAAAATGGAGTCAATGGGTGAAAAGAAAATGTACTGGGATAAAGGGAAAGGAGAGGTAGAATGGGCTAAGATACTTCATGTAAAAGAATCAAGAAAAAGCTTTTGCAATAGAGTGGAAGGGGGAAAGTGAGGGAGAATGGGGGATCCTTCATTCTCATTGGAAATGGCTCAGATAGGTAACAACATACATACTTAATAGGGTATAGAAATCTAGAGGAAAAAGTAGAAAAAGAGGATAGGGAGGGGAGGTATAGGTGATAAAGGAGAGGGTAGATCATGAGAGAGGGTAGTCAGATACAACACTTTTTTTTTTAACTTTTTGCAAGGTGGTGGGATTGGGTGGTCTGCCCAGGACCATGGGCCTGGGTGGTTGCTGGGTCTCTGGGGTGGGACATGGGCTTGGGGCCTCCTGGCCACAAGGCTGGTGCTCTGTCTACTGTACCACTCAGTTGACCCATAGTATACTTTTAAAGAGGGACAGAATAAAAGGAGAGAGAGAGAAAATATAATAAATGGTAGTATTGAACCCAAAGAGTGAGACAGAGACTAGAGTTCGAAAAATGTGGAGATCTTTATTCCTGGGGACTGCCTGGGGATGGAATACCCAAATCAGACAGTACTTGAGTATTTAGGGGATAGGGTTTTTATAGTGTTTGGGGGGGGGGGAGGAGAATACTGAGAGCAGGCAGGATACAGAAGCAAAGATCCTCTTATCATATGTAAATATGGTGTTCCCTATAGACAGAAAGGGTCTTTGTTTGAACATATTTCCTGAGATGGGGGGAGTCACATATTCATGAACTTCCCACAAGTTCCAGGAATTTACTATCTTATTGTTCCAGCCATACCTGGGGAAGAGGGAGGCAGTCCCGGAATTTAACAGAAAGATCCAACAGCAAGATAATTAGGCTGATGAGGGTGCTTTGTGATTCTTCAAACAATTTTATGGTATATCCTGGATCCCCAGGTCAAGTACTTAAGTATTTGATTATTTTCAGACCCAAAGGCACCTGGCCTTTGGGTGTCAGGGACCCAATTTTATACAGGAATTTCACAAACATTGATATTGTACTTCAATATCTGGGTGAAATGATTGGAGGGAATTACAAGCAACAATAGCAACTGTGGGAAAATATGGAAGTAACTTCTCTGATTCACTTGTGATCAAGAATGTAATCCACTTCAGAGACAGAGCTGATGGTATCTGAACATAGATTGAAACACATTTTTTTCTTTTTCTTTCACTTTATTTCTTGTGAGGTTTTCTATTTTTGTGGGGGGAGGAGGGACATTTACTCTTCCCTTTTTTTTTTTTGCAAGGCAAATGGGGTTAAGTGGCTTGCCCAAGGCCACACAGCTAGGTAATTTTAAGTGTCTGAGACTGGATTTGAACCCAGGTACTCCTGACTCTAGGGCCGGTGCTTTATCCACTACGCCACCTAGCCGCCCCTGGGACATTTACTCTTACAAGACTTTTTAGTAATTATAAATAAATAAAAATGTAAACTAAAATTAAAAAAATAAATAAAATAAAAAAGAATTGCATCCTTAAAATTAAACCTTGCTTTATTAAATTAAATTAAATTAAATTAAATTAAACCGGCTTTAATCACTTTATAATTTGAAAGGAAATCTTGTCCTCCTTTAGACTTCAAAAACAAGTACTCACTTTGCCCTCCTGGTACTTAAACTCAAAAAATGTTACCCCTCAAGGAAAATGGCTTTTGTCTACTCTTGTTTTATACATTCTGTTCCCCTCCCCTTGTTGCTGTATACATTTTCTGTTCTCCTTCAACTTAGAAAGATCATTCTTAGATGGTCTTCATTACCAACTGGTGGTGGATTTAACCATTTTTACTTTAATTTACTTTAATTCTCTGTTTTAAGGTTCTTAATATTAGGTTAACAATAGCTCCCAAAGGATCCCTCAACTTGTCAGCAACATCAGCGTCTGCTAAATAATTGCAGAGGCTGTCTAGATCATGCTGAGGAAAAGACAAACTCATCATCAATGGGAGGGGCAAAGTGAGGATTTCCAGTGATTGTGCTACCATCTTAAAGCTCCTTGATTCTTCCATCCTGATGCCAGGATTCTAGTGGACAGCACCAAGGATGCTGATTTGATGATGGGACCACCTCAATGACTTTGTTGGTAGCAGAATTCTTGAAGTAAGTGAAATCCTACAAGGAGGAAAGCCTACACCCCCCAGATAATCATTCAGGCTTTCTTCAGGGCCACACAGTTGATTGTTAACAAAGATCAAATAGATTTCTGTGACTGTAAAGAATTAAGACAAAGAGGAGCAAAGGTAGTTTCTTGAGAAATGTGCCATGATATGGCTAAGCTCCAAGCTAGGTCAGGGGCAGCTAGGTGGCACAGTGGAGAAAGTACAGGCCTTGGAGTTGGGAGAACCTAAGTTCAAGTCCAGCCTCAGAAACTTAATAATTACCTGTGTGACCTTGGACAAGTTACTTTACCCCATGTTGCTTTACATTAAAAAAAAGAATGACTTGGTTGTGGCAGGAGGTGGTGCCATCAAGATGGAGTTCTCCAGTACCTGTGCATCTATTTGAGGACCATTCTGGGCAAGCAATAGCTTGTCTACACCAAGCCCTGGAGATCATTCCCTGATAGATATGCAACAATGCTGGCCTAGAACCACCAATATCCTCAACAATCTACTGGCCAAGCTTGCCCAGGAAAGTAGGTGCTATGGCATGGATATCAACAGTGAGGACATTGCTGACAACTTTGAAGTGTTTGTGTGGGAGTCTGCCATGGTCCACATCAATGCTTTCATGACAGCTTCTGAGGCTGCCTGCCTCGTTGTATCCAACCACTATTGTAACCAAGCAAGGAGGAGGGTCTCTTCTCTGCTGAAGGCAGTAAGCTCTGTTGTGCTTCTGTTCCTTTTCCTGAGACTGGGGCCCCAGACTGTGACCTGGATCTGATTATGGACAAAATAACAGAGTTTTGTGTCAGGGATAGCAAATATCTCTGCAATATCCCCTGACCCCCTTACCATCTATGGGCTGAACCCTCTGGAAACAGTTTCAGGATGAGTCCCTAGGCCTGCTCCTGGTTCCCTGGGGGCTGGGTTTGTGCTGAGCCCTGTGCCTCTCAAGTTTTCCTTGGCTATTCCTGGACTGAGAGATCTAAAACCTCCACTGCCAGACCCAAGCACGCTGCGATATGTTCCTGGATAGCTGGAGCTAGTTCACTCCAGTGTGGTCTGGGCTATGCTGTGGGTCCTTTCAAATTTTGTTGCAACAGATCCTTCCTGCAGATCTTCCAAGTGGTCATGGGCTGGAAAATTGTTTCACTCATTCTTTTTGTGGGTTCTGCCACTCTAGAATTTGGTTAGAATCATTATTTAAAGGTATTTGGATTGGTTTGGGGAAGAGCTCGTGGGATTCCCTGCCTTTACTCTGTCATCTTGTCTCTTACCTCCCCCACCCTAAGTTCAATATTCCTTAAATTATCTCCCCTAGATCTATTTTTCCAGGTCAGTTGTTTTTCAAAAGAGGTATTTTACATTTTCTTCTATTTTTTTCATTTTTTTGATTTCTCTTGATTGATTTTTTGATGTCTCACAGAGTCATTAGCCTCCAATTTGTCCAAGTCTATTCTTCAACCATTTTCTTCAGTTAACTTTTGAATTTCCTTTTTCATTTGGTCAATGCTAATTTTATTTTATTTTATTTTTTATCTTTTTTATTTTTTTAATTTAAATTTTTTATTAAAGATATTATTTGAGTTTTACATTTTCCCCCAATCTTGCTTCCCTCCCCCCCCCACAGAGAACACTCTGTCAGTCTTTTACTCTGTTTCCATGTTGTACGTTGATCCAAATTGGGTGTGATGACAGAGAAATCATATCCTTAAAGAGAAGAGAAGTCTAAGAGGTAACAAGGTCAGACAATAAGCCATCTGTTTTTTTTTTCTAAATTAAAGGGAATAGTCCTTGCACTTTGTTCAAACTCCACAGCTCCTTATCTGGATACAGATGGTACTCTCCTTTGCAGACAGCCAAAATTGTTCCCGCTTGTTGCCCTGATGGAATGAGCAAGTCCTTCAAGGTTGAACATCATTCCCCAATTCTAATTTTAAAAGAGCTGTTATCTTTTTTCCATTTGCCCAATTGTATTTTTGAAGGAATTATTTTTCCTTTGTATTCCCCAATTGTATTTTTAAAGAATTCCTTTTCTTCAGTCAATTTTTGTACTTCCTTTTGCAAGATACTGAATTTCTCTTGCATTTATTTTCTTAATTTTTCTACTTGATTTTTAAAATCCTTTTTTGAGCTCTTCCAAAAAAGTCTTTTTTGGACTGGAGACCAGGTCATAATCTCCTCTGCAGTTCCACATGTAGTACTTTTTCTGCCATCCTCTTCTGAGATGGCATTTTACTTGTCCTAATCTCCAAGCTAACTTTCTATAGTCTTAGCTTTCCTCTGATTTTTCTTCCTCGTTCTGAGTTTTATTCCTGATTGCTATCCCAAGCTTCTTGCTTTGGGGAAAAGATTATCTCATAGACTTTCCACATTGAAAATCCTAGAGGCTTGCTAACTGGGTTGGGTCAGCCCAGTGGCATTGACTGAACAGGGGATCTGGAATATGTGTTTGAGCCTTCCTAGCTGGCCTTTGGCCATTGGCCTGCCTGGGACTCCAAGTGTCTCCACTACAGATCTCTCCTATAGCTGAGAAACCTCTGACTGATCTTTCACCTGGAAGATGATTAATTCCCTGAGAGCCACTGTGGCTTCAGAAAGGGTTGAGGAACAGTCGATATGGTATTTACCCTTCAACAATTCTGGAAAAAATGTCAGGAACAGATCAGAGGTCTGTATACATTATTTGTAGATCTGACCAAGGTCTTAGAGACTGTCAGTCATGAAGACTTATGGAACATGAGGGCTTATGTCAAAATTTGGTTGCTTGGAGAAGTCCATCAGTATTGTATGTCAATGTCATTATGGCATTTTTGTCTGGATTCTGGATATTGGATGATGCTTGCAAGATTTCTCAATCCTCAATGGAGTGAAACAGAAATGTGTCCTTGCTCCCATGCTTTTTAGTACGATGTTTTCATTCATGTTATCAAAAAGCTTTACTGAGGATGAACATGGAATCAAAGTCAGCTGCTGCATCAATAGTAAATTCTTCAACTTGAAAAAGTTACAAGCCAAAAACAAAGTAGGATGAGTATTGGTGTGTGATTTTTGGTTTGCAGATTATTGAACACTCAATGCAGCCCTTGAAGCTGAGATGCAACAAAGTATGGGCTGATTCTCTGCTACTTGTGCTAATTTTGATCTAACAATTAACACCAAGAAAACACAGGTGCTCCATCAGCCAGTACCATACCATCTATATGTGGAACCACTGGTTACAGAAAAATAGAGAAGTTTTGAATACCATGGACAAATTCACTTACCTTGGCAGTGTACTTTCCAGGGAGGTACACATTGACTATTAGGTTGACAAATGCATTGCCAGAGCTAGCTCAGTATTTTGGGAGGCTCTGAAAGAAAGTATGGGAGAGAAGTATTAGACTAATTACCTAACTAAAGGTCTCCAGAGCCTATATGCTTGTGAAACCAGCACCACATCAGGAAACTGAATAGCTTCCATTTAAAGTGTCTTAGGAAGATTCTGAAGATCGCCTGGCAGGAAAAGATAGCAGACTGATAGCAATCCAACATTACTACGTAGAGTGCTACTATGATGGATTGGACATGGTATTAGAATGCCAGACATGTGCTTGCCAAAAAAGCTATTTTATTGAGAACTCACACAGGGCAAGAACTTACAAAGGGGTCAGAAGTAGCGATAGCAGGACACCCTGAGGATCTCATTGAAGAACTTTAGAATTGATTGTGCAGCTGGAAGACACTGGCACAGGACCTCCCAGGTCTGCGCTCCATAAGGAAGGCAGAATTGAAGCAGCCCAAAGGAAATGTGACATACATTAGTTTAGAGTAAACACCCCAAGTGTTCCCATGGATTATTTGTGTCCAACTTATGGTAGAGCAATCTGAACTTGTATTGATCTGATCAGTCACAGTTGGACACACTGTAATTTGTCTCAAGCATAGTGATGTCATTTTGGTCTTCAATATCTAAGGACAAGAACCATCTATTTGTTATAAGGTGTGGCTTTTGGGGGGAGGAGAAGAGAGATACTATGGAGAAGGAGGAGCAATAATATTTATGCCCCACTCCAAATGAAGAGAAGAGAATTAGTGAAGCATCTAAAAATACACCGAAGAGAGCAAAAGGAAATTGAGAAGAGACAAAGACAAGTAAGACACGGAACTATTGTGTGAAACTTATATTAAATTATACATAATAGAGATTTGTGACTGTTTTTTTTAATTCTTTTTCTCTTCCCTTGTACATATAAATGTTTTTATTTCTCAATATTTGTCAAGGTGACAAATGGACATCAAGTAGTCTACTAGATCTCTTTACAAAAGTTTTCTGTAGATGCTTTCTATATGTCTACTAAGACTAAGCTCTCTAAGAGTAGGAATTCTGCCTTATCTAAATTTTTGTCTCTCCCTGAGGATTTACTTAGAGATATGTACCTATTACACCAACTTAATGCTTTTGGAATTAAAACAAAAATGGAGAGTTAGCCTCCTTCAATCCACAGAAAGTTGCTTGTTGACTTGAAATAAAGAAATTATCAAGTAATTGAGGGAGGGACAGAGAAACAGAGACAAAGACAGAGTAGCTAAGTGAATGTTGCCTTTATCCTTTGCCTTTTCTTAAACTAAGGTTCACAGGACTGCCCATCATTAGGACCAGAAGAGATAATACAATTGACCTTTCTTCTTACTATGAATATCTCTCAACAGGCATTTTTTTCCTAGTCAAGTGTGGACTCATGTTATGGAAGAAAATCTCCTTTTTTGTATTTATATGTTAAGTAATGACTGCTGAAAAGTTCTACTACAGTGCAGAAATTACAGAAGTTGAAGATGTAGATATTATGCTTTAAGTCCATCTTCAGAGGAGTAGAAAAATAACCCTTGAACAAAGACTAATCTTTTCTGACAAGTGTTTATAGATAAAATTACATCAGAGAGCAAGAGAATTAATTCCTTTACATAATGTAATCTCATACATTCCAGGAAAAAAAAGTTTTCTTTTTTAAGACAGATTCACAACTCCATGCTTCCTTTAAAGTCATAGAAGCTGAATAAACTTATCTAATCAAATTCTCTTAAGGAAGCAAATCTAGTTAAATAGACCCTATATGTAAACTAAGTCATGTTATATATTAAACTACACTAGAGGTTACATGATTAGGCTGTTTGAGGTGGAGTTTACAAGTCTACAGAGTCACCTTACAGTCAAAGTATTTGGAAAACTTTGATTCCCTTTTTGACTTCTTATCAGAAGAATGGCCAACAGTCTTCACCTAACAGTATTATTCTATGAATAAAATGTTGATTGAGTGAGGTAAATATTAACAGAAAACAGGTTTTCAATTAAATAAAATATACAGAGAGAATGGCCCTCAGTCTCAACATCAAAAACTAATAAAAGAATGAAAAATTTTCACACTCTTTAGTTGGTAATTGCAAATCTAGATACCAGGTCAACTCTCAAATCTTCATTCCTAAAAAGCTGAATGATTTTCTTATAGCAGAATTGTAATAGCCAACCTCCAAAAAACCAGCACTAGACTGTTAATGTTGATTCTTCATAAATATTTGATAATAATTACCCTTTCAAAATATAATTTAGGTGATCGTAGAATAATGACATCTATTTTCATATATCCACCTGCCTTCATGCAGGTTCTTCTCCAATTGTTCTGCTCTATATGATGCTGGAGGATAGAGTGAGGCTGGTGACTTTGCAAACCCTCCCTCCCTTACTGGCAAGTCATGGCATCATCTTCCTGATGTCATGGTCTTTTTTGAGTATAAGGAACAAACAACACCTGCCCACTTACTCATAGCAATAAACTGCAAACTAATTGTGGGACATGCTGTTTACAAATGACCTTGTAAACTTCTATGCCTTTATTACTAGGGGTTCTTAACAGTCCATGGAAATCTATGAATAGATTTCAGGTTTAGTCTATGAACTTGGATGAAAAAAAATTACACATTTATTTCAAAAAATAACTAGCATTATAATAATGGCACTTTCAGATTTACAAAACACTATAAACATTATTTCATTTGTTCTTAACAGCCCTGTGAGGTGGCTGCTATTATTATCTCCATTTCCCAGATGAGAACTGAATGAAAGAGGTTAAGTGATTTGCACATAATCAAAGAGCTAGTAAGTGAGGCAGGATCCAAACTCAGATTTAAGATAATTTATTTCCTTTGTAATCCCATGTGTTTTGTTTTAAGCATTTAAAACATTATTCTGAGGAGACATTTAGCAGTCTTTAACAGTCAAAGGGGTTCATGACCAGAATTAAGTTTAAGAATCTCTATTCTATACCCTCTCTTTCAGGAGGCCTTTTGACATCCAGTCTCGAAAAATATATCCTGAACACAGGTGACTCATATCTATATCTTTAGCCCTAATCTCTTTCTCAGCAGTCTACCTCTTCATAGAATAAATCCATTTGAGTTTTCTATGAATATCAAAAATTAAACATGCTAAAACTGAGGTAATCATTTCTCCCTCCAAATAAACACCTCTTGCAATTCCCCTTTCAATGGCTCTCAGGGTTGAAAAGTCATTTTATAGCCAAAGTAAAAATCCATTTAAATTCTATTGAATTAATACCTATTAGGTGCTTAAAGTAGAGGTTCCAAATACATCAGGAGGTCTACAATGTTCCAGAGAGTACTTGACCAGATTAAAATGCATTTGGGAAATGTTTCACAAAATAAAAATACAATGGGACATAGATAATGTTACTATACACTCTTCCAAGCTGCCACAGGGATCCATAGATAAGGTTTAGTAGTTTATTTCATATATTTGATTTTGGTATCACCATCATAAAGTTATGTGATCTGGATTTGTGGAGAATCTGTGGGAGAATGTAGATGAGAATTTAACAAAATAAAAAGGCATGGACAGGTCACAATCTGTACCTATGAGGGGAATATCCAAACATTATGTCACAGGCTTATTGTGTAATACTATGTGCCAATCACTATAAATAATACAAAGATGAAAGGTGAAAGTTTGTGATCTTGAGTGACCTTAGAATTTCATTAGTAGGATAAGGAATACAAGTTAAAACATGATTAAGGACAGAGGAAAAGTCAAATAGAGTAAGCTGAAAAGTGCAAGATTACTTCCAAATGAGTGATAGAGATGGGACATGGATCAGAAAAAGCTTTGGGGAAGAAATGACCATTTTTTCCATGTAGTTTGATTGATACATGAGAAATCTGCCATCCCTAGTCTTACTCAAAGGACCCATCTTATGCAAAGGCATTGTGTGTGTGTTTATATTATTGGAGTAGTACCTGAAAAGAAATGTGTCCCCTACAACCTCCAGTCCCATGCCAAAAAATAGCTCAGGTGCCATATTACCTGAGATTTCACTACTAGAGCTTTGGTGCAACCAATTCTCTTTCAAGTAGTTCCTTGTTAACATGCAATTACTATAAGAGGAATAGAATATTAGGATAGGCCTAGTGGCTTCTACCTTGCTTCCATCAACTCATTTCAAACTTATAACCTTTCATTGGCTGATCCATTTCTCTAACTTCATTTTTTATGACTGCTTCTGTAGGAATGTCACATTCCAACCAAGTCACTATGCTCACTGACCCAGTGTGACCTGTTAATACCAACTATGTTACATACTATTTCTTTCCTACATGCAGTGTGTGTTGAAGCCAGTTTAGTTCAACTCTTTTTTTTAAGGGTTTTTTTTGCAAGGCAAATGGGGTGACTTGCCCATAAGTGTCTGAGGCCGGATTTGAACTCAGGTACTCCTGACTCCAGGGCCAGTGCTCTATCCACTGCACCACCTAGCCACCCCTCAGATCAACTCGAGAGCAAGCAGATAATTTTCTTAAATCAACAAAGTTTCAGATCAGGACTTGATTTATTATTTTGTTGATTGCTAGACTAAGAAAGTGACAGAAAAATGTTAATAATGTGGATTAAATGTAAAATGTTTTATTCTCACTGCTTTTTTTTTAAAGATATATTTGTTCAATATTTGCCAGAACACTACTAGTACACACTTTCAGGTAAAACCCCTCTCCCCTAGAATTTCTTCCTCCTTTGTCAATCCATATGCTCCAAAATTTCCTTGTTCATGGTTCTTCGTCTAGCAATCTTTTTGTATAAATTTGTCTCAAATATTGCCTTTTCCAGGGGAACTGTCAGATCTTTAGAGCTAGAAGGAATATTAGAGAACATTTAGTCCAATCCTATTTTTTATTTTATCATTGAGCTACTTTTAAATATTTTCAAAGCATTTCAGAGGTTATTAACACAAAGTCAGATAACATATGATCATAGTAATACCTGTTCTTCTCCTTCTGTGATCTTAATTGCCATTCTATAGTTTACTTGAAGATCTCTTTTTTCTAACTTCAGTTCTGCATCACAAATGACCTACTGAATGTTTTAAAATGACCTCCCAAACTCAATTATCTTCAAAATAAAGTTCATTATTTATTCCTACCAAAATATCCCTCTTCCACTTCCCTTCCATTTCTTTTTTTCTTTCAAGAGTACTATGATTTTTTTCTAATCACCTAGGCATACAACCTCAGAGTAATCTTCAACTCTTTCCTCTTTTTTTTAAAATTACAATTCAGTTTATTTGGATTCCCTTTCAACAATTTTCTCTGTCAAATGCTACTCACACTGTTCATTTTGAAAATTTATAGGGAGGGCCCTGGCAGCTAGGTTTGCTACTGATTCCTCTATGATATGGCATAGGCTATTTGTAGTTGGGAGAAGATCAAGAAGACTAGTAAAAACAAAAGTTTCTAACTTACTATAAAGAAAAAACACAGGGTGGCTAGGTGGTGTAGTGGATAAAGCACCGGCCCTGGGGTCAGGAGTACCTGGGTTCAAATCTGGTCTCAGACACTTAATAATTACCTAGTTGTGTGGCCTTGGGAAAGCCACTTAACCCCATTTGCCTTGCAAAAACCTAAAAAATAATTCATCATGAATAACACCATATAAAGATGGGAATACTGACTATTGGAAAAGATAATCTCTAAGTAAAATAATTTTTTCATTTAACTTTGTGCGAGGTGAGCCTATCAGATCTTGGTATCTTCATTAAATAATAAAAGAGTCACATATACAGAAAAGTTTGGGGAATTTTTTTTTTTTTTGCTTTCAGTGGTCTGGGAAGTCTTATCCCAAATGAAAGAATGATGAATTCTTATCAATATATTAATACACTGAGAAGCAGAATTAGTTCCAGTGTTATAGCTCTCTCAGGGCTAGATAAGCTAAGGAGTCTCAATACTCTCAGTATTTAGGGTACCATCAGCTTAAGGCTGTACTGTATATGTTCCCCTCATTTTAGAAATGAAAAACCCAATTCTATTTAACTACTTAAGCACTTTCCCCAAACCTCCAGGGTATACCTCCTCTACACTACCTCAGGTTCTGTGTTAGTAGGTTTAAAACTTAGCTCAGTTCCTACCTAGCATTGGTCCAACAAAGTTCATGTCCAGATGTGGCACAATTACCAAGCAAATGCTTCCATTGTGCTAGAGTCCTGAAGATCATTTATTAAAATACTTCTTTGGGGCATCAATATTGTGCTACATTCCAATCCTGCCTGGATTCCAACTCTCAGATTACTCTGGTACCTGTCTCCTGGCCAAAGCTGGAGACTACTCCTTTTACCTAGAATGGAAAAGAATATATGAAAAAAGTCAAGGAAGTTAGTTTCTGAGGAGCCATATTACATCAGCAGGGAAGAAGACCTCATGGCTCTTTTCCTTTTTTTTCAGTCTTTTAGTAAGTGGCCATACTTCCAGAACACAACTGAAGATGTGGCATAGAGATGAATAAAGCTGACTTGGGTCTTTTAGAAGACACCAACAGCTTCAACTTTCTGCTAATGAGAAAAAGTTTTCTTCTACCATATCATAAACCAACTGGAACAAATTACAGAACTATGCATACTCCTGTATCTCCAAAGTATATTGCTTCTAAATAATTGTAATTCTCCCAGAAGCAACTTCCTCTCATATTCCTCATAGAGATACATCATCTGAGCTAGCTTTTGGGGGGCTCTCATTGCACCAAAATTAAAGAAATTTCCAAATGGAGAAGGAATATTGCAATATGATCCTGCATCATGCTATACATAATAAAGAACTAAGAAATTTATTTAGAAAAATGGTGAAAAACAGATCTAACTGGGCTAAATGCTAGACTTGGAAAGGTAACTTTGTCAAAGGTACATTAAACAGCCAACATGATAAAAGCATAATTTCATAATGAAGAATTAAATAATCTATGTCAAAATCTTGTAAACCCTGTGGCAGCAAGGTGGCGAGGTAGCAAGGTATTGCAGTGGATAGATCACTGGCCCTGGAATGAGGAGGATCTGAGTTCAAATCCAACCTCAGACACTTAATAATTACCTAACTGTGTGACCTTGGGCAAGTCACTTAACCCCATTATCTTGCAAAAAAAATAACAACAACAAAAAGCTTGTGAACCCTATACCAAACCATGCACAGTGAATGTTTGTAGTAAAAATAGGATATATTATACATTAAAAGTTTTTTGAAATGTAAAAATATTTAAGATTTATCACACATCAATAAATTTATTTGCTCATCACTGCATTATATCTTTAGAGTACAAATATTAAACATTAATATAATGTAAATCACATCATTTTAAATATTTCATTTTAATGCATTTTCTTAGATGCTCCTTGAAATATATACTCAAGAGCTGGGACTGTTTATGTTTTACTTTTGTTTCACCTGAGCTTTGCATACTGCCTGGAACATATTAAGCACTTAATAAATATTTATTGATTGATGACTGATTGTTGATTGATCCTCATTGTAATGGTTCTTTGCCTAATAAATACCAGATAATTCTGGAGTTTGGAGTTTCCTTTCTGCTGAGTTCCAAAGATCTTCAACTCTTCTTTGAAGACTGGTATTTGGGGAAAAGGCAGGAAGTCAAAACTAAGTCCATGAGACAAATTGACTGTGTTTCCTACATGCCTGCTCACAGTCCTGACCTTTCCTTATGCAGAGATGGGAAGTCAAGGCCTAAATGAATTTCGAGTTCACCTCACACTCAAATACTGTAAGATGGTCTCCAGTCTTATGCATTCTGGTGACCATCTGCTGAATGTACTATAGTTTTGTCAATGTCCTTCCTAAAATGTGTTACCCAGAACTGAAAACAGGGTCTGAATTGGGCAGAGTACAAGTAGGACTATCTTCTCTCTTGTTCTGGATACTTGGCTTCTATTAGTGCTGTCAAAGATAGTATTGACATTTTTTTTTCAAACTACTTTGTTACACTTTTGATTTATGTTGAGCTACTAAGCCCACAAAAACCATTGTCTGTCCACACTTCCTTTACCTTGCACTTTTAGAGTTTTTATTTTGAAATCAGGTAGATTTAAGCTTATTTACATAAATTGGCATTTACAAATAAAGCACCCAGGTCAATCTTCTGTCTCATCCCCTCTTACATGGACTATTGCTATAGCCTCTTGGTTGACCATCCACTGACCATCCTCCATTCAGCTACCAAAGAAGTCTTCCTAAATTTTGATTCTTAACATGATACCTACCCTACTCAGTATACCTTAGCAGTTTCCTAATTATCTCCAAGTTCAAATAGAAAATCCTCTATTTGACTTTTAAAGGCATTCATGATCTGCCCCCTTCCTGTCTTTCCAATTTTCTTATTCCTCATTTTCTTCCACTGGACTCTTGGCTGTTCCTCAAAGAGTAAGTATTTTCATAAGCTGTCTCCCATAACATGTTCTCCTTTCTCACTTCTGCCTACTGTTTCCCCTAACTTTCTTCACTCTTTCAACTAAAATCCCACCTTTCTTCTTCAAGAAATCTTTCTTGTTCCTCCTTCATGCTACTTTAGTGCCTTCTTTCTGGGTCTGTTCACCTTTCATATATATTTTCTCTGTACATAGTTGTTAGCATTGGCTCATCCATTAGACTGAGCTCTTTGAATGTGGGGACTGGATTTTTTTGGCCATTCTTTGAATATTAAGACTTTAGCCCAATACTTAGCAAAAAATAAAATCTTACTAAATATCAGTTGACAAATTAATAACCCATCAATGTTTCAGGTAACTTTCTAAGACTATATATTACAGAGGAGTGACCAATCTTAATTAGCAAAGAAGGTTTCCTCAATGGAAGTTCCCATATTAATGAAGACAATAGGAATATACCCCCCTAAAACACAAAATCCATAAAATTCACCCAACACAACAATTTTAGTTAATTATTTTAACTAACTTATCAAGAATCTTTTTGGAATATAACTGTTGTTATGTTGTTAATTTGGACATAGATGTGCATGCATGAAACATTATAGTAGTTACAGAAAAAGTGGTCTCAACACTGAATGAACTAGTGAGCCCTAACACACCAGGAGATAATTTAAAAAATTTCAGAGCAAGCTGTCAAAAAGTATATTTTTAAATTATGAAACTAGTTAGTCCTAGAGGACTGGATTTAGAGAATGATTTTGAGGCAAATATGGGACATAGACTGGGAGACTTTTAGGGAGATAGGGAATACCCACAACTGACTGATACAAAAATATGCAGAGGATGTTTAAGAAGATTTAGATATTAAGAAAGGATTTTTTTTTCTTAGCCAGTTGAACTTGGTTACCTTTGTTCAGGGTGGCTTTAAAATGACCCAAAAGTATTTTGGAGAAAGCATTTCAAAACAAAATTTTTTGACAGAGGAAGCACTTCCCCCTCAAGAGAGAGAAGTCACAAAAGCGAGTTCTTCTTTCCAGATAAATAATGAAATCCACTTCTGCAATACCAAAAAATTAGAGACACACAAACATAACATGTCTAAAGATTTCTAACCCAAGAGTAAACTCAGATTATTACTACCACTGCCTCTGTACTCATATTTCCTTTTCTTTCCTTTCCTTTTCTTTTCCTTTTCTTTTCTTTTTTTTTTCTTTTAGATTTTTCAAGGCAATGGGGTTAAGTGGCTTGCCCAAGGCCACACAGCTAGGTAATTAAGTATCTGAGGCGGGATTTGAACCCAGGTACTCCTGACTCCAAGGCTGGTGCTCTATTCACTGTGCCACCTAGCTGCCCTGTACTCATATTTCCTTAAAGAAACATTTTAAAGGTCTTAGAGAAGGGGGAGGGAGAGGAGAAATCAAAAATTATTTCTTATTTTCTCCACATTGACACTTAAATAGATTTTTTTTCCTCATAAGAATTTGTAAACAATTTGTCATCATTATTCTTACCTAACTGTATCTCAATTCATTCCATGTAGTAGCCACAAAAAAATGATCAAGAGAAGCAACTATAGAAGTTTCCATTGCAGGCATAATGCCCAATAATTTTTCCATCAATATCAATGGATGAGAAGGGACCTAATCCAAGGTTAGTAAGAGTAATTGTTAAATTTTTAGTGTCAGTATTTACACCTTGGCAAATGCCATAAATTAGGGTTTGATTTATTGTTTTATTGATTGTCTAGACTTTAGAAAGGGATGAGAAAATGTTAATAGACTAAATTTGGGGCAGCTAGGTGGTATAGTGGATAGATTATCAGCCCTGGAGTCAGGAGGACCTGAGTTCAAATCCAGCCTCCGGCACGTAATAGGTGTGTGACCTTGGGCAAGTCACTTAACCCATTGCCTTAAATAAACAAAATAAAAAAAATAGACTAAATTTAAAAGTGTTCTATGACCACATTTTTACTCCTAGAGAGCCAATCTTTATACATTTATCAGGATACCAATTCCTCCTGAGTCAGTTGAGTGTATTGTTTCAGTCTTCAGCCTTCTCCTAGTGCATGGCTCTCCTCTTAACAATCCAAATAGTTATTAGTGTTCTTTGGATCTTGATTACAGTGACAACAAAGGAAGAAAATGGTTTCAGTCATGGAGCAACTGGCTTAAGACATGCCATGTGAGAACCTCCAAAACAAAAGAATGAATAGGAGGAAGAATTTTCTCAGGAAGGGGATTTCCCAAGGGTTTAATCCCCCCCCCCATTCTTTCTAAATCTTCTTTACTCTAATCCATTCTCCCTATGACTACTATATTAGTCTTAGTACAACATAATTTCAATATGATCCCTGGTTAAATAGCATTTGACAATACCAGTTAAAATCATGTTTACCTTTCAAGGCTCAACTGTAATATTCTTTGAGTGCCTCTAGAAAAGGGCAGGAGGCAAAATATAGAATTTGGAATTTTGCTAAGTGTGTAAAATATCTAATTTTATTTGTTTGCCTTTCTGGTGCTTTAAATTTTGTTGAGTGTGTAGATATCTAACTTTATTTTTGTGCCTGTTTAGAGCTTTAGAAACCACCCATTCTGTATCCAAGAACAAGAAATAGGCTTAGTATGATAAGCAAAAATAGTTTAATTTTGAATAATAAATAATAAATTTTGAATAATAAACAGTTTAAATTTGAACTCAGATCCTCCTGTCTCCAGGGCTGGTGCTCTATCCATTGCATCACCTAGCTCTCTCCCAGGGGATATACCCCTAACAATGGCAATAGCTGGTGGGAAATCTACAGAACTTGTCCAAGAGTATACTCAAAGGGAATTCTTGGAAGAAAAAACACAAAGAGCAAGGGGTAGAAGGAGGAAGGAAAGGGCAATGGCATGACTTTCAGGGATGGGCATTCACAAGATTTAACAAGGACAATAGTTTCCAAGGCCTGAAAGTCTGACACATGACCGGGACTAAGAAGGCAAGCCAAACACATAAAGCTGACTTAAAACCCAGCTTTTAGTTTCAGTTTGAGTTCTTAGGTAGTAGAATAAAATCTAACATCCAAAGGACTGAAGAAAATTCTTTCTTTGGGCATCATTGGTAGCCTCTGGAAAGTCCCTAAAACTCCTAGGGTTGAGTAAGGTCTGGGCTCTAATCAAACCTGTGCAACCCATAGCTGCACAGTTATTGCTTGCTTTCCTTGGGTGACTCAGTGTTTTTTTTAAATTAATTAATTAATTTTGAATTTGATAATTTTTCCCCTAATCTCGCTTCCCTCCCCCCACCCCCACAGACATCAGTCTGTTAGTCTTTATATTGCTTCCATGATATACATTGATCTAAGTTGAATGTGATGAGAGAGAAATCATAAAGTATAAGAGCTATCAAGATTACATAATAAGATAATGTTGTTGTTTTTATTTTAAATTAAAGGTAACAGTATGTTCAAACTCCACTATTCTTTCTTTGGATACAGATGGCATTCTCTATCACAGATACCCCAAAATTGTGCCTGATTGTTGCACTGATGGAATGAGCAAGTCCATTAAGGTTGATCAGGGTGGCTCAGTTTTAAGATTGTTAATCCTCTGGTTCAAATTCCTGAGAGATGAGACAACATTCTGGTTCTTCCCCTGGGAGAGCAAATAAATCAGAAATGAATACATCTGAAACATCATGGAGAAGATGTACCTTCCATGGTTTCTAGGTGGAAGCACCTTGACCAGACTTCCCCATAGGATAAGTAGATGACTTTCCATTATACAGACTAACATGGACATTTTGATGATTTTTCAATCCTGGGTTCTACAGAGACACCAAACTAAATCAAAGCAGCAAAAAGACCTTTCCACATGAGACCTTCGGCAAGTCAATTTTCCTAATTGGGTCTCAGTTTCCTCTTTTGTAAAAATAAAGATGTTGGAGATGATATTATAAATACCTTCCATGGCTAGAAGTTAATATAGTTCTATGAATCTCATTTTGGATTTAGAAAATTCAATAACCTCTGCTGCACTAACAGCTCAGATCTGAATACCTTTCTAGAAGCAAAGAATCAAATCTTCCTCCTAGTCCCTTAGACTGGTTCTTGGTAACAGACAAGCTCAAGTTCCACAAAATTTTCTTTTGATCTTTTCTTTTGATCTTTCTTAGCCCCTACTTTTCTGTCACCTAACTAACAACCATTCATTGTGTCCTTTTATAGAAGAAATATTACTGAACTTGGAACCAGGAGAGTCTTAGGTTCAAATCCCATATCTAACACTTGATGATGGGCAAACCACTTAACCTCATCTATTATATGGGGTAAACAATGTACTTTTTATGGATCAAAATAAATAATGTTCATAAAATTCTTTACAAATCATAAAGAACTATATGAATATTAGTTATTATTATAACTATTACAATTATCATGTGCATCATCCCTAGCAGACTATTAGGAACCCCAACTAGGATCTTCTATATCTGGGGAGGCAGGACCTGAGCATATTTGTAGGACTACATAGATCCAGAATGTCCCCAATAATGTGTAAGATGAATCACACTGTAACCCAGGGCTTGAAGTCCATTTGCATCAGACTCTCCTTATTGGTAGAGACTGATTAATCACTCCATGTTCCATGCCTTTATGAGACACATGGGAGAAGAGATATCTAATCTTCTGGTTTCTGGCTTCAGAGAGAAGAGCCTCTAGATTTTCCTTAGGGGAAACGTCATTGAAAGGAAAGAAAAACTAGGAAGAAACCAACAGGAAGCAAAGGTATAAAACTTAAAGCAGATTCCTGCCCATATTGATCTAGAAAACCACAAATTAACATAATCTATGGAGTAGGTAAACCTGGAGTCAGAATGCCTCCTCTTCTGAGGTTCAACTCTGTCTCAGACACTAATTGTGTGACCCTGGGAGGTCACTTAATCTTGTTTGACCCAGTTAATTCATCTGTTAAATGAACTGGAGAAGGAAATTGCAAACTATTCCAATATCTTTTTCAAGAAAACTCCAAATAGGAAGAGTCAGGTACAACCTCAGATATCACTTATGCTGCATTGTATTTTTATTTATTTTGTTTAACACTTCCCAATTTCATTTAATGTGGTTTTGGTCACACTCAATATTTAGGGAGTTTTACTGTCTTACCCACTAAAGCTGTCAGTATGACACCTCTGAAGAGGATCCAATACCTTCATGGAGTCCCTCTTTCCAATTTTACCACACTAGAGACTTTGGTGAATTTCCCCTTTAGGATTATCTGGGAATGTTCTTTAAAGTTATAAACCAAAAAAAAAAAAAAAAAAACCCCAACAAAACTCAAAAAACAAAAACCTAGGAGGTCTCTTCTCCTAAATTCTCACCAATTCTACCCCTCATGTGCACAGGGAGCACTGAGTAATCAGTCTCCACAATGAAGAGAGTTGCATGTAAATGAATTTTGAAGCCTTGTTTATAACATTGGACATTTGTTTCTAGGTAAAATTCAATTAAAATAATCAAGATCAGTCTTGGAAGGAAAAGAAGTCACAAAGGGAAAGCTTTCAAGCTGTGAGTGTTGAGGGGAAGGAGTGAGTTGAGGAAGAGTGGCAACCCTATCTCCTTTGCTGATATGTTGGACATTGTAATCAATAAAATAGGAATAATAGATTCAGGACTGAGAGGGACCTTGAAAGTAATCTAATACAACTCACTTCTTTTATGGATTGGGAAATTGAGACCCAGAGAAGTTAAATGAGTTTTCCATGGTTTAATGTTAGAGCCAAGATTTGAACCCAAGTTGTCAGGGTCTGAATAGATTTTGCTGAAAATATTTTCCAAATGATTTTTTTTCTTTTAAATGTTTTATTGATTTTCACAGAATTTTTACTGTCATTTCTCAACATAATAATTACCCAATTAAAAAAGTAAAGAACAAGTGTTTATCAAGTACTTATATGTACCAAAGACATTAAAGAGTCCCTTCTAGAAGCAAAAATTCTATAGCAGAGGAAAAACACCCCAAAAACATGTCCACAAAATAATGATGTTGGGATACTGATATAGCTTCCAACATTACTAACTGTTGATTGACTGATTGATATAAGTAAATATAAAATATATAAAAATAAATAATCTCAGTTAAGCAAAACAAATCATCACATTGGCCATTCAAAAAATGCATGACTCATTCTACATTTCATCCTGTCCAGACCTCCACATGACTTTTTTGTTATTTCCTCACCATGCCATTTTTTTCTAGCATTCATCCTTAGTCCCCATCATCAGAAACTTGTATTCTACCCTAGAGCCCTCTAGCCCTGACAAGTGAACTTTCACCTTATCTTCAATCCCAGATTGACCCTGGGAGGACCTAGGGTCCATGATTTTTCCTGTCACTTTCCTGGTAATCCCAGAACTTTTCTTCTACAAAGATCACTCCTTGCTCCTTTCCTAGCATCTCTCTATGTGTTGTCTCCCTCCATTCACATGTAAATTCCTTGAAGACTGGGGCTATTTTGTTTGCTTGCATTTGTATCTTCAGTTCCTAGAACAGTGATTGGCACAGGTAACTGTGCAGTGAATTTTCTATCTCTGTTCATCTATCCATGCATACATTCATCTACCAATCTGCATGTCCATCTATATCTATCTTTCATCTATCTATATCTATTTTTCATCTTTCTATCATCTATTTAATCTATCTATCTGTCTATATGTTTTTCTACCTGTCTTCCTACCTATCATCTAACCAGTCTATTAACTCTTCAGAGAAGTACATGACCAAGTTATTACAAGCCCACAAACTCTCCCACCATCCCTACCCCAGACCAACATTTGTATATTTCATAGCCATAGTTCAAGTTCTATAGTTCTCTGCAGTCAAATTAGTTTGAGAAACTTTTCATTTGGACTTGGCACAATAGTAAGGATAAATAATTGCCAATCTGTATGTCTATAGTGTCACCCCCCCCCCCCCACGGCATCAATCAGACTTTGATGATTTTCTCAGACGGTTCATGTCTAGTTTAGGAACTGAGGAAGGGCAAGGGGATGTGGGTATAGCATTATCTACTCATCTCAGGCAGAAGTGGTGATGATGGAAATGTTCAAATTCAGTTTAAATCTTTCTGGAAAAGATTTCTAAAGGTCATGGCTGGCTATGACTGGTTTTTTAAGTTAAAAAACTGAACTAGAATTCTATATTAGTAGGTCTGGTAAGAAATTCTGAATAGAAGTGAAAGTCAAATTAGCGTGAGAAAAATAAAATAATATTAATAAATATAAAGCAGGGCAGCTAGGTGGCACAGTGGATAGAGCACAGGCCCTGAAGTCAGGAGGACCCGAGTTCAAATATGACTTCAGAAATTTAATGATTACTTAGCTTATGACCTTGGGTGAGTCACTTAACCCCATTACCTTGCAAAAACTTTTAAAAAATTATTATACATTTCATTCATTCATTCATCAGCATCTGCTGTTTCTATGCTTCTCAGGGTATCCTGAGAAATGAGAAGGATGAGGAAGGCATAACAGAAGAGGAAATCCAATTTGTACCCTTTTGAAGGCAGGGATGATTTTTTTGTTTTTATTCATATGGGAATCAAAGAAAGAAATATTTATTGAATTGAATTATATTTGGACAGATAATTGAACTATACACAGAAAGAATTTGTCCATAATCAGAGGTCTAAAAGTCAATGTATGAATAGCAGAAATATAAGAGAAAAAGAAAAAAAGAACAAAGAATGTTCTCTGTGTTCCCTTATAGCCACTAAATACAATGTAGAGATCTACTACGAACATATGTCAATAAAATAGAAAGAATGCTAACTATGAGTCAGAAGAATTCATTTTTAGTCTGGTCTTTATTACCCTTTTCAAGAACAACATTCACTTTCTAGAGCACCTAAGATAAAATACAAACTCTCTAACCTGCCCTTCAAATCTAGCATCAGCCTACCTTCATAGACAAAGCAACCATTACTCCTATCATACACTTTACATTTTGACTTAACAGGAAGATCTAACATCCTACAAACTGGGCACTCCATCTCCTTCCTCTTAAATTTTGCAGAAGCTGTCCTCTGTGTTAGGGTTTTGAACATCTTTGAAACTCTCCATCATGCCCCTGCAGAAGAGAGTACCTATTTTCCACACTTTTTTCAGTTTCTTGTTTTCCCCATTAAATAATAAGCTCCTCAAGAGCAGGGACTATCTTTGTTTTTTAGTTTGTATTTGGGGCAGCTAGGTGTTGAAGTGGATAGAGCATTGGACCTGGAGTTAGGAGTACCTGAGTTCAAATCCATCCCTCAGACACTTAATAATTACCTAGCTGTGTGACCTTGGGCAAGTCACTTAACCCCATTTGCCTTGCAAAAACGAAAAAACTAATTAACTAACTAAATTTGTATTTGTATCCCCAGGACTTACACAGTGACTGACACCTAGTAGTCGCTTAATAAATCTCTATTGATTTAATGAGTTATGACAGAGATTCCTGCATGATACCCCATTGAGAGTGTAAACAAAGCAATAGAATCCTTAATCCTTTTGAAATTCAGCCCTATGTCATCTCCTATAAGATCTTTTTTGGTGTGTTCTCCCTCCTCAAACAATCAAGATATATTTATTTACTTATCCTCCCTCCATTACATGACTCTTAACCTTTTTTGTGTGTCATGGCTTACTTTGGCATCCTTAGGGACCCTTCCTTAGAATATTTTAAATGTATAAAATAAAATGCACATGATAATCAAATAAAAGCATCTATACTGAAACAGTTAAAAATTTTTAAAAACAAGCTCATGGACCCCTGATTTAAAAAAAACCAAACTTCTGGTTTTCTCTTTGCTGTACATACAGTAAAGGTCTTAATAAATTTTGGGGTATGCCCTTCTCTTTCTCTGGATCTCAATTTTATCATTCATAAAATGGAGCTAGTATATTGCCCTTTTTACCTCATGGGATCATTTTTCTTCATGGTAGTATTATGAAAAACTTTGGAAACAGTAGAATTTCCATGGATGCAGAGCCTCTGAGACTCCCTGAATTAAGACCCTTTAAATTTTTATTCAGGGTCAGGGTAAGGGGCAAGAAGAGAATGAATATCTTACATTTTTGTACCCTTTTGAAGGCAGAGATGTTTTTTTTTGTTTTTATTCATATGGTGATCAAAGAAAACAAATATTTATTGAATTGAATTTTATTTGGATGGATAATTGAATTATGCACAGAAAGAATTAGTCCCTCATCAGAGATCTAAAAGTCAGTGTATGCTAGTTTTTAGCAGGGAGGAATGCCTCTAGAAAGACCATGTCATTGTGGTCCCTGGTGTCAGAAGAAAGAGCCAGGATTCACTTTTTGGAGTCCATTGATCTGGAGTCCTATTAGAACTTCATTTAGGCAAGAGACTGTGACTCATAGGATCATGGGGTCAGAGATTTAAAATTGGAAGAGGCCTAGATGCCTCATTTTGTTGATGAAGAAATTAAAACCCAGAGAGATTAAATGCCCAAAGTGATACAGGAAGAAAGTATCAGAGATAATATTTAGGTTTCTTCCTGAAGTTTAGGCCTTCCTTATTTCCTCTCTTGCTACTTTCTACCCATCCTCATATCTGTCTATGTTTGGAGGAAGAAGAAGAAGAGAAAGAGGGGGAAAAGAAAAAAAGGAGGAGGAGGAGGAGGAAGAGGAGGACGAGGAGGAGAAGGTGATGATGATGAAGGAGGAGGAGAGGAGATGAAGAAAGAGAAGGAGTAGAAGGAGAAAAGGAAAAGAAAGAAAGAAAGAGAAAGAAAGGAAAAGAAAGAAAGAAAGAAAAATAAAGAAAAAAGAAAAGAATGAAAAAAGAAGAAATAGCAAGATCATTTTACAGGTGCTACCAATGTATATTTAGAGACTACTGAGTCCGGTCTCCTCTGGTGCACTTAACTCACCTACTCCATAGGACTTACATTTTTTATCTTCACTACCACCGAAGAACCTTTTGGAACTCTATACTTCTGATTTTCTTGTGTAATCCTGTTGTTCTTAGTTGCATCATAGAGGTAGGAGATGGGAAACCTCCATAGTGTTCTGGACTAAATTCTTACCCACAAAGAGGAACTGGTTTGCTTAAGCAGGAAGCAAATTGGAGAGAAGCAAATATTCCATCATAGAATTTGTGACAGTAAAAGAAGCCCAAGCCATCCAACCAATTTTCTAGATTTTGGAGGAGAGATTCCAAAGGGTTCAGGGCAAGTATAAGTAGGATCCTATGTTTCAAAGGATTTGATACAACTTTGAAATGGTCAGGATAATCACATAATTTCTTACATTCCTCCTATAGAGTTTTGAGAATTCTATAGCAATTTTCAAATCAATATTTGTTATTTTGGATGTATTCCCCTCCCTCCAGTTTAGAACTTTTATTTATACTTTTGAAAAAAAAAGAATCTTTTCCTAGTGTACTCTGCTTCTTTAATGAATCTAAAAATTGAAAAATTTGAGCATAATCTTACTTTGATAGCATAAGAAACCTTTCAAACCTATAATCTCCTTGCTGAGAGTAGAGAGATGTTTCCTCTTCTTTGCTCTGGTACCAAGAATAATCATTAGACTTTATCTGTATTTGTTCACATTTGTTTTATTATAGTTATTGTATATTCTGTTCACTTGGTTCTACTCTCTGTACTACATATCATTTTATACAGCTTTCCCATGTTTCTTTGAAGTCCTCAAAGCTGTCAAATTTTATGGTGTTATAATATTTTATTTAATTTGTGTACTGAGTTTATTTAGCCAATTCCCAATCAGTGGATTATCCACTTTGCTTCCAACTATTTACTATTACAAAGAATGCTGTTTGTGGCTTTTTTTTTTTTGGTTATCTATGGGGATCTTTAATTTTGTCATTGCTTTCCTTAGTGTTCATATTTAAGAATGTGATGGTTGAATCAAAAGGTGTGAACAGTTTAGTAACTTTTCAGACATAATTTCCAATTGTTTCTCAAAACAGTTGGATCAATTCACAATTCCCCTAGCAATGTTCCTGCTTCCTAACAGTCTCTTCATTCAATCTGTCTTTTAAGATATTTCCACTTTGATGGGTACAGGGTGAAGCCTCAGTTACTTTAACTTGTATTTCTCTTATTATTAGCTATTGGGCAAATACTTTCATATAGTAATTGATTTTTTCATTTCTTCTTTTGAGAACTGTTTGCTCATAACATTTTTACCACTTATTGAAAATTGTATTCATTCCCTATGTCACTTAAATAGCAGTTTCTTATCAGAGATAACTTTAAGATGATTTTTTTTTTCTCAATCAAAAGTTTCCCTAAGTTTAGGTAATTTCTATTGTTGCATATGTCAGGGAAACATATAGATTTGACACTTATGTGGAAGATACATCTTTATTTACTTAGTTTAATTTTAAAAATTTTCCCCAATTACATGTAGGGATAGTTTTTGATATTCATTTTTGTAAAAATTTTCCCCCTCTATCTTCCCTACCCCCAAGACAGCAAGTAATCTGATATAGGTTATATATGCATGATCATGTTAAACATATTGGAGACACCTTTTTAGAAGAGACTTTGAAGCCATATTTTACTTTAATGAATCAAATAGTGATGAGGACTTAAATTTTTCAGCTGAAAGCTGAAGCTTTCATTCTGTCAAAGGTAGTTCAGCTGATGAATTCGTGATTTGTTTCTGGGACAATTTCCTCCTTCAAAAGAGAGAGAGAGAAAACCTTGTGGCAAGGGTGGGGTTGGCAAGATTTATGTAGTATTCTGACCAACAAGGAGGAACTGGTTACTAAAGCAAGAAGAAAAGGAACCAGGGGGAAAAACCAACAACTCCACTATAGAATTTGTGCCAGAGGAAAGGAAGACTGGGCCATCTAACAAGTGATCTAGATTTTAGTAGAAGAGAGACATCTAAGGGTTCAGGGCAAGAAAATTTTGATCCCGTGTCTCAAAATTTTATAGGCAAAATCAACCCAGTAAAGATGAAAAGCTATTTATGAAAAGGCAATTTATGCTCGAAGGTTACTACCTACTTATAATGGGATTCTCCCAATCATCCACTTGGTGATTACAGGATTTTCAAGGTAAAAAATCCTTCTTCACTCCTCACTTCTTTGTACCCGGAGTTAAAGTTGTGAATTTGGTGCCCCTGTTGCTGGAATTTCAGACCCACAAGACCCTCAACCTGAGAAGAGTCCAACAAAAGCAAGAACATTGAATTTTAATTAATTGCACCTGGTTTCTATTTCCCCACTCCCACTTACTACATGTTTGGCCTTGAGCAAATCACTTTACATTCTAGGCTTTAGTTTCTTCATCTTTAAAATGAATATTAAAGTAGGACTCCTTATAGGCAAGATTAATCTTTTCTCTAAAAAAGGCAATGAAACTATCATCAAGATTTAACTAATTCAAGGGAATAAGGCTTAAAGCTTTGATATTGCTTTCAAGTTGTCATAAAAAGGGCAGTACATGAGGAGATGTACTGCCTTAGATTTGATGGGTCTTCACTATTATTTAGGACTTTATTGGAATCAACTTGTACCAGCTCTGGAGAATCAATTGCTAAATTTTCAGAGTAAATGTACTTCAGAAATGGACAAATGCTTCCAATCAGGACTTGATTTAGTGTTTTACTGAATGGAGAAAATATTGATAATTCAAATTAAACTAAAAAGGGTTCAGGTTATACATCTCCCCCCCCCCCCCAGAGAGTTGGTTTTTAAAAATTAACCAATAGATTCATGTGCTTGTTGCAATATGAGTCACTTGGAATGTTTTAACGGATGTGAAGGGAACCACATCCAGTTAATCAAATACTATATCCTTCCCATACTATTTTAAAGTAAACTTTCTTTTTTATATTATTTGTGAGTGACTCATCTTTTTTTTCCCCTAAACCCATGCTTGAATCCCTGGCCTGGATTAGAGCATTCAGAATTATAATGCTGGTACAGAATGACCTCCTTTGTGCATTATCTCCCTAGAATAGAATGTAAGCTTTTTGATGGCAGAGACTATCTTAATTTTTTTTTTGTCTCACAGGATAATTCCTACATAGAAAGTATTTTAAAAATATTTTTTTCCTTTTCATCTTATTTGATTTGCAGGACACAGAGAGCTATTAACCTCAAAGCCCATGCTACATAAGAAAAAAGCCTCCTAATAATTAAATCTGGGAGTGGGGGAGGGAAGTAAGATTGGGATAAAAATTGTAAAACTCAAAACTCAAATAAAATCTTTAAAAAAATTAAAAAATAAAAAATAAAAATAAATAATTAAATCTATCTCAAGGTGGACTAGTTTGCCTTGGAAAGAAGGGGGCTCCCTCTCTCTAGAAGTTTTCAATCAAAGGCTAATTATTTTGTGGAGAGAAACAATCTCTAGCCTGATCCAACATTTCCTTTCTCTGAGATAATTTATTCAACCAGTTTTCCTCTGAGAGCTCTGCCTCTCATTCCAAATCTTTTATCACTTACTATTGCTTGGCCTGAACACCTTCACCTTCTTGGAAGCTAAGATGAATTTCTCTGATCTGTCAGCACCTTCCTAGCTATTGCTGTCAAGGAAACAAGGTTTAGCTCCATCAGAAACTTGTTGGAGTTTGGTTCCTTCCTTCTTGATAATACTAGTCAGAAATTCCTACTCTGAGCCTTGCTCCAATTACCAGTATTTCTTATAAAATTAGAGCCAATCATGGTAAAGACTAGATAGGTGAACTGCCCATAGAAATTCAGTCAAGCATATGATGATTGAACTTGAGACCCTTGGGGAAGCCTTTACAGAGAAGATAGAACTTAGTGGAAGGAAAGAGAGAAGGCATTTCAGACTTAGGAATCAAGAAAGAGTGACATCCTTTGTTCTCACAGAGGAGCATTGGGAAACCATGAATGGGCCTATCTGACTAGAGAGTTTTCATGTGAGAGAAGAGGTAAAGAAGGTTGGGAGGAATAAATTGAGTCATATTTGTTCTTGTGAGTCTCATTCACAGAGTAGAAGTCTGGATTTCATTTGAAAGTCATAAGATGTTGGATAATTTTTTGCTATGGAGATGATGCAAAGGTTTTATAGAGGAAGTTAATCTGATGATGTTTTTCAGGATAGATTGGAATGGAAAGACTCCCAAGGCATGAGAACAAGACATGAGAAGAGCAGGAAATAATTCTTGATTAAGTTTCTGCCTTCTCTGCTCAACTTAAGTAGTCTCTCTATTAGTGAATGATTTAATACATGATACATTCCAATAGTAACTATTATCCGATAGCTTCCTTACCATTGGGTGAATCACTTTTGCTTGCTTGCTGCATTTTCTTTCTCCATTCTCTAGTTCAGCATTGCTCTATCTGATTCCTGCTTTGGGAGAAACTGAGTCATAATAAGGGTAAATATTAAAATCAAAGAAAAAAAGAAGAGGAGGGACCATAAAGATGATCAAATTTATTTTACAGAAGGAGAAACTGAGGCTAAGAGGTGAAATAATTTCCCTGAGGTCATATAGTTAGTGACTGAGCTGAAAACTGAACCCAAATCCTTGATTCTTAAGTCAATATTCTTTCCACAATGTTATGTGGATTAACTCCTAATTATGCAGCACAGCAAATTATGCAATTTTTTTGCCTTCTGAGTTTACTTCATCACAATTGTCTCTTCTCCATTACCACAAAGATATACTGTGGAACTCGCCCCCAACATACACATCTCCTTCCAGCATTTTCCTTCCCTATAGGAGAAGGACAATTCTCTAACAGCAAATATTTACTATATATCAGTCCTGTACTGGTAGAGAAGAAACCTTGGCATGCTTCCCAGACCTGACACTATGCTATTACATAACCCTAATAGTGATTTTTCACTTCTCTGGACTTCTCTCCTTGATTCAGCAAATGGAGAAGAGTCCTGCTCCTCACAGAAATTATCTGTGAAAAAATAAGAGACAAAAAAATGAAAATGTTTCTAACTGCTTAGAATATAAACTTAGAGTATATGAGTTAATGTTCCTTCCTCCTCATTTGTGGAGCTCAGAGATGATTCCCAAGAATCATTTTTCACCTTTCCCATCATCTTTCCCATTTCTCTGCCCCCCCTCTATTTCTTTGCCTCTATATCTCAGTCTGTCTCTGTTTTTCCTTTCTCCTAATTTCTGTCTCTTGGCCTCTATTTCTATCCCTTTATTTCTATCTCAGTCTCTCTGTCTTTTGGTATCTCTCTGTATCTCTCTTTCTCTGGCTCTTTCTCTGTCTTGGTCTATGTCTGTTTGGCTATCTCTCTCTCTCTGAGCTCTCTGTCTCTCTCTTTCTTTGACTGTCTCTTTGCCTCTGTCTTCTCTCCATCTCTCTGTCTCTGATTATCTCTCTCTTGGTCTCTCTGTTTTTCTTTCTCCTAATTTATGTCTGGCTTTTGGTTTCTATTTCTATCCCTTTATTTCTGTCTCAGTCTGTATCTCTCTTTCTCTGGCTCTATCTCTGCCTCTCTTTCTCTGTGTCTCTGTCTCTGTCTCTGTCTCTCTCTCTCTCTCTCTCTCTCTCTCTCTCTCTCACACACACACACACACACACACACACACAATCTAGGGAATATAATACTGAGTTTTCATGAGGCTCCCACAAGAGCATAGAAGCTTTTGAACCTGCTTCTTAAAATGTCCTAGGGCCTGAAGGAAATTACTTTGCTAATTCAGATACAGGTTGAGGGGAGGGGATTTCCTCAACTTAAATTACCTGAATGATTTCAACATCTGAATTTTGACTGTTGGTTAACTTTGTTGGAAGCCTGGCCCATCTGGAGAAGAGGGGCCTCTTGTGTTGGCCACTAAAATCAACTTAGGTTGATGAAGGAGACTTGAGCCCAAAGAGTTTACTGCAAGTTCGAAAAATGAGAACATGGAGCACTGCTTTCATTGTTGCCTTGTCATCAAAGTGGAGGATGTGATCAATTCTAAATGCTTATTCAATTTACAATTCTACTCCAGGGCCTGCACAAGATACATGGAATGGGTCTCTGAACTCCAGTTCTCATTATTTACAACACAAGAAATAATTTGAGAATAAGAGTGAATGTAGCCAGTTGCTCAGCTGACCAGTCTGCTCCGGAGGTGTCACATAAGCAGTCTGTCATTCAGCATGTGGACCATAAGACTCCTGCATTAAATTGACACCAGACTGGCAGAACTGGCAATTCCTAATTCCTGATTTTAAAAAAAAGGCTAATTCCTTTTAATGGCTTATTTTTTGATAAATGAGTCATAATCAAAATCATACTGGGGGGACAGGGTAGAATATATAAGGAGCAACAGAATAGGAGAATAGGGAGTCTTCCCCTCTTTTTTATTAGAAGTCCAGATGTCCAGGATTGAACCAGTCAAAAATTGTGTTTGGTTACAGAATGGTGAAGAATAGCAATTATGTTAAGCTAAGGAAAAATCTAAACAGATAAAAAAAATATGACATGATTTGAGGAGAAAGAGAACCCTAAAAACTCGAGGAATTCCTGAGTGAGTGAGTTGATTTCTGTCTTCAAGAAGATCATGACATCAGGTAAATTATGTCATTACATGGACAGAATTTAGATTAAAATTAGGGGATATTGTGCAAAGATATTCTCACTATCTCTTCCAATGGGAAACCTCCATCTTTTAGATGTAGTTTTCTCCAAGATGATCCTGTCTTTCACAAAGTAAAGAGTACTCTTACCTGCTGCTTCTCTACAAAATGCACTGGGAAATTAGGAAAGGTTTCCTTATGGCAGAAGCCCTGAGAATTGGATCTTGAGGGAAACTGAGACAGAGGTAAAAAGGGACTGAATTCCAGTCATAGGAGATCTGTTCAAAGGCATGAAGGTGGAAAGTGGGATAAGTTGTAAGATATAAATAAAAGTAAGATAAGTAGATTAGTTTACCTGAACATTAGAGAATATTATGAAATAAGTCTGGAAAGGTAAGCTAAAGTCAGATTATAAAGGACTTTTATTTCTAGGGAGCAAAGTTTATGCTTTATTCTATAGGTGATAAGGAACAACAAATGCTTCTTGAGCAGGGAAGAAACATGGTCAGACCCATTGTAGTAAGATCAGTACTTGTTTTATATTTGCTGCTACTCTTCCAAGGCCACCCTGGAGACAATGGAGTAGAGGGTCATTGGCTGAGCAGCTAACCCTCTTAAACCTTGTTCAGCACCCACATATCAGATGACTCTTTAAGGGAGAAACTATTTGGTCTTATTGCCACCTAAAGCACAAGTTCCCCAAGAGGGAACTGACATCAGAGATTTTATCAAAGTTCCTATCTCTTATGGAATATCTATCTGACCAGTTATATTTTGACTGTGGACATTAAGAACAATAGCATTTTACATCTGTTTAACTTTAGAAATTTTTAATGTGTTTCATGGGACAGAAGTCCCTCACTGTATTTTAACCCCAAACCTAAATAACTGGACTAGCCTAGGTTAAGCCTGTTCTAGTATGTAGTATCGAGGCTTTTAAAAGATAGCACTGGCTGCTGCATGAATGGGTTTTGGAGGAGGAGAAAGTAAAAACTGGAAATTTAATTAGGAAGCTATTTTAAAAGATGAGGCAAGAGATGAAAATATCACATAGTTGTGTGAATGGAGACGAATGAGAGAAGGATGAATGAGAGATATTGTGGAAGAACTGATTAGACCAGGCTATTAATTGAATATGAGGAGAGAGAGATTTAAAGCCAGTGCTAGGTCAACTCCAAGACTGCAAACCTAGGTATCTAGAAAGATGGTGGTATTTTCAACCAAATTAGGGAAATCTTGAAGAGAAATCAGTTTAACAGTATGAGTTCTATTTTAGACCTCAGATCATAGATTTAGAGCTGGAAGGGACCATTAAGCTTACTGAGTCTATCTTCCTTATTTTATAGATCAGGAAACCAAGACAGAGTGAGATTAAATGACTTTGCTAGGATTATACAACTAGTAAAGATCTGAGGCAGGATTCAGACTTAGTCCTTCATGACTCCATGTTTTGCACTCTACTATCCCTTAGAGCTGCTCTAAGTTGAGTATGAGAGGCCTTATAGGTGATCCAAGTAGAAATGTACGGTAACATTACTAAAGTTCAGGAGAAAGACTACTAGGACAGGATAAATAAATTTAGGCATTATCTGGAGATATATATATATGTATATATATAAATATTCTGAATATATATAGATATAGATATAATAGATAATGACTAGAAAATATAATTCCTTGTCATTAATGACCTCCTTGTGAGAAAAGATACTGAGAGATGAAAAGAGGGGCATCCAGGTGGCACAGTAGATAGAGCACTGGACCTGGAGTCAGGAGTACCTGAGTTAAAATCCGGCCTCAGACACTTAATAATTACCTAGCTGTGCGGCCTTGGGCAAGCCACTTAACCCCATTTCCTTACAAAAAAAAAAAACCTAAAAAAAAAAGAGAGATGAAAAGAAAGACCAAAACAGAGCCTTGAGGGGAGCAACCCTGTCTTGAGGATAGTACATGGATGATGGCCCATCTAAGCAGACAAAGAAGGATGTGATACATCTAGATGGATAAATATGAAAAGACTGTGTCAATAAAATGGAAGAAAAGAATATCAATAGTCTTATATGTATTTATGTTTTTTGTTCAAAAAGAATGAAAACTTCTTCAGGACAGAAATACTTTCAATTTTATCTTTGTGCTTAGCACAAAGTAGATGCTTGTTGTAGGAAGGAAGGAAGGGAGATCTGGTAGATCCTTTCAGTGTCTCCTCCTAACAGCCACTAACAACCCACAGTAAGGTTGATCTGGGGAGAGGTAACCTACCACTGAATCAGGTGAATTTAAATATTTATATTCTATGTGTGTGAATTTCAAGGTCAAATGTCAGTGGTTTTTTACTGGTCCTTGTTCTTTTTTGGATAATTTGTTTCTTTTTCTTTCTCTTTGTACAGATGGTGAAGAATTGAAGGTATTTTGGTACATTAACCACAACTCAAGGGCAGTTAGTGACAGTTAGACAAAAAGTTAGGTTTCTATAGGTGATTTCCCAGCCAGAGATAACTATCTATGAGCCCTAATTCAATTCTTTTTTGACAATTCTGGGGAGGAAAAAAGCCCCCAAATTTCTGCTGCATTTTCAATTCTCAATGAGCCCCCTTTTCACTACTGTTGCCATTTAGTTTTCATCATTAGCCACTACTTAGGACTTTCCAAGTCCTAAGTTCTTTTTCAATTGGGTTATATCTGGCTTTTAGTGTCTAAATTTCAGACACACATTTTGGGAACTCGTAAGATATTAAAAAACACATCTCTGACAGAGATGTCCAAATTACTAGAAGACATTGTTCTCAGATGTGAAACCCACTATTTTGGTTATCAAACCCATTCATCTCCCAAATAAAATGTCCATTTTTCCTCTCCCTAGTCCCCCAAGGAATGCATGTGTGTTGCGTTAAGAGGTGCAAAATTTTCTTAATGAAGTAAAAGGCCTTCACTGATGATTCTGCTTCATCTAGTAGCACTACTCTGACTACCTCTGGTTCTTGGTCATTAGTTATTTAAGAAAATCACTGGTAGTGGATCTTGGTATATGTATGGAACTTCTTTTCCTCTTTGAAATTTAGAAATAGATTCCTCCTATCATCTATGCCTTTGCTCTTGACCCTTTCTTAATCAAACCCCTCAATCATTGTAACCTTAGAGCATGCTTAGATCTGTCCTTATGGTTAGTTTTTACAAATCATGCATTAATATTCATTGCTTGGTTTCACTACAACATGTGGAATTTTGGAGAGAATATTTCTGATCATGAAGACTCAGGAGCCCATACTATGTCACAATGAAAAGATTTTTAATTGGTTTAGGAGCTGCAAAGATTGATGGTTCATTAGAGGCACTGAATGTGCATTCAAAATATTAAAGCAGAGTGGCCTTTGAATGAGGAAGAATTGTTATGAGCTATAGTGAGGATCATGACTTTGTATAACAGAAAGCTGCCCTTACCTCCCCACCAAGCTGCTATATGTCCCTGAGTACATGGTACCCATGTATATTTCTTTCTTCTTGAATTTGGGCAAGTGATATGAGCTTTGAAAGGTCAGAAGTGACATCACAGCTCCTCTCAATAACCTGAATTGGTAGCAGAGACCATCAAAGCCAATAATGTGACAGTTGTGTGACCTGGTTGATGCAGCCTTATAGTGTATTGACTCATCAACAGAGATTCTACATCCCCTAAGGAGCCAACACAACTCAGAAAGACAGTGGTTCTCCCATTGCCAACCCCCAGTCACAGACTAAACTTCATTAAGACTGGGAGAAGGAAGAAAGACTCCCAGGGGCAGAATTTCACTTGACTTCACATATCTCTATATGAATGCCAGGGCAGCTAGGTGACACAATGGATAGAGTACTGACCTTGAAGTCAGGAGGATGAGAGCTCGAATCCAGCCTCAGACATTTGAGACTTATAATTGTGTGACCTTGGACCTTTAACCCTGACTGCCTCATATCCAGGGTCCTCTCCAGTCATCCTGATTCATATCTGACCACTGAACCCAGATGGCTCTGGAGGAAAAAGTGAGGCTGGTGACTTAGCACAGCACCTCCTCACTCAAATCCAATTCATGTACCTGTCACGGTATCACCTCCCTGATATCGAGATCATCTTCTAGAACAAAGGACAAGCATCATCATCATAGGCTGCCTCAATAGCATGGTTCATCTGAAATGTGAGGAAGACCTTTTACTTAAAAAGGTTAAGGCCTCCTACTACATCTATCTCCAGTCATCCTGATCTATATTTTGCCACTGTACCCAGATGGCTCAGGATGAGAGATTGACTCTGCACAGTCCTCCTCACAAAAATCGAATTCACTTGCAAGTCATGACTTCACCTTCCCATCGTTATGGTTCTCCAAAACGAACAGCTACGCTACCCCTGATTTTACCAAATTTTGGGAAGTCTGGCTCTGTGACTCCGCAAAGCCGCCTTCCCACCTTGCTAGCAATATCACCCGCCCATCTCAGCTAGTGTCCACCTTTCTCACGAGCATCTTATTGGTCAGTCACTCTTTCTGATTTAGCCCTTCTCGCCAAGGCCCCGCCCCCAGTCCAGGTCTCCGGGGCGCTGGGCAGCCAATCCTGCGCCTGCGCTCTGGGGTGTGGAGGGCGGCCCCCTTAGCAACTGGTACCTCTGCAGCCGAAACTCAAGGCGCTGCCCTCTCCCTCCATCCCCTTCAGCCTATGCCCCTGACCCTCCTGCCCTGTGGCAGTCGGACATCAAGAGAGAGGAAAAAACAGGCCTCAATAGCAATTGCGAATTGGACCGGCCCAGGGCGGTCAGGTGGGAAGATGAAGCAGGTGAGGTGATGGAGAATGGGGATTGCCTCCGCTCTAGGAAATGGGAGAGTGATGGGAGGAGCTTGGGGGGTTGGCGGTGCGGGGTGCGTGGCTGGGTTTGTGGAAGGGAGGGACGAAGCTCAGGAGGAACCAGAGGGAGAAATGATGGGGACTGGGGAGCGATGGAGTGATGTTAGAGGCTGGAGGTAGGACAGGAAGGGGTTAATTAGAGGAGTGAAGGGTTGGGAGGGGAGATGGAATGAGGAGGAGGGACCAAAGGAAGAAGAAATGGGGGAGATGGACTGGGAGAAAAGCGATGCGAGGTGTGGGAACTAGGGTAGGAGAGGGGATGGGAGACTTGGGCTGGGAGGAGAGAAAAGGAAGAGGCTGCTGGAAAAGGCAAAGGAAGGGCACAGGCAGCAGGAGAGGTCGGGAGGGGCTTAGACCATGCTCTAGCCTGGCACATTTCACTTAATATAGGCTTGTTAGCTGACTGTAAGGGAGGGAGATAAGAGACTCGTGGTACAATGGGATTGTTGTTGTTGTTCATCCTTCATTCTGGAAGAATACCAGTGACATCACGTACAAGGGCTAGAAATAGTGGTCTCAAGTAGATAAGGGCAGTTCATAGAGTAGTCAGGGAGGATGATAGGGAAGAGGGTTGAATATGAAAGAAGAGACTGAACTCAAAGAGCAAAGTGGGTCAATTTGAGATCCTAAGAGAGTAAGCCTTTACCAGAAAGTGCCCATTGTATGTACGTATGTATGTATGTATGTATATGTCTGCACCATTACTATACCTCCATCTTGATACAGCATAGCAGATAAAATATTGAGAGAGAGAGAGAGGGAGGGAGGGAGGGAGAGAGAGAGAGAGAGAGAGAGAGAGAGAGAGAGAGAGAATACGACCCTCTATGGATTCTATTCTTCATTCCTTAGGAGAGGCCAGAAGAAATTTAAGGCAATTGGCTATCTAAGGGACTGCTAAATAGTTATGAGATAGGAGACAGATTACACAGTTCAGAAGGGTCTAATATCATAAGATCAACCATTTAGAAATGGCAGGAATATTATAGGTCTTTTAGACTAGTTTCTTCATTTTACAATTGAGGTAAGAGGTTCAAAGAAATTGAGGAACTTGGGGTCACAGAGATGGTAATCAGATTGATCTCCACTCTGAATCTAGCACTCTTTCAACACATAGTAATGGCTTTCTTGTGTTGTTATTTTTCTTTCTCCTAGTCCCTGGTAGATGACACAGAGGATGTGTCTCTTGATTTTGGAAATGAAGAGGAACTGGCATTGAGAAAAGCTAAAATCAGGTAAATTGAGGCAAACAATTAAGCCTAGGAAATTTTAGTTCTGGCACAATGATAGATGTTGAATTTGGGGCAAAGTCTGTTGCCTTCCTTGAGCTTTAAATGTAAAATGAGAATAGCAGTATGCACATTACAGAGTAGATAAATCTTATAAGCCACATTGCAAATAACAGGGAAAATTGAAAAGCACATTGAAAGGGTTAGATATCCCAGGCTTTAGTCTTGAGTCATACATAAACTAGCTATGTGACTCTGAGAAACATCATTTCATATTTACCAATTTCTTATTATAAAGAATGATTAAATGATTTCTAAGTTCTGTCCAAAGTCTAAAATTGTGTCTTACTGTCAAAAATGGTACTTCTAACTCTAGATGACCATATCAACAAATCAAAATATTGATCATGTGAACTAAGTTCCAGAGTATGAATAGTTTTGGTGGGGAAATTGCTATAAGAAAAATAAATCAAAATGTCTACCAAAATAGGGGTGAAAACATCTTCTTATATAAATGATACAGTATTTATATAAGCTAAGGAGAAGAAAAAAATATCTGATGATCGTTCTATCTTTTCTTTTAGAAGGCTATTTGTTTTCCCAAAATTAAATTGAGTTTTATCAGAACTGACAGGTTTTAGAGAACTTGCCTAGATTTTTGTCTTTGGGGAATAAATCATAGTCACTTTTTTTTGACCCTAAAAAAATCTATTTAAATATTTAGAAATGTAACAGCGTAAGCAGCAACTAACAGAGATTAGGTTATTTTATTTTAAGGAACATTCATGATTACCAAGGAAAATAACCCACAGAATCAAGGAACTAAACAAATTTCAGTTCTCTTTGATTAAAGCAGGATATTACATATTTTGAAATTAACTCCTTGCATCTCTTTTCATTTAACTTCCCTTTATATTGTGTTTACTTTACATAAAATAAATTGTCGAAGCTAAATCATCTGGAAGATGGGGTAACTGTTGGATGTTGGGTACCTTCTGATGGGTCAGAGAAAGGAATACATTTTATTCCCTCTCTTCTACTCCAAATCCCACTCCCTCATTTGTCCTCTTATCTAAATACAACTGTATCTGAACCTTTTACCTCACCAGTTCCCTAGGTGATAGAGAAGTGAGT
The DNA here is from genome assembly GCF_037893015.1 of Macrotis lagotis. Classification (NCBI taxonomy): domain Eukaryota; kingdom Metazoa; phylum Chordata; class Mammalia; order Peramelemorphia; family Peramelidae; genus Macrotis; species Macrotis lagotis. The sequence continues at coordinate 13,348,585 of NC_133665.1, read as the reverse complement.
AAAAGGAGTTTCTTAAGCAGAGTTTGTAGGATTTCTTAAGGAATGTCTTTAGGTAGAGGGAAAGGATGTTCACTCCAATCCAAGGAATAGGTTTCTTCTTCAAATCATAGGGAGTTAGAAGAGTCAATCAAGAGTAGAGTAGCCAGATAGAACCATCCAATTTGTTCTTACAGGCTTTTTTGCTAGTTGGATTGATTTACACACTTATCTAGGACTCTTCTCTGTCTTGGGTCTTATATTCTAAAGGGAGGAACTATTCCTATCTGATTTTCAGAAGCGAGAGCAAGACTTTTTTTGTTGAGAGTCACCTTTTTTCCTTTGATATTTTATTACTCTTTCCTTTTTAAGAAGGATTAAATGTATCCTATTTGACTCCAGAGAACAAAACTAAAACAAATGAATGGGGGCAGCTAGGTGGTGCAGTAGATAGAAGACTGGGCCCAAGAGTCAGGAGGACTTGAGTTCAAATTTGATCTTAGACACTTTATAATTACCTAGCCATGTGACCTTGGGCAAAATCACTTGACCCCATTGCCTTGCAAAAACACAAACCAAAAAACCCCCCAAAACAAATGAATGGAAGTTAAAAAGAAACAAAAGTTTCTTTTGATTCAGCAATCAAACTTCCTAACAATTCATGGAATGAAATGCTTTCTTTTATGATACTCCCTTCCCATAACTATAAGTGTTTAAACAATAGCTGTATAATCACTTTTGAATTTTTTAGAGGCTAGAAGTTGGATAAATATCAGATAAATATCAGGCCCTAGATGGCCTCTGTGAGCTCTTGAAGTTATAGGATCAAAGAATTAGAACTGTAAGGTATATTAGAGATATCAGTTCCAACTCATTCATTTTCTGGAATTAGAAATTTCTACAATTCATCTCATAGACATATTGGAAATTTCTATAACATGGAAATTTGGAAATTCCATAAAAATTATTTCCTGGAAACTGAAGTCCTTGAAATGCTTTGCATTAAGGTCATCCAGGTAATAAATGGCAGAGTTAGTATTTGAACCTAGATCTTTCAACTCTAGATCCCATATTATTTCCATTACAGCATGCTGCCTTTCTGATTTTAGTCTAATTTTTATTTTTCTTCTTTCTTCTTGGTGTTTACTTGGCCTTACCTTCTAGTCACTTACTGATCTCATATAGTTCTATGGCTGCCCAATACTCCCCATAATAAATTTTGCCCAACACTCCCCCAAAAAAATTTTGCCCAGACCTCCTCTTCTACTTCCATGTATTTGATGTACAAAGAATATCTTTCCCAAAAAATATCTTTCCCTTTTTTCCCACTATTGGGAAGAATGCTATCAGAAACTAAATTTTACTCAAGGATGAATGATTTCTACCCCACAGCACACTTGTTAATATTTAGTTGGGACAGTGTTTGGGAAGGGAAAGAAAAACAATAGTGCCAGAACTGTAAAAGAATATGTGGATGCCAGTGGAGTTTAACTGGTAAACAGCAAACACCCAGAAATGAGAGTCAGAAATATTTGGAGGAATCTATAATTTATCAAGTCACAGCCAGTGAGCACATGCTATGAACCTGAAAACAGAGATGGAGTGTATTGGGGTAGAAAGTTTGAATATAATTCCTGACAGGACAGGACAGGAATGGAGTCAAGGCCCAGATTCCTAATTCAGTAGTCTTTCTATATTATAAGGTCAAATCCTGAATGAAAGAAATCACTCAGAACTAAAGGGAGTAGGCCTGGTTCCCCCCCCCCCCCAGAATGTTTTCATATTAAAAGATATTAAGTTCTATGATTGTTTTGTTGGTCATTTTAAAAATTCACTCCAATTTAATATTTAAGGAATGCTAACTTTGAATATATAGCATATGAGAGGGAATGAGTTTATGGTCTAAAATGACGACTAAGACAGTGCTGTTTTCTACTGGATTGTAATCTACAGAGACTTGTCTTACTCATCTCTGTATTTCCCTCTCCATGACAGTGCTTTGCATTTAATAGGTATTTTGTAGGCTATATCATTTAAGTTTATATCCTAAGTGTCTGCTTTTTTTTTAGGTTTTTTCAAGGCAATGGGGTTAAGTGATTTGCCCAAAGTCACACAGTTAGGTAATTATTAAGTGTCTGAGGCAGGATTTGAACTCAGGTCCTCCTGAATCCATGATAGGTGTTCTATTCACTGTGTCACCTAGCTGCCCCAATTTTTTGGTTTGTTATTCATTTCTCTTCTGTGATTTCTAGTGGATGCAGAATAGTCTTATACTAATTTAGTTTTACTTTCCTTTATATTTGAAAGTCATTCTCCTGATCTCTTGCTAAGTTATTATTGGAATTATTCAATTTCACTTCTATGCATCTTAAATTTTAAAGCATAATAGTATTTTTCTTTTTTTTCTGGAAGGGATCTGTACTTTGTTTTCAGTATTTAGAAGTTCTGGGTAGTTTTTGGCATGACTTCTTGCATTGTGATGATCAAGTTTTTCAACTTGTCTTATTTGTCTGGGAGGCTCTATGATCCTGAAATCGTTTCTCCATATCTTGTCTTTGAGGTAAATGTTTTTTCTTCTATAGCAATCATGTCTTTTTTTGAATATATTTACTTTTTGCTTTTTTTTGTAGATTGTACTTAAGTCTATTTGTTTTTTACTACTCTCTTGTTTTCACTTTTGCTTCTTAGAGAGACTCATTACTATAGATTCAAGTTTTTTTTAATTCTACTACTTATTTCTACATTGCAAACCATAAATTATGCCCTTTTTCTTTTCTGATTTCAAGATTTTAATTTTCTTCTTGACCCATTCTGGAACATTGTGCTGAAGTTTCCTGCTCTTTTGGGAATCCATGGGGTTTTTGCTTCATCAGATGGTAATTCAGCCCCATTGGTTTAAAAATATTTATTTAGAATATTTTATAATCTTTTGCATGTTTTGGTAAGCATATCTTTCATTTTAACATCTCTACTGATTCATTTCTTTGGGTTTTAATTGCATTTTCTTTCTCTTGAAATTTTTTATGCTTTTTAGTTTTCTTCTTGTCACTAACTCTCTGACTCTCACCCCTTTGATGATACATTTACCTCTGTGGTAACCTACAAGGTTGCCTCAGTCTCCTTCCATGTTGGGGAATTTGCTTTCCACCAGTTTTGGTCTCTGTTTCAAGTATCTTCTAGAAATTCAGGACTGGATATATTTTAGAAATCAGTATCTCTTCCTTCCAGAACAAAATTCACTAGCTGTTCCTTTCCACTGTAGCCATGCACAGTGGCTTTCTACCTCAATTCTCTTTAGTTCCCTGATTGTGCCTTTTGTGAGGTTAGTGTAGTTTGTTGGGTGTTCCAGAGTCTTTGTGTTAAACCCCAAGTTTTGCTAACTTAGAGGCCACCTTAGCATAAAACCTGATTTCCCCTCTTCTATACCTCTTCACCTCCTCTCCAGGCTTTGTTTTATCTTTGCTTATTACAAGGGATAATATGGGAAAGGTAGGTTTGGGTGTACCAACAGAGAATTTGCTGCAGGAAGGAAATTACTGAATGGGTCCAAAGGCAGAGTCCATGGATTGGTTTGTATACCGTTACAGCAGAGAGGTCATTAAGGGAGAGCCACCAAATAGGGGTATTTATGGTTTAGTATTCTACATTGTTAATTTTTAAGTCTATTATCTATTGAAATTTCTTGCCTTGTGTTCAGCTTTTACTTACCCCTACCTTAGTCTCTGAACCTATTTTTTTTTTTTGGAGAGCTGGGAGGAATGAAGAAAATATCTAGTCTTCCAGGTTTGTGGATCACAAGCACCAGAAGCCCACCCATAATAACTATTTAATATATATGCTTGTTGAATCTATAAAAATAAGTTGTCTTAATTACATTCATTCAAGTTCCTTCTCCACTCCCCTCGCTTAATTTAAGATGACAGACTGCAGTTCTATAGGATATGTCTATCCTTTTGATCTAATTATAGTTTTGTTTTGTTTTTTTTTTAGTTTTTCAAGGCAATAGGATTAAGTGACTTGCTGAAAGTTATACAGCTAGGTAATTATTAAGTGTCTGAGGCTGGATTTGAACTCAGGTATTCCTGACTCCAGGGCCTGTGCTCTATCCACTGTGCCACCTAGCTGCCCCCAATTTTTTTTATTGTTTCTTGAATTTTACAATTTCCCCCCCCCCAATCTTGCTTCCCTCCCCCACCCCCACAGAAGGCAGTTTGATAGTCTTTACATTGTTTCCATGCTATACATTGAATGTGTTGAGAAAAAAAATCATATCCTTAAGGAAAAAATAAAATATAAGAAACAGCAAAATTACATAATAAAATACCTTTTTTTCTAATTACATTTTTAATTCTTCTATTGACTCTTGTTTCCTTGTGCACAACTTAGTACTCATTTGAAAAAATCCTTGGCTTAAATATAGTGTTTAAGTCTAAACTTTAAGGTATCTTCCTGTTCCTGTAACTTCTCTAATAAGTTTATGTGCTTGTGTACCACCATACATTTATGGCATGTTACATTAATATTGAGTAATTAAATAAAAGGTCTGACTTTGTGGCACTGAATAATTGCATGGTTGAAATCTTTACCCAATTGGATACCAACACTTCCCTATTCCCCACTTATGGAAGACATCAGAATGATTGCAGTAGCTGTAGTAACATGAAAAGATTGTCCAAATGGAGTCTGTTTATTTTGATTCCCCTATATGGATTTTGTTAATTCACCTTACAACAGAATTACCACAAGCATCAAAGGTCATGATGTAATTTTAAAATAAAGAACAGAAACAAATGTGAAAAGTAATGTGTGGTGATTGAGGAGGGAGTACAAGCTTTTATTCATTTCCCAAACTTTTATTATGACTTAGAGTGAGAAAGTATAAGTATTCATTTATGCCACCTACTTTAGGAGTATCAAGTAGGTTAGAAATAACATTTTTCCTAATTCGGATGGGGGAGAAGTAGGGAAGTATGATATCATCTTTAGTAAAATATAAGAAGGAAAATGGTATCTAGGTCACTGCTACACAATGTAATAATAATGAGTGGATTTAATTAATTCAAACAGGACAGTTGAGTAAAATAATTAGTCAATTGTATTACTTGACTAAATTCTTTGACTAAATTAGATACAGCTTGTTTGTCAATTATCATAATCTGATTTTTGCTATTTCTAATTTAAAGATTCTGATTTTTTTTCCTGATCTTGATGTATTGTGATTCTTAAAGTTTTAATATGTCTTTAAAATACAAGTCTGCTTTACTGAATCAGGGGTAACAATTTCTGAAGGGGGATCTAACTTGATATCTTCTATCCTTATGAATACACTTAACAGTATGTGATTTTTTACAGCAAAGTACAACAGCACTTTTTCTATAGTATTTTGAGGGCCATTAGTTAATATATTTTTGTTTATTTCATTAAATATTTTCAGATTGCATATAAAAAAATCATAACACTCATTTAAAAAAATTTAAATCTCAAATTCTCTCCATACTTCCTTCATCTCCCCAACCCCTTGAGAAGGTCTCCTGTACTTGTGAAGTCATGAGAAATATTTCTATATTAGTCATGTTGCAAAAAGAAAAATCATATGGAAGAAAAATCAAATTTAAAAAGTAATATTCAGTCACCAATCAGATTTCATCAGTTCTCTCTGATAGAGTCAATATTGCTCATTTTTCTCTGCTTTGATACAACCCTAGGAATCAGTCAATCAATAAACAGGTCTGCTATGTGATAGATGTTAAACTAGACATCTGGGATACAAAGATAAAAGTAGAACACTGTTTGCCTTCAAGGAGTTTTTATTGTTTTTGAATACATAAAAGTCTTAATATGTTGAAAAAACAAATTCTACCAAATTAATTTTGAAAAATGTGTTGATAGAGCCTAATACTATAAATACTACTACTTTTATATGGCATATATATGAAACCATGTTAAACATATTTACATATTGGTCATATTGTATAAGGGAAAAAAATGCTATAAACCCCCCCCAAAAAACATGGAGTGGAAAAGAAAGTGAAAATAGTACACTTTGATTTACATACAGACTCCATCAGTTCTTTCTCTAGATATGGATAGCATTTTCCATCATGAGTCTTTTAGAATTGTCTTGGATCATTGTGCTGCTGAGAAGAGTTAAGCCTATCAGGGTTGATCATGACACAGTGCATTGTATACAATATTCTTCTGGTTCTGCTCAGTTCACTTAGCATCAGTTCATGTAAGTCTTTCAAGCTTTTTCTGAAATCTGCCTGATCATCATTTCTTATAGCACATAATTTTTCATTACATTCATATATAACAAATTGAGAACTCAATAAAAAAACTCAATGGCCAAGATTATTGAGTAAACATGCTTATGGTTTATAACAGATCTTGCCTCATTCTTTAGAGCAATATGGCAATATGAGTAAACATATATATATACACACATATATATATATAAATATATATTTATGGCCTGTCTTCTTGGAGCCCCTACAATATAATGGACATTTTCCTTTTTATTTCTGCCAGTAATGAGGGTGAGATTGAACTTTAAAATTACATTAAAACTTCTCTAATTGTTTGTAATTTGTAGCATTTTTATATACTTGTTGATAGATTGGATTTCTTACTTTGAAAACTCCCTGTTAATATAAAAGCATTTGGTGTTAAGAAATAGAGGTTGATGAGTAGAACAGATTATGTACATAATATATAGAAATAAAAGAGCACAGTAGCCTAGTGTTTGCTAAGCCCAAAGATCCTAGCAAATAGAACAAGAATTCACTATTCAATAAAAACTGTTGGGAAAATTGTAAAGCAGTTTGGCAGAAACTAGGAATACTTTTTTATATTTTATTCCATTATACCAAGACAAGCTCCAAATGGGTACATGACTTATGTTTAAGCAATGACATGAAGAACTGCCTTTTGTATCTATAACTAGAGGAAAAATTGATTACATAGAGAGGCTGAAAAAAGGTAAAATTGATAACTTCATTTATATTTTATTTAGTTTTCCAATTACAGGCAAAGATAGTGTTTAACAAATCATTTTTTGTAAGGTTTTGAGTTTCACATTTTTCTACCTCCTTCCTTTCCTTTCCCCCTCCCCAATAGAAAATCTAATACCTGTTTAACCAAGAATTAAATTAAAAAGGGTAAAAAATAATAAAATAAAATTTAAAAATTAAAAATAGTAAATTTTGATCTCATTTAGGCTCCATAGTAAGTTCTCAGGTCTTTCCACAAGTTCTTCAGAACTATCTTTGATCACTGTACAGCTGAGATGAGCAAGTCTGTCCTAGTTGATCATCACACAATGCTGCTGTTAGTGTGAACAATGTTCTGTTTCTGCTCATCATCAGTTTATGCAAACCTTTTCAGGCTTCTTTGAAGTCCCCCCCCCCCCCATGATTTCTTACAGAACAATAGTACTCCACATTCATATACCACAATTTGTTCAGTCATTCCCCAATTGATAGGTATCCCCTCAACTTCTAATTCTATGTAACTTCAAAAAGAGCCACTATAAATATTTTTACACATGTTTTTCATCATTTTTTGTGATCTCTTTGGGATACAGACCTAGTAGTAGTATTGCTGGATTAAAGGGTATGCAGTTTATTACCCTTTGGGCTTAGTTCAAATTTGCTCTTCCGAAAGATTTAATATGTTTATAGCTCCACCAACAATGTATGTAACCCAATTTTTCCACATCCCTTCAACACCTATCATTTTCCGTTTTTGTCACATTGGTCAATCTGATAGGTATGAGATGGTACCTCAGAGTTGTTTTAATTTGCGTTTCTCCAATTAATAATAATTTAGAGCATTTTTTCATATGACTTAGAGATAGCTTTAATTTCTTCATCTGAGAACTGCCTATCTTTATTCTTTGTCCATTTATCAATTGTGGAATGATTTGAATTCTTATAAATTTGATTTAGTTCTCTATATAGATTAGAAATGAATCCTTTATCTGAAACACTAGCTGGTCAAATTTATTGGCATACAGTTAAGCAACATAGCTCTGAGAACCATTTATTACTTTAATTTCCTCTTCATTGGTGTTGAATTCACTTTTTTCATTTTTGATACTAATATCTTGGTTTTCTTTTTAAATCAAATTAACCAAAGTTTTATCTATTTTATTTTTTTCATAAAACCAACTCAGTTTTACTTATTAGTTTAGCAGTTTTCCTATTTTCAGTTTTATTAATCTCTATTGATTTTCAGAATTTCTAATTTGGTGTTTAATTAGGGATTTTCAATTTGATCATTCTCTAGCTTTTTTAGTTGCATGTCCAATTCACTGGTCTTTTATTTCTCTATTTTATTCATGTAAGCTTTTAGAGATATAAAATTTCCCCTAATAACTGCTTTGGCTGCATCCCACAAGTTTTGGTATGTTGTCTTCTTACTGTCATTGTCTTGGATGAAATTATTTCTGATTTGTTGTTTGAGCCACTTATTCTTTAAATTAGGTTATTTAGATTCCAATTAATTTTTTGTCTTTCCATGGCTCTATATTGCACAATTTTTATTGCATCATGATCTGAAGATGATGCATTTAATATTTTTGCCTTTCTGCATTTTGAGGCTTTTTATGCCTTAATACATGGTTTTTGTGTCAGTTCCATATACTTAAAAAAAAAGGCATATTCCTTTCTATCCTCATTCAGTTTTCTTCAGACGTCCAACATATCTAACTTTTCTAACATTATATTCACCTCTTTAACTTCTTTCTTACTTATTTTATGGTTAGATTTATCTAATTCTGAGAGAGGGCGGTTGAGGACCCCACTATTATAATTTTGCTGTTTATGTCTTCCTGTAGCTTATTTAACTTCTCAAAGAATTTGAATGCTATACTACTTGGTGCCTATATTTTTAATATTGAAATTATTTCATTATCTGTGTTACCTTTTAGGAAGATGTAGTTTTCTTCCCTTAGCCTTTTAATGAGACCGTTTTTTTTTTTGCTTTTGCATTGTCTGAGATAAGGATTTCTACCCGTTTTTCTTTTTCACTTCAGCTGAGGCACAACATATTCTGTTCTAGTCTTTTTGCTTTACTGTGTGTATTTCTTTGCTTCAAATTTTTCTTGAAAAGAATGCATTTTAGGATTCTGGTTTTTAATCCACTCTGCCAATTTTGTGGGAAAGTTCATCCCATTCACATATGATAACTAAACCTTTATTATCCTCCATTCTATCTCCCCTCCATTTGTACTTTTCATTCTCCTATCACTCTATCCCCCCCCTTTTTTTGCAAGGCAAGGGGGTTAAGTGGTTTGCCTAAGGCCACACAGCTAGGTAATTATTATGTCTGAGGCTGGATTTGAACTCAGGTACTCCTGACTCCAGGGCTGGTGCTCTATCCACTGTACCACTTAGCTGCCTCCCACTCTATCCCTTCTTACCAAATGTTTTGCTTTTGAATATTGCCTTCCTCAGTCTACTCCCCTTCTATCAACCCCCTCCCTTTACTTTCCCCTTCTTCCTTTTCTCCTTTCTATCAGTCCCTCCTTCCCTTCCCCAATGAATGAATAAGATAAATTTCTAGACCCAGTTGACTGTATGCATTATTCCCTCTTTAAGCTGTCTGATGAAAGTAAAGATTCAAGTAATTCTCACCTCTTCCCTTCTTTCCTTCTACTGTAACAGGTCCTTTGTGCTCTTAATGTGATGTGATTTACCTGATTCTGCCTCCCCCTTTCTCCCATCTCATTAGGATCTGATTTTTTAATGTTTTTTTTAAAAAAAATAGTTACATCGGGTGACAAGAAGGGATCGAGTCTTAGGTGCTCTCTGATAAAACTTGAAACTAAGGACTCTAAACTTTCAAGAGACAGAACCCACAAAGGGACCCACTGAGGCAGTTCTACTACTCAAGGTAACCTGGAAAAGAGCAGAAAGGCTCTGCTCCCCCGGGGTCGGAGGGGCGGCCAGCCAGAGGGGTGGCCTGCCAGAGCCAAAGAACTTCAGCCTCCGGGAGGCAGCCCCAGGGTGCTGGGAGCCGTGGCTCACAGCAGTTGGGAGAGTCTCCTGAGCTGTACCCCGGGGAGCACTGGGCACAAAGTGGGAGAACAGTGGGGAACCTCTGCCAGAGCGAGCATGTGGAGCCCAGCCCTCAGGGCACACAGCCAGCAGCCTGGTCTTTCAGCAGCCCAGATCCAGAAACAGAAGCAGGCGGAGCTGGTAAGCAGGAGCCTCCAGGGCATGAGCCCATTGAGCTGAGGGAAGGGAGTGAAGAGAGACTGCAGAGCTCTGTCCTCTGCCTCTGGAACAGGACTCTGGGTCTCTGACTACATTCAGATCCTGATAGCAGTCTAGGCCCCCCCATAGAACAGCAGGACCCCCCCCCCCCACCTCAGCCCTGTGGCGGGGGGGCACATATGGTCATTCACAGACCAGGAGGAGGACAGTGCCTCACACACTGAGACCCTTGTGGGAGTGTCCCAAAAGCTCAGGAAGCACCCCAAAACCAGGCTCAGGCTGGGAAAATGAGCAAGCAGAGAAACAAGAGGAAGACCATTGAGAAATATTTTGCATATGAGCCCAAAAAGGATCAAAATACTCAGTCTGAAGATGAGGAAGCACAAGCTCCTGCATCTAAAGACTCCAAGAAAAACAGAAATTGGGTTCAGGCTATGACAGAGCTCAAAAAAGACTTTGAAAATCAAATGAGGGAGTTGGAAGAAAAACTGGGAAAAGAAAGGAGAGAGATGCAGGAAAAACATGAAAATGAAGTCAGCAGCTTAGTCAAGGAAATCCAAAAAAATACTGAAGAAAATAGCATGCTAAAAACCAGCTTAGGTCAAATGGATAAAATAGTTCAAAAAGTTATTGAGGAGAAGAATGCCTTAAAAAAGCAAAATTGGCCAGATGGAAAAAGAGATAAGAAAACTCTCTGAGGAGAACAAATCCTTCAGACAAAGAATAGAATTCAGGGAGATTGATGAATTTACCAGAAATCAGGAATCAGTACTTCAAAACCAAAAAAAATGAAAAATTAGAACAAAATGTGAAATATCTCATTGAAAAAACAAATGATATGGAAAACAGACTTAGGAAAGATAATTTAAAAATTATTGGAATCCTTGAAGGTCATGATCAGGAAAAGAGCCTTGACATCATTTTCAAAGAATTACTACAGGAAAATTGCCCAGATATTCTAGAAGCAGAGGGTAAAATAGAAATGGAGAGAATCCACCAATCCCCCCCCCCCCGAGAAAGAGATCCCCAAAAACCAACCCCTAGGAATATTACAGCCAAATTCCAGAACTCCCAAGTCAAAGAGAAAATATTACAAGCAGCCAGAAGAACACAGTTCAAATATTGTGGAGCTGCAGTCAGGATCACACAGGACTTAGCAGCAACTACATTGGAAGCTCGTAGGGCTTGGAATATAATATACCGGAAGGCAAAAGAGCTTAGAATGCAGCCAAGAATGAACTACCCAGCAAGGCTGAATGTCCTCTTCCAGGGAAAAAGATGGACTTTCAATGAACCAGGGGAATTTCAAATGTTCCTTTTGGAATGGCCAGAGCTGAACAGGTTTGATCTTCAAATACAGGACTCAGGTGAAGCATGGAGATTGGAAGAGAGGGGGAAAATATGAGGGACTTAATGATGATGAACTGCATGTATTCCTGCATAGAAAAATGACACCGATAATACTCATATGAACCTTCTCAGTTAATAGAGAAGGTAGAGGGAACTTTTATAGTTGCAGCACAGGAGAAAGCTGAATTCGAAGATAAGATATGGTGTAAAAATGGAGTCAATAGGAAAAAAGGGAAATGTAATGGGAGAAAGAAAAAGGAGAGGGGGGTAGTCCAAGCTATTTCACATAATAAGATTCTTTTTTTATTACAATGAGCTATTGCAATGATATGGAAGGGGGGAGACAAGGGGGAATGAAGGAACCTTTGCTCTCATCAGAGGTGGCTAGGAGAGGAAACAGCATATATACTCAATGGGGTATAGGTATCTGGAGTAAGAAGGATGGGGGAGCAGGGGGAAGGGGTGGGAATGTGAATAAAGGAGGAGAGGATGGGCCATGGGGGGGGGAGAGTGGTCAGATATACACACATTTTCTTTTTTACTTTTTTCAAGGGGCTGGGATTGGAAGGCCTGTCCAGGACCATAGGGCCATGTGGATTCTAGGACTAAGGGGTGGTATAGTGGCTCAGGGCCTCTTGGCCCCAGGACCAGGGATCTGTCTGCTGCGCCACTCAGTGACCCTACAGCAGAGTCAGAGTGAAAGGAGAGAGAAAATATAGTACATGGTAGTGGAGAAATAAGAAAGGAGGGAGTTGCGATCAGCAATGGCAACGTTGGAAAAATATGGAAGTAACTTTTGCGATGGACTTACCATAAAGAATGTGATCCACCCACGACAGAGTTGTTGGTGTTGGAACAAAGACTGAAGCACATTTATTATTATTATTATTCTTTGGGGGAGGGTGCAGGGCAAATGGGGCTGGGTGGCCTGCCTGGGGCCACACAGTAGGGTGATCTTTGGGTGTCTGAGGCTGGATTTGGACCTGGGTGTTCCCGGCTCAAGGGCCAATGCTCTGTCTGCCACCCAGCCACCCCTACTATTATTACTATTTTATTTTATTTTGGGTCTTTTTTTTCCTTCTTTTTGGTTTTTGCAGGGCAGTGGGGATCAGGTGGCTTGCATGTCACACGGCTGGGTGATTGTTGGGTCTACAGGGCTGGATGTGGGCTCGGGTGCTCATGGCTCCAGGGCTGGTGCTTCGTTCATTGCGCCACCTGGCCATACCTACAATTATTATTATTTTTTTAATTTTAATTTTTTTTCTCTCCCCTTTACTTTATCGCCCAAGCAAGTCTATATTCATGGGGGGAGGGCTATTTTGTTTATTCTTAAACAAGAATATTTTACTAATGTATAAAAAACATTTGTACAAAATGAGAATTAAAAAAAATAAAAATAAATAAAAATAAAGTTACATCAAAATCAACATATATCCATACCTTCAGCGTAGGTATACTCCCTCTAATAGAGTTACAATTATCAAGAGTTATGAAAATCTTTCTCCCATGTATAGATGTAACCAGTTTAGTCTTAATGTAATAGCAGCCTTATTCTTTTCCTGTTTACTTCTTTATGTATCTTGAGTCTACTGCTTAAAAATCAAATTTACTGTTCAGTCCTGGTTTTTTCATTACCAGTTTGAAAGTCACTGATTTTGTTAAATGTCTATCTTTTTTCACTGCTAGAATTGTTCAATTTTGTTGATTAGTTGATTCTTCGTTGTAATCCAAGTCCCTTTACCCTCTGGAATAACTTATTTCCAGGTCCTTAGATCCTTTAATGTTGATGCTGCCAAGTACTGCATAATCCTGACTATGACTCCTTGGTAGTTCTGCCATCATCTTTTGAGATGGTGTTTTGCCCATCCTTATTGCTTTTTTTCTGGTCACCTGTAAAATTTTCTCCTTGATCATATAATACTGGAAATTGAAGACAATATTCCTTGGTATTTTCACTTTGGGATCCTTTTAGGAGGTGATCAATGGATTCTTTCAATGATGATTTTGTCCTCTGGTTCAAGTTTCTCTTGATTTTTTTTTTTGCAGGGCAAATGGGGTTAAGTGGCTTGCCCAAGGCCACACAGCTAGGTAATTAAGTGTCTGAGGCCGGATTTGAACTCAGGTACTCCTGATTCCAGGGCCACTGCGCCACCTAGCCGCCCTGATGATTTCTTGAAAGATGTTGTTTAGGCTCTTTTTTTTGATCATGGCCTTCAGATATTCCAATAATTCTTAAATTATCTCTCCTGGATCTATTTTCCAGGTCAGTTGTTTTTCCAATAAGGTATTTTAATTTTCTTCTATTTTTTTATTTTTAAAAAAATTTTGCTTAACTAATTCTTGATTTCTCATGAAGTCATTAGCCTCCATTCGTCACAGGCTATTCTTGAAGAAATCATTTTCTTCGGTTAACTTTTATATCTCCTTTTCCATTCAAATCATTTTATTTTTAAAGAGCTATTATCTTTTTCCATTTGTTTTTTTAGTTGCCCAATTGCATTTCTATAGGATGTTTTGTTTTGTGAATTTTTGTGCTTTCTTTTGCAAGATATTAAATTTCTTTTGCATTTCTTTTCCCAGTTTTTCTACTTGGTTTTTAAAATCCTTTTTGAACTCTTCCAAGAAGTCTTTTTGGGCTAGAGACTAATTCATATTCTCCTCTGCAGCTTCACATTGAGTGCCTTTTCTGCCATCATCTTTTGAGATGATGTTTTGCCCATCCTTATCTGCAAGGTAACTTTCTTTAGATTCTTTCTCTGACCTTTCTTACTCATTTTGAATTTTGTTACTAGGCACTATACCAAGATTGAGTTGGGGGGAGGCCTACTCACAGACCATCAGAGTGAGAACCCTAGAGACCTGTTCACTGGCTTGGGGCCATCCTCACTGGGAACTCCATGGGGTTGCTCACTGGGCTGACTAAATTAGGAATGTCAATGTCTTCATCTCTGAATCCTCAGCATTGAGACCACCTGCTGCTCCAGCTCCCTAGGTGTCTGTCTTGGGAACACCAGTCATTTGTTCACTGGACCATGTTGGGAATGGTGGGAATACCTAGTGCTTAATCTCTAGCCTCTCCATGCTGGAACCACCAAGCAGTTTGCTTACTAGGTTAGGTCTTCTGGGTTGGAAATGCTAGTGGCTTGCCATCTGGACTGGGCTCATTTTCAATTGAAGTTTTTTTTAATAATTGACCATTTTCTTCATTTGTAAAAAACACGATGGTTTAGGCTTTAAACAAGTCTTTCTGTCCTGAAGCATTTGTTGTGAAGGCTTGGGACAATGAAATTATTTTTCAAAAAGAAAAAATAAAACACAATGGTTACAATGATACAAATGGAAAGAACCATAACAAAACTGAAAAAGAAATTTTGCAATATTATTACAAGTTTGACCTCAGAGAGATATGAGAGGATACCTTTCTTTTAATTTTTTTTTTTTTGCAGCAGGGAGGAGGGGGAAGGGGATTCTATGGTATGGAACATTGTATATAATTTCATATTCTTTTGATGAATTGATGAGTTTTAATGAATTTTTTCCCTTTTCAAAATTTATGTTGTAAGTGTTGATGTTCTAAGGGGCTGGGAGGGGTTAAGAGTGGAAGCAGAGGAAAAAATCTAGGCAATGTAAAAATAAAACATCAATTTTAAAAATATTTTAAAAAACAACAAAAATGCATGAGTATCAGTAATGTTTTTAACTATTTTCCAACAAATCTATAGTCTAAATTTCCAGCTGTCATAAACAATATTAAATAAAGTATCTACATTTAAATGATGATAATTCAGGGACAAATTCAGCAATCCTGGATTATTAAACAATGTTTTCCTATCTACTCATTAAAGCTAGTAAGTGTTTTGGATTATTTTCCTAGGCATCCACTGGCCACCTTTTTCCACCTATTTTTCCGAGTGAGTGCTATCATTACCTACTTGTTCTGTGACTGGTTCAGCAAAAGCTTTGTTGCCTGTTTTGTCACTATTCTCCTTCTCCTGTCCTTTGACTTTTGGTCTGTCAAGGTAAGACAATTCTTGCACCAGTAATGGATTTGTTTCCAATAATTTTATTATCTTTATCTGCTGATTGTGACTTTTTCATTTGCATATTTAAAAAATACAATTTGGACAAAGCTATGGCTTTAGGATGGAAACTAAACCTGAGATTTCAGTGATAGAAGGAATATTGGGGATGAGGAAACTCCTACCAAGGTGGGATAGTGCCTATGCAGTTTTTTAGTCTCAAGAGAGCTGCCCAGGGTACAAAGATTAAGTGACTTGCCCCAGGACTCATGGATAGTATATGTTAGAACCTAGAATCTGGTCTAGGTCTAGCCCTCTATAGATTGTACAAAACTATTACTTTGGTTTAAAATTGCTATTAAATGGGGAGGCTAGGTGGTGTAGTGGATAAAGCACCGGCCTTGGAGTCAGGAGTACCTGGGTTCAAATCGGTCTCAGACACTTAATAATTACCTAGCTGTGTGGCCCTGGGCAAGCCACTTAACCCTATTTGCCTTGCAAAAAAACCTAAAAAAAATTGCTGTTAAATATTTAAGCATATGTAAAGTGTTACCTAAAGCTGATGAAAGTTACAGCATTTACTAATTTACTCATGGCAACAAATAAAAGTATCCTATTTATGAACCTTAGCTAGGATGGCAGATCTGTTATCCACTAGATTCTGGATGATTCTGTGTCCTATTTTGGAAGTTGGTCCTGAAATAGACATTGAGACTATCAGTTTTTTAAAATTTATAATCAGATGTCACTAAAACTAATTTTAAGGAAATAGCATGTTTTAACCTCCCTTTCCTTCCTGTCTCCATAATAATTATTAATGAGTTACATTTTAATTGCCATTAAAGGGAGTAACTCTTTTTCTGTGGTATGCTTATAATAACATAAGTAATAAGTTAAAAGAAAAGTGCATCTTATAGTTAATTTGTCCATTTTTATTAGAATGTGACAGGAAGACTCATGGTTGGCTTACGCTGGTGGAACCAGATAGATGAAGATGGAAAAAGTCATTGGATTTTTGAAGCCAAAAAGGTATTAAGAACTGAGTTAAGGAGAAACTAAAAATTGTTAAATTTTTATATTGGTTTGTTTCAGGATTTGTACCTGTCTTGATTCCTGCCCTGCACAAGATGTAAACCTACTGCCTCTTTCCTGGTACATGCATATTGTGAATAGTACAAGTAAAGTCAATATAAACCACAACATATCACATTTTAACTTGAACCACATTATCTTAACAGGTCTCTTTAAATAATTCAACTGGAACAGAAGCTGAAGCTAGAATTTTCTGGCTTGGTCTAATTATCTGTCCACTGATCTGGACTGTATTCTTCTTTAGCACCTTATTCTCCCTGAAGCTCAAGTGGCTGGTAAGTCATTAAACATCTTCACTCAAAATTTTACTGTCTTAAATCTCAGTCATAGGAGTTATAGGGCTTTAAATACCATTTTAAAGCTGTATCCTGTTTCCATTATTATGAGTGCATTAAGACAGAGTATTTAAGTTATATTTAAAGATGAGCCTATTTACTGCCAAGATTTGGTTTATCCAATGCTGAAACAAAATATTAACAGTATAATGAAACTACATTCCAGTCTTCTGAAAAACTGAATCAAGATAGATTAATGTCAGATCAAGGTAAGTGAAAGGAAAAAAAATACTTGAGGTTTCTTTTTTTTAAAATAAAAATAATTTTTTTTTCCTGATCAGGCACTTGTGATTGCTGGAATTTCCCTCCAAACTGCTAATCTATATGGATACATCCACTGTAAAATAGGAGGACAAAAAAGTATCACTAAAGTTACATCGAGGTTTCTATCCCAGACGATATTTCAGAGAGTAAGTTGAAGATAGTTATAGTATCTTGAGTTTGTGCCAAAAGCCCCTGAAGTACGTCAAAGAAAAGAGACACTTAAATATATCTACATGCCACAACACAAGATTTTAATAGTTTGCATTTAAACCAAGCTAACATTGTTAGTTTTAGAAGATTTAAATTCTTTTAAAAAGGAAAGATGAAACCCAAAGCTTTCCATTTAATAAGATAAGTATCTTCTGGTAAATATATTTAGATATAAGTTGATTTTAAAGAAAAAATTAGTTATGAAATACCTTCATTTATATTTCCAAACTGTGATGTGTCTTATGGTGAAATCTAATGAACATAACAGTCCTGTGGATTAGTAATCTTTCTTAAATAATAAAGTAGGTTAAGTTACTAAATGTCTTATATGTTTAAATTATTTCTATACATACATGGTAACAAAACATCAACATATTTTTTATTTTACAGGAGTGTCAAGATGAATTTCAAAAGCCTGGTCTAGAAAGAATGGAAATACACAAACATTAAATGAGAATCCAAGGTACTTCAGAATATGGTTTTAACACTAAACTAGCATTTGTGATCCACAATGTAATTTGGCTCCATTTATCTTTTCAACCTTCTGATCTTAGGATTACATTTTGGATCAAGCTATGCATATTTCTTGACTTAGGTCTCATCTAATCCACAAACAACCACTCCACTGAAGATTTTTTTTGGCTGCTTCCATTGTAGGCCTTCATGTGAATTTATAACTCTTAAATAAATAAGTCCACCTGATTTGCACTTTTTTGACTTCTTATTAATATAATGGAAAAATATTGAACTAAGATGACTTTGGTACAAATCTGAACTAAACTACTATTTATTATTATATCATGGAGAAAGGCTTCTTAGTGTTATGAGGATCAAATGAGAACATATATAAAAGCACTTTGTAAACATCAATACAAATAAATGCAAAGTCTTGTTATTGTCCAAACTATAAAATATATTACCTGAGATCTCAGTTGTCTATATCTTCTTCAGTTCCTGGCACATAGAAGGAGCTCAAGAGTTTACTGATTATGTAATTAACTATTTGTTGTTGTTTGTTAATTAAAACATTGTTGGTAGTATCAGTCAAGAGCTGACAATGTATATGAATGATTACCCCCCTTTCCCTTTTCCCCAATAAATTTTGGTCTTACTCAATCTAGGTACAATCTGGGTAGAAGGGAGTTTCCATAGCATCATAATATCAGATTCTTAAAGGATATTGATTATATCCATTTAAATTTGCTTTCCTTATAAACTTTTTTTTGAAAGAGCTGAGAAATTAGATGAAAGGCTCCCTAAATGCTGATTCTGTTGCTCATCAGAAAGAATTTAAATGACTATTTTGTGTATCTGCTTGAAATAAGTCTCAGAAGTCAGGTTTTAGAGGAGGAAAAATGTTTATTCTTTAAATGGCATATCTGTAAATACAGTGCCTTACATTATATTAACTTATATCCTAATAAAAAGTATATCAAAATTAGATCATTAAAGTGTCCTTAAAAAGTGATTTCAAAACCCAGTCAGGTTTTTGAATTTCTAACTCTTATCCCTGCAATTGATTAGACTTTTTTATTATACATAGTATTGGTCCATTTCTCAGATTGCTTGTGGCTATGACTAGAGTCCATAAAAATTCACGTTTCAGCAGCTACTAATGAGCTTTTCTTCTTTTGAACTATGTAAGCCACAAAAGTCTTTAATTCCTAGAGAGAGAAAAATTCATCTAAGCATTATTATGACATGGAATCTGCTACTACTGATTTCCTATAATTTACTTTCTTTGCCACATTTACCATACTTTATTGAAGTATCTCAATAAACTACAAGGAAATAACTGTACTAAAAGCTTTATTTTACAGCTACCTCTATCTCTCTACAAAAGATCTTTACATATAAATGATCATAACTACATGGCTAGAGGATTTACATGAATATGCTCTAAGTTCTAGGATACTGTGGGTAAAACAATCATTTATAGATATCAGATAAGACAGAACTGTGATCCACAAATACCTTTAATGAGATAATTATTAACATGTTTTAAACACTTACTTTGGATTATATTTCTGTATGCTAAAGTAGCTGGTGAATCAGGCACTTCAATCAAAAATGATTGTCCATTATCACAACTTTTACCTTGGAAAAAAAAATCAAATTGAAGCTTATGAATAGAACATACTTATGTTCTCTTGATTCTGGTGATTTTATAATACTCTTACTTTAAGATAAAGGTTTGCTTTGAGAATATTTATTCCCTCAAACCTATCCTAACTTAGATAGTTAAGAGTATAACTGAGTAATCTGATCCATTCTAAGAAAGACCACTCACCTATCTGTGGATCCAAAGGCACTTTACCCAGGAGGGGGACTTTTAAATCTTGGCACATTACTTCTGCGCCCCCTGTAGTTGGAGGAAATATTTGCGATTCATTCTGTAAAGAAAACATAAAAAGATTTGGTTTTAAAAGCACAATTATAAATAGGTCACATCATCTCATTGAAATAGCCTTTACAGACATTTAATGTGCTAAATTAAAGCAGTCTACTCATGAATTGCAAAATAAAGAATTTTATGGACCTATTTTTTGAAATTACAGAAGCCTGAGACAGCCCAATGAAGAGCTTTATCATAAAATTATTTCTTCAATTATGAAAGATCTTTTAAAAATAATTAACATATAACATTATATATTACACAAACATATTCTCTCTCAAAAAAAATACATGTTCTTACCTTACATTTGGGACATATGTAGCCACTCATGTTTTCAACTACACCAATTATTGGCAATTTCACTTTATGACAAAAATTGATTTCTTTTCGAACATCTTGTAGCGATACTTCCTATCAAAGGAATACAATCAGTTTTTCAGAAATAAAGTAATAGTTCCACAAAAGAGAATAGCTAGGATATCAATCAGTTTATTATCACCACCAGAATTTATAGGTTTTATTTGCTTGGTGTATTAAAAAAAATCTCAAAAGATACATTAAGTGCTATTCATTAAATAGCTACAAGTTTCATGGAAGACTGCTAAAATAGAAAAAAATTCTGGGAAAGCATGACATCATATTCTAACTTTTCTGGCCTATTTTAGGTTGTTGGGTTGAAATTTTCTGTCTACCTACATTTCTAAAGAATAATAGAACTGTTTGGAATAGATATAATTTAAAAAGAATGATTCTGGAAATAATCAAAATGTAAATTTGAAAACAGGGTATTAGTCAAGTTCTGTGAGGATTAAATTCTCTAAGACTAAATGTTTCTATTTTGTAATTAATCAAAAGATCAAAGGAAAGCAATACGTTTATCTTCATTTTATATGCTTTCCCACTTAATCTATACATACACATAAATGACTGTTCTTGAGTTATTGTCCTATTATATTTCATAATGAGAAAACCCTTCACAACCTTATTAGGTATGCCATAAATTTGAAATTTGTTTTCAGAAGAATCAATATGTCTTTAAAATTAGCTAAACTGATTAATTTTTATGAACTTCTTTAAAAGTTATGATTTATCAGTGATGGTAGAGTCATGGTACCAAATCAATAACATGACTGAAATTGCTCAAAATTCTTTCCTTTTCTAAGAATACAAGAAAAACAAGGAAATTATACATATTATTAGACTGGCTATAAACCTGTCCTTGGGTTCAAAGATATGGGAAGGCCTAAGAATGACAAGACCAAAATTACTAATTGAATGAACTTGATACTTTCTTCTTAGTTTCACACTGAAAATCTGCAGACAACCTATTCCTTTAGTTTTCTTCAAGACAAAAATTTTTTTTCCTGTCAGTGCTTTCTTGATGACTCTTCCAGTAATTAGCTTTTTAAAAAATCTTTATCTACTCTTTTTTTTCCATCTCTTACCTTGGTTCATATAAAACAGTTCTTATTTTACTGGAAACAATAGACCTATTCCTCTATTTGCCTATGCTGGTCAATTTCTGGATTGTTATAAAATTAGCATCTACAAAACCCACATTTTCATAAAAAGTCCAGATGCTTTTGGGTTTGTCTTCATAAAGAAATTTAAGAATTATAATATAATATCATCTTGTTAGGTCTGTTCAGTACTTAATAATTAAATCCTGTTAGGTGAGAGAATACTGTTTTACTCAATTCTGTCCTGCTAGGAATACTATCACAGTCAAATTCTAACATGCAACTTTATCTCCTGACAAAAAGCTAGATATAAAATGCATTCCTCAAACATAAAATCTTGCTAATTCAGTAGGAGAAATGAACCAATAAATCCCATATTTTTGTAGAGACCAGAGAAAAATTTCAAATTATGGTAAATTCAATTAACTATTTCTTTCAATTAAATACAATATTAAAAGGTTTTTTCACAATTAATGATCAAAGTGATTACTGTGAAGTTTTTTCATCCCAAACAACTTTCTTAAGGGACAGGCTTTTATGGGTCTACATTCAAGATATGTTTCTTATTGCAGGACTCCTGTCTTATATTTCTTAGCATCTTTTGTGGTGAACAAAATAATAATCCTAACAACAATCAATGAGCAACTACATAGTATGGTATAGTGGTTAAAGTACTGGCCCTGCAATTAGGAGGACCTGAGTTCAAATCCAATCTCAGACACTTACTAGCTGTACTGCTCTGGGCAAGTCACCTAACCTTGTTTGCCTCAGTTTACTCTTCTATTAAAAAAAAAAAACTGGAGAAGAAAATACAAAAAATTCTAGCATCTTTCCAAGAAAACCCCAAATGGGGTCACATGGAGTGAAAAATTACTGAAAAAAATGACTAGACCAAAAAAAAAGCACTCATTAACATCTTACAAAATAATCTTTCCAGGCTTCGGGGGGATAAATTCATACTAGAATACTAGAAGTATTTATAAACTAATTTTTGAAAAATGCAAAAATGCACCAGAAACTAGGAATTCGGGCTGTTAACAAGTCTTAATGAGTCTGAGAAAGCAGAAACTTCAGCAAAGTAGAATTTTATAAAATAGAGTAATATAAAGTTACAATGTGTTTATAACACAAGTCAACAAAAAAGGGTTACAAAATAAAAAAGTGTTTAGCTTAACAGAGGAAAAAGTCATGTAATGATTTTTTCCATTACAACTTTTTAGATACAAATAACATGTATGAAGAAAACTGGGCTCTGTTCCTAAAGAACTCACAATTCAAAAATCATTAAGTTAGATGATCATATATCTTTCATATTTCAGGTATCCAAATAGAAAACAGGATCTTAAATTTGGAGCTAGAAGGAACTTTAGAGGTCATCAAATCCAGACTCTCATTTTATAACTAAGAAAACTAAGACCCAAACAAATCAAGGGACTTGCCCAAAGACATAAATTGGAAAAGCTAGGATTTGCATTTACATCCTTTGACTCCAAACCAAGGGTCACACAGTCATACACACCAAGGCCAGATTTGAACTCAGGAAGATGAGTCTGGTCCTCTATCACTGTATCACCTAGCTGTCCAAATCTATAGTTACAGTATCTATAATCTCTGTAGGAGAGCCAAGTAAAGCAGGTGTTATAGAAATAAATATGTAAAAAAATAAATCAAACATGATTTTTTTTATGGGAAAACTCTAATGGAGAAGGTGGTGCTTCAGTTGAATTTTGAAGAAACTCTGGAGAGAGCATTCTAGATGTGAAGAAATGTTAATTAAAAAGTATGGTGATGGACAAAAAAGTACATTGTAGGAAAAATAGTAAAAAGACCAGACATCATGAAGGTCAGTAGTAGATAAGCAAATAATAAAGGCTGGAAAGGTAAGTTGGTGTGGGTTGTGAAAAAGATTTAAATGTCAGAGTATATAATTCATCCTAAAGGTAATAGAAAGCCAAAATAATTTGCTGAGTTAGGTGGCTGATTTGTTTAAACCTTCACTCTAGGAAAATAATTTTTGGGAGGATGGATTGGAAAGGAGAGAGATGAGGCATGTCTGAATTAGATTCATTTGTAGATAAATGCTTACATATATGCAGGATATTGCTGATTTCTTCCTGTCATTGTCATTCAAAAATAATTTTAAGGGCAGAATAAATAAATATAGGCTTCTCCTTATTCTAGTTTTTCTTCCTCTCAGTTCTCACTGTAATTGACTGGAATCCTGTTCTGCCAGATGGTTCATACTCTCAGTGTAACATGGCTCAGCTTAAGCCAATCATTACCTTTCCCTCAAGTGCAGTCTTGGAGGTTCTTACAAGGAATCAAGCTACAGCCATTCAGAGAATGGTTACTTCTGCCACACTTTAACAAATATCTGAAAAACAACTTTGTTTTTTCAGTATGACAATGCTAGACAATGATCGTGGGATGTGCTTAAAAATGACTTGAACTTAATTTATGACTAAGAGGATCCTTATGTATCCTCACCAGATTCCTTAAAAGTTTTTCTTCTAGTGCCCAAACAAATTTGGTGATGCTCTGAATTCAATAGTACACTATTAAAATTTATGTTGGAAATGGCTGCTTTTTAAGATTACATGCATTTACATCCTTTGACTTCAAACCCAACATTCTTTGCACTGCTTCACAGCAATGCTTAATGTTAGTGCATAGTTTTTAGAAAATAAAAATGGCATTAGTCTCACCTGAGGAGTAGTAATTATTACTGCTCCATCTATGTGGGCTGCACTGAGATACTGGACTATGGAGAGATGTTCATCAGAAGTGCCAGGTGGGGTATCTACAATGAGGTAGTCAATCTCTCCCCAATCCACATCACGAAGAAACTGCTTGATCATGCCTTAGGAATGAGAGAAAAGAAAAGGTAAAGCTTTTCTCATCTTTATGGCTTCTATTACAAAAAAAAAGGTTATGGCATTGATTTATATTCTATGTAAACAACATTTGTTCATTTATTACAATGGACTCCCACTAAATAAAGATAATGTCAGATTACACAGTCTATATTCCTACCTCTAAATCTAAAATATGCCCCTTGAACCATGACACAAATACCAGTCATGCCTGTTTTAAGGAGCAAAATTCTTACAAATCATATGAAAGATTACTAAAACAAAAACTAGTGCTCATCAGTTCTTTATATTTAAGCTAAACTAAATGCAATGACACAGCAAAGCAAATAGGCACTCAGATAATTACAACTGAGTTTAATAAGATATGTACATCAATTGAAAGCAAAAGTATGCATTCTGAAATAAGCCAAAATGATTAAAGACTTAGATGCAAACCATTTTTTTTTGGTCCCCGCCAGATGACAGCATCATCAGGACTGCCAAGCAAGAAGCCTACTGACATCACACCAAGATTCTCTTCAACATACTACAAAGGGAACAGGCAAAAAGAAATAATCACAGGATAAATGTCTTACAAAAAAACCATCAAAACACTGTAGATATAGATTTATCCTACACTCTAGTGACCCCTTCAGTGATCCCACCATTCTTCAAGTATTCAGTTTCATGGAAGATAGCCTTAATCTCTCTCCTGACTACAGTGTCCTACATCTTAATTGATTAATTGATTTCTGGATATATCATACAATGGCAAGCATGAATCTGAAGTCAAAGAACTTTACTAAATCCTGACTCTGCTGCCTATTACAAGTAAATCCATTCTAGGCCTTGTTTCCTTCATCTGAATACAAGGGGATTGGACTAGATGACCTCCTTAGTTATAAATCTGTGATCTTATGATCTCCTCCCTGGACTCTGTCAGCACCTTAAATTTCATCTATAACAGACTAAACTAATTATCAATCCCACTAAACCCACCACTCCTCCAATCTTCCTCCTTTCTGTTGAAGTTTCATGCTCTTTTAGTCTGGAACCACAAAACCTTCTACCTGGCTTTTTTCCAATCTTGAAACCCTAAGTCTGTTAACTTCCTTAGTTGAGGTCTTCATGACATCTTGCCTAGATTACTGCAAAAGCTTGTTTCTATGCAGTCCATCCTCAACACTCCTGCCAAAAGAATTTTCCTTTAAGTGCACACATTGCTGACTGGGGCCCTCCCCCCTACTCAAGTGGTAGGTATTCTATTCCCTCTGGATTAGTTTTTCAAGCCCTTCATTACATGGCTCCATCCTATTTTTCCAGCCTCAGTGAACACTGTAACCCCGCTGGCATACTCTGTCACACTGTAGATTGTCCCCTTTGCCCTATGGTCAAGCCTTACCACTGGTGATATCCAGAACCTGCACTTCCCTCCTCACTTCTCCTTCATAGAACACCTCTATTCTTTTAAGATACAACTTAAGTACCACTCTTTACAAAGCCTTTCCTGACCACTCCCCACTTCAGTGCTCTGCCTCCCAGATTCCCATAGGCTTAACTACTTTGTATTATTTTGTATATATCTATGGATGTACTTGTTATCCTCTATTACAACATAAGTTTGTTTTGTTGGGTTTTTTTAACAAGGCAGCAGGGCTAAGTGACTTGCAGCTAGTGTGTCTGAGACTAGATTTGAACTCAGGTCCTCCTGACTCCAGGGTTAGTGCTCTATCCACTGTGTCACCTGGCTGCCCATTCTATTACAATTTAAGCTTCTTGCATCTAGGGATTGTTTCATGGATTTATGCTCCCAGCAGAATGTCAAGTATATATTTGGAGCTTAATAAAATGCTGTTATTGATTTTCCTACTGCATCCTCCCCTTAACACTCAGATTTACATGATGCTGAAGTAAACCTCAAATCTTTCCTTCACCACAACAACCAATCAGTTGCTAAGTCCTACTGCTCTCCCTTCTGCAGAATCATTCATGTTTGCCATGCTCTATAAACTAACTAGCTACTACAGTAACTCAGGCCCTTATCTTAACCTCTTCCTTTGATTTCTTAATTGGTCTCACTATCACCAGTCTCATTCATCTTTCACATTTGTCAAAGCAATATTCCTAAGGCATATAAATCCCGTATTTAAAAAACTTCAGTGGTTCCCTTCAATATCTAAGATAAAAGATGATCACTCTAGCCTAGTCTTTAAAGTTTTCCCAATCAGGGTCTAATCTACCTCTTCAGTCCTACTTCACATTATTCCTTAACATTCCAGCCATATTCTACCCCATAAATCTAGTTTATTGGAGGACATATTTTCCCCAAAGTAATGAGAAGCCACATATTCTATTCTGGCATCTGGCTGTGCCATGTGTTTAGATGATAGCAGAACAGTAAGAATTAGAAAGGATAGCTCCTGCTTCCCAACATCTACACAAAACTTCCTTCCCTTATACCTAGGAACATACTCTCTTCTCTGCCTTTCAGACTTTCTTCTTTCATGACTCACTTCAAGGGTTACCTTCTCTCTGAAAACCTTCCTTATTCTTTCCCCTTCAAGTGATCACTGATCTCTCCCTTCATAAATATTCCTATAGATTTCTGATCTTTGCTTCATTCTTTTCACACCCGGTCTATAATATATGTACCTACACAGTGGCTAGTTAGGCCTAGAATCAGGAAGACTTAAGTTCAAATTCATTCTCAGAGACTTCCTCGATGTGTGACCTTATCAACTAACCTTTGCTTCAAATTCTTCAACTGTAAAATTTACTTACCTTGCAGGGTTATCATAAGGAGCAAATGAGAATATTTGTTTTTTTTTAATTTCTTAGAACAATGCTAGACATGTTGTAGGTGCTATATAAATACTTATTTCCTTCCCTTATCTCTCCCAATAGAATGTTAATTTTTTAAAGGGAATTATTAATTTTTCATCATTAATGATAGCAATAACATTTAAATAAAGCTTTAAAGTTCATAAAATGCTCAACATACATTAGCTCAAGTAATAATGCTTCACTATTTTTTGAAATGAATTCTAATGTGGGTTATTCTGTTGCCACTAAAATAGAACTGGTTAAAAATAAATGAACAGCTCAGTTCTGAAAATAAGCAAATATGTTGTCAAGTAAGCAAATATGTATTAGCCATTTCTATTATACGTATACATAAAATATAAAGTATTATGTATGTGTGTATATGTATGTATAGCTCCCTATAAATGCAACATGACATACTATCATAAAAACAAAGTAAGTTTAGGTGAAAACTTACCACTGGAGACCATCCAGAACCACTCTGATGAACCTGAATACATATGATAATTAAACATCATTTGTAAAATAGAACTCAAAAGCTTACAAAAAGATGAATGTTGATATCATTACATGTAATTAAAAAAATAAAAATGTATAAATTTCTATAGATTATTAGCATCCTTTTCCCCCAATATCAATGTTACCATGGCACTCAGCCAACCTCCTCACTGAAACCATTAATTCCAGGCACTGTGCTAGGTGCTACAGATATAAAGACAAACAAAAACCGAATCCCTTCTCTCAAGGAGCTTATGTTCCATGGGGAAACAGCATGAACACATATAGAGACATATAATGCATACAAAATAAATAAAAGGAAAAGTTAAGGTCATTTGAGGTGAAGGGGAGACAGAAGTAGCCAAATGAGTTCAGAAAAAGCTTCATGGAGGGGACACGAGCTGAACTCAGAAGAAAGCTAAGGATTCTAAGAGAAAATGATATTTGTCTTTCAATCTCAAAGAATACCTTAACATCCGAGAAATGATGTCATGATAAGCAGATAAGAACTGGATTTGAGTGGGGTATGGGGGTGGGTGGGAGGGACTGTGTTGTTACCAGCCTCACTTTCTCATCCAGAGTCATCTGGATCCAGTGGCCAGATATGAATCAGGAAGACTGGACATGGTCCTGGAGGCAAGGCAATCAATATGCCCAAAGTCATAGAGCTAGTAAGTATCAAGAGTCTGAGACTATATTTGAACTCCTAACCTCCTGACTCCAAGGCCAGTGCTCTACCCACAACCTAGCTGCCTCTAAGAAAGGATTAAGGGAAGAGGAAAAACTTTGTGTTTAGTAATAGAGGAAGGGGAAAGGTCCTCTATTATATAGGCCTAAACCCAAGGAGTTTTTTTAAATGAATGGCCTAAAAACTGTTTTCGTATAAATTAGTGGTTTTAGTGAGAAGGTAGTTTGAATCCAACCTTAGACACTTGACTCTTACTAGCTGTGTATACTTGGGCAAGTCACTTAAACCAGATTACCTCACAATCAGGGCTATCTCCAGTTGTCCTGATTCATATCTGGCCACTGGATCCAGATGGCTCTGGAGGAAAAAGTGAGGCTGGTGACTTAGCACAGCACCCCTTCACACAAATCCAATTCATGTGCTTGTCATGGTATTACCTCCCTGATGCCATGGTCTTCTTTGGAAATGAAAGACAAGCATTATTATCATTATTATTATTTTTATGTAAATAATGAGAGAATAATTGGATCTTTTCAATTGAATCCTCAACTTGGTGGTAAATTTTAGTTTTATATATAAAAGACGTTACAATAGAGAAACCAAAAGGGAGAGATTGGAGAAACAACATAAAGGATTGTGGATTGTGGCAAGAATAAAGCTCTTAAGGAGCAAGATGGGAGCACTATAAAAGAAAAGAGTAACAACTTTCATATTTCATCACTTATGATGAAATAATTTTAAAAATAAAAGACTACTAAATTATCAATTTAAGCACAATTAAACTTTTAGACAGATTGGCAGTCATTAGGACTTAAAAACATTAATTCCATTTCTTAATAGTTGCCTCTATGCTGTCACTAAATGGCAAAACTTATGGTTTGAATGGAGAGAGCAATCTTTTCATAGGTCGGGACTGTGGACAGTCAAACTTTGTTTACCTCTGGCTATGTAATCACAAATTTCTGAGTTTCTACTCTGAACAAAAATATTATCCCTTGAGTTATTATTTTTACTTCATAAAAACAAATTTAATGTGGATAATTCTTTAGAATAATTTAAGGAAGCTAAATAGGAAAACTGATGATTCCTCTTTTAAAAACTACTCAATCTCTTCAAGCTTCTTAATATTTATTCTCTTAAATGCAGTGTCAAAACTACCCCTATGGCATCCTTCCTCAGTTTGTATCAAAATCTCTGGCAGTTTACCAGAGGTTCTGATTTCTGGTTCTGAGTGACTTTATATTATCTCTTCTTTATTTCTTGCTGATAAGAAGGGAGACATCAATCAGTTTCTCACTGATTTTTCCCATGTTACATATAGCTTGAGTTCTATTCAAAGTTCTTTAAGCTATCACTAGGACATATAAGCATCTCATTTACAGTCAAGTCTCTTGAAAATCTTATTCCAGCTTCCCTAATCAAAGCTGTAAGTTCCAAATCACTTCTATATTTCTTATATTTTCTCTTTAGGAATCACTTCTGTACACTCTAAAATAGCTTTTTAGGATTTATTTTATGAGACTTCACTAAATTTACCATAGTTGACTCTTTTAGAATATACTTCAGCTGCAGGAAGAATTTTTTTAAAGAGAAAGTTAATGTCAAAGACAACAAATGATGGGAAGTCAATTTTAAAGTAACTAGGGAAAGACAGGCATCCCAACACATTGTTGGAAATAATGTGACTTGATCTCACCTTTCTGGAAAATAATTCAGAATTTACTAATAAAGGGAGCAAAATGAATATTGCCAAGCATCCC
The DNA here is from genome assembly GCF_037893015.1 of Macrotis lagotis. Classification (NCBI taxonomy): domain Eukaryota; kingdom Metazoa; phylum Chordata; class Mammalia; order Peramelemorphia; family Peramelidae; genus Macrotis; species Macrotis lagotis. The sequence continues at coordinate 13,318,646 of NC_133665.1, read as the reverse complement.
AAAGAGGTCAAATACAGAAAGGTATCATGTACCAAATTATTTATTGAAGGACTTTTTAATTAGCAAAGAACCAAAGATAAAATGAATGCCCAACTGGAGAGTGGTTAGCAAACTGTTTATAGATATGAACATTATGGACTATCACAATGCTGTAAGAAATAGAAATGTGAATTCAGAGAAGCATAGGAAGACTTGTGTGAACTGATGAAAAGTAAAGGAAGCAGAACTAAGAAAATAATGGCTTACTACAGTATAAATGGAAAGGACAACAAACCCTAAACTGAATGCTGTATAATTTTGATGATTAAGCTTTTCTCTGAAGACAAGAAAATAGAACTCCTTTCCTCTTTTATAGAAGTCAGAAACTCTTGAGTGTAGAACATCATACATCATGCCAGATTTGATTTAGTTCAAGAGATTTTTTCCCCTTTGCTTTTATTTTTTGTTACAATGTATAACTCTGAATAGAAAAGAAATATATTTAGAAATATAGGTGAAATCAAAAACCCTAAGATTTAAATGTTATAAAAGACAAATGAATAAATTATTTAGCAAAATTTGCCAGATTTAATACATTAATTCACATAAAGGTGTACATTAAATTACATAAATCCATAGTTCTAGTGTTTCAGAATACACTGTAGCATGTGACTTGGAAGAACATTCATAATTGTCTAAAAGAAGTCATACCTGTTCTCCCTCTAGTCCCATCATTTTGGGAATTGATGGTCCACAAATATCAATATCCAGCAAAGCAACCTAGAAATGATGGAGGAGTCACATTATTTACATAATAAGACATACAAACATTCTATGTAAAGTGAATGAGGGCAGAGGAGGAAGAATCATGAAAGGAAATAGCTAACAACCAATTTGGGATAATCTTCTAACTACATTCACCTTCTACAACTAGATAAGCAAAAAAGAAATATTAAATATGAAGAAACAAAGCTCACAATGTGCCTTACTGACATCAAAAACTATTTTGGACCTTAGTCTAGTCCTAAAATGATCTTAGACTGAATCCAGCTATTCTGACTCCTTTAAAATGTACTTGAATGAATGTAGACTGAACCTTGAAGTTGTCTAATAGGTAATAACCAGAGCCTGTTCCAGGGTTCATATCTAAAACTAAACTTCAATAAGAAGGCCTTTTGCAAAAACTTTTCAGAGTGAATTAGATATAATCTCAGAAGGTTTCCTAATACTAGGTAGCATTCTTTCCTCAAAGATAAAAGTTAAATAAAAAAAAAAACCTGTAAACCTTTGTAAAGGCAGTAAATAGTCATTCCTGAAAATTGTTTCCATTCTAACATGTAAGTCTTCCTTATAACTTTATTCTTGATCTTATTTTTTAAAATTTATTTATTTTGAAATTTACAATTTTCCCCCTAATCCTGCTTCCCCACTCCCACTCCTCCACAGAAGGCAGTCTGTTAATCTTTACATTGTTTCCATGGTGTACATTGATCTAAGTTGAATGTGATGAGACAGAAATCATATCCTTAAGGGGGGAAAAATAAAGTAAAAGAGATAGCAAAATTACATAATAATATGCTTTTTTTTAAATTTAAGGTAATACTTTGTTCAAACTCCACAATTTTTTCTCTGGATACAAATGATATTAAGGTTGATCAGTACCCCCATGTTGCTGTTAGGGTGTACAATGTTCTTCTAGTTCTAATCATCTCATTCAGCAACTTGATCTTATTTTTAATTCAATGTTAGCTTCTTGATCTTTTCCATTCCTCTTATAAAATATATCACATATTGTTTACAGTTTGTACAATATTCATAAAATAGATCACTTTTCTAACTCTAGTTCCCTCTGTTGGTTCACCAAAACACAAGACTATGGGGGCGGCTAGGTGGCGTAGTGGATAAAGCACCAGCCCTGGAGTCAGGAGTACCTGGGTTCAAATCCGGTCTCAGACACTTAATAATTACCTAGCTGTGTGACCTTGGGCAAGCCACTTAACCCCATTTGCCTTGCAAAAACCTAAAAAAAAAAAACCCAACCAAACAAAAAAAAAACACAAGACTACAATGGACCAGATAATTGCCTTTGTCATCTCAAAGATCATAGATTTAAATCTATAAGACAACTTAATAGTCATCTAGCCAAATATATATGTATATGCATTTATATGAATGAATGAATTGAGCACTTATGCTGTGCTGAATCCTGAGGATATAAACTGAAAACAGTTGGCTTTCAAGAAGCTCATGTTCTTGATCTGTGTGTGTGTGTGTGTGTGTGTGTGTGTGTGTATGTATAAGTTTATACATATGTACAGCTTCACATGATTATTTTACACATATGAAACTCAAATGACCCAACTTTCCCATCAAAAAATCAGGATATAGATTTCTAACTCACATATGCCCCATTGTTATTTAAACATCTGAGAGGTAATGTGATTCAATGTTCTATAATTATCATTTAAGTGCTAAAAGCATTATAAGATTTATGAAACCTTATTTTTGCATTCAACTACAACTTAAAAATTGGTTTGCCTGCTTTCCTACTATTTTATAGATGTCTAAGGGTACTAAAAATAATACTTTCACTATCTACTCACCTCAGGTTGTTGTAAGAAAGCAATCTGTAAACATTAAAGCACTATAGAAATTTAAGTTATTATTTCTATTAATATGGCAGCAATGAGAAACTGACAGGTTATAATAAGTTGGTTTTGAATAGGGGCCCTCCAAAAAAAACAGTGTGCTTGCTATAAATGACTAACTTAACTCAACTGAGAAAGGCTCATCCCTAAAAGGTTGATTATCTAGTGATTACTTTTTACAGACACAGTAACCAATAAAGACCACAATACTCCATCACAATCTGTTCAGAAGAGGGAATACCTATTCACAATATAGGTATAGATGAGATGCTAAGTGATACAAGACTGAAATATAAGGGGTATTCATAAAAAAGAGATCACTGGATTTGCTAAGTCTAATAAGCTGAATTTCTCTCTACACATAATGTCCCTTGGTTTCAGAGAAAAGATGTTCAATCTGTGGTTGAAAGGTTCTGTGCTAAACTATCTGGCTGTTGATGGATGGAATCTGGCATTTCAATGAATGCCTCTAAAAAGTGACTTACCTAAATAAGGTACAAAGACTGTCACTAAACTTGTAGATATAAACTTGTATATTAGGCAACTCTGTACAAGACTACTTATATAAATAAAATTCACTCTGCTTGCTTGTTATGGATAGGGGATTAGGTATTCTTTTCTTAAACCTAAAAAACAAACCACAATGAATTTACCCCAAAATTCCAGAAGCTTAATTCACCAAACTTATAGGTTGGTGAAACAATAAATTTAGTATTTTGTGAAATGATTTAAAATAAGCCAGAGTACATCAAAAATAACATCAACAGAATGTAATACTGCAAATAAGTAAAGGGAATCAGCATCTATTTTTATTACAAAAGTTCAAAGTTTCTTGAGCAGAACCAAAAGAACACTGTATATATTGATAGCAACACTGTGAGATGATCAACTACAATAGATGCAGCTCCTCTCAGCAGTTCAGTGATCAAGGGCAATCCTGAAAGATCTGATATGAACAATGCTATCCACATCCTGAGGGGGGAAAAAACTTTGGAATGTGAATGCAGAGCAAAGCAAACCCATATTCACTTTAAAACTTCTTTTATATTTTCTCTTTCTCATGGATTTTTTTACCTCCTCTTAGTTCTAATTTCTTTTTCACAACATGACTAATATGGAAAAATGCTGAACACAATTGTACATATATTGTTCCCAGTCATGGGGAAGGGGAAAGGAAAGGTGGTAGAAAAATGTAGAACTCATAAAACTGCAAATGGATGAATGTTAAAAACTACCTTTGCATGTAACCAGAGAAACGAAATAAAATAATAAAGGGGAAAAAAAGTTCAAAGCTTCCAATCAAGAACTTAAGTAAGCATCAGTGTGGATCTTTCCAAGTTTTTAAATGCTCCCTACCTGTTGATTTTCATCTTCTGCTAGGCCATGAGCAAGATGAGCACTGAAAGTACTTTTGCCAACACCACCCTTCCCGGATAAGACCAAGATTTTGTGTTTCACAGTTCTCATTTTTTCTTTGATTTCCCCTATTGCTGTAGAAAACAACATTTCAGATAAGGTATAGCTTAGAAACAAGGGTGCCCTCCCAGCCATCAGGCCCCTAAAAGTGGCAGCTTCCCAGGTTCACCACCTTACTCCAGGCCCTGGTCTCACCAGCAGGGTCTAGTCTTCACTGTCTCTTTCAAGTCTCAGCCATCAAGGATACAATAAATGTCTATTACTCCGCTAGTGGTAAGAGTATAAGAAATGTTTCATTCATTCATTCACTATTAAGCGCGGAGGATACAAAGAGTCAAAAAGTACCCACCTCCAGAGGAGGCACCATATCATGGGGGGATGGAGGGGAGATGTGCAGTGTGAGAGACTGGGGAGGCACAGAGAAAAAAAGAGAGTGGAGGGAGAGAAGAGAGAGAAGGCGAGAAGGAGAGAAAGAAAGGGAGAGACACAGAGAGAGAGAAAGAGAAAAAGAAGAGAGGAGAGAGAGAGAGAGGGAGAGAGGGAGAGACAGAGAAAGAGAAAAAGGAAAAAGAAGAGAGGAGGGAGAGGGAGGGAGGGAGAGAGAGAGAGAAAGAAAGGGAGAGAAAGAAAGAGAAAAAGAGGGTAGAGAAAGGGAGAGAGAGAAAGAGAAAAAAGAAGAGAGGAGGGAGAGAGAGAGGAGGGAGAGACAGAGAGAGAGAAAGAAAAAGAGAGGAGAGAGAAGGAGGGAGGGAGGGAGAGAGAGAGAGAGAGAGGGAGAGAGAGAGAGAGAAAGAGAAAAAGAAGAGAGGAAAGAGAGGGAGGGAGGGGGAGGGAGAGAGAGGGAGAGGGAGAGAGAGAGAAAGAGAGAGAGAGAGAGAGAGAGAGAGAGAGAGAGAGAGATAGAGGGGAGAGAGAGAGAGAAGGAGAGAAAGAAAGGGAGAGACAGAGAGAGAGAAAGAGAAAAAGAAGAGAGGAGAGAGAGGGAGGGAGAGAGAGAGAGAAGAGGGGAGAGAGAGAGAAGGAGAGAAAGAAAGGGAGAGACAGAGAGAGAGAGAAAGAGAAAAAGGAAAAAGAGAGGAGGGAGAGGGAGGGAGGGAGGGAGAGAGAGAGAGAGAAGAGGGGAGAGAGAGAAGGAGAGAAAGAAAGGGAGAGACTGAGAGAGAAAGAGAAAAAGAAGAGGAGAGAGGGAGGAAGGGAGGAAGAGAGAGAGAGAGAGAGAGAGAGAGAGAAAGAGAGAGAGAGAGAGAGAGAGAGAGAGAAGAGGGGAGAGAGAGAGAGAGAGAAGAGGGGGAGAGAGAGAGAGAGAGAAGAGGGGGGGAGAGAGAGAGAGAAGAGGGGGGGGGAGAGAGAGAGAGAGAGAGAGAAGAGGGGGGGAGAGAGAGAGAGAAGAGGGGGAGAGAGAGAGAGAGAGAAGAGGGGGGGAGAGAGAGAGAGAGGCAAGAGGGGGAGAGAGAGAGAGAGAGAGAGAGAGAGAGGGGGGGAGAGAGAGAGAATGGTGCGTGTGTGGGGGAGGGGTGCGCGCGCAGACTGGGGCCCCTCTACTGAAGTTCTAAAGCCTGCCCGGGTCCCCACGTGCCTCTCGGGCGCCCCCTCTTTTCCTCCTCGACTCCCTCCTTTTCCCCGACCCTCCTCTCGGGGACCCCTCCCCCGCCCCCGCCCCCGCGCAGTCCTCACCCGGGTCGGCGGCGGCGCCAGCCCCGGAGGCGCACAGGCGCTGGTTCGGGCATCCCTGACACGAGGCCCCGCTGCCCGCCTGGGCACTGCCGGCTCCGGGGCAGTCTGGGGGGACAGAACCACTGTTAAGGCCCTCCCGGCCCTCGCCACGCGACGCCCCCTCCCGGCCCGGCTTCCCCTCCCGGGCTCACCCTGCGGAGCCTCTTCCATGCCGACTGCTTGGCGGCCGCCGGAAGCAGCCGCGGCTGCGCTTCCGGTCGGCGGCGCCACATTCGAGCCGACGCGAGCCGGAGAAGGCCCGGAGCCGACGGCCGCTCGTGCGCACGCGCGGGGGGCAGGCGCGGCTGGGGGAGGAGTGCTCGGGGGCAGCCTCCAGGGCGTGGCTAGCCCTCTTCTGCAGTCTCCAGGCCGGACCCAGGGTTCCCACCGGTCTGACCCTCGAGTTCTTTCTGAACCATCCACTCTGGAGATAATCTCATTTTAATTTTTTTAAAGATTTTATTTATTTTGAGTTTTACAATTTTCCCCAATCTTACTTCCCCCACCCGCCACAGAAGGCAATTTGACAGTCTTTCCATTGTTTCCATGGTATACATTGATCCAAATTGACTGTGATGAGAGAGAAATCATATCCTTAAAGGAAGAAACATAAAGCATAAGGGATAACAAGATCAGACAAAAAGATATCAGGTTTTTTCCTATAATTTTCTAGTTTTAATTTTTAAAACCCCAAGCTCAAGAACACTGGCCCAGAGTGCTGTCAGATCACCTCCTCGGGCGCCACCAGGTGTCAGCCTCGAGCTATCAGGGTCAAGGAGGAATGGCTTGGCAGCCGGGCATTGGAAACTGCTTTAATATTCGAATCATAAGATTTAGAGCGGACATAACCCAGAACTCCATTTTACAGGTGCCCCTCTAGCAACGGGCAGCATTGGCATGAGAATCCAAGTCTTCTGAATCAAGTATCCTTTCCTAATTGCACACCTGCCCCTAAACCAAACCAATCTGAAGCATTATAGAGAAACAGGGCCATAGAGTACATTCTAAGTCCCTCTAGTCCTTTGCCATCCAACAAATATTTGATTCGAATAGATCTTAGATTGTATATTGTGTTAGATTAATTATCAATTCTGTTCAACAAACATTTATTAAGCTCCTACTGTGTGCCAAGTTGGAGAAGGAAGTGGCAGGCTGCTCTAGCATCTTTGACACGAAAATTCGGGGCCACAAGAGTCAGACACAACCGAATCGACTACACAGCAGTGGCTCTGATGCTGGATTCTGTGGCTACAAAGACCAAAATGAAACAAACCATTCCCCCAAGGAGTTTGAAGTTTTATTGGGGGGAAACAATAGGTACATTGAAATAAAAAATAAAAGATAGACAAAGAAATTTTAGGAGAAAGACTGAGGATGTTTAGATAGGCTTCCTTTATTTGGAAGATGATGATTGATCTTGTAAGAACTTAGAGTAATAGAAATGAGGAGGGAGCCTATCTGCCTCCTCCTAGTCACTAAGGCTCAAAATCTAGACACTAGAACAAAAGTTAATGGATGAACAGGTCCAGTCAGAAGTTTAGTCTCTGATATCTATTCACTGTGAGTAGACATCATTTGCCCAATGATTAGACTGGACAAGTCATTAAACCTCTTAATGAGCTAAACCAGGGGATCCAATCTCTTTTTTTTTTTGTCCCTGTAACCTTTGACTTTTACGAAAACATCTCATATCTCATTCAACATGAAAAGATATAAATACCGGCATTTACCACGAATCTACATATAAGAAATAAAGCAAGATTAATTACTTTCAATAGGATCATATAGCTTTTTGCCAAATCTTGACAATCTCTTTGTTCTGGGTATTCTACAAACACAAGGTGAAGATCCCCCATTCTTTCTAAGAATAAATTTTTTTGGAGAGAGAGTACTGCCATGCTTTGATGGAGGGAATTTCCTTCTCTAATAGTTCTCTCTCAGTCCAGCTTCTATCCTTTAACTTCATCACTTTGCACAATTCTCAGAACTTAATAAATGTTTTCTGCAACCTCCAATCTAAATGTTTGCAGATCAACTGATTGATTGCTCAAGATACAGTTGATAAGGACCTTAATTAGGGTGGGAGTCAGCTAAGTGAATAGAAGGGGCTAGATTCAAATCGTATTGTGGAAGTAAGGATTAAAAATCCCTAGTAGATACTATATATGAACAACAGAGATGTAGCATTATTCAAAAAAAACCAAACATATGCTTTCTCCATGATTTTATCTTGTATTTTAATGGAATGTCAGTAGTCAACGATGGATAAAGTGCCTTCAAATACATGTGGAAAGTCAGCCATCTGAAAATAGTGGCATTTTCAAGGTTCATGATCCCTTATGACATACAAAGAGAAATGTTGATTTTGTCTATATCCTCAAATCCAGCACAAAACTAAATCTAAGTGGAACTTCACAAGGACTGCATGAAAGAAGAAAAGGATTCCCAGTACCAGAAATCTCAAGGTACCCTTTGTTCCTATGTTCTCTATACATGTACCTGACTACCTTTATGCTTTTAAGTTTGACCTTACTTTTCATATGACCTTGTGTAATTCAAGGGGAAAATGTGTCCTAGTTTGGGAGGATTGTGTTGTGTCAACTGTTCCCCATAATTGAAGGAAAAATACTCTCTTTGTTCCAAAACTCCCAAATTCTCATTTTTGACAGTAGCACTAAGGCTAATCAAAGATGAAATGTAAATTCAAATCTGTTTGCCTACTCCAGGACACCCAAGGAAATAAAAAATCCTTCCAGCCTAGACTGGAAGAATCTCAACATAAACTTTCAATCTAGAAGAGAAAAAAATATATTTTAAAAGGGACCCAATTCTGTCATCCTGAGCTACTCCCATTAGTCATCTCTGCTAACCAAAAAGATTCTCCCTCTATCATATTTCAGTAAGCAAATGCATTCAAAATCTTCAAATTATTTTTAATAGGAAAATTCCAGTCATTTATCATGGGATCATAGATCTAGAAGGGAAAGAGACTTAGAGGTCATTCTAGTCCAATCCTCTCATTTAGCATATGAGGAAAATGAGACTTAGAGAGGTAAAGTGATTTACCCAAAGTCATCAAGAGTCAGGATTTCAACCTAGAACCTCTGACTCCAAATCTTGAACATTTCTTGTCTATTTCTGAAATTCCTATATACTTTGTAGCAATAAAGATACTATAAAGTAACATTACTTTCATATATGAACAGTTTGGCTTCTGAAAAGGGCAGAAAAAGAACATTTCTATAAGCACTTTTGAGAACATAAGAAGAAACAGTATCTCCAATAATATATTGAGACATAAAATCTATTTTAAGAATCCCTTAGTGATCTGTTCTACATGTGAATAGACCTGTGTGAAGGCAGAACAATAAATAAAATAATGATGACTTCAGGGTATTGTAGTAATTTTCATGTAATTTTTTTTAAAGAATTTTGAACAGTATAACTGAGAAATTGGAAATCAAATAACTATTTAGAGGTTATGGGAAGACCATTGTTTGTCTTTCCTTCTTGAAGAACATGACATCAGGGAGATGATGCCATGACAAGCAAATAAATTGGATGAGGGAGGGCGTACTTACACCTCCAGAGTCATCTGAGTCCAGTGGCTAGCTAGATATGAAGCAGAACAACTGGAGATGGCCCTGTATACAGTAGGAGATCTTGGACTTTTTAAGTTATGGTCTTTAACATGTCTCATTTTAACTGAGCAAACTTATTCATACAGGTAGGTAAGAAAAAAATAAATAATGGCTATTTTTTTATAGTTAAAAAAAATCAATCTGGAAGGGGAAGAATTTCAGGGTTTCTTACCAAAACATATGTATCTCTTTTTTTGGAGAGGTTTGAGAGATCATGGATGTCGGAAAACATGTCCAGGTGTTCATATTTTTTGTCATATGACTAGGAAATTGAACTATTGAATAAATATATGTTTATTCCTGTTTTTTCCTCTTTCTTAAATATATATATATACATATATATATATATATGTATATATAAGAATTCTTGTTTTTTACTTTGTAATTAGATAAATGGCTTATATCTTTCCAATTCCTTTTGAAAAATGCTTAATAAAATTCACTGACTGACATACTGAATCTTGTCATATTGACTCAGTTTGTGTAAATGGAAAACATACCAGTAGGGGCTCACCCCCATTATCCCATAGGGCCCTGAAAAAGAGTATGAATTGTAGCCACATGGTAGGGCCTGTGACCACTCCTCTAACATTTCCTCCTCTTCAAACACAAACTCTAGAAAGACCTCAAGGCATATTGATATGAAGGAAAGGTTGCAGTCAGTGTCACAGTTCAAAAAGAAAAGGGGAGTATGAATGACATTCTGTATGACATAGCTGTGAACTAAACTGCCTCCATGGGTGAACTTTTATGGCCAAAATACTTTTCTAGCATATTAGACCACTCTGTATTATATCTGGTTTCTCCAGAATACCAATTTTAAAATATGCAGAGGGTCACTTAAAACCATAGCTATCAAGGCCCAACCAGTGAGTATACTTTTGTCTCTAGTCAGCCAACAGAACACAATTAGTTTTAAAGCAAAGGGATTTAATGACATAGTAAAAATATAATAATAAGCGTGGTAAGAAAATTTGAAATAGAACATTCCCTCTATAAACTAAGGACACAGTTCTATCAGATAGGAGCAGGATTCATGCATAGGGGTAATGTATAAGAGGCACACATAAGGAACATTCACAGACAGGCCACATTGTTGAGGAGCAACTCACACTTCTGAAGCTAGAGAACCACCAATATCTTCTGGTGGTATCTCTTTACTCACCTATCAGAAGTTCAAGTTCTCAGAAGTGAGAACCTAAGTTCCAGCTGGAGGCAAAGCTGAAAAGCAAGTAGAAAATGGATCCAAGATTAGATTAAATTGTGTCTATAATAGCTATTGTAGGGAGGGGTGTAGAGTGGGGAACCATTGAAAATTTTCATGTGTTAGTCTTATATTCCCAATTAGACTGTGAACTCTTTAAAGGAAGAGCTCTATCTTATACCTTTCCTGCATCCAACAGGAAATCTATCACAGGTTTGATTCCCCTAGTGAAAACCACCTTGCTGATTTATTTAAAGAAAAGGAGTGGGCACTATGTGAAGCAATATTTTTATACAATTATAAGGTTCAGAGGAGGTTGCAGTTTGTTATTTTTGTTGCTGTTAAAAATGTCTCTATTATGTAAAGCTTCTTAATGATAAAGACAATTTTGGCTTTTTTTTTAATCCCCAATGCTTAATCCAGTATTGGGCACTTAAAAATTCTTGTTGATCAATTGATTTTATATATATATATATATATATATATATATATATATATATATATATATATCTTTATTGTAAATTTGATGAAACAAAACAGAAATTACTATAAATAGTGAAATATTGCAGCAGATTTCTAAATCTGGCAGTTTTCACAGAATTTGAGAACTAGAAGTTACCCCACAGGCCACTGATTTCCCTTATTTCTCATCCAGTTTTTGCTTGATGACTTTCCGAGGTAGTCTATTCTACTTTGGAATATCTTTAATTGCTATAAAGTTTTTTCTTATATTTAGTATAACTCGATAGCTTCCACTCATTGATTTTCTGGGACCAAGCAGATCAAATTTAATACCCTTTCCCAAAAGCAGTACCTCAACGCCTTGATTTCCCCTAAATCTTTTTTGTTCCAGTCTAAATATTCCTAGTTTCTTCAAACAAATTTCATATGAAATCTCAAGATTTTCAATTATCTTGGATACCCTTTCTTGATACTCTTTAGATTATCAATGTGATTCCTAAAATGTAGTGCTCAAAAGTGAAATGGTACTACAGGTATAGTCAGAGAGGTCCAAATATATTGAGATTGTCATTTTCTTTGCTTACTTAATGCAGCCTAAAATAGTATTGGATATTTTTTTGCTAGCTGTATTCCATTATTGAGAAATATTGTTAACTATCCACTAAAATCTCTTGCATTTTTTCATGTGAATAGAGTCACATCACTCCCATTGTTTTTTTTTAAATTTTTATTTATGAACATATTGCCTTCCCGATAACATTTAAGCTCTTTGTGCTGTTAAAACACTTTCATTTTTGTCTTTGAGGCTCCAGTGTTTTTAGTACAGTACAGGGAATAAATAGTAAGGATGTAATAACTGTTCATTGGTGGATAAGATGATTTGTAACTCCTTTAATACTTATGGTTTGGAATATGTTTTATGTTATCATTAAGAGTTTGCAGTTTTTCTTTTGAAAACTTGATTTATATCTTTAGATGAAATAATTACTGGGTAATATCTCATATGACATACTTGTGTCTATCTGTTTATTTTGTATATTTTGTATATATATATATATTTTATATATTTTATATATATATATATTTATTTGTATATATTTATATTTATTAGTGATGCTTGATACAAAAACTTTTTTCACTGAATGATTTTTCTTCTAATTTTTCATTTTTAAAAGCTTTTAAATCCAATGTAGTAAAAATTATCTATTTTATTTTTAACTCTCACTTGGTTCCAAATGTTCTCTCCCTAATCATAATTTTGAAAAGAACTTGTTCTCACTGTATTCTAATTTGGGGGGGCTAATTTTTTTATATCTAGATCACTTGCCCATTTTCAGCATATTATAATATATAGCATAAGATGTTGGTCTAATTTTATTTGTCAAGCTCCTTTTCAGTTTACCCATCAGCTCATTTCAATAATTTGAAGTTTGGGGGGTTTATTTATTAAAGATTGTACCACTTTTTGATTACTTCTGTTTCTTGTTTTTTCTAGTTTAAGAAAATATTCTCTTAGAATTTTACTTAGTTCTAAACTTATAAATTAATTTATATAGTGATGTCATTTTTATTAAATTAGCACAATCTAAATCATGAGCAGTGAATATTTTCCATTATTTTTCTCCCTTTATTTTCATAAGGAATATTATTTTATGGTCTTGCATTTATCTTGATAAGTTAACTTTGGATACTTGATGAATTTTATAATTGAATCAATTGAATATTTCTTATTTAGTCCCAGCTTCTGCTATTACTATATATAAATGCTGATGATTTGGAGGAATTTATTTTTTGTATCCTGCTACCATGCTGAGGCTATTAAGTTAAAGTTATTGTCTCATATAGGTCCTTTTTGTCTGGGATTTGCTATGTAAGCCCTCCTACAAACAGGGACAGTTTGTTGTCCTTTTGTCAATGGTTGTTCCTAAGTGTGATAAAGTAGATAGCACACTGGACTGAAGACAAGGAAACTCAATTCGAAAACATCCTTAGAATCTACTTAGTTGTATTCAAGACACTTCACCTCTCTGTGCCTTGTTTTCTTCCTCTATGAAATGAGGGGGTTGTCCGGCACATTCTCTGTATCTTCTAGTTCATTCAATTTGCATATTTGATAAACGCTTTACCTATCCCGGTTTGTCTAATATAAGGTCTCAATTTTTTTTCCTATAATAGACCAGAATTGAAATCTGATAAAGCCTATGGGACTCTTCTCAGAATGTTTTTGCCCCTCAAAATGGAAGGAAATAGCAAATTTCAGTTAGAAGTCAGTGAAAATACAGATATATATTTTCCCATTGAAGCTCATAGACTCCCTGGAATATATACATAGAGAAATTCCATGGATTCCTTGAAGGTTCTATGGACTTCAAGTTAAGAATCCCTCAACCTAGAAGGTCTAATTAATGATCTATTCCTGATAAAAAGCTGTGCTGGCCCCTTTGACTCCTATTTTCTTAATGACCACCTTTTTTAAAGAGGTTAATTCTCTCATAAACATATTCATTTTAGAATTTTGCTGGGAATCAAAAACAAGCTTGTAAATTTCATTATCTTTTTGTTTTGAAATTTAGGACATTTTCCATTCTCAAGTTCTCATTTGGGGGGAGAGAGTTTGCAAGGCATAGAGGTTTGGTGACTTACCCAAAGTCACACACCTAGGTAATTAAAGTGTTTGAGGCTGGATTTGAACTCAGGTCCTCCTGACTCCAGGATTGGTGCTTTATTTACTATACCAACTAGTTACCCCCTCAAGTCCTCTTATATTGATTCTATTCTCTATAATTAAAAAAATTTAAATTGTATTGATACATTTTATTTTTACACGAGTTACATTTCCCAAAGAACCCCTTCCTCTCTGCCGTTTCCCAGAGAGCCATCTTTTATAATTAAGTATAAAGAAAGGGGGGAATAAACTTGGCAAAACAAGAATATATCAAAAGTTTTTTTGATGTATTGTGCCATATATTCATTTTTCTTGATTTGTGCGATGTAAATACCTGAAATTATTGAGAGGCAATTTGATGTTCTCTTACATTTTCCCCTTTCCTACCTCAGTCATACTTAAAGGGATTGTTACATTGTTTTCCCACAAGTTCACTTCCACATGTAACATGGTCTCTGAAGGAGTTACTCCTGTTCTGCAGGACTTGGTATGTCAGTTTTCAGATAATTTACTGATGGGGCTCCTTGATCTCATAGATCATTCCTCCAGGCTGCACTGGAATATCATCCAGCTCAGCTATGGTGGCTACAATAGTTTCTGCCATGGATCCACTTCTGGACCTCTAGAGCCAACCTCCATTAAATCATATCCTAGTTCATTCTAACACTTTTTCATCTAAGAGCAGGAAAGAAAACTCAACAAAATAAAAGCATCAACTTGGCCAGCATTCACAGGTTACATGGTTCACGGGCCTTTCTCCCCATCTGTAGACTTTACAGTCTGACATTTCCTCAACCAAATGCACCCAGAATGAAGAAAGACTAAATCAACCAATGTCTTTTTTTATGCACACCCAATTCCAACTCACCAGTCCATCAAAACTATTTTTATTTACCATAAAATAAGCAGACAGGAAATAGTCAGAAAATATATGTGTGTATACTCTGAAGTAAAGAGCATGGTTCCTTTATTCCACATCATTATGAACTTCCAAAAGCAAGTTCACTAAACATGTATAAGGATCCTTTGTATATGCTCCTAAGACTGATCCCTGTTGATTAGTGCCCCTTTATAATTATTTTGTGTTTCGTCTGTCTAAAAGCAAATTTTGTCCTGTTCTTTCCAATGAAAAGAAAATTCTTGGCAGAGAAGAAGCAGTCAAAATAAGAGTTGGGTAGTTCTACCTTCTTTCCCTTCTCTATTATCCTCATACTATGCACCTCTGAACTGTGATCATATTTCTTCTTTGACCTCATTATTTTTCTCAATATAGCTTAAAAATTTTTATTTTAGTGCCATAGTAAATTGGCAGGTCAAAGTGGTTACCTAGAAAACTCTGAGAAATTATGACACTTTTTTTCTCTTATTATAACAATCACATTCTTGAGAGTCTAGATTTTTCTCCTGACTGACCTGTAAAACATTCAATTTATCCTTGAATAGTCATTTCATTTTCCAAGTGTTCTGGGTAATAATGCCTCACTATACTATAATATTTAGAAGACTCCTTTCCTTAAATCCCTTTCTCCAATCTCAATAAAGGCATAGGTGGAAGGCTTATCAAATGGGCAGACAGCATAAAGCTGAAGAGGATGCATCCCCTTATCTGCATGAACTCTTTTTCTAGGGAGCAGGACATAAATATGGACTCATTAATCAAGAGAAGAATTTAAGATTAATCTTTTTTTTTTCATGGCATCAGCTTTTTTGGAAACAAAAACAAAACCCCCAAACTTTAAAAAGGCAGACATTGATTACTCCATGAAAACTTTATTGTATTTCATGGATGATGTACCTTAAATAGGAATTGCACCAACATCATTCACAAAATCCTTCAAGCGAGAAATGATGAGAATTTCCCTCACCCTCTCCCCTGCAATCCCTGATGAGCTGAGTAAGCACACAGCTTGTTCTGGAACACAGAAAAGTTGGCCACTATTAGTAATAGATTGATTGCAAAATACTAAGTATTTTTCTTCTGATCTCCTTTGTTCTTCTTGGGCATCTGGGATTGAACTTGAGTTTTCCTTTTTCAAACCATGCCTACTGTTAGTACTTTGAGGGCCATGACTGGGAACCTTTTATTTCCCAGAGTTCATGCCTGAGTTCACAGTCAGTGTTGACTGCCAAGAGCAACCATCTGGAGTCACCCTGCTGTACCAGGAATGGTCAAATTGTGAATCATGGACTTTCTTTAACCAAGGCTAAAAGAAAATACCATTAGGCTTTCATTCATGGTTAGAACTGAGGGGAAGTTTTAAGGAATTGAAAGGAAAGGTTAGCAAAAAAGAAAAGAAAAGAATAACCCTCTTGGATAGAGTTTATGAAACCTAAACTTTCTTCCCAGATTTAGTGAGTATATAAACTCACTGAAGTTGCAACTGATTCTCTTGAACTTTCTTTGTCTAATTACCCACTCCATTTAGTCACTTCACCATCTGGTTTTCATTCCCAAAATGATACTGTTGTCTCATATGTAGTAGTGTAGCTATCAAATGCTCTGATGGTATAGAAAGATGTCTGGAGTAATGAAAATGAATCCCAAGAAGGTATACCTGAACCTTAGGTGTAGCAGAAGAAGTAGACCAGGTCATTGATACAATCAGTGATGGTGTAGATAGACATGTCAAATTGACTGATCAATTTTGAAAATCATAATTGTATATGTGTGTTGTCTATGAAACACTGGGAATAAATAGCCAAATAAGGGTCTAGGAAGGTTTCAGTTGCTGAGATGAGTTGGACTAATAATAGTTCCTCATGTCCCCCTATGTATTGGTCAAGAGTTCATGTGTTCCTGAGGCAGATAGGTTACATAGTAGATAGAGTTCTAGACCTAGAGTCATGAGAACTGGAGTTTAAAATCTGGCTTCAGACATTTACTGTGTGACCCTAAGCAAATCACTTAATTCCAATTGCCTCTCCCTCAAAAAAAGAGTTCATGTGTTCAAGTGTATTTGTGGGTCTAAAGTCAGATTGTATACTGCTCTGGAACCCAGATTCATAGTAAAACAAAGATAAAGCCTGAGAAATAATGATAGGCTCAACAGTTTTAATCTAAATCTGAGTATCTGATTCAATCCTTCAAAATTCAGACTAATTTTCAGTTTTCAAATATATAATTTCAACCCAATGGTTATCTAATGCAATAATCTATTAATAAGAATCACTGAAAAATCAACTTCACACAATTCTAAAACAAAACCACTCACCACCTTTCTTGTTCTATTTCAAAGAAGAAATTGTTGGAAAAAATTTCTCTTCATTTTATCTCTGCCTCCTCCAAAATTGACAGTTTCACAAGATAGATCTTAGACTTTTGAAGTGAAAGGAACCTGAGAAGTAATCTTTTTAAAATATTTTTTTAATTTCTTTTTTTATTTAAGGCAATGGGGTTAAGCGACTTACCCAAGGTCACACAGCCAGGCAATTATTAAGTGTCTGAGCTCAGATTTGAACTAGCTGCCTAAAGTAATCTAATCAAGACATTCAAAGGGTGAACTTTATATAGCTTTCCCATACAAAGACTATCTATCCACTCCTTAATTGGGAAGCATTACTGAGAGGCACCCTGGTCTAAAGGTTTTGGAGCTAACCTGAGAAACAAGAAGAGTTGAATTCTTCTTCCACCTTGTATGCCTACTGACTATATATAGCAAGTCATTTAGATTGTCAGGATCCTAGACAATTCTCAAATGATATAAATAGGTGAAAAATAACTGGTCAAAGAAGTTCTGCTACTTTTGGAAGGGAACTTGGAGGTCACAAAAACATAACGGCATCCCCCTTTAAGTTTCAGTTACTCACCACAAAGACTGAAGGTGTAAAGGAGAGAGTGAACGTGAGTAATTGTCCTTGATGAATTTAATTTCTTTGCACTAGTGGGGAACAACAGGTGTGTGATTTGCATATAATATTAGACATCTTTGATATATTGCATATATGTATGCATATAGAAGGGAATTACATTCTGATTTTATAGATCTTATATGTATCCATTTACATGTTATTCTTCAACTCCCATTAGAATACTCTCACATACACACATACACACACAGGCAAGCACACACACATACCACACACACACACACACACACACAAACATACAAACACACCAACACCCCCTCACACACATATATACCTTAAGGGCAGGGAATGTTTTTGTATTTTTTTTGTTTCTCCAGCTCATAGCACAGTACATACATGATAAAGCTTACAATAAATGCATATTGAACTTCCAGGTCATGTAAGCAAATTTCTCCATTTTGTATTAAAGATAAAACATCTTTAGCTGATTCTAGAACTAGGATAACCAGAATCCAAAATAAGGTTTTAACCCCCACCCCAAAACCCCATAAACTGACTCTTACTTAATCCTCAGTTTATTCAACACACCCACACTACCTCCCATACTACCTCCACCTCCCATACCACCATCAACAGGACTGCACTAGTAGCCTCAGGGACCTGACATAGGCTTACAACAAAATTCACCTACACACTTTGGTCTCCCTCCCTGGTTCCTGAGAGAACCTGATTGCAGGCTGCAGAAATTTTCTTGGGTCATTGATGACGGGAAATGGGTGGTGCCATCAGAGAAAGAGTCATGAAAAACTCATGACTGATCCCAGAGGTGTAAAGGCTCAGACTTTTAATTCATAGGCCTGCCAAGTTCATCATAGGCCTGTAGAGTTCATATATTTTTAGAACACAAACAGCTCACATATTAAAATCATCTAGTGAGTAGTGAGCTACTTAAAGGAAGACTGAATAACAAAGTTTGAGACAAGAATGCCTGAGGGAAAGAGAGAAAGGAAAGGAAAGCAAGCAGTCATAAGAAATGACAGGGCTTAGACTCAAGGTGGTCCAGCAAGGAAGGGCATGTGGATCAAACTTTTATAGAATCTTGTGCACTTCCTGTGTGGGCAGGAACAGGGGAAAGGGAATCAAAGAGTGATCACTCTTCTACATGACTGGGTTCAGGCACCCACTTTGGAAGATTGAAATGAGGAAGCTAGAGGAGGAGTAGAAAGATGGGTTGAGGTTTCTTTTACAATTCAAATTTACATTTAACAATGGAGAGTTTTATTTTTATATATTTTATTGTTTTCCAATTATATACAATAGTAGTTCCTACCTATCATTTTGTAAGATTTTGAGTTTTACAATTTTCCCCCACCTCCACCTTCCCACCCCACCACAGAAGGCAGTCTGATAATCTTTACATTGTTTCCATGCTATACACTGATCAAAACTGAATGTGATGAGAGAAAAATCATATCTTTGAGGAAAAAATAAAATAAAAATAAAATATTAGTACATAAGGCAACTTAAAAAATAATTGAAGGTAATAATTTTTGGTCTTTGTTTAAACTCCCCAGTTCTTTCTCTGATACAGGTGGTGGGTATTCTCTGTTGAAGATACCCTAAAATTGTCCCCGATTATTTTTTTAATATCTTTAAAATTTTTTTTAAAGGCAATTGGGTTGAGTGACTTTTCCAAGGTCACACAGCTAGGAAATTAATAGATGTCTGAGGCAGCATTTGAACTCAGTTCCTCCTGACTCTAGGGCCAGTGCTCTATCCATTGTGCCACCTAGCTGTCCTTATCCCTCATTATTGCATTGACAAGTCCATCAAGATTGATCATCAACCCCATGTTGCTGTTAAGGTATACAATGTTCTTCTGGCTCTGCTCATCCCTCTCAGCATCAGTTCATGCAAGTCTTTTCAGACCTCTCTGAAATCTTATGCCTCCTGGTTTGTAAGAGAACAATAGTGTTCCGTAACATACATATACCACAATTTGTTCAGTCATTCCCTGATGGACATTCACTCAATTTCCAATTTGTTGCCACCACAAACAGAGCTGCTATGAATATTTTTGTACAAATGATGTTTTTAACCCTTTTTCATGATCTCTTCAAGATATAATTCCAGTAGAAGTATTGCTAGATCAAAGGGCATGCACATTTTTATTGCTTTTTTGGGCATAATTCCAAATTACTCTGCAGGAAGTTTGGATCAGTTCACAACTCCACCAACAGTGTATTAGTGTCCCAGATCTCCCACATCCCTTCCAACATTGATCAATGACCTTTCTGGTCACATTGGCCAGTCTGAAAGGTGTAAGGTGGTAACTCAGAGATACTTTAATTTGCATTTCTCTAATCAGTAATGATTTAGAGCAATTTTTTTGTATGACTATGGATAGCTCTGATTTCCTCATCTGTAAATTGCCTTTGCATATTCTTTGACCATTTGTCAATTGTGGAATGGCTTGTTTTTTGATAAATTTGACTCTATATTTTAGAAATAATTTTTTCCCAGTTTACTACATATCTCTTGATCTTGGTTACAATGGTTTTTGGTTACAATGGTTTACAACGCTTTTTAATTTAATGTAATCAAAATTATCTAGTTTGTTTTTGATGATGTTCTCCATCTCTTCCTTGGTTATAAACTGTTTCCTTTTCCATAGATCCAACAGTTAAACTATTCCTTGATCTCCTAGTTTGCTTATAATATTGTCTTTTATGTCTAAATCCTGTACCCATTTTGATCTTATCTTGGTAGATTGTGAGTTGTTCGTCTAATCCAAGTTTCTGCTATACTACCTTCCAGTTTTCCCAATAGTATTTATTAAGAAGAGAATTCTTATCCCAGAAGCTGGACTCTTTGGATTTATCAAAAGCAGATCACTATAAACATTTCCTACTGTCTCTTTTGCATCTTCTCTATTCCGCTGAGTCACCACTCTATTTCTTAGCCAGTATCAGACAATTTTGATGACCTCTGCTTTATAATGTAATTTTATATCTAGTAAGGCTAAGTCACCTTCTTTTGCACTTTTTTTTACATTAAATCCCGCTATATTCTTGACTTTTTGTTTCTCCATATGAATTTAGTTACATTTTTTTTCTAACTCATCAAAGTAATTTTTTGGAAGTTTGATTGGTAAGACACAAAATAAGTAGTTTAATTTAAGTAGAATTGTCATTTTTTTATTATATTAACTCGGCCTATCCATGGGCAGTTGATATTTACCTAGTTATTTAAATCTAATTTTATTTGTGTGAAAAGTGTTTTATAGTTGTTTGCATAGAGTTTCCTGAGTTTACCCTGGCAGATAGATTCCCAAGCATATTATATCTACTGGTTACTTTAAATGGGATTTCTCTTTCTAACTTTTGCTGCTGAATTTTGCTAGTAATATATAGAAATGCTGAGGATTTATGTGGTTTTATTTTATATCCTGTGACTTTGCTAAAGTGGCTAATTATTCTGAGTAGGTTTTTAGATGATTTTTTAGGATTCTCTAGGTATACCATCATGTCATCTGCAAAGAACAAGAGTTTTGTTTTTTCCTTCCCAATTAATTTCTTTCTCTTCTCTTATTGCTGAAGATAAAATTTCCAATACAATATTGAATAGTAGAGGTGATAATGAGCTTCCTTGTTCCATCCCTGTTGGGAATGCCTCTAGTTCATCCCCATTGCATATAATGTTTGTTGATGGTTTCAGATACATACTGCTAATCATTTGAAGGAACAGTTCACTTATTCCTATGCTTTCTAGTGTTTTTAGTAGGAATGGGTGCTGTATTTTATCAAAGGTTTTTTCAGCATCTATTGAGATAATCATAGGATTTCTGTTGGGTTTATTATTGATATAGTCAATTATACTAGCAGTTTTCCTAATATTGAACCAACCCTGCATTCTTGGGATAAAAACCTGCTAGGTCATAGTGTATTATCCTAATGATTACTTTCTGTAGTCACTTTGCTAAGATTTTATTTAAGATTTTTGCATCCATATTCATTAGAGAAATTGGTCTATAATTTTCTTTCTGTTTTGACTCTTCCTGGTTTAGGTATTAGCACCATATTGGTGTCATAGAAGGAGTTAGGCAGAATTCCATCTTCACCTATTTTTCCAAAGAGTTTATATAGAATTGGAGGCAAATTGTTCCTTAAGTGTTTGACAGAATTCACTTGTGAATCAATCTGGTCCTGGAGAATTTTTCTTAGGGAGATCTATGATGCCTTGTTGAATTTCTTTTTCTGAGATATGGTTATAGAGGTATTTAATTTATCTTCATTTAACCTGGACCAATTATATTTTTGTAAATATTCATCTATTTCACTTAGATGATCAAATTTATTGGCATACAGTTGGGCAAAATAATTCCAAATTATTACTTTAATTTCCTCATTGGTGGTGAGTTCACCTTTTTCATTTGGGATACTATTAAGTTGATCTTCTTCTTTCTTTTTTTAAGTCAAATTAACCAAAGGTTTATCAATTTGATTGTTTTTTTTCATAAAATAAATGCTTGGTTTTATTTATGAGTTCAATAGTTTTATTGCTTTGATTGTATTAATTTCTCCTCTAATTTTTAGAATTTCTAAAATTGGTATTTAATTGGGGGGTTTAATTTGTTCTTTCTCTAATTTTTTAGTTGCAGGCTTAGTTCATTGATTTCCTCTTTATTTTATTCATGTAAGCATTTAAAGATATATCCCCTGATAACTGCCTTGGCTGTATCTCATAAGTTTTGATATGTTGTCTCATTACTGTCATTATCTAGGATGAAAACATTAATTCTATTTATAATTTGTTGTTTGATCCACTCATTCTTTAAAATGATGTTATTTAGGTTCCAATTAGTTTTAGATCTATTTCTCCATGGCCAATTATTGCATGTGATTTTTATGCATTATGATCTGAGAAGAAAATATTCACTGTTTCTGCCTTCCTTCAATTATAAGGTTTTCATGCCCTAGCGCATGGTCACTTTTTGTGTAAGTGACATTTACTACAGAAAAAAGTATATTCCTTTCTATCCCTACTCAATTTTCTCCAAAGGTTTATCGTGTTTAGGTTTTCTAACATTCTATTTGCCTCTTTAACTTCCTTCTTGTTTATTTTAGGGGTAGATATATCTAAATTTGAGAGAGGGAAGTTGAGGTCTCCCACCAGTAGAGTTTTGCTGTCTATGCCTTCCTATAACTCATTCAGCTTCTCCTCTAAGAATATGGATGCTATACCACTTGGTGCATACATATTTGGTATTGAAATTGCTTCATTTTCTAAGGTATCTTTTAGGAGGATATAGTTTCCTTCCTTCTCTCTTTTAATGAGAGCTATTTTTGCAGCTGCTTTGTCTGAGATAAGGATTGCCACCCCTGCCTTTTTTGCTTCAGCTGAAGCAAAATATATTCTGCTCCAACCTTTTACCTTTACTCTATACGTATCTCTCTCTGCTTCCAAATTTCTTGTAAGTAGCATATTGTAGGATTCTGGTTTTTAATCCACTCTACTTTTCACTTATGTTTTATGGGAGAGGTCATCCCATTCACATTCAAAGTTATAATTACTAACTCTTTATTGCCCTCCATGCTATCTTACCTCTGTTTGTATTTTCCCCCTTTTTTCTATCCATATTACCCAGTATTTTGATTCTAAATACCACCTTCTTCAGTGTGTTTACCCCCTTATATACAACCCCCTCCCCTTTCTTTCCCCTTTCTGTTTGCCCCTTCTTCCTTCCCTTCCTTCTTTTAGTTCCTCTTTTCCTTCCCCCTCCCCCTTTCCCCTTTTAATTCTTGGTATCTAAATTGTTTCTTTCTGGCAGCTTCCAGGATTTTCTTTTTTATTTTGATAATTCTGGAATTTGACCACAATATTATTGGCATTTTCATTATGGGATCCCTTTCAGAAGGGATCTGTGTATTCTTTCAGTAACTATTTTGCCCTCTGGTTCCATGATAGCAGGGCAAATTTCCTTCACTAAATCCTGAACTATTAATCCAGACTTTTTTTATCCTCAATGTTTTCAAGCAGTCCAATGATTCTTAAGTTGTCTCTTCTAGATTTATTCTCTAGGTAAGTCGTTTTGCCAATGAAGTATTTTACATTATCTTCTATTTTTTTATTTTTTGGTTTTGTTTAACAGATTCTTGTTTCATGAAGTCATTAGTTTCCTCAGATTCTGTTTTTTTAGAGAATTTTCTTCATTTATCTATTGCAACTGTTCTTCCAATCAGTCAATTCTATTTCTGAAAAATTTTTCCATTTGCCAAATTGTGTTTTTTGAGGGAATTTTTTTCATTTTGCACTTGTCCAATTACATTTTCTAAGAATTTGGTTTCTTGTTGCAAGGTGTCAATTTTCTCTTGCAAGGTGCTAATTTTCTCTTGCATTTCTTTTTCCAAATTTTCCAATTGATTTTTAAACTTCTTCCTTATCTCTCCTAAAAAGTCTTTCTGGGCTGGAGACCAATTCATATTCTCTTCAGAAGTTCTAGCTCTCTCTGAGTTAGAATCTTTGTCTTTGAGGTAGCTTTCAATGGAACCTCCCCCTTCCAGGGTTTTTCTTCACTTTTCTAGGATCTTGTGTTGGGGAAGGGGTTGGTTCTCAGACCTTTGGTGTTGAAATCCCTAGAGATTTAGCTCACTGGGCTTAGTAACTCCAAGTGGGCCAGCCAGTAGAGAATGCTAGACACTTTCTCAAGAGTGTTTGTGACCTTGGTTTTTAGCTTACTCCTTAGGCCTGGGTGGTGGTGGTGTGGGGAGCAGCAAGGATTGAATTATCCCCAAACAATGTGACTGAGTCTTAGGTCTGGATAGTTAATCTCCTTATTCTTTACTCAGTACTGAGAGAGATCTGGTGCCCCACACCTGAACCTGGGGGTATGGGGGGTCATTACTGTGTTTTTTTTTCTGGGAGGAGTTACTTTCTCCCACAGGGATGGGGGGAGGGGACTCACCTGGAAACATAGGGACTCTGCTGAAAATATGGGACTCTTAGCCCTGGTCTTCCAGAGTAGCCAAGATGATTGGATTAATGTCTAGCTTCGCTGGTACTCTGTCAGCCTCACTGGAGCTCTCCCACCTGCTGCTCACATAGCCGAAGCTTTCATGGCTCTTCTCAGGTTAGTCCTGGGCCCTACCCTGCCACCCCTGTGCTGCCTCTATGCTCTCTGCCCCCTGTTCAACCTCACTCACCTGAGACATGTCTTGTTGGTAGATATTCTCCTAGGTTCTTTTTTATGGGTTTTATGGATCCAAATTTTGTTAAGAGGCTTGATTCATATTAGTTCTGAGGGAAAGCCAGGGAGAACTTAGGGCAGTGCCTGGCTCTTTCCACCATCTTTGCAAGAAGTCCAATGGAGAGTTTTATTGAACAATGGACAGAATTTAAATCTGAGAGGGGTTTATACAGAACAATTTGAGTAAGAGGTTTACACTGAACAAAAGGGAAGGGGGTCAGATGCCTTCAAAAATATCAGATAAACACAAATAATATTTTCTTAATGTTAAAAAAGCTAGACAGATATTTCTCCTTCAACATCATGACAACCAGCCAGCATATTTGCAATTCTTCACAAGCAAAACCTGCCAGTGGCCACAACACCATAACACACCTAGTGCTACAGAGATCTAAATGGATGATTCTGGGCTGGAGGACTAAGGAACAGAGGTAGGATACTAAAGGCAGGATGTTAGTTGTTCTATATAGCACTATATAGCGTGAGTGTGGAGGGGGAAACCTGAGACCAGTTTTGACAATCAAAAATTCATTTAGGACAAAGACCTAGATTGGAGAAATATGAATTGCCCAACATGGGAGGAGATCAAGAGTTTTTGAGATCCACCCCTAAGGAAACCATATTCAGAGGAGAGGGAATCAGAAAGTGAAGGGATAAGGAAAATGAATGGAAAAGAAAGACTTACCAAAATTTATCAAAGAGGGGTGGCTAGGTGACACAGTGGATAGAGCACTGGCCCTGGAGTCAGGAGTACTGAGTTCAAATCCAGCCTCAGACACTTAATAATTACCTAGCTGTGTGGCCTTGGGCAAGCCACTTAACACCATTTGCCTTGCAAAAAAAATTATCAAAGAGTTCAGGAAGAAAAAAACCTCAGAGACCCTGAACATAAACAGATAAATGATCAGGAAAACAATAACAGCAGAAGAAAGTATATTCTTCAGATCTAGTAAATATGTTCTGGCATCTATGTATAATTACTGTAAAATAAAAGAAAATGATCCAATATTAGATGAGACAGAGAATTTAGTAGAATATGAAAACGTGAAACACCCACACAGTTTTTGAGTGATTCAGAAGATAAATTAGAATTATAATAACAGAATTTATGACCTGAATAGCAAAAGTAGTAGATAGAATAGAAAAACTGTAATCTCTGATGACAAATCTCACCAAATAAATGAAAGAAAGAACAATAAATAGGGAATCTGCAAAAAAAAGTGAAGGGCAATTTAGAAGAAAAGTAAAAAAAATTAAAAGAAAACATGCTGATTATGCAAGCAAAAATACTAATCATGAAGATTAAAAGTATAGAGATACACCTGAGGATCATAATTCTCCCAGAAAAGAAAAAAAGTTGGAATAAGATACTTTAAAACTATAATATAGGAAATGATAGAAAAGAATGGCTCAGAACTTCCATACAAAGAAAATGAAATATACTATTTGAAAGAATTCTTGGATACTTTCAGAAAAAAAATAAAACAATAACCCAAGGGTACAAACTTCTAGACACAAAGTAATAAACTATACTCTTCAATTCAGAAACAGATTCTGCAAGTGATCAGGAGAAAGACTTTCAAATACAAAAGAAAAGAAATTCAAAAGACAAGTCTATTCTCTTCCCACCAGAAAATGTAGAAGGGAATAGAATAATGTGTTCCTAAGAGCTATGTAGCTTAGAATGACCCACCCTGCAAATCTTTATGTTCAACAATAAAGAGTATTTCAAACATTTTTTAAAAGAAAAACCCAAACTAAAGATATTATTTGCTTTATTCAAAAACCCTAAAAACAACAGAAATGTAAGAAGAATGAGCAAATATAGATGCCAAAGATAGTAATCAAGAGCAACAGAGTAAGAGCAGAGATATTAGTGAGAAACTTCTTTCTAAATGTACAGAAGGATGAAGGAAGAAATCTGATGGAAATAGCAATGAAGAGGAAGACATGTAGTATTATGGGCCATATCTGGTGACATTCTGTCTAAAGGAAAATCAATGTTGTTTTTGTTTGTTTAATTTTTTGTTTTGAGATTACAGTGTGGGAAAGTACATGGAAGTGGGAGTGAGAAGCAAGGGGATAAAGAAAAATGTATGATATACCCAGATCAAACTGAAGGATAGCAATGAAATAAGGTGATTCCTGTAATCTCAAAAAGAGAACCTACAAAAGAATAGATGAGGAGGAGGGGGAAGGATTGAAAGAGGCAGTGGAAGGAAGGATAGAGGAGATTCCAATGATGAATGCTCCTAAATGTGAAGAAAAAAATGGTTTATGAAAAAAAGATAAGGACCTTGTGCCAGATGAGGTCTAGAGGGGGGAGATCATAGAATGGATACCTTGGAAGTTTTGATGGATTGAACAATATAGAGAAAATAGAAACCAGATAATTATAGGGGTTTAAAGTAAAAAAGGGTATATGAATAATGAAAAGAGTGAAACAAATTCTTTTTGGAAAGGGGCACAATCTGATGGATATCAGATTCATGAGTTCTTTTCTTTGATAGTTCCCTCCACAACTAGATTTCCTTTCCCAAGATTCTGTCATTTAAGATCTCTATCTGGTCTTTTGATAATTTGGGTA
The DNA here is from genome assembly GCF_037893015.1 of Macrotis lagotis. Taxonomy (NCBI): domain Eukaryota; kingdom Metazoa; phylum Chordata; class Mammalia; order Peramelemorphia; family Peramelidae; genus Macrotis; species Macrotis lagotis. The sequence goes on along the minus strand of NC_133665.1, from coordinate 13,291,278 downwards.
CTATATATATTTGAAGATATTCTTCTACTTTTTTGTATTCTCAGTTTTGTTAGGATATAAACTTGCATAATATATTCTGATTATTCTTTTTTATTCTGGTTTTACAATTTGCTTTTCTCATTTTCTATTTTATTTATTGAATTTTCTGCTCTCCTTTTGTTTATGATTAGCTAAGGATTTATCAATTTCCTTAGTCTTTTCATAAAACAAACTTTTGGTTTTATTTATTATTTCTATAGGACTTTTGTTCTCAACTTAGCTATTTGCCCTCTAATTTTTAATATCCCCTTCTTTGTGCTTATTTTAGATTTTTTTGTTAATTTTCTAATTTTTAAAATGTGTATTCAGTTAATTAATCCTCTCTTGTCCTATTTTGTTAATGTTGTTGTGGTTAAAAGATGAAAATGAAGTAAAGGAACTCTAAGCAGAAAGAAATATTATAATCTTTCTCCTTTTTCTGTATTAAAAAACAAATATTGTAATACAAGCAAGCCTCTATAAGCAACGAATATACCTAATAGACCCTCTTTTAAAACAGTTAATCTTTTGAAACTGTTAGCCTTCCCTATATTGACTCTATACTAGTCTGCAATGTAATCCTATCTAAACTAGTGTCTCTAAGTTATCTTACCAGGCTCTCCTAGGTATACATCATAAATTCCTTAAGGCTACCTTGAGTTAACAAAGATCCTGACTCTCAGTCAAACTGGTAACTTCAGCCAAACTACTGTAAATTTTTTTCCTTTTTTTAATTTAATTTTCCTTTTTATTATATAAATATTTTATTTGTTTTCCAATAATAGTATGTAGTTTCTACCTATCATTTTTTGGTAAGGTTTTGAATTTTATAATTTTCCCCCATCATCCCTTTCCTTCCCACTCCCTCTACAGAAGACAATCTGATCATCTTTACATTGTTTCCATGCTATGCATTGATCAAAATCGAATATGTTGAGAGAAAAAAAAACACATCCTTGAGGAAGAAATAAAATATTAGAGATAATAAAATTATATCAAAATACTATAAATTCTTAACTTTAATACAAACTTTAATTTCTTAGCTTTAATTTAAAATTCTTTTTTTCTATTTATTTTTTTAATTTTTAATTTTTTACATTTTTATTAAAGATATTATTTGAGTTTTACAGTTTTCCCTCAATCTTGCTTCCCTCCCCCCACCCCCATCCCACAGATAGCACTCCGTCAGTCTTTACTTTGTTTCCATGTTGTACCTCGATCCAAATTGGGTGTGATGAGAGAGAAATCATATCCTTAAAGAGAACAGAATTCTCAGAGGTAACCAGATCTAATTTAAAATTCTTAAAGAATTTATGGTTAATCTATAATTTTTAGCACCTGCAGACCTGAGCAGAAACCCAAACTTATGTCATACATTAAACCACTCTTAAATCCCTCCTAGTGCCATCCTAATCCCTTCCCTAATTCCTCCCTTCACAGTAGGTTGGCTATATTCCCTATAAGAGTTCTGCTCCTCTTCTCTAAACTGCTGATCTTAGCTGACTTTATCTAATCAACCTGGCTGTTTACTTAAAGCTGTTTTTCCTCTTTTTTCTCCCCTCATTCTTTCCCATTATTAGCTGTTCCTTATGTTCTCACCAACCCTGCTTGTAGTTGTTTCTTCTTTGCTTAAACTTACTACCTTCTTAAAAAAATCCACTTTTTTAACCTTGCTAAAGTATTCTATGAATTAATTGTAAGTTTTTGCAATAACCAGTGAATTAAAATGTATGCCTTTTTTTATCCTCCTGAGTCAGAGAGCATTTGTGATTTCTTCATTTACAAAAATCAAGCACAGCAGTCCTTACCATCTCCCCAACCCCAGCTGCAAAATGACTGAAGAAAGTAAAGATTTGGTCTTCTGAGCTTATCAATTTGTTAAGCAATGCATGCCAGTTGCCCAACAAACTAGATCCGATCTCCTCTGCTTTTAATTAGAGCCTCATTCCTGTTTAATTAGAAAATTTTTACATCTTTGTAGTATCATTATTTTCCCCATGAGGTCTACTTTAATTGCATCCCAGAAATTTTGTTGTTTTTTATTATTATAATTTTCATTTACATAATTATGAATTGTTTCTCTCATCTGTTCTTTGACCCTTTCATAATAAAGGATTTCATTTTTATGTCTCCATTTGGGTCTATACTTTTAAAGGTCCTTAAACCAATTTTTAATTTTATTGCATTATGATCTGTAAGTGATGTAATTACTGTTTTTTCTTTTTTATATTTGCTTGCAAGTTCTTTAAGTTTCTTAAGCAACTTGTTCAGGTTCATATTTTTCTTCTTGTTTTTCTTTCTCTTAGATTTATTCAAAACTGAAAGAGGGATATTGAAGTTTCCTGACACTACTGTACAACTGTAATTGTCCATAACTTCTTAAAGTTCAGATAATACTTTTTTTTTTAGGTTTTTTGCAAGGCAAATGGGGTTAAGTGGCTTGCCCAAGGCCACACAGCTAGGTAATTAAATGTCTGAGACCGGATTTGAACACAGGTACTCCTGACTCCAGGGCCCGTGCTTTATCTACTGCGCCACCTAGCGGCCCCAGATAATACTTTCTTCATAAATTTGGATGCTAATGTATTTGGAGCTTTTTGCTATTATTGGTTCTTTTTGTGGTTGTTGTTCAGTCATTTCATTTGTGTCCTACTCTTTGTGAACCCATTTGGGGGGTCTCTTGGTAAAGATACTGCAGTAGTTTACCATTTCCTTCTCCAACTCATTTTGCAGATAAGATGAGTCTTCCTGATTCCAGGTTCTATCCACTGTACCACCTTACTGGCCTATGGTTACTTTAAATATAATATAATTATACATTTTTGAATATTTTTGCTTTTTTTCCTGAAAGCATGTTGGCAATAACTGCTTTTTTTGATTACTATGCACCCACTTGGTGCACAGTAAATTCCCCCCCATATTCCCTGCTTTATTTTCTGAATGTCTTTGATTTTAAAATGTGTTTATTGTAAGCAACAGATTGCAATTTTTCCCTTTAGCCAATCAATTATTCTTTTTCATCTTGCTGGATTGTTTAATCTGTTTGCATTTAAAGTTATGAGTTAGTTTTATATTCTCCACCATCTGTCTAATAGTTTTTCAAGTTATGTTTACCCCCCTCCTCTGTAAACATAGTAGTAACTTCCTTCATTTACTATATGCTCATCTTTTTTAAGGTGACCCTTTTCCACTAGCTCTCATCACCTCATCCCTGATTCTTTTCATTTTTGTCCTTTTCCTTTGGGGCTTTACTTATTAGTTCCTTTTTCTCTCTCTTGCTTTTATTTGATTATATAATTCTTTTCTCCAAATAAGTTCAAAATTTACAAAATATCTGGGGATCTACCTCTCAAAACACACAAAAGACTTGATTTGATTCAATTGCAGTGTTCCTTAAAGAAATAAAAAACTTAAAATACATGGAGGAATATTCAGTGTTCATAGTTTAGCCATGCCAATATAACATGATAATACCATCAAAACTAATTTACATTTAAATACTACACTAAACAAATTACTAAAGGAATACTTATAGAACTTTATAAAATAATAATTCATCAAAATAAAAATTTTGAATGTTGGGGAAATGTTGAAAAAAATCGTAATGAAGGAGTAATAAAACTTCAGATCTCAAACTAAATTATAAAGTTACAATCATCAAAACCACCTGATATTGAGTTAAAAAAGTGAGATAGATCAATGAAACAGACCAGACCATGAATCATGAGGTACAGTAGAACTCAATAACTCTGTGTTTGATAAAGTGGAAAACATAAATCATCTAGTAAAAACACTTTATTTGATAAAAACTGCTAGAAAAATTGGGAAGCAGTCTGGTAGAAATTAGATTTACACCAGACCCTTACATTGTATTCCATAATACAGTCTAAATGGATATGTGAACTTAAGGATAAAGAGCACAGTACTAAAAAAATCATATATTTCTCATAGGGTAGGAAATGGATTCTTAACCAAATAGAGACAGAGGCAATTAGAAAGGATAAAATAAATAATTATGATTACTTGAAACTCAATTAGTTAATTTCAAAATTATCTTTTTTCAGCTAAGAAGGAAGTAGTCAAATGGGAAGAAAATATTTGCTATCAAAATAAAGAATTTTTATCTAAAGGATAAAACAGTTCTCAAAAGAATAGTGAAATATTCACAACCACATGAAAGGAAAAATGCTCCAAATCGTTAATAAAAGACCTATAAATCAAAACAACTTGCAAATTGACAAAAAGAATAAAAATTAACAATTGTCAACGTTGAAGGAATAATGGAATGATAGTTACTCTAATACATTGTTGGTAAGCTGTGAAATGGAAACAACCATTTTGTAAAATCATTAAGAATTATACAAATAAAATGCTTATCCTCTGCCAAATTATGAATTATGCAAATAAAGTACATATAACATTATTGGGCCAATATGCTAAGGAAGTGATAACTTCCTTAAGTTAAGAAAGTCTCTATATACTCCAGAATATTTATAGCAACAATTTTTGTAGTAACTTAGAATTAGAAATAAAGTAGATAACCATCATTGGGGAATAATTAAGCAAAGTGAATGTAATGTGATATTACTGTGCTATAAGAAACAACACATGTAATGAGCACAAAGAAGCATAGAAGCTCTATATGAACTGCTGCAAAGTGAAGCAGAGTCAAGAAAACAATATATAAGTACATTATATATATTGTTTTCATCACTTATATAGTAACTACAATAGACATAATTACACATTTAAAAAATCAAAAGTAAATATATATTTTACACATTGTATGCATTTGAAGACTTTCTCAATGATGTACTGTTGTATTAATCAGTTATGTTGACCTTTTTTCCCCTCTATAAAATATTTTTGACATATAGAATGACCCTGTGAGAGGGGGATGAGAAGAAAAACATGGGTTATTATGTCATAAACAGAAAATATCAATTAAAGCTTGTTTTAAAAACAAATGTAACAAAATGATAAAGATCAAGCAGATTTAAATGAAAAGCTATGAAAAGAGACCCCAACCCTAACCCTTTGTGGGGGGGGTAGTGGATCCACAGGTGTTACACATTGAACATATTTATTTTCAGATTTTTCCAATGTATTGATTAGTTGTATTAAGTTTTTTTCCCCTCTTTTGAAAAAATACAATTTGTTATGTGGGCTGGCTCTCTGGGAGGAGGAGGAAGAGAGATATTTGAAATAACTATTATTGTAAGAAACAGAAATTGTCAATAAAAAAATTTAAAAAATGCTTTTTGACCAAATAAAATAACTTGAAAGATTTAGTTTAGGGATGTCAAGAGGTTAGCCTGCTTGAAAGTTCAATGAGAGAAAGATAAGCCTCCTCCACTAGGGCTTTATGACAACAGCTCTGAGTCATAGAGGTTCTTTTAGTTCCTACAATAGAAAAGTCCTTAGCTTACGGAACCAAGCACAATAATTCCAGATGCCTGTTACTTCTGCAGAGTTTGGTTGAGTGGAGCTGATGGAAGAAGATGGAGTTTCTTGGAACAACTCAGACTGCCAGTTACTGTGGCCCAAAAAAGTCTTGTGCTTTGTCTGAGTTGCCTCCTGCGACTATCACTCAGGAGAGTTACCAACCTTATTATCTGCCAGGATACCGATACCTTAATTCATGGCGGCCTAGTTTATTTTATAAAGTCTCCTCCAACCAGAGCTGTCCAGATGATGGGTCCATAGGCCAGAACCCCTTGAGGCCTCCCACTATCCTGCCTGCCCTGCGCACTGCTCTGTTCTCCCGGTATAGCCGCCATGACTGGGACCAGGCGACCTCAGCCCAGTTACGGGGGGCTGAAACCTCCCGGCAGTGGGCCAGCAGGATGACAGCTGACTCTATGAGGCTGATGCAGGACAAAGACCAGCTGACCCGACAGATGCAGGAGGGCACTTCCCGAAACCTGGGCCAGAGGCTATCTGACATTGGTTTCTGGAAATCAGAGTTGACCTATGAACTAGACAGGTTATTGACTGAGAACCATGCACTGGACAATGCCAAGAAGCGAATGGAGTGTGCAAGTGATGAGCTAGAAGGTCCACTGCAGGTGAGTACATGGAAATATACTATACCAAACATACATAAAAGATATTTTTCCTTTATGTCCAGTGACAGCTGGTAGCTTTCTCAGTCAACTCAGCCCCTGTCTTGGTATGAGAGAGGAAAGCTTTGAAAAGATGAAAGAATGCTATGAAATAATCAGTACTCTAGGCTGACTTTTTCATATTACAATTTCTTTCAAATTAGGAAACGTTTATTGAGTGGCTACTACCTGTCAGACCCTAGACAAAAATAGAAGGGAGCCTACCCTCGAGGAGTTTACATTCTGTCTAGTTTCCTGAAACCGTTAAGCCAGTGTTTGTTCATTGACATTCTCACTTCTTCCAAACTGAATTGAACATGTCAAAAGAGCATTTACATAAGCTGGTTATTTAAATCCATGTGTGAAGTCTGAAATTTGAGAAGTGTGTCTGAGTGGTTAATAGGATCAAAGTTTGGGTTGAATGGTATAAATGTGGATCTGAGCCAGACTCTTCCCTACAATCCTTTGTACTATCTTCCCTTATTCTCTTCTCATTTCAATGCCTTCCCCTGAATGGTGTAGTTATATAACTGAAATCTATCTTCTTTGAGTCTTTATGACATCACAGTTAAGTGAGACAACCAGCAGTTATTCTTTCAAAACTGTTATTTTCTCCTGCCCCTCCAGAAACTCTTCTAATATGTCCCATTCCCTTTTTAGACTTCTGTTACTTAAAAAAAATCCTAATTATTCTTCTGGTGTTAGAGAGATATGTGACCATAATTTAAGTTTCCCTGAGGTTTAAATGACTTCTGACTAAAACTTCCATGGAGGAATATGTCAACAGTTTGCTGAGTGTACCTTGGTGGCTAATTGTTTTCAGAAACAGTTCTTTCATTTGGTAACTTCAAAGCCAGATCTCCTTTCAATGGGTGGTTGGCAGGCTTCCATTTAAACCTACTTTCCAAAGGCTGAGTCCTGTCAGACCTTCCAAGGCTTAATAAAAACCTTCTTCATCTCATTAAAGAACCTTCCCTTGTCTGCCTCTTCTGTGGAGCTCATTCTGTCCAAGCAAACATTGCTGAGAGGACTGTGTAACCTTAATTCCAGTCATAGTCTTGTGAAGATTTCCTGGGAAGAGTCTCGAAGGACCTTTTTATACTGTTTTTGACCATCTCCTCCTTTGAGAAGCCTATGGTAGGAGGCTGAGATTAAGGGAAACATTGCTGCCTATGGTATGACATGCAGAAGGTTGGGGATGGAGCAATAAGGAATACTTTTTAAAAGTTATTTTAAATAAATGAACACATTCTTAAGTGAGACATAGCTTTAAAGTGTGCATTTTGTGAGAAATTTTCACATGTTACAAGACTCAAGTCTTAGTCACACATGGGGGCACAATTTTCACACTTTCCTTATAGTCCACAGTTATCTTAACCCATCTCTGAGATGTTCTAAAACTATGTTTTTCTGTAGGTTTATCAGGAAAACACCAATGCATCAGATCATAATCTGATACCCTTAAAGGGCAAGGTCCACAGCCACTCCCAGTCTCCTTCTCTGCATTCCAACACACACACACACACACACACACACACACACACGATAATCACACCACTCATTGGAGATGTTAAAAGGAGTATTTTATTCCTTGTTTAGGATTAGACTAGAGCAAGCGTTCTTAACCTTTTGGTATGTCATGGAATTCTTTGGTAGTCTGGCGAAATCTATGGACCTTTTCTCAAAATAAAGTTTGCAATTGCATAAAATAAAATTTAAAACATTGTAAAGGAAACCAATTCTATTGAAATACAGCTATCAAAAATAGATTTTTAAAAAAGCAAATTGTTAGCATGCTTATTGATTGAACTCTGATTTTCCTTTCAGTTATTGCATTTCATGGTTTTCCACTCCAACTTCTTCATAACACAGCTGCTGTAGGAATGTGAATTTAACTCATCATGTGCTTGGTTTTGGGGTTACAGATAAAAATGAGGTAGTCCCTCCCCTCAATGAGCTTATGTTCTATTGGAAGGACAAAACATGTACAAAGATAAAATATAATGGAGTGGCAGCATGATACAGTGGAAAGAATCCTGAATGTACACTGTGCTTCCCCCAATACCCCTCAAAAGTAAGGATTTGATTCTTGTTTTTGTATCCTCAGCCCATAGTAAGTACCTATCAAATGCCTCATCATGGTAAGACTATGTCCATGGAAGCCTGTTTTGCTCAGTGGCTTTTCCCATGGCCTGTAATCATGCTCCCCCAGAGTTGTGTTTGGGTTTCTGGGAAGTTTTTGTGGATTGGACTCTTTTGTAAACTATCTGAGGTATTATTGAATACAGAGTGTTCCAAAGAGCTGGACAATTGGACAATGTCAAAATGCCAAAGAGATTTGGAACCATGACAATACTTTTCTCAGTCCTTCCTTATTCTACTGAATGTGCTTGTATTGGGATTATGGGAGACCATAATGTGCTGGATCCTATGAGGGATACAAACAAGTATAAGATACAGTCCCTGACCTCAAATAATTTGCAAGCTCATTGGGAATAAGAAATACACAATAAATTAAAGTTTTTGGGGGGGTTGCAAGACATTGGAGTTAAGTGACTCATCTGAGGTCACACAGCTAAGTATTAAGTGTCTGGGGCTGGATTTGAACTCGTCTTCCTTACTCCAGGGCCAGTGCTCTATCCACTGAGACATCTAATTGACTCAGTAAGTGAAAGTTAATAACATAAGGGCTATTGTTCATATTTGATGAGTGTCAAGTAGAAATGGAAACACTGAGTGAAAAAGTTAGTAGAGGGAAAAATCTGTGTGACAAAGATTTCCTGAAAGAGGTGGAATGTGAGTTGAACTTGGAAAGATGGAAAGGATCTGGCTAAAAGCGATGGTCCTCAAATGCCCCCAAGGACATATTCATGCTTATGTTTTTAAGAATCAGAGTGGGTGACAAGGCCATGGTTTCAAAGTGAGAAGGAGGGAGGGGAATGTAAACTCCTGGAGGGTGGATCCAAAGGCACAGCTACAAAACCCAGTGAAACCAAAGGTACAAATCCCAAATTTAAAATATAACTTTATAAGTAAAAAAGAACAAATGGGGCAGAAGTATATGTGTGAGTTACCCCTGTGTTCAATGATCCAAATTTAGTAAGAGAGAGAACACAGTCTTATCACTCCCTTTCCCTTCTTTGCAGGTGGCCCTCGAATGCTTGTACCATCGTGAAAAGAGAATAGGTGTTGATTTAGTCCATGACAATGTTGAAAAAAATCTTATCCAGGTATGAAGTCTCATCCTTCTATTCATCCTTCCTACAAGATTTTGTATGGGTGACAGGCAATTTGAGAACTTGGGGTTGAGTTTCCTAGAATAAGGCTATCTTGCTTGGTTAGGGCAACTTACAGGTTATAGGAGAAAGCAGAATAAATCAGTTGGAAAAAAAATTTGGAGCAATTGTCCAGGAATTGCATTGCATTACTCCCCAGGATTTGCCTAACTTTGTAAAGGCATAAAACATCACTCAGACTACAGATCTGTGATTGTTTGATATGGTAAAATAAAACAAAGCAAAGCTCTTAAGATTGCTAACCAGTTCATCTGGCTTTGAGATCTCAGGGTACAATCAAATAGCTGTCTGACTTGCAGAAAATACCTTTGACTCTCTAGATCTCATTTTTTCTCATCAGTGCTACATTTGGGTGAAAAGATTACTGGACAGGGAGTCAAAGGACTAACTTCCATTTCCTTACCTATGAATCAAAGGCATTGGGTATAATAAGAGTGCTAGCCCAGGATTAAGAGGTCCTGGGTTCAAAGGCCATTTGTTACCCTTATTACCTTTGTAGTATTGTTCAAGGCACTTCTCCATCCACAAAAGGAAGGCTTTTGACAAGAAGGCCTCTCAGGTCCCTTCTATGTCTGATCCTATGTTTGGATGACCTGTAAGTTCTTTTTAGCTCTAAATCCTTATCTGATGAGTTCTATCATCTTTGGGAAAGAAAGATGGGCAAAGATTTGTCATATAAGCAAAATTTAAGACAAGATTTGAAGAAGTCCATCAGGCTACCAAAAGACAAAAATAACTATGTCACTTAAGGAAAGATGTAAGAGATGGCAGGAATAGTTCTAGCATTAGAAAGGAACATACACAGGTGAGTGACTTGTTTTAAGTCTTTACTGAAATTCTCAATTGCCCTGATTTCTTATTTCTTTTAGACTCGATCTAATTTTCTTTCTGGTCTTGCATCCATATTCATAGAATACTATAATGAAGAATTTCACAACCTCTTTAGAGTTGCACAACCTCAATGCCTGAAACATGTGGGAGAGGTAGAGAAAAAGGAGGGGAAATGTACATTATAAATCATGGATGGGCAGGAGAAAAAAACACAAAAAAGAAAAAAAATAGTCATAATACACATTTTTACAATGCTTTTAAGATCCACAAGGTGCTCTTCTCAGAGAAAGTTTGTGGGATAATAATACACTATTGACTTAATTTTACGGATGAGTAAACCAAGGTAAAGAAAGTATAAAGAAGACCAACCTAGGTGCTTACTAGCCAGGTGACCTTGGAAGAGTTCTTAACCTCTCTGTCTCAGTTTCTTCATCTTTAAAAAAGAGCATTTGTTTTACATGTAATTGGGAAAAATAAAATAGTAAATTGAAAAATAAAAATGAGGGGGCAACTAGGTGGCACAATGGATAGAGCACCGGCCCTGGAGTCAGGAATACCTGAGTTCAAATCCAGCCTCAGACACTTAATAATACCTAGCTGTGTGGCCTTGAGCAAGCCACTTAACCCCACTGCCTTGCAAAACAAAAAACAAAAAACCAAAAAAATAAAAAAATAAAAATGAGGATAATAATTGCACTTGCTTCTTAGGGTTGGTGGAAAAAAATCAAGTGATATGATAATCAGTAGGCAAAATGCTTTTCAAGACTTTTAAGTGCTGAATAACTGTTGTTTGTTCAATTGTGTCTGATTCTTCATAATCCCATTTGAGGTTTTCATGGCAAAGATACTGGAGTGGTTTGTCATTTCCTTAGTCTCCAGCTCATTTTACAAACAGTGTTAAGTGATTTTCTCAGGTCACACAGCTAGTTAATATCTTAGACCAGATTTGAACTCAGGTGTTTCTAACTTCAAGTCTAGTGCTTTATCCATTGTGCCACCCAGCTACTCATGTTTACATGTATGTTGTTATTGTGGTCAATACTGAGAGACTTGCCCAGGGAACAATGAACAGCTAATAAGCATCAGAGTTCATGGCTCTTGACTTGCATCCAGAATTCCTTTGACTATACTAGGTTCCTATCAGAGAATAGAGAGCATTTTGCAGGAGAGCATCAGACTGGGAGTATGGAGACTGGGTGTTAGTCCCTGTTCTGCTATTGTCTTGCTCAGTAACAATGGACAAGTCACTAATCTGGACCTCAGGTTTCTCTTCTGTAAAATAGTGATTCCTTCTCTGCCCATCTCATAGGGTGATCATAGGAACAAATGAGTTCATGTAAAGGATTTTCTTCATAAAAAGTGTTACATAAATAGAAGGGATCATTTTGCTCTGTGTTGTGCCATGATTGGTGGTAGATTTCCATGAGGTTTATGTCTCCAAATAAATCATGCTATTAAAATTCAGAAAAACATACAAATCCAGAAATATACTAAAGTGGAAAACCAACAAAAGAGAGTTTCCTCCCATCACTTCAATTTTTTGATAGTTCTATTTTTCAGGTCTTTTGCAGGAATTTCTTTTGGCTTATGGTTAGTGCATTTTTCTACTGTTCAAAAAGAGAGTAGATCAAGTGAATTTCCATTAATTCATTGGATGCACATCACCTGTTACTTTCTTGTTAATAAGTTTTCAATTACTACCCCACTAAAAGAAAGAAAAGTGTATTTTGGATGCCAATGTTCTTTGTTCTCTCTCTCGAGTTCCACCTCCAAGCAGCTCAATGAGTGGGGTGCTGAGACTAGACCAGGCAAAAAGATAGTCAGTTTATGAGAAGTGCTACCCTTTCTGACTGGCAGACATTTTGCATTGCAGGAGATTGATTTGCTAAAATGTAGTCAAAATCAAATGAAAAAACTAGCAGAGAGATGTGGTATTCAGCTGCGGTGAGTATTTGCCTTTTTTTCTTTTCCTGCTTTCCTTTTCTGCTTAATATAATTTCTTGAGGTTGGACAAAACTTGCAAGGATGACACCATATCTTTCTCCACCCTCTTTAATTTATTATGATGATGATTATCTAATTATTATTTTTTAAAAAAGATGAAAGGATGGAGGATAGTCTGCAGTGATCTCTTACTCTATGAACAGTATATAAGAATTATAACTGCAGACATGGCAGAATGGAGTATTATGAAACAGGACCTATGGTTATGGGAGGATTGACTGGAATGGTGCCAAGGGGTTGTCAGTAGAGGTCTGGAATCAGGAGTCTGAGAAAGGAATCACCTTTTTGTTCTTTGATGCTCAGATGATTATGTAACCAGCATTGTGACAAGTTAGGAAACTACTCATGACATAATTAAAGTGAGAATCAAGCTTTACAGGTCCCTGATGCTACAGGTGCTGCAGTCCCATGACTTCTACTTGGTGAAGTAACCATGTCCCATTCTTCATGGTGAGCAGTATGACATTTAATTAATTTAGGAAAAATAGTTACTTATTATAGGGCCAGCAATTTCTGTACTTAGAAATTCCACTACAGCTACACACTCTTTTTGTATATTTGGGGTATAACAGTGATGGGCAGGTAGAACAAACATTACAAACTTGTGTTCTAGTGCCAACGCCCATGTCATGCTTGGAAAACAGGGTTAGATTGAGGGCCAGTTGTACTATGTTTCCTCTACCACTTCTTTCTTACTTCCTTATTTGAATTTGGGTCAAAGCAGATTAGAATGACTATGACAAGGAATTCCAAAGAAGAAATAAAGTCACAAAGCTGCTGCATCCAGTCTAGGGTAAAATGTAGGAAGGATAGTGATGTTCACTTTGCCTAGCTCTTGGTGGAGCAGGTAGACTAATATGCTATACTATAAAGATATTTCTTTGTGTGTGGTTTAAGTCAGAGGGAACAGATGGTTAGGGCTTGGGATGCCAAACTTTAGAGACTACTTTGCTTTATTTCAACAGATGTAGGAACAATTGAACTTAACTCCTAGAAAGCAAGACTAATTTGAAAAAAAAAATAGGAAGCTTTAGTTGCTTCCTCTCCCTAAAGGCTGCTCCCCAAATTGTCCCAGGCTTAGTAACAGCCCACATATCAGCAGTGGTTAGGAGTTATCCTCCAACCTCCATCTGAATCCCTCTCCCATCCACACATTTAACACACTCTTTATCTCACTTGCTCTAGGTACAAAAATTGTAGATTATGGCTCTGGCTTGTGGAAGTAATCTTACTACTACATTATGCCTCATTTATAAATCTTAGGGAAAATGTTCTCTTAGCATCAGCTGGTAGTGTCAATCTTTTTCCACTTTGCCTACTAATCTCCATGAGTGTGAGTCCCTCAAAAACATAAGACTGAGATCACCCAAATTGCCATACTTCTGATCTCATTTCTTCTTTTTTGTGATTTTTGCACATGAATTCATCTGCTGCAACTTGGAGACAGCCAGCAGGGGGAGAGGGTAGCCATGAAAGGACCAGGCAGTTCTGGCAAGGTTTAATTCAATTATTCCAACTTGGAACTAGGGAACTGACCAGTTTGTGTAATGGGCTTCTGGAGGTCAGGGGAAAAGATGAGAGCCTTTCAAAAGAGTAGGAATGGAAGAGTGGAAAGGGCACCAGATTTTGGAGTAAATGGACCTGGGTTTAAAATTTTTCTATTATTTAAAGTTTCTATGATCCTGGACCAGTTATTTAATCTCCCTGAGGCTTACTTTCTTCAACTGAAAACAAATGGATTGGATGAGGTTATTTAAAGTTCTTTTTGGTTGTAGATCACATAGTTAGAAACTTCTGGTTATAAATATATGATACAAATATCAGAAAGACAATTTCTTGGGGAATGGGAGTGGGAGGAAGATATTCCCCTCCATTAAAAATCTGAGGTAGATTTCCCCTCAACAAAAACAGTTTAAATTCTCAGGTGAAAGCCCATGTGTCAGAAGAATGTTATCATTGTCAAGTGATTATCTCTTGCTTCAGAGAACATTATGCTATCTTGGGGTAACTTAATTAGTGTAGAGCCAGAGCCCAATTAAGGAAACAGAATGCACTCTTTCCTCATCATCAGAGTGGGAAGCACTTTTTGCCAATGCATTCTATCCATTTGCATATGGAAGAGAGTGGGAACTTTGGAAGAATTTTTGGCAAATCCTGGGGCCTCCCATCTGGATGGGGAAGTGTCCCTATCAGAGTTTGACATTCCCTCACTTCTTCCAGTGAAGCAGAAAGTTAAGTTTGTAGGATTGTAGGATAGTTAAATTTGGGTTTCCCCTGGTCAGCAGGACCCCAGAAAATGTTTCTTGGTTCCCAACTGGCCATTAGTCTGGAACTGAGAGTGGGAAGTTAAGGTCATTCTCCATCTCCCCTTGAGCAAAGTAAAGAAGACTGGTTAATAATAGTGTTGCAAGTGTCTAGATGAACTTCCCTTTTCTCTTTTCTCTCAAATAGATTGGGTAACATCAAGAGTATTATTGAAGAATTAAGATTATAATGATGAAGACCCCATTACCTCTGTAGTTTCAGGGATAAATTGGGTAAAAGGATTCTTTCAGGAATGACTTTAATGGAGGTTATGATATTAGGGGCACTCAAGGTCTTCCCCATTCACCATTCTTTTTAGCTTGACCCTAATAATTAAAATTCTGCCATTAGAAATGTTTTTTTTTATTTGATGGATGTCTCCTATGGAAATGGAAATATCACTTGGAGGAGTAAACACTTTAAATTCTCATCATTTACACCTTAGCCAGAATAAGTATAAACCTTTTTCTAAGCTATGACTAACAGTAAAAGAGATGAAATAATGTACATGGTGATTGATAGGGAGATGTTACAATGGAGAAGGGAGGCTAGTGGGGAGATGGAAGACAAACCAGAGACTTTATCCTTTTGCTTAGGGCTGGCTGTGAGAAGGCCCTTGTGAGATGACTTTTTTTCCCCCATAGGGATAACCGAGATGCCCAACATGCACTGGAGAGAGACTTAGCTGATAAAAATTCTGCACAGTTTATTGATGAGAAGTGCTTCAACTTAAGAAGCACATCAGACTCCATCAACTTCTTCCATGGAGTGGAGAAATTAAATGGCACGTAAGTGTGAACTATCTCTTACCTGACTGGGCATAGGAGATTCTGTCATTTAAGATCTCTATCTGGTCTTTTGATAATTTGGGTACTATATATATTTGAAGGTATTCTTCTATTTTTTTTTTGTTTCTATTTTTTTTTGTATTCTCAGTTTTGTTAGGATATAAATTTGCATAATATATTCTGATTATTTTTTATTCTGGTTTTACAATTTGCTTTTCTCATTTTTTATGTTATTTATTGAATTTTCTGCTTTCCTTTTGTTTAAGATTAGCTAAGGATTTATCAATTTCATTAGTCTTTTCATAAAACAAACTTTTGGTTATATTTCACAATGATGGAATCCTTAGAAAAGTATTTGCTTTGGGGGACATATGGCAATGGGATCAGAAGGATAAGGATGCCTGTAATGACATTGGCAATGGGAAGGTTCCAATGTCTCCCTTTCCCAACCTTCATCTTGCACTTAAAATATCCTATTTTCCACAGACCATCTGCTCCAGTAAGGTCCTGGTTGAGCATATGAATCTTTCCATATTTCCATATTTCCCCTTTGTGGGAAGGATGGAGGTAGAATGTAAGTTGTGAGAGCAGGAGCTATTTCACTTGTGCTGTTTGTATTCCAAGTGCCCAGAATGGAACCTTGTGTATAATAGGCACTTAATAAATGTTGCCCCGAATTGTTGTGGAGCAGGCCAGAATCATCTGTAAGATGACTGGTTAACTGAGCACAGTGGTCAAGGGTTCAGAGAATTCTCCATTGTCTTCTTTTTCAGTTAGGGGAGGTACACATACCCTTTATTGCTCTTGGCTCATCTTACTGACTGTAGGTCATTCTAATCTCAGAGCCTGGTCCACTGCCCTAATATCTTCAGAGCAGGTAAACCTGCAGACACCACCCTAGTTCATTGTCCACAAACCTTTAACACTTAAAGTGCATGGTTTTCCACTGGCCCTCCTTTTTGTTTTTTTGTGTTGTTTTGTTTTGTTGTTGTTTAGCTTCTGAATGGTGTCATGGAATCTAAACTTTCCTTCAAAAACTTTCCCTAAGGATTTTGGGAAATCAGCTTCTCAAAGATGTAGATTCAAAGTATATTTGTGCCGGTTACTACCTGTGTAACCTCAGGCACACACACACACACACACACACACACACACACACAAACTAAAAACTGCTAACCAAGGTTCTTTTTGTTTTCTTGTTTGTTTCTATAAAAGAAAATTCCAAAAAAGAAGGGGAAAGGGGGAAAATAGTGGCAATAATGAAAACCCCACTGGATTTGAAGTTGGAATATTTGGTTTGGTCAGAAGCTCAACTACTGCTAGATGTGTGACCTTGAATAAGTCACAACCTCTCTGAATCTCAACATATAAAATGAAAAACAATACTTCATACTATTAATACTTTATCTGTAAAATAAGGGTTTAATAGTTCTAGATATGAGACTTAAGGAGTTCCTATGAGAGATTGTATGTAAAATGCTCTGTGAGTGGTCAAATTCTATATGAATGAGAATCACTAATATCTGGACCTCTCAAGGAAAGAAAACGGACACTGAGGATTTAAGTTTAAAGTCAGCCCTGAGAAATCAAGGCCTGGATTTTAAAAATCAAGCTTCAGAAATTCACTTGGGCTACAGAGGGCACTGTTTGCCATTGGCTCTGGCAAACTGGGTAGAAGTTGCCAGCTGGCTCCAGTGGAAGCAGAGTTGTGGGTGATGGGTCAGAGAAGGAATGGGTAGCGCGAAGTGCTGACGTCGGCATTCTGGGGGCCAGGGCTCGTGTTTATGGCCCGCAGTTGTCATTAAGCAGCCTAATGTCTGCTTTGGAGACTGGGAGGAGGCGTCCCAAGGGCGCCCCAAATTCCACGATGCTGTGCAGGCTTGCTGGGCGACCCTATGGGAATCCCTCTGCCTCCACCCAGCCCCGAGGCAGTATCACACCCCTGAGGGACTGGAAGTGGGTGGTGGGTTTTGGGATGAGCAACCTTCCCAAGACACATCCTAGCCACCCCCCCCATCTCAGATCCTGTCTACCACTGTTTTTATGTCCTTAGGGCTTCTACTGTCTCCCCAAGAGAGTGTTGGGGACCATAGTCTAGGGGAAAGGAAGCAAAGACAGGATTGAACAGAGAGAAGAGGTGAGGAGCCAGAGGTGAAACTCTCAGCAAATAGACCCGGGAGTTTCAGGTTCAGCAGCAGAGCTGGAGAACGAAAAGTGCAGCCTGCTGTGCTCCTTCCCTGCCGGACCAGGGAGAGCGTGGCGAGGGTGCTCCAGGCTGCAGGGCTCCACAGGCCGGGTGGGCCGGGACGGGCAGAGACAGGACAGGGCACGCCTTTCGCCTAGAGTCTCTGCCAGGCCTCAGCTCGCACCTGGGGATTCCCAGGGCCTGCCCCTAAAGGCGGGCTGCCATGAGTTGGGAGTTTTGGAGGTAACCGTGGCACCACATCTGCGGAAAGGATACAGTGACTTCCCCTAGCTCTGCAGAGGAAGATTCTCCCGCAGTCCCAGGTCCCAGGGCAAGGGACTTAGGGAAAAGGCCAGCCCTCCTTAGGGAGCCCATACTGCAGAAGGTACCTTTTATTTGGTCTTAGTTGTTCACTCCCCCCCTCCCCCCACCAGTTTGGTGGAAGAAAATCAGCTCCAAGACAAGTTTGAAATCCATAAATCCATATGGCATGTTATAAACAGTGGTTAAGTCAACCACTCCAGCCAAAAAATACACTCACCCAAGAATGGTGGGTGAGAACATGCCCTAAACCAACTTTGCTAGCATAATGAAAGGAGTGCTGGGGAGACTTTGTCTAGTGGAAGAGATTGTAGGGGGAAAACAGTGCTGGTCATGGGATCTGTGGTCTAAACTTAGTTTGCTATCCAGGACATACATTAGAAATTTGTAAAGCTGGAAAGGATCTCAGAGGCCATTTAGTCAAATCAACAAGCATTTATTAATCACTAGGAATACTAGGAAAGACCCCCACCAAAGACCCTGCCCTTAAAGACCTTATGAGATATTTATATTTAGTCCAATGTCTTCATTTTGCAGACAAACAAACTGAGACCCAAAGACGTTGGGTCAGTTGACTTTAAGACCTTTGATTCTAAGTCACCCTGATTTGTCTTAGACATATCAGTTATCCTCCATAGGCCTTTGACTTCCTTCTTTGTAAAAATGGTGGTGGTGGTGATGGAATAGCTTCCTGCTAGAAATCTATGATTCTAGCCTCTAACAGACCCTGCTACCTGTTAGAGCTGTGATGTGAGACAAATCACCTAACTTTTCTGAACTTACCTTATTCCTCACTTGTGAAAGTAAATACTTCGGATAGATGTTCTCTGGGTACCATTGTAAATCTAAAATTCTATCATTCTAATTACTGAGAAGTGGCCAGTGGGATAGGGTCACCTTTATGCACACTGCCATTGTGAGTTTCTGAATAATATAGTAAAAAGCCTGTACTAGAATGTCATTTGAGGATTTATGGCAAAGACTAATCTATCTCTCAGGGACCTTGGAGATTTCATGATCTCTTAGTAAAATATACTCTCTTCACTTTACTGAGTTCTCCCAAGATCAAGGATATCTTTGCAGTTGTTTCCCCACAGCCACTTTTACAAATTCTCTACCCCTTTAACCCATTATTGACAAACACCTCCCCCTTCCTTCCCCCTTCCCCTTCCCCCACTCCACCCCCCACCACCCCACCCCCCACCAAGCAAGGTAGGAGCAAACATAGAAGGGGAATATAACTGGTGGAAAAAAAACCATAGTTGGAAGAAAGTGCCTGAACCTACTGTTATTTCTTTATCTTTTTTTTTCACATGAACAGAATCTACGTTTTAAGAAGTGGTAGTTTCAGGGCGGCTAGGTGGCGCAGTGGATAAAGCACCAGCCTTGGAGTTAGGAGTACTTGGGTTCAAATCTGGTCTCAGACACTTAATAATTACCTAGCTGGTGGCCTTGGGCAAGCCACTTAACCCCACTTGCCTTGCAAAAACCTAAAAAAAAGTGGTAGTTTCATTGGTGTCCCTACTTCTTCTTCTTTGCAGAACAAAACACCTCTATAATTCAGGGAGGCTTCCAACTAAAAATGTTGTGGCTGAAAAATTCATCACTTTGCTAACCAAGGCCAAAAATTCCTTGGATCCTACAGTCTTTCCACTAGCCTTATCAGAGTGTGAATTCCATGGGCTTAGTCTTTTTAAAAATCCAGGCTTACTTCCTCTCTACAATTAGATATTAAAACATGACTTCACTGAAGGACAGAAGAGATGTGTTCTGGAAAGATGATATGTTAAATTCAATTTCAGTAATCCTATTTCAAATGCACAGGATGAGCTTGCCCTGAGAATTAAAAAAAATAGATGAAGATATCAATTTTGATGTCAATAACTATAGTGACTGGATTTAGCATCATAGAATCTGGGTTCAAATTCCAAATCTGCAACTTACTATGTGTGTCACCTTGAACAAATCACTTCTTTGCTGTAAATTCTCACACTTATAAAATGAGTGAGGACTAGAAGTCCTCAAAAGGCACTTTTTTTGGTCTATGACAATAGTGATTGATATTTATATGCAGATTTAGCATTTGCAAAGATATTTTAAATCTGAGTCCTACAACAACCTCATGAAGAAAAAAAATTACTTTAAAATCAATCAATAAATATTTATAGAGTGTGAATGAAGTGCCAAACTCTATGTCATACTATAGTGCAAACATTATATAGTTACCCCTTCCACATTGCTAGTTTCCCCATTGAGATTTTGCTATATTTCAGGTCAGCATAAGAAATTAAGTGAGAATGTTAGAGTTGTGCAGAAGGACACAGCTGACATAAGAAGTTCAACAGATGACACAGAAAAAAGTTTAAAACTCAGAAATGCATAAATACATGCATAGTATCATATGATTTCAACCCAAATTTTACAATAAGGTACTATAAATACTCTATAAAAGAAAAAGAGAAAAAAGAAAAAAATTCAAATTGAAGGGAGGGTCCAAAAATTTTGCTCAGGATTTTCCAGATCCCTGGGAGGGGGGGTAGAGGAATAGTGGGGGTGGGGGTGGAGGTGGAGGAAGGGTGCACTTAGTGCTGGCTTGCCCTTAATCTCTGAGATGTGAAAGGGATAACAGTACTAAAACGTGTTTCTTTTTAATGAAAAAAATTATCCTCAGTTGCTTATATTCTTTTTTTTTTTTTTTAGGATTTTGCAAGGCAAATGGGGTTAAGTGGCTTGCCCAAGGCCACACAGCTAGGTAGTTGTTTATATTCTATGAGGATACTAAGACTGAGAGAGATTAAATAATAATGACAGTTAATATCTATATAGATTTACAGTCCTTTACATACATTGATTCATTTGATCTTCCCAACAATGTTGCTAAGTATATCCTATTTTCTCAATTTTATGAATGAGGAAATCTGAATCTGAAGATGGTTGTCACTTGCCTGTGAGTAACAGAAAGGTTTTTGAACCATGATCTTTTACTCAAAATCCAGCATTTCATTCACTATGTTCAACTGCCTCTCTATCCTGCCATACTACTCACATTTACCTGTTTTGTCTGAAAAGTTCAGATTTTTGTATATTGGGTTTTCTCCACCTATATAGGCTTTTAAAAATGAAGGTTATCCGAATTGCATTGCAGTGAATTACATTTTCTCTGTATTCTCTCTTAACCACATTACCATTGTTATAGTTTATTTTCATGGTCTTTGCTTGCCATCTTCTTTTCCATCTTTAGCGATACATACCCCAGGAAGCAGATCAAACTCCTGGGGCCCTGCATGCAAAAAAAATTCATTTTGAGTTCTTCATTCACAACAATAATAGACCTTTTTATATTAGAACTTTGTGGTTTGCAAAATATTTTCCTTACAACAACTGGATGTGAAAAGTGGATCGAATATTATTATCTTGGTTTTAGATGAGATGAGAAACCTATAACTTAGAGAGGTAATTCAGAAGTCCCTAATTTAAATCCATGGCACTTACGTGCCACAGCATCACATTCCTGATTGTCATAGTCCTCATTAAGAACAACGGGCAAACAACAAATCGAATGTTATATAGCTAATAACTTTTGGTGCCAGGACTTCAAACGATATTTCCTAAGTTCCCAGTTGAGTGTTGTTTCCACATTAGACCTTATTTTCTACAATACTGAGTCATACACATTGCCTCCAGTTTTTGGAAACCTATTGGCAAAATGAAATAACTGAAGGTTGTTTACTCAAGAGATGGCCAGCTGATTTGGGACCACTCATGGCAATTCAATTCAAACTTCTATTAATGTTTTTCTGTGTGTAAAACATTATGCTGAGTTCTTGATAGAGTTAAAAGGGGAAAATGTACTTTAGGAACTTGTAGGCAGGTGAAAATGGAGTGTGAGGGACATGAGAGTGGGAGCGATGGGGGAACAGAGGTGTTGATAGGGAATAGGCAGGTGCACAGAGAAGTAAACAATCTAATCTGAGGGAGGTGAGAACCTTAACAATAAGTAGAAAACTCCCTAAGGGTAAGAACTCTGTCTTTTGCATTTGTAAGTGCTTTTCATTTAAGATTAATAAGACTTGTTGATTGATTGTTGATTGGATGTGGATTGAGACCAAGAAAAAGCTTCTTGTAGGAGGTGGAAAAATTATGAAAGAAGGACTCTAGGAGTTGCTAGGTGTCGAAATGGATAAAGTGCAGGGCCTAGAGTCAAGGTGACTTCTTGAGTTCAAAGAGCCTCAGACTCTTACTAGCTTCGTGACTCTGGACAAGTCACTTAAACCTATTTTCCTCTGGTTCTTCAAAGGTAAAATGACCTGGAGAAGAAAAGTCAAACAGCTCTAGTATCTTTGCCAGGAAAACTTGAATGGGATCAATAGGAGTTAGAAATGACTGAAAAAATGACTAAACAACTAAGTAGTAGTAAAGAGAGAGAGCACATTCCAGGAATATAGAAAAGCAAAAGACATGGAAATCTGGGAATGGAATGCTGGGTTTAGGAAATAGTAGAGAGAGCTTAGAGTGTGTGATGAGGAGAGAAGTGATATCAATCTGATGAAGTAGGACTAGGGCCAGAATACGAAAGGTTTTAAATAGCAAATTGAGGGGTTTCTGTTTTATCTTAGAAATACCACCAAATCATAGAAGATTCTTAGGTAGAATAGGAACAAAGTCAGACATGTTTTTGTTTGTCTGTTTGTTTTTTGGTTATTTTGGAAGCTCTGTGGAGGAAGGGAGGCCAATTAGGAATCAGTTGCAATAACACTACTGTTCATTGACATCACAAATGGCTCCAGTGCAGGCACAAATTTCTTAGTCTGTTCATCAGCCTTGAAGACAGATTAAAAAAAAATCCACCCTATAAACTTTTTTCTTAGACCTTCAGTCTTCTCCCAGTGGCATAAGTGCCACTGTATAGCATTGTGGCCCAGAAGAAATGACCTTATCTCTGTGGGCTTCAGTTTTTCTTCATCAATAAAATATGATGGTGGGGCTAAAGTATCTCTAAGATCTCTTCCAAGTCCTTGATTGAGTGACCTATAAGTCTTTCGTAGGTCAATGATATAGTGTACTGCTACTTTATAATGACTACTGAATGAGCTTAACAATACAGTCCTGTGTATATTTTAATTTCTACTTGCTGAGAAACATAAATAAGCTCTAGGAACTCCAGAAAAGTCAGCCTTCTCCTACAATAGAGTTTCAGGAAATTGAATCCCCTTTCCTCTTCCTCTTTAGAATGAAAATCAACTTTTATTTATGAATTAAAGACTCCTTAGTCTGGAAGAGAACTTGGGAGGACATCTAAGCAAACTCTAGGCACCTAAATCATATGTGGGTCTGTCCCTTTTTCTGAAAACTGCCAGAGAAGGAAGTTCCACTGCTTCTTGTGGGTACCATTTCAACTATTGACTATCCTCTTTGCCAATAAGTCCTTCTATTGGCTCACTTGTATTTCACCTACTTAACATCTAAGTATTTGGGAAGGTCATCTAATCTCTCAGAATCTCAGTTTCTCTACCTGTAACCTATCAGGGTGAGCTAGATTATGTGCATGTTCCTTTCCATCTCTAAAATCTTAGAAGTTTAAGCCTATTTTCTTTTGTTCTAACAGAGAACATCTGTTTATTATCCTTATATCCTCAATGGTAATGCTTAAATTGTTCTTTTTTCTTTAATTTGAGGCATCCCAGTTTCTTCAGGTTTTCCTCATGGGTAAGGAAGACTAGAGCTTTTTACAGAATAATCACTCAATGAACATTGCTCAACTAGAACTAAGATAGCCTGTGGTGCACCTTATCTTTGTAACTTCAGAAAGGCCCAATAATGTCGTAGTTCCATTCCTGAAAAAAATGAGGTGAAAGGAAGGTCCTTAGTGATGTCTGACTGTTTAACCTCATTTTTATTTCTTCTATGTTTTTTGTCCAGGGTTTCAGTACCTGAGACATGGGCCAAATATAGTGACAATAATATTAGGCATTCTCAGAACATGAGAGCAAACTCCATCAGGCTCCGGGAAGAAGCTGAGAACCTACTGGACAGCTCATCAGATCAAATATGGAAGCAATTTACTAATACCAACCTGGCCTTCAACTCCCGAATTGCTGAGGTGACAGATGTGAAAAATAAACTTCAATTGCAACTGGCAAAGGTAAGCAAGCTACCATTAGGACCATTAAGGAGATCTTACAGAACAGAACAAACCCTGATCCTTATCTCTCTACTTCCATCTAGTAGAAAGTCTGTTTGGAGATAGGAGAATGTAAAAACCGACCCATATAGAGTAGGTCTATGATTCTATTCCTACAATCTAGAAGTAGGTAGTTGGTAATCCAGAGTCATATTTGAGCCTCCTGCTTGGAATAGTTTGATTTAATCCATATTCCTTAAGTCTAATTTATAAATCTTCCCTTGCTTACTAATGTGCTTCATGCAATGTAGAGATTGGCATTCTGGGGCAAAGATACCAGAAACTGAGCAAAGGCACCAGAGTTTGTTGGTGAATTCCAAGCTATTCTGCTTCTCCGTTTGGTGTCCTTGTTTGATGTTTATAGGAATAAAGGTGAAGTGAAGATCTATGATCTCCCAAGTCACAGCTTCTATAACCAGGACTGAGTAGATAGATATGCACATGTTGGTACACTAGGAAATAATAATCTTTTGGCTTTAAAGGTTCCAGGAAAATGGCTTTGATTTTGGTTGATGGATTTGTTGAGAGATTTTGAGATTAAGAAATAGGAGGGAGATTGGGAATAATTTTTTTATTACATTTATTCTATTTTTTTAGACAACATGTTAATTAAAAAAAAAAACCCCAACATGGTGAGGTGGATAGGGAACAGTCACAGAATAGAAAAGACTTGGAGTCAAATCCCTGTTACCTACTGGACACGTGATACAGGGCAGGTCACATAACCTCTTTGAAACCTAAGACAACTTTAAATTGCATAGTTATTGAAGGTCAGTGCCAGTAAAGGGGGGTTCCACAAAAGAAATTTCTAACATCACTGAAATCACAGGTCCGGACCCCACCCTACTCCTCTGCCAAAGATGACAATAAAACCAGTGCTTTTTGTTTTAATAAGCATTTAGTTTGATACATCAAACGTGGTTTAGTATCATATTGTATTTATTACCACAGCACAAAGTCTGGGTGGGGTTTTTTAATGTTTATTCTATTTTACTTGGTTGGTTATATAGCTGTGGTCTGCCTTTAATGGAGAGAAATAAAAATATTTTGAGTCAATCTTTTTTTTTTCTTTTAAGATTTCCACCACTCCAATTTCAAATTCTCATCTCCCGCCACTGAGTTTCCCATTGCCTCATGGGTCTGATATTAATCTCAATTACTTAATCACCAGCTGTTTTGCTAATAAGTCAGTGCCCAGAGTGAATAAATTAAGTTCTAACAGGACCTGTTTGCCATTTGCCAAAGAAAGAAACAAGATAGGGTTCAGGCCTCAGCTTGGCATTCTGTTGATGATTATCAGTTTTTTGCTCTTCTAGATAAGGAAAAAAGATATTGAGTGGGGTGGGTGGGTGGAGAATGCATTCAGTGTTTCGTCATTTCAACAGTTCATTGTTATTGTGAAATTTTAAGTATCTCTTTTAAACTGGTATCTTTTATTAAGATTGGCACCTCTTCCTTTCCCATTGATCTGAAATGCTGTCTACATCCTGAAAAAATAGACTCTCAACCCTCCACTGTCTTGGAAAGTAATTTATAGCTTCTAACTGGTGATGTGAACATGATTTTCAATGCTAGGTTATGTAGAATGGAAACTATGAGTGTCTTAGGGATTTGATGTTGCAGCAGATCTGGAACCATCTGGGAACAGGCAGAGCTTTGAGCTAGGTTACAACTTGGGCAGTTAAGTGGTAAAGTGACTAGACTGCCAGACCTGAAGACAAGAAAACTCTTGTTCATGTGTTTAAATCTGACCTCAGACACTTAGCTGTGTGATCCTAAGCAAGTCATTTAACCCTGTTTGCCTCAATTCCTCATCTATAAAATGAGCTGGAGAAGGAAATGGCAAATCACTCCGGTACCTTTGCCAAGAAAACTTCAAATAGGATCAGTCACAACTGAACAGCGCAGCTCATATTTGAGAGGAAGTCCTCGACCACCAAACAAACCCTCCCTGGCTCATTTCCCTGGGTTTTCATCCACAACCTAGCATCAGCAATTTTGTTTCTTTCCTGGGGCTTCCTGTTTACAAAAGGATGGACTGCTCCTGATTTGCTAAAGGGTCTGGGAAGAAGCAGGATACCCAGGATCAGAGTGTTATAAGAGAATGTAGAGAAGGGCTTAGTATTTACTATCTGACAGCCTTGTAGCCTCCTCCTGTCCAATTTCTATAGGCTACTCAACTCCTTAGCAATTCTTTCCATTGCACCCCCTCCCCACTCAGTTCTCTTCTATTGCTGACAAACTCTATACATTTCTCCTTAACTATTTCTTACATTCCTTTCATCCCAGGGGCTCATTGAAACCTTGCTTTCTTCTGATGAGACTGCATCCCTTGATACAAGGCTTATATTCCTTGACCTATACGTTGCTACCATTAGTCCACAGTTGGCTGTCCTTTAAAAGTTCACTTAGTCCTGTCAGAGCCTTGTTGTTGCTATCTCTGAACCTCTCGGTCATTATTCCTCTTTCCAAATAAGTTTGATCTCTGCCTCACAGACTTCTTCACCTCAACTCCTTGCTTTTAAAATTTAAAACATCCTGGTCTTTCTGTTGCTTAATCTCCTCAACTCTCTTGACCCCAGTCTCCATTCTACCCCAGATGTGCACAGAAGTGGTCATGCTTTAAAGCACTCCATTACCTTCCCTCAACTGAACTTGCCCTCTCCCCCAAGTGCTAGAATTACTGTTTATTATGCTCTCTTGGATTGCGTATGTACCTGTAAGGCACATTTTGGAACTAGGCTTTTGCTTGAAGACATTTGGCCTTTAATAGTTCCTCCATTTGTGGTCTCCAATAAAACTGAGGCCAAGCAGTACAGAGCCTCTCTGGGTTGGGTTTCAGAATGTATTTGACTGCTGTTGGGAAAAGACTGATAAGTCTCTAGGCTAAAATAGCACAGAACTACAAAGTATGTAACCAGAGCTGCTGCCTTTGAGGAGAGTGACTGACCTGACAATTGGGGCTTGTGGAGATCACAGATGGACATCTATGAGAGCTCCTTCCGCATGCATCTAATTACCCAGTCTGGATACTCTGCTGCAAGGTCCTTTGGCACAGAGGAGGGCATGTAAGGTTGGTATCTTCAATGAATTTCTAGTTATACACACAGGCATTAGTCTGGGTTGGCATTAGCTAATACCTGAACATAACCTATCTCTAACCCTCCTATCTCACACTCAGATTATTTAGAGAACAAAGCTTCCTCCAAGAGGCAATTCACAGTCATCTAATTCTTTTTTTTTTTTACAGTCATCTAATTCTAAGGAAATTTGATCTGAGTTTGATGTCCAAACTCACATGCCAAACAAAATATTCCAAGTCTCTTCCTAAGAGGAATCTGGTTAGCTCATTCCCTTAAAAATGCATACATTCATACATATATACATATATGTATGTATAACACCTTCCCAATTTGTGTAAAATGCAAACTCCTTTCTCATTTCTGTTATAATTCAGCAGCTCTTCTGAATCACATCATAATTTCCCTGCTTTTGTTATTAGCAATATGAAGCCCTGACAGCATGCACAAGGGAATCATAATAAACATTCCTGAAACTTAGCTAACATCATGTCAAATACATCAATCTAGCTTCTCATCTTCTAAACTCCCCACCTCCTAGGTGGTTTGAAGTTCCAAGTAGTCAGAAACAATAGAAGAGAGAAGATAAGATGCAGCAAAATTTGTACCCATCTTTGAGAAGGACTGGGACACCAGGAAAAGAATCAGAATGTTTTTCTTCTTTTATTCTTTGTCATCCACAACTCATGTTTAATTAATGTTCATTCAGGGATTGGCATAGGATTGATTCTTCCAAAATGGAACAAAACATGGACTCTACTCTTGAAACCCATTCCTTCCCAATGGGCTTGGGGAAAGCTGGCAATAGCTAGGTGCTTATTGATGTTGTTTATATGACAAAATTTATTAATTTATATAACCTTTATAGTTTATGACTTACATTTAATCTTTTTGTTAATCAAAATAACACTGTCAGACCAGTAGTAGAAGTTTTGCTTTTTTCATCTTATTAGGAAGGAAGCAATGACTCAGACAGATGATGACTTGCTGGAACTACTGTGCAATCAGTGAGTGGTAGACTTGAATTTGAATCCTATTCTTCTGATTCCAGCATAGGGCATAGAGGGCTGGTGCTCAAAATCAGCAAGATTTGAGTTTCAGTACTATCTCAGACACATACCAGCTGTTTGACCCTGGGCAAGCTACTTAAATTTTGTTTGCTTCAATTTCCTCATCTGTAAAATGGGGTATAATAATGGTCTTCCAAGATCATTGCGAAAATCAAACAAGATAACATATGGAAAGCACATTGCAAACCTTAAAGCACTATATGTATGGAAGTCTAGTTATTTTGGGGTGTTGTGGTATCACAGATTTGGAGCTGGAAGATACCTCAGCAGAAGGCTAGAAGAGATTTTGTGTTCTAAAGTCTTCTAGACACTACCTCCACAGTTTCTTTATGTCTGTCTCCAATATTCTACAGACCCTACTTTAGATATCTTAGCATTACATGGATGGATTCCATAGAAGTATGCATTGTATCCAATAATTATCCTATGTTCTCACTGAGGGATCAGCCCATCATCTTTTCTAGTCCCATATCTCTTTGATGACATTCCATTCTTCAGTAGTAATACATTTCAGCCTCCTCACACCCATCTCTCCATTGTCCTTTGAATGAGCCATAGTTTTATTTATTGAAGATTGTGGAATTTTATGACTTTATAGTATCATTGGTTGAACATAGATGTTAAAATGATTGGATTTTATTTCTGGAGAAAGTTCAGGGCCATTAAAAGCACCATTTAGTTCCAAAATGTTATCCAGATATCTTCTCTTACTCAATTCTGGTTCAACCTCATTATCTACCTATATGTCTGTTCAAGATAAACTGATGAATGTCATAGGTTGGAAATTGGGCATTTTTCTTGTATGTTTTCCCCCTTCTGGATCCTTATCTCTATCCTCCTTTAGAGGATCTATCCAGGATACTGGAGACTTCCACAATATTTTATGGGTGCCATTGCAGTATATAGACTTTCCATCTGTTATCCTTTATCCTTACTATGTAACAGGTCACTTCCTTTTCTTGTCATACATTTTTTTGATGATGTATTGCCACTTCTTTTGCACAAGTTACCACTGATAATGTGCTGTACATACCTTACTTACACATATCATGAGTCTCCCCATTGACCTGATATCTTGATTCTTTCTTGATTATAATATTCTAGTATTTGTAAACATATGGAATTATATCTTGATATTTGATGGACCTGTGATCTCACTGCTGCTGGTCCTTCCTCCAACACTACACAATTTCAAAAGATGAAGAGGAAGAACTCCATCATGTGCCTGGATATCCAAGAGAAATCTTCCCACATGATGGAGTTCTTCCTCTACATTTTTTGAAATTGTGTAGTTTCTGGTTGAGTATGTACTGAGAAAATTTCTGTAAAAAACTTTACATAGTGCCCAGCAGATGTTTAGAAATTCTTAGTATCTTGTTTCCATTCCCTCTCTCCACTTGATCAGTGATTCTTTATTCCTGCTGCATCTTCTCAAATCACTTATCTCTCTGATGGCTTCCTTTATACTTCTGTGATTTGAATGTGAACAGCAAGATGACCAAATAGTTGCTTTCTACCAACTTTTTTCCAATTTCAAATCCTCAAAAGAAAAAGATGATGTATAGATATAGAGTAATTGCAGTTGTGTAATCCATAAGAAAAGAATATAGAACCCATATATAAGGTAAAAATCTCATGAATTAATATTGGAAAACTTCTCATTCAGATTTCCTACCCCTAAAGAACTCTGTAATTTCTCTCTCCCAATTTGCACACACAAACTCATAGATTTAAAACTCATAGGCATGGCTATAGGACTGTCCCACAGTAATGACTCCACCTAAATTCTGTAAGATGTAGCAGATACTTATTCTTTCCAGCCACTATCAGCAAGGGAGAAAGAGGGAGAGGAAAGACTGACAGAATTTTCAGGAAGGGCAAAAGATTAGCAGTGGATTGTGCCCAGAACTACCAGCTAACAGAACACTTTGATGGGCTATATGAAAATGATCCTGGAAAACTTACTGGGGACTGTCCTCTACCCCAAGAGGTTACTCTGGATAGAATCCCAGGCCTATCCAATTCTAATATCCCCTTGCGTGAGGCAGACCCTATCTACACAGCACTTCCATGAACCAGAGGAGACCAAAAAAAATTCTCCAAACTGAGTGACTAGCTTTGAGTACAAAAGAAAAGTTGAAATTTCAAAAGTTCAAGAGAGAAAGCTTAAATAAAAAAAAACCTAGCACAACAGCAGAGAAAACAGAAAGGTTGATAGAGACAGAATGAATAATGTTCATTTGAAATCAAAGTATATTGAACAAATATTATATTAAAAAGCAAAGAATGAATATTAACCAATGAAAGAGAGAAACCCTATGAGTTTCTTTGAGATAGAGACAATAGCAAAAAAAGTAAGACTAGTTCTAAAGAGAAAGCTCTTGAAAGAAAATCTTAGAAGTGAATTTAAGAGAGAAATCAGAGCTCTTTATAACAGAATTACAAACATCAGAGTAGGAAAAATTGAATACATAATGGTGAAGTAGAAGCTCTGAAAGAAAGAATAATTGATTTACAATTTAAAAATACTAAAGTGGAGGAAAATTTGGCAAATGATGATATGTTACTGTCTTCTACCTCCCACCACATATCTTTCTGTTGCCTTTTGAATGACTCACAACCTTAATTCTTTGGAGAGTGTAGTATTCCATAATTAGCAGTTATATCAAATAACCAGGAGAATGTTGGTGTTAAAATGATACTTTTCTTCTTTTTTTTTGTCAGCAGCAGTTTAAGATAATTGAAAATTCAGAAATTCACCAATGTAATGCAGTCCACTCTGTTTCTATTCCTTTATGGTCCCAGTTTATCATCTATCAATAATGTTTGTACTGAAGGATTAATTCAGTAGGTTGCCCATTGAATTGCATATATATATATTATCTAGGCAATATTAATTCTTTATTAAGGCTAAAATTAGCTATATATATATAATGTTAAATCCTATGAAATATGACTGTAAATGCACATTAGGTATAACACCCATTGCTTGATTAGTAAAGGAAAGTTCCTGGAAGAGGGAATATAAATAAAATAATAAATTAAAATCTAAATGATATTGATGATATTGATAAACAAATTAAGACTATGGATGGATTTACAGATTAATGGAGAACATAACATTTAAAATTAGGAGTGGAAAGAAAGTTTTAAGAGTTCCTAAATGAGATCCAGAGTTCAAAAGGGCATGAATTCTAACCTTAAAAGGAGGCTTTTTATTTGGAGGCTCATTTTAGCTTTTGATTTTCAAATGACCATCAACACCAGGAAAAATTTCACTTTCCTGTGAAGGCCAAATTCCTCCATAATTAACCAGGCAAAATGCCTGAGAGGGCGAGGGGCCCTGGTCCTCAGATTCAGTTTGTTCTCTCAAAGCCAACACAGGCTATTTATTTAACTCAGTCTGGAACCTATTTCTGAATGAGAAAGTCTTTTCTGCTCTGAAAGCAGCCAGATTTCTTCCAGAACAACATGAGTATAACCAATTCATTTCAACCACTCTTTCTAAAAATGACATATCCCCTCCTAGGGGATATAGACAAAGGCACAAGAAGTAACTCCTGGGAAAGAGGATTGGGGGATATCCTGCTACTAGGGTCTTTCATATTGTTTCAAGTGTCAGATAGATTAATTTATTCATGTGAGCATTCAGTTTGACATGAGAACAGTCACATCCTGAAAAAATAAAAAGTTTTCTTCATCCAGTCTCTTCTCCTGGGTAGATAATCTCTTCTTCACCATTCCTATCCTTGTTTAGTTCTTTTTAAAATACCATTTCAACCCAAAGAGTTCAGTTTCTGCTTCTGATGAGCCTTGGACAATGTTAACAAGGGTTTAACTGAGTGTTTGAGTCTGGTATTCCCCCATAGTAGGTATCTTCCCTTGTTTTATTGTTCAGTTGTGTCTGACTTTTTGTGACTCCATGAACCTTATTGTACATCGGGTTTTCTTGGGAAAGATCCTGGAGTGATTTGACATTTCCTTCTCCAGTGGATCAAAGAAACAGAGCTTAAGTGACTTGGTCAGGATCACATGGCTAGTAGGTATCTGAGATCAGATTTGGTTTCGGTTTTCCTGACTCCAGGCCCAGCACTCTATTCTTTGAAGCACCTAAGCTGTTCCCTACCCTGATCTTCATCCCAATTAAGTATCATTATCTTTTGGCTCTTTTCTCAGCTAAGTGTATCCCCTTCCTCCCTTCTCTATCTCTATCTTGTCTCCAAGTATCAGTTGCTATCCCTAAGATCTCCCTATCCTGCTCTGAGCACTCTTTTACTTTATTACCTCTCATTTATATTTAGAATGGTGTGGACTTAGAGTCAAGAGAACCTGGATTCAAATTCTACCTAA
Source organism: Macrotis lagotis (assembly GCF_037893015.1). Taxonomy (NCBI): domain Eukaryota; kingdom Metazoa; phylum Chordata; class Mammalia; order Peramelemorphia; family Peramelidae; genus Macrotis; species Macrotis lagotis. The sequence continues at coordinate 13,258,746 of NC_133665.1, read as the reverse complement.
GATACTCATTCTTAGTGTGACCCTCAATAAGAAACTTTACTGTATGAGCCTCAATTTCCTCATTTGTAAAAGAGGTAGTAAAAATGCTTATCTCACAGTATTATGGGGAAGACCAAATGAGAGCACTTGCTTGGCTGATTTAAATTCTCTCTCTCTCTCTCTCTCTCTCTCTCTCTCTCTATATATATATATATATCTATATATATATATATATATATATATATAGATATGTTTTCTAAGTGTTCTTAAGCCTATGGCCTATATGAGATTGAAGGCTCTCCAAATGATTCACCATTTTGGTTACTTGTTCCCAGTTCACCAATTTAACTTTTCTTTTTTTTTTTTTTCAATGAAAATTAATCAACATCCTTCCTCCATACAAAACTGGCTCCTCTTCACCAGGACAAATCCTTGTTCTGTCTTCCATTTGGAATGTCCTTACCTTTTCTCCCATTTGGTATCCATATAAGAAGTCTTCTCTGAACAATCTATTTATAATATTATAGAAAGGCAGTTTTGGGGTAGTGGTTACCAAGTTGGTCTTGAAGTCTAGGTTAGACTATGTGACCTTGGCTAAGTCACTTAACTTTGAACAGTGCCCTAGGTAACTCTTTAAGCCCCAAGCGCAGAGCAAGTATATTGACCTCAACTGGTAGAGGGAATTCCTCTTCACCAGTTCCTTTATGCCAATAAAATCTGGAATGGTCCAAAAAATAGTCAAATCCTAGCACTGTCAGGCACCTTAGAGACAGCAATGCACTGGTGAATGTTTAACAATCAGGTTTCTGAGGAGGATAAAGGCATGTACAACAAATATACTTTTAAGTTTAATCTGCATTATTATTGAGATTTCTTCTATCACTTTTTAAGTCTAGACCAGAAATCATGGAGAGACCCATGCTAAGAATTACTTTTTGTTATACCACTATTGTAATGCTAATTGTCTTGCAAGGGCAGTGAGGTTGTAAACCAGATGAGACTTCTTCCTAGCAAAATAATTCAGACATGGGAGAAATCAGGGACTGGACTGTTTCCCCTGTATTCCTTGTATTACATGTGGCACTACAGAAGTCTTGTATTAACTGAGCTGCCTAAAATTCTGGGTGCAATGAACCTCTAAAAATGTGGTTGTGGCAAATACACGTCAAATGACCAGTGGTGCTTAGTCATTGTCAGCACCTTTTGAGATTTTCCTGGTTGACCTTCTTAAGTGAACCTCTATTATAGGCTTGGGATCCTAATAAAACCATTTCAATAAAGGGTAGAAATGATTTAGCCAGTAGCAGTCAATGTATAAAAGACCTGGTAGAGGGGAGAGTATAGACCACAAATTTAATCTAAGTCAACAGTGTGATGTAGCAGCCAAAAAAACAAAAAGACTACAAGAATAGAAACAGAATGTATAGATTAAAAGAGTCAATATTTTCAAAGTAATCTGTCCTAGCCAAATTCCATCCAGAATATTATACCTAGTTTCTGGATGCCACATTTTACAAGGGGCATTCACCAGCAGGACACTGTCCAGAAGAGGAGAACTAAAATGATAAGGGGTCTTGATTATCCAATAGGATAATCCATTTAAGAACATAGGATATTTAGCTTGGAGAAAAGAAGACCAGGAAAAGGACCAGAAATTACCACTGTCATCAATTATTCAAAGTATTGTCAAGTAGAAGTAGTTGGATTTTGTTCTACATGACCTCAGAATTAAAGTAATCTGGGTAGGGAGGGGGGTAAATAGTAAGGTATACTTTAGTTCAATATAAGAAAAAACTTTTTATCAATTGTTACTCTTCAAAAATGGAATTATTATACTCACTTTAGAAATGAAGAAACTGAGGTCAACACATGTTAAATGACTTGTACAGGGTCACATAGCTAATAAGTACCTGAAGACACATTTGAACTCAAGTCATCTTGACTCCAGGCTAATTGCTCTTTCTACTACACCACTTTTTTACTTACACTCTCTGGACTGGTTGACTGCTTAGCATAGATGCCATAAAAAGAAATTCCTGTTCAGTTATTGGTTGGATCAGAGAGCAATATGAATTCACATTTATGGTGGAGTGCTTTAAAGCTTAAAATTTTTTCCTTACAACAATGCTAAAGGAAGTTCAAGTATTATCACTTTCATTTCACAAAGGAGGAAACAAAGTCTAGCCATAAGAGACTTGCCTAAAGTAGCAGAGCTAGGATTTAGGCCTTTAGATTTCAAATCCAGTGTTTTCTTGACTGTCATATATATACATACATACATACATATATATATATATATATATATATATATATGTATGTATGTATGTATTAGGTGGCCTCTAATGTTTCCTTCCAGCTCTGAGATTCTGGGGTTCTATGGCAGAAGATTGCCTTGGGATTAAAATCTCTCTGAGGCTGATGTCTTAAACATACTCCACCCATTTTTTGCTATCCTTTCTCTCTCCTGGTTCCTTATTCCCTTGACTGACCTTTGGTCATTGCCTATATCTTGTCTTCTCTTGGATAATCTTACTGTACACTATCTTGGTTTCTGATGCAATCATAACCCCCAGTTATCCCATATCTATCCTGACTTTATGTGCTGCCTATTTTCTGATTCCCCTTTCCATCTTGCCATTTAATTCATATTTACATCTGAACACATCTGGCTGAGTTTGTCAACCTGTTCACTAGTCTTGAGTTGATCCTAATTTTGGCATATTCAAAAGTTCTTTGGGTCTCAGTTTCCTGCTCAGGCTCTATAATTCATCAACATTCATGGTTTGGTGTTAACAGTCATAGAAAGGCAAGCAAAGGGTATCAGTTTGCTCTCTTAGGTTCTTTCCCTTCTCTACCACTCTTTCACAACAGTGTAACAGAAAAAGCACTAGTTTGGATTTCAAATCTTGGCTTTGCTTACTAGCCTGGGCTAACCCCTCTGCTTCCTTTATTATCTGTGAAATGAGTAGCTTGGTGACTTCTAAGGATCCTTCTTGAACCCAAATTATTCCCAATGCTCAGTGTCTGGGAGGAGAGAAGTACCTGCTTTCAAATCTAGAGTACATATTTCCTATCCTAGACAATCAATGCATTTGAGAAGTCAGGGAAAGGACTTCCTCAGGCAACCATGACCCTGAAGACTTCATCTCTGGAGACAGCTGGGACAATTCTGAGGAGGAACCATCTAGAGCTGAGCTTGATGATCCTCATTTGCATTTGTCACTTGGCATTTGACCAGAAGTTCTAACTTAGTTTTCTAACTCTTTGGTGAAATATCTCTGGCTATTCTTCTCCACCTTCTCTGAAGCTCTGTTTCCCAACTGTCTCTAGACCTACACCTATACTTATAGTCTTTTGATACTACATAGTCCCTTAGCATTTGATCCACTAAAAAGAACTTAGACTTCCAACTGGTCTTTTTTGGACATCAAAGAAGCTCCCGGGAAAGTGATGCTGAGCCAGGCATCTCCTTGGAAACCTCTTGGCTTTATGCATTTTTGGAAAACAATAAATATGCAAGTTTGCACAAAGAATCCAGAAGTCTAAACCCCGCTGGCACCACTCTGTCCTTTTTTCCACATCAAAAATAATTCAGCGGCATTAAGGGCTCTCAATCTTTAGTCACAAGACAACACGTAGGCAGATTGTTTTACAGGGCAGATAACTCTGCCAGCACATTTTTCCTTATAAAACCTTTAGGCTAATTTCTATTCCATCCAAGCAATGATCTGGAATATGCAAAGATCTTTTTTGCTGAGCTGAGATTAATTTCATCTGAAGCAAATCTGGAAATTGCTTCCCTCTCTTTCCTCTCCCCTCCTTCTTTTCCCCCATATGTCAGCGGGTGCAGAGTAGACAGACACTTCACAGCCCTGACTTTCTGGCTTGGCTTATCCTTTCCCCAGGAGGTATGGGTTTGTTCTCTGTTAATCAGCTGCTGCGAGAACCATTGATTCAGAAAAGATTTTGACTTTTAAAAAAATCACTGTGAAACCCACAGACAATTGAAGCAGTTTGCTGGGCAGTCATCACCCATTCTTGTACCACTAATGTGTACAGAGTCTGGACTGGGCTCTGTTGAGGGAAAGAGATGGAGGCAGAAGAAGAGAGGAGGGAAGAAAAGGAGGAGGAGGAGAAAGAGGGAGAAGGAATAACACAAGAAGAAGCCCATGACTTCAGGGAGCTCAATTCTTGAGAAAGTTAACAAGAATTTCAGCTTCTTAGGAAGTGAAATAAGTGAAATCAACCCATTGACTAAAATTTACCTTTAAGGTTCGTTCAGATCAGAAGAAAAAAGTTGCCTTAATTCTTGGATAAGAGAATGATCTCTGAATTCCTTCTATCTCTCTAAAATTCTTGGAGTCATCTTGGGTTTTTTGGGGGGATCAGATTTTTTCTTTTTTCCTTTTCATTTCTCTTTCTTTCTCTCTCTCTCCCTCCCTCCTTCTCTCTCTCTCTCTCTCTCTCTCTCTCTCTCTCTCTCTCTCTCTCTCTCTCTCTCTCCTTATCTCTCTACTTATCGACTGGTAGATGGCATAGAATGCCCATCTTAGAGTCAAGAATTCAGATTAGACCTCAAACACTTAATAGCTATCATCTGATCTTTTTTGCCTCAATTTCCTCAGCTCTAAAATGAGCTGGAGAATAAAATCGCAAACCACTTCAGCATGCTTGCCAAGAAAACCCAATTGGGTCATGAAGAGTCTGAAACAACTTGAACAATAAAAAACAATCTTTGAGATTTTTTTACTACGATGAAGACTCTCAAGAATATGCTGCCAAAACCCCAGTAACTTCTGGTCAGACTGAATAGAGTCATCTCTCTTCTTTCCTACTTCTTTCCTTTCATTTTCCCCCCCTACACTAAGGGTTTTTAAACTTGTTTGTGTCGTGGACCCTTTTAGTATCTTGGTGAAGCCTATGGACCTCTTCTCAGCAGATTCTTTAAATGCAAAAAATAAAATACATTGAATTGCATAGAAAATCTACTATGTCAAGATAAAGATGTCTTTTTTCCCCCGTTTTAAGTTCAACACTGTCTTAAAATACATCCACAGACTCCCTGGAAGCCTATGGATCTCATGTTAAGAGATCCAAACCCCCAATCCCGCACACAGTTAACTCTTCCCTCCTCTTCCTATGCTATAGATCGCTGAAGAGCATCTGGCTTGTGTGAGATGAGCCTGCTTCAGGGGAATTATAACTGTATCTCTTATTGTAATAGTCTATTGCCTCTCCAAGATCAAAACAATATTTTTCTGAAATGGAGACAGAGAGCTCCTATCAAATTGAAGATTCACAGGCTGAATGCCTCATGGGAGAAAAAAATTCCACCTCCACTACAGTACAACCAAGTTACCTCATTGGACAATGGTGATGTGTTTCTTATAGTGGGAATGAGTAGAATGACCTCTGACATCTGTAGAATGCTTTTAAATTTGTCTTTGAAAGCATTTCTGTGTAGGGAGACAGGCTTTATGATTTAAAAGTTACTGAAGAACACACAAAAAAGGACAAACACCCAAGTAGAGACTTTAACAAAAAAAATCCTACTTAAGGACTGAGTCAAAGAGTAAATCATTGAAACAGTAATTGTGTATAAGAAAATAATAATAATAATAATGAAGCAACATAACAAAATTTCTGAGATGCAGCTAAGGCAGTCCTCTGAAGAAAAATCCTATCTCTATAAATGAATGTTAGTCAAATAGAAAAGGAATTAATGAAATGAAAATGCATTTTTAAAAACTGGAAAGCTAAGAAGCTGTAGAGGATGAGAAAGAGGAAGAGAAGGAATAGGAATACAAGAAATTATACTTACCAAATATAATTCATCTTTGAAAAAGAGATGAATCTTGCCTTTCTTTGCAAAGGTGAAGAATACAGATGTGAGAATGTTTTATCACCTATATTGTTAGACTTCAATGATAAGTTACTTTTGTAAAAAATGATTTGTTTTTCCTCATTTAAAAATTATTATAAATAATTACTCAGTAAGCAAAGAGAGGGGGAGGGATATATTCAGAAATAAAGGTGATATGAAAAAAGATATAATCAAAATTAAGCATTTTTAAAACAGTCACAGTCACACAGTTTCAGAGCTAGGCCTTTGATTCACAGAAGGGAAATTTCTTCTGGCAAAAAGAAATTGCCCATTTTAGGATTAGATGCATGGGGTCTGATCAGATGGGGAGCTTACAAAGGCCTTGTTCTACCTTGGGGTGGGGGTGACTAGGATGGTTACCTAGTCAGGGACTAAATGAGTTATTACTGCAGACTGTATTAGATATTGGAAGGTAGGAAGAGGAAAATTTACCATGTCTCCTTCAGTCCTGACCCTACTAAGAACCTGTCAGGTCAAAAGGAGAATGGAGTGGGGTTATAAAAACAGATTTAAACCCTATCTTTCATTTCAACTCAGTTTGTTGGTTGGCCATCCTCCATAATAAATCTAGTAGACAGTTATAGTCCATTTAAAAAATGATCCCAAGTAATTTATAGGTATATAAAGGTACTTTTTATAATACGGCTCATAGATTGTGTCAGATTTGAAGTCTGGACAAATCTGGATTCAAGTATTCTCTTTGACACTGTGTGATCCCAATTAATTCATTTGACATTTATGAACCCTAGTTTACTAATCTATAAAAAGAGGTAAAATAATATATTACCTGCTATTCTGAGGAAAGGAACTTTGTAAGCTTTCAACAGCTATGGAAATGTTAGTCATTAGAATTATTATTCATTTTTCAAAGTAGATATCCTGAAAAGTTGAAGGGAAGTCAATTTTTTATAATTCTCATAGTTTGAAGTTTCTTACTTTTATGGTAATGGTGATAATGAGATAATGAAGTATTGAATAATAAATAAGATAATCTCTAATGTTCCTTTCAGTCTATAAGATTCTCAACTATGACTTTAGAATATTTTCCCATTGATCTTGGTTCTCTTTCCTAATATATTTGAATACAACCATTGGGGGTGAAGGACCTGGACTTAATTCCTGTCCCCAACACTTCCTAGCTTGGTGACTCTGGGTAAGCCCCCCAACTCATACTTCTGAACCTCAGAACCCTTAACTGTAATGGGTTTATTATTTGTACACAGGATTATTATGAAAAAAAGCTTTTGTAGACCTTAAAGTGTTACAGAGAATATTATGATTCATCACTGATCGGTCTTTAATTACTCCTGGCTCTTAATTCTTGAGCTTAAAGTTTCTCCTATCTTAGTCAAGAAATCCATTAACAAATATATACCAATTGCTAGCTATTCAATGCAGCAATTAATGATGTATAGGAATACGACTATGGGGAAAACTGCTTTTTTGAAACTGTCATTTCCTAAACAAAAAAAAAAAAACCTTCTCTAATTGCTTGTGGCTTATAGTTTAGATTGTTTATATTTGGATTTTCCCAAAGTAATGTTTATTGTTAGCTGATGGCCTCAAAGAAAGATTGGCACAAAAAATGATGGGAAGTTGAAATTCTCTTGGAGAACCACCATGATGCTCTTCAACAGACACTTGGTTGCCAATTACTACTTGTGTGATGTTGGGAAAGTCACTCTGTCTCTCTAGGCTTCAGTTTCTTCACCTGTAAAATTAGAAGATTGGATCAAATTATGTCCAAGATCCCTTCTGTGATTCTATGATCTTTACATGTACACAGAGTATATCTCTGCTCTGGAACCTCCCTATCTGTCCTAGGGGTGACTGAAAAATACCAAATATTACTGATCGACTCTGGATTTAGCCCTAATGTACAGTCAGTTATGCTTTTGTCCCTTTTAATGCTAACAGAAATAATCATTCCATATGTTTATATAGCACTTTCTCCTTTTCAAAGTATGTTCATATCCATTAACTTAATTCAGTCCTCAGAGCATCACTCTATAAGTTAGACCAGGTAAAGAAGTACTCAGACCTGTTTCAGTAGGAATACCTCTAGACTGAGAAGACCAGGGTTTCAGTACAAGTTTTTATTAACTATGTGATCTCTGAGAAGTCACTGACTCTCTCTGTTTCTTAATTTCTTCATCCATAAATTGGAGGTAATAATATTGCATTATATATCTCATAGTATGGTTGTGAGGTTCAAGTGAAATATTAGGTATCTATGAAACATTTTGTAATATATTCATATGAGAGAATACTGTGCTATGCCCATTTTAGAAAGAAGGTAACAGATATGAGAGTGATTTGTCCAAAGTTATTTAGTACATTAATGACCTGATCAAGCTTAGCATACTTCTGGAGTATGATAATTGATAGATTATCTGCCAGAATCACAACCCTAGGGTCATTGGCACCTAGATGGCTTCATAAATCCATGATATTTTTCTTATTAAATGGCAGTGGGGGAAGAGCACTTTCTTTGGAGTTAAATGCTCTGAGTTTGAAGCCTACCTCTAAAGTTTGTTGTTACTCTGGAGAATTGTTTAACTTCCCTGGAAATTTACTTCTATAAAATAATGAGATAATAATAGGTCTATAATTCTATGATATTTTGATGGATCTATGATCTCATTGATAAGAATATTTTTCTATTGTTGTACATAGCATCTCAGACCTCATTTTCTCATTTATAAAATGGGAATAATTATAGACACTCTCTCACAAGGTTGTTGTGAAGATCAAATAGGTAATGTAAATTAGAATTTATATAGTACTTTAAAGTTTGCAAAGTGCTTTGCATTTATTATCTTATTGAGCCCCCTAACAACAGTATGAGTTAGGTTTTATTATTATCCCCATTTTTCAGATAAGGAAACTAAGACTAGAAGAGTTAAATGACTTGCCCAGGGTCACACATCTAGCAAATATACATGGCATAATTTGAATTCAAGTCTTCCTGACTCCAAGTCCAATATTCCACACATTGTTCCACCTAGCTAATTCTGGACATGCCCAAGAAGGCAGTGATATGCATTACAGAGAAAATATATGTGTTAAATAAACTTCTTTCAGGTATGAGTTTCAATTCTGTTGACTGTAAAATCAGCGTTAATGAACCAACAATATGGTACATCCAGAAAAAAGGGAGAAGAAATCTACCTAACTGAATAGGAGGCCATTGTGGGAAGAGCTAAAGTAAATGTGAACAGAGGACCATAAGAACCTAAACCTGTATTTCCCCAAGGAGTAGTGATACAGCATCCACTGAAACGTTGTTCATTTGGCTTTATAGAAAACAACTACCATGAATGACAAGAATCAACTGTACTTGTAAAGTCCTAAGTACAGGGCCTAGCATATATATGAGAAATGCTCATTTCCTTCATTCATTCCTAAGAAGTGTTGTCTAAGGGGAAAAGGTTTTAACTAAAAAAGGGGAAAGATGATCATAAAATCTAGTATAGATAATTTTAATTATATAAAAACATGAAATAGGAATGATTCATTCCTTAAAAATTATACTTTTCTCTTTGGGGGATAAGTAATCTTTTTTAAAATTTTATTTTTTACAAATTATTTTATTTTTATTTTATTTTTCCAATTACACATAAAGATAGTCTTCAGCATTCATTTTTTTGTAAGATTTTGAGTTCCACATTTTTCCACCTCCCTTCTTTCCCTCCCCCCCTCCCCATGAAAGCGAGTAATTTAATATGGGCTACACATGTATAATCATGTTAAACATATTTCCATATTAATCATGTTGTGAAAGTAGAATCAGAACTAAAGGGGGGAAAAGCTATGAAAAATGAAAAAAATAAAGCAAATTTTAAAAAATGAAAATAGTATGCTTTGGTTTGCATTCAGACTCCATACTTCTTTCTTTGAATGTGAATATTATTTTCCATTACAAGTCTTTTAGAATTGTCTTTCTCACTGAATAACTGAGAGGAGCTATATCTATTATAGGTGATAACCACACAGCATTACTATTAATGTGTACAATGTTCTCCTAGTTCTCACTTCATTCAGCATCAGTTATGAACTTTTCAAATGAAGAAATACAATTAAGTTACAACCATTTAAAAGAATCCTCTAAATTACTAAAACTTAAGAGATATATAAATAAAAAAAGAGTCAAATTAGCAAAGATATCAAGAGGTAAAGATGGTAAATGTAGAAGAAGCTGTCAGAATGCAGGCATTCTAATGCATTATTTAAAAAGAAGAGAATTGGACCAGAAAACAATTGCAAATTATATTTTAAAAAGTCAGCAAACTGCATATTCTCTTTGACCCACTTAAAACTTTTGGCACATACACCAAGGAGGTCAAAGACATAAAGGTCCTGTATAAACAAAAATATTTAGAGCAGTACTTTTTCTGCTAGACTTGAAAATAATGTAGTTGTTCATTGATTGGGGAATGGTCAAACAAATTGATGTATATGAATTCAATGCAATATTTCACTGAAAACAACAATAGTTAATGGAGTCAGAGGATCTGGATTCAAATTGAGTTCTGTCATTTACTACCTGTGTGATCTTATGCAAATCATTCAGTCTATCTGGCTTCAGTCTTCTCATCTCTAAAGTGAAATTTCACTGTAAGTCTCTTTTGACTTTAAATCTTATGTCAATGAAGGATTTGGGAAGATAATATAATCTAGAGTGAAAGGAGCAGACTTAGGAAGATGTTATGTACAATCACCCAGATAGTATAAAGGAAGACAATGTTGAAAGACATCAGAACTCAGAGGAGGGCAAGGATTAATACTGTCTTTGGGAAATGGACAGTCATGCATGCATGACTTTGTCCTTTTGATGGAGAAGTATTGGTTTATAAATGCAGAAGAAAGCATCTTATGAGACATGGCTACATGAGGATTTGCTGCTTTTCTGCACTTTATTGCCAAAAGTGGTCATCTTACATTGTTGGAGTCTGGCAAGAGCTGCCCCCCCCATCCCTCTCTTCAACTGGATGTGGAGAAGCCAAACATAGGGTCTAGGCAACCTTTCCTAACTTGACACTTGGGGTCTAGTACCAGGTTGGAGCAGGACCAGAAATGATTTGACTACTTTTAACATTAGTACTATCCTGCCTACAACTCCCGTATTTGCAGCTGAGTCAGTTAATATTTATGAATTATTTACTATGTGCTGGGCTAAATGCTGAATGAGTTTTGAGTTTGATAGGGAAGAATTTTAGACCTAAGGATTTTATTCTTGCCTCATGGAATTTACTTATTTCAACAGAGTTGGATGCAGAGTAGATTTCTGTAAAATTCATCCTATTTTTTCCCCTGACATCTGTTATAAAAAAATGGGAAATAAGATCCTTTAAGAAAAAAACACATGGACAAGAAAAAAGGTTAAAGTATGGTCCAGCTCCATGGTACTTTAAATGTTACAGTATTGGAATTACTTTTGCAGCACTTTCAGGATTTAACTATATCTTGCCTAAGCTTTACTGAAGATCATCTCTTTGAGATTCTATGCTAATTCTCATAATTTTGCCATGTCATAATCTGGCAACCTTCCTTCATCTCTCCTTAGCCTTAATCATCACTCTAAAGAATTTCTCCATGCTCCGTGTTCCATTACTAAGAATGAATTACCCTCCTCCAGCTTTTTACAATGTCTAATAGAGATGAATTGTACTATCACATGTAGCCACTATATTCTTTAGCTGTAACAGAATTTGGTAACCTTTAAAAAATGACATGCTAAGATTATCCATACTGGAAATGCCCCTTTCCTTTTTTGTGTTGATATCTAGCCTTAAAACTCAACTCAAATGCTCTCAACTCCTATAAAGTCTTTGATTCCTCCTCCCAAACCCATGTGGTGATAAACTTTCCCATCCAAACCTCACATAATGTTTTGTTATTTCACCTCTCTACTTACTTTCACTGGTACAAGGCTGAAATACAAGAAAATGCATTTACTTGCAAGGCACAAGCTGGGTAGACTTGAAAAAAGGAAAAACATGCCCTCTCTACATAAATTTATCCCAACACCAGAACAATGGGTTTTAACCTTTTTAGGGTAATGGACCCTTTGGGAGCCTGGGGAAGCCAATGGATCTCTTCTCAGAATGATATCTTTCAATTCATAATATAAAGTGCATAAGATTATAAAAGAAAACTGTTCAATTGAAATAACATTTATTAAAATATAAATTAACATTTAGCATGTTATATTACGCATTACAATTATCTGTATTTGGGTTTTATTTTCTTTCCCGACAATGATTTCTATGAAGACCAGGACTGTGTTTTCTCTAAATTTGTATTTTTTCCAGTACTCTGTAGCAAGAAGTATTTAATAAATGTGTGGGGTTTTTTTTAAGTCAAAAGAAAGTGAGGGTTACAAACTTTTTCCTTCTTATCAAATTTGACACATAGGCAGGGAAGATACTGAACACTTCCCTTATCTGTATGTGAGGAACATTACTGAACCTCACCTGATACTTAAAAAAGGAGACTTAGTGCCCCTTACAGATGAGGTGTTTTCTCTTTCCCCCTTCAAACCGTTCTCAAATTGATAGCTTTAAAGCATAGATCTGACCAATCACTCACTTCCCCAAGGATCTTCAGGGTTACTCCATTGCCCTTAGGAGAAAACTCAGACTCTTCTGACTGACATTTAAAACCATTCACAATCTGACTCTAGCCTATCTTTACAATCTGATGATGCATTAATCTACCTCACGCACTCCTATGTACCAGCCAAGCTGGCTGACCTGCTATTTCCTGAGAGGATCTTCTGTCTCCTGCCTTTGCCCAGGCTCCCTGTTCACCTCAGTTTCTCAGACTCTGGTTTCCTTCAGAGTTCAGCTCAAGTGCCTCTCCCTCCTTTAATCTGCCTTTCTTGATTTCTCTAGGTACTAGTACCCTCATACTGTGTATTTTCCAATAACAAATTGTATCTATTCCCACCCTCACCCCCCATAGAATGTGAGAATTTTTCATTCTTGTCTTTGTATTCCTATCCTGGGGCAAAATGCCTGATTTTTCTATCTATCTATCTATCTATCTATCTATCTATCTATCTATCTATCTATCTTTCTATCTATCTAGCTATATAGAATAGGCATTTAATAAATGTTCATCAATCAGCAAGCATTTATTTATTTAGGAATATAAACCAGGTATGGGCTAAGTGCTAGAAATACAAAGAAAGGCAAAATCATTGCTTATGAATTGATTCTGGTGACAGCACTGGTTTCTGAACCTTTTTTGTGGCAGCTGGTACAAGGCTGAAATACAAGAAAATGCATTTACTTGCAAGGCACAAGCTGGGTAGACTTGAAAAAAGGAAAAAATGCCCTCTCTACATAAATTTATCCCAACACCAGACCAATGGGTTTTAACCTTTTTAGGGTAATGGACCCTTTGGGAGCCTGGGGAAGCCAATGGATCTCTTCTCAGAATGATATCTTTCAATTTATAATATAAAGTGCATAAGATTATAAAAGAAAACTGTTCAATTGAAATAACATTTATTAAAATATAAATTAACAAACCCCAAATCAAAGAGCCTTAACCTCAGCACTACGTTATGCTGGTGAGTGATTATGATTTTTTTCCAAGATGCAGTCTCTACAATCCGTTGAGCTCATAGATCTTCAGCTTCAAACACACAATGAATTAGGGAGAAAGAATAGAAAACAATTTCTCCCCAAAAGGGGCAAACTGGTGGTCTCAGACCTTTGGGTGTCTGATCAGTGCAAAAGAGCTTGCCTCTCACAAACTATCCTTGGGGGTGGGATGGAGGGAGATGCTGTTTATTTTAAGGCAGGTTGGCTATTTGCTAGGGGAAGGAGCATTGTGCATGAGAAAAAAAAAGGTTAAATTCGCAGAAAAAAATGGGGGAAAAATTTTAAGCAGTTACAGAGGTTTATTTTAATACAATGTGACCTGATCCTAGTGAAAGGGTTAAGATTGGTGGGCCACCCTCTCCAGGAGTTGAGTATGCCCTCTGCTTGGGCTGGGTAGGGCAAATGAGAAAACTGTGCTGTACAAACTCCTGTCTGTTTCCTGGAAGGGCAGGTTGCCAGTGTTGGCTACAGGCCTCCCTCAGATGTCCCTGTCTCTCAGTTCCAGGAGCCCAGGGCCTCCACGCTGTGAGTACTTCTCCAGGCCAGGTCCTGGGTCTCTGTCTGTGCAGGAGTCTGGTGTGGGTGAAGGTAGTGCTCCTCCCATCGGGTGATCCCCTCTACCAATCCAGGCCCAACAACCACAGCAGGGCCCTGCCCCTGCCAGCAAGGAAGAAGCACGTGCCAGGGGAACCAGTGACTTATAAAAAGGTTTCTGCTTTGCTTCCCGAGGTGCTTACCCTCAAGACTTTTCTTTCTTTTTTTTTTTTAAAAAACTCTCATTTTCTTTGTGTGTCTCTGAAAGACAATGTTTCGAAAGACATGGGGACCTGAGCCAGGAGTTACAGAATTAGCTTAACCACATCCCTGGAAACACATCACCTGAGGTCTGGGGAGGACTGGGCTGCATGCTTCCAGGTGGAAACCTGTATTCTAGCAGGGACAGTAGGTTATACAAAATAGAAGGTGTGTATGTGTGTGTGTGTGTGTGTGTGTGTGTGTGTGTGTGTGTGTGTTGTGAAAAACATCACAGGTCTCTGTGTGATATGTGTGTGTGCACATGTGAAAAACATTACAGGTTTCTGTGTGTGTCATGTGTGTGTATGTTGTAAAAAACACAAGTCTGTGTGTGTGTGTGTGTGTGTGTGTGTGTGTGTGTGAAGTCAGCAAGGATTTATTCAACTATAACTATGTGTCATGAAGCTAAGTGCTGGGCTTATAAAGTCCAGTAATTGATCCTTGCCTTCAAAGAACTCAGAATTTAATGGGGAGACAACATGCAATCAAGCAAGAGATACACAGGATAAATGGGGGTGCTCTCAGATGGAAGGAAGCAGTGTTGAAGGGGGTACATGCTTTGTTGGGGGCAGAGCAGACACTGGAATTGATGTGTAACTCCATGGGGACAAATGTGTGTGTATTAAGGACATAGAAGAAAGGAAGGCAAACAGCCCAGTTCTGAACCTGCTTGTGGGTTTGCCAGGCATGTGGGCACTTGTCTGGAACCACAGCCCTTCAGATTTCTCTGTGCACAACCCAGAGCAGCCAGGGTTGATTAGGAGGCAGAGAACAGTACCCTGAGTGGCATCTAAGGAGGACCTAGGAACTGATGCACTAGCAAAGGATTTCTATGCTTTGACACCACAAGCTTTCCCCTGATTCAAGGTTTTTTGACTAGTACAGTAAGAAAACCCTATAACTTTGCACATTTTACTCCCTTTTGAAGTTTTACCTTCTCTAGTTTGAACTGTTTACTTGTATCACCCTCTCATGACCAAATCTAATTTTTTCAAGATGATGTTCCTCTCCCTTACTCCACCCCTCTATCCCCCTCTCAGACTCATAGGTCTAGGAAGGGACCTCAGAGATTATCTATTTATATCATAGACTTAGAGCTGGAAGGGATCTCAGAGGTCAAGTAGTCTAATTCCATCTTTTTTACAAAAAAAGGAAATTGAGTAAAAATAACTTACCTAAGATCAAACAGGTAGCAAGTAGAAGAACTGAAAGGTGAACCCAAGTCTTATAATCCAGTGGTGTAAAACTGAAGATCTCTGCAACTGATATTGCTAACATTATCTTAATATTGTTATTGTGTTTTTATTTGTTTTAATTATAATTCATTCAAATATTTTCCAATTACATTTTAATCTGATTCCTGTGCAGGGAGTGTTGTAAAATAAATGCAGCTGTTGTTGATACCTCTGTTTTAATCCAAATCCAATTGTATTATCACTATAATATATAACTATAATATATATGTATATGTAAAATATATAACTGTAATATATAGCTATTACTATAATATAGCACAAACCTCCAATCATTGTTATTGCTGTTCAGTCCAATCTGACTCTTCATGATCCCATTTAGAGCTTTCTTGACAAAGGTGCTGGAGTGGTTTGCCATTTTCCTCTCCAGTTCATTTTACAGATGGGGAAATTAGGGCAAACAGGTTATGTGACTTGCCCAAGGTCACACAGCTAGTAAGTGTCTGAGGCCAGATTTGAATTCAGGAAGATGAGTCTTCCTGACTCTAGACCCAGTGTTCTATCCACTGTACTACCTAGCTGCCCCCAAATCCTTAACCTGACTTTAGCTTCAATCTAGCCTCAATTTATCTTTCCAACTTTATCTCTCCCCACTCCCCCAAATAAACTAGTTCATTAGCTATCCCCATAACACACCTTATATGTTATGTGTTCCTGAACTATTCCTATTTCCTTTGCCTGCAGAATGCCTCTCTTTACCTATTGAAATCCTACCTGGTTTTCATGGCCAGCTCTAAGTCAGATGATGCTAGTCCTGGAATCAGGTAAACTTAGTTCAGATCTGACCTCAAACATTTGCCAGATGTGTGACCTTGGGCTAGTCACAAAACCTCAGCCCGATTCACTTTTCTGATACATATAAGGAGAAATAGTACTAACTTCTCAGGGTTGTTGTGAAGACCAAATGAGGTAATATTTATAAAGAACTTTGTAAACCTTAAAAAAGTATATAAATAGGGGTGGATAGGTGGCGTGGTGGATAGAGCACCAGCCCTGGAGTCAGGAGTACCTGAGTTCAAATTCGGCCTCAGACACTTAATAATTACGTAGCTCTGTGGCCTTGGGCAAGCCACTTAACCCCATTTGCCCTGCAAAAACCTAAAAAAACAGTATATAAATAAACATTGTTACTATATGAAGCTTCCCCTGACCATCTTCAGTGGAAGTAAACTCCCTCTACTCTGAATTCCTCTCATATTTGTTGTCTCTGCCTTTCATTTGACCATTATCCTACATTGCCTCACATTTCCAGTAACCTCTTTGAAACTCTGTTTTGCAAGTTCCTTAATGCATAATACAGTGCTATTCATAAAGTAAGCTCCAAATAAAAATCTATCAATTGAAATCTGGTG
Organism: Macrotis lagotis; assembly: GCF_037893015.1. Classification (NCBI taxonomy): domain Eukaryota; kingdom Metazoa; phylum Chordata; class Mammalia; order Peramelemorphia; family Peramelidae; genus Macrotis; species Macrotis lagotis. The sequence continues at coordinate 13,241,870 of NC_133665.1, read as the reverse complement.
ATCTCTCCATATTTACATTTTTTTCATAGCATTTTGCTTCTCTCTCTCTCTCTCTCTCTCTCTCTCTCTCTCTGTTCTCCACTCTGTCTCCCTCCCTTTTTTTGTATTACAGACATATAGGTAATGCAATAGATAGAACTGCCCCTGGAGTCAGGAAGACCTGCATTTGAATATGACCTCATATACTTATTAGCTGTGTGACCTGGGGAAGTCACTTAATCCTGTTTGCCTCAGTTTCCTCATCTGTAAAATGGATTGTAGAAGGCAATGTCAAACCATTCCAGTATCTTTGTCAAGAAAAACCCAAACGGGGTCACAAAGAATCAGATGTGATTGAAATGACTTGATTTTTTTTTGTAACCTATCCTACTTGCCCTTGTGTTATAACTGGAGGGAATCTGAGGAAACTCATTTTACAGACGAGAAAATTTAAGGTATATGGAAATTACTCAGTTTCCTCATCTGTTAAATAGGAATAATAAATAGTAATTACTTTCCAGAACTGTTGTAACAATGTAATGAAATAATATTTGTAAAGTGCTTTGTAAACCTCAAAGTGCTATATAAAATTCTAACTATTATTATTAATAAAATTGTTCTTATTACTCAGGGTCATACAACCTAATCAGTTGAGGCAGGATTTAAAATTTGTCCTTTTTCCCCATTAGATTTTAAGTTCTGTGATAGCAGGATCTGTGTCATTCACTGTGCCTTATATATAGTATCTCCCTAGTCTGACATAATGAAAAAAGTGAATTTGAAGCTGGATGACCTGGACTGAGTTCTGGCTCTATTATTGGCAATCTGTGTGATTTTGGACATTTAAGTTCAGCTCTCTGATTTGAGTTTCTTTACCTGTAAAGTGAGGCCATTGAACATGACCTCTAAGGGACTTTTCCAGCTCTAAATATATGATTTTGTGCATTATCCTGGATCTAAATTGCATGAGAATTTCCTACAAGATTTTATTGTTGCTCTTGTCATCAAAGTATCAAGGAAAAAGATATCTTTTCAGACCCACCTCACAACTCAAACCTACTAGATCCCAAAGAACTCAGGGGAAGGATTCTGCTAAGGGTTGTTTGTCAAGATCAAAATTTAAGATTTTTCAGATTGGGGCTTGGAATTTTTGTGTCCATTGAACTAACTCTTTACTCCTTCAAGTCAAGATCAAATACTGCCGCCTCCTCCTCCCAGGTCTTCTCATCATACCCATTATCAGTGGACAGCTCTTGCATTGGGCTCTGTGTGGCAAGAACTTGGGAACAGCATTCCACACACTGCCAAGGACTGAATCATAATATTCATAGTCAAGGGGAATAAATAAACTGGCAAGAATTGGAGGGAGGGAGAGAAAGTATGAGAAGGTGGGGTGAAGCTGAGCATCAGTGGTATGTGTACTTGTTTAATGTTCCAAAGACTGAAATTGAGTCATTCTGATAACCATCCAAGCCAAGAGGGCATCTTAATGTAGGCATCACCATAGTATAGTGGAAGAACAAGAAGAGGAATCAAGAAACCTGGGTTTACAACCAACTCCATCTCTTGATGGTTGTGCAAACCTAGGAGAATCAGTTTGATTTTCTAAACCTGTTTCATTATCTATAAAATGGAGATGATCATATTTTCTTACCTAACATTTATAAGCACCACTTGTGCTGAACTTAATCTGATGTGGTTGATTAGATATCCTCAGATGAATATAATATATTTTAGAAAATTGTAATTATATAAGAAGCATACAGAGTGCTATGAGATCTCATAATAATTGTAAGTTATATGACCATGCTTTGGAAACATTGAAGCCTTATCTATAGATTGGGTTCTAATGATAGAGTGAATGAATGAATGAATGAATGTCATCCTCAGTTCCATATTTACCTTTGGGACATCTTGTCTGCCTTATTTTGGAGTCTAGATACTGAAAACTTGTCAATGAAACCATTAACCTATCTATCCCCTCAGAGTCTCTTGAAGGAACTGAGCAATCAAAAATTGAGTAGGTCAAAAAGCAAGCCTGAAGCTGGATGAACTAAGACCAAAAAGAAAACAAAAAGGAAATGAAAGAAAAGAGATCTGTCTCTCTATTCCCATATAGCCTCTATCCCCATATAGCCCCTGCCCCCAAATTACTTTCCTTTTGCTCTGTATTTGTTTTTATTTATTTCTATGCACATATGCCTGGTGTATAATAAGTCTTTAATAAGTATTTTTTATTAAGATTGTTGATTTGAGAAAAGATAGGAGGGACTCTTAATTTCCCTTAGGAGCTCAGGGCCCAGCTGTTGGATCACCCCTCCCTTATCCCCTTCTTGGAATTGGAGTTCTCTGGGATTCCCCAGGCAACCCTGCCCATCTGTGGGGAGAAGCAAATCTAGTCTTATCATGGGCCATACCCTTAGCAGTACTTTAGCAAAGATGCTTTTCCTCAAGGTGTCAATATCATTTTTCTCTTTTCCACTTTGATGGCTCAGTCAAGGGTTTGCCCGCCCATTGACAGAACAAACACTGGACAGCAACACACAGATAGATGCATATTTCTTCTATATTAGGGCTGTTGGGGAGGAGTGCTTTCTGCTGAATGAGCCTCATGCTCCCTCCCCTCACCTAGAGTTGTTTTAGGGAGACTTCCTGGGGAATGTGAGGGTGTGCCCACCAAGTATTTGCCAATTCACCTAGCATCCTTGACATGAGCATTCTTGACTGAGAAATCTTTAACCAGCAGCCTAGGCTCCAAGTGGCATGAGTTCAACCTTGTTTGTGCGATGGTGGAATAAAAGGAACTCAATCACCATCCTAATGGTCAATTATAATCTGAAGGGCCCATAAAACAGACCTCTCCCATCTTCTAACCCCAAAGAAAAAAATTTTTCCCACACACTGCCCCCCAGATTCTCTGTGAAAATCCATTTTCTTCAGATGCCTCATTCTTAAACATAAATGCCCTCAAGAGAAATATAGCATTAATTTTATCCAGTTGATCAATTAATTTAGAAGCTAATAGGTGTACAGTCAATAAAGCTCTAGACCTAAAATCAGAAAGACCTAAGTTCAATTACCAGCTCAGATGCAAACTATATGACTCTGAGTGAGTCACTTTAACCTCTGTCTTTCTCAGTTTCCTTAACTGTATTATAGGAATAATAACAGCATCTAACTCCTAGCATTGCTGAGAAGATCAAACAAGGTTTATTATTTTACCCTGGGGTAATGTTTCTAAATTTAGACTTTCTTTCCTTTGTAAATAAAAAAAATCACCAGAAGGTTTTCTAACTTATTGTGATAACCTGCAGTGTGCATTATGCAAGTGTAAGGAGAGAAAGAGGGTTCTTCCTTCAAGACTTAACTGTTTTCCATGGAGCCTGTTCTAATACTCCCAGGTTTGAAAGTACTTTTTCTCTCCTTAAAAAAAGCCATATACTTATTTATGTGTATAATATATATCCTGGGAAAGAATGTAAGAGGGCAAGAACTGTCTTTTTTTGTCTTTGTTTCTTTAATGCCTTTTATATATAATAAGTATTTAATAATTTATTTTATTTTATTGGATTGTGCTCAGGCATCAAGTTATAATGGAGGAAAAAAAGACAAAGACTCTCTTGTAGTGAATCACCAAACCCAGGAAGCCAAGGAGAATGAAGGATCAAGAGGGGCTTTGAGTTTAGATTCAGTCAGTGATCAGTGATTTGGAAAATAATAAAAGGTGGCCAAAGATTAGGTCCCCAACCTCAGTGACTATCTGACAAAGATAAGCAATGCCTATGATCAAGGACTGAATTTTTCAGAGAACAAATATTACCCAGGAAGGGCTGGGTGAGTGCTGTAGGAGTGCTAGGGGCTTTGGTATGCAAGAAAAGTGGGCTAACAGCATGCAAGAAATGTACAGAAGAGTTTCAGGGAGATCTCTGAAAATAAACTACTTTAAATGGTGAAGTAGAAAGAATATTACCCTGGGAATCAGGAGACCTGGGTTCTCTAGGCTTAGATCTTCCAATGATTTTGGGTAATTCACACCCACCTCTCTACACCTCCCAATCCTGTTTGCCAATCTATATATTGGGAGAAGACTTGAACTCTTAGGATCCTAAGGTCTTTAATTAGCTGCAGGTTTCAGCCTTGATTGGAGAATGATCTTTCTCTTCAAAGGTAATGTTGGGGTAAAGACATGTGAACAATTTTAGGTATCTCATTGTCATCCCTTCTCTTTCCTTGATTTAGGAGGTTACACGATCTTTGCCTCAGAACCTGCCCCTCCCATGAACTTATGTATTTCAATTAAGGATAAAGGCATCCTTACAAGGCTTTGGTATGCAAGAAAAGTGGGCTAACGGTATGCAAGAAATGTACAGAAGAGTTTCAGGGAGATCTCTGAAAATAAATTACTTTAAATGGTGAAGTGGAAAGAATATTACCCTGGGAATCAGGAGACCTGGGTTCTCTAGGCTTAGATCTTCCAATGATTTTGGGTAATTCACACCCACCTCTCTACACCTCCCAATCCTGTTTGCCAATCTATATATTGGGAGAAGACTTGAACTCTTAGGATCCTAAGGTCTTTAATTAGCTGCAGGTTTCAGCCTTGATTGGAGAATGATCTTTCTCTTCAAAGGTAATGTTGGGGTAAAGACATGTGAACAATTTTAGGTATCTCATTGCCATCCCTTCTCTTTCCTTGATTTAGGAGGTTACATGATCTTTGCCTCAGAACCTGCCCCTCCTATGAACTTATGTATTTCAATTAAGGATAAAGGCATCCTTACAAGTCATGCTGATTCACAACCTTGACATTATCTTTAACTCCTCATTCTCCCTTACCCCACATATCCAAGTAGTAAAATCTTGTCCTTCCAATCACCCTAAACTCTCTTATGCCATTCCCAGTTCAGGTACTCATCAGATACCTGGGTTAATTCAATAGCTTCCTCATAGCCTTTCCTGCCTTAAGTCTCACTCCATTCCAATCCATTGTCTACACAGGTGTCGAATGTGATTTTCCTGAAGCTCTATTCTTGACCATGCCACTACCTCACTCAATAAACTCTAATGACTATTAACATAAGAATCAAATGTAAACTTCTCTGGTTTTTTAAAGCCCTTCAAAACCCGAATTTGACACATCTTTCCAAACTTATGTATTACTCCTCTTTCTGCACTTGACAGACTGGTTTTCTTGATAATCCTCATAACATGTTCCATCTCTGTGGCTGTACTAACCATTTTATAAGCCAGTAATCTACTTTTCCTCACATGTGCATCTTGGAATATCTAATTACTTTCAAAATTTAGCTCAACTCCATCTTTTACTGATCTTTCCAAATACTAGTGTCCCCCTTCATATTTTCTTGTATCTTTTTATGTATACTAATATTTATATAGACTGTCTTCCCCAAATTCCCAAACTCCTTGAGGGCAAGGGTCATTTCATTTTTGCCTTTGTATTCCCAATGACTAGTATAGCACTTAGGGAATTGATAAATGATTGTCAATTGATTGATTGATTCCCATAGCCCTTGACTAGCATGTCCAGTACCTCCCATCTTTCAATTAGGTATCCATCTTACATTAGGTATAAATACCTCCAACCTAGCTGAAAAGGTTCTAGTTTCTGAACTATGATCTGGCAGACATGGAATGGATGGGTAGAGGAAAGAGAACAGTCCACCCACTACCTCCCAGTTGGGATGAATAATGATGTTGGTCTGTGTAATCTCATCTCCACCACTCCTTACCTCCTCTCCCCCTAGACTCTGGGACAGTGGTTTTTGTGTTGTTTTTCCAATGAAAAACAACCAAACTATTAGAGATTTTTCTCCCCTCCCCTATGCAGAGCAGCTGAGGCCCCCATCAAAGGGGAACTCATATGTTTGAGTGTGTTGGTTGTGCATCAAGAGAAGACAGAAAGCAAGAAACAGGGACCAAACTCACATCTCACTGAGCAATCCTGATCTTTCTCTGACACTCCTCTAACCTTTCTTCTTTATCTCATTCTTTATATGTGAGTATTTCTCCAAGGTTCTGCTCTAGGTCCTCTTTTCTTCTCATGAAATACTCTCCTACAGTTTCATTTATCACCTGTTCCTAGCCTTAATCTCTGTCCTATGTGCACAGAATTTTAGGATTAGAAGATATCTCAGAGATCATCTTCCTTGATCAATAAATCTACCTACATCATCCTTTATAAATGGTCCACATCTTCAATGTTAGTAAATACTACTGCATGAGACAGTGGTATTTATTATTGAAACATTATTGAAACAGTTCTTGCTGTTGGGATGTTCTTCCCTTACATTGAGTTGGAATCTAATTTGCTGACATTTTCATAATAATGATGATGATAGCTACATTTATGCATCATTTTAAGGTTTTTAAGGTACTTTACAGAATCTCATTTGATCTTCATAACAATCTTGGGGAGTGGGTGCTATTATTATTGTCATTTAACAGATGAAGAAATTGAGGCAGATAGAGGTGAAGTGATTTATCCAGGGTCATGTAATCTGTGTTTGAGGTCAGGTTAGAACTCAAATCTTTGTGATCCCAGATCCAGCAGTCTTACTTCCCATACCTTCCAGTTATCAGAAAGATCACAACAACCTTTCAACACAATAGGCTTTACAGATATTTATCATATTTAAGTCTTCTTTAGGCTGAACAATCTTAGTTTCCTACAAATTACATAGTTTTGAATTTCCTTTCTGCTTTGGTCATCTTCCTCTGTTTGTGCTCTAGGTTATCAAAAGTTAATCTTTTAGTTTTTGCAAGGCAATGGGATTAAGTGTCTTGCCCAAGGCCACACAGCTAGGTAATTATTAAGTGTCTGAGGCGGGATTTGAACTCAGGTACCCCTGACTCCAGGGCTGGTGCTCTATCCACTGCACCACCTAGCCACCCCTAAAAGTTAATCTTTTAAAGATTATATTTCTTTTTTTCCTTTTGAGCATTTGTACGTGAATGTTTTGCCAGTATCTCAAACTTATATATGTCCAAAATGGAACTCTTCATCATTTCTTTGAAAGGTGCTCCTGCTCCTAAAGTTTCTTTTCCTATTAATGATCTAGTCAAACTATATTTTATCATTTTATTAATGCATTCAGTCAGTTGTCATTCATCCTTCATTTCAAAGAGGACCAATGACATATTATGGTGATGTCTTGACTTGCAAATGAATTAGATTTAAGTGAGGCAGATCTATGAGGTTATCAGGCTCTCTCCTTCAGAGTCATGGAAGTCCAGTAGAAAGACAAAAGTCAAAACAAATGGCAATGACCTGGATGCATTGTATTACCTTGGCATCCTCAATGTATATCCAAGCTCTATGCTTTTGATATAGCACCTGTTGGAACAAATTTTTCTTACCTACCCATTCTGCCAAAGAAAGTCATTCAGAAATCTTTAAGTGCCTATGATGTGCCACACACTTTGCTAAGTCATAGGGATACAAAAAAAAGACAGAAGACAGGTCCTATTCTCAATGAACCAATAGTTTAATGGAGGAGATGAGATGCAAACAACTATTTGTAAACAAAGACACATTCAGGATAAATTGAAAGTTAGTACAGAAGGAATATGCTAGTCTTAAGGAAATTGGGGAAAAGCTTCCTGTAGAAGGTACAATAGGGGAAATGAAGAGGTAGAGTTTTCCAATTCTGGAGACACAATGAAAATGCCTTGGAGTTTTGTGTGAGGAATAGCAAGTAGAACAGTGTCGCTCGATCAGAGTTCTTGGAGTAGTAAAGACTGGAAAGACTGGTTTTGAAGGACTTTGACTATCAAAGAGAGAATTTTTTATTTGATTCTGGAGGTGATAGGGACCGTGAGAGTTTATTGAGTAGGGAGGAATGCCTCTGTTGTTATTGTTAAATTGTTCAGTCATGTCCAATTCTTTGTGACCCCACAAATCATAGCATGTCAGGCCCTTCTATCCTCCACTATCTATTGAAGTCTATACAAATTTATGTTTCTTGTTTCCTTGATACTATCTATCTATCACATCCTGTACCATCCTCTTTTCCTTTTATCCTCAATCTTTCCCAACATCAGGCTCTTTCCCAATGAGTTCTGTCTTCTAATTATGTTGCCCACATATTTAATTATGTAGCCCACTTTAGTATTTGACCTTCTAATGAATAACCTGAATTAAAGTATTGAGGAATGCCTCTCCTAAGATGGTTGAAATCCATTTATCTATTCATCATGGTACAGTGGACAAAGGACATGAGGTTCAAATCTTAGTTTTATCACTGAGATACCCTGTGTGAATCTGGACAAGTTACTTAACCTCCCTTGGTCTCTAGTTCTATAATCATAAAAGGAAAAGGTGGGACTTGATGAGGTCCTGACCAGTTCCACATTTGTAATGCTTTTGAATTTAATAAAATGCTACCTCCTTCAAGAAGTCTAGCTTCTGTGCCACTAGCACAGAAGGAATTTCTCCTAGCACTGTATACTTCTTTTAAACACTTAACACATTCTATCAGGTACTATAGTTATTTTTGTACAGATTTTTTTTGGCCCCCACTAGATTATAGGACCTTTGAGTATAGGCATCTTATCTTGTTTTTTATCTTATTTATCTCTGCATTTGACCCTTGCATCTGACCCCTTCACTGACTGCTATATGACCTAACATCTAGTAGGTACTCAGTAAAGGTTTGTAAAGTTATTTTAATTGAATGAATATCCAACTATATATGCAGGTATGATTTGAAGAAGTCTGGAAAAGTGCCTTACTCAGGAGACATTTTCCCTAACAACCTGAACTTCCATTATAAAAGATTCACTCATTTGATAAAGTATTAGGACTGTTAAAATATAAGTGCCCTGGGGAGGGGAAATTTATTAGGATACTTTATGTTGAATGAATTTATTAGATCTTTTTGTGCTATCATAATGTCATAGATTTAGAGACCTGAAAGGCCATTGAGTTCAACACTCTTATTTTACAGATGAGGAAACTGAGATGATGACATTTCAATGACTTAACCAAGCTCTCCCAGCTATAAGAGGGGATTTGAATTTGAGTCTTCCTGACTCTTGAGTTCAGTTCTCTGTTATTTAGGGGATAGAAAACTGAAAGGGACAGGAAAGATTTTCTAGGCTAGGAGTCCTTAAACTTCTTTTGTCTTGAACCCCTTCAAGAGTCTAATGAAGCCTTTTTGAATAAGGTTTTTAAATGTATTAAACTACAGTGTTATCAAAAAGAAATCAATAAGATTAGAATTCAAATATAATTTTTTTTTAAATTTCATAGACAACAGGGTAAGTACCCTTACCCTAGTCCAGCTCTTAAATTTATAGATGAGAAAACTCAAGACCAGAATAGGGCAAATAAATGAAAGTTAAAACAGGATATTTTTAATGGTTACAGGAAGGGGAAAGAAACTGAGGTAAAGAGTATTACCCAGGAAAGGTTTGGGACTCAAACAACCAGTTCCCAGCTGAAGAGTCTGTTGGGAGGGACCATAGGCAAGAGGAAGGGGAGAAAGTCAGGGACCATTGAGAATAAATGAAACAATTTTGCCTTTTATGTTGACCTGGGGCTGGAATTCAGCATCTTTGCTTTTTTGACTCATTGACAAAGCCAGTCTGTGCTTCCCCTCTGATCAATTCTTCCCTAAAAACCCTTTGTGTTAGATCTTTAACAGCTTGACTTTTGGTCTCTAATTCAGTCCTCCATTCATCATTCTCCTGAAATGGTGTTGGGAAACATTTCTCTCTCACATTAGCTCAATGGTTGTTTGTTTCCAGGAAACTTCCTAATTTTTCCCTTCATCTCCTCAGATTGACCCTCACCAAGAAAGATCCTCATCAGATGGGAAAGATCTGTAATCAGAGAGGGAAAATATAAAGCCATTTGGAATTCTAGCTCAGGACTCAAGAGGTTCCAAGTCTGAACTGGAACAGGCCAAGAAAATGAAGCATTTCTTGGTGTGGATATAAATAATATATTTTGCTTAAATACTTCACATTTTTATAGCATTTTCACCTTTTCAAAAAAAACTAGATACTATAATCTTGTTTTATTTTTAAATGTATCTCAATGAGATCTGCTTGGTGGATAAAGGTCACAGAGGAATGAAATTACCCCATGGAGTCTTGTGTCTTTTTCTGTGAAGAGAAGATAATCCTATTACCACCTTGCCTTCAGCTGTGTTGTTTCAAAATAGCAGAATGACTCACAAGTCAAATGTCCAAAGTAACTACTCCTAGGGAAGAAAATTAAGTCTTAGTTAACTGCTTCAAAAATAACTATGGAATTATTTCAATAATGGAGATAAAAAGAAAAAAATTAAGCGAAGTCCTATGGTTGTGCTATTATAATGACTAATCTTGCCCTAGGGAAGGAAAAGAGGAAATGTATCACCCTCTTTTTGTTGGAAAGATGGAGGCCTATGGGTAAGGAATGTTGCATATGTGGTCATACAGAAGTGATGTGTCAATTGGTTTTGCATAATGGTTTTCCTTTGTTTCAAGTAAAGGAGCATTTGTGGAAAGAGGGTGGGTTGTTTGTTCTTCATTCTTGAAGGAGACCAATATCAGGAGGGTGATATCTTGATTTGCAAGGGAATTGTATTTAAAGTGAGACAGAGATGTGCAAAGTCATCAGTCTCACTCTCTGCTCCAGAATCATGGGGTCCAAAGGCAAGCCATAGGTCAGGATGACTGGTGATGACACCCAGAGGGAGGGGTAGGAGTGAGAAGATGGGTATATCAAGAAATGACCAGTGGAGAAAAAAGAAATAAATAAAATCTTTAGTTGTGTAAGAAACAAAACAAAAACATTTAACAGTAAATGTGTTGTGTAAAAACAAATGAGGTTTTTTTTTATTTATTATGTACTTCATGATTAGAGGCAAAGGAGAGGTGATAATAGAAGTAAGATAAAGTGGGGGGAGACCACTGTTGCTAATGAGTCTTTGTGCTAATGAGTCTTTGTTGGTTGTTCAGACAATGCAGGAAATTTTCCAGACAGAGAACACCATCATGCTTTTGGAGAGGGCCATCATGGCCAAGGAGTGTCCATTGAAGGTGGCTCAGACAAGGTTAGAGCACAGGACACGGCGCCCTAATGTGGAACACTGCCGGGATATTGCTCATTTCAAGTGAGTGGCAATGGGTGGTTGTGGGGACTGACTGTATGGAGGGAAGAGGAACATGACCATTAGGAAGGTAAAAGCACTACTAGAATTTTTGGCAACACAAAGGTAGGTAATAACTCTTGTCAAGGTAGTAGTGAATCCTGGGAACTTCATAGAAAGTGAGAATCTTCCAGATGAGATCAGTTATCTATTCACTAAACTCTGGTTTCTGCTGAAAATTTTCAGATCCACAAAAATGTGGATGTTTGTAATTGTGAGTGCTTCAAATAATCCAAATATTTCCCCAATGGGTGTGCTCCTTTCCCTACCAGAGAAAGACTATTTTTATTGATGGAAGGACTTTAAAAACAGTTGCTACTAACCTGAAAACAGAACTGAGAGAACTAGGTGGGGTTGTGGGGAAGAGTAGATAGGAGTAAAGGAAACTAGAAGTCAGTTTTTCTAGATCCTTCTCTTTTCTTCAGTGATTGAAGTAAATCATGTTGGTCTAAAGTGGGGAGGACTATTGCTTTGATTTTAAAAAGAAGAAATGTTCTATAACACATTAATTTCATTAAGCTCTTTGAAGATCCATATATTACCATTTTGGGTCTCTGGGAGAAATTGATTTCCAGAGATGTTGAGAGTACTTCAGGGGAATGAATGCTGCTTTGGGAGTCACAGGATCTAGGTTCAGATCCTAACCACTACCCCTTAATATCCATACAATACCTGATGGTCCTGGGGGTACCTTTATCCTTCCCCTCCTGCATTTCAATTTCTTTTTATGTATTGTAAAAAAAAATAGATTGTGTAGTCTTTGATTGATTAATCACACTGTATCTTGTATTCCTCATCCATAGTATGAGGGAATTGGATTCTCTAAGGTCCACTCCAGCTCTGTGTCTATGATCTGGATTCTAGTACTAAGTTAGGGTCAGACTTGGACAAAGAGCCCAGGTTCTTGAGATCGGTCTAGAACTAGACTAAGGAATCCTCCATCTCTCCTATCTTCAGAGCTATCATCTTCCTTCCAGACAGGGACTGTTCATAAGCTCACAGATCTCAGGAGATCAGATTCATTGTATTTCTTTTCCTCATTCTGTAGATTTCAGGACAGGAGCAAGAGTAGCAGGAATGAGGCAGTTTGAGAGTCAGAGAACAGGGAGCGTCATGGAGAAATAAATGGGGCCACATAAAGAGATTCTAAAAGAAAATACTTTGTGCTGCCCTGATAGGAGTGATGCCTGAAGAGATAATCCTTAGCAGTGTTTTGGCTATTTCCTGCCAAAGGTTTAATCACAGTGGGAAATGGAAAAATCTTAACATTTTGGGTGGTGGTGTGTACCTGCCCAGATGGAAAGCTGGAAAGTCATTAATGAAAGGGCTCCACAGGGCCTTTTTGATTAGTGTTTGATTTGTCCTCAGTGGTCTCTGCCCTTCCCAGACATGTCTAGAAGGGGTCAGCAGTTTGGCCTTCTGAGGGTAAGTGCCCTGGGGACCCCTTCTTAAATTAGACCCATGTAGGGGTAAATTTGTGAGAGGGAAGAATGTAATCCCTCTCTGAGCTTTCTTCCATTGTCTCATGATCTGTTTCCGCAATCCACTGTGTTGCCTGAGGGCATAGTTCACTGCCTACTGTGCAGGAAAATAGAGTAGGGGGTCTCAGTGATGGTTGGGACAAATTTCCTATAGTAGATCAGCTGGCAGGTTTTTCACAGAAATTTTATCAGAGTTTTTCTGCTGTTTGTTCCAAAGGAAGTGCTGCTATTGGCTGAACTCTCCTATCTCTGAAGCTTGCCAATTATAGGCCAAAAGGAAATGGGCAGAGGACATTTAGTTAAATTAAAGGAAGGACTCGATTGAAGTTGTGGAAAGAGACTTGGCAAGCATTATATGGTTTATTAGAGGGTGCAGAATTCAATTCAATTCAGTAAACATTTATTAAACACCTACTCTGTGTGTTAAGTACTGGAGAGACAGAAAGAGGAGATAGTCCCTGCCCTCAAAGAGTTTATAATCTAAGGGGAGAGACAACATGCCAACATGGATATTTTATATTCAAAACAAGCTATATGTAGGATAAATAGGAAATAATTAACAGAATAAGGCAGTAGAATTGAGATATTGGATAAGGTCTCCTATAGGAGGTATGATTTTAGTTGGGACTGATTCAAGGGAGCCAGCAAGATCAATTGGTAGAAAGGAGGAGGGAGAGCCTTCCAGACATGGGACACAACCAGAGAGAATTCTGGAACCAAGAGATGAGGTATCAGGTTCAGGGAACATCCAGGAGGCCAGTGTCACTAAATTGAAGAGTACATGTCCTGGAGGAAGGTGTAAAAAGACTGGAAAGTTTGGAGGGGGCTAGGTTATGAAGGACTTTGAATTCCAAACTGAGCATTTTGTATTTGTTTCTGTAGGCAACAGTTTATTGAATAGGGGCTATCAAACTTGAGTTTTAGGAAATTCCTAAATGATGACCGAATGAAGAATAGATTGGAGTGGGAAGAGATTTAAGACAGACCAATTCACCAGCAGACTATTGCAATAATCAGGCTTGAGGTGATGGTACTAGAATGATGGCAATATCAGAAGAGGAAAGGCAGTATATTTAAAAGCCATTGCAAAGGTAAAACCAACAGACTTTAACAAAAGATTGGATACATGGGAGAGATATAAACAAGGGGGTAGAGGGCAGCAAGAGCTGGGGAAGGGGAGAAGATAGAAAATAAAGTCCTTGCTTCAGGAATCCCTGATGGATTCTACTCTAGGACATAGAAATTGCTATGGGACACTCCTGGGGTGGGGGTGGAGGAGAGTTTCTGTTACCAGTGTCCTTATGGGATACAATATGACTGAGACAGATGAGGTCAAAAGTCAAGATGATATATCAGTTGAATTGATCATTCTTTGTATCATCCAGGAGTTAAGGTTTACTCTGCTTCCCGTCTTTTGCCATTTTTTTAGGTGTTTGCAAGGCAAATGGGGTTAAGTGGCTTGCCCAAGGCCACACAGCTAGGTAATTATTAAGTGTCTGAGACTGGATTTGAACCCAGGTACTCCTGACTCCAGGGCCAGTGCTTTATCCACTGCGCCACCTAGCCACCCCTGCCATTTTGTTTTGAATGAACATCACAGGACTCCCACCCTTCTTTTCTTCCTCCATCTCAACTTACCTCAGTCAAACTGCACAGACATCTGCATCAGCCCCTATCACTTTTGGGGGGAACCATTCTTGTATTATCACTGGTATAAGAGAAAACTACTGATGGGGAAACTCCCAGAACCAAGGTAGATTGAAATCTGCTCTATAGCTCTAAAGTTAGGATCTGGGAAAGTTAAACACTGTTCATAGTCACTCTACCAGGATGTATCAGAGGTGATACTTAGACCTAGGTCTTCCCTATTCTGAGGCTTAGATCCATGATTCCATGCCAACTCAATAGTGCCTTATCTTAGGTTCCCACTCTCCACTCCCCAACCCTTGCTCATTCCCCAGTCTCCAAATGAGATTTTGTCCAAACTATTCCCAATAGGTAAAATTTTGCCAGGTATTTAGTGATTCACAAGGTTGGAGAATCCCCAGCCTCAGTCACCTCATTCCAATGGAGATACATGATCGGGGCACAGGGGAGAAATTAACTCAAATCCCCATAAGTATATTTTCCTCTTATCTGGGGGATGGAGAGCATCAGATTCATAGAAGAATAGATTTAGAGTTGGAAGTGATTCTCAAAGACTCTAGTCAACTCTTTCTTTTACTTATGCTCTCCTACAGCTTTACAAATGTGGAGCCTTAATTAAGTTGCAAGGAGATTGTGTGATGTCCAAGATGACAGATATCAAACAAGATTAGAAGAACCCTGAGTCAATGTTCTTTCCACTCCCCCTACACTGCCTGGCTCACTCACTCCCTGTTCTCTATTCCTTGCCATAGATTAGTAAATGAATCATTCACCATTGATGACACCTTGCAGACTCTGAAGCTTCGACTGTGTGAGGCACAGGACACCCTGCAACTTCTGGTCCTTTCCAAGACTCGGTTGGAACATGACCTTTCTGTCAAGGCCAATTCTCTCTTCCTTGACAAGGAAAAATGTATGACAATGCGAAAGACTTTTCCCAGCACCCCTCGCCTGGTAGGCTATTCTTGAATCTATGAGCCCACCGGTACTCCTAATTTGATTTTCCTTCTCCCTTCCTTACTGCACCTGAATAGTGTTCCACTCCTTGCTACACCTTGTCAGGATGTGACATAAAATTGAAAATCAGAAAAAAAAGAAATCTTCACTTACTCCCTTTTTTCTCATTATAAAAATATTTATTGAGTCAAATAAATATACCAAAACCACATTTTTGGAGTTTGTTCCTTGCTAAAGAGTCAGCTTCCTGGCAGGCCAAGAGAGAGGGCAATGTCTCCACAAAGATTTTGTCAGGATTTGCACAGTTCCAAAGATAGAAGGGACCTCCCTCAGTCATATAATCAATCATAGCAGTTTACAGGTAGAAGGGGACAAGGAGAGAGGGAATGATATGTGGGAGGTGGGGCAGGGTTTTGAAAAGTACAAGTTTTTTATTTGTAAGGATGCTTGGGGTGGAGGTGGGGAGGATGATAGGAAAAGGATGAGTTTAGACCTGGAATGGAAGGTGATGTAGAGAAGTGGGGGATGGACTCAGATTGGAAATTAAATTGAAGTCAGTTTGGGGTAGTAAATCCTAAATACTATGGTGATCCATTGAAAAAGTAATTAGCATAGACTTCAGTCTTTGGATTAAAGTCGCTGAGATTGTAAAATATTCAACTTTGGAAGACTTAAGAACCAATCACACTTTCAGAGGGACAATGATGAAGTATACAAACCTCCCTCATCCCATCATCCATAGGGATGGACTCAAGATGCAGAGTGGAACATATATTTTAGGAAAGGGTCAATGAGGAAATTTGTTTTGCTTGATACAAAGTTGGTACAAAGTTTTGTTTTTTCCTTCTTTGCCTACTTCCCCAATGGTTAGGGAAGTGGGAGAGAAAATATAAGTTAATTGACAAGTAAAATAAAAACAGAGCCTAATCACAAAAAGAATGTAAAAAATTATCCTGAACATTCCATTGTCTCTGAGCAGGAGTTCATTATAACCCTCAGATGAAAATGGTCTACTCCATCTTAGAAATCTACAATTCAAGTAGTTGTCAGCCTTCCCTATCTTCCAGATGGCTTCCTAGAGACAACGCAAAGAAAAAAAAAAAAACGTTACCTATATCACAGTTTTGCTGGCATTGGTCCTGTCCTTATCTGTTGCAGATGTAGGATGGATGCATTCTACATTCTGCCATGAGTTACTAGGGAAAAGAAACTGGTAAGTTTTTCCCAAAACCCATTAAAGATATTCAGTTTGAGGCAGTGAGGTGCATAGTCATACCTGAAGAAAGGAAGACCTGAAATCTGAATCTTCTTTTAGACATTTACCAGCCCTATGACCTTGGGTGAGTCTTTCAATATCTCTTATACTCAGTTTGCTTATCTGAAAAAAAGGGGGGAAATCTTAGTACTTACTTCACAGAGTTGGTATGAAGATCAAATGAGATAACATGTAAAGTGTTTTGCAATAGATTATCCCCAAACTCTTAGTGCAGCTTTCAACTTTAATAGCTTAAACAAACTCTGTATGTATTTGCTGTAGGCTTATTTATCCAATATTATGGAATCAGAAGTTGACCCACTGGTCTATTCCCACTGATGTTCTAAGGGACATCATGACTTTTTGTTAATTCTTCAGACTGGTTTGAGAAACTGATGGGAGACCAAAGTAGAGCATTGTACCCTTTCCTAATAGCCTTTATTGTCTACAATATATCATCTATTCTGACACTTAATTTCATATTTACTTGTTTTTCAATTTTATTATTTGATGTGTGTTAGTCTTGATTTTCCAACTGTAATGAAACTCTTGGAAGCTAAGGCCTGTGTTTTGTATTTCTTCTGTATCCCACAAATATAATCCTCTCCACTTCCCCTAGGGTTAGCACTTTCAGGATTTGAATGAATTTGAATTCAAGGGATTATTTCCTTAGGGAATATTGGATTGAAAATAATTCCCTAATTTGGGGAACTGAGAAGTAGAAGTCTGGGAACAAAGGAAGAAAGAAACAGAGATGGGAAGTTATTCTGTATTTCCAGTCTGGGACATATTCATGCTCTACCTTCCCTCTTAGGAAATCCTTGAGGTATGGAATGCTCATTATAATCTCCTCTGTCTTTTCAGAGGGGAAAAAGTTGATAAAAGGAAATCCTAGAGACAATCGAGTTTTGTTGTACTTCCAGGACAGAAAATAAATGGGGAGACAATGGAGAATTTCCCAGATGACTTGACTGCTCATTTGACTCAACTAAGATTCTTTCTCTCATGCTTTGGGGACCAAGCTGTTTCTTGGTTAAAGGGAAGGGAGTCTTTCTGGGACAATTCTCCAATATCTCTCCAAATTCTTGCTGTACCTAACTGCCCAAGTGATATTCCTAAAGCATAGGGGTATATCATGTCACTCTTTTGCTCAAAATATTCCAAGGTTTAATAAAAGTCAACCTTTTTGGTTTAACATTTAAAGAGAGTCCTCCATGATCTGACTCTAGTCTTAACTTTCTAGGCTTATCATGTATTTCTCCTCCCTCCCCCAAACTCTGCGTTGCAGCATTTCTGGCCTCTAGGTTCTCTTATATGAGACATTCCATCTCTTGTCATGTCTTTACACAGCCTGTACCTCATACCTGAAATGCTTATCTTCCTCACCTCTGACTAACTCAACCTGTGGGAGTTCTTTCAGGAGCCTTCCTGCTGTTATTGCCTCCCTACTAAAGCTGCCTTATATTTACTTAGTAGTGATTTTTATTTGTTGTTGTTCAGTTACTTCAGACTCTTTATGAACCCCTTTGGAATTTTCTTGACAAAAAGAGTGACTTAGAAATTTCCTTTTCCTTTTGAATCCTTTTGAATATTCATTCAATAAAGTTCATCCACTGGCAATGAAGTTAACAATTTGTCAGAGTTCCAGCTAAGGAGTCAGGAAAATTCATCTTTCTGAGTTCAAATCTGGTCTTAGACACCTAATAACTGTGTTATCCTAGACAAGTTACTTAACCTGGTTTGCCTCTGTTCCTCATCTGTAAAATGAACTGGAGAAGGAAATGGTGAACCACTCCATTAGCTTTGCTAAGAAACTTCAAATGGGGTTACAAAGAATGGGAAAAAAGACTGAACAATAACATCATTGTCAACAATGATAGTAAAAATCAGTTTATGATATGATAGCAAATCTTGAATAATGACAATATTTAAGGAGTTAGGAGTTGTCAATATGTCTAGTTAAGTATTCTGATTAGCAGTTATCTCAAAGATCATTGTGGCTGGTGATCTTCAAAATTCCAAAGAACAGAAGAACTGCTATAAGACTGTAAGTGGGCAAACATGCTAATTTTTCAGAAAAGGAATGAGTTAAGAATTAGTAAACCATAAGATGCTGATGTTGGCTGTAATTCTTAACAAAATTCTAAACTGTATAATTAAAAGGATGATTTGTTAACAATTAGAAAAGGATTTGGTGATTGCTAAAAGATACCATTACTTCATTAAGAAAAAGTCATGCAATGTAATTTCAACTCTTTGCCCTACAAATTGGCAATGATAACAAAACAAAATAAAACAAAGCAGGAAAAATCAGTATTGGAAGGGTTATGGAAAGACAAACTGATACATTGTTGGTGAAGTTGCAGATTGGTCCAATCAATCTAATTAAAAATTGACCAAGATCAAAGACAGAAACAGAGGTCAAATTTGTACACAAATATTCATAGAATCACCCTGTGGGGTAGCAAAGAATGAAATAAAATTGGTACCTATCACTTGGAAGATGACTGGAGAAATTAAATGTAAGATCTTTTTCAAAAGCTTGTGAACATGATTATGTGTAGTAAAAATAAATAGAAACTCAGAGAAATATCAGATCTGTATGAACTGATTCAGAGTGAAGTAAACAGAATAAAAAGAATGATATATGCAACAAATAAAAAATGAAAATATCACTCCAATGAAGTCAAACTCTGAATAAATGAAAAAATCATTAAAGAATCTGGATAATGAAACATACTTCCCTCTTTACAGAAGAGAAACAGAAGAACACTTGGTATCCCCAAAGTCACCGTGCAGTTTTAAGCTTTATATTGTTAGATGTGGTTATTATATCATTTTCTTTGTTTCAAGAGAGAGTTTAACTGGAAGTTAGGTGGACAGGAGAACTACAGAAAGGATTTTGATATAAAAACAAAAGGTATCAATAAAATATTTTTAAAAAACAATTATAGAGACCCAGATTGACTTCCTTTCCTCGACTGATGGATTCAAGGGGAGTGTTTTATGTTGCATGCATGTATGTATATGTATGAAACATATAGAAACACATACAATACACATATGCATACATATATGTATATAAGCATATACATAAATGCATATAAGTATATGTGTAGTTTGAATGCACATATAGATTTTGAGCATTTAGTGATTTTTCATGATATCCTTATAGACATAGAAGCAGTATTTTTTCGTGTTTTTATTGCTATATACAGGCATACAAATATAACCCATTACAGGGTATCTAACTTATTAATAATGAGCTACATTTATATGCTTGTATATATCCCTGAAAACAATGTAATTTCCATATACTCATCAATTGGGAAATGATTAAACTAGTTGTGGTATTATGATTGTAATGGAACCCTATTGTGCTATAAGACATGATGAGCAATATGCTCAGAAAACCTGAGAAAACTTATTTGAATTGATTTGAAGTAAAATGAGGATAATCAAAAGGGCCCTGTAGACAGTAATAGAAATATTGTATGATGATCAACTGTGAATGACTTAGCTATTCTCAACCACATAATTCCAAAGAATTTATGATGAAAAATGCTTTTCACCTCCAGAGAAAGAACTGATAAGAAAAAAATAGATCAAAATACACTTTTAAGAAGCTTTTCTGTGGGGTGGCTAGGTGCACAGTGGATAGAGCACCGGCCTTGTAGTCAGGAGTACCTGGGTTCAAATCCGACCTCAGACACTTAATAATTACCTAGCCGTGTGGCCTATGGGCAAGCCACTTAACCCCATTGCCTTGAAAAATCTAAAAAAAAACCGCTTTTCTTAGTATTCTTGTTTTTTATGTCTTTTTTTGTGGGGGGACCAAGGCAAAAGGGTTAAGTGACTTGCCCAAGATTTCACAACTAGTATCAAGTGTATGAGACTGGATTTGAACTCACATCTTCCTGACTCCAAGGCCGGTGTTCTATCCACTTCACCACCCAGTTGCCTCCTTCTTTTTTGAAGCAATATGACTAATATAAAAATGTTTTTCAGGATTACACATGTATAATCTATATCACATTGATTGCCTTCTCAAGGAGAGAGGGGAAGGAGGAAAGACTATGGAATTCAAATTTCAAAAAAAATATGAAATTTTTTTCTTGCATGTAATTAGGAAAACTTTAAAAATTAAATGTAAAACTATAATTCCCCTTTAATATGATGGGATTTACAGGTTTTTTCTGACCTGGAAGAGGAACAAAGGATCATGGAGATAGAAGCAATGATGATCAAAGTGGGTAACTTTGGAGCCCTGTGGGGCCAATGCTTCAAGAAGTCAAGAACTGAATGTAATCATAAATAGATGTAGATTTATGTTGCTTATTAACCCAATTCATTAACATGTGACTTACCAGAATTTGCTGCTGCACTGGGACCAGAAAAATGTAGCTTCTTTGTTATTCTTCCCCTATCCTGTATCATCACAGCTTGACAAATTGGAATCATTTACCCTTAAATCTGATTTATTTGCTTCTGTGCTTTTATGATGGAATTTTTTTCTCCTGATGAGGATAACCTGATTTTCTTTGCCAGAGTTTTTCTATCAAGGAGTTGACCATGCAATTGAAGAAAGGCAAAAGAAAACCATGAACCCTTTTCTTCAGGACTTTTTTTCATAGCCCTAGACTTAAGTATGAAATTAGACCAAAGTTTTCTCTTTTGCTCTATGGACACAAAGAAGGTCTTCATGAAAATATAAGGCTTTTGTTAGGCCTGTGAGTGGGAACAACCATTCCTTCACACCTTTTCTAAAAGCAATGCTAATATCGATTTGATTACTATTCCCAGAGCAAGAACAGGCTGTGGAAAGCTGGGAGTCAGGGAAAGTACTGGAGTTGGTTGAAGCAGGAAAAATGAGAAGATTCTTGCATTGGATAGTCTCTGGTTTCCTGGTAGGTAGGTGGCTGGAAGATGAAGCATTAACTATAATGGGTTAGGTGAATTTTCACTCAATCCAATACAAGGATCTGAAGGAATTAGAGATCTTTAGCCTGCAGAAGACTTATTGGGGACATACATGATAACTATCTTCATATATTTGTAGGGTTGTCATATAGAAGAGAGATTTGATTTGTTGTTCTTGCCTCTAGAGGTCAGAACTGGGATCAATGCCTAGAAATTGCAGAGAGATAAGATGAGAAAAAATGTAAGGATTTTTCTGTATGTAATTTTCTAATAATTTAAGTGACCTAAAAGGCAAACAGTTGGTTTTGAGATGTGAGCTCTCTTTCTTAGGAGGTTGTAAGGTACCTTGCTTGCTTCAGATAATTGATTTAAAAAAAAAAAGATCAAGAACTGCATTGAACAACACCTTTCTTGAAGCATATCAGAAGCCTGACCAACTGTGACCAACTTGTTCTGTGCAGACCACCTCAGTCCTGTCTTTGGCAACTATCTCTCAGTCTTAGAACTTATGGAACACTAAGTCTTTCCCTTGGAAATGACTACTAAGAATGATCTGAACAAGTTAAAAAATGTTAAATGATTTTGGGGGGAAATGAGAATGAAATTGTACTAAGGAGAAAGATAAATATGCATGGCATAAGGCAAATGTGCAGATTATGAAACAGGTTGTTGTATCAAAATATAGTAGACTGTACCTGTTCTTGAGGAAGGAAGAATTACAGTACCTTAGAAGGCTGAACAAGAAAGAAAGAAAAAACTTGGGAAAATTAAAGAAGATTAGTTCAATACCTATAAAGGATGGCTATACAATTAGGACTGGATTTTAAAAAGCTAAATTTAAAAATGATCCTGGATGTAAAAGATAAGTTGAATAAAATGATACACTACTTCACTATCCATAAGATGATTTTCCCAATTGGACAAGCATGCCACATCACTGAGCTGAGAGATATGATGATGACCTTCTGGAGAGATATAACACTGGATCCTGAAATAGCCAATTCTTATCTCATTATGCATCTTGATCTGAAGAGCATGAAACACAAGTGTATACCCCAAGACCATTCAGAGAGATTTAATTAATCTGCCACTGTGTTGAGTGTTCAAAGTTTTCATATCAGATATGCCCTACTGAAGGTGGCAGGCATGACTGAATGAGAAGTGAGAATCAGTAAGTATTCTATTAGCAGGAAGGGGAACCCCCTCATTATTACCTTAACTAGTAACTAAACCGAAAACTTTCAAAGTTGGATATAACTTCTGCCTTGAAATCTCACACATTACAGATAACTTTCACATAGAGAAACCCATAGAATACACTGGCATTTTCCTTGATTATGAAAGTGAACTTGTATCATTTTACAATGTTAACAGATGGATTGCTTATCTATAGTGTCAACTATTGCCTTCAAAGGACCTCTTTAGTCTTCTCTTTCTGTTTTTATAATGAAGATAACACCTCCAGATCTCTTGTCATTTGCCCATGTGTCCCCATTTCTTGGCTGGTTCATTTAAAGGCCTATGACTAACAAAGAGCTAAGAATGATGATAATATTTGTCCAAGAGATTCAATTACAGGTAACTGAAAACAAGTGGTGAAATGATTTTCTTTCCACAAATTGGAATCTTAAGCTGAATTGACCCATAAAGAACTTGAGATTTAAATGTCGAAGTAGACCTTATTTAAACTCTAACAATTGCTTCAACCTCATATAGTACTGGCAACCACCTTCACTAAGTGAAATCAGGCCCATCCTCCTCAAGGGATTGCTTATTTCTATTTATCTCAAAGTATCTTGGGTTCTTAGGTAGAGTACTAGGTCTAGAGTCCCTTTGCTGAGTATTCACGATTTTATCAGGAATTGAGCCTTTCTGTAAAAGTTTTGTTCCTGATGAAAGGAGTTTTCTAATCAATTTAGTTTTTATTTGGAACATTTCTAGTATCTGTAAACTTTTTTAATATTTTGATAACTTTAATATATTTCATTTTCTTAAAATGCTATTTGTGCATTATACAGTCCATTCTGAGGAAGTGTTTATGACTAATGAGTTCCAATACACAAAAAGATTTAGAAGCCTTGCTGTGGAGATTGGGATGATTCGTGGACTGGTGCTTCTTCCAACCCCCCACTTGAAACAGTTGACTTTGACTCTTAGAAGGATGGATATTTATCAGAAGATCCAATTCTGTTGTCTTATAAAAGGGTGAAGCTCTTGAGACCTTTCTGTTTTTTTTCCATTTGAGGACTGACAAAAACCATCTCAGAGACCTTGATTCCTCCTGGAATCTTTTGGAGTTTGTGAATAAAAAATCTTCATATTGGACCTCTGAAAAAGCATCTGTTAAGCAAATTGTACTGTGTGGGTGTGCAATCTATTATTTGATATACTACAATTTACCATTTTGTTCTTTATCTGAACATTTTATCAGCTGCTATATCTAAAAATGGTATGTTAATGATTTTGGAAAAAAATGTTCTGGGATCTTGATGACTGTTAAATTTGCTTTTCCTATGAGAATATTTCTCTGAATTATGCAATTGAGAACCAATAAAAATGTGATTTAGCATACAAAAGTAAAAGGTGCAAGATATTATACTTCCCCTTTTTCTACTCCATAGAGTCCCTCTCTTCCTTTAGTTTGCAGCTGAAGCACAATTTTTTTTTCTTGAATCCTTTCTAGTTTTCCCTCACTGGTAGTGCCCATCCTTTCAAATTAGCTTGTTTGTAGATTTTATTTTTTATTAACTTTGTAGATTTTATTTTTTATTAACTTAATATTTATTTTATATAAGTTTTTATGAGTAGTCATTAGTGGATAGAGTGTCAGATTTGGAGACAGTAAGATTTGAATTTGCCTGCGGTACTTAGTAGCTATCTCAATCTGCCTCTGTTTCCTCATCTGTAAACTGGGGATAAAAAGTAGCTCCTATCTCCCAGACTTGTGAGGATCAAATGAGAGAGTGAATAAATAACTTTGTGAACCTTAAAGTGTTACATAAGTGTCAGCTATTGTTATTGTTG
Source organism: Macrotis lagotis (assembly GCF_037893015.1). Classification (NCBI taxonomy): domain Eukaryota; kingdom Metazoa; phylum Chordata; class Mammalia; order Peramelemorphia; family Peramelidae; genus Macrotis; species Macrotis lagotis. The sequence goes on along the minus strand of NC_133665.1, from coordinate 13,217,448 downwards.
TCTCCTTCCATTAGAATGTAAGCTTCTAGAAGTATGGATTATTACATTCTTTGACTTGCTTTATCCCCAGCTTGAAAATCTTACAGCTTTCTGTTAGATATTATAATTGTGATTATGAGAATGGGCAGCAAGATGGCACAGTGGTGGACTTGGGAATCAGGATGATGGATTCAAATCCTGCCTTGGATGCATACTAGCTGTGTGATCCTGGGACAAATCACTTAACCTCACTTTGCCTGAGTTTCCTCATCTGCTGCTAGGAAGACTAAATGAGATAATACATATAAAGCCATTTACAAATCTTAAAATGTTACATAAATAGGGGTGGCTAGGTGGCGCAGTGGATAAAGCACAGGCCCTGGAGTCAGGAGTACCTGGGTTCAAATCCTGTCTTGGACACTTAATAAATTACCTAGCTGTGTGGCCTTGGGCAAGCCACTTAACCTCATTTGCCTTGCAAAAACCTAAAAAAAAATGTTACACAAATGCCAAAGTAAATACCAGCTATTGTAATTGTTGATGTTGTCTCTCCCATTAGAATAAATGTTCCCTGCAAGTAGGAATTGCTTTATTCTTTATACTTGTAACTTCAGCACAAAGCACAGAATCTAAATGATTCAGATACAAGTTGGACTAGATAACCTAGGAGGTTCTTCTAACTTTGAGATTCTCTTCTTCCGTGAAATTCCTTTCCAATTTTGACAATTGTTGAAAAAATTCCAAAAAATCTTAGCATTAAAAACTGGAATAATATACATGTATGATATATATTACAATTGAAACAATTGAAAACATTAAAGCATAATATTTTCATGTAACAGAATATTATAGTGTCATAAAAATGATAAATAGGAATCCTATGGGTGAAAATCTATATGAAATGATGTGACCAATGATGATGATGATGATGTTGATGTTTGTCCTTCATTCTTCAAGAAGTCCATGACAGACAAATGAATTGGATTTGAGTGAGGCAGTGTGGTGCTAAGTCATTCACTTTCTTCTCTGGAGCTATTTGGGTCCATTGGCCGATATGGATCAGGATGACTGGAGATGCCCCTGGATATGAGGCAGTCAGGGTTAAATGACTTTCCCAAGGTCACATAGCTACTAAGTGTCACGTGTCTGAGGCTGGATTTGTATGTGTATGTTCCTGATACCAGGGCTGGTGATGTTAGTGGGGGGCGGGGGTGGAGAGAGGAAAAAGAGACAGACAAACAGAAAGGAGAGAAAAGAAGGGAATTGGAGGGAAAAAGGAGAGAGGAGAATAAAGGAGAGAAAAGGAGAGCAAAGAGAGGAGGAGAGAAGAGGGGAGGAGAGGAGTCCTGCATGAACTAAGGCTAATCGCCTTATGCCTCAGGGCCTCAGTTTCCTCATGTATAGGATTGAATTACATGATCTCTAAAATTTCTTCTAAATCTCACATTCTCTATCTCCCAGGATCCAAGTTCCCAGAACTAGTGGAGTGATGGGCTGCCTGAGCATTCTAGCAGCCACAGAGCACCTTGGCTCAAGGGAGAAGGTTGAATTCTCACTGAAAATAGCCTGGCAGGGCTTGCTAGGGTTGGGTCACCAACTCAGGCTAATGGAAAACACATTGGGAATTGGGGCTCAGTCCATGAGTTTATGACTCTTTTGGTTGCTTCTGCTTGGCTAAGGGGAAAGGTCCATGTCCAGGTCCACATACATAACCACACACACATCACTCTCTCTCTCTCTCTCTCCCTCTCTCTCTCTCTCTCTCTCTCTCTCTCTCACACACACACACACACACACACACACACACACACTCAATACAGTACAAATACACAATATCATACACTAACCCATACCACATATACTCACATAAACTCACACACACACTACCCCATACTCATCACACACACTACCACACACACTCACATATACCAGACATACACACAACCACATAATTTGTCATACATACACCACACACCACACATACATGCACACACACCACACATTCATCACATACTACCACACACTCATCACATTCTATCACACTCCTACACACCACACACTACCACATACAAACACAGTCTCATACACCACACAGTCACACTCACATTCACCCACACTGACATAATACCACATACACACCACTCATACATAATTACCACACACATCTCTCACACACAAACACCTACACATTATCTCAAACACACTGCTACAACATACCATACACTACCACACACATATCTCACACACCCACATACCACACACACTCACAATCACATCATGTACATTACCACATACTACTCAACATACAACACACAATTACACACACACCACATTTGCACACACATACACACACTCACACATATCATGCACACTCTGCCATATATATGGCATTTTACACACTACATTCACACACCCCCACTGAATGCATGTACACAAACATACAGACCACTCAGCACATTCAGATACACCATATTCACACATTCTACCACACACATTCACACACCACACACTCTCACACAAAACACATACACATACACTCACAGAACCTTTCAGTTACACTCACACACATCACAACTCTACCACATACATACTATTCACATACACTCTTACACAACACATTCACACACACTCACATGCACATCATACATGCATCACTCACATACACCACATTCAGACACACTATCACATGCACTCAAATACACTACCACACATACTCTCACAATATACTCACTTACATACATGATCACATACATTCATACATACATACATACATACCACACACTCACTCACTCACATGCACACTTACACACAAGTTTGACTCAGTTTCTTCATCATGAAATGGGGATAATAAGAGCACCAATCTTGGAGGATTGCTAAAAGAATTAAATGAAATAATAATTGTCAAGGACTAAACACAGGGCCTGGCATATAGTAGGTATTCTATAATGTTAACTATCATTATTACTATTTCTGAACCTTTTTGCTTCAGTTCCTCAATTGATAATAAGGATAATACTAATATTTACTTTGAAGACTTGTAAGGATCAACAATTATTGATAATATTTAATTTTTAATATTATAATATATTATACTTATATTTATATCATGTTTGACTTTTTGTTTGTTTTTGTTTTTTAAAGAACTTAGCACAGGGCCTAGCACATAATAGCCTCTATATAAATGCTTTTCCTTAAATATATTTTGATAATCATATTTTAATATGCTTGGTTTCCTTTTTATATTCCTATTTCTTCTGTACATTCAAAAACATTCTTCAGAGAAGAGTTTTATAGGCTTCATCAGACTGCCACAGGCAACCATCACATGTGTACACACACACATAAATACACACACTCACACACACACAGGCAGCCATCACACACAAACATACACACATAGAATTAAGAACCTCTGAAATGATTTCTTCATTTTTCAGATGAGAAAACTAGGCCCAGAGATGGAAAAGGGACTTATCCAAAGTCATGCAGCCATTTGTAGCCAGAGTTCACTCTCCTCCATTATGGCACTTTAACCTATTCAATGTCCTGGCAAATCTAATATGGACCAAGGCTCAACTCAAGTGCCGTCTCCCACAATCCATCAGTCAACAAGTATTTACATTTAATCAGTTTGACAGTTACAATATTAGGTACTAGGGATACAAATACAAAGAATTAAACAATCTTTATTCTTGTTCTAACAGGGAAGATGAATACACACACATATAAACATATATGTACATTATAATATATGGGTTTTAATGTGTATACATATATAAACCCGCAAGTACAAATATACAATAAGCCTTTCCTGATTCCCCTTTATTAATTCAATTAAATTTAATAAACATTTAAAGTTCTTACTAGGGGCTAGGAACTGCACTAAGTACTAGGAATACAAAAAGAAGGGAAAAAATCTAGTCCCTGCTTTCAAGGAACTTATAATCTAATGGGGGAAAACAACATGACAACAAATATATACAAAGCAGGCTATATACAAGAGAAATAATTTTTAAAAAGGAAAGTGATGGAATTAAGTGGAGTCAGGGAAGGAATTGAGGTTTTAGTTGGAACTTCAAAAAGTCAGGGAGGTCAGTAGGTGGAAAAGGATAGCATTCCAGATATTGGAAACAATCAGAGAGAATGGAGCCTGAGTTATAGAACAATCAGGTCAATATCACTGATAGAAGAGAACATGTTAGGGTGTAAGGTGCAAGATGACTGAAAAAATTAAAAAAGGGCTACGTTGTGAAAGACTTTGAAAACCCAACAGAATATTTTTGTATTTGCTCCTGGAGATGATATGGAACCACTAGAGTTGACTGAGTAGAGAATTGACATGATCAGACTTATATTTTAGGAAATGTACTTTAGTGGCTACAGGGAGGATGAATTGGAGTGGAGAGAGACTTGAGGCAGCTAGACCCACCACCAGCATGCTATTGCAATAATTGAGATGAGGAGGGTCTGCACTAGAGGGATGGCAGTGTCAGAGGAGGAAGGGGGAAATATTTGAGAGATGCTACAAGTCTTGGTAGCAACTTGGATATGGGATGGAGGGGGGAGAGAGAGACAGAGAGAGAGAGAGAGAGAGAGAGAGAGAGAGAGAGAGAGAGAGAGAGAGAGAGAGAGAGAGAGAGAGAGAGAGAGAAATCCAGGATGAGGTTGAGAGATTGGGAAGATGGTATAGTGCCTTCTCCATTCAGTTAGAGTTTCATAATGGCTCCCTTTGAGGGCCAGCTGGAAGGGCCCAGGAGGAAAGCCCATTGTCTACACTTCCTCTATGGGGTACAGTCTATCATTTTGAGAGGTTCCTCCCCTAATCTTTCTACTACCACTGTACAGTGAAAAGAGTATTGAACTTGAAAGCACAAGACATGGTTCAAATTCCAGCTGTTACCTACTGCTGGTGTGACCTTGAAAAAGTCACTCCTAGATCTCAGTTTCCCCATTTGCAGAATGAAGGGATTGGACCAGATGGCATTTGAGTTTCTTTACTTTGTGTTTATTTGTATTTGCTTATCTTTTCACATATTGTCTAACTCCTTTCCCTCCCCTAGCCCTGGGAGGGTAGGAACTGTTTCTTTTTTTTTATAACCCTAGTGCTTCATTGTATCAATCCTATAGTAAATACTTAACACAATTTTTGTTTAATTGAATTTTATCCAAATGAGTTCTCCTAAAGAATGCTATGGAGGAGAATAAGGCAGTAAGAAATAAAAGAAATAATAATATATATGATAACAAGAAGAAAGGAGGAAAAGAAGAAAGGAGGAGGGAGAGGAGGAAGAAAGAAGAAAAATAATGGAAAGTTGTAGACTGGGAAGTCAGGAGAATTTGTTGGGATGGCACCTCAAAAGACCTGCAGCCACATGAGGGGGCCAAGATTTAGGCTGCCCTTGCTCAAGAGTAATTTTTCCACCTCTCTTCCTGCCACCATATACCACTGCCCCCTCTCCCCCACCAAGTTAGTTCAAAGGTGGGGAGTCTCCTGCTGTTTTTAGATGTTGATTGAAATGGCTCTGGAGGGCGGGGGTGGGGGGGGGAGGAAGGGTAGACAGGGCTAGGGTATCCGCCTCATTGAGCTAAAATAACTCCTCCTTTTCCAGCCTAGCCAGGACAGGGCGACAGAAAGTCCAGCATGAGACGGCTGCATTTTTGGCCTTGCTCAGAAATGTCAGCCCATCCACAGCAAACAAAGTACTGGCTGTTTGTTCTCATGCGTTCCCAGAGCATGCTGAACAAGTCTCCCCTCACACACAGAGGCAGGAGAGAGGGGAAGGGTTAGGAGAGGGGGGCAGGAGGGAGGGATGTCTTGAAGAGCATGGGAGAGGCAGGTGCAAAACATGCAATTAAAATTCCTAATCGACTATTTTGAGGACTGCCCCCCCCCAAACATACAGAACATTCTTTGACCTTAGCTGAGTTGGTATCTCTCTATATTGGGCTTTATGGGACCCTCCCACAAGCACTCCTGTTTTCTTGCCTGTCCCCTCTCCCTTTGGGTCATGCATCCCAGATTGTGATAGAAGAACAAAATCCTCTATGTACTGTCAAACTGCTCCCTAACAAGTTGCTTGGAATTCCCTCCCCTCCCAAAGAACGACTCAGGGTGTTGGCACTGGCTGGCGCTCACACGTGAGCTCCTTGTCTGGCTGACTGTTGTCTAGAGTGGGGTATGCAAGGGGAGCTTCCATCTGGAAAACATGTGACCTGCCTAACCTCACCCCATACAGGCTGCATCCCAAATTGGGCTTTAGGACTGAGATCCTTTTCCCTGGGACTGATTGCATAAGATCAGGATTAATATTTCTAGGGATATTAAGCCATAGACAGCATCAGAGAAGGGAATGAGGGAGGATGGATGTCAGAAAAGTAATGAAAGCCTTTCTAATCTGCCCACTTTTTGGCATTGTTCTCTGACAGCACCCCATCCCAACCACCTTTATCTCTTAAGAAGCTGGTCTCTGAGAGCTGGTTGTTAAGTTGTATCTGACATTTTGTATTTGGGTCATGCTATTTTTCTTGGCAAAGCTTCCAGTGAATGATTTGTCATGTCTCCAGCTCATTTAACAGATGAGGAAACTGAGGCAGAGTTAAGTGACTTGCTCAGAGTCACACTGAGACTACTTTTGAACTCAGGAAGATGAGTACTCTTATCCACTACTTTAGCTGCCCTGGTATCTTAGATAACATCTTCTTAAATAGTCCATAACTACTAGTCCATTAATGAGTATTTATTGTTGTCTGCCAGGCCTCATTCTGTGTGCATTGTATAGAAAGAAAAAACAACCAAATGTAGTCCATGTGCTCAAAAAACTTACATTCTAATGAGGGGGAGGGAGAGTCATATTTAAAAAGGTTCATGCAAGATTTATATATTCAATGTCTGGTAACTTTAAAGAGGAAAGTTCATTAGTCCTTTATTTGTAAAATTTGACCATTCTGTCTTGTACTTTAAAGTTTAAAATAACCTACTGAGGTGGGGCAAAAAACCAAGGCAGGACAAGTTGTAAGTTAGTTGTACAACAGATAGAGCCCCAATCCTAGAGTCAGCAGGACCTGAGTTCAAATCTGTCCTCAAACACATCTGTTTAAACCTGGGCAAGTGATTTAATCTGATGAGGACTGGAACCAGGAAGACTATGAAATTTGTCTCTTTGGAGATGGAGGTGATTGGAAGGTCTTTAAAAATGGAAGTGAAGGGGAAGCTAGGTGGCCTAGGGGATAAAAGCACCAGCCCTGGAGTCAGGAGTCCCTGAGTTCAAATCTGATCTCAGACACTTAATAATGACCTAGCTGTGTGACCTTGGGCAAGCCACTTAACCCCATTTGCCTTGCAAAAACCTAAAAAAAAAATGGAAGTGAAAAATGTCTAACTCAGTTACTGTGTTGATTAGTTTGAATTACTTCTCTTCTCCCCCCACCCCCAAATTCTAGTTCTTTGTCATTCACTGTTGTGGGAGATGATGCACTGACTGATAAAAGGAGAAATATATCCTAAGTTGAAAAAAGAATGCAAGTGCCATTCTTTTTTTTTCTTTGTCTCAGTACCTATTACAAAGCTTGCATATAGTGATTCCTGAATAAATGCTTTTAAAAATTATATAAAAATAAAAGATAGCAACAAAATTTTTGAATTTAGGACTAAGAACTATTAACCATTGATGGATTCCTTGCACTCTTACCTGTGGGTAGGAAATAGAATATAATGACCTAGTGTTTCTACATCCAGTACCTTCTTGCTCCAAGATTCAGTTATTGTGTAGCATCTGTTTAGAAAGAGGGAATTAATTGATTGAGGAAAACTAACTTTTCATTCTATCTCCTATCTCTTGTGGTAGATGAGGATAAGTAAATCTCATCAACTCTGAGATGTCTCTTCCCCCATAGCAAAAGTTAGGCAGTCCATAGACAGGGAGCATTTTATCAGATATTTTCACTTTATTGAACAGTTTTTCTGAATTGTTTTCTTTTTAAAAACATAAGGGATGGCTTTCTGGGAGAGGAGAATGAGAGGGATGTGGGAGAAAATTAAGGTAATATAAAAACAAAAGATATTAAAAACTTATTTTTAAAGAATAATTCCAGGAGATGGGAAGCTTGTATTGACACATGGGACTGTCTGGGAACCAGGATTCTTCATTCCATTCCCAACATTCACATTTCTCATAAATCCCAAGTCAGGTTACTATTCCCAGAAAGAGCCTCCTAGAAGGCATCTTTTCCCTTTCTGCAGCTGCCCCCAGGGGAAAGTAATTGTGTTTCCTACCTCCTACTTTCTCTGCCTCCAGATTCCAGGAAGAGTCCTCTCTTCCTTACTCCCCCACAATTCTTTCTTGTTACTAGACTTTTGCACACCTAAGAGTTCTGTCCAGGATTGCAATCTAAGCAGTGAAGAAATTCATTTAGTTTATGGAAGAAGAGTCTTAAGTGTGACCCCTGTCAATCCATTCAGCATTTATCTAGTGCCTATATACTATTTGCTGGACATTGTGCTGAGCACTGGAGAAACAAATAAAGACAAAAGACAGTCCCTGCTTTCAAGGAGCTCACAATCTAATGGGACAGATGCTACATAAACAACTATGTACAAAAACAGAAGGTGGTGTAATGGATAGTGCTGAGCCTGAAGTCTGGAAGACCTGAATTCAAATTTGTCATCAAACTAGTTGTGTGACTCTAGGCAAGTCACTTAACTCTGTTTGCCTCAGTTTCCTCATATGTATAATCTGGAGGAGGAAATGGCAAACCACACTAGTATCTTTGCCAAGAAAACACCAAATTGGGTTATGAGTTAGAAATGATTAAACAATGAACACAAATTGGAAAAAAAATCACGGAGGGAAGGCATTGGCATTAAGGGGGAATCAGGAAAAGCCTTATATTGGTGGGATTTTAGCTGGTACTTGAAGGATGTCAAAGAAGCCAGGAAGGAGAAGAGGGAGAGTACACCAGACAGGGGGGAGAGATGGTGGAAATTCCAGGGTCTAGAGATGAAGTAGTGTCTTGTATGAGAAACAGCAAGGATGCCAGTAGTCCTGGATCTTAGATTAAGTATATGGGGTTTAGGGGGAGTAGGTGGTTGCCAAGAGAGGTTGGGGATCCACCAAGTTAGATGGATTTGATGGAGAAATAAAAAGTCAAGAATTTCCAGGGATTTAATGAAAAAAAAAGTGCAAAAGAAGGTGGCTTAGCCCTACCAGATCTAAAATTATAAAGCATCAGTCATCAAAACCGTCTTGTATTGGCTAAGGAATAGAGTGGTGGATCAGTGGAATAGACTAGGTGCAATAGCAGCAAATGAGTAGTAATCTGCTGTTTGATAGAGAGTCCAGCTTCTGGAATAAAAACTCTCTTCGATAAAAACTGTTGGGAAAATTGGAAGTTAGCATAGCAGAAACTTGGATTAGACCAACACCTTATACCCTATGCCAAGATAAGATCAAAATGGATACAAGATTTAGACATAAAAGAGAATATTATAAGCAAACTAGGAGATCAAGGAATAGTTTACCTGTCAGATCTATGGAAAAGGAAGCAGTTTATGATCAAGAAGATATGGAGAACATCATTAAAAACAAACTAGATAATTTTGATTACATTAAATTAAAAAAGCTTTTGCACAGACAATACAACTGAAACCAAGATCAAAAGAAATATAGTAAACTGGGAAACAATTTTTACAACTAGTATTTCTGACAAAGGACTCATTTCTAAAAATAAGTCAAATTTATAAAAAAAAAATAAGCCATTCCCCTATTAACAAATGGTCAAAGGATATGCAAAGGCAATTTACAGATGAGGAAATCAAAGCAATCCATAATCATATGAAAAATTGCTCTAAATCATTACTTATTAGAGAAATGAAAATTAAAGCATCTCTGAGATACCACCTCACACCTCTCAGACTGGCCAATATGACCAGAAAGGACAATGATTAATGTTGGAAAGGATGTGGGAAGTCTGGGACACTATTACATTGTTGGTGGAGCTGTGAACTCATCCAGCCTTTCTGGAGAGCAATTTGGAATTATACCAAAAGGGCAATGAAAATGTACATACCCTTTGATCCAGCAATCCCACTACTGGGTCTATACCCTGAAGAGATCATGAAAAAGGGTAAAAACATCACTTTGTGAGCAGCTAGGTGGTGCAGTAGATAGAGCACAGGCCCTGGAGTCAGGAGTACCTGAGTTCAAATGTGGCCTCAGACACTTAATAATTACCTAGCTGTGTGACCTTGGGCAAGCCACTTAACCCCACTGCCTTCCAAAAAAATAAAAATAAAAAAACATCACTTGTACAAAAATATTCATAGCAGCTCTGTTTGTGGTGGCAAAGAATTGGAAATTGAGTGAATGTCCATCAATTGGGGAATGGCTGAATAAATTGTGGTATATGTACATTATGGAACACTATTGTTCTATTAGAAACCAGGAGGAATGGGAATTCAGAGAAGCCTGGAGGGATTTGCATGAACTGATGCTGAGCGATACAAATAGAACCAGAAGAACATCCTACACCATAACAGCAACATGGGGTTGATGATCAATCATTCCATCAGTGCAACAATCAGGGACAATTTTGAGGTATCTGCGATGGATAACATCATATGTATCCAGAGAAAGAATCATGGAGTTTGAACAAATACCAAAGACTATTACCTTTAACTTTCAAAAATGTAATCTTATTATGTAATTTTGCTATCTCTTATATTTTATTTTTTTCCTTAAGAATATGATTTCTCTCTCAACACATTCAACATATTAGATCAGTGTAGCATGGAAACAACATAAAGACTAACCAGATTGCCATCTGTGGGGGTGGGGAAAATTGCAAAATTCAAAAATTAATTAATTAATTAATTAAAAATAAAAAAAGATGGATTTGAAGGCAGGTATTCTGACTGAGTGCTCTTTTTGCTATACTATGTACAATGATTCCCTTCTATTGAGGGCACCAACATGGGACAAATTGCCAGTCCCTAGAGCTCCATGTCTTTTACTGCTAACTCACCATCTAAAATTACAGAATACTAAAACTCTGTGGGACTTTATAAATTATGTATCCTAATTCCTTTGTTTTACATAAAAAGAAATTGAAGTGCAGGGAGCAGAAATAACTGAGATGTCTTTTGGAAGAGAAAGAAATGAGAGAGAAGGGAAGTTTCTGGACCTATGATTTTATTGGTGTGGGGAACTCCCTGTGTGGAACTGCCTTTATTGGTACTTGTAGGATCATTCATTTTAGAATGTTGCCTTGGGCACTGCAGTGGAGGTTAGGTGACTTACTAATGTTGCATGATTAGGGAATAGCTAATATTTTCCTCATCTGAAATAAGAGAGTTGGATTAGATCATCTCTGAAGACTTCCAGGTCAAAAAAATGTTATGTAAATGTTAAGTAAAAAAAATGTTATGCTAGTAAACAGCAGGGCTAGAACTCAAACCCAGGTCTTCTGACTTCAAGTGTTTTTTATTATACAGATTTTTTCCCCCCACTCCTACAATTTGAAATGGGCTTGGTCTATGGAGAAAATGCTTATCAGTCTCCTGCCTGTGCCCTGGCGATTTAGAACTAAAATGCCTGCTGTCTTACTATGCCGATAACATTGACCAGGTGCTCCAGAGTTGGCAGCCAGCCCTCTGTTCAATTGGCACTGGTGATCAGTTCTGACTGGCTGCAAGGATGTTGCAAGATTACAATTCATAGGTAATTGAAGATCCAGTGTTAAATCCCTTCCCAATCCTGATTTAAAATAAAAAAGTGGGTTTGGTTCATTATATACCAAGAATCATTCCTCTTCCCCTATATACACATTCACTCCTCTCTCTAGTGCTAAGAGAATGTGGAAAAAGTAGGTCTAAATCTGGTAAAGAAATTAGGTCGAGAGGCAGACGTGAGGGGTCTGGAATTTCTGGCAGTCCTCATGTCCCTGGCTGGCAGCACCACACGCCAGGATTTGTCACAGGTGACTGGGTGGGCTGGAGCCTGTCTGGTTTGGGGGAGGGGAAAGGAAATGGGGAAATGAAAGAAAGAAGATGGGTTGAGAGTGGAATTTCTCTCGAGGCTTTCTGGCATGCCCATAGATTGGACACCAGGTCTGGTTTTGGCATTCTGGGGAGATCTTTGCCATCCTGCTCCTGCTCCCAACCCAGCTATGAATTATGAGGTGTTTAAGATGGTGATCTCAGCACTGAGAGTGAAAACACAACAAAACCCTGCCCAGGGTTTCCTGTCTAAGCCTTGGGTGGAGGTGGGAGGCCATGCACTGCTCTAAACTATGTTCAACCTCAGTCCAACCAGCTTCCCCCCACCCCAGAGTAGCTTGAGCTACTATTGGGTGCATTGTGTTGGCACTGTGGGGCTGCTGATGGGATAGGGAACTGTAAGAGATGGCCCCGATCTCAGCTTGAAATCTTATTTAGAAAAGAAAACATGGAACCATGTCAGTCATTATGAGATGGAATTTTATCAACCTGTGGAATTGGGTTGACTGAAGGAAGTCTTTCTGGAAGAGGTGATACTCAATCTGGATCTTGAAGGATGACTGTGCCTTAACATATCAGTTGATCAACAAATATTGCCAGACATTGGAGATACAAATGTCTTTATCTTCAAAGAGTTTACCTTCTATGGGGAAGACAAGATAAATATGTACAAAATAGATTAAAATACAAGAAAATTTCAGGAGGAGTCTTGCAGTTATTGCATTTTCTCTACATAGTGAAAGATCAGGACAGGGAATGTTAAGCATGATAAGTTTGTAGAGTTATTGGGGACTTATTCAGGCCATCCTGAGGAAAGTGGAAAGGTATTATACAGAAGCAGCTAAGTGGAACAGTGGATGAGACTGGAGTCAGGATGACCTGAATTCAAATATAGCCTCAGTTTATTAGCTATGTGACCTTGGGCAAATACCTTAACTGCTGGTTGCCTCAGGTTCCTCACCTGTAATTGTTAATAATAGTATCTACCTCCCAGGGTTGTAAGGATCTAATGAGATACTATTAAATACTTAGCACGTAGTTAAGTACTCTATAAATGCTATTATTTTATTAATTTACTACTACTATAGGTATCATCTTGTATTTCCTGCTAGAGACCTTATCAATGAGAAATTTATCTCCTCTGAGGTAAGGATCATTCTGGGTTTTGATTAGCCTCTTCCTTACCCCCACCAGCCTCCCATTCCAAATATTAAATGATATTTGGGTGACCTATACTAGATTTTTCTCCTGGTTGAATTTGTTGGGTCAAAATCCAGAAGGTACAAACAGAAGAGACTCTTTTTATGGCAGAAAACATGTTCAAAGCAACCTCCCCACTTTGGGGGGGGGGTCATACATCTCTTTAGGAATCTAATGCCTTCATCTGAAAAAAATATTTCTAAATACATAAGTAAAATACCTAAAATTAACAAAAAAGAAATCAATCTTTATGAATTGAAACAGAATTTTTTTTTAGGTTTATGGACTCCACCTCCTCCCCCATATTAAGAACCTAAAGATCTGCTGTAAAGTATCCAAATTCCATCTCCCTTCCTTGAGGGGGGTTCTTTACCCCCGAGGCAAAGCAGGCAACAAATAAGGACTTTGCTAAGCAAGGTGGATATGGCTCCAAGTTAGAGGAAGAGGAGGTTTCATAGGTATCCAATTTTTATTAATTATTAATAATTTATTAATTATTAATAATTTTATTAATTATTTTTATTAATTATTTTTGACCAGGTCTTGACCAGGGAGCTCCCAATGGGGAAGAATTCCCTTTATCAATGCTGAGTAACTTCTTTTGGCCTTGGGAGTTGCCTGGGGTACCAAAAAGATTAAATTATTTGCCCAAGGTCATACAACCACTAAGCAGGCAGATTTGGGATATATCTTCCTGATTCAGAGGTCAGCTATTTAGCCATTATATCACATTCCCTACACATGGGGAAAACAAAGTATAGAAGCAAAAGTTGGGTGTGGGAGTGGGTGGGAAGGGTAGTTGAGTAACTGAAGATCCTGCTAAGGCTACTCTCCCATAGCACCAAGTAATCCCAAGCCCACATTCTAGGTCCTTATCCATCTCCACTTCCCACAACTGTCATTCCCTCTATTCTTGCCTTAGAACAGCAAAGGATGACACAGAAGACACAGAGAGATAAAGGTCCATCTCAAAGTTAAGCGGTTTTTGCCCCAAGACAGTCTCAATTCCCAGGATCATTGCACCTTGGATCCAAGACAGGCTGCTACTTGTTTCTCAGGATTCTGAGCTTGGCAAGAGTCCTGAGTTTCTCATAAAAGAGGGGAAGGGGGGAGAGGAGGAAAAAAAGTGGGGGTGTAGAGTTGTCTTAACCCCCTCCCAGCACCAGGGCCCCCTATATCTCTCTCAGATCATAAACTAACACAGCTCACATGCTGAGGCCTGAACTCGCAGTCCTGGCCAAACCCCAGGCAGCCCCCATTTATTCCCCCAAACCACCCTGAAGCTTTATCACTTCCAGCTACAAAGTGGAGTCTGCCCTACTCAGGCCCAGGGTTCTGTTCTACCCCTTTACCACCCTCACTCCCCTTCTATTCTTTATGCTCCAAGGAGAAAGGAGGAAATCAAGGGAGAACCCAACCAACTTTCTATCCTAACATTGACTCCTTGTCCCAACCCCTTCTTTTGCTCATCTATGGAATGGGCTTCAGGAAAGGGATGGGGAGGTTCAGATAGAGGCAGTGTGGAACCCTAAGGGGTTAATCACTTTTCAAGGAAACAGGCCTGGCCCTGTTCTGAGGACACAGTGAGTGGGAGGGGTGTGGGAGCTGCAGCCCATAGTGACAGGATTGTTCTCTGGGCTCCTACCCAAAATCTTTTTCACAACAGGCTGTTTAACTGCAGGATCTATCAAAAGATGCTAGTGGCTTACATCTTCCCTTAGACTCTAACTCCTCAACTCTCCTCATCTAAAACATCCCTTCTAAGAAACAGGGTAGTATTGATACTTTTGTATGTGGAGGAGGAAGAACCCAAGTGCCCTCAGAGGACAATAAAAGCCATAATCCTAGGTGGGAACTAGGTTCATAATCTGTTTTTTTTTCATGGGTGATTGTGAATAGAAAAATAGATGGGACTGACTTCCATACTTCCCTATCTTCCTCCTCTAACCTTACCCCCTAGTATATACCTGACCCATAGCTGAGACAGGACACTTTTTTATTATACAAATATTTCAATTTTTTTTCAATTACATGCAATGGTATTTCCACCAATCATTTTTTGCAAGGTTATGAGTTATAATTTTTTCTCCCTCCCTCCCCTCCTATCTCCCCCAAACAGAAGGCAATCTGATAATAAGTTTTACATTTTGCAACCATGATAAGCATATATAGAAATTGAACGTGTTGTGAGGGAAGAATCAGATCCAAAAGGAAGAAAAGAATTAGAGATAGAAAAATTATGTAATACCTAAGACAACTTTTAACAATTGAAGATAATAAACTTTAGTCTTTGTTTAATCTCCACAGTTCCTTCTCTGGATACAGATGATATTCTCCATCACAAATCCCCTAAAATAGTCCTTGATTATTGCACTGATGGAATGAGCAAGTCCATCAAGGTTGATCACCACCCCATGTTGCTGTTAGGGTGTACAGTGTTCTTCT
Source organism: Macrotis lagotis (assembly GCF_037893015.1). Classification (NCBI taxonomy): domain Eukaryota; kingdom Metazoa; phylum Chordata; class Mammalia; order Peramelemorphia; family Peramelidae; genus Macrotis; species Macrotis lagotis. The sequence continues at coordinate 13,201,832 of NC_133665.1, read as the reverse complement.
GGTTCTGCTCATCTCATTCAGCATCAATTCATCCAAGGCTTTCCAGGCTTTTCTGAAATCCCGGACAGGACACATTTTCAGTAGTTATGGACAAGACTACAGACTTAGGGAGGGAAGAAATAAATATTAAAAGCCTACTCTTCTGAAGGTTTTATAAATATCTCATCAGAGGGCACCAAAGAAAGTGGGCACAGGGTCATGAATAGAAATTATACTTAGGACAATATCACTTGAGGGTAGGGCATCAGTGTCCCAAGGGAATGTATTGCTATAACTACAGTTGTGCTGAGACTGGGGAAGAAGATAAATCTCAGTAAAGGGGTGCAGTGACAGCTGTGGTACAGTTAGGTAGATTGTCATGAGAGGCTGTTGGCTGTTGCAGGGAAGGAATTTTGTCATCCTGCAGCAAAGCCTCATTGACTCAGTAAACATTTTGACTCCTTCCACTCTCTTAAGTTCAGATCTGACCATTTTACTCCCTTAATAAGATCCAATGTCTCCCTATTGCCTCTAGGATCAAAAGTAAATTCAGTTTAGCTATTAAATCTCTTCCCAAGCTTGCTTGGAAATACAACTTTCCAATATAGCTTTCCAATCTTCTAACATTCTTGACTCTGTTTCCCACACTCTATAATCCAGCTAGCATAGTCTTTCTGACATATTTCTGAACCTTTCCACTCAACTCTGGTTGTTCCTTAGATTTAGAATGCATTACCCTTCACCCCTGCCTCTAAAAATTCCTTGTTTCCTTCCAATTCTACATTAAGTGATACCTTCTATGGAAATCCATCTTTCGTAATTCTCCTCAATTGCTGTGGCAGTGCCTCCTTCCCTGGAAAAATTACCTTGCATTTATTATAAAATCTAGTTTGCATATATTTGCTCTTATATAGGCTAAACCAACAGGTCTCTAACCTATTAGTGAATTAGGCAGGGGTACCTCAAACACAGATGAAAACAATGTGTTCCAACTGCCATTAAGGTAGCTGAAGCAAGTGCTGAGGAGCTCTTGAAGTTTGGTCAGATATCAAAGGCACAAAGGTCATCCTCTGCATCCTGGGCCATCACTATCATCCTGATTTTTGTCCTGCCACTGGACTTTGATGATTCTGGGAGTGTGGGATCGATGACTTTGTGCAACTCTGTTTCACTTAAATCCAATTCATGCATGTCAAGACATCAATCCTGTGATATCATTGGTCTTCTCCAGAAATGAAAAGTGAGAAATAATGCTCTTTTTGAAGGCTCAGGCACTAAAAATCAAGGGATGTGTTGGGGGTGGGGGGCAGCTTTTCCTATGGAGATATTTCCTGTTAGACATTTAAAATGTCATGACTTTTCTTGCCTCATCTCCCTTGAGCTCCTGTTCTCTCCAGTTTCTCCAGTTTCCCCATATTTACTCATAGGCTCAGAGATCACTCAGTCAGAAGTCACGTCTGCCTTCTTGTTAAGCAGTACTATTATCAATCTGTCCTTCAGGAAACTTTCCTAGTCTTCCTTCCTTCCTTCCTTTTTTTTTCAAGCATGGAAAAGTGGCAGGGTATGGATCTGTTTGACCAGAGGGGGCTAAAGGATTTCTGAAGGCTCTTTGTATACAAAGAGCTGTTTAAGGACCTTGAAATACCCTATTTCAGAGGCTTCTCTAACCCTTGTGAGGCTCAAACAGAAAATGGTACAGAGTCCAACCTGAAGGAAAATCTAGGCCATAATGATATAGGCTTATGCATATCTACTCAAAGCCTCAGTGGCTACCTTGCCAATGTCAACAGACCTTCAACAGCTACCAAACTTTGTTAGAAAAACCTCCCCTGACCCTACACCCTTCCACAGTATGCTTTCTGCCTGCTCTGTGGGAGGGACAGGGTAGGCTCAGGGTTATTTGTGGGCACTGAGAGCAAAGCAGGAAAGGCCCTCTTGGGACCATCCTTGGCTGCCCCTGCAGCTTTTGCTAACTTAGGTCCTGTAGAACCTACTTTAAGGAATGATTTCACTCTTTTGGAAATGACTTTAGATGCCAAGGAAGGAGAGACTTTTGTTTGTAAACAACCATTTGTGCCTGCAATGTCTTCTCCCAGTTGGCATCCTTACTTCCTTCCTCCCTCCCTCCCTTCCTCTTTTGGTAGAAAGCCAACTTGGGCTTCTAGGTTACAGGATAAAATTGTCCAGAGTTGATGGGGGAGAGGAGAGGGAGAGAAAGAAATCTGCCCTCTTAGTCTACTTTTCCCAGTAGATAGCGGGGCAGGGTGGAGGGGAAAAGAAGAACTTTGGTTTGAGGTAGTCTATCCTAGCACTGGTTCAAGAGAACAAGAACTTAACCATTCTCAGGGACAAGAAATTAGGTTAAAGTGTAAGTTTAATGATCTCCACTCATCTCACCTGGGGGCACCAGAGAACTGATAGGAGTGGACAAAGAGGAAGATAACTGAATGTATAGGGGGAAATAACACAGTGTTGTTCAGAGATATATTGTACTTAGATTTTGATACTTTGTGTTTTTAAAAATTCTGACATTAATGCATCCCAACTAAAATGAACATTTATTTGTACATAATAGAAGAAAAATATGATTGTACATGAAATATAGCTTGCTTTTAAAAAAATGTTTAATAAGTTGACATGTGGCTTTTAAAGCTGTCCTGCTGTCTTTGATTCCTTTTGGATGCATGTATATTTTTTAGCTCAGAGCCAGCCTCATGCATAGACAGTAAGTAGCCACCTATCTTGTATGAATTGAAGAATTATGAAAGGTTCCTTTTCCTGAAACAGAAACTTCAACAGGTTCCTAAAGTGACTGAAATTTCATCATTGGAATTACTTGTCTAATCATTTCTAAAAGATACAGAGAACTGAGTCAAATTTTGAAAAAAAAAACAAGCCATTCCTCAATTGCCAAATAGTCAAAGGATATGCAAAGGCAATTTACAGATGAGGAAATCAAAGCAATCCATAGTCATGAAAAATTGCTCTAAATCATTACTTATTAGAGAAATGCAAATTAAAGCATCTCTGAGATACCATCTCACATCTCTCAGACTGGCCAATATGACTAGAAACGACAATGATCAATGTTGGAAGGAATGTGGGAAATCTGGGACACTAATGCATTGTTGGTGGAGCTGTGAACTCATCCAACCTTTCTGGAGAGCAATTTGGAATTATGCCCAAAGGGCAACAAAAATGTGCATACCCTTTGATCCAATAATACCACTACTGGGTCTGTACCCTAAAGAGATTATGAAAAAGGACAAAAACATCACTTGTACAAAAATATTCATAGCAGTTTGTGGTGGCAAAGAATTGGAAATTAAGTGAATGTCCTTCAATTGAGGAATGGCTTAACAAACTATTTTATTAGAAACCAGAAGGGATGGGAATTCAGGGACGCATGGAAGGATTTGCATGAACTGATGCTGAGCAAGATGAGCAGAACCAGAAGAACATTGTACACCCTAACAGCAACATGGGGGTGATATCAACCTTGATAGACTTGCTCATTCCATCAGTGCAACAATCCAGGACAATTCTGGGCTATCTGTGATGGGGAATACCATCTATATCCAGAAAAAAGAATTGTGGAGTTTGAACAAAGACCAAAGACTATTACCTTCAATTTAGAAAAAAACCTGTTATCTTATTATGTAATTTTGTTATCTTTCATACTTTATTTTTCTTCCTTAAGGATATGATTTCTCTCTCATCACATTCAACTAAGATCATTGTACACCATGAAAACAATGTAAAGACTAACAGACTGCCTTCTGTAGTGGGTGGGTGGGGGGAGGGAAGCAAGAATGGGGGAAAAAGTATAAAATTCAAAAATAAAATAAAATCTTTCTATAAAATAAAAAGATAAAAAAAGAATTATTGTCTGAGGGGAATTAAAATCTCAGTTATGACATCTCAAACCTGAATTCTCTAAAACAGAGCTCAATCTCTTTCTTTCTCAATCTCTTTTCTTCCCCAATCTCTTTATTTCTGTTGAGAGCACCACCATCATTCCATTTACCCAGCTTGCCATGTCTGAGTCACACTCACTTCACTCTCACCTATTCTGTCTGCAATCAGTTGCTAAGTTTCATTGCTCTGACCCAAATAGCATCTCTCATATCCATCTCCTCCTCTGCATTCACAAAACTTTTTTTCTGCTTAACTGAAAACTCTCATTTCCTCTCATGTGGGTTAATGCAACAGTCTTTTACTTGTTCTCCCTTTCTTAAACCTCTTTCCATTTTAGTCTATCCTCTTCATAGTTGCAAAAGTGATTTTTTGCATAGATGAACTCTAACCATATCAACACCTCTTTTCCTTTCCCACCTCACCCCACTATCACTCAATGAACTTCAATTGTTCCCCATTTCCTTTAGAATAAAATTTAAACTTTTGTCTGGCATTTAAAATTCTTTACAGTTTGATTCTGAGCCACATTTTCAGACAGATTATATGCTGATTATCTCCTCCAACCTTCCTGGGTCTCGGTTTTCTCATCAATAAAATGAAGAGTACTATAGGTCCTTTCTAGCTCTCAAACTATAGACATATAACCACATGTATATAATCCATCATCCCTTCTTTTCTCCTCTGACAGTGGTGCCAAACTGACTCAGGTCCTCATTTCCTCATTACATGACTATTGCTATAGACAGTTGGTGGGTCTCCCTACTACAGGTCTCTACCCACTGTTATCCAATCTTCTACTCAGCTGTAAATTGATCTTCTGAAAGAGCAAGTCTGACCATGTCATCCTATTATTAAATCAATTCCAATGACTCCCTATTATCTTTAATACTCAATATCAAACCTCCAGTTTGACTTAAGCTTTTCATGACACTTTCCTTCCTACCTTTCCAGTCCTCCTAAACTTTATTTCCCCTCCTCTTTCTCTGTGACATACTCTGCAGTTCAATGATACTAGTTCCCATGCTATTCCTTTAAAATGACTCTCTCAATCTCTTTCAATCTCTCTCTCTCTCTCTCTCTCTCTCTCTCTCTCAGACACATACTCAGGACTATAGATATTTTCTTTCTTTTTCTTTTTTGGTGAGGGGATTGGGGTTAATTGACATGCCCAGGGTCACATAGCTAGTAAGTATTAAATGTCTGAGGTTGGATTTGAACTCAATCCTCCTGATACAGTGCTCTAGACACTGTTTCACTTAGCTTCCCCACCACTGCCCCCCACCTTTTAAACTTGAATATTTTCACTGACTGTTCTCCACACCTGAAAAGTTCTCTTTACTCATTCCTGGTTTTCCACAAGTCTCAACTAATGTCCAACCTTTTACAAGAAGCTTTCCACAGCCCCCCTTCTCCTTATAATCACTCCTAATTTATCCTATTGCTAGCTTGCTTACAGGGTCTTTTTTGCACGTTGTATCCCCCTTTAGTTTCTACTTCATGAGTAGGAACATTTTTTTGAGGGGGAAAGAGGGGTTGGTTTTTCCTTAGTATAGTGTTACATATAAATAATATTTTTGCTGAGTTGAAATGACCTTTGATGTGACTATATTCTTCAGCCTCTGAATATCGTGTCTTATCACTACCCAAGCAGTCCCTTCAGAGACGTAGCTTCAGGAAGAGTTTCCTTTGTCTTACACCCATTTGGAGAAGGGATTCAAATTTGGATTCCAGGAGTCTTGTGCAATGATTCCCTTAGGAGGTGTCTTAGAATGGGAATCCTCCTAGTACAACTTTCAGAAGGGGCTGCTTTTGCTCTTTGCCAATCACAAAGCAAAACAGATTGCCAAGTCCTCTGAATGCTAGAGGTGTGCCAAGGAGATAACTTTGAGGAGATAAAACGCATTCAATAGGCAGACAAGTAGTATTAATATAATAATAACTAATATTTATATGATACTTTGAAGTTATGATTCACTTGATATATGTTATCTCATTTGTGCTTACAATAGCCTTGTGAGGTAGGTCCTATTATTATTCTCATTTTATAGGGGAGAAAGTTGAAACTGAGAAGTTAAGTAATTTGACCAGAGTTGCATAGCTAGTATCAAAGTCAGGACTTGAATCCATGTCTTCCTGAATTGAAGTCTTATCCACCAGACAAGTGATGTCAAACTCAAATAGAAAGAGGGGTTATTAATCCATAAATAGAAAAATTTCAGTACTCTGTAATGTTTATCTTGCCCAGGGGCACACAGGTAGACAGTAGCTGAGACCCTATTGAATGAGAACACCCTTAAATCCAGATCCTCTAACTTCTTTGGACTCCCTTCAGTTCCAGTACATCTCCTTCCTCTTTTCCCTTAACCCTTCTTGCAGGATGAGGGCTCTTAACTACTACTGAGACTTAGTCAGAGATACAGCTCTTAATTTTCCCAAGTGGTTGACCAGGTGCCAGCATAGAGATGAAGAGCAGTCCCTTCCATCTCACACAGCTGGGTTCCAGACACTAAAAATTAAACAACAGTTTCTTCCACCAGTGGCTGGCAATAGATTGTGGGGTTCTTGGCAGAGGGGAGAGAGAGAGATTTGTCCCCTTTCTCTCTCTCTCTCCTATATCCTGAGCCTCTGGCTCAGAATCCTTAATTCATTTTGTGTCAGTAAGGTTATGTATGTGATGCTATTGATACCCGACACTGAAATCTGACCTTGATCAGGTGATTAGTTCTGTCAGTTGACTGCTAGATTTCATGCCTCCCACATACATTTCATTCCCCCCATCCCCTTCCCAAACTCTGCTATGTCCCTCTTCATGAAGTCCTTAGCTCCATAGTAGCCAAAGAGAGTAGGAGGGAAGGAAGTGAGCAAGAGCCAGCCAAAGACCCCACATATGAACAAGTTTGAAGCATTCCTGCCCCCTCCTTCCCCTAGATCTGGGTCTCATCTTGACTTTTCTAGGAAGAGCAAGCAAAGGGGAAGATTTATCATGTCTAGCCCAACTTCCTAAAGGAGGACTTCTGAGGATGGAACACATCTTGGGAAAATGTAGAAATGAATTTTGTCTTATAATGAGAAAAACAAAACAAAATAAACTCTGCCAGCTTCTGTAGTGGGAGATAAATGGAACAGAATCAAGAAAAATGGACTCCATTCCCAGCTCTGCCACTAACATGATAGTGACCCTCAGAAAGTCATTGAACGTAGGGGCACTCACCTTTTCTTCATCAGTAAAATGAATGGGGGAGGAGGGAGGAAGAAGCCTTGTATTTCCCTGAGAGACCAAAGGCAAAGATCTCAACTAATATAGAACCTGGGAGAGGGAACCATAAATTTAGAGCTGACATAGACCTTAGAAACCATCAAGTGAAAGTTGCCTTGTTTACAGGTTTACAATTATTAGAATATTAAAATCCTCCCAATTTTTCAGGAAGTCCCAACTTATTCACTAATCCTTCCTTGATCATTCAAACTAACTCCTATTTTTCTTATCACCTTATTGTACAATGACACAGTGCTGGACACAGAGTAGATACTTGGCAAATTCATTCATTTATTCAATAGACATCTAGGGTTTATTTCATGCTCATCTCTGTTCAAGATTATGGGTAACACCATGATATAAGACATAGTTTCTTTTTCTCTAGTCCCTTCTCCTAGAGAAGGGAAAGTCATGAAGGGGAAGTAAATATACAGCTTTCCTTTCCACAACATGACTTTTCCCACCATGGTTTCAAGAAATCACTGATCAGCATAAAAAATTAAATGGGAATTTTTGAAGAGTTTTGTGAAAGCCACACACACATGAAGGCCAATAGATACACAGAAAAAATCTGGAAACTCAGAACATAAAATATGTGTATGGTATTATATATCAACCTAAATTTTACAAGAAGGTACTGTAAACACCCCATAAAAGAAAAGGAAAAAATTCAGATTTGTTCTCTGGTATGAAGGGAGGTTCAAAAATTTTTACATGAATTTTCCAGATTGGGAGGGGGCACTGTGCTCCTAACACCCACCCCCCAACATGGAAATGATAAATTGTAAAACTGTAGGATATGGGTTCAAAAAATCTACAAACCAAACAGAATTTTCTTTTCCCTCATTTCTAGGCCCTCCCCTATTTCTCTCCGCTGAGGTTTGCTCCTTCTTGATATATTATTTACTCAGATCCTGTTATCTATTTGCTCTCAGGTCCTAGATTTTTCCCCTCTCTCTTTTTCTTCTTTTTCTCCTTTTTTTCCCCTTAAGGAACTCAGGTTTATAAGCTTCCTTTCTAACCCTTATACTTAGGGATAGCAACAGGGACTGCACCTGTGATTTCATTGGCATAAGGAGCTCCTGGGTCAGGGCTAATTGCTAATTTGGGTTGCCCCCCTTCTTTGCAAACTGCAGCCTTAAAGAATTGACAGATTCACAACTTGCAAAACTGCCAGGAGGGGCCAGAACCAGATTAAAATGTCATTGGGAAATGAATAACAAAAATAAATAAAAAAGCAATATATGTGGCCTGCAGGAATCTTTTTTCTATCTGAGTTTGCTCCAGCTAATGTTATAGATGAGGAACTGAGAAAAACAGAGAAGTTAAGAGATTTGCCTAGGGTCACACAGCTGGCATGTGTCAGACAAGATTAGAATGCAGGTCCTCTTGGTTTTGAGGCCAGTTCTTTAGTCACTAAACCATGCTGTCTCTCTTAACTTGGGGGATTCTATATTTGTATATACCACCCTCATACCTGAGGGTTTTAAGTTACTTCTTGATGTCCCTTCAACCCTGCTCCTCAGTTCATCAACCTCCTCAGTTCCTAGGATCTTTACCTTTAGTTCAGCCACATTAGAGATTTTAGCTCTGGAATTGAAAGGACTTTTAAAACAATTATGTGGTTCAACCTCTTTTTTTTAACCTCTCAGGATTTAGATAAATTTAATGATGTTCTTTTGTATTTATTTCCCAATGATTGATATATGGTAGGTGTTTAATAAATGCTTGTTATTTTATTTGTCTAAATAATAATAGCTAAGTATTTTTCTAGTGTTTTAAGGTTTGAAAAGCAATTTACATATGTTATCTCATTTAATCCTTACAATGACCCTGTGAAATAGGTGATATTATTTTCTCCATTTTACAGATGGGAAAATTGAGGCTGACTGTGCTTAAGTGACCTGCTTGGAATCACCCAACCAGAACATGTCTGAGGTAGGATTCTTTTTGACTCCATGTCTGACTAGGCACTGTACCTAGCTCTAAGGTTGGTGTTTGGGAATGGAATGGAGATGGGGAGATTGACTAGAATATACTTCCTGGGAAACTGATCTTGAATGCTGGTGGACAACAAACTCATTATGAATCAGTGGTCTGATAAATGTGGAAACCCAAAAGAACAAGTTCTACTTCAGGCTTAATAAAAATATTGACTAAAATGAGGGAAGTAATAGTTCATCTGTATCCTGACTTGGTTAGATCATATTTGTATCTGATCATCTTGTATTTAATTCTGGATGGTCTTGGAATGAGAAAAATCTATGTTCAAGTCCTGACTGACAATAGGACTATTTGACAATGGGCACATCATTTAACCTTTCTCTCAGTCACCAGCTAACTCTCTGATTATAAGGTATAGGTGAATTGCTATTCTTTAGGGACTGGAGGAATTCTTATACTCAGAAATAATAAAATCACAGATATGAACCCCCTCCTTACCGCCAAAGCCATCCTCACTGTCTTACATACAATGTGTAAGCATTTAATAAAATTCATTCTATAACTGAATTGTGCTGAATTCATTCAAAATTTACCAAGCTGCAGAGGGAGAGCTACTGGGTCATCTCATGATTGACCAAAGGAAATGGAAGTTAAAGACATAGAAGCCACATGATTGCCTTAAAATTATATGAAGTGTTGTCATGCAGAAAAGATATTAGGTTTGTTCCAATCAGGCTAGGGGAAGAACTGGGGTAAATGAGCATAATTTGTAGAGAAGGAAGCTTTAGTTGAACATATGTAAAAAAAGGCTTTTGGATAATTTTGTTTAGTTGTTTTAAGTCATGTTTGACTTTTCATGACCCAGTTTGGGGGTTTTCTTGGCAGAGTTACTGGAGTGATTTGTCATTTCCTGCTCCAGCTAATGTTATAAGTGGGGAACTGAGGAAAACAGGATTAAGTGACTTACCCAAAGACCATATTTGAACTCAGGAAGATGAGTCTTTCTGACTCCCAATCTGGTAACTCTAAACTCCATAGCACTTGGCTTTGTTGCTCAATTAGAGATGTTCAAAAATATTATGGGTTGCTTGGAAGAGTTTTTTTGTCATTTGAGGATGCAATGGAGACTATATGATTACTTGTCAAGGATGACATGATGGCTAGGAATGTAATTAAATGAAATTCTATAAACCATAGATTCTTATATGAACCATAGATTTTTAAAGTTGGAAGAAACTTCAGAGGTTATCCTTCTCATTTTGCTGATAAAATGGAAGCCTGGAAAAATTAAATTGATTTATCTAAAGTCACATAGCCAAGGGGCGGCTAGGTGGTGTAGTAGATAAAGCACTTGCCCTGATATCAGGAGTACTTGGGTTCAAATCCGGTCTTAGACACTTAATAATTACCTAGTTGTGTGGCCTTGGGCAAGCCAGTTAACCCCGTTTGCCTTGCAAAAACCTAAATAAATAAATCTCTGTCCTAAAGTCACATAGCCAAAATGGGTAAATGGTAGAATTCTCAAGTGCTGGTAAGTGTTGGATCAACAATAACCATTGTTGCATTGGTTGTTCATTTTGTATGGCAGAGGAAAAATGTCCAAGCAGATAAAAGCCAATTCTCAAAAGTGGAAGGAAAGAAAGAAAGAAGAAAGAAGGAAGAAGAGAGAGAGAGAGAGAGAGAGAGAGAGAGAGAGAGAGAGAGAGAGAGAGAGAGAGAGAGAGAGAGAGAGAAAGGAGGGAGGGAAAGAAAGGAGGGAGGAAGGGAAAGAAAGAAAGGAGGGAGGGAGGGAAAGAAGGAAAGAAGAAACACATTATTTCTTTTAATCTGCATAACAATCTGGGGAGGTAGGTGTTATTATCACTCCTGTTTTACAGTTGAAACTGAGGCAGGTAGCCATTAAGTGGATTTATTCAAGATCTTATAGCTAGTAAGGTTCTGAAGCCAGATTTGACCTCCATGATTCTAGGCTCATTGCCCATTCCTGTGCCACTTGACTGCCTCTAGGTCTTAGAGGAATGCAAATTACTTGGAAACAGCAGTAATTTTGGTATGGTTTCATTTTGTGTCAGTAAGGTTATGTATGTGATGCTATTGATACCCGATACTGAAATCTGACCTTGATCAGGTGATTAGTTCTGTCAGTTGACTGCTAGATTTTATGCCTCCCACATACATTTCATTGTTGTATAAATGTATATTTATTTATTAGCAGGACTAATCTCAACAAAATAAATGTAGTCCTGCTTCATTATGAATACCTGCTGCAGTATCTGTAACTGTTAGAGATACTGCAGCAGGTATTCATAATGAAGCAGGACTAATCTCAACAAAATAAATGTAGTCAAAATTTTTTAAATGCTAAGAACTGTAAAGTGATTGCTGCAAAACAGTCTAATTAATTTTCAGAAAATAAATATTAACAGAGGGACTTGGCAGTCAGAAAGGTATTTATTGATTTCTTAGTGAAATGTTGACTTCTTGAAGTTGGAGGAATAATGAAAAGTGAAACAACAATAATAACAAGAAGAAATCAAATGCTAATCAATTCTATGGGAAGAACTATTTGTCATAGACAAGACAGTACAAAGGTTACAGAACTGAAGGTTGAAAAAACTTTTTCATTCAAAGTTGTTTTCGGGAGTTCAGATTAGCCTTTAGTATCTAGGCATCTTTATTAGATTTCAAAACATCCATTGAAAAGAATTTGGAGATTGTTTCTACTTCCAGTAGGTTTGGGCATCTTGTCTCCATTGACGTAATGATCAGTTTTGATAAATCTAAAAGGAAAATATTTTTCCACAATCACATAAGTTCCAAAATCAGGATAAAATACTTAAGCATGATCTTGAACTTTGTTACTGGTTATAAAAGGCTAAGAAATTTATTCAAGAGATAGAGACAAACATATATATATTTTTTTAGGTTTTTGCAGGGCAATGGGGTTAAGTGGCTTGCCCAAGGCCACATAGTTAGGCAATTATTAAGTGTTTGAGACCAGATTTGAACCCAGGTACTCCTGATTCCAAGACCGGTGCTTTATCCACTACGCCACTTAGCCGCCCCCTGAGACAAACATATTTCAATGGTCTGAAAACTCAGTTGATTTTAATGAGCTATTCTTCAAAGGTTCATTTCATATTCAATGTAATGAAAATGTAGTTTCATAATGAAGTATCAAAAAATTGTGTCAAAATCTTGCAAACAGTGTCAAATTGTAGCAAAAGGACAAATTATATATTGAAAGTTTTCAAAAATGGAAACTATGGGGGGGGCAGAGCCAAGATGACGACAGGAGAGGATCCTCTCTTAGGTGCTCTCTCTCTGATATTTCTAAACTTATAAAATAAGGACTCTAACTGAATCTTCAAGAGATAGAACTTACAGAGGGATCCAGTGAGGCAATTCTCTAGCCCAAGGTAACCTGGAAAAGAGCAGAAAGGCTCTGCTCTATGGGGTTGGAGGGGTGACCCGCCAGAGTGAAGGAACTTCAGCCTCCCAGAGGCAGCCCCAGGATGCTGGGAGCCATGGTTCATGGCAGAAGGGGCAGTTTCCTGACCTACACCCCAGGGACCCCCCCCCCGGGCATAACTTGGATGATCAGCCAGGGACCTCTGCCAAAGCCAACACCTGAAGCCCAGTCCTCATGGCACTCAGTGAGCAGTGTGGCCCTGGCAGCCCAGATCAGGAACTGGAAGCAGTCAGAGCCAGAAAGCAGGAGCCCCCAGGTATGAGTGCTGAGCCTAGGTGGGGGAGTGGAGACTGCCGAGGTCTGTCCTCTGTACCTGGAACAGGACTCTGGGGCTCTGACCACATTCAGATCCTGATTGCAGTCTAGGCCCCCCATAGAACAGCAGGGCCCTTCCCACAGTCCCATGGCAGAGGGGTGCGCTTGTGGTCATTCACAGACCAGGAGGGAAGACAGAGCCTCACACACAGAGATTCTTGTGGGGGTTCCCAATAATACTCAAAAATCTCAAGAAGCACCCCAAAACTAGGCACAGGCTGGAGAAATGAATAAGCAGAGAAAAAAGAGGAACACCATTGAGAAATACTTTGCCTGTGATCCCAAGAAGGATGAAAATAACTCAATCTGAAGATGAGGAAGTACAAACTCCTGCATCTAAAGACTCCAGGAAAAATAGAAATTGGGCTCAGGCTATGACAGAGCTCAAAAAAGACTTTGAAAATCAAGTGAGGGAGATAGAAGAAAAATTGGGAAAAGAAATGAGAGAGAGAGAGAGAGAGAGAGAGAGAGAGAGAGAGAGAGAGAGAGAGATGCAAGAAAAACATGAAAATGAAGTCAGTAGCTTAGTCAAGGAGATCAAAAAAATACTGAAGAAAATAACATTTTAAAAACCAGCATAGGTCAAATGGATAAAACAGTTCAACAAATGGATAAAACAGTTCAAAAAGTTATTAAGGAGAAGAATGCTTTAAAAAGAAGAATTGGCCAGATGGAAAAAGAAATAAGAAAGTTCTCTGAAGAAAACAAAGCCTTCAGATATAGAATGGAACTGAGGGAAGCTGCTAATTTTATGAGAAATCAAGATACAATACTTCAAAACCAGAAGAATGAAAAATTAGAAGAAAATATGAAACATGTCATTGAAAAATCAACTGATATGGAAAGCAGATTTAGGAAAGATAATTTAAAAATTATTGGAGTACCTGAAAATCATGATCAGGTAAGGAGCCTGGACATCATTTTCAAAGAATTACTACAGGAAAATTGCCCTAATATCCTAGAAGCAGAGGGCAAATTAGAAATTGAGAGAATCCACCAATCTCCCTGAGAAAGAGATCCAAAAAAACACAAGCCCCCAGGAATATTATAGGCAAGTTCCAGAACTCCCAAATCAAAGAGAAAATATTACAAGCAGCCAAAAGGACACAATTGAAATATGGAGCTGCAGTCAGGATCACACAGGACTTAGCAGCAACTACATTAAAGGCTCGTAGGGCTTGGAATATAATATTCCAGAAGGCAAAAGAGCTCAGAATGCAACCAAGAATCAACTACACAGCATAACTGAATGTCCTCTTCCAGGGAAAAATATGAACAGGGCAATTTCAAATGTTCTTGTTGGAATGGCCAGAGCTGAACAGAAAGTTTGATCTTCAAATACAGGACTCAGGTGAAGCATAGAGAGTAGAGAAGAAGGGTAAAATATAAGGGACTTAATGATGATGAACTACATGTATTCCTACAAAGAAAAATGATACTGATAATACTCATATGAACCTTCTCATTTAATAGAGCAGGTAGAAGGAGCTTTTATAGATGAAGCACAGGAGAGAGTTGAATTTGAAGATATAATATAGTATAAAAATGGAGTCAGTGGCCAAAACGGAAATGTAATGGGAGAAAGAAAAAGGAGAAGTAGAGTAGGCTAAGATATTTCATATAATAAGTTTTTTTAATTACAGTGAGCTATTACAATGATATGGAAGGAGGGAAGGCAAGGGGGGATGAGGGAACCTTCACTCTCATCAGAGGTGGCTAGGAGAGGAAACAGCATAAGTACTCAATGGGGTATAGACATCTGGAGTAAGAAGGAGAGAATGGGGACAGGGGGAAGGGGTGGGGATGTGAGTGATGGAGAAGAGGATGGACCATGGGGTGGGGGAGAGTGGTCAGATATAACACATTTTCTTTTTTACTTCTTGCAAGGGGCTGGGATTGGATGACCTGTTCAGGACCATAGGGCCAGGTAGATGCTGGGCCTAAGGGGTGGTATGTGGGCTTGGGGCCTCTTGGCCCCAGGGCCAGGGATCTGTGTGCTGCACCACTCAGTGACCCTACAGCACATTTAAGAAGAGGGACAGAGTGAAAGGAGAGAGAGAAAATATAATACATGGTAGTGGGGAAGTACGACTGGAGGGAGTTATGATCAGCAATGGCAACAGTGGAAAAATATGGAAGTAGCTTTTGTGATGGACTTATCATAAAGAATATGATCCACCCATGACAGAGCTGGAGGTGTTGGAACACAGACTGAAGCACATTTATTATTATTATTATTATTATTATTATTATTATTATTATCATTATTATTATTTTGGGGGTTGCAGGGTACATGGGGCTGTGTGGCTTTCCTGGGGCTGCACAGCTGGGTGATTGTTAGTCTGTGGCTGGATTTGGACCCGAATGCTTCTGGCTCCAGGGCTGGTGCTCTGTCTGCTGCGCCACCTGGCTGCACCTATTATTATTATTATTATTATTATTATTTTTTATTTTAATTTTTTTCTTTTTCCTTTACTTTATCGCTCATGTGGGTCTATATTTTTTTGGGGGAGGGGTATTATGCTTACTCTTAAACAAGAATATTTTAGTAATATATAAAAACATCATTTGTACAAAAATAAAAATAAATAAATTTTAAAAAAAGAAAAAATGGAAACTATTTTAAGGTTTGACTTATGTCAATACATTTAATATTTTGCTTCATAAAAGTAATTTTCACATTACTGATAGAAATTGCATTACTTTTCTCTGTACTTTCCCTGGGAAGAGAAAGGAGAAGAGAACTGCATTCTACTATCACCATCTGGGAAATATGTCAGTTGATCTATGTGAGTAGGTGGTGAAAAGATGCTGCTAGGAGTTCCAATGAGCTTACCAGGTACTCTATCATTCTGAGCCCTATAAAATTAGAGACAACCTTGGCCTCTGGGCTGGCACTCTTAAAGCTGGCCATTGTACTATGTCTGTAAAACACACAGATGAGAGGAAGGAGAGCAGGAAAGTCAAGCAAAACTCTTGATGGTAGATCAGTGTCCTGAGGAATCAGAGTCCTTGTGCTGTTGTTCCTTGAGCCTATGTCTTTAGTTTCCAAGGGATCAGGGCTGTTCTGTAGCTGTATGACAGCTTAAGCATTGAATACACTAAAGGACAGGGCACCAATGTTTTTATGTAACAAGGTCATCACCAGGTACCTTCCAAAGCCTTTCTCTATTTTTCTGAGTGTGTGTGTGTGTGTGTGTGTGTGTGTGTGTGTGTATAGAACCCATGGCAATCAGTGATCCCTGGACATTGATATAGACAGGCAATAACTAACATAGTATGTTATGAGTATGGTAAGTCTATCAATTACAAACTTAAATATCACTAAGTATCAAATAAATCACAGATAGAGTTCCAAGGTAGGACTTGAAGGATGGATAGGATTTAAATACATATAATTTGAGGAGGACAGTTTAGGCAGAGTCTTGCAAATGTAAAGATGTGAGGGGGAAAGCTAGAGGGTACAGTGGATAGAGTACCAGCCCTAGAGTACAGAGGACCTGAGTTCAAATACGGCCTCAGACACTTACTAGCTGTGTGACCCTAGGCAAGTCACACATAACCTCAACAAAAAAAAGTAAAGATGTGGAGGTAGGAAGATATACTGTATGTCCCAGGGACTCTTGAATTTGGAATTAAGAAGTAACTGATTCTATTGTAATAGGCACAGAGCATATAGAGCCAGGACAGAAAGGAGCTTAGGGGTGGAATGTCCAAGGGACCAAGGCCTTGTTGCTAGGAAGTAAACATTAGAAATTCCCTTGTAAAAAACAGAATAAGCAGATCCAGGAAAGCAATGTATACAATGTCTACAACAATGTAAATGGGGAAAAATATAAACAATCACAAAATATTCTAAAATAATTGCTAGGAAACATTTTTTAAAAAGCTTGGCACCTTACCCAGTTCCTTTGTGTGGGGGGGAGGGGCAGAGACTGAATGCCCAATATTGCATAAAATATCAGGATTTTTCTTATTTTGTTGAATTTTTCCCTCTCCTTCCTCTTTTCTCTCTCTCTCTCTCTCAGTCTTGGACAGCTGGAATGGGGTAGGAGGAGATATAGTTGGGAAATCTGGGCAATATAAAAATAAAAGATATCAAAAAAATAAAAAAAATCATTTAAAAATTTACATGAAGAGAGTCAATCAACAACTTAATTCAAATGAAGATTATGGTCCAGTTGCCCACCACCTATAGAGTTAATAGAATTTCTGAGTTCAAGGGTATCTAGACATTATCTAATTCAGCTCCTTCATTTTAAAGATGAGGAAAATGAGGGCCACAGAGGGAAACTGATGGTCTAAGGTCATATGATTATACATTACAGAGTCAGGATTAGGATCCACCTTTCTAAGCAGTGCTTTTCCATGATGGAAGGAACAAATACTGTGATTTGAGAGGTCAGAGAAGGGTCTGTCTTGGTGGGAAAATTCAAGATGGACCTTAAAGGGAGAGGAAGAAGAAGTGAGATTGTGGCATGTGAGGGAAAGAAGGTGAATGTGTGGGAGCATGGGTATATGGAGGTTGAGATGGGGATTGGGAATTCTTAAGGAGTTGATGGAAACAAAGGTCTAGACTTGGAGATGCAAAAGGAAGGGAGTTTGGATGGAGAAGGAGTATGATTTGGTAGGACAAACTCCTTTCATTACCACAAACAGTAAAATAATCAAGAGTCATTTAAGGGAATGTCTGCAATATTTCCCTCCTTCACTGAGCACTACATAGTTTTACAAGATGCAAAAGTAAGTAGTCTAATTTTTTTTTCATTAAGGTTGGGGGCAGGTTTGTAACTATGCTGAGTCAAATCCTGCTGTCCAGGATTTGATGTTTTCTGGTCTGAATTCTGCTCTGTTTACTCTCTGAGGGGATGTAGGCCAGGGAAAGTTTCAACATCTCTCAAAGGCACATAGCCAGTTAAGGAGGGAAGCCTGGTCTCGGAGATGTTTGGATTCAAAAAACAATCCACAGACAGGGAGGGGGAGTAAGGTCGTAAGTGTTCTTAACCAAGGAGAAAAACATTTTTAAATTATTCCCATCCAAGAAAAGCAGATGACTTTATTGACCTCTTTTCTTTCTTTAGGCTTGACTTTGGCATCTCCTACCTGCTTTTTGTTCTCTTTCATTTCATTTTCGTCATTTCTGCCTTTCTTCTGTCCCCTCCACATCCAATGTTGGTCCCAGAGCTCCTCCATCTTCTGTCCATCCCCTTATCCATAAGAAAATCTTTTAGGAAAGATCCTAAGGTCAGTCATTTACATCTTAACACAAATTCAAGTCACTGTATTCCTTCTCCCAGGGGAAATTTTTATTTTAAACATCATCTCTAAATACAGCTTTTTCCCTTATTCAAGCCTTACACTTTTAGGTTAACTCTTATTTTACAAACTAAGAATTGGAAAGAAACTGGTACTCTCCTTAGGAATTATTCTGGCAGCAACCACTGTCTTCCTACTTTGACTACTCAAGGTATCTGAAAGCAATAGGGAACTAACTCCCCAGTCTCTGAAGTCACAGTATGAGATGGGTGGTCACTCACCTCCAGGGCCAACCCTGTCCCTACTCTTCACATACTGTTTTCCCCTCATTAAACTTGCAACTTTAATAATAATTGACTTCTAACCATTCTCCATGCTAAATAAGAATAATTCCTTTGAAACCTTAAATTGTACACTCAACAATTTAGTAAAAAAAATTAGCATCTATCTAAGGCATTTCTCATTGATCCCATAAACTTATGTTTCAAGAGTCGTGTCTATGAGTACCCACTGACTCCTTGAGGGCATTTTTGTATTCCTCAGAGCACCTGTTAAAGAGTTTTATACTTGGCAGGTGTTCAATAAATAAATATCCATTGAATTGAATAAAATGTAGGCTACTGAAGATAGCCTAGAAGACAGGTCAGTGTAGTGGGCCAAAAAAGATACAGATCTGTCCATTATGTACAGTGGAAGCTTGGATATACCATTTCCCTTGTCCTGCTCTCAGATTCCTCAAAATGTAGGGTCCAATGATGTCTAAGGACTTTCCCTTCCTTCAAAATCCCTATACTCATTGAAGCTTGGTGACCTTTTATACTTTGTGAAAGCAAAATTAAGAAAAGCATAGTGTCTAAGATTAGGGAAATGAGCTCCTGTCTACTTTTCCGGAGCCAGACCACATCAAAAGCATCGTATTCAGCACTGTGACCCTTTTGTGGAAAATTGTTTATAAATGGTAGACTTTCCAGAGGTGGGCAATGAAGAATCTGAAAAGGTCCTCACAAAAGATGACTGATTTAGTTTCAAGAGACCCCTTCATAAGAAGGCTAACTGGAAGAATTAGGTATATTTGTCCTGAAGAAATGAAGATATGCAAGCAAAAGATGATTTTCTTAAAGCATTTAAAGTTTGTCACCCAAAAGAGGGATGATGTGTTTTGTGACTTTTTAAAAATGTTTGTTTGATTTAGGAGTTTTGAGCTAGAAACAGTGAATAGAAGTCACAAAGAGGAAAAATTATGCTTATTTTGTGGAATGCTTTCAACTAAGTAGAAATATTCCATAGTGGAATGGGTTAAGTTCATAAGGAGTAGGTTTCTCCTCAGTAGAGGTCTTTAGGTAGAAGCTTGGTGACCATTCAGAAAGTACATTGGAGAAGGAATTCTTGTCCATGTATGTGTCAGACCAAATGGTCTTGGAGATTCCTATTAACTCAAATTCTGTGATTCTATGTTTCCTAATTGTAGAAAGAGAGTGAATCTTTGTTTGAGTAAGGATGAAGTGGACCGGAAAAAAGAGTAGAGTAGAAAATGGGGTGAACCATGTAGTGATATAGCAGGGCACTATGTAACCTAACTTCTAATCTATTCTATAATGGCATGTCTTGGGGAACTTGGAAATGTAACTCTGAGTTCATTATACTTACATCAAGTGTTAACACGTCTTAATATTTGACCTGGTTAGAGGTTCAGCTACCATTACATTTGGACATGGCAAAAACTAATTTAACACATGTTACTTCTTTCCTCTTGAAGGAAGGGCATTTCAACCATCCAAATTTGATCTGGGTTAGCAATATCAAGAGTTGCTCTGTCTCATTCAAGATATGTCTTAGACATCACTCAGTTCTGGATATTTTATTTATACTCCTGAGTTCTATTTTTTCTAGCCTAGTTCCTTCTCTCTAATTCTCTCTAATTCTCCTTCAAGTGTTACCTAACTTCTATCCAGGTGAAACAGAGCTTTCACTGAGCTCCTTTGGTTCAGAAGGAATAGGTTTTACCTGGTCTGGGACTTGGGCCAAACTGTACCCTTGACCTAACTCCATTGACCTTTCCTTCCTCCCCAGCTCTCTCCTAGTTTCCAGATCCTAAAGAACTACTCTTCCCCCTCTACTCTACTTATAGTCTTCTCCCTCCCACCCAGATGCCTGGGTTCTCCTTTTATCTATTGTACACCTGGAACTTGGAGCCATTCAGTCTCTCCAACTGGCACTTACCTATTACCCTTAACAATTACTTTGCAAACAGTTGTTTAGCATAGACATTTCAGAGGGCAGCAACATCCTGCCCACACCAAAGAGAGACCTTAATGCTTTCTTTTCATGTTTCCCCTGGGTGTCTCCTCCTCACTACACACACACACACACACACACACACACACACACACACACACACTAAGCTGGAAGATTCCTTCCTATTACTTTCTTTAAAGATGGGCTCCCAGAGGGGTCCTAGTTTAAATCCAAATGGGATTTATCGAGATGTTACATTAATTTCATTCTTCAGTGTTCATTAGTTTGGAATTTACATTGCATGGGTAAGCATCCTAGAAAAAGCCTAAGTTTTAAAATTGGGAATGGTGTTCAAATGCTAGCTTTGATTCAGTTTCAGAACACTGGACAAGTAACTGAACCTGGTGGGTCTCTTTCCTTTACCCTTAAAATGAGGTTGATATTAGTGATCTCGAAGAACCCCTTTTAGTTTTATGATTATGTGGGGGTATTTGAACAAGCTACCCCACTTCACACCAATGCCTGCCATTTGCTCCCTCTATATCTCCATCCCTCTGAATTCCTGTTTTCCTTTGAGACTGAGTTGAAGAATATCCTCTTCCATGAAAACTTTTTTTTTAATGATTCCCTTTAGTCTTCACTATCCTTAAATTACTTCCTTAACTTCCTCTCCCCTCCTTCTTTCCCTCTTCCCTTCCTTCTCTCCCCCACCCCAATTGCCCTGGTTCCAATAGAATGTGAAATCCTTGACAAAGAGGTCCTCACCATTTTTGGTTTTTGTGTCTAGCACCACATCTTATACATAGTTGGCACAGTGAGAATGAGTTAAATTTTTAGTTGAACTTCTTACAGTATAAGAAAGACTGGCTGAGCATTTGGAGGTCAGAGTGACCCTGAATCCCAGCTGAGGACTGTTGTGGATTCCCTAAAACTAAAATTATCTATAGGACATTGTTTAGAAACTACTGGAATACATTTTATTCAATGATCTTTTATAAACATAGAGTCAAATGAACTCAGAAGGGGAAGTATATTGTAACACAAGATCATCTGGTCATTTCATTTTATTTTATTGTTGGGGAACTGAAGCTCAAATAGGGGAAGGGGACTGTCAGTTTAAAAAGTCAGATTTAGTTCTTTCTAGTTACTAGAATGAGAGATGTTATAGCATAAAAGATACAGAAATGGTCTCAGGACCAGTAAAACCTTTTGTTGTTGTTAAAGTTTTTCTCATTTTATGATTTATTTTAATTGACATTTAATAGACTTTTATTATAAATGATCATATAGTGAATATAATTCAGCCAGTTATGTGTGGAATATATATATGCTCAGGTAAAGATTATTTAGCTTACTTCTAGCTCACATCCTTATCTATAGATTCATATATTTATGTATATACATATGCATATATATGTATACATACACATGTACATAAAAACACATTTTGTTTCATTGTGTTTTTTTTCCCTTCCCCAAGTTCAAACCAACAATTTAGTGGCAGAGGGAGGCTGCCTCTGACATAAGTCCTGCCTCTGTCACTAAGTGGCTATGTGATCCCGAGCAAGTTACATAATCTTTCTGTGCCCCCAAGCAAAGAATGTGCTGACCTGCATTGGTAAAGAGGATTTCTTCACCAAGGGTTTCCTTTTATCAGTGAAATCACAGGTCTAGTCTTCATCCCTAATTACTATAAAACTTGGAGAAATCTCTATGTACAGAATGTTTTTTTTCCTAGTGATTGCAATTAATGCTGACATATGTAGAGCTTCCCAGAGTCCCCAAATATCTGTAGCAGGTACCTTGAGCCCCCAGAATTCTGCCCCCAAATGAAAGGCTCTCCTTTCTTCCCTGCAGGCAGTCCTATTTGGATGAGCCTCAAACTGCCACTGCCCACCCAATTTCTTTACCCCACCCTTCCCTTCCCTTCCCCATTGGCTCCACCTTCCACCTGCAGCTACAGGCAATCTTTGGTGAGGAACCTGTTTCCACACCTGCCAGACAGGTTTGGGTGAGGCAGGGTTGGTAGGTGGGGGGGCAACTCTCCACAGAGCTTCTTTCTTTCAACTTTAGGGATTCTATTTGAAGTCACACACACACACACAGACACACACACACACACAAACACACTCATGAGAATAGACATTGCCTTTCCAGCCAGGTCTCCCATTTACATCAGGTGAATACTTTTTCTCTTTTTTCCAGTAATATTCCTTTCTCCCCAAAGACAAGCCAAGGCACCTCCTTTCATCACTCTTCTCATGGAAAGTCACTGAATTTGTGATGCCATTAATATAGCCTCACAGATAGTTAATTTTTCAGCATGCCCCAATCCTGAATAGGGTAGACAAGACAAGCAAACAGATTATTAGTACCTGAATAAGATATGTAGCATTTATAAAGAAGAGTTGCCAGATATACAAGAGGGTGACAATCTGTGGATTGGAAGTTTCTGGAGGGTGAGATTGTGTTTTACCCAAATATCAAACTTCCTGGTATACTTAGTCCAACATTCAGTAATCCCCCAAACATGAATGACTGCAGCTATTATGCATATTAATGCTTCTTGATCGAGAGGTTCAGAGTCAATGTGAGGTGGATGTGATCTCTCTCATGCCAAAGAGTCACTCCCTGGGCACAGCAATGAAGGAGAAGATCTGAAGATGTCATTAAGGTTGACTCTCTCTTAATTCCCATTTTACCCTCAGCTCCTCCTCTCTCTCAGTTTTCCTAGGTTTATGTATGCATCTCACTCAAGCAGTCTTATAGTAAAGACAGAGAGGGAAGTAATTGTAGAAAACAAAGAGTTATTTGTTTAATTAAAGGTAATAAAGTCTCTTTGGAAATGCTAATCCAGAATCAAAAGTTTGTATCCTTGTCTCATTTCTGCATTTTGGCACTGACCATCTCCCAAGCCTAGAATGTACTCTCCTCTCCTCTCCTCCATCTACTAGAATCCCTGATTTTCTTTAACACTAAGTTCAAAGCCATCTTCTACATGATTGTAGAACCATTGCTATGGTTGTCCTCCTATCAATAAAAAATCATGTATTAACTAAATATATGTATATATTTATGCATCTATTTATATTCATTTATATGTAAACACATATTGTCTCAGCTAAATCCCCCAACAGAATGCAAATTCCTTGAAGTCAGAGACTATTTTTTTTTGTTTGTTGGTTTGCTGGGTTTTTTTATCCCCAGAACCATGCATAGTGCCTGGCACATAATACCTGATGAATATTTTTTAATCAATTGACTGATTGTCAAGACATGACTCCTTATGTTCTAGAGGAAATTCCTCTCTGTCATAACCCAAAGATCATTTCCAGCCTCCTAGAAGTCCATCCTAGGGAGCATAGAATTGTCTATGAAATATCAAATCAGAACTAGAGAGAGAAAGAGAGATAGACAGACAGACAGAAACAAAGAGACAGACAGAGACACAGAGAGATAGAGAGAGACAGAGAGACAGAGAAAGAGCCAGACAGAGTCAGAGTGAGAGCACTGAGATCTCATTTTACAGGAAAGAAATTGAGGTCCAGAGAAGTATAGTAAATTGAAAAGTTCACATTCTTAGTATGTGGGAAAGTTGGTACTGGAACCCAGGGATTCAAACCCCAAGTATAGCATTATCCTTTTCCTTTAAAAAAAATTATGAGTTACATGTTGCTTTTTCCTAGACACCACATTGACTCTTCCTACATAGAAGCTATTGCTCCCTCTTCTCCCCCACCCACTAACTACATTTCTTTGTTTAACTGCCTCCAAATGGGGTGGGGCAGCCTTCTTAAACCAAACCAGCCACAGGTCCAAGAACAGATTAGGGACTAGGAATAAACAAGCAGAGCCCAGAACATGGTCAGATGCCATATAGGACATATCTAAATATGACTTTTTATAAATGTACATGTTTTCAACTCCAGAAAATGTTGCCCTTCTTGGCCTGCAGGTATTTATATTGTGACACATCATAAATGCCTTATAGCAAATACTCTAAAGCTCCTGCAGACAGTGGTGTAGGAACTCTGTTTTGTACCCTTGACTGAGATACACACATTCCTTGTTGCAGTGTCTAGGTTTCTTGAGTTAAAGGTCAGGAGTTCTTTCTTAGCCATTACATTGTTACTTTCTACCCCTCTTCCAAGAAAGACCGGATTAGACAAATTTCCCTATCACAATCAGAGTTTTATTGTCCTCCTGTGTGAGGATCTAGCCTGATCTTACAATATCTAGAGGATTCTCTCTTCTCTAGTCTTTCCCTCTTCAATTTACTGCCACAAGTTTTAAGTTCTCCAGAGACTTAATAAAACAACATATGGGCTTGAAGATTATAGCTGCTATTTATATACCCTTTTATGGTTTGCAAAGAGCTTTATGAACATCATCAGATTTTATTCTCACAACTCTTGGGAAGTAGATGTTATCATTTTCCCCATTTTACAGATGAAGAAACTGAATCTGAGAGGAAAAATAATTTGCTCAGGGATGAACAGGCAGTATATATCTGAGGTAAGACTAGAACTTGATCTTCCTGACTTCAAGTCTGGTGTTTTCTCTCCAACTGCTGTTGTTCCCTTCACCAAACCCACCCATTCCTGATACCCCAAACAGGACTGATATTTTTTGGGGTGGGGATGGATGCGCTATTTTCAAGTCCTGTGCAAGCCTGGATTCTTGTGGCCAATCTCTCTAGCCTGGCTTCCAGAATTCAAAGGACTCTTTCCAATTTATCCTTCCTCCTCCATTCCTGCCAGTCTGGAGTATCAAAGGGACCAACATATGAAACTAGGGCCTGTGCCAAGACAGTATGTGGATGGCCTCAGGTGAGGAACTAAGTTCCCTGGCAGATGTTGCATTGAGTAGGACTGGCTGTGGGTGTTGGCAATAGGAAATAAAACTGGCCCTCCCTAGAGCTTTTTGGTCTGTTTGTAAGAAGCCATACCAAGGGAAAACAATAGGCTCAAGATACATTGCTGCTCCATCCTCTTTTGGATTGTACCCAAGGTGACAGTTTCCTCCTAAGTACTTACCTTTCTACTTTCTAAAGGAGCCTCCCATGCCACCTCCCTTGTGTGACTGTTTTCTGGATGGTCTAGCTAGTTTTATATCCTGCCAATCACTCAAATTCAATTCATTCTTCTGTCACCTACACCTACATATCCTTGGCAGTCCAATCCAAATATCACCTCCTCCACGAAACCTTCTTTGAGTTTCCCCCACCCCAAAGAAAAAATGAACTTTTCTTCTAAGAACTTCACACTGCACTTTTTCTGTTCTTATTAGGTTATAATTTGTATCATATTTATTTTTGTATGAATCCCCCCCAGAATATAATAAGTTCAATGAAGACAATAGCCATATTGAGCCCTAGATTTTAGAATGATAGTATCTTGGTTCATACTTCTGCCATTTGGTAATCTATGTGACTTTGAACAGGTTGTCTAATTTCTCTTTGTCTTAATTTCCTCATCTGCACATGAGGCTGGATTAAGTGGCCTTGAACATCACTTCTAGTCCTAAATCTATTATCCTATAATTCTATGGCACTTACAACACTCTATAATCCTATAGCAATTAGCAAGTACTTAGCATATAGTAAGTGGTTAATAAATGTGGGTTGACTGATCAAATGACTGACTTTGCCCTTAGTATTAGCAGTATTTAATAAGTATTTTATTGAATTACACATTTGGCTGCCTCTCATTTCCTGGCAGTTCCACAAAGTTTACCAGAGAGAAAGATGGGCTGCAGGCCCACAGAATGCAGCTCCAAGTGGGTAGGAATTGAAAAACTTTCTCTTCCCAGGGCGTTTCTGCAGGCTTCTAAATGATTAATGGTTTTGCTGCATCCCAGACTTGAGAGATGCTAAGGCAACTCTCACCTGGTCTCTGGGAAACTGACTTTACCAAGCCCTATTCCATTTGGGCACTGTGGTGATGGCCAAACACCCTATTTTTTCTGTTCCAAGTTCCCACTTTGGAAGACACTGAATATAGAACATGGATACTCCCTGCTTTTCTCACCTCTGTTGCCTTCTCACTTAGCTCCAGTCTAACAGGAATTACTCTCAGGAATTATTCTGAGTTGAGCCCCTACCTCAGCACAGAAAGTAAACAGTGTTGAGAGTAAACACATTCCTAAGGGAGAAATTCCAAGACTCCCAGGTATTGGAACAATGTAGTCATGAAGCCTGGAGCCAGACTGGATGGCAAGCTATGTGGTGCTAGGATAGGGAGTATAGGTAGACCCTCAGTTCTGTGTGGTTGGAGCAAGGAAAACAGATGCCTGTCAAAGGAAAGAAAAAGCAACAGAACTTTGTCCTGTGTAGACTATGTGTCCCAGGAGCCTTGATCATTCATTTATTCAGCATTAACTTATGTGTCTCTTATGTGTGGCACTATAGGAGACAACTCATGCAAGTGGCATTCCTGAGGTCCCTACCCAGACACCACTTGCTATACCTACCTTTGCATTCCAACCCAGACATCCCATCCCTTCAGATAAATATTTGAACTCAACTTTGGAGGTTACCCCTAGCCCTTCAGGGGTTGTAGAAGAGGAGTTAGGAGTTAAGAAGGTATAGATATTGGTTGTTACCTTTTTTGGAACTTTGCCTGTCAACAGAAAATTTCCCTGGCATTCCTTGAGGATTCACTACCACACCCCACTGCCTCCAGATGCCATCCAGCTGATAAAGATCCCATAATCTGAGACTTTATAGTTATCAGAGGTTTGGGCCAGGGTGTGAATACAGCTATAGAGCAGTCCTCATATTAGGTTGACATTCAAAAAGGAGTAAGTGATCCAATTTTCTTGCCCCAACAAGCAACTATTGAGACATAAGAGTCTGACTTGATAATAGATAAAAAGATAGCATTAAAAAAATCCAGCTGCCTTTAGTGAGTTCAATTCACCAAGCCCTGGCAAATTGGGTACTGAAAGAACAAATAGATATAAAAGTTGAACCAATCACTGTCCAGGAGAGAGATGGACCCAGAGTTAGGAAAACTTAAGTTCAAATCTAGCCTCTGTTTAAGTCACTCAGTCTCTGCTGACATCAATTTTCTTAACTGTTGGACTAATCTAACAAGATGAAATTGGCAGGGGAAACAAAATCTTACACTTGGGTTTAAAAAGTCAGCCTTACAAATACAAGATGAGGTAGGCATAGACCAGCTGTCATCTTGAGATTTTAGTGGAGTGCAAGGTCATTATGCATTATGTATGATAATGCAAAAAGTAACAATCAGATATTATGCTGTATTAAGAAGAAATGCCTAGGGAGTATTTTCTTCTCTATAGCTTTTTGTGACACTGCTGTCTGGTGGATCATCTTCCTACTTTCCTGACTATATCTTTTAAGTTTCTTTTGATGGATCCATGCCATGCTCATTAATTGTCACTATATCCCAAGTCCTTGTTCTATACCTGCTTCTTTATATTCTCTTGTTTGGTGACCTAATCAGAACCTATGGGCTCAGTTATATGTCATTTTTATGTAGATCACTCCAATATCTATATATCTAGCCCTGCTCTCTCTCCTGAGGTTTCAGTCCCAAATTATGAAATTTAGACATCTCAACACAGATGCTCCATAGGCATCCTCAAGCTCAGTAAGTCAAATTAGAATTCATTTTCTTCCCCCCCCAAACTCACCCATCTTCCAAATTATTCTACTTCTGTTGAAGGCATTATAATCTTTCTAGTAACCCATGTTCACAGTCTTGGTGATTTTCTATCATCTCATATTTGTCCGATCTTGTCATTTCTGTCTCCACAACATCTCTGGTATATACTCTCTTCATATAACAATGTATTCCACAACTTTGGTTTTTTTTCACAATCTGGCTCCTTCCTGTCTTCCTAGTTTTATATACTACTCCTTTCTACACTCCCCCTAATCTGTCCATACTGTCTACTTGTTGCTCCTCAAACAAAATGCTCTATTACCACCTTGGTTGCTAGCAGTGGAGAGATCTCTGATGAAGTGACCCAGGTTCTGTTCTTGGCTAGCCAAATGCCATTGTCGGAAGAGGAAATAAAGTTAGCCTAACTTGATGAAGACATACTGGTTATTTATGATTACTGCTTCCTATTTAAGTTGTGCACTAGTTATCCCTTTAATGAAAGCTTATTGGCCTATAGTTTGCAATTAGGTCTCTTTCCTTTTGTGAAAATCAAGAAGGTACAGGCTTTTCTCCATGTCTGAAATCCTCTTCTGTCACTTCCCACCTTCTGGAATCTCTGTCTTTCTGCAAGTCTCTGCTTAAACACCATCTTTTGCATTAGATTTTACCTTGTTTCCCAGCTACTAGTGTTCTCTTCTGTAAGGTAACACGGACATGTTTTCTACATACCTTTATATAGATAGTTCTCAATTAAGTGTTCTGAAGACTCCTACATAAAGCAATTTTTTTTAGGTTTTTGCAAGGCAAATGGGGTTAAGTGGCTTGCCCAAGGCCATACAGCTAGGTAATTATTAAGTGTCTGAGACCGGATTTGAACCCAGGTACTCCTGACTCCAGGGCCGGTGCTTTATCCACTGTGCCACCTAGCCGCCCCCATAAAGCAATTCTTAAAAAATTTGAATTTCCCCATGAACATAAAGAATGGAGGGGGGAAAAGGAGGCAGGAAGGTTCCCTCCCTTTCCTCCATCCCACCCATGGAGGGAGAGGTCTGGTACACAGTTCAAGTTCATGTGTGGACTGGAGACAGAGGAGCAAGCAGGGGGAGCAACATGAAGGGACCAGGGCTAGCTACAATGGAACCTGGTGGAAGAAAATCACTCAACAGGGAGGGGTGGGGAATGGAGAAAGGGGAGAAGCAGACATATGGGAATCACACATGAACATGTATAGAACAGAACAGAAACAGGAAAAGACACTCAGTACTGGAGAGAACAGATGAAAGACATAGGGTTAGATATGAAGGAGGGTGGGCAGAGTAGGGCAAAGGTCTTCTCTCACGGGGCAAATGTTTTGAAGGTAGCGACATTTTTGTATCTTAGTCCCTGTCACTGGAGAGGCTGAGGCTGGTAGGATCACTTGAGTTTGGGAGTTCCAATCTGCTCTAGGGACTGAAGTCAAACTGGAATCTGAATTAAGTCCAGTAGAAATCTGATGAATGCTAGGAATAGGGGGCCTACCACACTATCTAAGGATCTGATAAACTGACCCAGATTGAAGAATGCATTAGATGAAAGTTTTTGTGCTAATCTGTATTGGGGTCAGGCTGCTATGCTTCCAAATAAGCAACAGCAACAAAATCAATTCTTGTTGGCTGATAGATGGAGTGCTATATTCTGCCTTGGTTGGACCATGCCTGGAATGTTGTGTTCAATCTGGAAGAAATAGAGTGTATATCTAGAAGAGTGAAGGGTCATAAGAAGATTATTTATAGAAGCTAGAATGTTGATCCTGGAAAAGAAGACTTAAAAAGAACATGGTAGCTGTCTTTGAATATTTGAAGAGCCTCCAGGTGGACCTAGAGGGCAGGATGAGGAGCAATGAATGGAATTAGATTTAGACTTGAAGACAGGAAATAATTCCTGACAAATAGGGTTATCTCAAACTTGAATAGGCTCTTAAGAAGCTGTAGGTCTGTAGAGATTGTCAAACCCAAAACAAACAAAAACAAAACCAAACCAAGGATTTGATTGGATATGTTAAAGATGGAATTTTTCACTCAGCAAGTCTTTATTTTGTGGCTGTACAGGACCACTGAGGTCCTTTCCAGATCCATGATTTTATGTAATTAGAATGAAGGCTAACCCCAACCATCTCCCCTCCCCCCCTTCCCCTGACCCTGCCCACACTCCCCCTCCAAGTCCCTAGCAGCCATTCTGTTTGGTATTATCTTTGTATCAGCAGTAGGATCCCTCTTCCACTTTCATCTTTCTGAGTGTTATTCAGTTTGATGGCCCTTAGAAACCTCCAACTACTCTTCCTGTCTTTTATTCCTTCCCCCTTTCACTGTTCTTACTACTCTTCAGTTTCCTCTTGGAGACATACTTGGAGTAAATTAATCTCTTCCTCCTTCATTTTGGACAACTGGAGACTCTCTGAAGGCCCCCCATCCCAAATCTATTGCAAAATAAAAGACCATAATGTGGTATAAAGATATAACTTGTGAGAATGTCAAGTCTCAGGGGGCAGCTAGGTGGTGCAATGGATGCACCAGCCCTGGAATCAGAAGGACCTAAGTTCAAATACAATCTCAGACACTTGATACTAACTGGACAAATCAATTAATCCCATTGCCTTGCAAAAAGCAAACAAAGCAAAAAAAAAAAAAAGAAAAAGAAAAAGAAAAAGAATTACAGGTCTTCCAGAAGAACATGAAACATACAATAATTTAAGAAATAATAATAATGATGATAATAATAATAAAAACTGCCTAGAACTTCAAATCACAAAAACAACAAAAAAGTACCAATAGAACTTCACTGATTGCCTCTAGGAAAAACAAAAACAACAACAAAACCCATCCAAAAGAAAACAAAACCCCATTACGCAAACTCCAAGACACAGTGGTTAAATTGAACAACTCTAATGAAAGAATACAACTTTGAGCTAAGAAGACCAGTTCTATTACATACTAGCTAGGCCTTATATTCCTTAGCACTTCCTATATGCAAAGCTGTGTATACAAATTGATCTCATCTGATCCTTACAATAACTTTGGGAGGAAGGTGCTATAAATATCCCCATTTTACAGGAGAGAAAAGACTGAAGTTGAGGGACTTGCTTAGGGTTACAAAGCTAGGAAGCATTTGAGGCTGCATTGGAGGTCAGATATTCCTTACTATAAGGCCTATTGTTCTATTCATCTCTACAACCCCTAAGGGGTTGAACTAGATGTAGGGATTCTTAGCTTGATCTGTGAACTTTTTTGTTTTAGATTTTTTTTTCAAGGCAATGGGGTTAAGTGGCTTACCCAAGGCCACACAGCTAGGTAATTATTAAGTGTCTGAAGTCGGATTTGAACCCAGGTACTCTTGACTCCAAGGCCGGTGTTCTATTCAATTCGCCACCTAGCCACCCCTATCTGTGAACTTTTAAGTAAACTTTTTGGATAACTATTTCAGTACCACTGGCTTTCTTTATAGTCCTGTATATTATATTTTATTCATTTAACAACATTATTTTGAGACAAAAGATGTGAAGAATCCATGGACTGGAGAATCTCTCAGGTCTTTTGCCTCTCTATCACATCATATGAAGTTTTGATTCTATGAGAGACATCTGCAATTTTCCATGAGCCTTCAAATATTCCTAGGGGATTAAGGGAAAGCTTCTACCTAGGATGCTATCCTTCACTAGCCTTGAATTGAAATACAGAAGGATGAAAGAGAAAGTCTCTTCTGGAAGTTGCCTATTGGTCTTGCTCACTCTTTCTTCTCTAGATTTGGCAAGGGTCTCTACTCTCTCAGAACTCTGCGTGCTACTGTGAGTCGCAATGGGACCTGGACCTCCAGTGGTAGGTCTCTCAGGGAGACCAGAGCAGTAGAAAGAAGAGGGATTAAAAATGATATTGATGATCGAACTGCTACAGTCAGACTTATCCATGAAAATTCACAGGAGATGCAAAAACAGAAATGCTTTCATTCCCTGTCTCTGGAACAAGCATGCTAACTTGGGATAAGTAGCAGGATTCAATGGGACAACACAAGATTTAGAGTCAGTGTACTTGGGTTGGAATAGCAGTTCTGCTTATGATGTAGGGCAAATCAATTCACCTTTTCAGAATCCAGTTTCCTCATCTTTAAAATGAGAGAATTGGACTAGATAAGTGGGTTTTTGAGTATGAGGCTCCTTTATTGATATACAAAATTCACAACATTCTGTCTACCAAGAGAATAGTTGTCTTTAGTACCTATTGGTTGTGAAATAGATAGAAATGAAAAGAAATTCAGAAGGGAAGAAAATCAAATGGCAATTTTTGTTATTAACCTTTAAAATTTAAAATACATCAAGAAATAAACTGTACCTAAAATAAGTTTTCTGTTTCAAATACAATCTTCCTTTTTGGATTTGTATATTAAAATGTTCATGCTTGCTGATGCCTCTTAAATTCATAAAAAAAATCTAAACCAGAACCAGATATGATTTATGACTGTATGATAACTACATAATCATTCCTGTATAAATAACCCTGTTAAATAACTCCAATTACTTCTCTCTCCATTAATCACCATCTAGGGGTCCACAGTAGGAATCCACTGAACTAAATAATCTATTGGAGTCTCTTCCTGCTCTAAATGTTATTATTTTATAAAGTACAATTGTGAAATCCAGAAAGATTCCTCTTGATTATAACTCTAAAGCCTACAGAAGCCAAGGACCATACTCGGTAGAATGTTAGTTACAAAGAGGCTATGATTACTTTATGGGAGGTTCTCGAAGAAGAGCATGACATCTGGGAGGTGATACCATGACGAGCAAGTGAATTGGATTTGAATGAGGGAGTGCTTTGCTAAGGTACCATCTATAAAATGGATATAATGATAATACCTACCTCAAAGGGCTATTGTAAGGCTCACACAAGATAGTGTGTATAAGGCTCTTTGTAAGCTTTAGAGGCTTATATAAAAGTTAGGTATCATAACTGTGATAATATTATTAACTTCTCTATACTTTGAATAACTCTCTAAAGCAAGAAGTTATAGATGAATTGCATAAATGCAAGAAATTTACATACTAGGAGTTCTCCATTATAATCATATCATAGACTTGCAATTACAAAACAATTGTTATTATTTTGTAGGTATGTTGCATTCAGATTTATGTATCTAATGTTGTATATACATTTCAGTTCAGAATTGTATTGTCTTTGGCCAAAAATTGTTCTGAGATTTAAAAAACAAAGAATGTGCCCTCTTCTATATGTTCAGGAGTGGAAGTGTGTAATAGCATATACAGGAAACTGTTTAGACACTCAAGAAAAGAAATAGATTGTCTTCAGTTCCTTCCTGAACCTCTGTATAAGTCCTGGAGATAATTTGTTCTTTTTTAAGGAGTCATAAACCCAAGGATAGGAAACTTTTGGAGTGGTATCACACCCAGTGAAAACACCGTGCTTATTCCCCTTTTATTTTTTCCCATATCCCAGCAAAGTCCCATTCTCACCCC
Source organism: Macrotis lagotis (assembly GCF_037893015.1). Taxonomy (NCBI): domain Eukaryota; kingdom Metazoa; phylum Chordata; class Mammalia; order Peramelemorphia; family Peramelidae; genus Macrotis; species Macrotis lagotis. The sequence goes on along the minus strand of NC_133665.1, from coordinate 13,168,320 downwards.
AATACATATTGTCCTTTCTTCTTCTTCCTTATTACATTTCTGCTTTATCTGCTTCTGTGACCCCTAGTATGTCGTAGTTGGAAGGAACAAGAGCTATCCTGACTGATAACTTAAGTTCATAGGATACATAGGATAAATAAGTAATCCCTGGGCAAATGTTTTTCAAATCTCAGTCAAAGATTCCCTTTAGGTATGATATGAAATGGTCAGTTTCTTCTCTTTCCTGCCTCTTCCTGTTCTCCCCTCCTCAAAACCATGGCTTAGAGCTTCCTTCTCCAGGAAGCCTTCCTATACAAACCCAATTTCTAACATTTAGCCAAGAGATACAATTTCTGAACCATTTAAATAATTATATATTTTGATTGATAACATTTTTATTGCTTGACCTCACCTTATCTTCTAATAACTTTAATGTTAATACAATTATACTCCTTTTTCCATCTTCCCTTATTCCTATTTCCTCATCCTTTGGTTTAAAAGAAAACCCATGTTCCCTTGAAGTAAATACTGATTTCAGATATGTGGAGTTATGTGGTAGAACGACTAAATATTCTGCCTGGCTCCAGTGGGAAATATTTAGACCAGTCAGTGGAAATTCCAGGTAGCTTCATTTTAACTCAATATAAGATTTAATTTCCTAGTAGAGTTGCCCAGAAATGGAATTAACTTCCACATCAGATCATGATTTCTATATCATTAGAGGTATTTCAACAAAGGCAGATGACCATTACTAGGAGTACTGTAGAAGAGATTAATATATTAAGCTCATTGGGTTGAGCTAGATAATTTTCAGGACTCCTTCCCATCTCCAAGATCCTATACTTCTAAAGTGATAGCATTTGTAATAATAATAATAAAAATAATAATGAGGAGGAAGAAGAGAAAGAACAGGAAGGACAGAAAGAAGATAATGTTTAACCCAAAGGAATAAATTTCTACTAACAAAATTTCAGGCATCTTAAAGGAAGGGCAGCAAAACTGATTGAAGTATTTCCCTTTCTTAGTAACTGTAGCATCAAAAATTCCTGATATGCCCCCTTTTTAGTATTTTCAGATCCATGGTACTAATCAATTTTAATCCATAACTTTTGAGCCACCACTTCCATTGACTATCCTCTCACCAAACCAAAATTAATCACATGCATAATAGTAAGGCAATGGACCAATACTTGAAGTATAACATAAAATAAATATCAAGAAGTTAAATTAAGAAGGGAATATTCCCACCACCCATTTCCCAAAGTTGACACCTACCCATAAATGTCTGCCAGGGAATCCTGAATACATTTAGTTCTAATTCAACAACTCTGGGCTTATGTTGCTGCCTCCCCTACATAAATTCAAGTTACTCATGGTAGGACATTAGGTGAATACTCCCAGTAGCAACAGCACTGAGTAAGACAGGCTTCTTGGCATAACACTGTAGGCTAGAACCTTCACAGCAAGGTGTCAACACAAGAACTATGAGGATACAGGGATTGTAGGTAGATAAATAGGACTATCAACCTGTTATTTCTTTCCTATCTCCAGTTCTCTTTTTTTAGTACCCTAGGCTATCACATCCCTCTGTAAGGTTCATATAGCACCTAAAAAAACCCAATCAGTTGCTAGGCATCATATAGATTTTTCTGCATATAGTTGTAGAATGAGCATGATGGTATCCATGGCCAGCCCTAGCCCCATCACAGCACTAAGATTATAGAATGTATATTATATTACTGTTTTAGATCATCACTATTATCATCAACAATGATTTATTAAGCACCCCCTATGTGTTAAAGGTTGGGGATACAACAAAAGCAAAAGACCATCCGTACTCTCAAGTCTAATGGGAGACAACATGCAAACATTTATGTAAACACATGATACACATATACACAGACATCAAGTATAAATGGGGGGGATAACTATAAGAAGGAAGGCACTGAGGCATGAGGCTGGAAGAAAGAGCAAATTATGCCTCATGAAGAAGATGGAATTGACTGGAGTTTTAAAGGAAAACTACAAGGCAGAAGTTGAGGAAAGAGCCTTGTAGGCACTGGAACTGCCATAAAGATTAAGGTGATGACAAACCCATCCCTTAGCTCACAGATCAAGGTGAGTGCCAGGTGAATGTTTAGAGGATGAAGTGATGTCCACTCTTCCCATCCCTCAAGGAAAATAGATCAAAATTTGACAGAGAATCCCTACTTTTAAGAAGTTTACAATCCAAAAGATTCCCAGGGTTCTAGTTTTGCAAGTGAGAACAATTGAGGGCTCAGATATCCTATCATCCAACCTGCCCACTCCCTTTCCCCCCTTCTTCAATCATTAAACTGTAGATTTTCTGGCACAAGACTAGTTTTTCTCTCTCTTTCTCTTTGAGCTACGTGCCCTACTCCAGTTCCAAGAGGTTCTATAATGTTCAGATTAAAAAGAGGGGAGGGAGCACAGTTCCTCCCAGTGCTGAGGCAGGCTTTGCCTCCCTCTCCCTGCACAATGGGGAGGAAGGAGAGACAATGTCTAAGTTAAGTGCTTCTTGGCAGTCAGCTCCAGCAAATCAGGTTATCAATTCTCCCTCCCTTCATTCTTTTGTCTGCCTCCTCTCCCATTCTCCACCCCCAAGTCCAGTGCATTTTGTTTCTGAAGCTTTGTTTGAAATCACATCTCCTACCTCATTTCACTTCAGTACTTCCTAGCCACTTAGACTCAGCACCACTAGCCCCACATAGACAAGTTACTTTGATGATTGCAAGAAAGGAGAGATAGAGGGCTGACTTCCAAAATTTCAGCTTGCTATTTTGAGCCCCAAAGTCCCTGATTACCTCTCTAAGACAGTCAACCCACCTATGCTCATTCATTAAAGTAGTTCCAGTCTTAGATGCACATCTCCTATGGCCACTGTGTTGGCTATCAAAGGATTAGAGTTGCGGGTGATTTTAGAAACCATTGAGAGTCCAATTCCCTAATTTTCCAATAGAAAAACTGAAGGTTAAGTAATTCCAAGCCCAGGGTCCTATGACATGCTGCCTTGTTGAGACAACTGACTTGCCACTCATATAAGAGACTGACCCATCAGAGGTCTGTAGTTGTTCCCTTGGTAATGATGGTTCTGGGATTTTCCCACCCCACGACCTACCTATTTTCCTCTCTCCCCTTCTCTCTTCCTCTTTTCTCCCCTTCCCTCCCCTCCCTGCTTCCTTTCCACTCCTTTCCTCTTTCCTAGAAGATTGAGAAAATGGCAAAAAAAGAGGCAGAAAACCACAGTGGGACCAAATAAACAGGTAAAAGCTTATTAAGTTTAAATCTGTTTGCCAAGTCTAGTGAAAAATGTTTTTTGTAATATCAGTATTGTTCTGTGGAGTTCCCTGAGGACAAGACAGGAGGTTCTCTTCCCAGATCTGTTGCTAGAGAGAACCTGAAAAAATCTTACTTTGATTTTTGAAGTAATAATTTCTCACTACCCTAGGATAAGAGATTAGTTTTTATAATCAATCAATCATTCAAAGCTTCCCTATGCTCTTTTCTCATTCTGTTTTAGTTCCTCCCATATAAACCTAATTTCCCTTTGAAAAGATGGCACTGCCATAGATGAGTTTAGAGATGGGACTGAGTTTCTGATCTGGACACTCCCAAGAGGCAAGAAGTTAAGAGGTTTGAGGTCAGAATGGCATGGCAACCAGTCAGTGAATAATCATTTATCAAGAAAATAAAGTTGAATAAAAATATTTTAAAGGACAAATGTTTATTAAAACATAGTATATTAAGCACTGGAGATAAAAAGAAGAGGGAAAAGTGCTTACTGTATCTCAGGTATATTGCTGAGTGTTGTAGATACAAAGAAAGGCAAAAGATAATTGCCTTCAAGAGAGGCAATGCAAATGCAAATAACTCTTAATTCAAGATATATATATATATATAGATATATATATATATATATATACATATATATATATGTGTGTGTGTGTGTGTGTGTGTGTGTGTGTAATAAAGATCAACTAGGTAGTGGATAAAGTGCTGAGTCTAGAAAGACCTAAATTCAAATCTAGCTTACTAGTTCCATGATCTTGGGCAAATCATTTAACCCTGTTTGCCTAATGTCCTCATCTGTAACATGAGCTGGAGAATAAAATGGCAAAACACTTTAGTATCTTTGCCAAGAAAAATCTCAAATGGGATCATGAAGAGCTAGTGATGACTAAAATGACTTAACAATAACAAAAATATGTAATATTTATTTTTAATATCTCTATATAATGTCTATCTATATCTATCTGCCCATCTACCTGTCTATGGATATGTGTACAAGATCTCACTGGCAGTTACTTGGTTAGTTGGTTATTGCCCTTTGTTCTCGAAGAGGTCAACAATGATATCACTACATTAGAATATTGCAGTATAGGGGCGGCTAGGTGGCGCAGTGGACAAAGCACTGGCCCTGGAGTCAGGAGTATCTGGGTTCAAATTCGGTCTCAGACACTTAATAATTACCTAGCTGTGTGGCCTTGGGCAAGCCACTTAACCCCATTTGCCTTGCAAAAAAAAAAAAAAAAAAACCTGAAAAAAAAAGAATATTGCAGTATGTCCGACTATACCTGAGCAGACCAATATGAACTCGAAATGCTCTGCCACAGATTGGGCACAGACAGTGTGCTCATGTGATCACTTGAGGTGGATTCTTAAAACTTGTGTACCTCACATTTCTTTTGTGTTATTTCAATTCTGCTTTGCCTATCTAATAAGGGCACACCATTTCGGAGGGTCTGTGTCTATCCTGTTTAATAATCAGTTCTCAAATTCTTAAGAAAGACCTAGAGAAGGATCCTTGTATCACGTTTCCTGACCCCATTTGAGTGTTCGTGCTATGTGAGTTCTCCACTAAGCTCTTTTTGGCTAGGGTAAGTTTGGCATTCAAACAATGTTGCCAGCCCATTGAAGTTGCACTTTTAGTAGCAGAGTTTGGATGCTTGTCAGTTTAGTTTGAAAAAGACCTCAGGGTCTTGTATCTTCTCTTTCCAGGTGATCTTCAGAATCTTCCTAAGACAATTCAAATGGAAGCAATTCAGATTCCTGGCACTGGTAGACTGTCCGGGTTTCACAGGCATGATGCAATGAGGTCAGCACAATGACTCTGTAGTCAGTTTGGCAGTCAGTTCATACCTCTTCTAAGAGAACCAGGAAAGTTCTCCTTCAGAAGGTGGGATTTCAATTCAACCTTGAAGAAAGCCAGGAGGAGAATGGAGGAAGAGCCTTCCAGGTTTAGGAGAAACTCAGTGAAGAGGTATAGAGTTCTGAGATGGTATGTCATGGTATGTCATATGTGACAACCAGTAAGAAGTATAAGGAAGGAGAGAAGCAGAGGATTAAAAAAAAAGAGAGAGATGAAGTTAGACACAAGGAGTCTTACTCCCAGTGCAGAATACTAACATTTTCCATGAATTTTCATCTTTCCCCCCATGTTATAATAAGCTAATACAAATAAGGGCCAAAAGTCTCTTCCACATCATTAGATCACCTAATTCTCTGAAGGATCCAAGTCCATCAACATATTTTCTGAATCCTTATGGTAAAAGGTGTGCCTGAGAGAAGGGAAGGACTATATTTCCTAGGATGCCTGAGTTCAGAGCACAAAGATTAACTCTAATTCCTGAGAATTGTATTTCTATTAGGACAATTGGAAGGAGTTTACTTAGAAGGGGTATGGGTAAAAGACAATTATGATGTGATGATATTAAAAAAATGAAGACATGGGAAAAAATTATACTGAGAGAAGAACAGGGAGACAGAAGAGGGTAAATCACTTCACCTGAACAGGCACAAAGGACCTACTATATTAGAGGGAAAGAAGGGAGGGTCTGAGAATTGACTGAATCTTACTCTAAACAGACTGATTGAATCTTATTCTCAAAGAGGGAATAACATACACTCCCAATTGGGTTAAGAAATTTATTGTCCCCTATGATAAATAGGAGAAAGAAAGCGTAAGTAGGGAAGACAGATTGAAGGAAGTGCTGGTCAAAAGCAAAATACTTTTGAGGAGGGAAGGGGTGAAAGAAGAGAAAAAATTATAAAGGAGGAAAAATAGGATGAAGGGAAATATAGTTAGTATTCATAATTGTGAATGTAAAAAAGTGTGAACTGCACCATAAAATGTAAACACTTAGTAGAGTGGATTAAAAACCAAAATCCTACAATATGTTGTTTATAGAAAATACATTTGAAACAGAGAGATACAAACAGTGAAAAAGTAAAAAGCTGTAGCAGAATATTTATGCTTTGACTGAAGTAAAAAAGAAAAAGAAAAACTCCTGATCTCAGACAAAATAATAGCAAAAATAGACCAAATTAAAATAGATAAGGAAGGAAACTATATATTGCTAAAAGGCACCATAGATAATGAAATAATATCAACATAAAATATATTTGCACCAATTGGTATACCATCCAAGTTCTTAGAGGAGAGATTACATGAGTTACAGGAAGAAATAGACAGTGAAACTATATTACCTCCTCTCTCAAAATTAGGAAAATCTAACCACAGAAGAGACAAGAAAGAAGTGAAGGAGGTGAACAGAATCTTGGAAAAGTTAGAAATGATAGACCTCTGAAGAAAACTGAATGGAGATAGAAAGGAATATATTTTTCAGCAGTTTATAGCCTCCATACAAAAAACTAACTCATAATCAAATGCAGAAAGACAAAAATATTAAATACATCTTTCTTAGATCATGATATACAAATTCCATGTAATATAGGATCATAGAAAGATAGGCTAAAAATTAATTAGAAACTAAATACCTAATGTAAAGACTGAGTGGATCAAACAATGAATAATAGAAAACAATAAATAATTTCATTCAAGAGAATGACAATAATGAGATAACATGCCAAAACTATGGGATATACCCAAAACAGTTAGCAGAAGAAATTTTATATTTCTAAATGAATAAATGGATATTGAATTAAATGAAGAAAGAGATCGATGAATTGGGATGCAACTAAGAAAGCTAGAAAAAGAATAAACTGAAAATTCCCAATTAAATGCCAAATTTGAAAAACTGAAAAATTGAAGAAGAGATGAATAATATTGAAAGTAAGAAAACTATTGAATTAGTAAACAACATAAAATAAAAGTTAATTTTATGAAAAAAGTAACAAAATAGATATATCTTTGATTAATTTGATTTTAAAAATGAAGAAAACCAAATTAACCAGTATCAAAAATGAAAAGAATGAATTTACCACCAAATGAAGAGAAAATTAAAGCATTAATTCAGAGCTATTTTGTCCAGCTATGGGCTAATAAATCTGACATTCTAAGTAAAATGGATGAATATTTAACAGAAGAGGAAATAAAATAATTAAATAATTCTACTTCAGAAAAAGAAATCAATCAGTTCATCAATGAATTCTCTAAGAAAAAAATCTCCAGGGCAGATGGATTCACAAATGAATTGTACCAAACATTTAAAGAACAAATAATTGCAATAGTATGTAAACTTTTTGGAAAAAGAAAGGGTCCTACCAAATTCCCTTAATGACATAGATATGGTGTTGATATCTAGACCAGGAAGAGCCAGAATCAAGAAAGAAAATTATAGACCACTTTCCCCAATGAATATTGATGCAAAAATTTCAAATAAAATATTAGAGAAGAGATTACAGCAAGTTATCGCCAGAATAATATACTATAACCTGGTGGAATTTATACAGAAATGCAAGACTGGTTCAATATTAGGAAATCTATCAGCATAATTGACCATATCAATAACAATATAAAAGTCATATGATTATCTCAATAGATGCTGAAAAAACTTTTCTTTTTAGGTTTTTGTTTTTTTTTGTGTGTTTTTTTTGCTAGGTAATGGGGTTAAGTGGCTTGCCCAAAGGCCACACAGCTAGATAATTATTAAGTGTCTGAGGTCTGATTTGAATTCAGGTACTCCTGACTCCAGGGCCAGTGCTCTATCCACTACACCACCCTAGCCACCTCTTGAAAAAACTTTTGAAAAAATACAGCATCCATTCCTATTAAAAAGACTAGAGATCATAGGAATAAATGGCTTCTTCCTTAAAAATTATAAGCAGTCTCTTTCTAAAACCATCAGCAAACATCATATGCAATGAGGATAATTAAGCTAGAAACCTTCCCCATAAGATCATGGTGAAACACAATTTCTATCACCACCACTATTATTCCAATATGTATTAGAAATGCTAGCTTTAGCAATAAGAAAAGAAAAGGAAGCTAAAGGAATAAGAATAAGCAATAAAGAAACAAAACTAGCACTCTTTGCAGATGATATGATGGTATACTTAGAAAATCCTGGAGAACCCACTAAAAACTACATGAAGTAATTAATAATTTGTAACAAAGTTACAGAATATAAAATAAACCTACTTGAATCATCAGTATTTCTATACATTACCAACAAAGCCCAGCAGCAAGACATAGAAAGGAAAATTTCATCTAAAATAACTGTAGACAATATAAAATACCTACCAAGACAAACCCAGGTACTATATGAGTATAATTACAAAACACTTTTCACACAAATAAAGTCAAATATAAACAAAGGGAAAATATCAATTGCTTATGGATAGGTCAAGCTAATATAATAAAAATGATAATTTTACCTAAATTTATTTATTTATCCAATGTCATGCCAATCAAATTACCCAAAAATAATAACACAATTTATCTGGAAGAACAAAAGATCAAGAATATCAAGGAAATTAATGGAAAAAATGCAAAGCAAGGTGACCTACCTGTACCAGATCTAAAACTATATTATAAAGTAGCAGTTATCAAAATTATTTGGATATGACTAAGAAATAGAGTTGTGGATCAGTGGAACAGGTTATGGTCAGAAGACACAGTAGCATGTAACTATACCATTATATCTTTTGATAAACCCAAAGACTCCAGTTAGAAGGAGCATATGTACACAAGGCACAGGAGAGAGCTGAATTTGAAGGTATAATATATTGTAAAAATGTAAAAGAGTCAAGAAATAGCTTTTACAATGTATGGAAGTAGGGAAGGGGGGGATGAGGGAGCTTCATTCTCATTACTCACTATTTAACAACTGCTAGGGAAACTAGAAAATAGTATGGCAGAAAAATAGTAGGGCATTGACCAAATTTCATATCACATATAAAGATAAGTACATTTTTTGTCTTTATTTTTTATTTATTTACACATTACTTAAATATTCTTGTTGTAAGAGTAAACCTAATCCCCCTCCCCCCCACAAAAATATAAAACCTAATGAGAAATAAAGTGAAAGAAAGAGAAAAAAAATGTGCTTCAGTCTGTGTTCTTATACCATCAGCTCTGTCTCTGGGGTGGATTGCATTCTTTATCATAAGTTCATTGGAGAAGTTACTTCCATATTTTTCCACAGTTGCTGTTGCTGATTGTAATTCCCTCTATCCATTCCTCCCCACTAACATTTATTATATTTTCTCTCTCCTTTCACTCTGTCCCTCTTCAAAAGTGTGCTCAGCAGGACAGCTGAATGGTGCAGTGGACCTAGCACCACCCTGGGGCCAGGAGACCCCAAGCTTACATCCCACCCAGAGACCCAGCCCCTTGGATCCAGACAAGCCACCTAATCCCACTACCTTGCAAAAAGTAAATAAGAAAATATGTTATATCTAACTATCCTCTGCTATGATCTACCCTCTCCTTTGTCACCTACAGACCCCTCCTCTTTCCTGTCCCCTTTCTCTCCTTTTTCCTTCTAAATTTCTATACCCTATTGAGTATGTATGCTGTTTCCTCTCTCTAAGCCATTTCCAATGAGAATGAAGCGCCCTCATTCCCCCTTCCCCCTTCCATACATTGTAAAAGCTATTTCTTGACTCTTTTACATTTTTACAATATATTATACCTTCAAATTCAGCTCTCTCCTGTGCCTGGTGTACATATGCTCCTTCTAACTGCTTTAATAAATGAGAAGGTTCATATGAGTATTACCATTATCATCTTCCCATGAAAGAATATATGCAGTTCATAATCATTAAATCTGTTACTCTCTCTATGGTTAACCTGACTCCTGTACTTGAAGATCAAACTTTCTGTTCAGCTCTGGTCGTTTCAACCAATTTAAACATAAAGGGTAATACCATAAGTCAATTATAAGATCAAGGAATTGTTTAGCTGTCAGATCTATGGGAGAGAAGAATAAATTATGACCAAGTAGAGATAGAGAAATTTATGAAATGCAAAATGGATAATTTTTATTACATTAAATTAAAAAGGCTTTGCACAAACAAAACCAATAAGACTAAAATTAAAAGAAAAGCAGAAGACTAGGAAACAATTTTTATAGCCAGTGTTCCTGATGAAAAGTCTCATTTCTAAAATGCATAGAGAACTAAGTTAAATTGTTAAGAATACAAGTCATTCCCCAACTGATAAATGGTCAAAGGATATGAATATATATGGTCAAATGAAGAAATTAAAACCATAGTAATACAAAAAAATACCCTTAGTCACTATTAATTAGAGAAATGCAAATTAAAACAGTTCTGTGGTATCACCTCACATCTACCAGATTGGCTAAGTTGACAGGTAAGGGAAATGATTAGTGTTGGAGGGAATGTCCAAAAACCAGGACACTAATGTGAACTGATCCAACCATCCTGGAGAGTAATTTGGAACTATGCTCAAAGGGCAATAAAATTGTATACCTTTTGACCCAGCAATACCCCTACTAAGTCTGTATCTCAGAGAGATCACAAAAAAGAAGAGGCACATGTACAAAAATATTTATAGTAGTTCTTTTTATAGTGGCAGAGAACTAGAAATCGAGGGCATGACTATTAATTGGGGAATGACTGAACAAGTTGGATATATGAATATAATGGAATATTCTTACTCTATAAAAAATGATGAACTGGCAGAGTTCAGGAAAAACCTGGAAAGTCTTAATACTGTGTGAAGTGAGCAGAATCAAGAGAACATTGTACACAGTAACAAAAATATTGTTTGATGATCAACTGTGATAGACTTAAGCTCCTCTCAGTAATATATCAATCAAAGACAATTCTAGAAGACCTATGATAAAAAATGCCATCTATATCCAGAGAAATAACTATGGAATCTGAACGCAGATCAAAGCATACTATTTTCATTGAAAATTTTTTTTAATTTTTCTTTCTTTTGATTTTTTCCCTTTCTGTTCTGATTCTTCTTTTACCATGTGACTAATATGGGAATATATTTAACATGATTGTACATGCATAACCCTATATCAGATTACTTGCTATCCTGGTGTTGGGAGAGGAAAGATGATTGGGAGAAAACTTTACAAAATGAGTATTGGAAATTATCTTTACATGTAACTGGAAAAATTATTTTTTAAAAAAGAAGAAAAAAAAAAAGAAAGTACTGTCTATGGCCAGATAAAGAACTGATGGACTCTCAATGCAGATCAAAGTATACTTAGTTTATTCTTTTTATGTTTTTTATGTTTTTTTATCTGTTTCTTCTTTCACAAATGTTGACTAATATGGAATTAGTTTTACATGATAGCATATGTATAACTTATATCAAATTACTTACCACTTCAGGAAACGGGAAGGGGAGAGAGAGGGGAAAAAATTACAACTCAAAATTACAACTCAAAACCTTGTAAAAATGAATGCTAAAAATTGTCTTGATGTGTGCTTGGAAAAAAAAGATTTTATTCAAAAAAACAAAAAAAAAGAAAATGAAAGTTGCCTTTAAGTATTTGAAACACTGTCATGTGAAAGAGAAATTAGGGTGATTTTTTTTCTGTTTGGCCCCAAAGAGTAGAACTAGGTGCAACAAGTAAGCAGGCAAGCAATCTTTATTAAGCATCTATTATATTCTGAGTACTAAGAGTACTAAGAAAGAGGAAAATTAAAGTCCAACATAAGGAAAACCTTCCTAAAAATGATGGCCATTCAACAACTGACTGAACTGACAGGGGGTAGTGGAATTGCCCTCATTGTAGGTCTTCCAGAAAAGTCTGGATGATTATTTTTTGAGTATGTTAGAATAGGCATCCTTTTATGAGTTTAGGTGGGACCAGACTTAAATTCTGTGGTTCTGCAGCCTTTTTTTTTGTATGAACAGCAATTCAACTGTTTCAGAATTCATTGTTTAACTGATACAATGAGTCTCCCATTTCTGTGTTTCTGCATAGGCTGAATTCCACATCTGGAATCTACCTTCTCTTGATTTCTATCTTTCTTTCTTTCCTTCCTTCCTTCCTTCCTTCCTTCCTTCCTTCCTTCCTTCCTTCCTTCCTTCCTTCCTTCCTTCCTTCCTTTCTTCTTCTTTCTTTCTTTCTTTCTTTCTTTCTTTCTTTCTTTCTTTCTTTCTTTCTTTCTTTCTTTCTTTGAAGCTCATCTTAAGTCAACTTCTACATGAGGCCTTTCCTGATTTCCCCCCTTCAGCTTCCAATGCCTTTCCTTTTCCCCTTTAAGAGTCTTATATTTATTTTGCATACATCTACTATATAGTTATATAGTATATTCTAAAAGTCTTAGTGGGATTTGAAAATAGGTGAAACTTACACTAAAACTTTAGGAATACCTTGTAATATGTATAATTTGTTTCCACAATAGAATTTAACATCTTTGAGGACAGAGATACTCTTTTTTCTATTATTTCTTTCTTTTCATTGCTCTCTTCCTTTCCCTTTCTCTTTTTTCCTTCCTCTTTCTCTTTATTCCCCCCTTTCTCTCTCTCTTTCTCTTTTTTCTTGTTGCTATTAAGTGACACAAATATCTCAGGCCCTTCTGACTCCAGGTGCTCTATCCACTGGGTTACCTAACTGCCCCCCCCCTTTTTCCTTTCTTTCTTCCTCCCTTCTCTCTCCCTTTCTCTCTCTCTCTTTCTTTCTTTCTTTCTTTCTTTCTTTCTTTCTTTCTTTCTTTCTTTCTTTCTGGTTTTTGTTTCTCAAGCAACTGTTGCTGTTTCTGGGATATAGGAAGAGCTGGATAAAGATTTGTTTATTGATAAACTGTTACAACCTTTCATGGAATCAGGAGAAATCAGTTACTGGAGGAAGAAAAAATAATGGGCTACTACTATTAGCTAATCATTGCTATTAGACTAAGTAAGTGAATTGGATCATTCTAATGAATGATATTCATCTTTGCTCTATAGTTTGTGGCGAAAAATAAAAATGTTTTACTCTTTTCCTGCCCCTCTCCTCTATATAATTAAATTCAAACTTAAGAGAAGCTGGCAGATAGAAATAGGAAGTTAAGTGTTCTTAGTATGGTTTGTCATGCAGTTGAATGTATGCCACAAGTAAATATAGTTAGCCAAGTATTTATCAAGCACCTTACTACATGCCTGAGTATACAAAGAAAGACAAAAGATGATTCCTCTTCAAGGAGCTTATAATCCAATGGGAAGACCTATAGATAAATAAGTATATATAAGATGCATACAGAATATTAGAAGATAATTTTAAAAGTAAAGGACCTGAAATACAGGATCCAGGGAGGGCTTCCTATGGAATGTGGTATTTGAGCTAAATCTTGAAAGAAGTCTAGGATTCTAATTGAGAGGTGAATAAAGAGAACATTCCAGGCCTGGGGTCAAGTCAGTGCAAATGAATAGATTTGGATTAGCAGAACTGTTTTTTTCCCCTGTGTGTGTGACTTAGACAAGTCACTTGACCTCTCTAGGACTCAGTTTCATCTTTTATAAAAAATGAAAGGGTTGAATTAGATAATTTCTAAGGTTCCTTTTCACTCTAAATTTATGATTTTATATTTTTAAAAAATGTTACTAATCTCCCTTCCCCCATTTCCAGCATTGCTTTAGGAAAATATTCATAGGCAATCTTCAGATGGCTAGGTGATCACTTGCCAGATGTACAGCTGGTCAGTGTCTGAAGCAGGATATTTGTTCAGGTTTACATTGGATTAGAGGGCTAGTAAGGTCCTTCCAATCCTGAGATTCAATGATTTTCTGAGTCCTTAGAGTCAGGAGGGGTAAACGTTATTAGTACCACTTTGTGGATGTAATAAGTCTGTCACAAGTTTTGATTTCATCAGCTTGCTCAGCTAACTTATTAGCTACATGTGGAAGATGCTTGAGAAATGATGGTTTCTTGGAAAATTATAACGATGTACAGTATAAGCAAAGCACCTTTGAGGAAATGTAAAGCATGTGTAGGCATTCCATCACTAAGCATGCAGTAAAGGAAAGGCTCCCTGAATGATTTTTGGAAACATTAAAAAAGTCTTTTCACCTTCATTTACTTTATTCTTATCAGGGATTTTGGTTAATCTTTTGCTCATGTCATCCAGTGAAAGAAGAGGCCATAGGATCATATGCTCCTTAGAAACAGGCCTTTATCCTTGACCTTTTCATTTGTTTGTTTCTGTTCTAGACTCAGGGAATGGAGTTACTAACCTTGGTCAAGGGAATGAACTGTAGGAATATGAACTGAAATGATACCCTAAGGATTAAGGAGGGATTTTCAGAAGGACTTTCAGGACCCCAGCCAAGCAGAAAGAGTCACAGGTCACTGATGAGACACCTGGACTTGAGGGGTTGCTCTACCTGGATTTCAGCTCTCACCTGTGTAGCATGCATAGTAGTCATCACAGTAGATGCACCAGATGTGCTAAACCAGATTGAGACTAACAGACAGGCTTCAGATCCATCAGTGAGTAAAAGGAGGTGTCTCCTCCAAATATATGAAGACTTAACCCAGTAGAATGGGCAGATGAGAACAATTTGTTCCTATAGCCATAAAAGTAAATAAAGAAGATATTGTAGAATGCTTAGAGTTCAGTCAGACCTTGAAGATACCAAGGTTATCCACTTGAACCAGTTTCATTGCCAGTCATCTTGATTTTTTGTCTTGCCACTGATCTTCCATGACTCTGGAAGAGAGAGTAAGGCTGAGGACTTTGTTCAATTCTGCTTAAATTCAACTTGCTCATAAGTCAAGATATCACACCATGGTGTCATTGGTCCTCTTGGAAACTGAAGGACAAACAGCATCAACCTGGTCTTGAATTTGGTAGTATCAATGCTTTGTAAAAATAAAGCCAAGCTTAAAATCTACTTCCCAGAGACTCTATATGGTGTAGGAGAGATTAGGTCCTAGAAGCTGTTACACCCTTGTTGTATCTTTGAAGTAAATATTCCCATGTCAATATTAAGTAGTTAAATGTTTGCTAGTCACCGAAAAGTGTAAGGAGTACAGTTGGCAGAAACTTAAGCCAATGGAAGAGAAGAGAAACCCCCAACCCCTCAGGGTATCATGGAACCCTGGGGAAGAGATATAGTCAGCTTGTCCCTGAGTAAGGTCAGATCATATTCATTACACAAATGAAGAAGAAAAGATTCAGAGAAATTATGCCTGGATAACTAGTAAGTGTAGTGGAAAAGATGGGGGATTGGAATCAGGAAATCTGGATTTTAGAATTGGTTTACTTACTAACAAGCTATGTCTTGGGCTGGCCACTTTCCCTCTAATAGGGATTTTCCTTAAAGTCTCTTTCAGTTCTAAGGTTCTTATAAGTACCAAATAATAGAAGAGAACTTAGAGCTTTTTTATTCCAAACTTCTCGTTTTTTTTGTCTAGTAAACTGAGGCTATAGATGTCCCCAAGATTACACAAGAAATAAGTGACAAAATTCAAATCCACAATTCAAATCCACAATTTCTGAAATCAAATCCAACATTCTTTCTAATATACCATACTGCTTCTGAGTAGTTCATACAACACATACATTTTACAGTTGAGGAAACTGAGATAGGCAGAGCTGTGACAAGCAGAGCTAGTACTTGTTTGAAGATAGATTTGAACTCAGGACTTAATTTTTCTGGTTTTCTTCTCAGTAAGACTCCCCAGTTCTTAACTCCTGGTTCATCTAGCTGGCCAGAGAAGGAGTGATCTTTGAAGGCTAAAGTGGGCAGGGGATAGAGAAGATGGGTCTTGAAGGATGAATAGTAGAGAGTGTAGTAAATTGGGGGAAGAGGAGGGAAGGAAGGTATTTAAAGTCTGTGGAGCTGGTAAGGAAACCACAGGATGCATGCCTGGAAGGATGAACTCCTTTTTGACCTAGATCCCAGTTGGAACAAGATCAGATAGGTAAAGGGCTATTTGCTTGTATATTTTGCCCTGATTAAAAGGCCAAAGGAAATAGGTTCTTGCCCGAGTTCCTCCTTAATCCTAGAATGTGGGTTCTGTCTTCTGGGTCTGTCTCTGCTAGCCTCCCAAAGGGGTTAGGAAAGTCTTGAGTACCTTTAATTATAGGTGGGGTCTTCAATAGGACTACAGAACAACTGGAGCCTAGAGAGAATCTGGGGTCCTAGGAGGAGTTAGTTCATTGTACATGAGTAAGAAATTATAACTGATACAGTAATAATCAGAACCCACCTCCTACCCCCCAGCTTATTCCAACCCCAGGCAAAAGAGCTATAAAGCCTGAAATAGCTATTACCTGGGCCTCAGAGATGAGTTGAGGATAAGGATCTAATGAGCTGTAATTACTGATGTTCCCTATAGCCTAAACCACATCTTGAAACTGGGGTAGAGCTGAGGATGCTGTTGGTTAGACACCTGGCAGACTGGTGGCCCTGCCCACCCTCCAGGGCCCTCCATTGCCAGTTGGACTTAGGTAGGAGGTTAACAGTCCAGGATGGGTGTGGCAAGACCAGGATATAATGCTCAGGCTCAGAATTCTGTAGCCACATTTTGCATAGCCATGTTCCTCCTGTTCATTACTCTTACCTTCTGCTCATATGTCTGTAGCCTTTCTCAAGGCTGCATGTAGAGCAGCAGAGGTTGGCCCTTGGCAATAGAGGAGAAAGCAACTGTCAGGGAAGTAGGGCAAGGAAACATTTGGTGTTTGATCTGGCATCTCTTCAAGATCTGGAAGCTCTAGTCCTTGGACTGGTCAGACTAGGAAACCATCTCTCAAGATAGCCTTGAACCAAGTACATACAGTTCCTGAACTCCAATCACAAGGCATGTGATATAGCTTCTCATATAGTCTACATTTCCCTGCCAGAGATACCTTTCTTACCAACAGATTCTGCCCTGTTCCTATTAGATAATCATAGTAACTGTAAAAGGCAATAAGAGAAGGATGATCGCTTCCCATTTTATAGATGGGAGACTGATTTTTGGAAGCAACATCCTCATCCTAGCTATCAATTAATCTTTTTCTACCTTCCTAAAAAAGATAGAATGTGTTTCCCCCAGTATTGTAGGAGAGCCAGGCCCAAGAGTCAGTTCTCCAGGGTTAAAGCCCTCTCCCCTCAGTCTCCCTTAGTCACCTGCTCCATCTCTAATAAAAGCCAGTAGACTTCATTTGTGCTTCAAATACCATTCAAACACTGGCACTAAGATACCCTGAGAGTCAGGGGACCTAGGCATCTGAGGATATGATGGGCAGGTTGGGTCATGCCAAATGCCCTTCTGAAAGTCTCACTGCTTAGCATGTGGGAGGCATGGCCAGACTGGTTGAACAAGGTATTGGGAATAGAAGGCTAGATACTTGTGATGCCCCCCCACCCTGGAGTCAGGGAATGACAATGGAAGGGGCTGGTCTTGTTTCCAAGAAATAACTTTGTCTGCATGTAAAACCAAGGACTAACTTCTTTCTTCTAGTAACAGGTAGATACTAGAACAGAATCAATCAAAAAAGGCTTTCTGGAGGGGGAAAACAAACCTTTCAATCACATGTGCATGGATGAGAATTGAAACTGAGGGGAACAGCAATAGAAAATATGTAAAGAATAAGTATGGAGACAGGGCAATGAGAGAGAAAATAATACTAATAATGATAAGAGTACTTTAACATGCAAAAATGATCCCTATTTGTGTATATATATATATATACAGCAATATTTATATGCATATTATATATAGTATGTATATTTGTGAGTATATGCATAATTTGATCCTCACAATAACCTGTAAGAATTAAATTATAAATGTGAAGTAGGTGTTTTATTATTATCCCTATTTTATATATGAGGATCTAAGGCTTTACAAGGCTATGATTTTCCATAGAATTTAAACCCAGATCTTCCTGACTCATAAAGAAAAAAATATATAATTTTTTTTAAAAAATCTACCCAATCCCAGACTAAGTAAGACTATTCTAATTCCTAACTAAATTCCCTTGAGGATTACTATAGCTATTATTCTCTCCAGGTTGGGAACCCATGTGTTGATCTCTTAGTACTTCACAGAATAAGATTTTCTCTTGGAAGTCAAGTCAATTTTAGGATTTCTCTGCATGGGCTATCTATCCAGATCTGCTTCAGTGGTCTACTTTTCCAATCCAATCATTCTCAGTCAAGCAGGAAACTTTATAGAATCATAGATTTCAAGCTGGAAGGGACTTTTGGTATTGTTGTTCGTTCTCTCTTCTAGAAGAGACCAATGACATCATGAGGATGATGTCTTGATTTGCTTGTGAATTGGATATGAGTGGGGCAGAACTGTGCTAAGTCATCAGCTTCACTTTCTCCTCCAGAGTCACTGAAGTCCAGTGGTAAGACAAAAGTCAAGACTGATGATGGGCCAAGATGCAATGGATGACCTTGGCCTTTCTAAATTAAGGTATTTCCCAAACCTTAGATTCTTATCTTTCCTAGTCAGGGGATATTTGAAGATCATCAAGTCCAATCCTCCTAATTTTACAGTTGAGGAATCTGTAACTGGCTTTTGTTATTTCCTTATATGTCTTACTAGAAATTTTACCAAGCTCCCTAACTTCTCTTTCCCTAGCTCAAAGAACAAATAAGGAAATATAGCCAATAGAGGCAGAGGTCCTTACACAGAAGCCACCTCAAAGATACCCAAAGTGATCCTTCTTCCTTTAGAATCACATTAGACTTGAGTTGGAATGATAAAAAAGAAAAATCATTCTGTTCATTGCCCATGGCCTTCTGCTGTTTCTGTCTACCTTGACCCGATCTCCTGAGAATTGTGCATTAAATCTTAGAATCATGAATTTCAGTACCAGAAGGGATACTGAAAAGTATCATGGCCAGCTTCCTTATTCTACAGGTACATAATTTTAGCATCATCCTTGACCCTTGACTCTTCCCCACTCCACAGAACCAATCAGATGCCAAATCTTACTTCTATCTTTATATTATCTGTCAGATCCATTCCCTTCTCTTTAGTCATGTAGATTTGAAGGAAGGTGAGTCTAGTCTAAGCCTATATGTCCTCTTACCTAGTCAACTATTGCAATAACCACCTAAGAGTTCTCCTTGCTTCAAGCCTCTCCTTTCTCTAATTCATCCTACTCCCAGCTATTTTCCTAAAGTACAGGTCTGACAATGTCACTTCCCTATTTATTTCTCTGATGACTCTCTAATAATCCTCTGACAATCATCTCATCTCCTCATGTCTGGATTAGAGAAATAGGCTGCTGGTTGTTCTGTCTGCCTCAAGTCTCTCTCCATCCAATTCATCTTCCTCTTCAAATCAACCTTCCTAAAATATAGGTCTGATCATGTCATAAACTCCAATAGCTCCCTATTATCTCCCAGGATCAAATATAATATATTGCTAGTTTTTCATAAACTGTCTTCTTCCTACCTTTACATTCTTCTTACACTTTACTGCCCTTTCATGTATTCTAGAATACATTGACCTTGATCTCCTTTCTGTTCCTCTCACTCAGTGACTGAGGAAATGATGCAAAGATGAAATGACTGAGAAAAACAAAGGTACTAGCTTCCAAGCATTACATGTTTATTATGTTAATTATTATTAATCAGTACATATCAATTGCCCAACAAACCCAGACCAATCTCTTTCCTCAAACTTTTAGACATTAAATACAATCAATCAAATTACACCAGTTAATCAAAAGGAAACCCAACAAGGATTAAGCATTAGGTAATCTGATTTCTAATTGAAGGAAAGATGTCTATTTCCAAGTTGGGAGGGGGAGAACAAACAAGAACAGTTCTCTGAAATCAGAAATTTAAAAAAAAGTCCCACTCTCCCCAAGTGTCTGTGAACAATCAAAGCAACAAGGAAACGATAACTGATTGAACAGCATGCAGCAAGTTTCAGAAAAGACATATGGATTGCTTGATATGTACAAATGGGAGAAAACTTTGTGTCAATCTTTGTATCTGACTGGGTGTCTGGTCAGCATAACCTAGATCTAAGAGTCTCTAAGCAACAGGTAGAGGTGGTCCAGCTTTCCAGTCACGGAGAGTTAGGTTCAAACAATGCAACAAGGTTCTCTTACAGTTCCCACAATTGAATAAAGTTTTCTCACAGGACAGAAATTGGATTAGATTCATAACTGGATAGAAAGGGAACTGAGTTAGCTCCAGAATTGAGTCCCTAAGATATAGTAAGTGTGAGTCATTCA
Source organism: Macrotis lagotis (assembly GCF_037893015.1). Classification (NCBI taxonomy): domain Eukaryota; kingdom Metazoa; phylum Chordata; class Mammalia; order Peramelemorphia; family Peramelidae; genus Macrotis; species Macrotis lagotis. The sequence continues at coordinate 13,147,974 of NC_133665.1, read as the reverse complement.
ATTCCCACTATCACTTTCAACTCCAATGGAGTGTATGTTTACTGGCAGTCCCCAAGTCTCCTTTCTGTTTCCTGATTCTCCTTCCTACAAGTCTCAGTTTCAATTCCACCCTCTGCAATTCTGTTCTCCCTTAAAACCAGAATCTTCCCTATAAGAATACTCTCAATTTGTCATTTGCATATACCAAGGCTTGTACTCAGTTGTTTGTTTGTTGTCTGTCAGACTGTAAATTCTGATTTAGGGGCAGGAAGTGAGTTTTTTGTTTTGTTTTTGCTTTTCTTTATATTTCCAGAGAGCTTGAAATGTTAGTTGACTGACTTTACAATCTGACCCCAATCTCTCTTTCCCATTCCCCCTTCCCAAATTCTACAGACCTCTCTTACCACTCATCTCCAAGCCTTTGTACTGACTGTCTCCATGCACAAAATGCATGCACTTCTTCCTCTTATAATCACTTGTTTTATTAAGAAATCAACTCAAGCATATCTTCTATATGAAATCTTTCCTGATTGTTCCAGCTACTAGAATCCTTCCCCAACAATTAACTTGTATTTAAATTTATTCACACACACACACACACACACACACACACACACACTGACATAGGACTTGACACATAGGCAATTTTATTGATTGACTAGAAATGTTCAATGATAAACTATGTGACCAAGGTCAAATCTCTAGAAAGTAGGATCCCGAATTTAGAACTGTCAGTGATTGTAGAGATCATTATCTGGTTCAGTCTCTTAATTTCACAAACAAGGAACTGAGGTTTCCCAGAGACATTAAGTCATTTTTCCAATCATATTATTTCTAATTTTCTGAAGCAGCATTCAAACTCCCATGTAACCTATTTTAACATTACCTCTCTGACATTTTTTTTTTGTCGAGGTAATGGAATTAAGTGGTTTGCCCAAGGTCACAGATCTAAGTATTTAGTGCCTGAGGTCACATTTGAACTCAGTCCTCCTGACTCCCAGGGTCGATTCTCAATCTACTGTTCCACATAGCTATCCATCAACATTGTCTCTTAATAGTAAAATACAATTTCCCATTTGCTATACAGTATTCTACTAGAAAAGCTAGATGGCAAAGTCGATAGAGTTCCAGACCTGGAGTCAGGAAGCCATATCTTCCTAAGATCAATTGTAGTCTCAGAAACTTACTTAACTCTGTGACCCTGGGCAAGTCTGTTTGCCTCAGTTTCTTCATCTGTAAAATGAACTGGAGAAGGAAATGGCAAAGCACTCCAGTATCTTTCCAAGAAAACTCTAAGTGGGATCATGAAGAGTAAGACACAACTGAAAAACAACTGAACTACTTCTACTCTCCTTTTGACACTGGATGTTCTCTCTCCAGCAAATAAAATTCTCTTCCTTTAGAAACTCAAATAATTGTCACCTTGCAAAGTGATCTGATAATGAATATAATTACAGTGTTAAAGACTGGTAATATATAAATATGTAATATGGCACCTTTCACCTTTTAAAAAGATACTTCCTTAAACACTCAAAGGCAAAGATTCTCGAATGTTTTAATTTCAGGCACCACCACAGACACTGGGGGGTGGTGGTGAAATATTTTTGACCAGAGGGAATATTACAAAAATCTTTAAATCCTACCTTTTAGGCAACATTTCGAGGATGTCCTAGGTTTCCCAGATACAAACCCTGTTTTCCCACTCCAATTAAATGATAGCAGAACATTCTTCACATCCCAACTAGTCATCTACAAGGAAACTGAGTCCTACCTGGAAACCTGGCCATCTATCTGCCTTGTCACTTTTCTCATTCTCACTATCTTAGTTGAGACTTCTAGAGACCATGTCTCCTCTCCTTCTGGAATTTGATTAACTTAGTTTTGGAACATTTATCCCAAGTGTGAACTGTCTTGATTGGTGAATGAGTGAGTGCAAATTCACCTCAAACTAGCCCCATATCAGCTTGGTGGTCCATCAAGTCATATAATCTTGTCATCTGGCCTGCTGTTGTTGTGAGCATATGGCCCCTACCCCCCCTTTACCTTTTCTGGGTACAGTTTTCAAATGAATACTGCCATTGCTACTGGAAAGGACATGTGATAATTGTTTGCTCTATGACTCTACTCCCAATGCCTATGTCTCCCCAGACCAAAGTTCTCTTTTCTGGCCAGAAAGGGTAGATGGAAGGTAATCTTAGAAGATATGCACTAATATTAAGGGGACCAGGAAAGGCTTCTTGTAGAAAGCAGAATTTTAGATGAATTCCTAACAGAAGCCAGGCAAGAAACCAGGAAGCAGACATGAGAAGGAAAAGCTTTCAGGCATGGGGAATAGCCAGTGAAAACACACACCTAAGTGACTGAGATTATAGTGTTGTCCTTGACAGTGATGGGAAAGTTAGGAGGAGGGGAAGGTTTTTGGGGAAAGATAATGAGCTTAAGATAGTCATGGGATAATCAGTTTGAGATGTCTTAATAGGAATTGAAGATTTGAGACTGGAGGTCAGAAAAGAGGTTACAGTTGAATAAGTGGGTCTGAGAATTATCATTATAGAGATAATAATTGAATCCATGGAAGCTGATGAGATCACCAGGTGATATAGAAAAGAAGGAGACACTCACAGCAGAGGGAGACTTAGTTCCACAAGGGAGATTGAGGAGCAGTCAGACAGGTAAGAGAAGAACCAGGGCAGAGCAGTGTCATAAGACACTAGAAAGCAGAAAATATCAAGGAGAGGGTGATTGATAGTGTCAAAGGCTACAAAGAAGTCAAGAAGATTGAGAATTGAGAAAAGGATATTCAGTTTGCCAATCAAGACATTACCCATGATATCACTGTCTCTTAGAAAATCATTGTTAACTTTAGAGGACAATGAGATTGGAAGCTCTATTGTGAGATTTAAGAGAGTGAAAGGAAAGAAACTAAAGGTAATATTTTAGACAGCTCTCTCTCTCTCTCTCTCTCTCTCTCTCTCTCTCTCTCTCTCTCTCTCTCTCTCCCCACCATGGATAAATTACATCAGTTCATATAACTCTTCCTATGTTTTTCTGAATTTCTCATAGTCATTATTTCTTTTTTTTTAGGTTTTTTTTGCAAGGGAATAGGGTTAAATGACTTGCCCAAGGCCACATAGCTGGGTAATTATTAAGTGTCTGAGGTTGGATTTGAACTCAGGTACTCCTGACTCCAGGGCTGTTGCTCTATCCACTATGCCACCTAGCTACCCCCATCATTATTTCTTAATTGCACAATAGAGTTTAATTACAATTATAAGCCATAATTTGGCCAACTATTTCTTAATTGATGGAATCCTACTTTATTTTAGTTCTTTTCTACTGAAATATGTCTTGCTATGGATATTTTTGTCTTTATTAGCTTTTTCTGTTTTTGCACTATTTGGGGTAATTGCCAAATAGAAGGATCCTAGCTAAAGAGGTAGGAACAATTTAATGACCCTTTTCATATAATTCCAAAATTTTTTTCAGAACCATTGAAATTCATTCTTAGCTCTAGCAACAGTGTATTCAATTGACTCTCTTCCTATAAATTCTAACTTAAAGAATTTCCATGTATTGTCATCTTTACCAATATACAGGGTGCCCTATAGTATTTCTGCTAGAGGATTGCAGAAGGGTGGAAAGAAAGTTGAGAGATAGACTTTCTGAGTGGTTTCTCTGGAGTCTAAGTTTCTGGTTTTCTGAAGTGCTTGGATTGTTTCTTATTTCACCAGCTTCCCAAAATTCATTTCCAGGCTCTGATTCTAGCCTGGCCTTCCTGGCTGTTCCTCCCTGTCTGAGGAGATCTTTGGAGGGCTATGTTGAATAAAATTAAGTTGGATCATTTGATTATTCTGAAAGTCCTAATGGATCCCTGCTATACCATTAGGAGGCAGTTGGTTGGAATGGTAGTTAATATCAGTTTGAGGGTTTGCCCAATTAGAATGAATTTTCAGAAAATAAGTTGTCTACTTCTGTCCTACTCAGACTCTACTTCTTAGCCATAAACTATCCTTCCCACCCCAATCCCTTTTAGGAGCATGGACTTGGAAGAGAAAATTTCCTACCAGACCCAAGTTGCCATCTTTTGCTCCACCTTGGTTCTCATAGGCCTATTTCCCAGATACAGAAACTCATGGCTAACAAAACTTTTGGTAACTCCTTAGCTCAGATATCACTTGTATAAACTTCAATAAAATAGATAAGCCTTTGATTAATATGAATTACCAGAGAGAATAAAATCAAATCACTAGTATTAAAAATGAAAGGGTGACTATACCACTAATGAAGATGAAATAAAAATAACTAAAAACAGTTGTTTTGCCCAATTACATGCCAATAATTTTAACAATTTAAGTGAAATGAAAGAACATTTATAAAAATGTAAGCTGTCTAGATTAGAAGAAGAGAAACAGAGTATCTAAATAAACCTATTTAACACTAGGACTACATGGATTTACAAGTAATTTCTATCAAACCTTTTTTTCCTAAATTAAAGGGAATAGTCCTTGGTCTTTGTTCAAATTCCACAATTATTTCTCTGGATACGGATGGTATTCTCCATTGCAGATAGCCCCAAATTGTGCCTGATTGTTAGACTGATAGAATGAGCAAGTCCATTGAGGTTGATCATTGCCCCCACGTTGCTGTTAGGGTGTACAATGTTTTTCTGGTTCTACTTGCCTCACTCAGCATCAGTTCATGCAAATCCCTCCAAACTTCCCTGAATTTCCATCCCTCCTGGTTTCTAATAGAACAATAATGTTCCATGACATACATATACCACAGTTTGCTAAGCCATTCCCTAGTTGAAGGACATTTACTCAATTTCCAATTCTTTGCCACCTCAAATAGGGCTGCTATGAATATTTTTGTAAAAGTGACTTTTTTGCCCTTTTTCATCATGTCTTCAGGGTATAGACCCAGTAATGATATTGCTGGATCAAAGGATATGCACATTTTTGTTGCCCTTTGGGCATAGTTCCAAATTTCTCTCCAGAAAGGTTGGATGAGCTCACAGCTCCACCAACAATGTAATAGTTTCCCAGATTTACCACAACCCTTCCAACAATAATCATTATCCTTTCTGGTCATATTGACCAGTCTGAGAGGTGTGAGGTGGTACCTCAGAGATACTTTAATTTGCATTTATCTAATAAGGAATGATTTAGAGAAATTTTTCATAAGACTATGGATTGCTTTGATCTCCTCATCTGTAAATTACCTTTACATATCCTTTGACCATTTGTCATTTTGGGGAATGGCTTTTTTTAAAAAAAATTGACTCAGTTCTCTGTATATTTTAGAAATGAGTCCTTTGTCAGAAATGTTAGTTGTAAAGATTGTTGCCCAGTTTACTACATTTCTTTTGAACTTAGTTACAGTGGTTTTGTCTGTGTTAAAGCTTTTTAATTTAATGTAATCAAAATCATCTGGTTTCTTTTTAGTGATGTTCTCCATCTCTTCCTTAGTCATCAATTGATTCCCTTTCCATAGATCTAACAGGTAAACTAGTCCTTGATTTTCTAGTTTGCTTATAATATTGTTTTTTATGTCTAAATCCTGTGTCCATTTTGATGTTTTCTTAACATAGGGTGTGAGGCGTTCATCTAATCTAATTTTCTTCCATACTAGCTTCCAATATTCCCAGTCGTTTTTATCAAAGAGAGAGTTTTTTATCTCAATAGCTGGACTCTTTGGGTTTATCAAGCAGCAGATTACTATAATCATCTCCTGTTATTTTACCTAGTCTATTCCACTGGTCCACCACCCTATTTCTTAGCAAATACCAGACAGTTTTGATGACTGATGCTTTATAATATAATTTTAGATCAGGTAGGGCTAAGCCACCTTCTTTTGCACTTTTTTTCATTAAATCCCTGGAAATTCTTGACTTTTTATTTCTCTATATGAATTTACTTACAACCTTTTCTAACTCATTAAACTAATTTTTTGGAATTTTGATTGATATGGCACTAAACAGGTAGTTGAGTTTTGGTAGAATTTTATTATATTAGCTCAACCTGTCCATGGATAGTTGATATTTGCCCAGTTATTTAAATAGTATGCTTTGATCTACTTTCAGATGCCATACTTCTTTCTCTGGATGTGGATTACAAGTCTTTTAGAATTATTTCTGATCATCATATTGATGAGAAGAGCTAAGCTTATCATAGTTGATCATCACACACTATTGCTATTGCTGTCTATAGTGTTCTGATTCTGCTCACTTCACTCAGCATCAGTTCATGTAAGTCTTTCCAGGTTTTTCTGAAACCTGCCTGTTTTTCATTTCTTAAAGCATAATTGGGCAACCCCTCAATTTCTAATTCATTGCCACCACAAAAAGAGCTGCTATAAATATTTTTGCACATGTCCTTTCCCTTTTTAAATGATCTGTTTGGGATATCAACATGATAGTGGTATAGTTGGCCCAGTTTTATAGTCCTTTGGACATAGTTCCAAACTCCTCTTTGCGATACTGAATGGGATTGATATCAGGAATTTGGGGATGTTAAACATAATTGATTATATCAAGAAAAACTAACAAAAAATATCATAATCAATAGATGTAGAAAAATAATTCAGCATCTTCTGCAAATACTTGTGAACTCAAAGTCTTGACAAACAAGTTTTTTAAGAGTAAAATGGTAAGGGTGCTAGATTTGTAATTACAGGCCTAGGATAAAACCCTAGTTTTGTCATTTCCTGCTTATGTGACCTTAGGCAAGACACCTAACCTGTGAGATTCAGTTTTCATGTGTAAAACAAAATGATGGGAGTAGATGATCTTATCTCCCCTCTTAGTCCCCTACCTTTTTGCTTATATAAATATCAGGAGATGAGACTGTATAGTTAAATGGTCAGAGCCTCTATAGATCTCATCTCTGATTAGACTTAAAAGTGTTAGTTTTTTACAGTCAGTTGTACCAGTCAATCCTAACCTTTCTCCTGACCTCCAGTCTCAAATCTCCAACTACCTACTGGTTATCTCAAACTCAGTGTTCCACAGATATCTTAAATTCAATATGTCCAAAATTAACCTCATTATCTTACCCCCCCCCCCAAAAAAAAAACTTCTCCTCTTCCTAATTGACTGAAGAAACATTTATTAAAGCATGTACTATGTGCTGGGGCAGCTAGGTGTCACACCTCTAGTCAGAAAGATCTGAGTAAAAATATAGCCTTGGATACTTAATAGCTATGTGACTCCAGGTAAATCATTTAATTCCTTTTGCCTCAGTTTCTTCATCTGTAAAATTAACTGGAAAAGGAAATGGCAAAACACTCCAGGATCTTTGCCAAGAAAATCCTGAAAGGGGTCTTAAAGTGTCAGATGTGACTGAAAGTATTGAACATGTGCCAGACATTGCTAAACACTGAGGATATAGAACTTGCTTTCTAGTTCAACATCAAGCAGAAGTTTCAAAGTATCTTAAACAAGTGAAACACTCAGACACCTATTGCCCCATCTACCCTATTCTCAGTTTCTGCTTTCCCTCCAGGCACTCTTCTCAATTTCCCCTTCTCCCTGATCTTGTTCCTTGTTCAGTGTTTATCCTTCATGCTCTAAGAGGACTATGATACCCGGAAGGTGATGTCATGACTTGCAAGTGAATTGGAATTGAATGAGGGAGGACTATGCAAAGTCATCAGCCTCATTGAGTCCAATGGCAAGATAATGATTAGAATGACTAGAAATGGTCCCAAATGCAGAGTGGGGGGAAAGGGGGAGGGAAACCTTAGCCTTTTTAAGCTGTAGAGGACTCTTTAATTATCCAATGCCCAATCAGTGATTAAGACTGGAAGTGAGGAAGATATTGAAAACTACCTTTACTGTAACTGGAAAAAATAAAATAAAATAATATTAAAAAAACAAAAAAGAAATGAGGCTGAGAATGACCTCTTTAACCTGGTGAAAAAAATCAATCTGGTAAACCCTCAAGATTTCTTATCAAAACAAAAACAGTTGTCATTTACATTCACTCTGAGCCTTCATAGCCCAAATGAGGCTTGGACTAGGACCTATTGTTGGCCACTCAATGAGAGCAACAGTGATTTGGTTTTAAGGCATGGAGATTATTTAATCTCTTTAGGACTCAGTTTTCATATCTATAAAATGAAGAGATTATGCTAGATGGCCTGTGAAGTCTTTTTTATTTCAAAATCTATGATCATAATTGGCTCATGGATGCTAGTCCATCTCTGTTCTCAATCTGCCTTTCCTCACTCCTGATGATCCTCAAAGGTAGCACTGGGGTCAGACATGTTTCAGAAGCACAATAAAGGAGCCCTAAGAAGTCCCTCCCACTGGGACATAATTGCCCATTTGGCCTCCTGCCTGAGTTCTAATACACCATGCTCATGTGATTTATGAGAGGACAATACCACTACTATTAATAATAATAGCTTACATATACAGTCCCTTGAGGTTTACAAAGTGCTTTACATACATTATCTCATTTGATCATCAAAATAATACTTCAAGGGTAAGTGCTGAAATTATTATGCCCATTTTGCAGATAAGGAAACTGAGGCTCAGAAAGTTAAATGGTGTGTGCAAGATCCCTCAGCTAGTAAGCAGCAGAGCCTTTATTTGAGCTCAGATGTTCTAGCTACCAATCTTGTACAGTTATCCCTTCCATATCAAGGGAATTAAGGGTACAGTGCCCTCCCTTGACCTGGAAAATGTGAAAACAAATTGACTTTCCCTTCCTATCAAAGAAGAAATCTGAGTTGTTTCTCTTTCTTTTATGGGTTTCTTATAGTATTAAAAGATAAAATATATTGATGTTATAATATTACACATCTATTTTAAGCATTTCTGAGTTTCTAAACTTTTTTTCATTTGAGAGTCTTTGTATCATCTTGTGGTGTCAGTTTCTACCAAACACCCCTCAAAATTCCCAATTAATTTCTTATGCCAGCCCACAATATATTGAAACCACAATGGGGAAAATAATGATGTGGAAGAGATAACTGTGGTCTTTCTACTACCTACCAGAATGTATTTGTTTGAAACTCCTTTCTTTCCCAATGTCTAAGCTGACATAAAATCTTGGGTTTTTTTCCTTAATAATGCTTCAACTTATCCTTGTATATATATATATATATACATATATATATATATATATATATATATATATATATATATGTGTGTGTGTGTGTGTGTGTGTGTGTGTGTGTGTGTGTGTGTCTGTGTGCATGTATATATATATACACACATATATATGTATATATTTTTCTTGTACATAGTTCTTCACATGTTGTCTCCCCCATTAGACTGTAAGCTTCTTGAGAGTAGGGATTGTTTTGCCTTTCTTAGTATTCTCTGGCACTTAGCACAGAAACCTGATACATAGAGGATGGTTAATAAAAGCTTGTTGATTTGTTGACTTTGGAATGTCTCCTATTGATCCTTCCTCTTCATTCCCATTGCTATAACCATAATTCAAGTTCAGAGATGGGGTTTGAATAGACTCTTTCCTGTTGAGACTGACTTGATGTGAACTTCAACACCCTGCCTCCCTAATACTAATCTACCACTAATCTTTGATCAGTGATAGGGACACAATCCAAGGGAGATGGGTTGAACAGTTCCAGTGTTATTAACAGACCATCATCAATCAATGCTGAAGTCAATCTGAACCTAGCTAAAGTTCCAACTGAAGAAGAGGTTTTTGAATGCCAATAGTCTCCTTTCAAGAGGCAGAGCACCTGGTGCTGACTCTATTCCAGATGAGATCTACAAGGTAAAGGATCCATTGCTCATACAAAAGCTGACTAAAATTATATGGTATGAGAATATTATCCCCAGGAGTTCAAGGATGTCTCCATTGTCCATCTCTATAAAGGCAAAGTGAATAGTGTCCTGTGACAACCACAAAGGTGTTTCTCAGTCATTGCTGGTAAGATTATTGCCGGAATCCTCTTCCATAGGCTGATCCTTCACCTGAAAGATGATCACCTCCCTGAGAGCCAATGTGACCTTCAGAAAAGGTTGAGGAATAGTCAATATAGTGTTTACTGCCCAACAACTCCAGAGAAAATGCCAGAGCCAGAACAGAAACCTGTATACAATGGATCTGACCAAGGCCTTTATTTCTATCATGCAGTATGTGAGGGCTTATGAAAAATTATGTCAAAATTTGGTTGCCCAGGGGCATTTAGGTGACCCAGTGGACAGAGCACTGGCCTGCAGTCAGGAGGACCTGAGTCCAAATGTGACTTTAGACACATAATACTTACTTATCTGTGGGAACTTGGGTAACCCCATTGCCTTGCAAAAAAAATGGTTGCCTGGAGAAATTCATCAGTATTATACGTTAATTTCATGACAGCATGCTTGCCAAGGTGAATGATGTTCTCTTTATTGCCTGGTCATCAATGGAATAAAAGGCTGCATCTTTGCTCCCATCTGTTGTAAGCAGGATATTTTCAATCAAGTTATCAAACTTCTTCACTGAGGATAAAGACAGTATCATGGTCAGTACCACACTGATGGTAAATTCTTCAACTTGAAAAGGCTATAAGCCTATAAGACTAAAGTAGAGGGAGTGTTGGTGCATGGTCTTTTTTTTTTTTTGCAGATAATTGTGCACTGATTCTTTGTTGCTTCTGCTAATTTTGTCCAAACAATTAACACCAGAAAAATACAGGTACTCTATCATCTGGCACCACACCATTCATTTGTGGAAACATCAGTTACAGCAAAGGAGAAGTTTTGAACACTGTGAATAAACCTTGGCAGTATACTTTCCAGAGATATACACATTGAAAATGAGGTTGATGCATGCATTTCCAGAGCTAGTTCAGTGTTTGGTAGGCTCAGAAAGAAAGTGTGGAAGAGAAGAGGTATTAGACTGACTACCCAACTGAAGGTCTACAGAGAAAGATTCTGAAGATCAGAATAAGATACTGGTCATAGAGGTCCTTTCTCAAGCTAAACTGCCAAGCATTCAATTGCTACAGAGAGTACAACTCTGATGGACTGACCACATTGTTCAAATGACAAACATAGGCATATCAAAAAAGACTATTTTATGGAGAACTCACACAGGGCTAGCTCTCACAAGGGAGTCAGAAAAAGTGATATAAGGACACTCTGAAGATCTCTCTTAAGAACTTTGGGATTGATTGTGCAGTATGGCAGTGACAGGCACAGGATCACCCAATATGGTATGCCCTTATCAGAGAAGGTACTGCACTGTATGAGGAAGGCAGAATTGAAACAACTCAAAGAAAATGTGACATGTGCAGGTTTAAAGAGCTCACTCCAGAGACATGTACTATTTGTGCCTGACCTGTGGTAGAACATTCCAAGTTACTATTGGTCTAATTAGTCATGTTGGACACACTGTAACTTACTTGTAGTTTTGGACCTCTTTGTTATCAAAGGACAAGAACCAACTAACAGTGAATCTGCTTCTACTTTTCATTCAGGAGTAGACTTGACAGGAGTAGACAATCATTCATTGTCACCACCTGGGTCCTGGAGAAGTATTAGCCTTTTCATAATTAATGTTTACTTCATTTGTATCATTTCATATATTTCCCCAAGCATTCAGAATCTTTTCTCTATTGTTTTTTGTCTCTTTTGACCTATTCTCAGGAACCAAGAACCATTCTAGAGAGTCAGCAAATCTCTGATATAGGGACTAGTAATTATCCCTTAGAATTTTTTATCAATATTTTCAACTTTAATCAATAGTAATAAAATGGTACAGAAGAGAGTGTGCTAGTTTTGCAATTAGAAAATTGAGTTTAAATTTCAGCTCTGACACTTTGTAGCTAGGTGACAATAGACAAGTCTCTTATTCTAAGCATCAGTTTCCTCATTTGTAAAATGGGAACAGTAATCCTTATGTAGGTCCCCACCTCGCAGGACTTATGTAAGCAAAAGAGACTGGCAAATCTGAGAACATCACATCCATGTGAAACCCTAACAGGGAATGGTTTCATGGACAAGACAGCTTTGAAATGATAGAGAGATAATAATAATTACTATAAATTGGAACACGAGCTCTGACAAGGAACATTCCCTTTTACAAAGTTTTGTTAAAAATATATATTCTTAGATTGGGGGATTTAGATTGGGATTATATATGTGAATATTGAACATATTATTAGACTTGGTGGATCTACTGTTTCTGTTAAACTGCTTTTTCTTCTTTCTTTTCTTTTTATTTTGTTACAAACGGTGGTTTGTTGGGGAGGGAAGGGGAGATATAGTATCCCTTAGCATTTTGATGCAGATATAAATGACCTCTGCAATTCCAAGGATCATGGATTCAAATACTACTATGAAAAAATTATATAATTCACCATTCTTAAAAACTCCACAGACACCAGAAATCATCACTTTCTCCTTAACTCAGCTACTGCATTGTAAGATGAGAGATACAGAGAGAGAGAGAGAGAGAGAGAGAGAGAGAGAGAGAGAGAGAGAGAGAGAGAGAGCACACAACAGGGAGAGACAGGCTCAGAGACAGAGACAGAGACAGAGACAGAGACAGAGACAGAGACAAAGACCTTGCTTTTATATACAAAAAATATAGCTACAAATCCAGCTTTTGAGAATCATGGAACTTGGATTGGAATCCTCACTCTGCCATTTACTATCTATGTAATCTTGGGCAAGATCTGAACCTTTCTGGGCTTCAGTTTCTTCAGCTGTGAAATGAGGTTGCTGCATAGATCCCACTACTGTGTATATATATTCTCAAGGTCAAAGGAAGAAGGAAAGGTCCCATACAATACTAGCATTTATAACTAGAAACAAAGGAAATGCCTGTCTATTAGGGAATAGCTAAACAAATGGGAATATGAATTAATGAAATACTACTGAATGATAAAAAAGAATACAAAGAATACAGAAAAGCTTGAGGAAAAACTTATCTGAACCTGATAAAAACTGAAATAAATATAACTAGGATGATGATTTACATTTCTATATCAATGTAAAGAACCAAAACCACATATCTAAACACTAGTGTTTCAATAATGATTACACTTATTTCTAAAGAAAGGATGAGAAAATGTATCTACTCTGTCATTTGCAAAGATGAAGGTTGGTTCTTGTCCTTCATTATCAAAGAAGACCAAACAACATTACTATGTTTGAGACAAATTACAGTGTGTCCGACTGTAGCTGATCAGACTCGTACAAGCTGGGAATGCTCTACCACAGGTCAGGCACAAATAGTCCATGGGAATACCTGGGGTGGGTACTCTAAACTTATGAATGTCACCTTTCTATGAGCTGCTTCAATTCTGTCCTTCTCATAGAGTGCAGCACCTTCAATGCTGGGTGGTCCTGAGTCAGTGTCTCCCATGCTGTACAATCAATTCTAAAGTTCTTAACAGAGACCTTCAGGGTGTCCCATATAGCTTTTTCTGACCCCCCCCCCCCATGAGCACTTTCCCTGTGTGAGTTCTCCATAAAAATAGTTTTTTTGGCCATCGTATACCTGGCATTCTAACAACGTGTCCAGCCCGTCATGGTTGCATTTTCTGTGTTAATATTAGAATGCTAAGTAGTTTAGCTTGAGAAAGGACCTCAGTGTCTGGTATCTTTTGTTTGGTGATCTTCAGAATCTTTCTAGGACAATTTAAATGGAAGCAATTCTGTTTCCTGACATAGAGCTGGTAGACTTTCCAGGTTTCACAGGCATACAGCAATGAGGTCAGCACAATGACTCTGAAAATTTTTAGTTTCATGGTCAGTCTAATACCTCTTCTCTCCCACACTTTGTTTCAGAAAGCTAGCTCTGTCAATGTGTGTGTCAACCTCATTGTCCAAGTGTATATTCTTGGAAAGGACACTGCCAGGGTAAGTGAACTTGTTCACAGTACTTAAACTTTTTCCATGTGATATAATTGATGGTTTCACATATGGATGGTGTGGTGCTGGTTAATGTAGGACCCATGTTTTCTTGGTGTTAATTATTAGACCAAAATCAGTACAAGCAGCAGAGAATCAATCCATACTTTGTGGCTTCTCAGCTTCAGAGGCTGCATTGAGTGCACAATCATCTGCAAACAAAAGATCATACACCAATACTCCTTCTACTTTGGTCTTGGCTTGTAGCCTTTTCAAGTTGAAGAATTTGCCATCAGTTGTAAATGACGTTGAGGTCATATTCATCCTCAGGGAAGATGTTTGGTAACATGACTGAAAACATCATGCTAAAAAGTATGGGTGCAAGGACACATCCTTGTTTCACTCCACTGGTGACTGGGAAATCTTGAGAACACTGTCCACTATCCAGAACCCCAGCAGACTTGCTATCATGATACAATTACAATCAGTACAATACTGATGAACTTTTCCAGGCAACCAAATTTTGACATAATTTTCCATAAGTCCTCACCACTGATGGTATCAAAGGCTTTGGTCAGATCTACAGATGTTGTATACAGACCTCTGTTCTGTTCCTGGCACTTTTTCCTGGAGTTGTTGGGCAACAAATACTATAGTGACTGTTCCTCTACCATTTCTGAAGCCACACTGACTCTCAGGGAAGTGACCATCTTCCAGGTGAAGGATCAGCCAATTGAGGACTCTGGCAAGAATCTTACCAGCAATGACTAAAAGAGAAATACCCCTGTGATTGTTCCAGGACAATCTATTCCCTTTACCTTTATAGAGATGGATTGTGGAGACATTCTTGAATTCTTGGGGAATAACCTCTTTATGCTATATAATCTGGAAAATTTCAGTCAGTTTTTGAATAAGTAATGGATCCCCCATTTTGTAGCGATCTCAGCTGGAAATAGTATCAACACCAGGTGCTTTGCCACTTGAAAGGAAACAATGGCATTCAAAACCTCTTCTTCGGTTGGAACTTCAGCTAGGGACTGATTGATTGACTTCAACTTGAGGTAAATGGTCAATGACTTCTGCATTGATTGATGATGGTCTGTTAAGAACAGTGAGAAAGTGTTTAAACCACCACTCTAGGATCATTTCCCTCTCATTAATTAATATAGATGCATCAGTATTGAATAGTTGAGATATGCTATATGTCTTTGGCCCATAAATAGACTACAGGGTATCATGAAAGCATTTTGGTTTGTTACTGTCTGCATAAAATTAAATTTCATCTGCCTTGTTACTGATCCAAGAGTCCTGCATCTCTCTAAGTTTCACTAATACTTTACTTTTGATGCCTTCTTAGAAATGGATGAACTATCCTGTTAGTAAATCCAGTGGAATTCTTGTTTTTCATTTAGCAACTTCTGTATTTCCCCATCATTTTTATCAAACCAGTCTTGGTGTTTTCTGGTGTTCTAGCCTAGATGAGGAAATGCAATGCTGAATACCAGATCTCTAAAAGCTGCCCACTCTTTTTCTGTTCCACTGTTGCCAACTGTATTTTGGTTCAGTTTTCTACTCCAAGTTAATAAAAAACTGTTTCTGCTCAGAGAGACACTCTCATCTCTTGACATTATTCCTTCTAGTATTCATTTTGCCTTGGGGCCACCATTTTTGTAGATTGTGAATATTTAGCTTGCAGAGGTTGAGTCTGTAATCAGTCCAGCACTCTGCATCACACATTGTTTTTGTCACTCTCACGTCCTGTCTGTATCTTCTTCTCATGATCAAATGATCTAATAGATGCCAATTTTTTTTAGGTTTTTTGCAAGGCAAATGGGGTTAAGTGGCTTGACCAAGGCCACACAGCTAGGTAATTAGTAAGTGTCTGAGACCGGATTTGAACCCAGGTACTCCTGACTCCAAGGCCAGTGCTTTATCCACTATGCCACCTAGCTGCCCCATTCACTCCTTTTAATAGACATTCAAGAATGTTGTCTAGATTACTTTTGATTGTAAAACCTACCCCAGCTTCATGGTGTTTCCCTTCACTGTTGCCATCCAGAAAAACATGAGGGTTTATGGAAAATTATTTCAAAATTTGGTTGCCTGGAGAAGTTCTTCAATATTGAGTAAAATTTATTTGCCATATTTGTTTCATTCAGGGCTGCTATTTCAATATGACATCTGCCGAGTCCTGTTGTGACAAGAGCTGTTCGTCCTTCAGGTCTATTGGATCTTGTGTTGGCTATGAGTATGTGCATGTTCTATGCACTGATGGTGAGTGAAATCTTTGAAGAAGTTTTTGTAGATTTTATTGTGTCTCAACTGAAATGTAGGATCCCCACCTACCATGGTAATGAGACCAGGGTTGGGTAAGCAGACAATTTTTAGGGCACCTTACTCACATTGGGAAGTGAGCAGTTCAATCTTTAAAAGGGCTGCTCAGTCTACCCATGGAGCTGCCAAATCCCACTGCTGCTTTCAGTGGGGGAAAATCCCATGGCCTGGGTCTCCTGTGTGCAGGGTTGTGACTTCTGCTTTCAGTGTATGCATGCCTACTGCTTCATCACTTGCCTTTCACCACAGGCCTTTGAGGAATGGTTATGAGTGATGCCTTTTGTTGTGTGTGTAAACTGAATTTAAATGAGGTAGAGCCATACAAAGTCATCTACCTCACTTTCTCTTCCAAAGTCATCATGATCCAGCGTAGCACAATAGAGTCAAGACAACTGGTGATGACTCTAGATGCAGTGTATGACCTCAGTGTCTTTGATATTTAAATAAATCTCTAAGCACTCCACAACACCTGCTTCAGCTGGCTTCATGGCTTTTGGAATATAATGTCCTCCTCTGCCCATTCTACTAGTGGAAGACTTCACATGCTTGGGATAGTCATCCCCCCCCCCCCACACACACACACTTCTCATCAATGAGCTTTGAGACTCCTTTGGTTACCTTCAAACTGGTTTAGCCCACCTGCCAAAATGGTTTACCTGGTTGTGGCTGCTGTGCATATACAGCTTCTTGGAGCCACAGGTGACAATTAGGTGGCAAAGGTGGAAAGCAGCTCTGAGAGAAGCTTGACAGCCCTCATACCAAGGTATTAGTCTTCCTTGAACACATGCTATACCCTGAAAGATGAAGGAATGGGGGTTCGGATCATTGCATAAACAGTCGAACTCTGTAGTTTTGGCTAATTGCTTTACTTTTTTTACTTTCTTGTTAACTCTTTGTTGTATATATATATATATATATATATATATATATATATATATATATATGTGTGTGTGTGTGTGTGTGTGATATTCTTAATTCTTTATTTTATATATAGGCTTTATAAATAGATAGATAGATATACATAAGAAATTCTTGATTCTTTGGTTATATTATATTGTAGAACAATGGTGGTCCATTGTTAATTCTTTGGTTTAGGAGATATCTCTCTGGGGAGGGAAGGTGAGAGTGATACAGTTAGAAGTAATTTATAAACTGCATGTAAATTAATGCAAAACAAGTGGAAAAGCCAGTGGTTGACCTTGATGCTGTGTTCATCCTCACTGTAGGCGTTTGATAACATGGTTCAAAACAGCATGCTAAAAAACATGGGAGCAAGGACTCACCTTTGTTTCATTCCATTGGTGACCAGGAAATCACAAGAGCATCGTCCACTCTCCGGAACCTGGACAAGCATGCCATCATGAAACTGACACACAATACTAAAAAACTTCTCCAGGCAACCAAATTTTGAAATAGTTTTCCATAAGCCCTCATGACTGACAATATCAGAGCCCTTGGTCAGATCTACAAACAATGTATACTGACTTCTGTTCTTCTCTTGGAATTTTTGCTAGCATTGTTGGGCAGCAAACACTATTTCAACAGTTTCTTGATCCTTTCCTCAAGTCACACTGACTCTCAGGTAGATGTCATATCAGTATGACAGTTCAATGTCCCATTCTGATGTTTAATAAATTCTATTTATTGATAATAAAAAACTCATGAGGTTTTCTCCATGAGCAGAATATTGAGCTAATTGTTTTATGTAAAAAAGAGAAGAAAAAATATGTATGTACTAAGTTTCTCTTACAAATTTATCTCATATGATCCTTACAATAGTCCTTTGAGGTAGGTGTTATTAATACCCCCATTTTTCAGTTGAGTGTTAAGTGACCTGGGCAGGGTCAGATAGCTAGGAAGTGCCTGAGGTAAGATTTGAATTCAGCTCTTCCTGATTCCAAGCTCAGAACTTTCTATCCACTGCACCATAAGTAAAAAGTTAATTTTTTCTTGGAAGTCCCAAGAAATTTGTCCCTGGAGTAATGAATTGTACGTTATGCAAATAAACTGAAGAGAAGATGAGATGCAGGATAGTAAAGCTTATGTGGGAGATGGTAGAGGAAACAGAGAAGGGATAGATTCTTGGGGAAGTGGAGTGATGATGATAGTGGTCCTATTGGCTATGATTAAGGAGTAGCAGGCTTGTAAGTAAAGTGACCTCGAGCTGTTATTCAGAGGGTATGAGGAAATGAGGTCCTGAAAAGGATATTGGAGAACTAAGGAAAGTTCATTTTTCCCCAAGGGGTTGCCATAATGCTGTTCTGAAGTTTCCAGTAGCAGATTCTGGTGTTCCTGTGAATAGAAAGAGTTCAGGAAATCTGGGAAAAAAAACTGAGAAAGGTTTTGGGTGTCCTCAATTCAATTCCTGTTCTCAAAAGTCCCTGCTCTTCTCTTTTAGTGGCTGGACTAGTAGAAGGAAAGGAAAACAAGAAGAGAAAAAAAGAATAAGGAAGGAAAGAGAAAAGAACAGGGAAGGAAAAGAAATAAGGAAGGAAAAGAAAAACTAGAATTAGAAAATTTTAGTTTTAGAAGTGACAATAATAACTCTATGTGTTGCCTTTCTCCTGTTAGAATACAGTTATCTCTTTCACATCAAGATCTTCTCCACTGTAGCTTTGATATATCATGGGTTGGCATAAGAAATTAAATAGGAATTTGGGAGAGAGTTTTATAGAAGCCAAAGATGATACATAAAGGTCAGTAGATGACACAGAAAAAAAAGTTTTGAAAAGAAGAAATATAAAAAATATTTGTATACTATTGTATAATATCAACATATTTTAATACCACAATAATTCAGACTTCTTCTCTAGTATGAAGGGAGTGCCAAAAATTTTACATGGATTTTCTAGATCTTCAGGGTGCCATGCCCCTAACCTCTTTGATGTGGAAAGGATAACTCTCTTGTTTGTATTTTTATCCCCAACATTTAGTATAGGATTTAGTATATAGTAAGAACTTAATAAACTTAATAAGTACTTTATCAAATTATCAGTTGATCAGTTGATGGATTGATCTAGACAGCTCCCTGACTTTTTTTTACTGATTTTTCTTCTCTTCCTAAGGTCACCAAAAACCAGACCAGAACAGCAGCCTAATCATTTCAGAGCACAGACACCATCTAGACAGACAATATCTCATAAAGGTGGCTCCTTTCTATTCCTTCCTCAAGGAATGTCCCCCAACTCCCCAACCCCAAACCTTAGAATGTCAGAGGTCAGGGGCCCTGCCAATAACCCTCAACTGAACCTTAGCAGGACTAACCAGGGAGGCATCTCTAGAGAAGGGAAGAAATTTTCAAGCTTGACTCCCAAGCCTGCCCCACCTTGGCTCCCCATCTGGAAGACTCATTTAGGATTTTTCCATCCAGACTCTTTCCAGAATACAGAAGCCTATCCCAAACAAGTTCTGCTGTGGCCTTCCAATGACTGAGGCCTCTCTTGCACAGGATCCAAACCACAGGAGTAAGGATATCACTGAGGTGGATGTCTGAATTTTATGGGTAGCTCCTTCCCCACATACTTACATTTTACTAGATCAGCTGTCCCTTTTGGGCATTTGTTCCTTTAATCACGTTCATTTTTATGGACCTCTGCATCACTGCACATCTGGATGTCTACACTGCTTCCCATTTCTTTATCCCTCCCCTTCAACAAGAGCAGGGAACTGCTATTTTTATCGTTGTATCCTTGGTTCCTTGAGAAAGATCTGGCACATTTTGTTAGTTGCTTTTTAATCATGTCTGACTCTTTGTGACCTCATTTGGGGTTTTCTGGAGTGGTTTGCTATTTCCTTCTCCAATTTATTTTACAGATGAGACACCTAAGGCAAATGGAGTTAAGTGACTTGCTCAGGGTCACAGATAGTGAGAATCTTAGGATGGATTTGAACTGAGGTCTTACTCTCTCTAGGTCTAGTGTTTTATCCACTGTGCCACCTAGCTGGCAAATAGTAGGTGCTTACTCAATGCATGATTGGTTAGCAATGTCCTTTCTGCTCAGCGACATTTTTCCTCCCTACAGGAGGAAATTCTACAGGAATTTATTTTCACCTCATCTGTATACAGTTTGAGAGAGAAGAGAAAGTTAAATACATGTTTAAAGATAGGAGTCCTTGGTCCCTTTCACAAGTTTGAACTGAATCATAACAAAGATCCAGAAGGAGTTCAGAGGCTATTTCATGCAAGTCTCCTCATTTTATAGATAAGAGGTTTAGTGACTTGCCCCAATTACACAGGTAGTAAGTATCAAAGGCAAGTTTGAACCCAGGTCTTATGAACCCTGAATCAGTAGTCTTTCCACTGTCCATATTCCCCACCTTAGAGTGGCAACTAGGAGGAGAGTCTTTTATAGTCAATCTTGGTCCATTGAGGCTCCTTCATCATTCAATGTTTTTTTTAAAACACTTTTAACATTTTTTTAAAAAACTTTTAACACTTTGATGGTTTCTTAACCCTTTTTTGTATCATGAATCCCCTTGGCAGCCTTGTAAAGTCTATAGATACTTTTCAGAATAATATAACAAATACATAAAACAAAAATATAGGATTACAAAGAAAGTCGATTAATTCTATTGAAATGCAATTAATAAATTTTTTTAAGTGCATGAATTCTAGATTCTATATAGGAAAAGTTCTGTGCTCTGTGAATTCTTTGAATCTAGAGTGCTACTCAATATTTAAAAATTCTGCCATCCTTTCACAAACATATTTTTATAGAGGGGAGAATGACTCAGTGTCCTCCAACTGCTACAAAATTATTCAATAAGAACAAACAGATATCACCTGCAACCGGGAGGATTTAAGTTAGATATAAGAAAGAATTGACAGTATTAATATAGTTAAACAGGGAATGTCTGTCTGAGGGAGGAGGTCTTTAAGATTAGGAGAGTTTTATCTTTCCAATGAATCTGCAGAAGCAAGGAGCTAGAGAAAATGAACTTTTCACCTCTATTTTCTATTTTCTATGTATATCACCTGTTGGTGATTGGATGTATTTCCCACCAAAAACGGGGAAAAAGTCTGGCTATAGCTCATGCTGTATTTGTGGGTCTTTTTCCTGAAACTTGATAGCAGGGTATATTCTGGGCAGTATAGAATTCACTGAAGTGTCTCCTCCCAAAAGGAAACCATTTCCTCAATGATTCATGCTCAAGAAGAGAATATCCATATGTCTATGTGTATGTATGTCTGTATGAGTGAGAGACAGAGCAACTTATTGGGTGGCCCTTGGAGAGATGATTGTTAAATGGTGTATAGAAAAGGATAAATCACACAAAGCTCACTATCCTAAATGAGAAATACAAAATTATTGTTTAGATGAGTGACTTTAAGTATTGCAGGTTTGTTACCTGAATGAGATTGTGTAGTGTTAATTAAGGAAAGCTCCTTAGAGGAAATGCTATCTATTCTTTTCTTTTCCCTTAAATAGAGTTTTAAAGGCAGAATGGGACTACATCTGGAAACTTCTTTCTTTATAGCATCTCATACCTCACCATGAACAAGTCTGGGCTTAATATTAAGACTTCTGGGAAATTATGTTGATGATGAAATAGGACACACTCTTCACTCCTTTCTGTTGATCTTTAAGGGAAAATCCACATCTGGGACAGTTTTGAGGTTGTTTACACAATGCCAAATCTCCTGATGAAAAGTAGAAAATTCAAACATTCAGATGCTTTGAATAAAAATAATAAGAATCCCTCATAGTTATATGGTGATTTATAGTTCACAAAAGTCTTTCATATCCATTATTTTATCTGAGCCTCATAACAGTTTGTAATATGCAAGAAAGAAATGATTCTTTTTCTATTTGACAAAAAGGCAAATAAACTTTTGAGTAACTAACTTGCCCCAGAATATTGGACTGTGATAAGTGGTGGTCAGGAGTTGTACCCAGATCTCAAGTCCCATGTTCTTTCTACTCAGTACTTTAGGATACTGGGGATCCCTTATTCTAATACTTTATATCTATATAGTACCTTAATGCTTAAAAAATTTCCTAATATAAACTCAGGCATCAACAGATACAAAAATTTTAATATACCAAGAAGAAAAAATATATGAAACTAAATTTC
This sequence comes from Macrotis lagotis, assembly GCF_037893015.1. Taxonomy (NCBI): domain Eukaryota; kingdom Metazoa; phylum Chordata; class Mammalia; order Peramelemorphia; family Peramelidae; genus Macrotis; species Macrotis lagotis. The sequence continues at coordinate 13,125,767 of NC_133665.1, read as the reverse complement.
TGTTATGTACAGTTTGCATTAAAAGAGTATACAGTTATCACTTCCACATCAAAGGGGTTAGGGGTATTGTGCCCTGAGATCTGGAAAATCCAAGTAAAATTTTTTCACCCTCCATCCCAGAGAAGTCTAGCTTTTTTTTTTGTTTATGAGATGTTTACAGTACCTTATTGTGAAATTTGGATTAAATGTTTGGTCATAAGCTTTTGGTCAGTTGGCCTTTGAGTATTGTCTGTGACTTCTACAAAACTCCCCCCAAAATTCCTATTTAATTTCTTATGCCAACCTGAGATATATTGAAGCTTCAATGGGAAAAAATCATGATGTAGAAGGGATTACTATATATTGAATTTAACAAGGTAGAATTTGGGTCTCTTCAGGACTCCATTTTTTGGTTTATTTTCTTACATAATTTTATTGATGCTTTAAAAAATTTCTTTCTGAGTACCCACTAACTCATCAAAAGGAAGTCCTCCCTTACTCCTTTTACTTTTCCAAACACTTTCATCTCCATGATTTCAACTGACAAAAATGTGCTATAAAAAACTTTAAAGCACATTAAATATTCAATGTATTATTATAAATACTCATAAAAGTAATTTATAAAATTTAGACCATTTTGCTATAGGTAGGAATTTCATAGTTACCTTAGCTCATATTAACCTTATATTATAGTTGAGGAAACAGAGTTTCATAGTCATTTGTCCAGGCATCCAGGTAAATGTCAGGATTAGAATTCAAACTCAACTCTTCTGACTTCAAATCCCGAGCTTTTCCCACTACACTTATGATCTTCATTATTGTCACCATTATTATAAAATGGTTCCCCACAAAAAACATTTATTCACTTGGCTTATACTTTGAGGGTTTTCAGGATGACAGTGCCCTCAAAGAAGGCCTGAGAACTCAGGGAAGATGGAGCAGGTTGGGGGTGGAGGATATTCTCTAATGGGCCATTGTTAAGCATTGATAAAGGCTTGCAGAGTATAGTTATGATGATTTAAACCTCCTTAAATAAGATATTCATTACTATTAATAATATTATTTTTATATTGATAATGATTTTTATAGCAGTCTTGATATTACTATTTCATTCAATCAGAAAGAAGCAAGAAAAGTTAATTCCTAGAATCTATATACAGTACAATAGAAAAAAGTCCATATTTGGTACAGTGTGGATTTGGGGGTCAGAAGGCCCGCATTTCAAATCCAGATTTTTCACTTACTGTCTATATGTTTGGCTAATTACTTAGCCTCTCTGGACCTCAATTTCCTAATCTATAAAACTGAAGGGGTTATATCAGATGACTTCTAATATTTCTTCCTGTTCTAAAGCTCTGATCCTATAATCTACTGAAATGATCCCTAAGGGTAAATTGGAGAAATCCAGGTTTTAGGCACCATGCAGTCCAATATCAAACTCAAGTTTCCACCCTTGGAAATAATTCTCACTCCTCAAATTTGTGGAGGTGGAGGAACAGGGAGAGAACAATGTGGAAAATATCTCAAAGAGGTCATTAGAATCTGGGTTTGCTGATTTTTCTTGGACCCTCCAGACAGGACTGCTGGGTTTTTCCCAAGTTTTCACTTTTACAGCTGTGGTAGCATGCTGAGTAGTATTTAAAAGGATTGGGAGGAAGGGAGAAATTCAAACTGACATCCTAGTCCTTGAAGCTTAAAAAATATGGATGACTTGTTTTTACATCATCTTCATTTCTGAATAATCTCCTCTTCTCCCTTCCCCCACTGCCATGACTTACTCTTTGAAACAGAAAAAAAAAACAAAAGAAAAAAGTAGTTCAGAAAAACTAATACAATAACTAAACCTAGTAACATATCCTGCATCTTTATTTAAACACAAGCCTTTCTGTGTTTTCCTCCCTACTAAGACACCCAGACAACTTTCAAAAGGGGGCCTTTTTTTCCTTACCATGTGTGCTTGGGAACAGTTTGTTTTCAGGAGAGGTTAATTAAGTCCCTAAACTCTACCAGTGTCAGGGTAACCCACAAAGTAAAGGTGGAGGGGTCATTTCATGGGATCACAGATTTAGAACCAAAAAGTCATCTAGTTCAAATGCATCATTGCAAAGAGGATGAAATTGAGGTTCAGGGAGATCAACAGATCTAAATAGAGATGGTTTGTTGGAATAGTAGACTTGATTGCAAATATATATTACATCTTTAACTCTCTCTGTATTCAATATATATTCATACAATATTTATATCTATTTATCCTTCTAGAAACCACTAGACCCCAGACTATAAATGATGGGGTTAGATGAGATAATTTCTGAGGACTTTCCTGCTGTAAAATGCTATTATTTTGTCTTTTGGACACCTTCCCCCTACTTTCTTTTTATAGGCAGCTAGGAAACACAATGGCTAGAGTGTTAGACTTGGGAATGGCAAGACATGAATTCAAATCCTGTTTCAGATACTTTTAGAGTGATCCAGCTTGCAAGAGTGCTTTACAAATATTATCTCATTTCATCCTCTCAACAATCCTGTGAGGTAGGTGCTTTTTTTACCCTCATTTTACAGATAAGGAAACTGAGACTGAGAAAGGGTAAATGACTTGTCCAGATCCATATGATTAGTAAATATGAGTAGTAAATATGAACCCAAGTCTCCTTGACTCTAGATACAATCATTTGAAATATACCTTCCTTATAGCCTTCAAGAAGAGGCTGCTATTTTTTGCTGCCCCCACTCCAAATATTTCTTTCCCTCTGTCCTGGATCTGAGGGTTTTTCCTTGACAACTTTTGACATCCAAAACAGCCTTTCTTCATTTCTTCCTTTGCTCCTTTCATTCTCCACCATTCTCCACTTCTCCTTAATGTCTCAATTTTATCATACATTATCCACATTAGGAAATTTTTGAATATCAAAGGTGTAGCATTGTCCTAGTTTACAGCTCAGTTGAAAAAAAGGAAACATAGACCTCTCCCTCCTCCCAAATAGCTAACTATGAAAGGTAGCATATATTCTGAGGTTCAAAGGTTAAAGGTTGCTAAAGTATCATGACCTAAGAGTACAGACAACAAAGATTTACTGGAGTTTAGAGGAGAAAGGAGACATCACCACGGAGGAGATGGGGCCCTCATTCTCCTCTCCAGGTTAGCACTGGACTAGAGATAATACAAAATACCTGAGTCTGAGTACCAACTCTGCCACTAACTAGCTCAGACAAGTCATTTCAATATCTCTGGGCCTCAGTTTCCTTATGGATAAAATGGGGAGGTTATACTAGGGGACTCCTTTTCTGGGTCTGTATGATCTGCTCCGTTAGCTTCCAGTTCCACCCCGTAGACTTCCCCATTCCCTCAAGCTTCCTTCTCTGCATACAGACCAGGGGCTGAAGGCAGGCACACGGCGGACAGCTGTGCTGGCGCCTGATGTGCCGCACATCTGGCCCTTGCTTGCAGCTGGTTTGCTTTCCCGTTCTTAGTTCTCACATATTTCTACACTCCCCACCTCCCTGGTTTCCGGAGCTTAGTCTGTGCCCAAAGGCACTACTAGCAGACTCCCCCCTTCAGCCCCACTTAGAAAAAAATGACTAGTGAATACAAAGATTGTCAAAGTTAGAAGAGAAATCCGGGGGATCCCCAGCCTACAACCCGCTGATGTTAGAAAGGAGGAAACTGAGACCCAAAGACAGCAAGTCAGGGGCCGAGTCTGGGGACGCTGTGATAATTACTCCCTGAATCCCAATCACATCCATATCCCTCACCCCTTTTTACAGGCAGAAGGAAGACTGAGGGAGGGGACAGAGGTTGGAGTTTGGGAGATGGAGATAGGGTCAGGGATAAACAACACTCTCTCATTTTTCAAAATGTTCCTTTCCTTTCTCTGTCCGCCGTAGACTCTCTCTCCTCCCCTTTACCCGTAGCCCCACAGCTTCCCGAAGCCAGAGCCCCAGTTGTGCTAAGAAGCTAGGGAGGTGACGGGATAAGAAAACTTCTTAGGGAGTCGATGGAAAAGGACTGTGACCAAGCTCTGGAGGCTAACTGGCCATCCCCGAAGCACCCCGGACCTAGCCACCCCCACTACCAGTTTAGTTCCCAACTTGGAAAAAAGTGTTTCTGGGAGCTCCAGGTGGGTCGAAGAGAAGAGAGGAGGGTTGTCGGGGGTCGGACCCACTGCTGCTTAGGGTGTTTCCTCCCCGCTCTCTCCCACACTCCCAGGCTCCCCGCTCTTGACTTCCCAGCCCCGGGAGGCGGGATTGGGGACAGGAGGAGGGGAGGGAGGGCAGGAGAGGGGTGGGGTTGGGTGGGATGGGGGAGGAGGTTCCTCCCCACCCGAGAAGGAGGAGGTGGTGGAGGAGGAGGAGGAGAAGGGCGGGAGAGGAGAGAGTCCCAGCGCCAGAGCTTCCCAACAGCCCGGCGGCCTCGCCTCCAGTTCCAGCCCGTCCTGGCCCGTCCCGCTGCCAGCCTCGCCGGCCCCTCGGTGAGTAGTGCCCCCGGGCGAGCGGGGAGGGGGCGGCGCACCCAGAGGGGGAGCACTGGCGGCCAGGAGAGGGGCTGCGCGGAGCCCCCACCCCGGGAGCTAGAGGCAGCTGTCTAGTTTTGATCTGGGGCTGGGAGGCGAGGGCCCGAGGCAGGAGATCCGCGGCTGCTCCACGCGCGGCCCGCCTGCAGGCAGGGGTCCCCGCCACCCCGACCCCACCCCGGGGCGCCCGGCCTTCGGAGCGGGTGCGGGCCGGACAAGTTGGGGAGGAGAGCCCCGGGACGGCTCCCCTGCCTGCGCCAGCCGCGTGCCTCGGTGGGCCCCTGGCGCCCGGGGACGCAGGCTGCAGGACCCGGCCCTTCATGCTGCCGCCCGCCCCGCTAGGTGGGTGCCCGCCGCCAAGGGGCAGCCAGGTGGCCGCACCCCCCAGACGGCCCGACGCCGCGATGCCTCTAGTTCTGACAGTGCGACACGAGCCCACCCGGCTCTGGATCGCGGCCCGGCAGCGCCCCCCAGCGGGGTGAAGCCCTGTGGTCAGGTCTTGGTGGGGGTGCAGCCCTGCCTCCCCCGGCTGGCAGTCTAGAACGAAGGGGGTTCAGGAGGAAAAGTTAAAAAAAGGATGAATTAGGGTTTCGGTTTGGGCGACACCCCCTTGAATTGACTTCTCGGGGCGGCTAGGTTGGCGCAGTGGATAGAGCACCGGCCCTGGAGTCGGGAGTACCTGGATTCAAATCCAGCCTCAGACACTTAATAATCACCTAGCTGAGTGGCCTTGGGCAAGAAACTTAACCCCATTGCCTTGCAAAAACCTAAAAACTAAACTAAACTAAACTAAACTAAACTAAACTAAACTAAAATTAAAAAATTGACTTCTCACCCCATCCATCTTGGGAGGGTTTGACTACCCTTAGGTGGAAGTCGCACCACACAGTTTCTCAATTCATGAGGACTCTGATTCCCATCCAGGAGCCTCTGAGAAGGGGCAGCAGGACCTAGGGTTCTAGCCATCGTTTCTTGCATGCCAGGGCTGTTCCTCACTTATGTTTAGAAGGCTTGAACACGGGGGTCCAAAGCAGGTGCAAAAAAGTGGAGCCAAGAAAGTGGCAAAGTTCCCACTGTCTCACAAAGTCATCGGCTTCCTTTAGTTGATTCTCGGTTGTAGAGAAACGTATTCAGAAAAAAGGTGGGGTTTTGAGAAGAACAGGATTGAGTACAAGTCTGTCTTTCTCCAAGTAGCCAAGCAGTGGAATCTTTAAGGTGACTGGCAAATCCACCAAGCTATGCCCTCCCTCTCTATTGTGTGGTTATGTGGAGGACTAGGAGGAAGGAAGACTCTGATTAACACCTCTCTCCCTGGGGTTGAGGCAGAAAGCACTGAGTGTACCCTGGCTTTTAGCTCTACAATGAGAATAATACTGTCTTGCCACTGCCCTGACCTGTTAAGTGGGTAATATTTAAATAAGACTGGCTGGGAGCAAGGGATCCTAGCTGTTTGGTCTGGATATTGAGCTTTGGAGAGGTTCTTAGAAATTTAGGCATGGTAAGAGGTTAGTAGAAGTGGTGGAAAGGGAGGGATTAACCTGTCATTTTCTCCTAGGGATTTGACCTCTAGTTGAGAAGACAAAATAAAACTTAGGAAGATGTTTTTGGAAGGCTTTGTTTTTTGGAGGGGTTGGGAGAGTTGAAGTTGTTGACAAGAGTCAGGGCAAGATTGGGGATTGACAGCTGGAGAGGCTCTTCTGAGAAATGTGGAACAGAATTGGGTGCTCCTGGGGTCGAAGAAGCCAGGCATCTTTTTGTTGGAGCTCTGAGTGGCATAAGATTCAGGAACATCAATGAATAAGAAGGAGGTGCAGTTTGGCCTATTCTCTCTCTCTGCCTCCTAACAGCCCCACCCCACAAGGAAGGAGGAGGGTGGCAGGAGACCTGTCCCTGGTCAAGAAGATATCCCAGGTCACAGAAGGAGAGAAGTCTAGAGTTTATTTGAAAACACTGGTAATGGTTTTTGTGCTGTATTCACTAGAGACATTTTCAGGGGTGGAGTAAGGGTAGGGGAAAAGGGCAAGCCCAAGAAATGGAATAGAAATGTGAAGAGGTCAGGGCTTCAGACAAATGCTGTTCCACCTAGGGAGGAGAAGGCTCTTAACTCGGTCCATCTCCTTCATGCAATTAGCTCCATTTCTTATACCTTCCCTGAGTTGATCACATCAACACAGTGAATCATTGCTGACTTCAGAAAGCTTCTGCAAGCACTTTGTACAAATTGAGATTACCTCCCTCTAATATGCAATAACAATAAATGCCAACTAATATTTATATTAGAAGGAAAGGTTTCACTTATTTCTCCCTCATATACTACAGGGAGAAAAAATAGGATTAGGTTGGTAAATGTTAACAATTAGGTCTATGGCATAAAAAGTGTTTATTCTACTCTTTTTTGCCCTTCTCTTTTTGGTTTATTTATTTTATAATATTACAATAATCTTGTATGAGAGTAAACATCACCCTCCCCCCAAAAATAGATGAGAAACCTCAAGAATAGTGAGAGAGAGAAAAAATGTACTTCAGTCTATGTTCAAATTCCAATGGCTGTCTCTCTGGGATGAATTGCCTTCTTTATCATGAGTCCACTAAAAAAGTTGCTTCACTATTTTTCTCACAGTTGCTATTACTAGTTGTATTTCCCACCACTCAATTCTTTCATTCTATTCTCTCTCTCTCTCCTTTCACCCTGTCCCTGTTCAAAAGTGTATTGTAGCTGAGTACCCTCTCCCACAGTCTTCCCTCTCTATCACCTATTCCCCCCTTCCCCCCCCCCATTCCCTTTATCCTATCCCTTTCCTCTCATTTTTCTCTACGGTAAGATAGATTTCTATACCATATGAAGTGTGTATGTTATTTCTTCTCTGAGCCACTTCATTCCCCCTCCCATTCCCCCATTCCACTCCATTGAAAAAGTATTTTCCTGACTCTTATGTGAAATTTCTTAACTTCCTCTTCTTCCTCTCCTTTCTCTTCCTCCCAGTACTTTCCTTTATCACCCATTGACTCTATCTTTTTTACTATATATTATACCATTATATTCAGCTTATTTCTGTGCCTTGTATATGCTCCTTTTTTTTAGGTTTTTGCAAGGCAAGTGGGGTTAAGTGGCTTGCCCAAGGCCACACAGCTAGGTAATTATTAAGTGTCTAAGACCGCATTTGAACCCAGGTACTCCTGACTCCAAGGCCAGTGCTTTATCCACTACACCACCTAGCCGCCCTGTGCCGCCCCGTATATGCTCCTTCTAACTGCTCTTATAAATGAAAAAGTTCATATGAGTTATCAGTATCTTCTTCCCATGCAGGAATTCAGACAGTTAACATCATTAAGTTCCTCATAGTCCTTCTAGTCTACCCCCTCTATGGTTCACCAGAGTGAGATCAAAATTTCTGTTCAGCTCTGGTTATTTCAATAGGAAAGGTTGAAAGTCCCCTGTTTCATTGAAAGTCCATCTTTTCCCCTAAAAGAGGATGTTCAGTTTTGCTGGGTAATTGATTCTTGGTTGTAAACTAAGATCTTTTGCCTTCCGGAATATCATATTCCAAACCCTATGAACCCTTAATTTAGATGCTTCCAGTTCCTGTGTAATCCTGACTATAGAGTCACAGTAGTTGAATTGTTTGTTTCTGGAAGTTTTAGTATTTTCTCTTTGACTTGGGAGTTTTGGAATTTGGCTATAATATTCCTGGAAGTTTTTTTGGGGGGGATCTCTTTCAGGAGGTGATCAGTGAATTCCCTCAATTTCTATTTGATTCTCTGCTTCTAGGATCTCAGGACAATTTTGCTGTATTATTTCTTGAAAAATGAAGTCTAGGTTCTTTTCCTAGTCATGACTTTCAGGTAGTCCAATATTTTTCATATTATTTCTTCTGGATCTGTTTTTGAGGTCAGTCATTTTTCCAATGAGATATTTCACATTTTCTTCTAATTTGGGGGGGGGGGGGTTGGAATAGTTTTATTTCTTCCTGATTTCTTGAAAAGTCATCAGCTTCCTTTAGTTTCATTCTGCATTTGAAGGAGTTACTTTCTTCAGAGAGCTTTATTATCTCCTTTTCCAGCTGGCCAATTCTGCTTTTTAAGGCATTCTTCTCCTCATTTGCCTTTTGTGTTGCTTTTTCCATTTGATCTAAACTGGTTTTTAACATATTATTTTCTCCAGTATTTTTTTGTATTTCTTTCACCAAGCTGTTGATTTGGTTTTCATGATTTATCTGCATCGCTCTCATTTCTCCTCCCAATTTTTCCTCTACCTCCTTTAATTGTTTTTCAAAGTCTTTTTTGAGCTCATCCATAGACTGAGCCCATTTTCTATTTCTCTTGGAGGTTTGGGGTACAGAAGCTTTGATTTTGTCATCTTCTGAATCTTCCATTGGACTAAAGCAACTTTCTATGGTTAGATTCTTCCTTTTCTTTTGTTTGCTCATTTCCTCAGTCTATCAATTTATCACACTTCCAAGGCTTTGGGGTGTTTGGGGGACAACCCACAAGGATCTTAATTTTTTCAGGGTCTTATGAGAGGCTTTGACTGCTCTCTCACCTGTGCTTTGGTATGTGGATGACCACAATCATTCCCCTCTGCCCTGGAGCTGTGAGGAGGAGTTTGCAACCTGGATTTGGGTGTGGCCAAACAGCTGAGTCCTGCCCCAGGGAGAACAGAGAGACCTCTGCAGTCTCCCCTGATCCCTTTACTGTCTATGGGCTGCTTTCTGGAGGTGCATGCTGGCTTCCCAGATTCCTGCTGAAGATTCTCACTGCAGGACTGCTCTGATGCCAGTGCTAGCTCTACACTCACTCTGGTGTGGCAGATTCTCATACCACCCTGTCAAGCTGTTCCCAGTGATTCCTTGGCCAGGAGGTCTGGAAACCATCCCCTCTGCCACAGACCTAGGTACCCCCAGGGATCTAGACAATCGGCACAGCTGTGCTGCAATTGTGACTATGGCTGCTACTGGTACTGCATCTGCTCTAGTAGCCACTTTTTCCATCCCCTGGTCCAGTGAAACAGACCTTTTCTGTGGAACTTCTAAGTTGTCTTGGACTAGGAAATTGTATCACTCAGTCTTTCTGTGTATTTTGCCCATCTAAATTTTGGCTAGTCATAATTTGATTGCTTTTGGAATTTTGGGGGGAACAAGTTTCTGGGAATTCCTGCCTTCAAGCTGCCATTTTGGCTCTGCCCCCTTTTAAAATTTACATTATTAACAATTTTTCTATCACTTCCTAAGCCACTACACTAAACAAAAACTTAGACTGTAATTTATAGCCTTTGTGAAATTCTGAAGTATAAATGTTCATGCTGAAATTTTAACAATTGACTGAGTATGTGTGTATGTGATATATACATGCATATAAATAATATAGATGTACATGAGATATATATAAGCTATATTCTAGTATATACACATATACATATATGTATATATATCTGTATATGCAAACATATAAAATGATATAGATATATTTGTATTATAAATATGTATACACACACACACACATATACGAGATATAGGAGATATCGTCTAGTCAGAATGACCTGAGTTCAAGGTCTGCCTCTGATGAATACCTTCTGTGTGACCCTGGACACTGATCTTGACAATTCTCTAAAACTGTAAAGGCCTACCAGTTGTTGACCTGCACTGATGGAAGGAAGGATTTGTCTTACAGAGAGTCCCTTACATTAAGAATTCTCAAAATGTGGTTCAGGGATCTCTGGGAGTCCCTAACAAAGTAAAAAATATTTTTCAAAATAATATTAAGGCATTTTAATTTCAAAAAATAGTAAATATCTCTAAATATAACCCTTATGAATAAAGATCTTTGGGATATCTCAATAAAATTTAAGAATGTAAAGTGCTTCTGAAACCAGAAAGTTTGAAATCTCCTGGTTGTCCAGGTCTGGACAAAAGCAAACCAATAAATCCCACATTGTATATGCACTTAGATCCATATATTCACAAAGATTCATATATCTAGATGTATATGCGTTTGACTATGAATTCTCTCTCTCTCTCTCTCTCTCTCTCTCTCTCTCTCTCTCTCTCTCTCTTTAGTTTTTGTAAGGCAATGGGGTTAAGTGGCTTGCCCAAGGTCATACAGCTAGGTATATTATTAAGTGTCTGAGGCCATATTTGAACTCAGGTACTCCTGACTCCAGGGCTGGTGTTCTATCTGCTGTACCACCTAGCTGCCCCGACTATAAATTCTTAATGATCTCCTGGTATATTATCTAATTTGTAGATCCTGTAGATCCTGTTTTTCATTCTCAGAATTATCTTAGTTGCTTCATCTCCAATACACCCTGTTGGTGTAAGTGCAGAGAAAACCTCTCATTTTCACATTAAGTCAAGTTAGATTTGATGAAGGAAGGAAACTGACTAAGATAACTTACATTAAAGTCAAGAGAAATGACTTGGATTTCTGGGTACTTTGGGAATCTTGTTTTGAGAGTCAGTGAGGCAGTTCTTTACACTGTGTGTGTGTGTGTGTGTGTGTGTGTGTGTGTGTGTGTGTGTGTGTGTAGATGTACACAGTTTGTGGCTGTGTCCAGTGTTCCCATTCCTCTACAACAAGTTATAAAGCATCTAGCAATAGTATTAACTTCAATTTGGGGGTAAAATTTCAGATTGACAATTATTGGCCATAGAGAATGAGAGGGCACCAGCATCAGCCTAGAAATATCCACTTGGTAATGGGGAATCGGGGATCTGGGGATCAGAATGCAAGGATCTGAGGGAGTGGAACTACAGTTGGGTTCATGTTGAGGGGTGGGAGTACAGGGTGTATGGTTGGGGCCCTTAAACTTTTTTGTGTCATGGACCCCTTTGGCAGTCTGTGAAACCTATGGCCCTCTTCTCAGAAATGTTAATGCACAATTAATGTTAAGTGTATAAAATAAACTATATAAGGTTACAATGGAAACCAATTATGCTGCAATAAAGGTGTAATTTTCCCTCACTAATGTTCATGGAATACTGAAATCTAACCACAGAATATTTGGGGATCCATTCCCACCCCCCTACCCCCCCCCCCCCCCAGCTAAGAACACCTTTGGTTTAAAGAATAACTGGGGATATAGGCACTGGCAATAACCCCTGGAAAGGAGCAACAAGCATCTGGCAGCATCAATAGAACTAGAGGCCCATTTAAGGATGTGGTTCCCGCTCCTGCAAAGCAAGAGGGGAACAGGGAAGGGGAGCCCTGGGATGGGGGGGGCTGCCAGCTCCCCACAGAACTTATCTAAACACTACTCTGGAGCCAAGGCTGTGCAATTAGACTGGACTCTGGAGGGAAATGTTAAATGCAGTGAGAGGAGGAGGAGGAGGCATCTGGCTCTCGTTAGGAGCAAGTGAAGTGGGGAGGTGGGGAAAGGGGGGAGTCTAAAAATATACCAGGCTGAGCTACCACCCAGGGTGTATTATGGTTGGTAATCTGATACCTGTGGGGTGGAGGGCATAAATGTGGGTAACCAAGGCATTGTTGTTCCATTTTGGGGCCTTTCTGATTCCTCTTGCAGCTGGTAGCATTTCTCCTTCTCTCTACTGTTTCATGGAGAGTAGAGAGAATCTCTTTGCCTTTGGGGTTGCCACTTCTGATCTTACTCCTAGGCCTCCAACTCTATCTTCAACACTAAAAAACTAAGCATTTGAGAAGTGGGTGTCAAATGGATTCCTAGAACCCCAATTTTTCAAGATTCAGGTCTAGTACTACTGACTTTCTGAAGTTTTTTCAGATAACCCCAGTCCTTACTCCCACCCCCCATTTATGTGTAGTCAGCAAGGAGTTAAAAAAATATATAATTATTTTTCAATATATTTATTTTGGTAATCTTGCATATTTTATTTTATGTGCTGAGTGGCATAGTGGATCGAGGTCTGGGCCTAGAGGCAGGAATATTTATCTTTCTGAATTCAAATTTGGTCTAAAACACTTAGTAGTTATATGATCCTGGGCAAGTCACTTCCCAGTTTTCTCATCTGTAAAATGAGCTGGAAAAGGAAATGGTCAACCAAACAATATCTTTGCCAAGAACTCCTCCACTCCTCATCCCCACAGTCCTGAAGAGTTGGACATGACTAAAATAACTGAACAACAAACAACAACAATTCTAAGACAAAAGGTTTTATAGACATAAACAAGGTTAAGAATGGTGTAGTTCTGGACTTGGAACCAGGAAAACATGTATATGAATTCTCCTTTTGGCACTAGTTGTATTACCTGGAAAGTCACTTAAAACCTTTGAGACTCAGTATTCTCATCTGTAGAAAGAGCTTGGACTAAATGGCATCAAAAATCCCTTCCAGGGGTGGCTAGGTGGTGCAGTGGATAGAGCACCAGCCCTAGAGTCAGGAGTACCGGAGTTCAAATCCAGCCTCAAACACTTAATAATTACCTACCTATGTGGCCTTGAGAAAGCCACTTAACCCCACTGCCTTGCAAAAAAACAAACAAACAAACAAAAACTTTAAAAAATCCCCTTCCAGATATAAATCTCTGATCATATTTTTGGTATATTTTGCTTATGCCTACATATGTACAGGTTTTGTTTCCTGTTAAATATAAGCCTCTTGAGAGTGAAACTTTCAATTTTGTCCATGCATTTTGCATAAAGCTTGAAACATCTTAGATACTAAGTAAATGGTCTTTTGATTGATTGTTGGAAACCCCAGGGAGTACTTGCTATCTCATATATTTTGGGGTACACTCTCCCCTTCTCATTTCCTCCACCTACTCAAATTTAGAGAAACTGGGTGAGAGGAAAGAGAAGGGGATCCCAGGCATTGCCAGATAGCAGCTCTCCTCATAACCCTGAGGCGACTCATGGCTGGGCAAGTCAGAGATTTAGGGGCAGCAGGTGGGGGGGAGAGGGAACACCCCAATTTGGCAACAAGGACTTATGCCAGAAGTAACCTGGGAGGAATGGAATGTGGAATGTTGCCCTTGTTTGCCCTCTTCCAGGAGGCTGGGGAGGGGGGAAGGGAGCAACAGCAGCAGTACACTTAGTCCTTCTATACTCTGGGAATGAACCTGGCCCCTTCTGGGTGGTGATCATAAATAATTCATGTATATATATTTAGCCCTCTTAAGATTTTCAAAACTCTTTCCCCACAACAGTTCAATGGAAGTTGTCTGATTTTAGATATGAGAAAATTGAGATCCCAAAGTAGTTGAATGACTTGCTTAAGGTCATACTGAGAGTTTCAGAGGCAAGGGTTGAACCCAGGTCCTTAAAAAGAGCCTGTGCTCTTTCTATTGTACCACCCTGCCTTCCTCTTTCCTTGACTGTCAAGAAGAGGCAATCTTGACTGGGACATCCTTTCCCCATTTTCCATGCCAAGTCTTCCCTGGACAGGGTTCCTACAACTATCCGAGGAAACACTGGTTGGTCTTTCAGGGAAATGTGGGGGAGGCAGCTAATGGCAGAAAAGTTGAGATGATATCAATCCTTCAGAAGCCTGAATGATGCCAGAATTGGAAAGACCAGAAGGGTGAGGAGAGACCTTTGTCTTCCTTATCTTATCTTCTGGAGATAATAGAATAGTCCTAGGTATCAAACTTCAATCTCCAAAGGATGGGATTTTTTTTTTTTTGAGATGATGCTATGGAAATAGTCTTGGAAGTAAATTCACAGACCTTGGATTTGAATCCTGGTTCTGACACTTACCTGTGTGACCTTGGACATATCTTGAGATGACTCACTGAGTCTCACTTTCCTTATCCTTGAATTGAGGGGAGGTTGGATGAGACAATTTCTAAGGTCCTTTCCTATTTAAATCTATGATTATCTGATGTGATCTGTGTGTTAAAGAGAAGGCAGATCTATTTCCTGGCAAAAGGGCAGATATTTATATCACTATGCCTTTACCCTCATTTCTTTAAAAAAAAAAGTCAAATGTGATATCTGCCGAGCTTTGATAACAATTGATAAACTGAAGTGATCAAATCTTGAGTTTGTTCTCTTGATAATTATATTCACTCATTCAATAAACTCAGACCAAGAACCCAACATTGTGTAAGATGTTGTGAGGGATAGATGTCCTACCCTCAAGGAATTTGCCAAATTTTACTCAAACTTTTGAGCAGATTTCCCTAAGAAAGAAACTTTCCAAGATCTATATTAATCCAGTGATCACAAACTACTTGGTGAATATTCTTTTTAAAAAACAACAAACACAACACCAAAAGTCTCACTGTAGTGAGTTCAGAGGGGACTTATTTCATAGTCATGAATGTGTGTGTGTGTGTGTGTGTGTGTGTGTGTGTGTGCATGCACGTGCATGCATATGCATGTATATGTGATAATGTATTTGTGAGCCATATTTCTTAAATGATTTTCTTGAAAATATATTTGAAAAGAGCAACAATTTTCTGTGTTCCTAATATGAAGTGAGAGGGTCAATGTTGTTATTCAGTTGTTTCAGTCCTGTTCAACTCTTTGTGATCCCATTTGGGGTTTTCTTGGTAGAGATACTAAAATGATTTGCCATTTCCTTCTCCAGTTTATATTATGGATGAGGTAACTGAGGCAAACAGGGTTAAGTGATTCGCTCAGGATCATAAAGTCATTAAGTGTCTGAGGACAGATTGAAACTCAGGTCTTTCTAACTCCAGATCTGGCCCCAGTACCACCTACCTGCCCAGAGAGAGGTGGATATGGAGCATATAAAAGAGGTCTGATTCATAAATGTTTGTCTTGAAGCCTAAAAATAGTTAAAATCACAACAATTTGGGGGACAGGTAATTTTAGCCAAGTCTGGCAAGTAAAGCTGAATGACATATGGAATTTGTAAGCAGACCTTCCCCCAGAAAGTGGAAATGGGTCAGTAGTCCCTGTTTAAGTATAAACCATAGTGGGGAGCATCCAAGGGTGTCTCTTGAAAACTCTGATCTGGGTTTTAAGCCTTGGAAATATAAGTTAGTTGAAGATTTGGAATAACTTTAGATCTAGTTGCAAGTTAATTTTTTTTAAATTACCTCTCAACTTGGAAAAAAATGTATTAGACAAGAGGGACTTATGTTAGGCACAAAGAACTTCCTGGTAGGGCCAACTGTAAGCACTGATAGATAGCTAAGGCAAAATATGGAATGCTTACTGGAGAATGGTGACTTAGGAACATGGGAGACTTGGGCTGGTAAATGAATTTGTTGCTGATAACCTTAAGAGAAAGGGATGTAGGAAAGGGGACTAGCACAATGGTTAGAGGACACATCCTGGAGTAAAGAAGACACATCTTACTGAATTCAAATTTGGCTTCAGACAATTATTAACTGGGACCCTGAGCAAGACACTAAATTTTGCCTCAGTTTCCTCATATGTAAAATGAGCAGGAGAATAAAATGGCAGGCTCTTTGCCAAGAAATCCCCCAAAAAGGGCATGCAGACTCAGACACAACTGAAAAATGTCTCAACAACATGTGAGAAATGTCTTCTTAAAAGGTCCCCCAAAATGATAGAACTTTAGGAAACTAAATCTTCATTCTCAAATCCCTTGAGAGCATTTGCTTGTGATGATTGAAGTTTAGAGGAAATAGCTTTTACTATGACTGAAACTTGGGAAAAAGTAAGGGATTTTCCCAGTTAGTGGGGTTCTCCCATTGTGCCAATAAAGCCTGGGCTTGGTTTAACTAGCAAGATCTAGCTATTATTCAAGAAGCCTCTTGGATAGATACCTTTTCAAATATACCTGCTGCCTTCTCCCCAGTCTGCATATGGCCCTGTGGCAGGGAGGAGAAGAAAGTCCTAGGCCAAGAATTCACTTAGTGCTGGGGTTCTTAGCCTACAGTCTGTGAGTTGTTTGTCACATAGTTTGGTGAATGTACAGTTATCCCTTCCCCATTGTGACTTTCCCCATAGTGGTTTTTAAATATTGTGGATTGGCATAAGAAATTCAATGGGATCTTAAGGGGGAATTTTTGGAAGCTGCAAATGACATGGGAAGTTTAGAAACTCATAAATATATGTAGAAAATTATATAATACCAATCTAAATTTTACAGTGAAATATTGTAAATGCTTCATAAAATAAAAAGAAAAAAATGCAGATTTCTTCTCCAGTACATGATGCTTAGTGAGTGTCAAAGGGAGGGCCAAAAAAATTTTACATGACCTAACTTCCATGATGTGGAAGGGATAACTTTTTCAATATAGGTAGTCTCCATTGTAATCCTATGCATTTGAAGAAACAATACACTGATAAGGTATCTCTTGGCTTTAACAGACTACTCAATGACTTCATTATATTAAAAAAAATTCTTGTTGCATGTATTAGGTACCATGTCCTGGTAGGGCCAAAAAAATGATAGAAGAGTTAGACTTCTTTTATCCTCATAGGCCTTGAGACTACCAAATAGAGGAAGAGTTAGGGAGAAGAATCATAATGGATACTGTGCAACTTGTACTGGGATGGATGGGAAATAGGGTTAAGAGATATTGTGGGGTAGTGAAAAGAGCAAAGAGTCTAAGTTAGACTCATTCCTTTAACTTTGGGGAAATCCCTATTGGTCTTAGTTTTCTCATCTGTGAAATGAACTAGATGATCTCTAAGGTCCCTTTCAGTTTTTAATCTGTGATCCAATATCAAATCTTTGAAAAAATTATATGATAGTTCAACCTAGATTGTACTTGTGTTTGTGTGTAGAATCACAGAATCTTAGAATTAAGAGACCTTAGAAGCCATTTAATCCAACTTCCTAAGGAATCCATGAATACCTTTGACAGTGTCCCATTTCAATTCAATCCTATATGCATTATTTAATTTCTGATTGAATATATCCAGTGATTGAAAACTCTTCAAAAAATTTTTTTGCTGTATGTTTAATAAATTATCATATAATATAAAATGTATTTAAAATAGTGTATTTTTCATTCTATTATCTTCTTTTACTGATATAGCCCTACTCTCCAGTCAGAGAGTCATCCTATATAACAGAGAATAAGAGGAAAAGGTGAGGGGGGAGCAGGGGGGCTGGGGTGGAGCAGTGTAATAAAATTAATCAATCTATTAATCAAATCTTATAGTGTCTACAGTGTTTCATCGCCATAGTCCCTCCCCTCTCTCTCTCTCTGAAAAGAGAAGAGATGCATCCTAACATCTCTTCTTCAAGAGCAAGCTTAATCATTTTAATTCTTAAGAGTTCAGTTTTGATTTTTGTCATAGTACTGGTTCTTTGTCCTATCATGTTTAAGTACAGTTAGGTGGTACAGAGGATGGAGTGCTGACTAGCTGTGAGACTCTGATCAAATCACTTAAGCTCAGTTTGCCTCAGTTTCTTCATTTGTAAAATGAGCTGGAGAAAGAAATGGCAAACCCCTATCTTTGTTAAGAAAACCCCAAATGGGATCCTGAAGAGTTTGACATAACTGAAAAACAACTGAACAATAACTCAATGGTGATAATAACAAACATCTACTTCCCAGGGATTTTGTGAGCTTCAAATGAGTAATTAAGTGTAACATAGCACAGTTCTTGGGACATAGTAAGTTGTATATAAATGTTTAGTATTGTTATTATGTGTAGAAAGTCTTCTCTTATATTGAGCTAAAAACAGCCTTTCTGCAACTTCTGCTCTTAGATTTGGAACAGAAAAAGATTTCATAGCCTGACTTTGAACTCAGGGCCTCTGATGTAAAATTCACTCATCTTTCTAAGAGTTTTGTTTATCAACAAACTAGTTGGGATAGGGCATATATGCAGACAAATACAATGGGAATCAAAATCACAAAGTACAGTGAGAATACTGCCACCTGGAGGGATGATGCTCAGACTAATTCTGAGGTCCAGTTGCAAAAATTTTTGAGACTTGTTAATAGACACTTCCCTGTAACTTGAGGAGCTTTTTTGGGGTGGAGGGTAAAGAGAGAAGGGAAACATTCTGAAGCATTATATTAATGTAATTTAAGAGTATTAGCCCATTGCTTTTTTGCCTTTCCTTGTTTTTTAGTGACATGATTATATATGTAAAATTCAGCAAAAAAGTTCACTGCTTGCATTCTTTTCTGGTCATTATTATTATTTGTTAGCTTTCATATTTATTACTGAAAATAATTTTGTCATGGGGGGAAAGGTTAAAAAGGATCCATTCTGGTATCAAGTAAACTAGGTTTCCCATTGCTCTTATTATTGATTCAAAACATACTTTCATATGATTATTTGTAATTTCAAAACAGTTTTCAATGCCTCCTTTGAGTACTTTTTGCTTCTGATCTCTGACCACAAATCCATCGAACCCAAATACTTTTAGTCTAGTATTTGAGAAGTATGGTGAAGGAAGATAACAGGTCAGTCTCTTTAGTCTAAGCAGAAAACCTGAGATGGGAGAATCTCATCCAAAAGTTTCCCTTCTAGGGAGGCCTAATAAATTAGATGTCAATTTTCCTACATCTTCAGCTCCTAAATTTGAAGTAAAGATCTGATATTTACTAGCTGTAGACCCTTAGGCAATTCACCTAACATCTTTTTTCTCATTTTTTCTCATTTGTAATCTGAGGGTTACAGAGTTTTTGTTGTAAGAGTCAATTGAAATCACTTATGTAAAGTGCTTTGCAAGCCATGAAACTGGATATAAATTATATTATTATAATTATCATCATTATTGTTATTATTACCATCATTCTATAGTACTTAGAAGTTGTCTAAAATACCCAGCATATGTCTGTAATATATTCCTGATAGCTTAGTTCCAGACCATTTGGAACTGATGAAAGAAGAAACCTAGGGTAGAGTTTGCACCAAATCTCAAGGTTTGAGTTCTTAGTCTTCAGATTTGCCCCAAATCTTGACCATTAGTACAGTAGGTCACAGATGGTGTCATCTGTGATGTCATCTCTTTGCTATTTGGCACCTTGGCACAAGAAGCTATACAAAATCAGTGCCACTCCAGCTCAGAGATGAAGCCACCCAGGACAGCTGCACATTCTTTGGCATTGAGCTATCAGGAATTGAGGATGGGTGAAGTTCAGGGGTTGTGATTCCACCTAGGAAGCTGCAATTTTCGGGGAGAGGTTCTGTCTTTCCCTTACTATAGGAAAGGCATATGTTTCCTGCCTCACCTGCCCCAGGCTTGACAATTCCTGTTTTTTTTATTGAAATTTTATTTTATTTTTTCAATTACATGCAAAGGTAGTTTTTCAACACTCATTCATTTGCAAACTTAAGAATTTCACATCTTTCTACCTCCTTTATTTCCTTCCCCTCTCCTCAAGGCAGCCAACAGTCCGGTAAAAGTTATACATATGCAATTTTGTTTAATATATTTCCCTATTTAGTCATGTTGAAAAAGTGGAGTTAGAACCAAAGGGAAAGAAAAAAAACATGAAAAGAAAGAAAAAAACATAAAGGAATTTTTAAAAAAGTGAACATAATATATTTTGATCTACATTCAGACTCCATAGTTTTTTCTCCTGGTGTGGATGGTATTGTCCATAGCATGTTTCTCAGGGTTGTCCTTGATCTCTGAACTGCTGAGAGGAGCTTTGTCCATCATAGTTGATCATTCACAATGTTGTTGATGTGGTTCTGCTCACACTCCTCAGAATGAGTTCAAGGGTGGTTCCTTGTTTGGACTCTTGACTTTCCTTGAAGGCTGTCCACCCCAATGTAACCCCTTATTGCTCAAGAAATTTCTTTGACTTCTAGTTGTCTCTAAAATAAAATATGATTTCTTCTCTTTGGCATTTAAAGTTCTTTATTATCTGGTACCAGTCTACTTGCCAAAGATTGATTCTGAATTCTTTCTTATTCTCTAAATTTTAAACCAAACTGGTTACATTCTGTCCTGGATCCTCTTCCTTTTGAATCTTTGTTTACCCTGTCCTCCATGCCTGAAATATGATCCTGCCTCATATCACTTTACTAGAATACCTCATTTTCTTTGAAGCTTAGTTCATATTCTACCTCCTAAATGAGACCTTTCCGGATGTCCTAATTATTAATGCCCTCCCTACCCAAATTCTTTATCTTTTGTTCCCCACCTCACTTACAGGTTGACAATTGATTCAAGCTCTTTGAGGGTAGGAACCTTTTTTATTTGTTTTCTCAACATCTAGCAGATAGTAGGTGTCTAACAAATGCTTTGTTAAATGAATGAATGAAAGCAGGAGAATGGTATAGTATAGCATTCCAGTGGCTAAGGCTACATTCTTTTCAGTGGAATCTGCGGGGAACAGTTATCAAGTCAGTAGACTCATGTGTATAAATGAGAGAGCCAGAGGCTCTCTGGAAGAGATCAGAGAGTCTTGTGCTAGAGCAGCTGCCACCCATCCCGCAAACATTTGGATCAATCCCAAAGAGAAGTCAAGACTCAAGAAGAATGGGCAGTGTCAGTTTTTGCCTGGGGCCTCATTGCAGAGGTCCAGAAATATTTTCTTTCTGGAACAAGGAGAAGGAATGTAATATTCACCAGGACTTGCATTCATCCTCAGTCTTAAGTTTCTTGTTGTCAGTGGTGCTCTCACGTTGTTGCTTGGGACTCTGGATAAGAGAGGGGTGTAATGCCTTCCCTTCCTTAATTTTCCTATAAAGTCAGCAAGAACGAAGAATGCAGTTCTCTTCCAACAGTGTCAAGCAGCCTAGTAAAAGCTTATTGGGAGCCAATTTCATGTTACTAATGGAGTATGATTTGACAGCTACTGGAAGACATCCCTTCTTCAAAAACATTCCCTGTCCTCCCCCATGCTGGCCTCCCATGACCTGAATTTACTAGCTCTGAGTTAATCTTAGGTTAGAGGATGACAGACTAGGAGTCTAGGAACCTGGGTTCTAGTCTTACTCTATCATTTCCTGGCTATGGGACTTTGGACAGTTTTCTCATTTGCAAAAAAAATAAGATTGATTTTTGTGACCTCTAAGGCCACATAAAACATTCTATGGTTCTCCCAAGGGCTGAGTTTCTTTTACCCCCAATGAAAGTATAGTGACCATTCACAGAAAAATACCAATACTGATCATCTTGGAAACTTTAACCTGTTTCATTTTTCTTGCCTGGGTTGACATATTTCTTCTAAGGCAGCCTAATAGTTGTCCACTCCTAAAGGTTTACCATATTGGTCCTGGACTTAATACAAACAGTTAATCAGCTTTAACTCTTATTGCAACTAAACTGTCTCTGCGCAGGTTAAACCAGATTGAGGGAAGCTGGCCTCAGTCTACCAGTGAATTAGGGGAATGTCTACCTCAAGACTTTCCTCAGTGGAATGGGTGAATAAGAACTCTTTGTTCCAGTGGCTATGGAGACAGAGGCAGGTTCCATGAAGTTCTTAGCACTTTGTCCCGTATTGAAGACAAATAAAGTCATCCACTGCTTCCTGGCTCATTGCCAGTCACCTTGACTTTTGTCTTGCCACTGTAATTCAAACTTTGTTTGTGATCCTATGATATTGCTACCATGTACAACTTGCCTCTGGGCAAGTTCTCCAAGGAAGAATCATTCAAGCAATTTCCTAGTGGGCAGATGTCTGGCAACTAGGTAAGATGTACACAGTGGATAGA